>NC_137837.1:48462598-49712598 GCF_948465745.1 Chenopodium album
TTTTAGAATAATTACGATTTGCGAGTAATGAATAATATTTCTATATCTAGATATAGAAATATTATTCATTACTTATTACTATTTTTTATATTTTCAATAGTAATTTATTTGTATTAATAGCTAATAGACGAAAAGAAATAAATCTATTCTGTACTCTATCTGTGTATTCTTTATCTTTACGAAATACCAGCCAAACTAGAATGATCGAAAAAGGAATATAATAAAATTCTTTGATTGGTTCTTCCTCGAAAAATGATTCCGTTTTATTTTACAAAAAGACCAAAAAGAATTCTAACAAATAAAAAAAAATTTAGAAATAATAAGAATTTTTCTTCTTTTATTCGAAACGCCCCGTGATCTTCAACCAATTATGCGCTTCAATATAATTCCCAGGAGTAAGCGTTATAGCCTGTTTCCAATACTTGGCGGCTTGATCGAACCAAGCCTCTGCAATTTCAGAATCTCCCTGTCGAATGGCTTGTTCTCCCCGGTCGGAATAGGAGGGTCAATTCCTTCCCTTAGAACCGTACGTGAGAGTTTCCCACCTCATACAGCTCCGCAGTCAATTCTTTTGGTGTCCCATTAAACCAAATGCGATTTCTTATAGATCTATATTCCACTGTTTGGAGGAACCAAAGGAGGTTAATCACATGAGTTTCAAACTTTCATTTTGATTTAATTAAGAATTTAATTAAGAATCAATTTCAGTTTTATCTTTTCTCCCACCCGCAGAAGAAGAAAACACAGATATTTACTCCTATCCTTCGTATTTTCCGCAAGGTAACTATCTCGGTTTTATATCGAAATTTATATAGAATCTTTGAAAAAAGATTTCCTTTCTAAACATAAGTAAGAAAGAAAAGACTTACTATCTTTGGGATTTGATCCTACACCGCCGCTCAAAACCTCAGTCTTAGTGGATCGACTCTATTACATAAGTTAATTCCTAACTTTTTCTTTCTTATATTTCTATATAGGCATAAGTAAGCAGTTCTTTTCTTAATGTATTGGACCAAAACCTCATTAATTGAACTTTACGGTGCTTCCTCTCTATCAATTAGATCTTTTTTTTTATCCATAGATATAGAAAAAAGTATCTAGGCATATTTTTACTTCTATTAGTATGATGTTTGTTTCTTTGCTACAGCTCAAAGAAATCGTCGTTTTGGATGATGCATTTGTAGCGATCCTTTTTTTAGTATTTACTAGAAAATTTGGTCTTCTTTTTTCTTTCTATAGTGGAGATAGCCGCACGTAATGACAGATCACTGCCATATTATTAAAAGCTTGTGGTAAGAATGGGTTTCGTTCTAGTGCCCTAAAATAATATTCTAAAGCTTTCGTATGTTCTCCATTACTTGTGTGAATAAGGCCTATATTATAGAGTATATAACTTCGATCGTAAGGATCGATTTCTAGTCGCATAGCTTCATAATAATTCTGTAAAGCTTCCGCATAATTTCCTTCGGATTGAGCTGACATCCGTTACGGTCGTTATTCAATTCAAAGAATCGCCGTTCCAGAACCGTACGTGAAATTTTCACTTCATACGGCTCCTCCCTTAAATATAATATACATAATGAGAATTCAAAATACATGGCAAAAGGGATTAAAACATTCTCATTATGAACTGAGCGGGGCTAGTGGTTTTACAAAAAATATCTAGCCAACCTTCTTGCGCAAAAGCTTTTACTAGAATCAAGTGTCTTGATACTAAATAGAAAGGATAACTTCAACAATTCCTTTGTCCTCAACGCTTCCTAATTTCCAGGAAATAGTCACTTCAACAGTCTTCGATGGTTATACGGGTATCCACAGTACGAACGAGATGGATGTTTGTTGGCCCAACCATTCTTGTTAGTCCTAACCCAGATAAGAAAGGGAGTAGGTAAGTAATTTTTAACAAAGCTTTTGTGTTGTCGATTGCTAGGTTTAGTGCTTCTTTCCCTATGCCGCCTATTGGTACTATATTACTAGGAAGTAGGATTGACCTGTAATACAAAACACAAAGGTGTAACCTTTTGTTCAATACAAAAATCTATAAATGAAGCTATAGTATTTGAGGTTGCATCAATCGGGGATACACGACGGAAGGAATCGTTCTATTTGTAAACTTCACCTTCAACAAGCGTAGGTTTGTTTCTATAATATGGAATAAGAATATTTGTTCTTTACTATCCCGAAGTGTGTGCTTTTCTCATAAGACTAAGAGCAGTAAAAAGAAACTAAATAATAAAGAAAATCAAATCACACCATCTCTGTAATAAGTAAATGCCTCCTTTTCTCCTGAAGTTGTCGGAATTAGTCGTAATAAGATATTGGCCACAATTGAAACGGTCTTATCATTAAAATTTCCATTTATCCGCGATCTAGGCATAGGTATCAATCCATTCTAAAATTCTTCTCATTACCCCTTATTGGGAAAACGATTACACAAATAAAGAATTTGTACAGTACAAAATAACATAAAAACGGATTCCTTTCCAAACAAAAAAATTTCAATAAAGATAAAATTTTTTTACTACTACGTATACTTCTATTTTATTTATTCGAATTGTTCCAAATGCCCCAAACTCCTTTTTCAACAATCAATAAAAGGAGTTGAATCCCATTTGAATTCATACAAATCAAATCAAGTAGTATAGTAGCTATTCCGATTTCATCGAAGCGGAAGAATCAAAGAATTTTTCGATCAGATCAAAAAAAGTTTTGATCGAAAGACGAAAAGAAAGAGAATCGAATAATCATTCTATGATGGAAATAGAATAGCTGGGAAATTCAAGAAATTTGTTGGTGAACACTTTAAAACTAGACGGAAATTTTCTAATTTTTTTTGTGAATTTTATAGAATTCTAGTCGAAATAAAAATCGAACCATGATCAAAGAGGGTCCATTAATCGTCTATAATCTAAAAACCATAAACCCATCAATCCGTTGATTCGATTCGTTTCAACTAATTAATCGAAGCTGGTACATTATATATGGAAATATCGGATATAGAATAAAAGATAGGATCATCATCTTCGCAAATATGAATCAATAAATATATAACAAGGAAAACCTTGTTTTTTATTTTAATTAACTCCTACGAAGAAAGATTTTTTCAAAAAATCTTCTACTACATTACTACTCGTTACGTTCTATTATTAGTTTGTTTATAGTCAAATAGTATAGTATTGGTGCGTTAATCCTAGTCGTACCTATTTTATACAAACAATATCGTTAGTAATAGAAATATCAACATAGTAATGGCTCGCTATTTCTTCGGTTTATGAGTCATAATCGTTGTGTAGGAGAGATGGCCGAGCGGTTCAAGGCGTAGCATTGGAACTGCTATGTAGGCTTTTGTTTACCGAGGGTTCGAATCCCTCTCTTTCCGTCTTTTACTTTCACCTGATTGAATTCGCCAACATTTCTAACTTGAACAAATCAAATAACAAGAAATACTTTATTTAGAACATAAGAGTTAGATCCTTCTTGTATTTGGATATATATTTCTTCTATTTCGAATTGCTGCAATACCTAAAATACTGGAAATAAAAGAATAGACAAGGAGTGAAAATTTTTATGTGTATCTAGGATACATGAATAGGAAAAAACCGGGATGGGATAGAATATATGAGCGGGAGAAAATCTGGGGCAAACCCCCGACTTTTAACCTTAAGTAATTTTCCTTTTCCAAATGAAAGGGGCCAAATTGTCCGAACCCCTTTCTTCTGTATTTTAGTTAGGGTTACGTCTGACGAGAATAATATTCTACCACCAGCAATTCATTGATTTGCAAACCGACCCACTTACTATCTATTATTTGATTGACTAATCCTTTATATGGAAATGGGTTAAGGGTCAAATGTTTAGGTAATTCCTCACGGGGGGATAAATCAAGAGAATTTTGAATTAGAGCTCTGGATTTTTGTTCATTCCTCGCCATAATAGTATCCTTGGGTTTGCAACGATAACTTGGTATATCTACTATATGGCCGTTAACTAAAATATTCTATGGTTAACTAATTGGCGGGCTCCAGGAATAGTCGGAGCCATGCCCAATCGAAAAAGAATGTTATCCAAACGCATTTCAAGTAATTGTAGTAAAACCTGACCTGTTGACCCTTTGGCTTTTCTGGCGATCCGAACGTATTTAAGTAATTGTCGTTCTGTAATACCATAATGAAAACGTAATTTTTGTTTTTCTTCTAGACGAATACGATATTGCGATCTTTTCCCGGAACGTGATTGGTTTCTAAGATCACTTCCGGCTCTAGGCCTTTTATTAGTTAGTCCGGGTAAAGCCCCTAGACGGCGTATTTTTTTGAAACGAGGCCCTCGGTAAAGCGACATAAAGACTCCTTTCTTTATTTATTTTCTTTATTTCTATTTATATATATATATATATTCGATTTTACAAAAAAACCAAAATTAAAACTGAACTAAATGATAAATGAAATCCACTGAAGTGTTGAATTCCAATGAATAATGAAATGGGTTGTATATACATCATATACAAAATATAGAGAATATTCTATATTTTGTATTAAAATATGTAAGTAAAAAGAAAAAGGAAAAGAAAGAGTTTTCCCGATTTGGTCTGTCGAGCTTGAACCCTTTTCTTTTTATTCCTAGGTGGAAGTTTCTACGACATAATCGATCGTTATTTTTTTCTTCGTTCTTCGATTTCAAAGGAAAAAATATATAAAAAGCACAAATCCAAATAAAAATCGAAAAAGCCGGCTATCGGACTCGAACTGATGACCATCGCATTACAAATGCGATGCTCTAACCTCTGAGCTAAGCGGGCTCCCGGAAATTATACATGCACTGGCATTCAATAAACTACATTTTAGTGTAAGCTTATTCATTTTTATTATTTTATGATATAAATTTGAAAGAAATATTTCAAATCAAATATCAACTAAATAGAAATATTTACTTTAGTTTTTTTCTTTCTATATAGATTCTATTTTTCGTCTAGAACGATTCGATTCTATTTCAATTAGATTTTGAAATTTTATTTTTATTTTTCAAATCCATTTCAAATCGAAATTAAAACAAAAATTCATTATGACAATTTGCATTATATCTATAATTCTAAGAAATGTATAACCATTAGAGTTATAAGAGTCTACCTTAAGAAAACCTAAAATAAACAAGAATAAAAAAATGAGAATCGATAAAGAAGAACTCTGGATTATATTACCATAATAAAAGAAGATATTCTTCTGTGTGCAGCCATAGACTATGATGACAAAAAAAGAATCGACCCTTTGAGTATTCAAAATTGCATACAAAAATGAACGGGGCGGAGGATATAGATGGTATATATCCCTCGATATTGAATTGTAGCTACAAAAAGGATAGAATCATGTCTGACTAGACAAAATCAAAGTCAAATGGAGACTTCCGATAGAGATGAAGGAAGATAGAAAAAAAAGGAAAATGGCAAAAGCATTTTTTGGTATAGTAATCCATATTAAATCTAATGAATTCGATGGTTCCGTCAGAAATGAGAGAATAAAAGGGAAGGACATAACATGGAGATCCTAATCTTAAAAAGAAAGGGGGGATATGGCGAAATCGGTAGACGCTACGGACTTAATTGGCTTGAGCCTTAGTATGGAGACCTACTAAGTGAAAACTTTCAAATTCAGAGAAACCCTGGAATTAATAAAAATGGGCAATCCTGAGCCAACTCCTTTTGTCAATAGCAAAAAAGAAAGATTCAGAAAGCAACAATAAAAAAAGGATAGGTGCAGAGACTCAAAGGAAGTTGTTCTAACAAATGGGGTTGACTGTGCTGTGTTGTTCTAAGAATTCTTCCATCGAACCCCCACTCCAAAATGGTTGAAGAATATACTTTATCAAATGATTACTAAGACCCCGAATCTATTCTATATTTTTTTTTCAATTATTTCTCTATTCTAGATAGAGGAGAGAATTTCATATTCGCTCTAAAAAAAATTTAGAATATGAAACGAAAAAATGGAAGAATTTTTTTTAAATCGATTTCAAGTTGAAAAAAGAATCAAATATTCATTCATCAAATCATTCACTCCATAGTCTGATAGATCTTTGGAAGAACTAATGAATCGGACAAGAATAAAGATAGAGTCCCGTTCTACATGTCAATACTGACAACAATGAAATTTATAGTAAGAGGAAAATCCGTCGACTTTAAAAATCGTGAGGGTTCAAGTCCCTCTATCCCCAAAAGATTTTTTTTACTCCCTAAGTGGTTCTCTTTTTCATTAAAGGGTTGAAGGCGGTTATACCTCTTTTTCTTTTCAAAATGGATATGAACGGAAATGCTTTTCTCTTATCACAAGTCTTGTGATATATATATGATTAAAAATCAATATTTTTGAGCAAGGAGTACGCCGTTTAGTGATTCACAATTCAAATTATTACTCGTACTAAAACTTAAATCAACTTAATTATAGAAAAATTTGCAAAACCCAAGGAATTCTGGTACGCATATAAGACTTTGTAATCCTTTTTGTCCGTTTAATTGACATAAACCCGAGTTATCGAGTAAAATGAAATTAGAAAATGGTGCGCCAAAAAGGTGAATGAATGGTCGGGATAGCTCAGCTGGTAGAGCAGAGGACTGAAAATCCTCGTGTCACCAGTTCAAATCTGGTTCCTGGCACATCACATGATTTTTTTGATGGATTGATATACATATTCATTCCTAGCTGAGATCATGGCACATACATAAGGTATTTCGCTAGTTATCCTGCGATATACCCCATCTATTTTATAGATAGATGGGTAGAGAAAATTCAAATAAAGAATTTTTTTATGTTTTCAATTTTTCTTATTTGTTTATAATGATACAGAACTTTTTAGTTCATTCTATCGGCTCTTAGCTCATCCAAAAGACACCTTTTTAGAATCTTAATGAATTCTTAACTTAATTTCATTTGTCTTTTCTTTTTTTCTTTATCCATAATAGAATACCGATGGGCCATCAATTCTTCTGTTTGATCTAGAGCAGAACATATAAAGAATCTTTAGATATCTGATGTTGTAGAAGTGAAAATAAATTTCTTATGATATAATAAGCATCTTGTATTTCATAAAAAATTTGGGACAATATAATCCTTACGTAAGGGCCATCCTATCCAACTTTCGGGCATTAAAATACATTTTGGACGTGGATGATTATCATACGAGATTCCCAGCATATCATAAGATTCCCGTTCTTGAAAATCCGCACTTTTCCAAACCCAGAAGACGGACGGAATTCTAGGATTCTGCCTTGGAGCAAATACTTTTATGCATACCTCTTCCGGTTGATCCACACCGTACTCGATTCTTGTAAGATGATACACACTAGCTAACAGCCCGCCCGGTGCGACATCATAAGCACACTGAGAACGTAAATAATTGTAACCATATACATATAAAATAACAGCAGTGGAATGCCAATCTTCGGGCTTGATTTGTAAAGTTTCTATTCCTTGGTAATCAAAGCCCAACGATCTATGAACTAGCCCGTATTTGACTAGCCAAGCGGACAAACGACCCTGCATTTTGTTTCTATCTCCCTCATTTGTTTATTTGTTTGTATAAATATTTTATTTCCATTTACTTTACGATATGCTGAAATTTCTTAAAATTGACCTGCTGCTTATAATTTCAAAAAAAGAATCTTGTTTAATTCACTAATTTGGGTGAAGATGCGGAGCTTTTGTATTTGAAAAATGTTTCAGGAGGAATCTCGGAAGTAGATGGAAATTTATATAGTAATCCTTGATCATAATTTCCGGTATGAATACTACGCCCAACACGAAAATTGTGATTGATAGTAAAACAACGATTCTTCGGTTGAGACTTCATTCTCTCTTCATAGAGTTCCCGAGATATTTTCTTACTAAGTTTTGTTATAGCATCTATAACTGCTTTGGGTTTAGGTGGGCAGCCCGGCAAATAGACATCCACGGGAATTAGTTTATCGATTCCTCGAACAGTACTATAAGAATCGGTACTGAACATCCCCCCTGTAATTGTACACGCCCCCATAGAAATAACATATTTTGGTTCAGGCATTTGCTCATATAATCTCACTAAAGAAGGTGCCATTTTCATTGTTACGATACCGGCTGTTAAAATTAGGTCCGCTTGTCTAGGGCTCGATCTTGGTACGAGTCCATAACGATCAAAGTCAAATCGCGAGCCTATTAATGAAGCAAATTCAATGAAACAACAACTGGTACCGTAGAGAAGCGGCCATAAACTTGAGAGTCTTGACCAATTTGAAAGATCATTTGATGTAGTTGAAATAACAGAATTTTTGGCTATTCGATCAAGTAGTGGAAACTCAATGGAATTCATAACTGTTTCAATCTTATTTTTTTTTCTTATTCTTGTCGGAATATTCGGGAATTAAGACCATTCTAAAGCTCCTTTTCGCCATGCATAAACTAAACCAACAATTAGGATAAGCATGAAAATTAAAGCTTCTATAAATACGAATACACCCAATATATCGAAACTCATTGCCCATGGATAAAGAAAAACCGTTTCAACATCAAAAACAACAAAAACTAGAGCAAACATATAATAACGGATTCGAAACTGTAACCAAGCATCCCCCATAGGTTCTATACCCGACTCGTAACTAGAAAGTTTCTCGGGTCCTTTGTTAATCGGAGCTAAAATTCTGGAAAATAGAAATGCTAAAATAGGAATAACACTTGATATTATTACAAATGCCCAGAAAATATCATATTCATAAAGTAGAAACATAGACGGACTCCTTATGAATGCGGAAAATATGTCGAATTAGTTGATTCGAATTAGAATTGTCAAGTTATCCATAACTCGTTAGTCAAAACAACAATTCATTTTGATTGAACTACCTAACCAAGTTGCGTTTGTTTACTGCAGGACGTCTCTCGTTTCAAGACTGATTTACTGGAATCTTATTTCCTTTTTTTCTATTCCACCTTTTATTCTATAGAAATAGATAGGTTTTTTGTTCTTTTCTTATACATATACAAAGAAAAGTGTCTCACTTTCACCTCGAATTTTTCGACCTAAACAAAAAAAATTCCAAATTCAATTCTCATTTTTTTTCGTAGAATCTCGTCGAATATAAGAACGAATAAATTTCAATTCTAATACGGAACGAAAAGGACAATATACAAGACGGGTAGAAGGAGTTCGTATACTTGGCTTGATATCCACAGCCATAGTCCGAGTCTACGGAATATGTATAAGAATTTACGAATTCTACAAACCCTAGGGATCCGTAGGATTAATTGTAGATCCAAAACAATAATAGTAAATTTGAGTTGTTTAGTATTCAAGGTTTGTATTTAAGATCTTTCCTGTATATTTAATCGAAATAAGTCTCGATAAATAGAGGGATAGAATATATCTACAATAATTGTATTCGGCTCAATCCTTTTAGTAAAAGATTGGGCCGAGTTTGTTTAATTACAATTCAATTCAACTAAGAGACCGAACATTAATTCCTTAGCCTAGACGGTATCCATTGCTGGGAATTCAAATTTGATTTCCTTCCATATCTCACAAGCAGCAGCTAGTTCAGGACTCCATTTGCTAGCCTCACGAATAATTGTATTACCCTTGCGAGCAAGATCACGTCCCTCATTACGAGCTTGTACGCATGCTTCTAGAGCTACTCGATTCGCTACAGCACCCGGAGCATTCCCCCAAGGGTGTCCTAAAGTTCCTCCACCAAACTGTAGTACATAATCATCCCCAAAGATCTCGGTTAGCACAGGCATATGCCAAACGTGAATACCTCCCGAAGCAACGGGCAGAACACCCGGTGTGGAAACCCAAGATTGAGTAAAATAAATACCACGACTTCGGTCTTTTTCAGTATAATCATCACGTAGTAAATCAACAAACCCTAAAGTAATATCTCTTTCTCCTTCAAGCTTACCTACTACGGTACCAGAATGAATATGATCTCCACCAGACAGACGTAATGCTTTAGCTAGTACACGGAAGTGCATACCATGATTCTTCTGTCTATCAATAACTGCGTGCATTGCACGGTGGATGTGAAGAAGTAGACCATTATCTCGGCAATAATGAGCCAAGCTAGTATTTGCATTGAATCCCCCTGTTAAGTAGTCATGCATTACGATAGGAGCTCCCAATTCTCTGGCAAATACAGCCCTTTTTATCATTTCTTCACATGTAGCCGCAGTAGCATTCAAGTAATGACCTTTGATTTCGCCTGTTTCGGCTTGTGCTTTATAAATAGCTTCGGCACAAAAAAGGAAACGGTCTCTCTAACGCATAAACGGCTGGGAGTTCACGTTTTCATCATCTTTGGTAAAATCAAGTCCACCACGAAGACATTCATAACATGCTCGACCATAGTTTTTAGCGGATAACCCCAATTTTGGTTTAATAGTGCATCCCAATAGGGGGCGGCCGTACTTGTTCAATTTATCTCTCTCAACTTGGATACCGTGAGGCGGGCCTGGGAAAGTTTTTATATAAGCAACAGGGATTCGTAAATCCTCCAAACGTAGAGCACGCAGAGCTTTGAACCCAAATACGTTACCCACAATGGAAGTAAACATGTTAGTAACAGAACCTTCTTCAAAAAGGTCTAAGGGATACGCTACATAACAAATATATTGATTTTCTACTCCAGCAACAGGCTCGATGTGGTAGCATCGTCCTTTGTAACGATCAAGAATGGTAAGTCCGTCGGTCCATACAGTTGTCCATGTACCAGTAGAAGATTCAGCAGCTACTGCAGCCCCCGCTTCTTCGGGTGGAACTCCCGATTGAGGACTTACTCGGAATGCTGCCAAGATATCAGTATCTTGGGTTTCATACTGAGGATTATAATAAGTCAATTTGTAATCTTTAACACCAGCTTTAAATCCAACGCTTGCTTTAGTCTCTGTTTGTGGTGACATAAGTCCCTCCCTACAACTTCAATTTTTAATTTTTACAACAAAGCAACAAGGTCTACTCGACATAAATTAGGCCCTAATGAAACCTTTTATAGGAATCTTTCATAAAATTCTCAATTAATATTATCAACTAATCAAAACGGTTCGTCAATAGACCATGTATTTGATTTGTCAAATACATCATTATTGTATACTCTTTCATATGTATGGCGCAACCCAATCGTAACCGTTGTTTTTCAAGTTTCGAATTTTGTATCCCCATTTGAATTGAAAGAACTAAAAAATTCGAAATTGACTCTTGACAGCGGTATATGTTGTATATGTATATCCTAGATGTGAAAATAGGCAGAATTCCATCATGAAAGGGTAAAAGAATAGGCTAGATATAAATTTATCTACTAAATCCAAACTAAGTCCCAGTGGGATAGAAATAAGGAATCATAAAAAAATATAGTTTTAGAGTTCGGGTTCGATTTCCATAGATAATACAGAAAGGATTGTCTATAATGATAGGCAAATAAAAGACTTTCTTAGGATTGTTATTGAATTGAATACAATAATTCAAAAACGTAAAGTAAGCAATTGAATTGCAGTCCTTTTGTTGGTACCGGCAAAACGGATTGCTAACTCCAATTTCTTTTTTAATTAATCGATCAGCTTGCTTTCGGACATTTTTTTTTTGGATTCGATAATTTTCATTTTCGCAAAAAATTTCGACATACTTTATATTATGAGAATCAATCCTACTACTTTTAGTCCTGGGATTTCCACACTTGAAAAAAAAAACCTGGGGCGTATCGCTCAAATTATTGGTCCGGTACTGGACGTAGCTTTTCCTCCAGGCAAGATGCCCAATATTTACAATGCTCTAGTAGTTAAAGGTCGAGATACTACTGGTGAACCAATTAATGTTACTTGTGAGGTACAACAATTATTAGGAAATAATTGAGTTAGGGCTGTAGCTATGAGTGCTACAGATGGTCTAACGCGAGGGATGGAAGTTATTGACACAGGAGCTCCTTTAAGCGTTCCAGTCGGGGGAGCGACTCTCGGTCGCATTTTTAACGTGCTTGAAGAGCCTGTTGATAATTTGGGTCCAGTTGATACTTGCACAACATCTCCTATTCATAGATCTGCACCCGCCTTTACCCAGTTAGATACAAAATTATCTATTTTTGAAACAGGAATTAAAGTGGTAGATCTTTTAGCCCCCTATCGTCGTGGAGGAAAAATCGGACTATTTGGGGGAGCGGGAGTGGGGAAAATAGTACTCATTATGGAATTGATTAACAATATTGCAAAAGCGCATGGGGGTGTATCCGTATTTGGCGGAGTAGGTGAACGTACTCGTGAAGGAAATGATCTTTACATGGAAATGAAAGAATCCGGCGTTATCAATGAACAAAATATTGCAGAGTCAAAGGTGGCTTTAGTCTACGGGCAAATGAATGAACCGCCAGGGGCGCGTATGAGAGTTGGGTTGACTGCCCTAACTATGGCGGAATATTTTTGAGATGTTAATGAACAAGACGTACTTCTATTTATCGACAATATCTTCCATTTTGTCCAAGCGGGATCTGAAGTATCTACCTTATTAGGTAGAATGACTTCCGCTGTAGGCTATCAACCTACCCTTAGTACCGAAATGGGTACGTTACAGGAAAAAATTACTTCTACAAAAGAAGGTTCCATAACTTCGATTCAAGCAGTTTATGTACCTGCGGACGATTTGACCGATCCCGCTCCTGCTACGACATTTGCACATTTAGATGCTACTACCGTACTATCAAGGGGATTGGCCGCTAAAGGGATTTATCCAGCGGTGGATCCCCTAGATTCAACGTCAACTATGCTCCAACCTAGAATTGTTGGCGAGGAACATTATGAAATTGCGCAAAAAGTTAAGGAAACCTTACAGCGTTACAAAGAACTTCAGGACATTATAGCTATCCTTGGATTGGACGAATTATCCGAAGAAGATCGTTTAACTGTAGCAAGAGCACGAAAAATTGAGCGTTTCTTATCACAACCTTTTTTCGTAGCAGAAGTATTTACGGGCTCTCTAGGAAAATATGTTGGTCTAACAGAAACAATTAGAGGGTTTCAATTGATCCTTTCCGGAGAATTAGATGGTCTTCCTGAGCAGGCTTTTTATTTGGTAGGTAACATCGACGAAGCTACCGCGAAAGCTATGAACTTAGAAACGGAAAGCAAATTAAAGAAATGACTTTAAATCTTTGTGTACTGACCCCTAATCGAAGTGTTTGGAATTCAGAAGTAAAAGAAATCATTTTATCTACTAATAGTGGCCAAATTGGTGTATTACCAAACCATGCCCCTACTGCCACAGCGGTAGATATAGGAATTTTAAGAACACGTCTTAACGACCAATGGTTAACAATGGCTTTGATGGGCGGTTTTGCTAGAATAGGCAATAATGAGATTACGATTTTAGTAAATGATGCTGAGAGGGGTAGTGACATTGATTCACAAGAAGCTCAGCAAACTCTTGAAATAGCAGAAGCTAACTTGAGTAAAGCGGAAGGAAAGAGACAAGTAATTGAAGCAAATTTATTTTCAGACGAGCTAGGACACGAGTAGAGGCTAGCAATCCGATTTCTTTGTAACCAGTCGGTGCGTGCGTCCTAATAATCATAATAAAAAGAAGTTCTGTTTGTACACTCTTTCTATATATAGAATCTAAATATATAGAAGATATCTTTTTCTTTTTATTTTGTTGATTGAATCAACAAAATAAAAAGAAAAAGAGAATCTATTTAATAGTCTTAATAATCCAAAGGGTAAGTAGAAAAACTTATTAAATACCCTCGACTCTGACTTCGGTATCTAATAAGTTTTACCTACTATTGGATTTGAACCAATGACTCCCGTCGTATGAAAGCAATACTCTAACCGCTGAGTTAAGTAGGCCTTCTATCATTACAAAGAGAACTAAATATAACCATTCCATAGATTGATTATAAACCGAATACTGCTTATAAGCAATAGAAATCAAACGGATCAAAGAGCTATGATGGTATATCGGAGAATATTTCTCTTGACAAGAAATTATCTACATACTAAAATATGGAGCATAAACACAAGGGCTATAGCTCAGCTAGTTAGAGCACCTCGTTTACACGCGCGCCAATGTTTTTTAGGGAAGTCCATCACGCAATCAAAAGAATGAATCTTTTTGAAAAATCGATGTCTTACTCTAGGCTTTGAGGAAACAAAACAAGAGAACAATAGCCTGACAATGAATTCTAGTTCGGTTCAATTCAAGTGTCTATTTAGTTACCAAATAGAACCCATTATTGATTTGACATATTGATAGGGTGAATACCCAACCTATTCAATGCTAGGCATAATGAGTATAAGGGCCTCAAAAAATCTCTTTTCGTCCTATGAACTTTAAGGTGTATGAAGTTTCATATTGGATTCTTTAAGCGAAACGATAGAGACTCCATTTAATTTTCAAATTCATCTAGGCCAAAAGGCAGACCTACGTCAAGATAACTCTTCTTTGAAACACTTTGGTAGTGCTTTTGAATCAAAGTTCAAATGAATAATGAATCTGAGCACACGGAACCATTTTCTTTCTATCAGGAAAAATATGGTAGACTAGCTGATATTTATATCAGTTAATGAAATATCCCAATGCAACAAAATGCATGTTGGGTTTTTGAAACAGTTCAAATCATTTTGAGAATACAAAGTTTGATCGGTTTTACCGAGAAGTTCTACGGTTCGAGTCCGTATAGCCCTACTAAATATATAGTAATGAATATTGTTAGTTAAAACCAATCAATTGCAATTGAATGGAAGAAATGAATCTAGGAACACCCTACTTAGATTTGTTTAGTACAATTTGATTTGGAGCCAAGCCTGGGTTTGAATTTGAAAAGAAATTTCATTTGAAACATTGTTAAAGAGACTTTTCGATTTCCTACATATACCTTCCCTATCAAAGCGTAAAACAAGTAGTCTTTTTTTCTTTTCCTTATACAATCAACAGAAACAACTCTGCTCGAACTCGATTTTTTAAATCAAAAATATACCAACCCGATTCCAATTCTGAAATCGAAGTTCTTAAACATTCTCTTACGCGTGAATTTTCTCTTCTAAGAAAAAAATTCTTTCTTTCAATATAATACTTCATTAATATTTAGTTAATAATCTGAGCGGTTGTATCTAGATGCTTATTTTGACAAGAAATGTTCAATTTTTTTTCATCAAATAATGACTATTCATCGATTTTTTTCATGCGAATGGGGGGCAAGAAAACTTTATGAAAAAGGGTTGGTTCAATTCGATCTTGTCTAAAAAAGAGTTAGAACACATATACGGGTGTGGATTAAGTAAACCAATGTACAATCTTGGTCCTACTGAAAATACCAATACAACGGAAGATCGAGTCTAAATGATACAGAAAAAAACATTCATAGTTGGAGAAATAGTGACAGTTCTAGTTATAGTAATATTGATCATTTAGTTCGTGTTATGGACATTCGGAATTTCATCTCTGATACTGTTTTTTTACTTATAGATAGTAAAGGGGACGGTTATTCCCTATACTTCGATATTGAAAATCAAATTTTTGAGATTGACAACGATTCGTCTTTTCTGAATGAACTGCAAAGTTCCTTTTCGAATTATTGGAATTCAAGTTATCTGAACTCTAGATCTAAGAGTGGCGATACTTATAATGATCATTCCATGGATTATACTGAAGATAGTTGGAATAATCACATTAATAATTGCATTGACAATTATCTTCATTCTCAAATCCGTAGTGGCAGTTCCATCCTAAGTGATAGTGACAATTACAGTGATAGTTACATTTTGAGTTACATTTTTAATGAAAGTGGAAATACCTGCGAAAGTTTCAGTAAAAGAATTATCACAAACGACAGTAATTTCCCTAAAATCGAAAATCTTACTAATCTTGATGTAACTCAAAAATATAAACATTTGTGGGTTCAATGCGAAAATTGTTATGCATTAAATTACAAGAAATTACTTAAGTCAAAAATGGGTATTTGTGAACAATGTGGATATCATTTGAAAATGAGTAGTTTAGATAGAATCGAACTTCTGATTGATCCTGGTACTTGGAATCCTATGGATGAAGGTATGGTCTCTATGGATCCTATCGAATTTCATTCGGAGGAGGAAGCTTATAAAGATCGTATTGATTCTTATCAAATAAAGACAGGTTTAACTGAAGCTGTTCAAACGGGTATAGGTCAACTAAACGGTATTCCTGTAGCAATTGGTGTTATGGATTTTCAGTTTATGGGAGGCAGTATGGGATCCGTAGTAGGGGAAAAGATCACCCGATTGATTGAGTATGCTGCCAATAAATTAATCCCCCTTATTATAGTATGTGCTTCCGGGGGGGCACGTATGCAAGAAGGAAGCTTGAGCTTAATGCAAATGGCGAAAATCTCGTCGGTTTTATATGATTATCAATCAAATAAAAAGTTATTTTATGTATCAATCCTTACATCTCCTACTACTGCTGGGGTGACTGCCAGCTTTGGTATGTTGGGGGATATCATTATTGCTAAACCGAACGCCTACATTGCATTTGCGGGTAAAAGAGTAATTGAGCAAACATTGAATAAGACAGTACCTGAAGGGTCACAAGCAGCCGAATTTTTATTCCATAAGGGTTTATTCGATCCAATCGTACCACGTAATCTTTTAAAAGGCGTTCTAAGTGAGTTATTTCAGCTGCATGCTTTTTTTCCTTTGAATCAAAATAAAGGCGAGGATTAAAGGCAATTTTTATATTTGTGTCAAAAAGTTTTTTTATTCCAAAATTAGGATGTCGCGAACCAAAAACCTCTATGCTTATTTCCTTTAGATTCCAAAAAAAAACTTTTTGTTTGTATCTTTCGTCGGGGAGTCTTTATTTAAAATACCTCTTGGATCGGACTCTAACGACTGCTTTGGAAATTTAATTTATAATAAATCCTCTATTTTTCGATTTTCTTGAATTAGTAAAAGCAAAAGAAAGAAAAAAAGAGAAAGTAAACGCGATTATCATATATTATATGTAGAAATCGAATTGCTTTTTTAGTTCTACATTTCTTGTACTTATTCTATACTATATTCATTCTATAGAATTCTAATTAATTAATTTTAATATAATAAGATAATAACAACAAAAATATAACAAACAGGTACAATTACAATATCGTAAATCGAGGTACCCGGTCTATGACAACTATGAACTTTCCCTCAATTTTTGTGCCTTTAGTAGGCCTAGTATTTCCAGCGATTGCAATGGCTTCTTTATTTCTTCATGTTCAAAAAAATAAAATTGTTTAGATCGTCTCGTCAAAATCTCATTTTTAAAAACTTAGATTTGAATTATAATACAGATATATATGTTTAGCGGAATGGTATAACACATGATTTCTTACGAACATAAATGAACGAGCTCTTATGTATGTGATGTAAACGGAAAAATGACAATACAATATTAGGGGTAGATGTTATTATTTTGATCGAACTAAAAGAAAAAATAGAAAGAAATAAAAGTGAAACACCTCTGACATCAAAATAGGACTAGTTGATGAGAGTTACATCGGAAACAAGACAGAGTAAGGAAAGTACAATTCATTTGGGGTATTCTTTCAATTCAAATTAAATGCAACCGGATCTAGTATGAATTGGCGATCAGAACGTATATGGGTAGAACTTATAACGGGATCTCGAAAAATAAGTAATTTCTGCTGGGCCTTTATCCTTTTTTTCGGTTCATTAGGATTCTTGTTGGTTGGAATTTCCAGCTATCTTGGTAAGAATTTGATATCTTTATTTGCTCCCCAGCAAATTCTTTTTTTTCCACAAGGGATCGTGATGTCTTTCTATGGGATTGTCGGCCACTTTATTAGCTCATATTTGTGGTGTGCAATTTCGTGGAATGTGGGTAGTGGTTATGATCGATTCGATAGAAAAAAGGGAATAGTCTGTATTTTTCGCTGGGGATTCCCTGGAAAAAATCGTCGCATCTTTTTTCGATATCTTATAAAAGATATTCAGTCTATTAGAATAGAACTTAAAGAGGGTATTTATACTCGCCGTGTTCTTTATCTGGAAATCAGAGGACAAGGAGCCATTCCTTTAACTCGTACTGATGAGAATTTGACTCCACGAGAAATGGAACAAAAGGCGGATGAATTGGCCTATTTCTTGCGTGTACCAATTGAAGGATTTTTAAAAATGAACGGAAATACCTGATAAGTGACTTTTATGTCACTTTTAGGGTGTTTATTGAGTTGTATTCCGGCTTATTTTCTAATAATTTCACCATTTTATCCTTTATTTCTATTATTTTCTTATTCTCGTCTTTTATCTTTATTTTGTGTATTTTTGCCCTTTTTATTAGTTTTTAGTTTATTTTTGTAGTTTTAGTTAATAATTTCCCGCTTCTCTCATTTTATTTATTTTCTTTTAGTTTCTAGTTTCTAGTTTATTTTATTTTATTTTATTTTATTATTTCTTTAGTTTTAGCATTTTATTTTATTTTATTTTACTTTATTTATCTTATTTTATTTTACTTTATTTATCTTATTTTATTTTATTTAATTTTATCTTCCGATTTCCCCTCGTGTTGTTTTTGGTTGTAGGTGTTCCGGGTTTCAAAGTCAAGTTTGTGTTCGGGGTCCAAGGTTCGAGCACAATTCACAAGCTTCCAAGCAACACCCTAGCTGCTGCCCTGTTATCCTTCACCACACAATCACCTTACCCTACACCACGACACAACAGCAACAACACACAACCTCCCCTGCACTTCCCCTGCTCCCACCAGCAACACACCACCACGCAACACCAACAGCTACAACAACAAACACCAACACCATCTGCAACAACAATCTGCAATAACAACTCCAACAGCACCAATTTCAACCACCGCCAATCACCCCAATCCAACCATCAGCCGTTCTCACAGCCCAACATCACCGCAATCAACACCACAGCCATCGTGCAACCCCACAACAACGACCAGCCCGCAACACCTGCTACGCCTCCCAATTAAACCACCAACACCACCGTCACCTCCCATTTCGCCACCAAACTGCCAACAATTACCACCTCCAATCAACAACAACCACCCAAATCACCACCAAATTACTCACCTCATAGCCGCGCAACTCATACCATTTCAAGCCTCCTCCGCGGCCGCGCAGCCCTGTCAAAAGGCGCACACAATTGGAGTCCAAATTCAGAGTCGAGGCAGTAAGTTTGCGCGACCTCTGTGCGATGTCTGTGCGGGCGCGCAAATTATGGGTCAATCACGAGCTTCTCACGCGAGTTTTAATGAAAATTTAACGGCCTTGATTGATTGCTGGTTGATAAAGATGTCGGTGATGATGGTGTTTCGATTTGAGCCGTTGATAATGCGTGGTGGTGATGTTGATGATGAAATCAAGAGTAGGGAATTTAAGGAAGAAGAGAAGGGGAAATCGGGTCCGAGGTTTTGGGGGATTTGTGGGTTTATTTTAATTTCTTTTTCTTTTATTTTATTTTATTTTCTTAATTCTTTTTATATTTTCCTTTTCCTTTTCTTATTTCCTTACTCTTTTATTTTTCTTTTGTCTTTTCTTATTTTTCTCATTCTTTTATTTTTCTTAGTTTTATGAGCTTTGTATAAATACCCATTTTTGGGGTAATTAGAGGGAATGGATTTTCCTATTTTTTCTTAGTTAGTTTAGGAGAGCTTCTCTCTCTTAGGGTTAGATTAGATAATTTTTAGAGAGATAAAGTAGATTATTGCTCAATTTTCTTCCAAGTAATCAATTTTGGTCAAGTTTAATTTCCAATCAAGCAATTCCTTCAAGTTTTCATCTTTCATTAATCCTCTCTCTAGTAATCTCTAATCCTTTCCTTTAGCTTTATTTATTTGCTTTATTGTTGCTTATTTTTGTTATCCTTTTAGTTTATCTATTTATTATTGTTTTCATTGTTCTTAATCATGTTTTGTTTTGTGTTTCTTGAATTTATTTTTGGTTTTGCTATTATGTTTAATCTCTCTTCTCTAGGCTAATTTCTTAGCTAGGGGAAGGGGGTGGAAAATATGTGTTGAATGTTGGATTAATGATGATGGTTGGATTGAATACATGCCTTAAATTGATGAAAGATATGATTTTTGATGGCTTGAGATTATTGTTACACTTTATTTGATTTCCCTCTAGTTTAAATGCATGAAAGTGATTTGAACTAGATTAAGATCACCTCTATTTTAATGATTTCATGAGAATGAGTTGTTAAAATTGAGTTTTATGAATTGTGTTTCTTTATTCTCTTGATTTGCTTGTGTCTAATAGGATGCATGAGAATGATCCTAACTAGCATGGACTTCTTTCATTGATTTGCCTAGACTATTGCATGAGAATGAATTGTTTAGGTAGGACCTTGTGTTCTTTGGCATATGTTTCATGATAATCACCGTTATTCTCCTCTTTCTAGTCATGTTTGACACCCCCGAATCCCTAGCGTAATTTTCTATTGATTTTATTCATCTTTATCTTTGCTTATTCGTAGTTTTAGTGCTTTTTATCCAATATATCAACAAAAACATTTCCCCTCTTGACTCTTGCATTAGTGATATTGATGTTGGACGAGTGAGCTTCCTTAGTGGTTCGACCCTTTACTTGCTACTAACTAGTTTAGTGTAAGTTTAGGCATTATAAATTGTTAATTTGATTAGGGTCGGTAGAACCAACGACCTACTTAACCTCGATCAAATTTTGGCGTCGTTGCCGGGGAAGCGGCTTGTTTAGCATTTATTTTTGCTATTGTTAGAGTCATTTTATTTGCTTTCTTTTTATTATTTTGCTTTTTTTAATCCTACTTGTCATTGCTAATCGTGTGCTTAGCTTTGTTGTATTCAAAGAGAGATATGGCAAGACAAGAGGATGACCTTCTTTTTAGGGAGTTTGGAAATCCGGAAGTCTATGAGCTCACGAGTGGTATACTTCTCCCAACCACCGAGTCTAATTTCACAATCCATCCACAATATGCTAGGATGGTACAAGTTGAGCAATTTTCCGGAAGTGCAAGTGAAGACCCCATTGAGCATTTGGACCGATTCCTTGAGTTGTGTGCAATGATGCAAACAAATGAAGTGAGCCAAGATTACATTCGTATGCATCTCTTTCGGCAATCTCTCACCGGAAGAGCAAAGAAATGGCTCAAGCTTTTGAAGCCCAACTCTCTCACCACATGGAAAGATGTTGCGAAGGCCTTTCTCAAGAGGTTCATTTCCGATGAGCAAACCGCAAAAATGAGGAGGAAGATAGCTTCTTTTGAGCAAGAACCGGATGAAACTCTTGGGGAAGCATGGGAAAGGTTTAAGGATATGATTAGAGCATGTCCTATCCATGGATTCAACCATAATTTGCTCATGAAATTCTTTTATGATGGCTTAGAGCCAATTTCAAGAACTAATCTAGATGCGGGTGCCGGCGGCCAATTGATTAAGATCCATCAAAGCCAAGTTGAAGCTACAATTGAAGAGGTGGCTACTAGCTATTCTTGGGGAGGTCAAAGAAGGTCCCAAGGAAAGCAAGGTGATCTTAATGAGTTGGAGAGAGTCGGTCAACTTAAGCACATAGTTGAACTCTTGAATGAAGGTCTTTCCAAGTTGAACTCAAGTGTTGGCTTGGGTTCAAAACCGTCACAAATCATTGATTTCTCATGTGGTTGTTGTGGTGGGACGGATCATGATGCATCGTATTGTAGAGAGTTCAATCCCAAGCAAGGTGAGGCTTTGACTTTGAGGGAAGAAGAGTTTGTAACCCAAGCTCAATCTCAACAACTTCAACAACCTCCAAAACAAGAAAACTCCTACCTCCAAGATGAACCTCTTTTCAATCCTCTAACCGAAAATTTTTCTTACCCTTACATCCAAATGGGGAACTTTCAAGGTCAACATCATGACCAAAATCCTCAAGAGTATGAAGAACAATCACCACCCGACCACACACAAACCCAAATTCTTCAACAACGTCAAATTCTCACTCAACAATTCCAAGAGATCAAATCTCACAATGAAGTTGTTGACTCCCAACTAGCCAACATTTCTTCTCTCCATTTAACCGCAAAACTCCCCTTACAATCATCTACTAACCCTTCATATGCTTATCATCTCGAAACTTGCAAGGAGGATGAAAGTAAGGAAGACAAGGTTGTGGAGGATGTGGTTGAGAAGAAGGTTCAAGAACAAAATGAGGAGCCATTAGATTTTAGTGAACCAAGCAAGTTTGAAGGCCCGGTTCCCTTCCCTTGTAGGCTAGTTGAGAATGTTGTTTTGAAGAGCCCTATGGCGGTGAGCGTATGTAGAGTTGATGTGGTCGATGGTGTGATGGATAATGAGAGCTTACCTCCATGTGATGGTAAGGTGACAATGAGGTATGATGACTTTCTTGAAGTTCCCGCTTGGTTTGAAGGCTCTCTTGAGGAAGGTGAGGTTACCCTTCCTAATATCGAGGATTCCAAGCTTCATCGCCCTTTTAGAAGGAAAAGAAAGAAGAGAGAAAAAAGAAGAAGAAACGACAAGAAGAAGAGAAAAAGAAAAGATGAGCCACCATTGGCTCTTGATTCATTCCCTCCTTTCCCTTGTGGTGATTTGAGACCTCAAGGAGTGCTAGTTCTCAAGCTTGGGGGCATCTATGATTCACTCCTCAAGTTGATGAGGGTGATGTTCTTTATTCCACCTTGAAGGAGGTGAAGGGTCAAGCTAGAGACCATAAACAAGCGCTTCCCGGGAGGCAACCCGGAGGATTTCTACCCTTTCCCCCCCCCCTTTCTTTTTCTTTTTTGTTTTCTTTTAATGTTTTCTTTTATGTCTTGTCTTGCCTTGTAGGTTGCATTTTGGAAGCTTGGAGCGGAGTGACATTTGGTGAACTCGATTTTATGCTCCATTATTCTTTTAAGCCAACCTCTCGGTGAGACCTTTCTTGTTTTCACTCTTTTAATTTTTCTTTGAGTGCTTAGTTTAAGGTTAGTTTAGGAAGAAGTTGAATGGTTCGAGGTTGTTTGCATTGGTTCTAAGGAACCTGGGATCGTTGATGTTGTTATCAACGGTCATTTGTATGACGATTGGGATTTACTTGAATTACATGCCTCATTTGTGAACCTTTTTATTTCTTCCTCTTGTTTTTGTGTCGTTTTTCCCTTTTATCTGACAAACATGGCTATGACGAGTTGAAATTATTTTGATTTGGAATTGCTAATTCATTTGGATTTGTGTGCCTTTCATGATGATGTGTCTTTGAATGCTTATCTTCCTAGTTGATGAGGGTTTACACGGTTTGAGAGTGCTTAAGGTTGAATTAGACACATTTTAAGCTAAGGTAGCCCGATTTAGAACTCTTGAGGACGTTTGAACCCCTAGTTCACGGGAAAGTGGTAAGATGGTGTTGCTCTCTATGGTGAATAGGATTTCCTTGGTTGGTATTTGCTTATTTCTTATCCCGTGTGAGCGTCATTTGTTCTAGCCTTCATCATTCTTGTGAGCGGCATTTAGGATCCTTAAATATGCATAACTTAATCTTTGTGTTGTTCTCTAGCTCCCAAGATCGTGACCAAGCAACTCTAGGGGAGGAAAAGGGCACCATTTTTCTCTTTTTTCTTTATCTTCTTTTTGTTTTGTTACTTATTTTGTTCTTATTTTGCATTTGCTCCTCTTGCCAACCCTTTGAGCCTATTCCCTTTCTTGATTATGAGCCACATTACAAGCCTTATGACCTTTCGTTTCCCTATCCCTTAGTTTGTGAAGCATTTCGGTTTAAGAGTTTGTTTTGTGTTGTAATAAAATGAGAAAGTATTATGCTCTTTGCACCAAGCAAGAAAGTAAATTGTATATATTGTTTGTAACAAAGCAAATGTTAAGAAAAAGCCGTCCAAAGTTTAAAAAAAAAAGGCAAGGAAACAAAAAAAAAAAAAAAAAAAAAATTAAACTAGTTTGGTTTCGTTTTCTTCCCTAGCTTTAGCATTGAGGACAATGCTTTGTTCAAGCTTGGGGGGGAGCGTTACGTCGTTTTTGTTTTTATTGAGTGTGGGTGTCGAATAAGCTTGGGGGAGATGGCATTATTGTTTTTTTTTTGTTTGATGTTTGGTGATTTCTTGAGTTTGTTTTTGAGGTTTGATCACCCTTTTGCTTCACTTAGGAAATATCACCAAAATTTTCAAATTGTTGCCCCGCCTTGACCCTTAGCCTTACGTTACAACCCTAGTAAAGACCCTTTGACTTTAGAGGGGTGAGGTCAATGACCGGTGAAGGGAGATAGATTTCAACCCTATGGAGAGAGTATGCATAGTTGAGATGTCGGGATGACCTTATGGTTCCACATAAAAAATTCTTTTTCCGATTCCCTCGAGGAATCATGAGGAGCTAACTAAGGGATGATTTGAAGCTAGTGGAGAGAGCGTGGACCGTCTTGGATGGGGCTAGGGCGGAGAGTGAAATCATTAGTTCTCTATGCTTAGCTTAGGTTTGTCTCTTTCAACCATGAGCATCTTGGAACGTTTATTCCCTCATTTAATTAAGAAAGGTGAGCATTCTTTGGTGCATATCTCTATGTTTTGAGTCCAAATGGAGCATTTTCTATCTAAAAGCTTGTTTGGTTTCCTTAAGCCTTGTCATGTCATGTTGGTCGTGGTTGTGCTTGCCTTTTGTTTTTGCTTTTCTTTTTCTTTTTGTTTTGCCTTGGTTTTGTTTAGAGTTGTGGGTTAAACTCTTAGGACACCCTCACGAGAGCACACTCGTCCTCTAGGGCGATCTAGGGGTTTAAAGGGCTTGTCTTTAGTTGCTAAAATTGACCGTGATTCCTACGAAAGTGAGTTAGTGTACATTCTTGTCTCCTTTAGTGTCTTAGCTTTGCTTGAATAAATCATTCTCCTTCTCCCGTGTTTTATGTTAATTTGCTCGAGGACGAGCAAAAGGTTAGCTTGGGGGAGTTTGATAAGTGACTTTTATGTCACTTTTAGGGTGTTTATTGAGTCGTATTCCGGCTTATTTTCTAATAATTTCACCATTTTATCCTTTATTTCTATTATTTTCTTATTCTCGTCTTTTATCTTTATTTTGTGTATTTTTGCCCTTTTTATTAGTTTTTAGTTTATTTTTGTAGTTTTAGTTAATAATTTCCCGCTTCTCTCATTTTATTTATTTTCTTTTAGTTTTTAGTTTCTAGTTTATTTTATTTTATTTTATTTTATTATTTCTTTAGTTTTAGCATTTTATTTTATTTTATTTTACTTTATTTATCTTATTTTATTTTACTTTATTTATCTTATTTTATTTTATTTAATTTTATCTTCCGATTTCCCCTCGTGTTGTTTTTGGTTGTAGGTGTTCCGGGTTTCAAAGTCAAGTTTGTGTTCGGGGTCCAAGGTTCGAGCACAATTCACAAGCTTCCAAGCAACACCCTAGCTGCTGCCCTGTTATCCTTCACCACACAATCACCTTACCCTACACCACGACACAACAACAACAACACACAACCTCCCCTGCACTTCCCCTGCTCCCACCAGCAACACACCACCACGCAACACCAACAGCTACAACAACAAACACCAACACCATCTGCAACAACAATCTGCAATAACAACTCCAACAACACCAATTTCAACCACCGCCGATCACCCCAATCCAACCATCAGCCGTTCTCACAGCCCAGCATCACCGCAACCAACACCACAGCCATCGTGCAACCCCACAACAACGACCAGCCCGCAACACCTGCTACGCCTCCCAATTAAACCACCAACACCAACGTCACCTCCCATTTCGCCACCAAACTGCCAACAATTACCACCTCCAATCAACAACAACCACCCAAATCACCACCAAATTACTCACCTCATAGCCGCGCAACTCATACCATCTCAAGCCTCCTCCGCGGCCGCGCAGCCCTGTCAGAAGGCGCACACAATTGGAGTCCAAATTCAGAGTCGAGGCAGTAAGTTTGCGCGACCTCTGTGCGATGTCTGTGCGGGCGCGCAAATTATGGGTCAATCACGAGCTTCTCACGCGAGTTTTAATGAAAATTTAACGGCCTTGATTGATTGCTGGTTGATGAAGATGTCGGTGATGATGGTGTTTCGATTTGAGCCGTTGATAATGCGTGGTGGTGATGTTGATGATGAAATCAAGAGTAGGGAATTTAAGGAAGAAGAGAAGGGGAAATCGGGTCCGAGGTTTTGGGGGATTTGTGGGTTTATTTTAATTTCTTTTTCTTTTATTTTATTTTATTTTCTTAATTCTTTTTATATTTTCCTTTTCCTTTTCTTATTTCCTTACTCTTTTATTTTTCTTTTGTCTTTCCTTATTTTTCTCATTCTTTTATTTCTTTTATTTTTCTTAGTTTTATGAGCTTTGTATAAATACCCATTTTTGGGGTAATTAGAGGGAATGGATTTTCCTATTTTTTCTTAGTTAGTTTAGGAGAGCTTCTCTCTCTTAGGGTTAGATTAGATAATTTTTAGAGAGATAAAGTAGATTATTGCTCAATTTTCTTCCAAGTAATCAATTTTAGTCAAGTTTAATTTCCAATCAAGCAATTCCTTCAAGTTTTCATCTTTCATTAATCCTCTCTCTAGTAATCTCTAATCCTTTCCTTTAGCTTTATTTATTTGCTTTATTGTTGCTTATTTTTGTTATCCTTTTAGTTTATCTATTTATTATTGTTTTCATTGTTCTTAATCATGTTTTGTTTTGTGTTTCTTGAATTTATTTTTGGTTTTGCTATTATGTTTAATCTCTCTTCTCTAGGCTAATTTCTTAGCTAGGGGAAGGGGGTGGAAAATATGTGTTGAATGTTGGATTAATGATGATGGTTGGATTGAATACATGCCTTAAATTGATGAAAGATATGATTTTTCATGGCTTGAGATTATTGTTACACTTTATTTGATTTCCCTCTAGTTTAAATGCATGAAAGTGATTTGAACTAGATTAAGATCACCTCTATTTTAATGATTGCATGAGAATGAGTTGTTAAAATTGAGTTTTATGAATTGTGTTTATTTATTCTCTTGATTTGCTTGTGTCTAATAGGATGCATGAGAATGATCCTAACTAGCATGGACTTCTTTCATTGATTTGCCTAGACTATTGCATGAGAATGAATTGTTTAGGTAGGACCTTGTGTTCTTTGGCATATGTTTTATGATAATCACCGTTATTCTCCTCTTTCTAGTCATGTATGACACCCCCGAATCCCTAGCGTAATTTTCTATTGATTTTATTCATCTTTATCTTTGCTTATTCGTAGTTTTAGTGCTTTTTATCCAATATATCAACAAAAACATTTCCCCTCTTGACTCTTGCATTAGTGATATTGATGTTGGACGAGTGAGCTTCCTTAGTGGTTCGACCCTTTACTTGCCACTAACTAGTTTAGTGTAAGTTTAGGCATTATAAATTGTTAATTTGATTAGGGTCGGTAGAACCAACGACCTACTTAACCTCGATCAATACCGAACGTTTTCTTAACTTGGCGTAAAATACAAAATCTAGAATACGTTTTTCTACGGTATACCTTAACAGAAATCTCATCAGAACGCCCACTCGGGTCAAAGCAGACGTATACAGAACAACCAAAAGGGGGAAACTGTTTATGTCTACAAATACAAACCAATTCAATTCCATAGAATTTCCAGTATTTGTAATTGATATATTACATACATTATGTAAATTTTATCGCTTTTTTAGTAATCTTTTGTTCGCTTTAATGATAAAATAATTTGATTTCTTATAATTTCTAATTATAACGAGAATGAAATTATCCAAATTCTGTCGTGTTTTGCCATCCATTTTTATTATCACATTCAAGTCTTAAATTCTTTTTTTGTGCTATGGTTAATTTGTTCAATTTTTGGAAATATTTTCTATTATGGTAGAAAGTGAGTTCTTTCATCTTGAAATCAAAATAAAAAATATTCATTAATTAAAAAAACGAAATGGCTCTGCCGGGTATTCGTCGAAAGCAATTCCTTCCTTTCGATGAATACCCGGTGGGTTCATTAACAATTTATAGATGAAAAAAATGGAAAAAAAGAAAGCATTTATTCCTTTTCTATATCTTGTATCTATAGTATTTTTACCCTAGTGGATCTATCTATCATTTCAAAAAAGTCTGGAATCTTGGGTTACTACTTGGTTGAATACTAAGCAATCTGAAACTTTTTTAAATGATATTCAAGAAAAAAATCTTCGCGAAAAATGGATCGAATTTGAGGAGCTCCGCTTGTTGGACGAAATGATAAAGGAATGTCCTGAAACACATCTACAAAAGCTTCGTATAGGAATCCACAACGAAACGATTCAATTGATCAGGACGTACAATGAAGATTGTATCCATATGATTTTGCACTTCTCCACAAATTTTATCTGTTTCCTTATTCTAGGTGGTTATTCCATTCTGGGAAATAAAGAACTTATTCTTCTTAATTCTTGGGTTCAGGAATTCCTATATAACTTAAGCTACACAATAAAAGCTTTTTCCATTCTTTTAGTAACTGATTTATGTATCGAATTTCATTCGCCCCAAGGTTGGGAACTACTGATTAGCTCTATCTACAAAGATTTTTGATTTGCCCATAACGATCAAATTATATCGAGTCTTGTTTCCACTTTTCCAGTCATTCTAGATACATTTTTAAAATATAGGATTTTCCGTTCTTTAAATCGTGTATCCCCATCACTTGTAGTGATTTATCATTCAATGAATGACTGAAAAAAAGAAAAGGGGTATATGAAGAGAAAACGAATTCGAGTTTTTCATTCGAATGTTGCTTTGTACATAATCAATAATCAAAGCATTACCAATTGTACCCCCTCTTTATATTTCTACCCGTCTAAGGTGGGGAGTTCCTCCTATATTCCTGTAATATTATTTTATTAAATTAAGTTTTCAGTTAAAGTAAATAGCAGACTGATGGATAGGGAACTCTATTAGCAACCTACCAAATTTATTGTAGAAATTTTCGGAATCAACGGTTGGACCATGCAAACTATAAATACCTTTTCTTGGATAAAAGAACAGATTACTCGATCCATTTCCATCTCGCTCGTGATATATATAATAACTCGGTCATCCATTTCGAATGCATATCCCATTTTCGCACAGCAAGGTTATGAAAATCCACGAGAAGCGACTGGACGTATTGTATGTGCCAATTGCCATTTAGCCAACAAGCCCGTGGATATTGAGGTTCCACAAGCGGTCCTTCCGGATACTGTATTTGAAGCAGTTGTTCGAATTCCTTATGATATGCAATTAAAACAAGTTCTTGCTAATGGCAAAAAGGGGGGTTTGAATGTGGGGGCTGTTCTTATTTTACCTGAGGGGTTTGAATTAGCCCCCCCCCCCCCCCCGACCGTATTTCTCCAGAGATGAAAGAAAAGATAGGGAATCTTTCTTTTCAGAGCTATCGCCCCAATAAAAAAAATATTCTTGTGATAGGTCCTATTCCGGGGCAAAAATATAGTGAAATTACCTTTCCTATTCTTTCCCCAGACCCTGCCACTAAGAAAGACGTTCACTTCTTAAAATATCCGATATATGTAGGTGGTAACAGGGGAAGGGGTCAGATTTATCCTGACGGAAGCAAGAGTAATAATACAGTTTATAATGCCACGACAGCAGGTATAGTAAAGAAAATTGTACGAAAAGAAAAGGGCGGATACGCAATAAACATAGCGGATGCCTCGGACGGACGTGAAGTCGTTGATATTATCCCGCCAGGACCGGAGCTTCTTATTTCAGAGGGTGAATCTATCAAACTTGATCAACCATTAACAAGTAATCCTAATGTGGGTGGATTTGGTCAAGGAGATGCAGAAATAGTCCTTCAAGACCCACTGCGCGTACAAGGGCTTTTGTTCTTCTTTGCATCCGTTATTATAGCACAAATCTTTTTGGTTCTTAAAAAGAAACAATTCGAGAAGGTTCCATTGTCCGAAATGAATTTCTAGATTCGTGAATTTATCAAGATCAAGCTTGTAACAATAACAAAATTCTTATTGACAATTCAATTCTTTGACAGTTTTGGATGATCAATAAATAAAAAAAAAATTACGAGAAGGTTCTTTTTTGTTTGTTTCTACTTTTCTTCTACATCTACGAGCAAGATTTTGAGTTATAATAATATATTGGATTGTGAAGAAAACTTTTTTACTTTTTTCCAATCGAAATTTGACTCGATACTAGACTAAAAGGGGAATATAACGAAAAGAATAATGAGGGGACCAAATGATTTGATTCTAGGGGGATTTATCCGCCTTCCTGGTCTTAGACACACGACAAGGACTTTTACACATACTTGTCGTGTGTCGAAATAGTAACGAGTCTTGATTCCCTTCGTCAAAGACTTAGTCGGAATTTTTCTTTTTTCTAGATTTCACCCTTTTTCGTTTTAGATTGATTCTTTTTTTCTTAGTATTACATGTATAAGGAGCGGACAAACTGAAAAAAGAGAGAGGTCAATTTCTTGAACAAATGGAACTTCTTGGATTCTATTTAATCTAGAAAAATAGATCTTCTATTTGGTCATTCAATAAATTAATTGATTGCTTCTTTCTCTTTCACACTGTCTATGATGGAAGTATCGCATTTACTACGTGAAGCTCTCAAAGCTATAAAGGAACCCCAAAAGAAATATTAAGAGGTTCCACTTCCGAAAGATGAACCCAAGAGAGAATTCACACCCATGAGGACAACTAATGAGGCAAAGCGTTTTCCTTTACAAGTCACTGAAAGACCCAAGAAGAGCAATAGGATTTACACTCTAATTGGGATCCCATATGCACAAATGTTCGAAATGCTCTCCGAGAGTGGTGAGATCAAACCTCTCGAAACAAGACCATTCGAATCATTGAAAAGGACAGATAGGTATTACTATCAGTATCATCAATCAGGGGGTCACACTATCAAAAACTTTTTTAAATACAAGGATTTAGTTCAGAAAATGATTGATGAAAAGAAACTAGTCCAAGTTCCACAAGAAGACGATGCAACCATTAATGGAGTTGGGACAGTGATGAAGAAGACGTCTATTTAAAAGACTTAGTAGGATCTCCACCTTATGTGTTATACGCCATGGATGACTTTTGGGCTGAAGAAGACTCATCGATAGACGTCCTCATAAGATCCGGGAGAATGCAACCTCCCGTTTCAACACAACCTATGCCGACCACACAACAAGTTCCCATACCTATCATTGAAGATAATGATATTGTTAAGCAGTTTAAGAAGACAAAAGTTGAGATGAACGTATGGAAACTTTTAGCGATATCTCGAGAACATAGGTTGGCTGTAATGAATGCCTTGGACAAAATAGGGATAGATTCTAACACTACTCCTGAGGGATTAGCCAACTTCCTCACACGTGATCTTCCTAGTTCAATTAATTTGATCACCTTTTCTGACAAGGATTTACCTCCAGAAGGTTACAAACATTACAAGGCATTAAACCTCACAGTAGTTTGCAAGAGAATGAATGTTCCTATGATTCTTGTAGACAATGGATCGGCCATTAACGTCTGTCCACTTAGAACTGCGAGGATGCTAGGCATAAGGGATGAAGATTTAACTCCGTCTACACAAGGAATAAGGGCCTACGACAACACTCGACGTCAAGCACTTGGTAAAATTACCCTGAACGTAACGGCAGGAGCAATAAAACATGCTACTACTTTCCAAGTTGTAGACATTAAAGCTTCGTTCAGTTTATTGTTGGGGCGCCCTTGGCTTCATGACCTAAAGGTCGTCCCCTCATCTCTCCACCAACAAGTAAAATCTATAGTTGGGGGAATTCCTATCACCATCGATGCTTCGCCTATGAGGATCAAGTCTATAGAAAATCCAATCATCAATGTGGAGCACGACGAGGATGATGAAGACTTATGGGGATTTAACGAAGAAGTCTCCTTAATCCTGGAGGATGAAAGGACCCATCTTTGCCATGACCCCTATTCTAACATGATTGTAAATGCTATGCTGAAGAAACAAGGACATTTTCCTTGGATTACCTTAGGAAAGAAGAAAGGAATAGCAAAGTCGCTGGAGTCACTTGGCCTCCCTAAGTTAGACACTTTCGGACTTGGTTTCGAACCGACTCAGAAAGATCTCAAGCGAGCCCAGGAAAAGTTAAAGGCACGTAGAGACGCTCGCATTCAAAAGAAAGAAATCCCAATGGAACAGTACCCTCTTACACTTAATGGTCAATTCATAAAAGAAGGGGAGGACTATCCATGCCATGAATTTCCCGACCCATTTGTTGTAAACAGCATAAGGCAACCGGGTTTTGAGATTTTCTTGGATTATTATTTCACAGACGAAATCCCAACTCCTACCCACGAGGAGAAAGCCCCCCCATGCTTTGACTTTAACGTCATGGGATTCTTATTTGGGCGAGAAAAGAATGAGCCAACTTACAGAGAAGACAACTCATCGCTCATTCAGACAGTCTTACAAAGCAAAAATTTCGATCCCTCGAAGCTAATCGCTTCAACTGAAGGATCACTACAAGGGTGGCGCAAGACTATCAAGGTGACTACTCCAAGCGGAAGAAAAATATCCATCACAATAGGGCAAGGACCGATGTTTGAAGAGTCGTCAGAGTCTGAGTCGGAGTCCCTCCCTATAAAGTCTTATAGGTCTTTAGTAGTAGCACCTCCTCTTCCTATTTATTTTCCTAGAATAGTTAATGATCAAGTCCCTGAGGACATATCACTCTTTGATGTAATGATCTCAGAGTAAAATAATATTTCTTCTTCTCCTTATTTCTTGTGTTCTTCTCTAACCAAAGATGACGAGCATTGCTTAACTAACAATGAAAAAGACAAAGAACTTATTAAAGCAATGGAAACACTCGAAAAGAAAACACCGGTAATTGAAGAAACTGAAACGGTTGATATCTCAAATGATTCAACCAATAAAAGAGAAGTTAAAATCGGATTAACACTAAATGAACAAGAAAGAACCGATTTAATTAACTTACTTAAAGAATTTATCGATGTATTTGCTTGGTCATACGAGGATATGACAGGCATTAATAGAGAAATAGCTCAACACACTATACCACTAATTCCAGGAATGAAACCCGTAAAACAAAAGTTACGTCGAATGAAACCCAACGTAGCTCTTAAAATAAAAGAAGAAGTTACAAAACAAATAACCGCATGTTTCATCAAGGTATCCAAATACCCCGAAAGGGTCGCCAACGTTGTCCCAGTTTCGAAGAAATACGGAAGGGTAAGAATGTGTGTCGACTATCGAGATCTAAATAAGGCAAGTCCAAAGGACGACTTCCCTTTGCCACACATCGATATTCTGGTAGATAACACGACAAATCACACGCTCCTCTCGTTCATGGATGGGTACGCATGTTACAACCAGATTCTCATGGAAGAAGAAGACATGGAGAAGACAACTTTTATAACACCATGGGGCACTTACTGCTACACGGTAATGCCATTCGGGTTGAAAAACGCGGGTGCTACTAACCAACGCACAACAACTGCCTTACTCCATGACATGATGCATAAAGAAGTCGAGGTATATGTCAACGACATGATCGTGAAATCAAAAGACTGTCCAGGCCATCAAGTAGCCTTAAGGAAATTTTTCGAAAGGCTAAGAAAATATAATATGAGGTTGAATCCAGCTAAGTGTGCTTTTGGAGTTACCTCAGGCAAACTTTTGGGTTATGACATAAGCTCTCGAGGAATAGAAATAGATCCACCCAAGATCAAAGCAATCATGGCAATGCCACCGCCCAAGACTGAGAAACAGATTCGAGGATTTATTGGCCGGTTGCAATACATAAGTAGGTTCATATCAAAATTGACAACAATATGCGAACCAATCTTCAAAAAGCTCAAGAAGAATGTATCAGTGATATGGGATGATGAGTGTCAAAAAGCCTTTGAAAAAATCAAAGCCTATCTCGCAAATCCTCCCGTATTAGCACCAGCACTTCTCGGAATACCTCTTAGGTTATATTATTTGACGGTTACCAAAGAGACAATGGGAGCTATGCTAGAACAAGAAGTAGAAGGCAAAGAGAATGCAATCTACTATCTAAGAAAGAAGATGCTCGAATACAAAGCACGCTATACACCACTCGAGAAGTTGTGCCTCGCCTTGGTGTGGGCCACAACCAAATTAAGACATTACATGCTAGTGCATACCGTCTTCGTAGTCTCCCGATTAGATCCACTCAAGTATCTATTTGAGAAATCTACACTCAATGTACGCATATCGAGATGGATAGTCAATCTAGCCCAGTTTGATATAAGGTTTATGCCACAAAAAGCTATCAAAGGATCCGTGGTGTCAGACTTTCTAGCGAACTTCCCAATAGAAGACTCGACGCCAATACAAGACAATGAATTTCCAGATGAAGACTTAATGGTAACTGAAGATGATACCTGGACCTTATACTTCGACGGACCCTCAAACTAAAAAGGATGTGGCGTTGGAGTATTACTAGTATCACCTAAAGAAGAGCATGTTCCAATCTCCATAAAGCTTGATTTCGACGTTACCAACAATGATGCTGAATATGAAGCATGCGTGGTAGGCCTTGAAAAAACTTTGGCATTGGGAATAAAAAGTTAAGGATATTCGGAGATTTTCTTTAATCATCAATCAAATATCTAAAAGGTGGAAAGTATGGAGCGAAACCCTAGCCCCTTACCAAACCTATCTGGAAACCCTTACCGATCAGTTAGAAAAGGTAGAATACACATATCTACCTAGGGAAGAAAACCAATTTGCTGATGCCTTGGCAAGACTAGCCTCAATGGTTAGGATTCCCACGGAAATCGAGCAAATGCCTCTGAAAGCACAAATCAGCATACATCCAGGCTATAGAAGACGACGAAGTAGTCCAAGAAGAAGAAGAAGAAGAAGAACCGTGGTACACGGATATACTCAATTATGTCACCAAAGAAGAGTACCCTCCCCATGCTAACAAAAGAGCAAAACGAGCATTAAGACTTTTGGCTTCCCAATATGTACTCATAGACAACGAGCTACATAAAAGGGTACCTAAGGGTCGAGCCCTCTTATGCGTAGGAAGAAAGGATGCCCAAAGAGCAATGAGAATAGTCTACGAAGGAATCTGTGGCACTCATATACCTATACGTCGCCATGGCCATTCTCTACATGGGGAATTGACATCATCGGCAAAATCACTCCCTAGGAACAGGAGGCCACGAATATATATTAGTAGAAATTGATTACTTTACAAAGTGGATCGAAGCGCAATCATACGCTAAACTCACTGCAAAACATGTAGCACTCTTTATCGAGAGGAATATTATTTGTCGATATGGAGTCCCACATGAAATGATAAGTGACAATGGAACTCACTTTCAAGCCGAATGTGAAGAATTGTTACAAATATATAGCATTCAACATCATCATTCTTCCCCTTACAGACCTCAAGCAAATGGATCAGTCGTGGCAGCTAATAAAAACCTAAAGACTATCATCGAGAAAATGATGGAAAATTATAAAGATTGGCCTGACAAACTTCACTTTGCATTGTGGGGTTACCGCACGTCAATCCGTACATCAACAGGAAATACTTCATTTTCCTTAGTATATGGAATGGATGCCGTACAACCTGTCGAACTAGAAATTCCATCTCTACGCATCGCGTTAGAAAGCAAACTTGATGAAGTCGAATGGACTAGGGCAAGATATGAAGAGCTAATTTTACTCGATGAAAAGCGACTAGAAGCTCTACATCATACTCATTTTTTAAAAACTTTTATGGCTAGGCATTTTTATAAGAAGGTCAAGACAAGAAACATCAAATTAGGAGACTTGGTGTTAAAAGCATTAAGAAAAAATGTTTTAGATCCAAGGGGAAAATTTAGACCTAATTGGTCTTGACCCTACATTGTCAAAACAATCCAGTTAGGAGGTGCAGCAAAACTAACTGATATGGATGGCAATGAGTTTTCGAACATGACAAATCTTGACCAACTTAAGAAATACTACCCGTAATTACTTGAGTAGGATGCTCAAGAGAGCTACGTTTGGCCTGATTTCTTAAGAAAGGATACGTAGGCAACCCTTTACGGGTGCGGCCACTATATTTTTCGACATTCTCGCGTCCCAGAATTAATTAAAAATTCAACAGAAGATCGGCAAAATATCGGCGTTGCAGAGAAGAATCTGGCGCCAGCCAACGACCATCAGCGCCAGCCGACGGCACAGGCGCCTGACGCCAGACTGTTGTGGCCGGCGCCAATCGCAGACAAGCGGCGTCAATTCACAGATAAATTCTAGGCAAATTTTGTTTTTTTCGGAAAATTTTCGACTTCTGTACTCGAAGAAATTCTGGAAAATTAATTTTTCGGTTTTCATTGCTTTAATAAAATAAATTTAAAGTAATAATTATTAAAAGCTAAAATTTCATTAATAAAATAAAATTACATTATTGATTGAATTTAAATGAAGCTGAAATAAATTGAAACTAAGCAATGCTCCTAATCAGATAAAAATATAAAACTAAGTCTAATAATTTGAAACTAAGCAATGCTCCTAATCTTTCTTTTCTTTCCTAGCCCTTTTCCAATTTTTGTCTGCTTCCTCCTCCTCATCCATAACCTTAGCTAGTAGGCATCCTTTAGAGGACCTACATTCAATCTTAGAGTAGATAGTTTCCCCTTCGGCTAGGACTCCATGCTTCTTTTCTACCCGGACTTTTTTATCTGTGGTGTCAGCTTTCCTTTTTCCCTTTTCTTTTGTAGTATTTTTCTTCCTAGGAATTGCAGGTGTTTTGAATTCAACTCTTTCACCTAAGCGCTCCTTGGCAGGAATCACCCTGTCACCTAGACGACTCTTCACGTCAGTTTTACTCTGATTTTTCTTCAAGTCCTTTGAAGGTTTCTTCAGCAACCACTTCTTCACATCATTGGGCAAGGAAGGAGGAACCTTTTGGGTAATTACTTCCCATAAAGGTCTAGCACACCAATAAGCATCAAATCTGTCTACTTCCTGAGAGACAGGGCACTCGTAGGGAGGACAAAGATCTCCGGAAGGAATATTCTGAAGCAAGCCGTATTGTCTTTTTACCCTACAGGGATAGTAATAAGTCATACGAGACAAACTTGGAAGATGGCAGAAAGGTTGCTTGTTGACACCAACCATCCTTTCTATTTTCCACCATGGGACGACCCACTTGATAGCAAAATTGCGAGATTCGAAGACCCTTCTCCACTCATGGCGCCCAATTTTAGAGAAGCGTTTCTTCCTCCTCACGAAGCAATTTGGAGTATACTTCTCAATGTTGTCCGGAGGGCTAATTAATTCTAGCATTTCCATTAGCCACATCTGTAAAAAATTGCAATGCAAATAAATTATTATTACTATACAAAAATATATTTTTGATTTCTGTAATTAAAAATATTATTTTTCTACCTGTAATAAAATTGGAGAGCCGCGAAAAGGTGCTTTTGGGTTCCTTTTCAATTCATCAAGGCCAATCATAGTCTCTCCAACTATCAATGGCATTGGATTTCTCCCTGATTCAATTTGTTCTAGTACGGTGGTTATAATTGATTGACCCTCATTATTTTTACCACTATTAAGAAAAAATTGATTAAGCGTGCAAAATAAGAAGGCCCTTCTTCTATAAATATGAAAAGATTCAGAAAGAGGTTTATCAAAATAGTGGCGAGCAAATTCTTTCAAATTAACTATGTTGCCATCTACTATTTTTGATAAATCCCTTTCTTTTAAATTGAAGAAGCGTTCAAAATCCTTGTAATAATATGCATCTACTCTAGATATTACTACGAGGTCTATTGCAGAGAAACCTAAAATAGCACCAAATTCTTCCGGCAAAGGGCTAATTTCATCATACCCTATTCTAAAGCAATGAGTATCAACATTCCAATATTCTAGAGCGGTATGAATGAAATCTAAGTCACGATCTACCCCTTTAACACCATAAATTCCCCCCAAGTGAAACAAATCTAATTCTTTTCTTTCTCTATCATTAAGAGATCGACACCATTCATGGGTGTATTGGGTGAAAGTTTTGGTGGCTAGAGACATAATATTATTTTTTTAAGGCTAAGAATTATTTTATTTGCTGAAATTATGAAAAGAATCGGCTGGGCAGGGGGCTATTTATGCACGAATTACGAGCAGTTTTAAACGGAGTAAAATACGTAGACAGTGCTAATTGGTGTCAAACGCCGCGATTGGCGCCAGACGCCAAAGCTTGGCACCACCGCCAAGTGTAGCGTCTGGCGCTACATCCAATTGCATGGCGCCAGCTGGCGCTAATCTGCCACGTCATACGCGCTTTCTAAAATCGCCTTTTTACCTTAATTCGAGTTGACTAATGACTTTACGGCTCCGTTATCTTTTCTAAGCATGTTTTTATCCTTCTTTTAATTAACATAGCTATTATATTATTATATTATTCTTTTTTGGATTTTATTTAGATTAATTTCCAAAGTTTTTTTATAAACACAAGCTTTTATTTGACTTTTCCTTTTTTCATTTTTCTTTTTGGGGGAGAAAGTCGGATACCCTCCATCATAATAAAAATGTTGGAATTTTTGCGCAAAATTACTTGTCACACTATTCTTGCACACACAAACATGCACATAATAATATAAATAAAAAAATTAAAAAAAAAATAAACATGATAAATAAAATAAACTCATAATAAGTATTTATATACAAAATATGTCTAAAAATAGTGAGTCTAAGGCAAAAGTCTATACAAAGTCAAAATAAAAAAATCATAGGAACAAACTACGGCGCCGGGGGACGTACACCCATCATCTCGTAAAACTGCGCCGTACGTGGAGTCACCTCTCCACCAGCTCCGGCTCCAACTCCAATCTCCGCAGGAGGAGGAAAACTCAATATGGGTCAACTCAACCCGAGATCAACCAGAGGCTGAGGCTGCGGAGGTTGCTGCGATGACGAGCCCACCTCGTACATCCCACAACCTCTAAAAGCGGAGGTAGCCTCTCCCTGGCCTACCGGTGCAGCATGGGCACCCTCAGAAGAAGATCCCGAGCCCTCCGCAACATCAGCATGGGCAGCCTCAGAGCAACCGCCTCTAACCCCTGACGTAGTACGGCGACGTCTCGAGCTAGACCTCGCCGGATCTCTCCGCGCCTCAGGACTCGTGCAGGTGTGAGAAGCAATAGGCTGACCCAGCAAAAAAGAATCAAAATAAGAAATAAGGCAAAATCAAAGCGGTAATGCAAAACACATGAAAGAAAGACTACCTCTCGGACGCCGTCGTCCCGACGGCAGGTAGCCGCATTCCTCATCCGGACGAGCTGGCTCTGGAAGGCATCTATACATCGTGTCATCGCCGAAACCACCTCGCGCGAGAACTGTCAAAGAAATAAGTCAGTAAACATGCATAATATATATGCACAAAAATTACAAATAACTAAGCTTACCCGAGTCTGGTGGCGAGGACTCGACTGCTCTAAAAGCGCTCGCCCTCGGGAGCCGGAGGAATCATCTCCTCAATCGGCCCGTATGTCCCCTGGTAATGGATGGACATACGGGGTGGCACGAACTCAGCAGCATCGTCCTGATAAAGCAAAAAACCAAGTCAGTAAAGCATTACTTGGGGGCTACTTAACGGAAAGTAAAACCTGAAAAATCTTACCCTCACATCCTCAGCCGGTACAGGGGCAGGAGCTAACAACGGCAGTAGCTCCTCAGCAAAGCACCGCTCGGGGATCGCGTAAGACCGCCGAAAGGTGTCAGCTCCCTCGAACATGCTCAACAACCTCGCGGCGTCAAACATGTGACGTGGTAGAGGAGCAGGAACGACAAAAACATCGGAGGAATGCTGTCTAGCAACCCTCTCTCTAAGGTATGCGATCGCTCCATAAGTCCCCAGGAAATAGCAACGCTCAGCAGAGTACTGTGCGGCTAACCAAGGGACTACCAAGCCGACCCACGGCCGGTACACAAACTCAGGCCCCTACAAAGAGCATCAATCAGGCGAGAGTTTACCTAAAGCATCACAAAGAGGCAAATAAGAAGAAATCGTACCGCGATAATCCAGTCGAGGACATATGTAGCGGACATCCCCACCCGGCGGCTGCCGCAGGAAGCACTCACTGGAAATCCGCGCGGCGACGGTCTCGCCGGCGCAGCAAAGGGGAAGTACTCGTAGAACCAGATCTACAAGGAGTTAAAAAATTATAAGCAAGTGCTAACTAAAATGTATAGTTAAACTTTATAGGGAATAATGTTTACCTCTACAACTCTCCTAAAGGCGGACAAAGCAACATTCGTCCTAAAGGACCGGTGTCGACGCGAGTCCCTTAGTGCACGAATGAAGTCAGCGTAGGCCAAGCTGGCCCAATCATAAGTCTCGATCCGGTGTAGATCGCAGACAGCAAGAAGGTAGTAAAGCAACGTCCTCCTACCCTTGTCAGGGGAGAACGTCCCTGAAAACAACATCAGTGCAAAGATGCGCACCCGCTGCTCTTGGGTAGTCGCATCGTCATCGAAAGCCGCTGCCAGCGTCGAATCCCCCGGCACTGAACTGAGACGACTCGACCTCTGCTCGGGCCCGAATAGTGCTCGGCCCCAACAGCTCCTCGACCTCGGGAGAAAAGACGTCGATTCCATTGTCGAACGGCAATGGCACATAGTTAAACTCTAGTCCCGTGATGAGAATGAAGTCCGTAGGAGTGACCATCATCTCACCCCAGGGGAAGTGGAATGTGTTGGTGGTGTCCCAGAAGAACTCCACCAAAGCACGCACTACGTGGTGACCCCCGCTGGAGGCAACCATCGCCTCGAAGGTCTCAAACAAAGCAGCAAGTTCGCAAAACTCCCATAGGAGTCTCGTCTCAAGGTCCCTGGCGATATACATCTTGTACAAATCGCTCAAGCCATCACAGCCGGAACCGTGATAACGCGTCCTCCCGACCGCGATGCCCCGTCTCACCCTCTCAGAAATGTGGTGGACGGGGGCAAAGAACAGGGTCCACTCATCCCACGCAGGGAGTCGACCAAGGGAAGTGGATGGTGCAGTGTCGTCCTCAACAGGCTCATGCTCCCGTCGAGTGTCTCGGGACCGTGAATAAGAGGCTCGCTGTCTAGCCATGCTACATTGTGAAGAGTTATCATAAATTAAGGTTCTATAGTATCTAAGGTTCGCCTAGCCGCATGATACTATGTTCGCAAAAAACAAATTACGTAGTACTAAAACAGAGCACAAATTCAAATTGAGCATAAATGGGATTTTTCATGCAATCAAACAATTTCTTGCAATACTATAGTAATTGTTGTGACAAATTTGACAAGAATTGCTAACAAAAACATCAAGAACGGGTCACATTGTTCTTCACGGCCTTAAGAGGTCTAACAATGGCAAATTGCTCATTTTTTCACCAAATTGAGTCAAACAAGTCTCAAATTACTCCCAAAGGCAATATATAAACATAATCAAGCAATTTCATGGCATAAAATTTGATAAACAAAGTGAATTAAGCATTCTAAATTTCGAATTTACATGAAATTTGTGAATAAACATGTGCAATGTTCAGAAAAACTGATGTGAGTTTGAAGAAAACTTACATAGATCGGGAAAGTAGATGAAAAGAGCTTTAATTTGCAACAAATTTGAGTGAAATCGGTTGAGAAACGAGTAAGAACCAAGCAATTGAAGTTCTGCTGTTTTTTCGAGCAAACACGGCGAAGCAAAACAGCAAAAATGAAGAAGAAAGGGGTATTTATGGAAAACCTCGTGCTGGCGCCAAGCGCTAGGCTTTGGCATCAAAAATCAAGCTTGGCAAACACACTCAAACAAAGATTTTTTAATGAAATGAAAGTCAAACACACTCAAACAAAGATTTTTGAATCGAATGAAAGTCAAATGCATTCAACGAAGCTAATTGAATCGAAATAAAGTCAAACACATTCAAACAAAGCTTTTTGAAACAAATGAAAGTCAAACATATTCAAACAAAGCTTTTAAAATCAAATAAATCAAACACATTCAAACAAAGCTTTTTGAATCAAATGAAAGTCAAACACATTTAAACAAAGCTTTTTGAAAGAATGAATGTCAAATACATTCAACGAAATTAATTGAATCAAATAAAGTCAAACACACTCAAACAAAGCATTTTGAATAATATGAAAGTGAAACACATTCCAACAAAGCTTTTTAAATTGATAAAAGTTACACATATTTAAACAAAGATTTTTGAATTGAATGAAGGTCAAACAAATTCAAACAAATCTTTTTTAATAAAACGAAGTCAAAAACATTAAAACAAAACTTTTTGAATTAAATGAAAGTTAAACATATTCAAACAAAGCTTTTTTTAATCAAATGAAAGTGAAACACATTCTAACAAAGCTTTTTAATTCAAATGAAAGTTAAACACTTTCAAACAAAGCTTTTTTTAATCAAATGAAAGTCAAACACATTCAAACAAATATTTTTTTGAATCAGCAAGGTCCGGAGGCGTTGACTTGCGTTGACTTTTCTCCCTTCTCTCTCCTTCCATGGTGATCTGATTTTTCTGGTTTTCTTCAGCTTAATCGGTTCCAATGGCTCGAAAGAAGAAGCAATCTACTCCTCAGCCCTCAAACAACTTAAATCATGCTTCTAAATCTCTATTGAATGATGGTGTTAATAGGTTGAATGTGTCCAGGCTTGCGGGTTCTTCTTCGATTCCAAAGATTGATGAGGATCCTGATGAGATGGTTACTCCTCCTTCTCATTTGAGTCGTTCAACTGAGAAGATTACTAGAGCAGAGCTGAAAGCACTTGAGGACTTTCATACGCGTTTGATTAAGCCCAGATCCACTGTTTCATTGGATCTCCGAGCTTCTTCATCTGAACTGAATGCAGGTTGTGCTTCAATAGGTGATACTATGGTGGCTGAAGGTAATCCTAGCCTTAATTTCGGTTCAGTGCCGCGAATTCCAGAGACAGCAGGCCCTGCTACTATTCCATTGATTTCTGGGATCGATTCTGCTCCAAGTGTTGACCCGGTTTCTTTGGGGGATGATGTGGTCGCTCCTCAGCCAAATATTCCTGCTCCTAAGCCAAGCGTTGCTAAGCTCACTGCTAAGGGTTCGACCCTTTCTTTTGTAGCTCCTATGGTGAAAGATGGCAAATCTATTGCTATGTTACAACAAGCCGAAATTACCGAAGGTAATCTTAAGTGGAAGAATTCTGTAATTTTCTATGTCATAGGCTATTATCCTACTATAGCTGCTGTCCATAGATACATTGCTGAAAATTGGAATGTTGTAGCTAAACCTGATGTCTTTTGGCATGATGATGGATACTTTCTGATTAAATTCCAAAACTCTTATGATATGAATGTTGTTCTTAATGCTAGTCCACACATGTTCTTTGGTAAGGCGGCTATTGTTAAGCCTTGGTCTGAGAAATTTGACTTTCATGCTGAGGTTTTGAGAACTGTTCCTATATGGGTGAAATTACCTAACTTACCTTTGAATTGTTGGGGTGTGGACACCCTGAGCAGACTGGGAAGTGTCTTAGGAGTTCCTTTATGTGCTGATGAGTGTACTTCAAAGCAGTTGAGGGTCTCATTTGCTAGGTTGCTCATTGAAGTTGATGTCACTAAGACTTTACCCAAGAATATCTGGTTTGAAAGCCCAGATGGTGCTTTGATTGAACAAAAAGTTGTTTTTGAGTTGGCACCCCCCTTTTGTAGCAAGTGTAACAAAGTAGGCCATGACTGTGCTAGGAAGGTGCAGCCTCAAAAGAAGCAGGTGTCTTCTAAGGAGCAGCCTAAGCAAAAGGTGTGGGTTGTTAAGCCCCAACCTACTACTGTTTCTGCCCCTGGGCCTAGTGTGCCTGAATCTGGTGGTAATGGTTATATGCATAATGCTGGTGTGTTCACTCCTGCTCCAACTAATGTGCAAGCTAATTCTGATGATGATTGGAGAGTGGTGGGAAGGAAGCAAAGAAGTCATAGTAATCCTCCTGTCTTTACTAATGTTCCTCATTCTAACACTTATGCTGCATTGCTTAAGGATGGAGATGGTGCTGGAGAACTTGTTCCTATCTGGGGTGATGGTAATCCCCCTCTAGGATCATGATTTTCCTTTCATAGAACATTAGGGGTCTAAATGACCCCTGTAAAGTAGTTTCTCTTAAGAAACTGCTAGCTGAACAATGTGTGGATGTTGTTGGTATTATGGAAACTAAAGTGAAGTGTGATAAGAGTGTTAAGCTTCAGAAGAAATTTGGATCTTCTTGGTCTTGGTTTTGTAACTACTCATCTTCTCATAGAGGTAGACTCTGGGTTGGCTGGTCTCATGACAACGTTAATCTTTCAGTCATTTCCTATCATGAGCAGTTCATTCATGTCCATATTAGCTCCAAGGATCTTCATCATCAGATATTTTGTACCTTTGTGTATGGCTTACACTCTATTCATGATAGGTTACCTCTTTGGGATGGTATTTCTAGTTTTGGAGCTGTTTTTGGGCCTTGGCTTGTTATTGGTGACTTTAATTCTGTTCTCAATTCTTATGATAGAGTTAATGGTAATGCTGTCACTGATTATGAGGTCAATCATTTTGGAAGTTTTGTTGACAACCTTGATCTTTGTGAGCTTAAGAGTAAAGGTTCTTTTTACTCTTGGTCTAATAAGGGTCATGGTGATGCTAGAATTTCTACAAGGATTGGTAGGGGGCTTGTGAATAAGGCTTGGTTGAGCAAGTTCCGCCATGTTGAATCTATCTATCTTCCTCCTCTCCTTTCTGACCACAACCCTCTCTTGGTTGAAGTGAGTAGGTTTGCTTCTACTAAAGGGAGACCTTTTAGGTTACTTAATTGCCTGGCTGATCATGCTGATTTCTGTTCCATTGTGGAAAAAAGCTGGCATAGTGTTATAGGTTGTTCGGCTACGGTTACTATTTGGTAGAATCTGAAATCTGTCAAAAAGAATCTGAAAGATCTGAACACTAAGTATTTTGCTAATGTTGATGAGAAAGTGGATGTGGCTCTTGCCTCTTTGAAAGCCATTCAGGACCAGCTTGCTGTAGATTATTCTAATTCTGACCTTCATGCTAAAGAGGCTGAAGCTGTTTCTATGGTGAAGCATTGGATGAATATCCAAGAGTCCATTTATAAGCAGAAATCCAGGGTTGATTGGATTAAGCTAGTGGATTCCAATTCTCACTACTTCTTTTCTGTTGTGAAGCACAGACAAGGTAGAAATAGAATCGATTCTATCTTTACTGAAGATGATGTCCTTTTGAAAGATCCTGATCTTATTAAAAATGAGATTGTAGGATTCTATAAAGGGCTCCTTGGTTCTAGTGCTAGCTCTCTCCCTGCTGTTGATTTAGCCACTATTAGGAGAGGTTCTCAACTCAGCTCTAGTTCTATTGATATTTTGACTTCTGTGGTTACTACTTCTGAGATTGATAGTGCTCTAGCTCAGATTGGTGATGATAAGGCGCCTGGAATTGATGGCTTTAATGTTGTTTTCTTAAAAAAGGCTTGGCCTATGATCAAAATTGATATTTATACTGCTATCTTCTCTTTCTTTGAGTCTGGTGTCATTGCTAAGCAGTGGAATTGTACAACAATCACCTTAGTGCCTAAGGTTCAACATCCTCCTTATGTCAGAGAGTTTAGGCCTATTGCTTGTTGTACAATGTTGTACAAGATGATTTCCAAAGTTCTCACAAACAGGATTTCTAAAGTGGTGGGGACTGTTATTGATGATGCTCAAGCTAGGTTTATCCCGGGTAAGCACATTGGTGACAATATTCTCCTGGCTACTGAATTGATCAAAGGCTACTCTCATAAGTTTCTTTCTCCCAGATGCATGATCAAGATTGACTTGAGAAAGGCCTATGACTATGTTGAATGGCCTTTTCTGCAGACTGTTCTAGAAGAGCTTGGTTTCCCTCATTCTGTTGTGAAATGGATTATGACTTGTGTCTGCTCTGTCTCTTACTCTGTGATGGTTAATGGCTTTCCTGCTAAACCTTTTTCTGCAAAAAAAGGCCTTAGGCAAGGAGATCCTATGTCTCCTTTTCTTTTTGCTCTTTGTATGGAGTACCTCTCTAGGTGCCTTAAGGAAATGACTTGGAATCCTAATATCAATTTGCATCCTAGAAGTGAGAAGTTAGGTATTACCCATATGATGTTTGCTGATGATCTTCTCCTCTTTTCTAGGGTTGATTCCACCTCTATTCAGCATCTCTTACAGGCTTTCCAGAAATTCTCTTGTGGTTCTGGTCTAGTGGCTAATTTAAGTAAGAGTGAGGTTTATTTTGGAGGTATCTCTGATTCTGATAAAGATCAGCTGCAAACTGTTCTTGGTATGAGTAGAGGTAGTTTGCCTTTTAGATATCTTGGGGTGCCCTTGTCTTCTAAAAAGCTTACTGTTGCTCAGTGTAGGCCTTTGGTTGAAAGGGTTACTGCTAGGATTGATTGCTGGACTTCTAGACACTTGTCTTATGCTGGCAGGTTACAGCTTATCAAAAGTGTTCTTTTTGGTATTCAGGCTTATTGGGCTCAGATTTTCATCCTTCCTAAGAAGATTCTTAGGGAAATTAAAGCCAAGTTCAAGGTTTTCCTTTGGACTAGGAAGAACACTTATGCAAAAAAGGCCCCTGTCTCCTGGCATCATATGACTCTTCCTAAGGTTTGTGGTGGCTGGAATATTACCTCTCTTGGTGATTGGAATAAAGCTGCTATTTGCAAGATTCTGTGGGATCTTGCTCACAAATCTGACAATATGTGGGTGAAATGGGTGCATACCTATTATTTCAACAATAGGAATATTTGGACTGCCACTATTCCCAAGAAATGCTCATGGGTTTTGAAGAAAATCTTGACTTGCAGAGATATTATTGATGATATTGATGGCTGGTCCTCTATTGTGAAAAATGGGAAAATGAGTATTGCTAAACTCTATGCCCGGATTCGACCTCAGGTTCCTAAAGTAGAGTGGAAAAGAATTGTTTGCAATAACCAAGCCGCTCCTAAGAGTATGTATTTTCATTACTTAGTTAGCTTTGCTTGATAAACTTGCCACTAAGGATAGAATTGTTAAGTGGAATACAAGTTGTGATCCTATTTTCTTTTTCTGCCAGAACACTTGTGAATCTGTCTCTCACCTATTCTTCTGCTGTCCTTACTCTAAGACTATTTGGGAGCAGATCTTGAAACTTCTTGATGTGAAAAAAGCAGTTCAACCTTTTCGCATTGAACAACAATGGATAGTTAAGAATTGCAGGAAGTCTAGCAGCAAGGGTAGAGTTTACTGTATGTGTTTTGCTGAGGCTATCTACAGTATATGGCTGCAGAGGAATAGTTTGATGTTTACGGGTGACTGTAAACCTGCAGTTACTGTCTTTCGTGACATTATCTATCATGTTGCTATTAGGTGTAAAGGAATAGACAGGAAATTGTTTTTGCCTCACTGATTTAATGTTGCAGCTGTCTACTTTTAGTTTGTTTTGGTTGGGAGGCAGCTGGTTTGTAGCCTGGTTTTGGTTGTTTTGGCAGTTAGCTTTTGTTAGGCTGCTGGTGCTGCTCTGTTGTTTGTCTGTGTTGTTGTTGCTTGCTTGCTTGCTGCTGTTATCTGTTTCGGCTGTTGTTCTGTTGCTGTTCTGTGTGTTGCTGCTGGTTGCTGTTGTTGTGTATGTTCTATACAGCTGCTTGCTGCTGCTGTTGTCTGCCACAGCTGTTGTGTCTGTTGCTGTTCTGCTTGTTGTTGCTGTCTGTTCTGTGCAGTTGCTGCTGCTGTTTTCTGCAGGTCTGCTCTGTTCTGGTTCTGTTGTTGTGATGCTGTTTTGTTCTGTGTGATGTTTTTGTATGCTGCTACAGTGCTGTGTTGGTTGTGTTGCTGTTGCAGTTGTTTGTAGTTGCTTTTCTGGTTTCCGCTAGGCTGCTGTTTGGTTTGGTTGCTGTTGTTTGGCAGGTGGTGCAGTTTTTGGTTCTATTCTTGTTGATGTTTGCTGGCTCTTGGTGGCAGCTGGTCTGGTGCTTGCTAGATGCTGCTGTTCTTGGTTTGGCAGAGGTTTCAAGCCTGTAGTTTGGTTGTAGTTGCCTTGTCTTTAATAGAAATCCTTTGTATATTTAGGCTTTTGTTGTTTTGGTGGTTTTTAAGTTGTTTGCCTTGTAGTTTGTTGGTTGTGTTGTTGTCTGGTCTTGGTTTCCAGAACCCTTCCTAGAAGGTGGCTGGAAATCTGAGTCCAGTTTGTTCTAGGCCCTTCCTAGAACCCTTCCTAGAAGGTGGCTAGGTTAGATCTAGAACTGGTTTTGGGGGGTTGGCCTGTTTTACAGGTCTTGTGGTGTTCTGGTGGTAGTTATAACTTAGCTCTTGTAAGTTGTAACTTTCTCTCTTTGGTAATAAAATCTTATTTACCCAAAAAAAAAAAAAAAAAAAAAAAAGATTTTTGAATCAATTGAAAGTCAAACACATTCAAACAAAGTTTTTTGAATCAAATGAACGTCAAACACATTAAAACAAAGGTTTTTTTATCAAATAAAAGGCAAACACATTCAAACAAAACTTTTTGAAATGAATGAAAGTTAAATGCATTCAACGAAGATAAATGAATCAAAAGAAAGTCGAACACATTCAAACAAAGATTTTTAAATCAAATGAAAGTCAAATGCATTCTAACAAAGCTTTTTGAATTGAATGAACGTCAAACACATTAAAACAAGTGTTTTTTTAATCAAATGAAAGGCAAACACATTCAAACAAAGCTTTTTGAATTGAATGAAAGTGAAATGCATTCAACGAAGCTAATTAAGTCAAACGAAAGTAGAACACATTCAAACAAAGCTTTTTTAATCAAATGAAAGTCAAACACTTTCAAACAATGCTTTTTGAATCGAATGAAAGTCAAATGCATCCAACAAACCTAATTAAATAAAATGAGAGTCTAACACATTCAAACAAAGCTTTTTAAATCAAATGAAAGTAAAAAACATTCAAACAAAGCTTTTTGAATCAAATAAAAGTCAAATACATTCAAATAAAGCTTTTTAAATCAAATGAAAGTCAAACACATTCAAAAAAAGAATTTTGAATCTCCAGGACTCCTTCTTTTGCCTCTTCCGCTGTGGTATCTGTTGATTTTCTTTATCGTGACATCTTGTGCTTCTCTGTCTTGCTTGGGCTTCCTTATGTTTGTGTTGCTGGTTGGTGGTTCATGGCTGCGATCTTTTGTCCTGGATTGTACTGCATGCATGCTGTTGTTCTGTCCTGGTAGGCTGACTGTGGGATTGTTATCAAGCTGGGTTTTATGATGATGCAGGTGGATGGTGTATGCTTTCAAGCTAAGCCAATGCTTTTTATACTCACCTTTTTTGTTATCTTTGGTTGTTTGGGTTTTTTACCCACTTTTGGTTGTAGCTTCGGTTTCCTCTCCCTTTGTTAGTTAGAGGTTCCGTAGTTGTCGTCTTTGTTTTGCCTTCGGGCTTTGGTTTTGTTGCTTCTTTGGCCCAAAGGGCATGTACTGAACTTTCATTTCTTGTAGTTGCTACTTTTATGGGTAGTAACTCTTTACTTTTGGTAATAAAATTCTTTATTTACCAAAAAAAAAAGAATTTTGAATCAAATGAAAGTCAAACACATTCAAACAAAGCTTTTTGAAACAAATGAAAGTCAAACGCATTCAAACAAAGCTTTTTAAATCAAACAAAAGTCAAATATATTGAAAAAAGCTTCATATATCAAATGAATCAAAAACATTAAAACAAAGCTTTTTGAGTCAAATGAAAGTCAAACACATTTAAACAAAGCTTTTTTAACGAATGAATGTCAAATACATTCAACGAAACTAATTGAATCAAATAAAAGTCAAACACATGCATACATAACATTTTTAATAATATGAAAGTCAAACACATTCTAACAAAGGTTTTTAAATCTAATGAACGTTAAACACATTCAAACAAAGCTTTTTGAGTTGCATGAAATTCAAACACATTCAAACAAATCTTTTTGAATCAAATGAAAGTCAAACACATTAAAGCAAAACCTTTTTAATCAAATAAAAGTCAAACACAATCAAACAAAGCTTTTTAAATCGAATGAAAGTCAAACACATTAAAACAAAGCTTTTTGAATCAAATGAAAGTTAAACACATTCAAACAAAGATTTTCAAAAAAATATGAAAGTCAAACACATTCAAACCAAGTTATTGCAATCAAATGAAAGTCAGACACATTCAAACAAAACTTTTTGAAAAAAAATAAAAGTCAAACACAATCAAATAAAGCTTTTTGAATCAACTGAAAGTTTAACACATTCAAACAATACTTTTTAAATCAAATGAAAGTCAAACACATTCGAACAAATATTTTTGAATTAAATGAAAGTCAAATATATTCAAATAAAGCCTTTTTAATCAAATGAACCAAATACATTTAAACAAAGCTTTATGAATCAAATGAAAGTCAAACACATATTCAAACAAAGATTTTTTAATCAAATGAAAATCAAACACATTCAAACAAAGCTTTTTGTATATCAAATGAAAAACAAACACATTCAAACAAAGCTTTTTGAATCAAACAAAAGTCAAACATATTCAAAAAAAGCTTTTAGAATAAAATGAATCAAATACTTTCAAACAAAGCTTTTTGAATCAAATGAAAGTCAAATACATTTAAACAAAGATTTTTTAATGAATGAATGTCAAATACATTCAACGAAACTAATTGAATCAATTGAAAGTCAAAAACACTGAAACAAATCGTTTTGAATAATATTAAACTCAAACACTTTCCAACAAAGATTTTAATATCGAATGAACGTTAAACACATTCAAACAAAGATTTTTGAATTGAATAAAAGTCAACCACATTCCAACAAATCCTTTTGAATTAAATGAAAGTCAAACACATTAAAACAAAACTTTTTTAATTAAATGAAAGTCAAACACATTCAAAGAAAGATTTTTTAATCGAATGAAAGTCAAACACATTAAAACAAAGCTTTTTGAATCAAATGCAAGTCAAAAACATTCAAACAAAGCTTTTGGAAAAATATGAAAGTCAAACACAATCAAATAAATCTTTTTGAATCAAATGAAAGTGAAACACATTCAAGCAATGCTTTTTTTAATTAAATTAAAGTCAAACACTTTCAAACAAAGGTTTTCGAATCAATCGCGAGTCAAACGCATTCAGATAAAGCCTTTTGAATCAAATGAAAGTCAAACACATTTAAACAAAGCTTTTTTTAATCAAATGAAAGTCAAACACATTCAAACAAAGATTTATGAATCAATTGCAAGTTAAACGCATTCAAACAAAGCTTTTTGAATCAAATGAACGTCAAACACAATAAAACAAAGGTTTTTGAATTGAATAAAAGTGAAATGCATTTAACGAAGCTAATATAATTAAATGAAAATCGAACACATTCAAATAAAGCTTTTTAAATCAAATGAAAGTTAAACACATTCAAACAATGGTTTTTGAATTTTATGAAAGTCAAATGCATTCAACGAAGCTAATTGAATCAAATGAAATTCAAAAACATTTAAACAACGCTTTTTAAATCAAATGAAAGTTAAACACATTCAAACAAAGTATTTTAATTATGTGAAAGTCAAAGACATTCAAAAATTATTTTTGATTCAAATGAAAGTCAAAAATATTTTAAAAAAAGCTTTTAAAATCAAATGAATCAAATACATTTAATCAAAGCTTTTTGAATAAAATGAAATTCAAACACATTCAAACAAAGCTTTTTGAATCAAATGAATGTCGAACAAATTAAAACAAAGCTTTTTTGAATAAACAAAAAGTCAAACATATTAAAAAAAACGCTTTTTGAATCAAATGCATCAAACAAATTAAAAAAAAAAAGCTTTTTGAATCAAATGAAAGACAAACACATTCAAACAAAGCTTTTTTAATTAAATGATAGTCAAACACATTAAAAAAAAAGATTTTTAATTCATTAGAAATTCAAACAAATTCAAAAATAGCTTTTTAAATTAAATGAATCAAACACATTTAAACAAAGCTTTTTAAATCAAATGAAAGTCAAACACATGCAAACAAAGCTTTTTGAATAAGATGAAAGTCAAACACATTACAACAAAACTTTTTAAATCAAATGAACGTTAAACACATTCAAATAAAGCTTTTCAAGTGAATGAAAGTCAAACACATTCAAACAAGTCTTTTTGAATCAAATGAAAGTCAAACACATTAAAACAAAACTTTTTTTAATCAAATGAAAGTCTAACACATTCAAACAAAGCATTTTTAATCAAATGAAAAGTCAAACACATTAAAACAAAGATTTTTAAATTAAATAAAACTAAAACACATTCAAACAAAGCATTTGGAAAAACATGAAAGTCAAACATATTTTAAAAAAGGTTTTTGAATCGAATGAAATTCAAACACATTCAAACAAGGCTTTTTTTAATCAAAGTAAAACACATTCAAACAAAGATTTTTGAATCAATTGAAAGTCAAACGCAATTAAACAAAGCTTTTTGAATTAAATAAACGTCAAATACATTAAAACAAAGGTTTTTTAATAAAGTGAAAGTCAAAGACATTCAAACAAAGCTTTTTAAATTTAATGAAAGTTAAATGCATTCAACGAAGCTAATTGAATCAAATGAAAGTCGAACAAATTTAAACAAAACTTTTTAAATCAAATTAAATTCAAACACATTGTTTAGGTGGAGGTTTGCTTTTTACAGTTTGCAGGGGTGGTGTTTGTTGTTGTTGCTTTGTGCTTGTTTTTGTGTTCTTGGGCCTTGTTTCCAGAACCCTTCCTAGAAGGTGGCTGGAAGCTTGTGCTCAGGGTGTTCTTGTCTCTTTCTCCTGAACCCTTCTTAAAAGGTGGCAGGAGATTGAGCTTGAACTATTTGGTGGTTGGTTGGCCTGTTTTTCAGGTCTTGTGGGGTTTGGTGTTTGTTATAACTTAGCTTTTGTAAGTTGTAACTTTTCCTTTTGGTAATAAAATTTCTCTTATTTTCCAAAAAAAAAAAAAAAAAAAAAAAAAGTCAAACACATTTAAACAAAGCTTTTTGAATCCAATGAAAGTCAAACACATTCAATCAAAGCTTTTTGAATCAAATAAAAGTCAAACACATTCAAACCAAGCTTTTTAAACGAATGAATGTAAAACACATCAACCGATACTAATTAAATCAAATAAAGTCAAACACACTCAAACAAAGCATTTTGAATAATATGAATGTCAAACACATTCCAAGAAAGCTTTTTAAATAGAATGAAAGTTAAACATATTTAAACAAAGCTTTTTGAATTGAATGAAAGTAAAACAAATTCAAACAAATCTTTTTTAATAAAATGAAAGTCAAACACATTAAAACAAAACTTTCTGAATTAAATGAAAGTTAAACACATTCAAACAAAGCTTTTTTCAATCAAATGAAAGTCAAACACATTCAAACAAAGCTTTTTAAATCAAATGAAAGTTAAACACTATCAAACAAAGCTTTTTTTGATCAAATGAAAGTTAAACACATTTAAACAAAAATTTTTGAATCAATTGAAAGTCAAACGCATTTAAACAAAGCTTTTTGAATCAAATGAACGTCAAACACATTAAAACAAAGTTTTTAATTCAAATGAAAGTCAAACACATTCAAACAAAGCTATTTGAAATGAATGAAAGTTAAATGCATTCAACGAAGCTAATATAATTAAATGAAAGTCGAACACATTCAAATAAAGCTTTTTAAATAAAATGAAAGTCAAACACATTCAAACAATGCCTTTTGAATTGAATGAAAGTCAAATGCATTCAACGAAGCTAATTGAATCGAATGAATTCAAAACACTTAAACAACGCTTTTTAAATCAAATGAAAGTTAAACACATTTAAACAAAGTATTTTAATTATGTGAAACTCAAAGACATTCAAAAGTTATTTTTGATTCAAATGAAAGTCAAACAAATTCAAAAAAAGCTTTTTGAATCAAATGAATCAAATACATTTAATCAAAGCTTTTTGAATAAAATAAAAGTCAAACACATTAAACCAAAGCTTTTTGAATCAAATGAAAGTCAAACACATTCAACCAAAGCTTTTTGAATCAAATGAAAGTCGAACAAATTAAAACAAAGCTTTTTGAATAATAAAAAAAAAAGGTCAAACATATTAAAAAAAAAAAGCTTTTTGAATCAAATGCATCAAATAAATTAAAAAAAAGCTTTTTTAATTAAATGTAAGTCAAACACATTCAAAAAAAAGATTTTTGATTCATTTGAAATTCAAACATATTCAAAAATAGCTTTTTAAATTAAATGAATCAAACACATTTAAACAAAGCTTTTTAAAACAAATGAAAGTCAAACACATGCAAACAAAGCTTTTTGAATCAAATGAAAGTCAAGCACATTCAAACAAAGCTTTTTGAATCAAATGAAAGTCAAACAAATTCAAACAAAGCTTTTTGAATCAACCGAAAGTTAAACGTATTCAAAAAAAGCTTTTTGAATAAAATGAATAAAAGTAATTCAAAAAAAGCTTTTTGAATCAAACTAAAGTCAAAAACATTTTAACAAAGCTTTTTTAACAATTAAATGTCAAATACATTCAACGAAACTAATTGAATCAAATAAAGTCTAACACACTTAAACAAAGCGTTTTGAATAAGATGAAAGTCAAACACATTCCAACAAAGCTTTTTAAATCAAATGAACATTAAACACATTCAAAGAAAGCTTTTCAAATGAATGAAAGTCAAACACATTCAAACAAGTCTTTTTGAATCAAATGAAAGTCAAACACATTAAAACAAAAAAAAAAAAATTTATCAAATGAAAGTCTAACACATTCAAACAAAGCATTATTAATCGAATGAAAAGTCAAACACATTAAAACAAAGCTTTTTAATTAAATTAAATGAAACTAAAACACATTCAAACAAATCATTTGGAAAAACATGAAAGTCAAACATATATTAAAAAAGGTTTTTGAATCAAATAAAATTCAAACACATTCAAACAAGGATTTTTTTAATTAAATCAAAGTAAAACACATTCAAACAAAGATTTTTGAATCAATTGAAAGTCAAACGCAATTAAACAAAGACTTTTGAATTAAATAAACGTCAAATACATTAAAACAAAGGTTTTTTTAATAAAGTTAAAGTCAAAGACATTCAAACAAAGCTTTTTAAATTTGATGAAAGTTAAATGTATTTAACGAAGCTAATTGAATCAAATGAAAGTCGAACAAATTTAAACAAAGCTTTTTAAATCAAATTAAAGTCAAACACATTCAAACAAAGCTTTTTGAATCCAATAAAAGTCAAACACATTCAATCAAAGCTTTTTGAATCAAATAAAAGTCAAACGCATTCAAACCAAGCTTTTTGAACGAATGAATGTAAAACACATTCAACGTTACTAATTAAATCAAATAAAGTCACACACACTCAAACAAAGCATTTTGAATAATATGAACGTCAAACACATTCCAACAAAGCTTTTTAAATAGAATGAAAGTTAAATATATTTAAACAAAGCTTTTTGAATTGAATGAAAGTCAAACAAGTTTTAACAAATCTTTTTGAATGAAATGAAAGTCAAACACATTAAAACAAAACTTTCTGAATTAAATGAAAGTTAAACACATTCAAACAAAGCTTTTTTCAATCAAATGAAAGTCAAACACATTCAAACAAAGCTTTTTAAATCAAATGAAAGTTAAACTCTATCAAACAAAGCTTTTTTTTAATCAAATGAAAGTTTAACACATTTAAACAAAGATTTTTGAATCAATTGAAAGTCAAATGCATTCAAACAAAGCTTTTTGTATCAAATGAATGTCAAACACATTAAAACAAAGTTTTTTTTTTTTTCAAATGAAAGTCAAACACAATCAAACAAAGCTTTTTGAAATGAATGAAAGTTAAATGCATTCAACGAAGCTAAATGAATCAAATGGAAGTTGAACACAATCAAACAAAGATTTTTAAATCAAATGAAAGTCAAGCGCATTCAAACAAAGCTTTTCTAATGAAATGAACATCAAACACATTAAAACAAACGTTTTTTAAATCAAATTAAAGGAAAACACATTCAAACAAAGCTTTTTGAAATTAATGAAAGTGAAATGCATTCAACGAAACTAATTGAATCAAATGAAAGTCGAACACATTCAAACAAAGCTTTTTTAATCAAATGAAAGTCAAACACTTTCAAACAATGCTTTTTGTATAGAATGAAAGTCAAATGCATTCAACAAAGCTAATTGAATCAAATGAGAGTCTAACACATTCATTCAAAGCTTTTTGAATCAAATGAAAGTCAAACACGTTCAATAAAGCTTTTTGAATCAAATAAAAGTAAAAAACATTTAAATAAAGCTTTTTAAATCAAGTGAAAGTCAAATATATTCAAAAAAATATTTTTAATTAAAATGAAAGTCAAACACATTCAAACAAAGCTTTTTGAAACAAATGAAAGTCAAACACTTTTAAACAAAGCTTTTTGAAACAAGTGAAAGTCAAACACATTCAAACAAAGCTTTTTAAATCAAACAAAAGTCAAATATATTCAAAAAAGCTTTATGAATCAAAAACATTTAAACAAAGCTTTTTGAATCAAATGAAAGTCAAACACATTTAAACAAAGCTTTTTCAACGAATGAAAGTCAAATACATTCAACGAAATTAATTGAATTAAATGAAAGTCAAACACACTCAAACAAAGCATTTTTATTAATATTAAAGTCAAACACATTCCAACAAAGATTTTTTATTCGAATGAACGTTAAACACATTCAAACAAAGCTTGTTGAATTGAATGAAAGTCAAACACGTTCAAACAAATCTTTTTGAATCAAATGAAAGTTAAACACACAAAAACAAAACTTTTTTAATCAAATGAAAGTCAAACACAATCTAACAAAGCTTTTTAAATCGAATGAAAGTCAAACACATTAAAACAAAGCTTTTTGAATCAAATGAAAGTTAAACACATTCAAACAAAGATTTTCAAAAAATATGAAAGTCAAACACATTCAAACAAAGTTTTGCAATCAAATGAAAGTCAAACACATTCTAACAAAGCTTTTTAAAACAAATGAAAGTCAAACACATTCAGACAAAGCTTTTTGAATCAAATGAAAGTCAAACATATTTGAACAAAGCTTTTTGAATCAAATGAAAGTTAAACACCTTCAAACAATGCTTTTTAAATCAATGAAAGTCTAACACATTCAAACAAAAATTTTTGAATCAAATGAAAGTCAAACATGTTCAAAAAAAGCTTTTTGAAACAAATGAAAGTCAAACACTTTTAAACAAAGCTTTTTGAATCAAATGAAAGTTAAACACATTAAAACAAAGCTTTTTGTATGGATTTTTTGACATTTTCAAACACTTTGAAACAAAGATTTTTGAATTGATTGTGAGTCACACGCATTCAAACAAAGCTTTTTGATTCAAACCAAAGTCAAACACATTGAAACAAAGCATTTTATAATCAAATGAAAATCAAACACATTCAAACAAAAATTTTTGAATCAATTGCAAGTTAAACTCATTCAAACAAGGCTTTTTGAATCAAATGAACGTCAAATACAATAAAACAAAGGTTTTTTAATCAAATGAAATTCAAACACATTTAAACAAAGCTTTTTAAATTGAATGAAAGTGATATGCATTCAACGAAGCTAATATAATTAAATGAAAGTCGAACACATTCAAATAAATCTTTTTGAATCAAATGAAAGTCAATCATATTCAAACTAAGGTTTTTGAATCAAATAAAATTAAAACACATTCAAACAAATCTTTTTTAATCAAATGAACGTCAAACACATTTAAACAAATCTTTTTAAATTAAATGAAAATCAAACACATTCAAAAAAAGCTTCTTGAATTGAATAAAAGTCAAACACATTCAAACAAAGTTTTTTCATTCAAATAAATGTTAAACACCTTCAAACAAAGGTTGTTGAATTAAATGAAATTAAACATATTCAAACAAAGCTTTTTGAATCAAATGAAAGTCAAACACATTCAAACAAAGCTTTTTGAATCGAATGAAAGTTAAATGCATTCAACGATGCCAATCGAACCAAATAAAAGTCAAACACATTCAAATAAAGCTTTTTTAGTTAAATGAAAGTCAAATGCATTCTACGATGCTAATTAAATCAAATGAAAGTCAAACACATTTAAACAAAGCTTTTTGAGTCGAATCAAAGTCAAATGCATTCAACGAAGCTAGATGGATTAAATGTAAGTCAAACACATTCAAACAAAGCTTTTTGAATCAAATAAAAGTGAAACACATTCAAACAAAGCTTTTTGAATTGAATAAAAGTCAAACACATTCAAATTAAGCTTTTTGAATCAAATAAAAGTCAAACATATTCAAATAAAGATGTTTGAATCAAATGAAAGTCAAACACATTCAAACAATGCTTTTTGAATTGAATGAAAGTCAAACACATTCTAATTAAGCTTTTTGAATCAAATAAAAGTCAAACATATTCAAACAAAGATGTTTGAATCAAATGAAAATCAAACACAGTCAAACAAAGTGTTTTGAATTGAATGAAAGTTAAACACATTTAAACAAAGATTTTTTGAATCAAATGATAGTCAAACTCATTAAAACAAAGCTTTTTAAATTGAATGAAAGTCAAATGCATTTAACAAAGTTAATTGAATTAAATGAAAGTCAAACGCATTCAAACAAAGCTTTTTGAATCAAATAAAAGTTAAACATATTCAAACAAATCTTTTTAAATAAAATGATAGTTAAACACACTCAAATAAAGCTTTTTGAATTTAATGAAAGTTAAAGACATTCAAACAGAGCTTTTTGAATCAAATGAAAGTCAATCATACTTAAACAAAGCTTTTTGAATCGAATAAAAGTCAAATACATTCATTCGAAAAAACGGTTGATGATGCAAGTCTAAGCATGGAGAACTTCGAAGATTTGCTTATCATGCATCAAGATAACTTGTCCCTAAACATTGATTCAAGCCAAGCATTGCATGGACACTTTCTTGGATATCAAAGCAAAGCCACGGTTTGCTTAGTGGCTTTTCTTGGAGTCTAGTTCACTTTCTTGAACTTTCTTGAATTTTCTTTACTTAGATTTTGCTTACAAGTTTTTACCTTTCACTTGAAAGGGTTTTTCTTGGTTCAAGCATTAGGATCTTTAATCTTTATTTAATTCTTTAATTTTTATTTATTTATTTAGTTGCTTTAAAAATCAGTTAGTTAGCAAAATAAATCAGTTTGGTGTATGCTTGTGCGCCAAGGTGCTTGCTCTTCAAGCAAGTTAGAATTCTAGTTTAATTAGGATTGAATTAGGGACTTGTCCTAATCTTCCTAGGTAAACTAAGTCTTATAAATAGGGCTGTAAACACACAAATAATCATAGATTAATATTCAGATTTATTTCTTAAGTTGCATACTTGAGTTTTGGTTGATTGCGATCAATTGCTGTTTTGCTTGTTTTAGTTAAAACATTCGTTTGGATTGATTAATTAGGTGGATTCTTAATTGATTAATCTTAGTTTTTGTTTAATTCTTGGTGGATTTCCTGTATAGAATTAGACTTAAACATATCCCTTGTGTTTTGTTGATTTTCGGATCAATAATTCACATCATCTTTGGTATCAGAGCAGGTTTGCGCAACTTCGGAAAAAATTAAACTGGGAACAATTGGCTGGGAATTTTTGAGTGATTCTTTTTGCATTGAACTCTAAACACGTCCAGATATCACCATATAAAATTTCATAATTTTTAGTTGAGTAACGCGTTCTACACAGCCTCAAACATTTGGTGTTTGTGCACTGATTTGCGGATGGGAGTCCGGTTTTTGTGTTGCCTAGTTTTCCTTCAAGATTCGATCTTTTAATCAAGATTTTTGCATAAACTGACTTGGTTTGTGTAGGAATCATGAGTGACGAGGAGGTTCCACAAGTTCCAAGGGGATTAACCTTAGAACAAGCTCAAAATCTTAGAAGAGATAGGCGAATTGACGAGTTGGCAGCAAGGATGGATGAGATATTAAAAAGGCTTGATACTCTTGCTGGAGATTCTTCAAGGAAAGGGAATTCTAACCCTAATTCTGGTTCAAGTGAGGAAGAACAACCAAGGAGGAACCCAAGGAGGCCACGAAATAATTATTCCTCAAGTGATGAATCACCAAGGCCTAGGAGGAGAGATCGACCAAAGGATGATGATAGGAACCTTAGATTAGATCTTCCCGAATTCAATGGGAGTATGAATGAACCTGGAAAATACTTTGAGTGGATTAGAAGGGCCGAGACACTCTTTGATTACAAGGAGTATGATGAAAGGAAAAGATGCAAATTGGCTGAATTAAAACTGACCGGTTATGCTAGTCTTTGGTATGATAATCTAAAGAAGAAGAGGCATAAGGAGGGGCGTGCAAGAATCTCAACTTGGGAACAACTCAAGAAGCACATGAAAAAAAGGTTCGTACCTAGTGATTATATTCAAGATGTTTATCTTAAGATGCAACTTTTTAAACAAAATTCTATGACTGTTGAGAATTATATTGGTGAATTTGAAAAGTTATGCATGCTATGTGGCTTAGAAGAGATTGTTGAGCATAAGATTGCTAGATTTATTTCGGGGTTGAATGATAATATTGCTGAAAAAGTTGAATTGCAACAATATTGGTCCTTTGAGGATGTTTGTAAGGTAGCTTTGAAAGTTGAAAAACAGATAAAGGGGAAGAAAGGGACGTACACTAAGTCCTTTGTAAAGGGTTTCACTAAACCTTTTGAGAAGAACAGCTTGGAGAAAAGTGGTTCTAGTTCGAACTACAAGGAGACTAAATCAAAATTTGAAGCTCCTAAAAAGCTTGTTGAAGATAGGAAGTGCTTCAAGTGTGGTAGTGTTGGTCACATTGCAACTAATTGTCCATCAAAAAGAGTAATGACTGCTCAAGAGTGGGAACAAGAACAAGCTAAGTGTGAGCAGGGTAGTGACTATGAAGAAAAGAACGAAGAGGAAAACTTTGAAGAAGAGGAGGGGCATGTTGACGAAATTGATCCCGAGACTCATGGTCAAAGTTTGGTTCTAAGAAGGGCGCTACACTCTAAAACCGTACCTATGGAAAACAATCAAAGGGAGAAAATCTTTCTTACAAGGTGCAAGGTAGAAGATAGGTTGTGTGACATGATCATAGACACGGGGAGTTGCACTAATGTGGTATCTACTACTTTGGTAGACAAATTGAAGTGGCCAACTACTGAACATCCAAGCCCTTATAAGCTTCATTGGCTTAATAATTCGAGTGATGTTAAGGTAACTAAACAAGCCTTAATCTCCTTTTCAATTGGTAAATTTCATGATAAAGTTTTGTGTGATGTTTGTCCTATGGATGCTTGTCATATACTATTAGGCCGTCCTTGGCAATATGATAGATTTGTGAAGTTTGATGGAAGGACTAATGTGTATGTTGTGAGAAAAGGAGAAAAAGAGAGACCGGTTGCTTTAAAACCTTTGATAAGCAACAAGTCTTCTATTGTTACCTCTAATTCAAAGAATTCTTATTTGATTAGTGAGAGGGAATTAGAAAAAGAGATTTGCAGCAACAATGTGGTATATATACTTGTTTCTAATGAGATTCGAATTGATCAAGATAAACAAGCAAAGAGGCCGTATGAATTGGAATCTGTTTTAGAAGAATTCAAGGATGTCTTTCCTAAGGAATTACCTCCGGGACTACCTCCTATTCGTGGGATAGAGCATCAAATTGACTTGATTCCGGGAGCACCATTACCTAATAAGGCAGCCTATAGAAGTAATCCGGAAGAAACAAAGGAGATGCAAAGGCAAATTGAAGAGCATATGACTAGAGGATACGTGAGGGAAAGTATGAGCCCTTGTGCCGTGCCTACTTTACTTGTCCCAAAGAAAGATGGGAGTTGGCGCATGTGTATTGATAGTAGGAGTGTGAATAACATCACTATCAAATACCGATTTTCTATTCCAAGATTAGATGATCTACTTGATGAACTACATGGTTCAAAGTTGTTTTCTATGGATTTTATTGTGGGATTGCCGAGAACACAACGGGGGAAAGACTCTATTATGGTTGTTGTGGATAGGTTCTCTAAGATGGCTCATTTTGTTCCTTGTCACAAAGTGGATGATGCTATGAAAGTGGCGGAATTATACTTCAAAGAGATTGTTAGATTGCATGGAATTCCAAAAACTATTGTGAGTGATCGAGATACAAAGTTCATGAGTTTCTTCTGGAAGTCTCTATGGAAGCTTGTGGGAACTAAATTGCTCTTTAGTACATCTTACCATCCACAAACTGATGGACAAACCGAGGTTACTAATCGTACTCTTGGTGCGCTTTTGCGTGGGTTAGTGAGTAAGACACAAAAGGATTGGGACATCAAGTTAGCTCATGCGGAGTTTGCTTATAATAGATCACCTACATATGCTACCAAACATAGTCCCTTTGAGGTAGTTTATGGAGTCAATCCGAAACTTCCAATTGATCTTGTTCCATTGCCTAAGGGTGAGTTAATTCACAAAGATGCCGAGTCTAAGTTGAAGAATATGCTGAAATTACATGCTCAAGTTCGAACAAGAATAGAGAAAGTAAATGACATGTACAAAGCTAGAGCAAACAAGCATAGAAAGCAACAAGGTTACAATGTTGGAGACTTGGTATGGTTACATTTGAGAAAGGAAAGATTTCCAGGAAAACGCAAGAATAAGTTGATGCCTAGAAGTGAAGGTCCTTTCAAGATTATTGAGAAGATCAATGACAATGCTTATAAGTTAGAACTTCCGGGAGAATATGGAGTTAGTGCTACATTCAATGTTGGCGATTTGGCTAAGTATATTCCTGATGAAGAACTTCGAGATTTGAGGACAAATTCTTTCGAAGAAGAGGAGGATGATGCAAGTCTAAGCATGGAGAACTTCGAAGATTTGCTTATCATGCATCAAGATAACTTGTCCCTAAACATTGATTCAAGCCAAGCATTGCATGGACACTTTCTTGGATATCAAAGCAAAGTCACGGTTTGCTTAGTGGCTTTTCTTGGAGTCTAGTTCACTTTCTTGAACTTTCTTGAATTTTCTTTACTTAGATTTTGCTTACAAGTTTTTACCTTTCACTTGAAAGGGTTTTTCTTGGTTCAAGCATTAGGATCTTTAATCTTTATTTAATTCTTTAATTTTTATTTATTTATTTAGTTGCTTTAAAAATCAGTTAGTTAGCAAAATAAATCAGTTTGGTGTATGCTTGTGCGCCAAGGTGCTTGCTCTTCAAGCAAGTTAGAATTCTAGTTTAATTAGGATTGAATTAGGGACTTGTCCTAATCTTCCTAGGTAAACTAAGTCTTATAAATAGGGCTGTAAACACACAAATAAATATACATAGATTAATATTCAGATTTATTTCTTAAGTTGCATACTTGAGTTTTGGTTGATTGCGATCAATTGCTGTTTTGCTTGTTTTAGTTAAAACATTCGTTTGGATTGATTAATTAGGTGGATTCTTAATTGATTAATCTTAGTTTTTGTTTAATTCTTGGTGGATTTCCTGTATAGAATTAGACTTAAACATATCCCTTGTGTTTTGTTGATTTTCGGATCAATAATTCACATCAGTTGATTTTTCTTGACTTTTCTCTCCCCCATGGCGATTTTCTGAGCTGGTTTTTTCACTCGGTTTGATTGATTAAGGCAAAGAAGAAGAAGCAGGAAACTCCAATTCCTCAACCCTCAAAATAAGCATCATCGACTTCATTGAACTCTGGTTCGAATCAGCTAAATGTTGATGATTTTTCTGCAAGTGTTTCTTCGATTCCTGAGGAGTCTTATTTGGATGAACTGATTACACCTCCTCCTCATCTGGTGAATTCTTCTCATGCTGCTGGTAATATTACTAGAGATGAACTTAGAGCCCTTGAATTGCATCATCAATCTATTTTGCTCCGTTTTCTGCAGAAATCCAATGAAACATTAACTAGGGTTTCTCGGGTTACTGTTCCATTGGTTACTGGAGCTGATAAGGAGAATCCAACTCAATTGAATGGTGTTAGTAGCAATTCTAATGTTCCTAAGTCTAGTAATAACCTTAGTTTTGGAGATATTGCTCCAGATCTAGTTCAATCAATTGTTAGAGTTCCTCGAGTTACTGTTCCATTGAACACTGGATCTGATTCTGTTCCTATTCATGATCCGATTGTTCCTGAGAATGCTGGTGTTTTTCCTGGGGGTCCTGAAGCACCTCAGAGAGCTAATCCCTTGTTTAGCCCAAACTCACTTCTAAAGGATCGTCTCTATCCTTTGTTGCTCCTGTTCTCAAGGATGGGAAATCTATTGCTGAGCTACAGAGTGCTGAACTGCCAGAAGGTAATCTTAAATGGAAAAACTCAGTTGTTTTTTATGTTATTGGTTACTACCCTACAATTGCTGCTGTTAATAGATATATTTCCGAGAATTGGAATTCTATTGCTAAACCTGATATTTTCTGGCATGATGATGGTTACTTTTTGATTAAAACGCAAAACTGTGATGATATGAATACTTTCTTGAATGCTAGTCCACATATGTTTTCTGGTAAAGCTGCTATTGTTAAACCTTGAAGTGATAAGTTTGACTTTCATTATGAGGTTCTCAGAACTGTTCCTCTATGGGTGAGACTCCTTAATCTCCCTCTCAACTGCTGGGGGTTGATACTTAGAGTAGAATTGGTAGTGTTATTGGGGTGCCTCTTTATGCTGATGAATGTACTTCTAAGAAACTAAGGGTTACCTTTGATAGATTGCTTGTTGAAGTTGATATTACTAAGCCATTGCCTAAGAGAATTTGGGTTGAGAGTCCAGATGGCATTCTTGTTGAATAAAAGCTTCTATTTGAATGGTCTCCTCCTTTCTGCAAGAAGTGTAATAGAGTTGGTCATGACTGTAGTGTTCCTGCTAAGCCTAAGACTCAGGCTCAGAAGAAACATCCTGGTGCTAGGGAACAGGCTAAGGCTTGGGTTCCTAAACAGCCTGCTTATGTTCCTGCTCCTGCTACTAATGTTCTTGTTTTTAATTCTAGTGTGAATGAAATAGTCCATGGTGCTGCTATTATCACTCGTGCTCCTACTGTACAACAAGCTAATTCTGATTATGATTGGAGAATTGTTGGAAGAAAGCATAGAAGTCATAGTGTTTCCCACACTATGCCAGTTTTGTCTACTTCTAATCCTTATTCTGCTTTATTTAAGGATACTCACACTGATCCTATCGGGGGTGATGGTAATCCCTCTCTATGAGGATGACTATTGTCTCTTAGAATATTAGGGGTCTTAATGACCCCAATAAAGTAGCTTCTGTTAAGAAGTTACTAGCTGAGTACTCTATTGATGTTATTGGTATCATATAAACTAAGGTAAAGCTGCAGAATAGTGTCAAGTTACAGAAGAAATTTGGCAAAGCTTGGTCTTAGTTTTGCAATTATGATCATTCTCATAGAGGTAGAATTTGGATTGGTTGGTCATAGGACAAGGTGAATGCGACTATTCTCACCTCCCATGAGCAGTTTGTTCATGTTGACATTAGTTCTAAAGACTTACAGCACCATTTTCTTGTTACTTTTGTCTATGGTCTTCACTCTATGCATGATAGGGTCCCTCTTTGGGCTGGTATTAGCAACATTACTATGGCTACTGATTCTTGGCTTCTTCTTGGTGACTTCAATTCTGTTCTTAATGATAGTGATAGGTTTAATGGTAATCCTATTACTGATTATGAGGTGAAGCATTTTAAAGAGTGTATTGAGAATCTGGATTTGTGTGAAATCAAGAGTAAGGGTTCTTTCTATTCTTGGAATAACTAAGGCCATGGTGATGATAGAATTCCTACCAAAATTGATAAAGGTCTAGTCAACAATCCTGAATGTCTAGTTACAGTTCTGCTGAGGCCATTTATCTCCCTCCTTTGCTCTCTGATCACTATCCTATTTTGGTGGAGATTTGTTCTCATGTCCCTAGGAAGGGAAGGCCTTTCATATTCTTGAACTGCCTTGCTGATCACAAGGATTTCTGCTCTGTTGTTGAAGCTGGTTGGTAAAAGGTGTCTGAGGGTGCAGCTATGACTGATGTTTTGCAGAATTTGAAAACTGTCAAGCAGGGTCTTAAGAATTTAAACGCCAAACATTTTGCAAATATTGCTGACAGAGTGGATTAAGCTTATTCTGCCTTAACTCATATTCAAGAGCAGCTTGTTGTTGATATTACCAATGTGAATCTGCAGTTACAAGAAGCTGCTGCTATTAAACAAGTTAAGTATTGGATGAATATTCAAGAGAATATCTATAAGCAGAAAGCTAGAGTGGATTGGATCAAGTTAGGAGATGCTAACTCTCACTACTTCTTTTCCATTATGAAGCAAAGACAAAGTAGGCATAGAATTGATTATATTTTTACTGATTCTGATGTTCAGCTGAAGGATCCTATCTTAGTGGAGAATGAGAATGTTGGCTTTTATAAGGTTCTGCTGGGTTCTACAGCTCCCTCCCTGCCTGCTGTTGATATCTAAACTATGAGAGCTGGTAAACAGTTGGACAAAACTGCTATGGATATCCTGTCTGCTGAGGTTACTCACTCTGATATTGATGATGCTTTGTCTAGTATTGGTAATGACAAAGCCCCTGGTATTGATGGCTTTAATGCTGTCTTTTTCTGGAAGGCTTGGCATATTATTAAGCATGCCATCTATACTGCTGTTACTCAATTATTTCAAACTGGTATTATTGCTAAGTAATGGAGTTGCATTACTGTAACTTTGGTTCCTAAAGTCCAATATCCTTCTTATGTCAAAGAATACAGACCTATTGCTTGTTGCACTATGGTTTACAAGTTGATCTCTAAAGTGCTTACAAATAGGATTGCTCAGGTTGTGGGATCTGTTGTTAGTGAATCCCAAGCTGGCTTTATCCCTGGGAAGCATATTGGGGATAATATCCTTCTTGCTACTGAGATTATTAAAGGCTACACTCACAAACTTATCACTCCTAGATGCATGCTCAAGATTGATTTGAGGAAAGCTTATGATTCAGTTGAATGGAGGTTTCTTAAGACTGTTCTTGAGGATACTGGTTTCCCTCAAAAGGTGGTTGGTTGGATTATGGCTTGTGTTTCCTCTGTCTCCTATTCTATAATGGTGAATGGTTTTCCCTCTAAGCCTTTCCCTGTCCAAAAAGGTTTGAGATAAGGTGATTCTATGTCTCCTTTTCTTTTTGCTCTTTGTATGGATTATCTTTCTAGGTGCTTGAAAGAAATGACTCATGATCCTAATTTCAATTTTCACCGTGGATGTGAAAATCTTGAAATCACTCATATGATGTTTGCAAATGATTTGTTGATGTTTTCTAGATATGATGCTGGCTCTAGTCAACTTCTTTTGAATGGCTTTCAAAAGTTTTATAATGCCTCTGGTTTGTCTGCTAATCTCAGCAAAAGTGAGGTGTATTTTTGTGGTTTACTTAAAATAGGAAAAGATAACTTGTAGTCTATTCTTGGGATGAGCAGAGGTAATCTTCCTTTCAAGTATTTTGGTGTTCCTTTATCTTCTAAGAAGTTGACCATTGCTTAGTGTAGGCCTTTGGTTGAGAAAGTCACTGCTAGAATTGATAATTGGTCTGCTAGACATCTTTCTTATGCAGGCGGGTTACAGCTCATTAGAAGTGTTCTTTTTGGCATTCAAGCTTATTGGGCTCAAATCTTCATTCTTCCCAAAAAGGTGCTTAAGGAAGTTGAGTCCAGATTTAGGGTGTTCCTTTGGACTGGTAAGAATACTTATTCTAAGAAAGCTCCTGTTTCTTGGAATCATATGACTCTCCCTAATGTTTGTGGTGGTTGGAATATCACTCTACTGGGTGATTGGAACAAAGCTGCTATCTGTAAAATTCTGTGGGATTTGGCTCATAAATCTGATAATTTATGGGTTAAATGGGTTCATACTTACTATTTCAACAACAAGAATTGTTCGTCTGCAGCTATTCCTACAAAGTGCACTTGGGTTCTAAAGAAGATTCTAGGGTGCAGGGATATTATTGACAGCATTGGTGGTTGGCTTGCAGTTATTCACAATGGAAAAATGAGTATTTCTAGAGTCTATTCTAAAATAAGATTAGGCTGATAAAGTGAGTTGGAAGAGAATTGTCTGTAAAAACCAAGCTTCTCCTAAGAGTATTTTCATAACTTGGTTGGCTCTGCAGAATAGAATGGTGACTAAGGACAGGCTTATTCAATGGCATATTAATTGTGATCCTTTGTGTTTCCTTTGCCAGAACTGTGATGAGACTGTTGCTAATTTATTTTTCACCTATTCTTATTCTAGAGAAATTAGGCAGAAAATCCTTGGTTTGCTGAAAATTCAGAAGACAGTTCAGAGCTTTGATCTTGAACAGCAGTGGGCTACAAGGTTTTGCAGGAAAGCTAGTAGGAAGTGCAGGCTTTATTTGATGTTCTTTGCTGAAACTGTTCATAGTATTTGGCTTCGGAGAAACAGTTTAATGTTCAATGGCAGCTGTCAACCTGCAGATTTGGTCTTTAGAGATATTGTTTATAGGGTTGCTGTTAGGTGTACTAAGTCTGATAGAAAATTCTTGTATCTGTGATGTTCTAGTCCTGAGTTTGGCTGATATTTTACCTGCTCTAAGTCCTTTTGGTTGTTGCAGTTTGAGGATTGTCTGTCTCTGCCTTTTGTTTTTGTTTGTCTTGTCTAGTCCTTGCTCCCAGAACCCTTCCAATAAGGTGGCTAGGAGTTTGAGTCCAGTTCTGGTCCTTGGTTTTATCTAACACCCTTCCTAAAAGGTGGCTTGACAGTTTCGTGGATCTTTGGTGTTTGTTTATCCTCTTTGGGTCTTGTGGTGTTTGTTGTGAGTTATAACTTAGCTCTTTGTAACTTGTAATTTAACTATTCCCCTTTGGTAATAAAATTCTTTATTTACCAAAAAAAAAAGTCAAACACATTCCAACAAAGCTTTTTGAATAAAATGAATATTCAACACATTCAAACAAAGCTTTTTCAATCGAATGAAAGTCAAATGCTATCAAACAAAGCTTTTTGAATCAAATAAAATTTAAATACACTTAAACAAAGATTTTTGAATCAAATGAAAGTTAAACACATTCAAACAAAGGTTTTTGAATCAAATACAAGTCAAACACATTCAAACAATGGTTTTTAAATCAAATTAAAATCAAACACATTGAAGCAAAGCTTTTAGAATCGAATGAATGTGAAATCAATTCAACAAAGCTAATTAAACTAAATGAAAGTCAAACAAATTCAAACAAATATTTTTGAATCAAATGAAAGCCAGACACATTCACAGAAAGCTTTTTGAATCAACTGAAAGTCAAACACATTCAAACACAACTTTTTGAATCAAATGAAAGTTAAACAAATTCAAACAAAGCGTTTTGAATTAAATGAATGTCAAACACAATCAAACAAGGCTTTTAGTACAAATAAATGTCAAACATATTCAAACAAAGTTTTTTGAATCAAATGAAAGTTAAACACGTTTAAGCAAAGAATTTTGAATCGAATAAAAGTCAAATGCATTCAACGAAGCTAATTAGATTAAATACAAGTCAATTACAGTCAAACAAAGCTTCTTGAATCAAATGAAAGTCAAACCCATTCAAACAAATCTTTTAAACCAAATAAAAGTCAAAACACATTTAAAATAAGCTATTTGAATCGAATTAAAGTCTAACACACTAAAAAAAAGTTTTTGAATCAAATAAAAGTTAAACACACGTTCAAACAAAGCTTTTTGAATTGAATGAAATTCAAACACATTCAAACTTTAATTAAATGAAAGTCAAACACATTCAAGCAAAGATTTTTGTAACAAATGAAAGTCAAACACATTCAAACAAATCTTTTTGAATCAAATAAAAGTTAAACACATTCAAACAAAGCTTTTTGACCCAAATGAAAGTCAAACACATCCTAACAAAGCTTTTTAAATCAAATGAAAGTTAAACACATTCAAACTAAGCTTTTTGAATCAAATAAAAGTCAAACACATTCAAACAAAACTTTTTGAACAAATTAAATTCAAATATTCAAAGAAAGATTTTAAAATTGAACGAAAGTCAAATGCATTCAACGAACTAATTTAATCAAAAGAAAGTCAAACACATTCAAACAAAGCTTTTTGAACTAAATAAAGTCAAACACATTCAAACAAAGCTATTTAAATTCAATGATAGTTAAATGCATTCAACAAATCTAATTGAATCAAATGAGAGCCAAACACATTCAAAGAAATCTTTTTAAATCAAATGAAAGTCAAACACATTCACACAAGGCTTTTTGAATCGAATGAAAGTTAACCACATTTAAACAATGCCTTTTGAAGCAAATGAAAGTTAAACACATTCAAACAAACCTTTTTGAATCAAATAAAAGTCAAACACATTCAAATAAAGCTATTTGAAACAAATGAAAGTCAAACACATTAAAAAAAAGCTAATTGAATCGAATGAAAGTTAAACACATTCAAACAAAGTATTTTGAATTAAATGAAAGTCAAACAAATTCAAACAAAGCTTTTTGAATTGAATAAAAGTCAAATACATTTATCGAAATTAATTGAATAAAAATGAAAGTCAAACACATTCAAACAAAGCTTTTTTTATCAAAAAAATGTCAAACACGTTCAAACAAATCTTTTTAAATCACGTGAAAGTTAAATATATTAAAACAAAGCTATTTCAATCGAATGAAAGTCAAACACATTCAAAAAAAGCTTTTTGGATTAAATGAAAATCAAACACATTCAAACAAGTCTTTTTGAATCAAAGGAAAGTCAAACACATTTAAACAAAGTATTTTGAAAAAAATAAAAGTCAAACACATTCAAACAAAGGTTTTTTAACTAAATGAAAGTCAAACACATTCGAACAAAGATTTTTTAATTAAATGAAAATTAAATGCATTTAACGAAGCTAATTGAATCAAATGAAAGTCAAACACATTCAAACAAAGGTTTTTAAATCAAATAAAAGTTAAACAAATTCAAAAAAAGCTTTTTGAATAAAATGAAAGTCAAACACATTCAAATTAAACATTTTTAATCAAATGAAAGTTAAACGCATTCAAACAAATCCTTTATAATTAAAGGAAAGTGTAACACATTCAAATAAAGCTTTTTGAATCGCACTAATTCTGGGTTTTGTTCTAGAGAGAGAAACTCTAGCTTCTCTCTAGCCCTTTGAAGAAGGGTCCCGGTGGTTGCCTTCATCGGATTCGTTCTTCAAAGGGTTAGATAGGGAAGCTCGTTTCTTGTTCTTCAATTTCTTCAAAATACAAACCCTAAGGGGATTTGGAACTCGGATCTGTTCTTCGACCTTCGCTCAAGGTTGAAGAAGGGTTTGTTGTTCTGGTGAGTGTGTTGGGCGAATTGGCTGCTGGAAGGTGTTGCGAGTCTAATCGGATTCCTTCTCCGATTTTCTGGGTTCCTCGCTCAAAATTGAAGAAGGGTTTGAGTTCGTTGTTCCGGCGGCTGTTTTGGTTGAATCGACTACTAGGCGGTGTTTCAGGTCTATTCTATTTCCCAGCAGTCGGATTGTGCCGAAAGTGTTGATTTTTCATTTGTTGGGCTGATTCCGGGTTTTTGGGCTTCGATTTTCAAATCAAACCCTCGGTTTTCTGGGTTTTTTTTTTTTGCTCAAGGATGATGCTGTGTTCTGATCTAGTTCGCTGGTGACTGGGTTTTTCTGGCTTATTTCGCCGGTGACGGGTCTAGTTCAGTCGGTTCGGGGTGCGTTTCAAAGTGGTCGGCGAGTCAGTTGGTTCGGCGGTCGATTTCAACCCTGATTGGCGTTCTGTTGTCGGGGCTTTACTCTATTTTCTGGGTCCGATTTCTCCGGGGGTTTTCTTGCTTGCTTGCGGGAATTTGCTTGGAGGTTGAATTCGATTTTGGGTTGGTGGCCCTGTTTTTCAGATTCGTAGTTGAGGTATTTCCCTGATGTTCTTCAAATGTAAAGGAAGGTTGATAATTATTATTTGCTTCCCTTTTGTTATCTTTGTGTATTTTGGGAATGCTTCTTTGGTTGTAACTACTATCTAGGCATATTGTATTGCTTTTTCAACTTAAGCTTCCTAGTGATTAGTGTTGTTGGTTGATGGTCCATGGTAGCGATCCTTTGTCCTGTTTTGTATTGTATGCATGCCATGCCGTTGTCCTAGAAAACTAGTTTCTGGGTTGTTATTTAGTTGTGATATTATGATTATGCCTATTGATGGTGGATAGTTGCTGGAGGTTGGCTGTCATAGTTGAGTTTTGGCTTAGTTAGCTTGCTTGGTGTGTAGTGGGATGAGACCCTATTTTTATTGCTGTCCTAGCATGAGGTGCTAGCTGATGGCCTGTGTTGTATGATGGGTGGTTTTCCTATTGCTACCTTGTTTCTTGCTTCTGCCTGGACTCCTTTTCATGCCTCTTCCATTGTGGTAGTTGTTACTCTATTTTCTGTCTCGACATCCTATGCTTCATGCTTTGTTTGAGCCTCCTTGTGATTGTATTGCTGGTTGATGGTTCATGGCTGCGATCCTTTGTCCTGGTCTATACTGCATGTATGCTATTGTTCTGTCCTGACAGGCTGTTTACGGGGTTGTTATCAAGCGGATTTTATGGTGATGCAGGTGGAAGATGTTCCTTTGTTTTTATTTGGTGGAGGTTGGTTGTCATGGTTGAGTCTTGGTCATTTTAGCTTTCCTGGTGTTTGGTGGGTGAGGCCCCATTTTTAGTGCTATCTCCTAGCATAAGGTGCTAGTTGATGGCTTGGATTGTATGGTGGGTAGTATCCCTCTCTCTACCTTGTGTCTTGCTTTGTCCGGGCTCTTTCTCTGCCTCTCCTGCTGTGGTGGTTGTTGTTCTATCTCTATCTACGCATCTTTTGCTATTTTGTTGTACTTGAGCCTCCTTGTGTTTGTGTTGCTGGCTGATAGTTCATGGCTACGATCTTTTGTTCTGGTTTGTACTTCATGTATGCTATAGTTCTGTCCTGGCAAGGTGCCTACAGGGTTGGTATCAAGTTGTTTTTTATGTTGATGCTGGTGGATGGTGTTTGCTTTGTTATTGCTTTGGTGTGTTGGAGGTTGGTTGTCATGGGTGAATCTTGGTTATTCTAGCTTGCTTGGTGTGTAGTGGGTTGAGGCCCTATTTTTAGTGTTGTTCCCTAGCATGAGTTGCTAGTTGATAACCTGGATTGTATGGTGGGTGGTGTTCCTATTACTTCCTTGCTTGCTGCTTCTACCAGGTCTCCTTCTTATGCCTCCTTTGTTATGGTAATGTTGCTTTACCTTTGTCGTGGCATCTTATGCCTCTCTGTCCTGCTTGAGCCTCCTTATGTTTGTGCTGCTGGATGATGGTTCATGGCTGCGATCTTTTGTTCTGCTTTGTACTGCATGCATGTTGTTGTTCTGTCCTGGCGGGCTGGCTGTGGGGTTGTTATCAAGCTGCTTTTTATGAAGATGCTGGTTGATGGTGTATGCTTTCAAGCTAAGTTGATGCTTTATTACTCACACCTTTTTGTTATCCTTGGATGTATGGGTTTCTACCCACTTTTGGTTGTAGCTTCGGTTTCCTCTCCTTTGGTATTTAGAGGTTCCGTAGTTGTTGTTTTTGTTTTGCCTTCGGGCTTTAGTTTTGTTGCTTCTTTGGCCCAAAGGGCATGTACCGAACTTTCATTTCTTGTAGTTCCTACTCATATGGGTAGTAACACTTTACTTTTGGTAATAAAATTCTTTATTTACCAAAAAAAAAGCTTTTTGAATCATATGAAAGTCAAACATATTCAAAGAAAGCTTTTTTAACCAAATGAAAGTCAAACACATATAAACAAAAAATTTTGAATCAAATGAAAGTCAAACACATTCAAACAAAGCTTTTTGAAAAGAATGAAGATGAATACATTTAACAAAGCTAATTGTATCAAATGAAAGTCGAACACAGTAAAATAAAGCATTTAAAATCAAATGAAAGTCTAAGACATTCGTACAAAGCTTTTTGAATCAAAGAAAGTCAAACACATTCAAACTGAGCTTTTTGAATCAAATGAAAGTCAAACACATTCAAACGAACCTTTTTGAATCGAATAAAAGTCAAATGCAGTAAAAGAATAGAATGGAATCAAATGAAAGTTGAACACAATCAAACAAAGCTTTTTGAATCAAAGGAAAGTCAAACACATTCAAACAAACTTTTTGAATCTAATGAAAGTCAAATACAATCAAACAAATCTTTTTAAATCAAAGAAAAGTTACACACATTTAAACAAAGCTTTTTGATACAAGTAAAAGTCAAACCCATTCAAACAAAGAATTTTGAACCAAATGAAAGTCAAACACATTCAAACAAATCTTTTTTAATCGAATGAAAGTCAAATGCATTTAACGAAGCTAATTAAATCAAATCAAAGTTAAACACATTGAAACAAAGCTTTTTGAATCAAATCAAAGTCAAACACATTAAAACAAAGCTTTTTGAATTAAATGAAAGTCAAACACTTTCAAACATAGCTTTTTGAAAAAAATGAAAGTTAAACACATTCAAACAAATCTTTTCAAATCAATGGGAAGTGTAACACATTCAAACAAAGCTTTTTGAATCAATTGAAAGTATAACATATTCATACAAAGCTTTTTTAACCAAATGAATGTCAAACACATTCAAACAAAACTTTTTGAATCAAATGAACGTCAAACACATTCAAACAAAGCTTTTTGAATGGATTGAAAGTTAAATGCAATTAAGGAAGCTAATTGTATCCAATGAAAGTAAAACACATTCAAATAAAGCCTTAGAAATAAAATGAAAGTCAAATACATTTGAAAAAAGCTTTGTGTATCAAATGAAAGTCAAACACATTCAAACAAATCTTTTAAATCAAATGAAAGTCAAACAAATTCAAACAAAGCTTTTTTAATCAAATGAAAGTTCAACACATTTAAACAAAGCTTTTTGAATCAAATAATAGCCAAATTCATTAAAACAAAGCTTTTTCAATCAAATGTTAGTCAAACACATTTAAACAAATCTTTTTGAATCAAATTGAAAGTCAAATGCATTCAACAAAGCTAATTGAATCAAATGAAAGTCAAACACATTCAAACAATGCTTTTTGAATCAAATGAAAGTAAAAAACGGCCAAACAAAATTTTTGGATTAGAATGAAAGTCAAACACATACAAAAAAAAATTGTTTTTGAATCAAAGGAAAGTCAAACACATTTAAACAAAGTTTTTCGAATTGAATGAAAGTAAAACACATTCAAATAAAGCTTTTAAAACCAAATCAGAGTCAAACACATTCAACACAAATCTTTTTGAATCGAATGAAAGTTAAATGCATTTAACAAAGCTAATTGAATAAAATGAAAGTCAAACTACATTCTAACTAAGCTTTTTGAATCAAATAAAAGTGAAACACATTTAAACAAAACTTTTTAAATAAAATGAAAGTCAAACACATTCAAACAAAGCTTATTGAATTGAATAAAAGTCGAACACACAAACAAATCGTTTTTAATCAAATGAAAGTAAAACAAATTCAAAGAAAGCTTTTTGAATCAAATGAAAGTCAAACACATTGAATTGAAACAAACTTTTTGAAAAAAATGAAAGTCAAAACATTTTAAACAAATGTTTTTTGAATTGAATGAAAGTCAAACACATTCAAATAAAGATTTTTGAATCAAATGAAAGTCAAACACATTCAAACAAAGCTTTTTGAATTGAATGAAAGTCAAACACACAAAAAAATCATTTTTAATCAAATGAAAGTCAAACACATTCAAAGAAAGCTTTTTTAAATCAAATGAAAGTCAAACACATTGAATTGAAACAAAGCTTTTCGAAAAGAATGAAAGTCAAACACATTAAAACAAATGTTTTGGAATTGAATGAAAGTCAAACACATTCAAACAAATCTTTTTAAATCAAATGAAAGTCAAACATATACAAGCAATGGTTTTTTAATCAAATCAAAGTCAAACACATCAAACAAAGCTCTTTGAAACAAATAAACGTTAAATGCATTCAACGATTTAATTTAGTCAAATAAAAGTAAAACACATTTTAATAAAGTTTTTCGAATCAAATGAAAGTTAAACACATCCAAACAAATCTTTTAAATCAAATGAAAGTAAAACAAAATCAAACAAAGCTTTTTTAATCAAATGAAAGTTAAACACATTTAAGCAAAGCTTTTTGAATCAAATAATAGCCAAATTCATTAAAAAAAAGCTTTTTCAATCAAATGTTAGTCAAACACATTTAAGCAAATATTTTTGAATCAAATTGAAAGTTAAATGCATTCAACAAAGCTAATTGAATCAAATTGAAGTCAAACACATTCAAACAATGCTTTTTGAATCAAATGAAAGTAAAAAACGGTCAAACAAAATTTTTTGATTAGAATGAAAGTCAAACACATACAAAAAAAATCTTTTTTGAATCAAAGGAAAGTCAAACACATTTAAACAAAGCTTTTCAAATCGAATGAAAGTCACACATTCAAATAAAGCTTTTTAAACCAAATGAGAGTCAAACACATTCGACACAAAGCTTTTTGAATCGAATGAAAGTCAAATGCATTTAACAAAGCTAATTGAATAAATTGAAAGTCAAACCACATTCAAACAATGCTTTTTGAATCCAATAAAAGTCAAACACGTATAAACAAAAATTTTTAAATAAAATGAAAGTCAAACACATTTAAACAAAGCTTATTGAATTGAATGAAAGTCGGACACACAAACAAATCATTTTTAATCAAATGAATGTAAAACACATTCAAAGAAAGCTTTTTGAATCAAATGAAAGTCAAACACATTGAATTGAAACAAAGCTTTTTAAACACATTTAAAACAAATATTTTTTGAATCGAATGAAAGTCAAACACATTCAAATAAAGATTTTTGAATAAAATGAAAGTCAAACACATTCAAACAAAGCTTTTTGAATTGAATGAAAGTCAAACACACAAAAAAAATCATTTTTAATCAAATGAAAGTAAAACACATTCAAAGAAAGCTTTTTAAATAAAATGAAAGTCAAACACATTGAATTGAAACAAAGCTTTTTGAAAAGAATGAAAGTCAAACACATTAAAACAAATGTTTTGGAATTGAATGAAAGGCAAACACATTCAAACAAATCTTTTTAAATTAAATTAAAGTCAAACATATACACACAAAGGTTTTTTAATCAAATCAAAGTCAAACACATCAAACAAAGCTCTTTGAATCGAATAAAAGTTAAATGCATTCAACGATTTAATTTAATCGAATAAAAGTAAAACACATTTCAATAAAGTTTTTTGAATCAAATGATAGTCAAACACATCCAAACAATCTTGTAAATGAAATGAAAGTCAAACACATTCAAACAAAGCTTTTTAAATCAAATGAAAGTTACACACATTTAAACAAAGCTTTTTGAATCAAATGATAGCCAAATTTATTAAAACAAAGCTTTTTCAATCAAATGTTAGTCAAACACATTTAAACAAATCTTTTAGAATCAAATTGAAAGTCAAAAACATTCAAACACAACCATTTGAATTAAATGAAAGTCATACACATTTAAAAACAGCTCTTTAAAGCAAATGAAAGTCAAACACATTCAAACAAAGATTTTTGAATTGAACGAAAGTTAAATGCATTCAACGAACTAATTTAATCAATAGAAAGTCAAACACATTCAAACAAAGCATTTTGAATTAAAAAAAAAAGTCAAACACATTCAAAGAAATCTTTGTAAATCAAATGAAAGTCAAACACTTTCACACAAGGCTTTTTGAATCGAATGAAAGTTAAACTCATTTAAACAATGCCTTTTGAACCAAATGAAAGTCAAACACATTCAAACAAAGCTTTTTGAATCAAATAAAAGTCAAACACATTCAAATAAAGCTATTTGAAACAAATGAAAGTCAAACACATTAAAAAAAAGCTAATTGAATCGAATTAAAGTTAAACACATTCAAACAAAGTGTTTTTAATCAAATGAAAGTGAAACAAATTCAAACAAAGCTTTTTGAATTGAATAAAAGTCAAATACATTCGTCGAAAATAATTGAAAAAAATGAAAGTCAAACACATTCAAACAAAGTCTTTTTTTATTAAATAAAATCAAACACGTTCAAACAAATCTTTTAAAATCACGTAAAAGTTAAATATATTCAAACAAAGCTATTTCAATCGAATGAAAGTCAAACACATTCAAACAAAGCTTTTTGAATCAAATGAAAATCAAACACATTCAAACAAATCTTTTTTGAATCAAAGGAAAGTCAAACACATTCAAACAAAGTTTTTTGAAAAAAATAAAAGTCAAACAAATTCAAACAAATCTTTTTTAACCAAATGAAAGTCAAACACATTCAAACAAAGATTTTTAAATTGAATGAAAATCAAATGCATTTAACGAAGCTAATTGAATCAAATGTAAGTCAAACACATTTAAACAAAGGTTTTTAAATCAAATAAAAGTTAAACAAATTCATACAAAGCTTTTTGAATAAAATGAAAGTCAAACACATTCAAACAAAACATTTTTAATCAAATGAAAGTTAAATACATTCAAACAATTCTTTTATAATCAAAGGAAACTGTAACACATTCAAATAAAGCTTTTTTAAACAAAGGAAAGTCAAACACATTCCAAAAAGCTTTTTTAACCAAATGAAAGTCAAACACATATAAACAAAATTTTTTGAATCAAATGAAAGTCAAACACATTCAAACAAAGCTTTTTGAAAAGAATGAAAGTTAAATACATTCAACAAAGTTAATTGTATCAAATGAAAGTCAAACACATTCAAATAAGCATTTAAAATCAAATGAAAGTTTAACACATTCGTACAAAGCTTTTTGAATCAAAGAAAGTCAAACACATTCAAACAGAGCTTTTTGAATCAAATGAAAGTCAAAGACATTCAAAGGAAGCTTTTTGAATCGAATGAAAGTCAAATGAACTACAAGAATAGAATGGAATCAAATGAAAGTCAACCACATTCGAACAAAGACTTTTGTATCAAATGAAAGTCAAACACATTCAAACATTGCGGAATAAGCTTAGATGGTTTGTAATCAGTTGAATGTTCCAAAACATTGCTTTATAGCTTGGATGGTTGCTCAAGGAAAACTCAGAACTAGAGATAAATTGAAAAATTTGGTTGTTGTTTAACTAGTGCTTGCTTACTTTGTCGTGAAGAAGAGGAAAGCCATTCTCATCTTTTTTTTAAATGCAGCTATAGTTGGAAATGTCTGCAAATTGTGGCTTCTTGGCTTGGAATTGTGGAAGTCAACTTTGATCTCAGAAGAACCTGGAAGCATTGGCAAAGGCAGATGTTGAATGCCGTAAGAAGACAAACTGCCACAGCTATGCTTATAACAACAGTCTATCACATCTGGTTGGCTAGGAATCATTATTTCTGGCAGACTACTGTTATTCATGCTAGAGTCCTTTGTATAGGTATAGGAAGAGAGGTTGTCAATAGAATTTAGCAAACAATGAATGATAAGTGGGGTAGGGATAACTGTAAATGGTTGTATAACATTAGAAACCATATAGGGTAATTCTTTTTTGTTTATTGTTGAGTTGTACTGTGGTTCCTTCCTAGAAGGGAGCAATTTACTTCAGTCAGCTTGGTTTTCTTTCTTCTAGGGTGAACCCTTCCTAGAAGGTGGCATCTTAGGGAACAGGAGCCTAGGGGGCTGTGTGGCCAGTTTTGGTCTTGTGTAGTGAGGAGCTAGCCTGGCCTGTCAGGCTTTGTTTTCTGTATACATGTAAATCTGTTTTGTTTGCAATACAATTACTTACTTACCAAAAAAAAAAAAAGTTAAATAAAAGTCAAACAATTCAAACAAAGCATTTTAAATCAAATGTAAGTCAAACACATTCACACAAAGCTTTTTAAATAAAATGAAAGTCAAAGAAATTCGAACAAAGCTTTTTGAATCAAATGAAAGTCATACACATTCAAACAAAGCTTTTTGAATTAAATGAAAGTCAAATACATTTAAACAAAAGCTTTTTAAATCAAATGAAAGTCAGATACATTCAAACAAAGCTTTTTGAACTGAATGACTATCAAACACATTCAAACAATGCTTTTTGAATCAAATGAAAATCAAACACATTCAAACAAAGTTTTTTGAATAAAATGAAAGTCAAACACATTCAAACAAATATTTTAAAAAATCTTGAGCTTCAATGGCTAAGAAGAAGAAGCAGAATAACTCTACACCTCAATTAGTACAGCTTCGAAGTTCTACTGATGAAATTTTACAAAATTTGCGGAACTCAGGCACAACTTTTGTTCCAAGCCCGATTCAGGAGGCTGATGAGCTTGTCACTCTGGCGCCGGCATTGGTCAATCCGGCCTGTGCTTCTATTCCCCGGAGTGATGCTGAAACCATTGCCCTATTTGCTAAAGCCATTGCTAGTCCAACATCTTCGAACTTCAATAAAACAGTACCTAGGGTTTCTAGTTGTACTGTTCCATTGGATCCTGAAGCGGCTGCTCATCAATCTGAACCTGCTATCACTGATTCTCACTCTGTACCTCCCCCGAAACAGAACGCACATAAGGATGGTGAAGATCAAAGCTCTTTTTCTGGGAAGTTAGCTGCTAAGGGAGCTCCTCTGTTCTTCGTTGTACCGATTGTTCAGAATGGGAAGCAGATTGCTCAGCTTAAGGAATCTGAACTTGTGGAAGGTAATAGGAAATGGTCTAATGCTTTAGTTTTTTATGTTGTTGGTCATTACCCTACTATTGCTGCTGTTCATCGTTTCATAGTTCAACAATGGCATGATGTGAAAAAACCAGAAATTTTTTGGCACGATGATGGGTATATTATCATTAATTGTTGCTCAGTTAGTGATAAGAATACTATTCTTTGTTCTGGTCCACATATGTTCATGGGAAAACAAGCAATCATTAAATCTTGGAGTCCTAAATTTGATTTTGGTGCTGAGATTTTGAGAACTATTCCTTTGTGGGTTAAGTTCCCAAACTTACCTTTAAATTGCTGGGGTCCTGAAACTCTTAGTCGTATTGGTAGTTTTCTTGGTGTACCAATTTTCTCTGATGAATGTACTACAAGACAACTAAGAGTTTCTTTTGCTAGAGTTCTAATAGAAATTGATGTTACCAAGCCATTGCCTAAATCTGTGTTTGTGGAAAGCCCCTCGAAGGAAACTCTGGAACTCAAGGTAGTTTATGAATAGACTCCACCCTTTTATTCTAAGTGTAATAAAGTGTCCATGATTGTTCTGTTAAAGTGCCATCAGTTCCTAAGCATTCGGTGGCTGCAGCTCCTAAGCAGTCAGTAAATGCAGCTCCTAAAGTGCAGCAAGTCTGGGTTGCTAAGCCTAGTCAAGCTCCTCCTGTTGTTGATGTTGGTGCTTCTGTTCATGGGCAATCTGTTATCACCCCACAGGTTCATACTTCTCAAAACTCAGATGAGGGGTGGAGAATAGTGGGAAAGAAGACAAAAAGCCAGCATACTAGGGTTAATTAGCCTGCTTCTACCTTAATGCTTTTGTTGCTCTATTTGCAAATGAAATAGATGGTGCAGGTGGTTTCACGATAAATCCAAGCGGGGGTGAGGTTAATCCCCCTTTGGTGTCATGATTTACTTTATATGGAATGTCAGGGGCCTGAATGACCCTGGCAAGGTTGCCTCTGTAAGGAGGTTGCTTCATTCTCATTCAGTTGATGTTATAGGTCTTCTTGAAACAAAAATCAAATCACAAAATGTTCTCACTTATCAGAAGAAGTTTGGCTCTTCTTGGCTTTGGATGTGCAATTATGATCATTCTCCCAAAGGTAGGATTTGGCTTGGTTGGAATGCAGATAGAGTAACTGTCAATGTCTTGAAGATTCATGAATAGTTTATTCATTTTAGTGTCTCTTCTAAGGATCTTTCTACTCAAATTCATCTCACTGTTGTCTCTGGGCTTCACTCTATTCATGATAGGCTTCCTATGTGGGAAGGAATTAGGAACATCTCTATTCAGCATTCTCCTTGGCTTTGTGCTGGTGACTTTAACTCTGTTCTACATACTTCAGATAGGCTTCATGGTACTGATGTTACTAAATATGAGACTAGAGATTTCTAGAGTTTGGTTGATGATTTGGACCTCACTAAGGTCAAGAGCAAAGGAGCCTTCTACTCTTGGTCAAATAAGGCTCACACTGGTCCTAGAACTCTCTCTAGGATTGATAGAGTCTTTGGTAACCAAGCTTGGCTGGCCTCTCATGGGCATGTTGAGACCGTCTATCTCCCCCCTTCTTTATCTGATCACAGTCCAGTTCTGTTAGATGTTTGTTCTGCCCCTGCTGGGAGAGGTAGACCTTTCAGGTTTCTAAACTGTATTGCTAATCATCCTGATTTCCTTGGTAGTGTTTCTCAGGCTTTGGGTTCTGGTAGTTCTGTTTGGAGCTTAATTATGTGAAGTCTAGTATCAAGTCTCTTAATAGCAAGCAATTTGGCAACATTGAGGAGAAGATTGATCAAGCTAATGTTGAGCTTGCCGGAATTCAGAACTTAATGGCTCAGAATCCTGATGATTTGGATTTATATGCTAAAGAATCTGATGCTATTAAGGTTGTCAAACACTGGAATGATATTCAAGAAAGCATCTTCAAACAAAAATCTAGGATCAACTGGATTAAGCTTGGAGATGGCAATTCTCATTATTTTTTCTCAGTGATGAAGAATAGACAAGCAAGGAATAGAATTGACTCCATCTTTGACTCTAACTAGGTTATGCTTAAGGATCCAGATGCTATTTCTCATGAAGTTATCTCCTTCTATAAGTCTCTTTTAGGGACTCAAGCTCCTTGGCTCCCTGCTGTTGACCTTGTTACTATGAGGAGGGGTAAACAGCTTAGCTCTGTTGCTTAGAGTTATCTTATTCAGCCTGTTTCTCATACTGAAATTGATGTTGCCCTTAAGGGAATTGATAACACTAAAGCTCCTGGTATTGATGGCTTTAACTCCTTTTTCTTTAAGAGAGCTTGGCATATTGTGAAATATGATATTTATGCTAGTGTTATTGATTTCTTTACTAAAGGGACCCTGCCTAAGCAATGGAATTGCACAACTATCACTCTTGTTCTTAAAATCCCTAATGCTTCCCATGTTAAGGATTTTAGACCTATAGCTTGTTGCACTGTGGTTTATAAGCTCATTTATAAGGTCATAACTGCTAGAATTGCTGCTATCATTGGTGAGGTCATTGATGATGCCCAAGCAGGTTTCATTCAGGCAAGCACATTGGTGACAATATCCTTCGTGCAACTGAATTGATCAAAGGCTATGATCACAAATTTATCTCACCTAGATGCATGGTTAAGATGGATTTGAAGAAAGCTTATGATTCAGTTGAGTGGGGATTCTTGATTACTGTTATGTAGGAGCTTGGTTTCCCTCAGAGATTTGTTAGCTGGATCTGGACTTGTCTTACTTCTATCTCTTATTCTATTCTTATTAATGGTTTTTCTGCCCCTCCTTTTGAAGCAAAGAAAGGTTTAAGACAAGGTGACCCTATGCCTCCCTTTCTTTTTGCTATTGGTATGGAATACCTTTCCAGGTGCCTTGATGAGCATAGGTTAACTCCTGATTTTAACTTTCATCCTAGATGTGAAAAGTTAAACCTAACTCACATGATGTTTGCTGATGATCTATTGATGTTCTCTAGAGCTGATAGTGTTTCTGTTAAGCTTCTCTTCCAAGCCTTCTTGAAATTCTCGGGTGCTTCCGGGCTTTCTGCTAATCTTGATAAAAGTGAAGTCTATTTTAGAGGAGTTTCTGTTGATGTTCAGACAAAGTTAAGAGAGCTTTGTGCTGTTTCTCAAGGTACTATTCCTTTTAGGTATCTTGGGGTCCCTCTCTCTTCCAAGAAGCTTACTATTGCTCAGTGTAGGCCTTTGGTGGAGAAGGTGATTGCTAGAATCCAAGGGTGGATGGCTAAACACTTGTCCTATGTTGGGAGGCTTGAGTTGGTGAAGAGTGTGTTGTTTGGTATTCAGACATATTGGGCTCATATTTTTATCTTGCCAAAGAAAATTCTGAAAGAGATCGAGGCTAGATTCAGGTGCTTTCTTTGGACTGGATCCTATGCCTCTGCTAAGAAATCTTTGGTTGATTGGAATTATGTCTGTCTTCCTAAAGTCTGTGGTGGCTGGAACTTGCTTTCTCATCCATAGTGGAATAAAGCAGCTGTCACTAAGTTACTTTGGGATATTGCTCACAAGGCTGATAATCTTTGGGTTAAGTGGGTCCATATCTATTATTTCAAGCATAAAGATTGTTGGACCACTCCTACCCCTGCTAAATGCTCTTGGTTTTTGAAGAAGATTCTGAGTTGTAGGGATATTGTGAATGATCAAGGGGGATGGGATGGGTTTATACAAGGCGATAAGATGAAAATCAAGAAGCTTTATACTGCTATTAGGCCTCAAATTCCTAAGGTTCCTTGGAAGAGGGTCATTTGTCATAACTTAGCAACTCCTAAAAGTGTTTTTATCTTGTGGTTAGCTTTGTGGGATAGGCTTGTCACTAAGGATAGGTTGCTTCAATGGCACTTCTCTTGTGATCCAAGGTGTTTCTTTTGCTTGAATATCAATGAAAGTGTTCGGCACTTATTATTTTATTGTGAGTACTCTAAACAGGTTTGGAACAAGGTGTTATGTGTCTTACATGTTTCCAAGCCTGTTCAGCAGTTTGGTGATGAGATTGAATGGTTGAAGAAAATCTGCAGAAGTTCCAGATTGAAAAAAAAAGTGATCCAAGTTGCCTTCACTGAAACAGTCTATGGTATTTGGATACAGAGGAATGTAGTTTTGTTTACTGATTGTTGCAAGCCTGTTGATGTCCTAGTTAGGGACATTATCTTTCATTCAGCCTGTAGAATCCCAGCGGCAAGCAAATACTTGATTGCTTAGTTGGTTTATCAGGGGGTTGCTTCTGCTGTTCTGTTTTACTGTTGTTGTTGCTGGTTTTATTGCTAATGTTGCTGAATTCTGCTACTATTGTTGTCTGTTTTCTGTTGCTGTTGCTGAATTCTGCTGATGTTGTTGATTTTTGTTGTTGTTGCTGGTTTCTGTTGCTGCTGCTGGCTTCTACTACTGCTGCTGTATCCTGTTGCTGCTTCTGTTCTCTGTAGCAGCTTCTATTTTCAATTACTGTTGCTGTTTTCAGCTGCCGTTGTTGGTTTTTGCTGCTGCTGCTGCTAGTTTCTGTTGCTGCTGCTGATTTCTGTTTCAGTTGCTGGTTTCTGTTGCTGCTGCTAATTTCTATTGCTGCTATTATTTCCTGTTGCTGCTACTGATTTCTGCTGCTTCTGTTGGTTTCTGGTGCTGTTGCTGACTTCTGATTTGCTGTTCTGTTGCTGTTTTGTTGTATGTGGCAGCTGTTCTGATTGCTACAGTTTGGCTCTGGGTGACAGCTGGTGCAGTTGCTGTTCTGGAAGTCTGTTTTCTGCAGCTGCTTGTTCAGGTGCTAATGCTGTTGTTCTGGTGTTGTTGGTCTGCTGGTTCTGTTCTGGTTTGCTGCAGGTAGTTCAGGGTGGCAGTTGGTCTGTTCTGATCTGCTGTTGCTGTTCCTGAGCTGCTGCTATTGCAGTTTTTTGGTCTGCTGCTGCTTTTTTGGTCTGCTGCTACTGCTGTTTTTTTAGTCAGCATTTTGAAATTTATTTTGTTATTTTGGTGCTTAGCTTGATTGTATTCCATGAGTTGCTGTATTCCGTCTTTTTGTCTAGTCCTGTTGCTTTTACAGCTGAGTCTAGGTGGGGGTATTCTATTTATAGTTGTTGGGTTGGTGTATCTGTTTTGCAGGAGTGTCCTGATCTGTGTTTGTTTTTGTGTTCTTGGGCCTGGTTTCCAGAACCCTTCCTAGAAGGTCGCTGGAAGCTTGAGCTCAGGCTGTTCTTGTCTCTTTCTATTGAACCCTTCCTAGAAGGTGGCAGGAGATTGAGCTTGAACTGTTTCGTGGTTGGTTGGCCTGTTTTTCAGGTTTTGTGGGGTTTGGTGTTTGTTACTACTTAGCTCTCGTAAGTTGTAACTTCTTCTTTTGGTAATAAAATTCTTCATATTTACCAAAAAAAAAAAAAAATCAAATGAAAATAAAAAACGGTCAAACAAAACTTTTTGAGTCAAAGCTTTTTGAATAAAATAAAAGTTAAACACATTCTAACAAAACTTTTTGAATCAAATGAAAATTAAACACATTCAAACAAATCTTTTTTAATCAAAGGATAGTTTAACACATTCAATAAAATGCTTTTCGACTCAAATGAAAGTAACACACATACAAACAAAGCATTTTGAATCAAATGAAAGTCAAACACATTTAAACAAAGCTTTTTGAATTGAATAAAAGTCAAATGCATTCAAAAAAGCTAAATGAATCAAATGAAAGTTAAACACATTCAAAGAAAGGTTTTTTGAATCAAATGAAAGTCAAACAAATTTATACAAAGCTTTTTGAATCAGAGGAAATCAAACACATTCAAACAGAGATTTTTAATCAAATGAAAGTCAAACACATTCAAACAAAGCTTTTTGAATCGAATAAAAGGTAAATGCATTCAAAGAAGCTAATTGAATCAAATGAAAGTCGAACACATTCAAATAAAGCTTATTAAATCAAATGAAAGTCAAACACATTCAAACAAATCATTTTAAATAAAAGAAAAGTCAAACACATTTGAACAATGATTTTTGAAACAACTTAAAGTCAAACATATTCAAACAAAGCTTTTTGAATGAAATGGAAGTCAAACACATTCAAACAAAGATTTTTTAATTGAATATAATTCAAATAAATTATTTAACGAAGCTAATTGAATCAATGAAAATCAAAGACAGTTAAACTAAACTTTTTGAATCAAATGAAAGTTAAACTAAACTTTTTGAATCAAATGAAAGTTAAACTAAACTTTTTGAATCAAATGAAAGTTAAACAAATTCAAACAAAACTTTTTGAATGAAATGAAAGTCATACTGTAGACACCCATTTGTGTCTCCCCAACACCAAACCCAGTGATGCATACCTCTCATGTCATTTGATTATCGAACAAAGCGAAATTGTGAAAAGTCTAGCGATGAGAATGTTTTTATTAAAATATCTCTTCTTACCTTATTTATGAAAAACGTGCATTCCAGTTTATATTCGTCCATGATAAGGGTCCAATAATAGTGTAGTTTGACAGGGCTTGAAAAGACCTTTCCAACGATATATTACAAGCTCAATTCCGATGAGTAATGAGGAAGTTATGGCCAAATTACTAAGCTGGGCCCGGTTTGGTTTTTATATGCGGCCCAATGATCTAGAGGAGGACCTATTATAAATTATCATTCCTAAAGCTATTAGGATTTATTATAGTATTCTAGAATGTTCTCTTCAATTATAATGGCGTTAGGATTGATAATTATGTTTCAAAGAGTATGAAATTGAATAAAACTACTCCTTTTTAGAAACCTTGTTTTGTACAAAGTGGAATATATTCAGATTTTTTTCCGTGCCTCATAATCTTTATCCAAATATTATATGGTTGGATAGATCTTGAAATTATATTTCCAATGATATTTTATAATGTTAAATCCGAGCTATAACGAAAAAGATATGAATGAGATATGAAACTCTATACAAAACTGACACCCTTCCACTATTTTTGTTATATATTTTTATCTACAAAAGATTTTAATCATATTCTAATTGGGTTGGAAATTATACTTCAAGATCTTTCCAACGACATATTATATGACTTGATTGGACTTCTAGATCAAAATATATGATTAAAAAACATCCGCAAAAAATGTTTTCCAGCGTCTGACGACAGGACCAGCGCCTGGCGCCATACCTGGCGTCTGGCGCCAGATCTGACGTCTGGCGCTAGAATCCAGCGTTTGGCGCCACGCGCGTGTTTGACGCTTTGATCGTGTTTTATTCTTTTCGAAACTCTGGTTCGTTTTTTACCACATTCAGCTGATTTTCTCTATAAATAGCCTCCTAAAACCTCCGTTATCAATCATAAATTCTCATCAATCCTTCTCATCTAATTCTCATCAACTCTCATCAAGAATTTCTTGATTCTCTATCTTTTCTAAGCCAACCCTTTTACAAACACAATTTCTCACACATTAGCACTAGACACACTTAGCCAAATTCGAAGTTGTCTTCGCCCTAGACGTGAAAGGTTTGATAATTCTAAAGGTTTGGTCCCTAATCTAGTCTAAACTTTCTTAACTCTTTTCAATTATTTAATTTAATTCTTATTTTTATATTTTCCTTGAAGTTACTAACGTGTGTATTTTGTTATTAGAAAGAGGAACGAGGCATCGAAGTAAGTGCTTTAATTGTTTTATTGATATTATGAGATAAAAATCATGTCTAGATTGTTATTTTGAATCCTAGTATCATGTTAGGATGTTTTTCTTAATTTGATGTTTAGAATGACAACAATAATTAAGTTCCTAGTATCTTATTTAGGGTAAAGAATAAATTTCTTAAATCAATTATGATTTCTATGATGCTTCCTATTTTCTTTCCTAATAGCATGTTAGTATCATGTTAGGGTTAAAGCTTTGATCTTTATTGTTTAGTGACATGCTAGGGTTTGTTATTAATCTTGTTAGTATCATGCCTAGGATCTTACTATTATTATTATGCTTTAACATGATTGTTTTTATTATGATTGTTATTTCAATTGTGATTATTATAATTATGATTATTATTGTTATTGCTTGATCACGCCTTTTATCCATGTTTAAAGGGAATTGGTACTTGTAATCACGCTTAATAAGATAATTAATAATCTTGTTTAGGGTCAATATGATTATAATTCGAGTGATCGCCAATAATAGTTTTATTTGTGCATTAATATTCAACTAACATAGATAAAACTGTTTAGGGTAATCCTATTGATTGCATGTTAGTCAGAAAGCGCACATGAATACGATAAGAATAAAGTAGAGGCCTATTATTAGGGCAAGTTCAATCTCTTTTAGGTTAGATTTGTACCTTCATCCCCGAACTACCAGTCATGGTTCCAGACCTATTGGAGTTGACGATCTCCTGGATCGTTAAGGGGTGTAACCTTCACCTCGTGAACGGTTTACAAGTTCCTAAAACTTGTTGACGACTCTTTTGCTCTAGCTTCCTTCCCTTTGGACACCACCGTACTTTAGTGTATGAACACAGTGGGGTTCAATTTTGGGATAATGCTTGAAATATTCCCTACAATTTTTTGCGACTCTACTAGGAAGGATTTCTATTTTAATTCCTAAAATTTATTTCGGCAATGATTTAAAATGAGTGGATGAGACTCGAAAAGTTCTAAGTATTTCATGTGCGTAATTTTGATTAACATTATCGTCATATGCATAAAAAAGATCTCATTGGAAAGACCATCCGTAATGAATTAAAAACATAGGATTTTTACACGTAGGAAATTTGAGGAATATCTTTCACAACTAGGATCGAAATAATGCTGCACGAAACAAGAAAATTTTATCGAGCACAAAAAGCTGCTGAGGAATGTAGGAACTAGCGTTAGAAAACAGAGTCTGTCTCCGAGGATTTGACTCTGGCACCGGGCGACACTCCTGTCGCCAGGCTCCAGAGCCAAGTCACGGCACCGACCTCTATTCGCTGGCGCCAAGTTCTTCCAATACTGAGCCAGAAATATGCGTTCTAATTTTGACTAGTTTTTAGGACTGTTTGCTCGATCCTACTTCCTAATTGAGTTTTTCTCACTTTTCGAAAATCCATATGTGGTCTACATATGGACATAACCCTCTAGGAATTCATGCTCCATCTACCTGATTGAGTGCTCTGTGCAACAAAGGGTACATCCGAGAATGTTGAATTCACCTAACCATGGAAGCGAGTTTTTAACTCACGGTGTCCCATCCACTCGCGCCAACCCTTTAAAAGGTAAGGCTTTCACGCGGTGCATCCATACAATTAACCACAGACTCTATTTGACTAACACATATCCCGAACATTAGAGAACTAGAGCCATGGTTAGGTTACGAACTCATTGCATCATGTTGTGACTACTTAACTATTTGTGCATCTCTTACTTGTGCATACTTATTATGTGTCTAAACTAACCGTTTTGTTTTACTTGTGTTTGTAAATAAGTTTTAATAAACTAATTAATAACCAAAGGAATTTGCTTAATTAATTAATTAATTAATTTGAGCTAATAAATATGTCTAAAATCTAGTCATAGTCCCTTTAAGTCAACCCGGATTTTTATTCCCGTAATACTGCACAAGAGTCAACTTGTTTTGGTCATAGCCGGAGTTATAGGAAGAACTACGAGTCGTAAAACCAATGAATTTGTAGCCCCGAGTTGTATCTTTAATTTGGTATTGGTTTCATCCCAATCAGAGTCACGGATCAAACGTTATGACTAAAATACCACAGCCTGTTTAGTTTAATGCATATACGTGAGGACTTAACTTAGTCTTTGTTCAAGTCTAGTCACATAGTCTAGCCACATGGTCATGACACGAGTCTTAACATGTCACTTGCACTCACAATAAAGCACCCACTAATATGTATATAAATCATGACCATGTCTTAGGTTCATGCATGAGTCGGTTTTTTCCGTCATTTGTGTTGGGGGTACATTCTATTCCTAAATTCTTCTATTTTTCCCCATCTACATAATTCTCCATATCAGAATATTCATTCTTCCAACCTCCTTCCAACTTCCATGTTGAATAGAGCTTAAGTCAAATAAATAATAAAAAAGAGAAAACTTACTCCTAATAACTTCCTTTTCCTCAGCATTTGATCAAGGAGAGAAGATCACTTAACCAAGACAACACTTTTGATAAAGCATCACTTTTCACAAAAAAGGGTTGTAGTAATGGCCGGTGAAAAAGAAATTTTCTTAAGTAATACTAGTGAAAGCTCATCAAGTCTAGAAGAGGATGTTCAGGAATTACGAAATACCGTTGTCACGTTTATGGGTGCAATAGAAGGATTAAGATATTAGATAATGGTTATCCAACAACGTTCTCATTATCAACACCATAGAGGCCATGATCACACTACCGAAGGATGCTTCATCCTCAAAGATCGTGTTCAAGACCTCATTAATTCAAGTCTCCTCCATGTTCCTCCAAGCAACAAGAAGGCCAAGATTAGTAACGATAACAACAGAGGCTGGAAAGGAAAGAAGAACGACTATCCTTCTTATTCTGAAAACACCTACTCTAGTAATAGTGTTGGTACTTTCGACCTTAATGAAATTTTAGCCATGGATAATCGAGGATATAGAAAGAAACTAAGAAAGGATTTCACCCCTATTGGAATTAGCTACGATGCTTCTTTCGATCAACTCCATGCAAAGGGACTCATTACTCCCATTGGACCCATTTTAGATCCCCCACCGGAGAAGAGATTGCCTAGTTGGAACCCAAATGTACGCTGCAAGTACCATCAAGGTAGGGTTCATACTACTGAGAGCTGTTGGAAGCTAAAGGAAGCATTACAAATTTGATCGACAATAACGGGCTTCCAATACTTCCAGTCGGCAAGAACACCGAGTGACGATAATTTAAGGGACAAGAGGCAAGCTTCAACGACAAGATTTCATGATCTTTTTTCTATTTATTTATTTACCCTTTCCCCAATAAGTCTAGCATAGGCTCCTTTTTATTCTCCTTAGATTTATTTGTAGGATCATTATTTTTTTTTTCTTTAATAAAATGAGCATTTATTTTCTTGCATATGATCACTTCATTACATTGCGGAAAAAAAATAAAAAATAAAATAAATAAATAAATGAATAAAAAATCATTGTCGAACTAATCGCAAGGTATACCAATGATTTGAGGCACCCCTTGTAGCCACATCATATTACCTTTCACCCTTCAAATATGTAATCCTTTTTTGATAAACCACTTTGAGCCTCGTCTAACGATAGACCCTTCATTTTTTAACCCATATCTACCTAACTTTGGGATGGGATTGTGTGCAACTTATGCAATTTTCAATTTCATCAAAAGCTTGAGTAACTTCAAAAGATTAAAATAGCAAAAATAGCAAAAAAATAAATAAAAGTGTACAAAAGGGCAAGTGTTCCAATGTCTTTGATATGAAAATATCTTTGATATGAACACGTCTCGGATTGCGTCTCTTATCGAGTACTCGGTACCGTGCCTGAGAAACATGAATGCCAAGTGAGTGATAGACTGCATTATCAGGATTGTCCACGCTTATAAAAATAAAATAAATAAAGCAAAAAAAAAAAAAGAAAATCTAAAAAAAGTGAGAAACCTCAAGCATGAAAACACAAATTTCCAATAGTAAAGTTGCACAACTTGGGGGCTTATCTAGGGTCTTGATCCTTTTATCCCCTTATTCTTCAACCTTTAACCTAACCACGTTACAACCCTTATAAAGACCTTTATGAGGTATAGACACACTTGTGCAAGGTTCGGCTAGAGCTACGTTCGGCCTGATTCCTAACGGATACGTAGGCAACCTCACAAAGGGGTGCGATCGTAATAAACATGCATTCATATTTACATTCATAATTGATCATATCAAGAGATCCCCTATGCTCATCCCTATCGACTTAGACCTAGACTTGGGGGCTTGATCCTTATATCATTAGCTTACCCAGCCTAAGAGTCACCATCGTTTGACTCTTTTCAATATATTTTCCACACTTAGCTTTGCAGCCTAACCTTAGTGTCACTTTCACACACTGCACAGATACATGACCAAATAGTCTTTCCCTTAGGAACCCCCTGTCATGAAATCTTAACACGACATTGAAGCATTCCTTGTCATATCAAATTAAAATATCTCATTACTTGTAATCGCTATCGCATCTAAAAGTATGAAGTGCTTAGCCTCCGTGCCTAAGTTACCTACATACTTTCATTATCGAGTTAACTAGGATCGCCTAGGATGAATTAACCTTTGCACCTTGAGAGACAGCAAGAAATGCACATATTTGGCTAAGCTCATTCAACATGCACCTTCAAAAACTTCTTCCTTTTTGTGCCTTTCTTTTTTGGGAAAAGTCAATACCCTCCACAAAAAACTAACGAAATTTTTTTCTTTTTTTTTTTGTGTGCACACGAGTCATGTTGTGTCATATCATCTTGAGTTTAGTCTAACGCATGTGTTAAACACTTTGAGTCGAGTCATGACAAGTCATATGTGCTAAAAACACATTAAGTCTTAATTGAGCCTTAGGACAACCCTAAGATAATTAAAGAGATGAGAAAGGTCCTATAGTAAAAAATATAAATACAGGTACAATCCAAAGAGCAAACGAGTAAGGATATCCCAGATTTTGAAAAACCGCGAATATAAATGCATGAAATTCTTCTTGGGATAAGAGGGGGTTAAGAAAAACTTACAAATTAGGGATGAAGAACTCTAATTTAAGTAGATTTGGTTGAAAGGAAACAACCAAGTTCAAAGTTCGGAGCGAAACCAGGCAATGAACAGTAGCAGCATAAGGAAAGAGGATTTATCTGAAAATCCCGAGTGTAACGTGTGGCGACAAGCAAAAAGCGCGGCGACAAGTCCTTCCAGCAAGCGCTGGTACGACGACAAAGTTGAGGCCCTATAATATGGCTATATGGACCTCGTGCAGCAGTTTGGGTTCCTTGGTACGCTAGTTAGCCCCTCTAAGCAACTTGACATGATCTAGTAATCGGCTTGATTACAATCACATTAAGTGATCGACCTGATAACTGATCGTCTCACTTAGCTTAAGCGCCTAAGCATTGGCTCATAAGAGGCACCGACGTAATGGTTCATAAACAGCAAAGGCACCGGTATAGTGGTTCACAAGCAGAAAAAGTGGCGACGTACTGTCATAGCGGAAGCAAAGTTCAACCGAGCTTTTAAGGATCGACAAGCGTTGATTTTCGGTAATTTTATTCGGAATATTATCTCAACCACTGGAGATGACTTCAAGCGAAGATATCTTTGACAACATTCCCTAGCTTACGGAGGGTTGTCATAAACAACTGGAGGTGATTTCAAGCGAAGCTATCTTCGTCATATTCCTTGGCTTGCGGAAGATGGTCACAAGGCGGTAGAAGATCGTTTTAAGCAAAGCAATCTTCAATAGTGTTCTCTAGCTTGCAGAATACTATCACGGCGAAAATTGGAGGCAGTTACAAGCGTAGCAGTCTTCAGGCGGTATCCTCTAGCTTGGGGAAGATCGTTAAAGTAGCAGGATGGCATTCCCTAGCTTGTGGAAGGTTATCACAACAGCAATACAACAACAAATTGGTTACCTCTAGTGACGTGTGCTCAACGATGCAAGATACGCGTTTCTTAACTTTCTTATCTGTTTTAACTAACGCTAGTTTGCAAGTATCGGCATTACAAGTATGATTTAGAATCGCAGAACGTACTAAATCATTCTCCTTCCTTATCGATACTTTGACTTTTGTTTTCAAAACTTGCGTTTCTCCAAACTCACTCAAAGTGGGGACTTTTGTAGACACCCATTTAAGTCTCCCCAAAACCAAACCCAGTGATGAATACCTTTCATGTCATTTGATTATTGAACAAAGCAAAAGTGTGAAAAGTCTAGTGATGAGGATGATTTTATAAAAATATCTCTTCTTTCTGTTTTTGAAAATATTTCTTTTCTTACCTTAATTATGAAAAACGTGCATTCTAGTTTAGTTTGATCCATGATAAGGGTCCAATAATAGTGTAGTTGGATAGGGCTTGAAAAGACCATTCCAACGATATATTATAAGCCCAATTCCGAAGAGTAATGAGGAAGTTATGGCCAAAATACTAAACTGGGCCCGGTTTGGTTTTTATATGCGGCCCAATGATCTAGAGGGAGCCTATTATTAATTATCATTTTGTAGACACCCATTTGTGTCTCCCCAAAACCAAACCCAGTGATGAGTACCTTTCACTTCGAATCATAATCGAATGAGGTGAAAGTGTGGAAAGTCTAGTGTCGCGGTTAGTTTTTATTTCTTTTTTTTTCTCTTTGTTTTTGAAAACCTATTTTAAGAAAACAGCCAATCCAGTTTGATTTGGTCCATGTCAAGGGTCCAATAATAGTGTAGTTGGGTCGAGTTCGAAAAGAGATTTCCAACAATATATTATAAGCCCCATTCCGATGAATAATGAGGAAGTTATGGCCAAATTACTAAACTGGGCCCAGTTTAATATTTATGCGCGGCCCAATGATCTAGAGGAGGGCCTAATATTGATTTATCATTCCTAATGCAATTAGAATTGATTATAGTCTTCTAGATTCTTCTACAAGGTTCTTTTCATTCCTAATTTAATTAGCATTGATAAATTTACTTTAGTTGACTTTTTAGAGTTGTTTTTTTTTTTTTTTTTTTTTTTTGGTAAATGGAAATTATTATTACCAAAAGAAGAAAATTAAAACTTCCAAAAGCAAAGATACAACCCCAAACTACACAAGCCTGAACACAGGCAAACAAACCCCAAACTGCCCCTAAATCCTAAAGTGCCACCTTCTAGGAAGGGTTCACCAGGGAAAAGGAGGCAGACCCTGTCTACAAATCTAGCCACCTTCTATGAAGGGTGCAAGAAAAAGAAGACAGGCAACAAAGCAAAAACCAGCCTCTCCTAGACTCAGCTGCAAGACAAACCAAACAGCAGGACTAAACAAAAAGGCAGCACAGACCAAGAAAAACCAAGAAACAAAGCAATTAAGACATAAGTAATTGTCTATCAGAGACAGACCATCTACAAGCTACAGAAAAAATAATTTCTCTAAAAACATCAGTAGTAGTCTTGCAGCTTCCTGCAAAAACCACAGCATTTCTTTGCAACCAAATTTGTTATATAGCTTCAGCAAAGCACATTCCCAGCAATCTATTCTTAGGTCTAGACTTCCTGCAGATCTTTAAAATCCATTCCAATTCAGCATCAAAATGTTGTACAACTCTAACATAGCGAAAGACTTCAAGGACTTGTTTCAAGATACTGCAACTGAAAGAACATTCAAAGAAAAGATGTTGCACGGATTCCAAACTCCGATTACACAAAAAGCAGACAGGATCACATTTAATGTTCCAGCTCTGCAATCTATCTTTGGTAACTAGCCTGTTCTTGACAGCAAGCCAGATAATAAACATACTTCTTGAAGAAGCCATGTTATTACAAATAATCCTTCTCCAACTCACCTTAGGGACCTGATTAGTAATGCACTGTAAAATCTTCTTAATCTTAACCTTGCCACCTTGCATAACAGGATCCTAACTGCCAATATTATCAATAATATTCCTGCATTTCAGAATTCTTTTGAGAACCCAAGAACATTTCCTTGGAGCAGGCAAACTCCACCAGGCCTTCTCTTTGAAGTAATAAATGTGGACCCATTTGACCCACAGGCTATCAGCTTTATAAGCCAAATCCTAGAGAAGCTTAGTAATAGCAGAAAGGTTCCACTTAGGGAGAGAAATGACATTCCACCCCCCACTAACCTTAGAGAGACAGACTTGGGACCAAGAGACTAAGGATTTCTTTGAGGGATTGGCTTTCCCAGTCCAAAGAAAAACCCTAAATCTTGACTCAATTTCCTTTAGAATCTTCTTGGGAAGGACAAAAATTTGCTCCCAATAGGTTTGAACACTAAAAAGAACACTTTTGATCAGTTGCAACCTACCAGCATAAGAAAGAAACCTTGTAGCCCACCCATGGATTCTAGCAGTCACTTTATCAATCAAAGGTTTACACTAAGCAATAGTGAGTTTCTTTGAAGAGAGAGGCACTCCCAGGTACCTAAAAGGTATAACCCCAAGAGCAACACCCACCAGAGATCTGAGATTAGCTTGATCATCCTCAGCTAACCCACCAAAATATATCTCACTTTTATCCAGATTTGCAGAAAGCCCTGAAGCTTCAGAAAACTTGGTGAAAGCCTGAAAGAGAAGAGAGACAGAACCAGTATCTGCTCTGCAGAACATAAGCAGATCATCAGCAAACATGAGATGAGTCAGATTGATACAGGAACTGTACAGCAGCATCCCAAATTAGTTCATTTTGGTTTGGTGCTGTGTTGTTTTTTGTTTTTTGCTTGTTTTTTTGTTAGTCCTTTTCAGTTGTGGTCTATGTCCTTCCTAGAAGGCAGCAGACTGCTTCTGGATAGGTTTGCTTTTTTCTCCTTCGGGTGAACCCTTCCTAGAAGGTGGCAACTGAGGAGTTTAAAGCTTGAGGTGGGGGGTGGCCTTTGTTTTAGGTCTTGTGTAGTTTTGGAGTGGCCTGTTGTCAGGCTTGTATTCTTTGTACATTTGTACAGTTTTTTGATAGTAATATACTTTCTTACTTACCAAAAAAAAAGAGATGAGTCAGATTCATTCTTTCACACCTAGGGTGATAATTAAAGTCAGGGTCCTAATTCAGCTCAAAAAGACATCTTGACAAATACTCCATCCCAATTGCAAAAAGGAAGGGGGACATAGGATCACCTTGTCTAAGCCCCTTCTTAGCTGGAAAAGGTTTGGCAGGGACACCATTGATCAAGATTGAAAAAGTAACAGTAGAAAGACAGCTCTTAACCCAACTGGTAAACTGAGCAGGAAAACTGAGCTCAGCCATAATAGTCTCAAGAAAGCTTCATTCAACTGAATCATAAGCTTTTTTAAGGTAAACCTTGAGCATACACCTTGGGGTGATGTATTTATGAGTGTAACCCTTTATTAACTCAGTTGCAAGCAAAATGTTGTCTCCTATATGCTTACCAGGAATAAACCTAGCTTGAGCATTATCAATAAGTTCATGCAAAATAGCAGCCAATCTTGCAGTAAAAATCTTAGAGATCAGCTTTACAGTACAGTACAGCAAGCAATTGGCCTATAGTCCTTAGCATAAGAAGGGCTTTGCACCTTAAGAACTAAGGTAACTGTAGTGCAGTTCCAATGCCTCATCATGTTACCAGTGTTAAAGAAATGCATAACACTAGCATAAACATCAGCTTTCACAATATTCCAAGCCTTTTTAAAGAAAAAGGAATTAAAACCATCTATCTCGGGAGCCTTAGTATTGTTAATACCCTTAAGAGCCAAATCAATCTCAGCAATAGTGATAGAGGAAATAAGGGAATCTCGAGCAGACTTAGATAGCTGTCTACCTTTCCTCATTATACTCAAATCAACCCCAGGAAGAGCATGAGCTCTAGAACAAAGTAGTTTCTTATAGAAACCTGTAACCTCTTCTTCAATAGCATCAGGGGTTTTCAGCAGAACACCTTGCTCAGTATAGACAGAATCAATCCTATTTCTGCTTTGTCTTTGCTTCATGACTGAGAAAAAATAATGATTATTACCATCCCCAAGCTGCATCCAGTCAATCCTAGATTTCTGCCTATAAACACTTTCCTGAATGCCAAACCAATGTTTCACATTTGCAATAGCTGCCATCTCTAGAGCATACAGATCAGTATTAGTAACATCATTAGAGATTTGTTGGTGAATATCAGTAAGATGGTTTTGGGCAGAATCAAGCTTTGCACTGATATCACCAAACTTCTGAGTATTCAAAGCTTTCAAAGAAACCTTAACATGCTTAAGCTTACACCAAATGTCATCCATAGGTGTACGGAATAATTTCAAGCCTTTAAATCCCACTAGCTTGAACCCCACTGTGATCATACACTAAAGTACGGTGGCATCCAAAAGGGAAGAAGATAGAGCAAAAGAGTCGCCAACAAGTTTTTTTAGGAACATGTAAACCGTCCACGAGGTGAAGGTTACACCCCTTAACGATCCAAGAGATCGTCAACTCCATAAAGTCTAGAACCAAATAAGGGTTCGGGGATGAAGGTACAAATCCAACCTAAAAGAGATTGAACCTGCCCTAATAATAGGCCTCTACTTGAAATTATGATCAAAATTAACCCTAAACAAAATTATTAAATATCTTATTAAGCGTGATTACAAGCACAAATTCCCTTTAAACATGCATAAAGGTGTGATCAAGCAATAAAATAAATAATCAAGCAACATAATAATCATGACAATAAAATTATAATCATAACAATAATAATCATAAATATAATCATAATCAAAACAATTATAAAAATAATCATGAATCATGTTAAAGCATAATAATAGCAAGATCCTAGGCATGATACTAACAAGATTAATAACAAACCCTATCATGTCACTAAGCAATAAAAATCAAATCTTTAACCCTAACATGATACTAACAATCATAAATATTAGGAAGAACATAGGAAGGATCGTAACAATCATATTTAATATTAAAGTTACCCTAGACATGATACTAGGAATATCATAATAACAATCTAAACATGATTTCTACTTAATAATATCAATTAATCAATTAAAGTACTTACTTTGATGCCTCATACCTCTTTCTAATAACAAAATACACACGTTAGTAACTTCAAGGAAAATAATAATCAAAACAATCAAATTAAATAATTGAAAGAGAGATTTGGGACCAAACCCTCAGAAATTAAACCTTTCACGTCTAGAGCGAAGGCAACTTCGAATATGGCTAGGTGTTTCTAGATCTTGTGAATGCGGAATTTTGTATGAAAAAGCAAGGTTTTGAAAAGAATTGAATGAATGCTAATTAAAACTGATTGTAGGTGAATGATGAATGTAGATGATGAATGAAGACAATTGGTGAATGATTAGTGAGAATCGGTGAATGAAAACGGAGTTTTTAATACGATATTTATAGAGAAAATCAGCCATAAAGATAAATTAAACAAAACAGAGTCTGACGCTCAGAAAACAGAGCTAGCGCCAACCCTGGCTAGCTGGCGCCAGGCACCAACACTAGCGTCAGGCGCCAGGCCTGGTTCCACGCGCCAAGGCCTGGGGTTAGGCGCCAAGCCTGATTCCAACGCGTTTTCGAAAATCCGATAAGTGTACCGTACTGGAGGATAAAATAATATAATTTCCTCAAAAATGCTATTTGATTTTGATTAAAACTCTGAAAAGTCAACAAAAGTCAATTTATCAATGCTAATTGAATTAGGAATCAAAAGAACCTTCTAAAATAATCTAGAAGACTAAAACCATTCCTAATTGCATTAGGAATGATAAATCTTATTAGGCCCTCCCCTAGATCATTGGGTCGTACATAAAGCTCAAACCGGGCCCAGTTTGGTAAATTGGCCATAACTTCCTCAATATTCATCGGAATTGGGCTTATAATATATTCTTTGCAAGCCCCATCCAACTACACTACTATTGGACCCATATCATGGACCAACCAAACTGGATTGGCTGTTTTCTTAAAATAAGTTTTCAAAAACAGAGAGAAGAGAAAAGAAAATAAAATTTTCCGCAACACTAGACTTTCCACACTTTCGTTTCATTCGATTATGATTCGACGTGAAAGGTACTCATCACTGGGTTTGGTTTTGGGGAGACACAAATGGGTGTCTACAATAGGATTACTAGAATTAGTGCTTTGCCAAGCATTTTCCACAACAGACAAGAAACTATCATGCTCAGCAAGACAATGAGAAACCTAAAAGGTCTCCCTTTCCAAGGCAAAGCATAAAAGATGTCATAAACAATAGGGTTATGATCAGATAGGGAAGGAGGCAAGTAAACAAATTCAACATGACCATAACAATTAATCCACTCTTGATTAACAACACCTCTATCAATCCTAGAAAAAGTTCTAGGGCCTTCATGAGCTTTGTTACACCAAGAGAAAAAGGAGCCCTTGCTCTTGATTTCAACAAGAGCTAGATCATCAATACACTGCTGAAAGTCTTTAGTCTCATACTCAGAGACAGCAGCTCCATTTAATCTATCATCAGCAGACAAGATAGAGTTTAAGTCTCCAGTGCACAACCAAGGCAAAAGAGTACTAGGCAAATTCTTGAGCCCACTCCATAATTGCAATCTGTCATGAATAGTGCGGAGTAAACAATGAACAAACTGTTCAGCAGAAAAAAGAACATCCAAAGTAAGACACTCAGCTTTCCACCCAACCCAAATTCTACCTTTAGGAGAGTGAGAATAGTTACAGTGCCAAGACCAAGAGAATCCAAATTTCTTCTGAATATTCATACTAGTTTGCTGCTTTACTTTAGTTTCAAGAAAACAAACAACATCAATATTTTGCTCTGAAAGAAGCTTCTTAACAGAAGCTATCTTCCCAGGGTCATTAAGACCCCTTATTTTCCAAGATAGCACTAACATATTCCCAAAGAGGGATTACCATCACCCCCGTTAGGATCAGCAGCTTCATCATCAATATTAACCACATCATCATTCTCACTAGCCAAAGGAAGGTAAGAGTTTGAGTTTGTAATAGTAGCAGGGAAAGAGATTTGCCTGATAGCTTTTTTCTTGGATTTTTTCCCAGGAACCTGCCATTCTTCAGGTTTCTGAACTGGAGGAACTAAGACTTCCTTAACAGGTTCAGTAACTTTACTAGCACTAGCAGGATTGGCTTTCTTAGGCACCCAAACTTTCTTACTCTAAGCTGGAGCAGGTTTTTGAACACCATCTTGCTTCTGCTTAGGCTATCTAGGTACAGCACAGTCATGCCCCACTTTGCTGCATTTTTTGCAGAATGGTGGTGTCCATTCAAATAAGAATTTAATTTGAATTAATTCTCCAGCAGGACTCTCAACCCAGACAGAACTAGGCAGAGGTTTAGTAACATCAATTTCCACCAGGAGCCTAGCAAATGAGACCCTAATTTGTCTAGATGTGCATTCATCAGCGCATACAGGGACACCCAGCAGAGTACCAATTCTACTTAAAGTTTCAGCACCCCAGCAATTCAAAGGCAAATTAGGTAGCTTAATCCATAGAGGTATAGTTCTTAAGATTTAAGCATGAAAATAAAACTTATCAGACCAAGCTTTCACAATAGCGGGTTTACCAAAGAACATATGGGGACCAGAACATAGTACAACATTCTTATCATCTACATATTTGAAATTAAAAATGAAATATCCCTCATCATGCCAAAAAATGTCTAGTTTAGCTATAAAATTCCAATTATCAACAATGAACTTATGAACTGCAGAAATAGTATGTGAATAACCAACTACATAGAAAATAAGAGCATTACCCCATTTCCTATTGCCTTCAAGAATATCAGCAGAGCTAAGCTTTGCAATTGATTTACCATCCCTAACCTCAGGAGCAATGAAAGACAGTGAGGTTCCTTTTGCATTCAGCTTCCCCTTGAACAAGCCCTTCCATTCTTCAGCAGGAGCTTCAGAAACATGCTTTGGATCATCAGAAACCTTAGCCATTTCAGGATTAACATCAAGAGTAGCCATCGAGGTCCAATTTTCCCCTGTAACTAATGGAACAGTAACCGCAGAAACCCTAGTTACTGTTCTATTAGATTGAGCTTGAAACTGGGCAATCGAACTCCTGTGAACACTTTCTAGCATCCTCAAATCACTTCTGGAAACATTTCCAACAGTTGGATGCACCAGATATGCAGGAGGAGTTACCATTTCATCAGCTTCAGGAATCGAGTCATTTGAAGAAATCCCAGATTTCCTCAGATTATCTAAGATCTTATCAAAAGAAGCATGATTAGTGTTTTGCGGGAGTGGAGTTGATGTTTTCTTCTTTCGTGCCATGATGAGAAGAAGCTAGATGAAGATCCCAACCTAGCTGCTCAAATCGCCATGGAAACCGCCTAGAGAGAAAAGTCAACAAAAAGTCAACGCAAGCAAAACCCCTGAATGTGTACGATTTTGCCCACCAGAAGCATTTTTAAGGAAAATACGATTTTGCCCTCCAGAAGCATTTTTAAGGAAAATACGATTTTGCCCTCATGTACGGCTAAATTTTATCAAATTAAGAAAACGCGTGGAAATTGGTTTTTAGCGTCTGACGACCGGACCAGCGCCTGGTGTCAGGCTTGGCGTCTGGCGCTAGACCTTGCATCTGGTGCTAGAGTCTGGCGTTTGGTACTAAGTTGTTTTATTCTTTTCGAAACTCTGGTTTGTATTTTTTAATCTATCTGGCTGATTTTCTCTATAAATAGCCTCCTAAAACCTCCGTTTTCAATCATCAATTTTTCTCATCAACTCTGTAGTTTTCTAATTCTCTCTCTCTCAAACTCTCATCAAGAATCTCTTGATTTTCTCTCTCTCTCTCTCTCTTTTCTAAACTAGCTTTTGCATACAAAATTCCGCATTCACGAGATCTAGACACACCTATACAAGTTCGAAGTTGCCTTCGCCCTAGACGTGAAACAAAGAGGTACGAGGCATCCAAGTAATGCTTTAATTGATTTTAATTGATATTATGATTTAGAAATCATGCTTAGATTGCTATTTTGATTCCTAGTGTCATGTTAGGGAATTTTAATCTTCCTAGTATCATGTTTAGGGTAAAGAATAAGTTCCTTATATCAATTATGATTTCTATGATGCCTTTTATTGTCTTTCCTAATATTCATGTTAGTATCATGTTAGGGTTAAAGCTTTGATTTTTATTGCTTAGTGACATGCTAGGGTTTGTTATTAATCTTGTTAGTATCATGCCTACGATCTTGCTATTATTATGCTTTAATATGATTATGATTATTTTTATAATTGTTATAATAATTATTATGATTATTATTATTAATTGTTATTGATTATGGTGCTTGATATATATTTATTGTTATTGCTTGATCACACCTTTTATGCATGTTTAAAGGGAATTTGTACTTGTAATCACGCTTGATAAGAAAATGAATAATCTTGTTAGGGTTAATTTGATTATAATTCAAGTGATCGCCAATAATAGTTCTATTTGTGCATTAATATTCAACCAACATTGATAAACATGTTTAGGGTAATCCTATTGATTGCATGTTAGTCAGAAAGCGCACATGAATACGATCAAAATAAAGTAGAGGCCTATTATTAGGGCAGGTTCAATCTCTTTTAGGTTGGATTTGTACCTTCATCCCCGAACTTCCAATTTTGGTTCCAGACCTATTGAAGTTTATGATCTCCTAGATCGTTAAGGGGTTTAACCTTCACCTCGTGAACGGTTTACAAGTTCCTAAAACTTGTTGGTGACTCTTTTGCTCTTATCTTCATTCCCTTTGGACGCCACCGTACTTTAGTGTATGATCATACTGGGGTTCAAGTTTGGGGTAATGCTTGAAATATTCCCTACATCTTTTGGCGACTCCACTAGGGATGATTTCTATTTTAATTCCTGAAATTTGTTTCGGCAATGATTTAGAATGAGTGGATGAGACTCGAACAGTTTTAAGTATTTTATGTGCGTAATTTTGATTAACATTATTGTAATATCCATAAAAAAGATCTCTTTGGAAAGACTATGTGTAATGAGTTAAAAACATAGGATTTTTACACTTAGGAAATTTGAGGAATATCTTTCACAACTAAGATCGAAATAACGCCGCGCGAAACTGGAAAATTTTATCGAGCACAGAAAGCTGCTGAGGCATGTAGGAACTAGCGTCAGAAAATAGAGTCTAGCGCCGAGGATTTGACTCTAGCGCCAAGCGACACTCTTGTCGCCTGGCACCAAAGCCGAATCGCGACGCCGACCTCTGTTCGCTGGCGCCAAGTTCTTCCAATATCGAGCCAGAAATATGCGTTCTAATTTTTACCAGTTTCTAGCACTGTTTTCTCGATCCTACTTCTAGATTGAGTTTTTCTCACTTTTCTGAAACCCATATGTGTTCTACATATGGACATAACCCTCTGGAAATTCATGCTCCATCTACCTGATTGAACGCTCTGTGCAACAAAGGGTACATCCGAGAATGTTGAATTCACCAAACCATGGAAGCGAGTTTTTAACTCGCGGTGTCCCATCCATTTGCGCCAATCCTTCAAAAGGTAAGGCTTCCACGCGGTGCATCCGGACAATTAACCATGGAACCTCTTTGACTAACCCATATCTCGAACTTTAGAGAACTAGAGTCATAGTTAGGTTGCGAACTCATTGCATCATATTGTGCCCACTTGACTAATTGTGAATTATTTGTTGTGCATACTCTATGTGTTTTTTCTAACCGTTTGTTTGACTTGTGTTAAGACTAAATAAACTGATTAATGACTAAAAGAACTTTGCCTAATTAATTAATTAATTTGAGTAATTAAAGTCTAATAATTTAATCAGAATTGATTTAGTACGACTTAAAGCATACCTTGTAGAGTAATACAACCGAAAGCAGTCTCAGATCAATGTTCCAGCAATGGCGCTGAGATTTGGACTGCAGCGCCACACTGCGGAGTGCAGTGCCTGGCGACAGCTCTATCTTTTGGCGCTACGCTGCAAAGTGCGGCGCCAGTCCTATCGTTTTGGCGACAGTTTGGTATATTGCTTGAGTCATCACTTTCTGTCTAATTAAACATTTTGCTAATCAATTCGATTACTTTATTAATAATAATACCTTGTTAAGTCCTTAATTGAGTATAGGCACTAACTCCCATGGTCTTACACAATAATCAAAGCATGTCACTTGCACTCACCATATAAAGCACACACTATATGTATGTACACTTTAACCATGTCTAAGAGAGTCTTGTATGCGCGTATTTTCCGTCATTTTTTTTGGGGGGTAAGTCGGATATTAATCCTCCAATAAAACCACTTGTTTGAACCCCATACTTGATTCCCAAAAATATACACCCTATTTTTGCTATTTTGCTTTTCTTTATAAACCCGTAAAGTCAAAGTCAATTTGAGTCAACTCATTAAAACTAAAAATAGTTTAATTTACTGCGCGTGGTCAAGAAAGGAAGGGCGTTTGATCAAAGACAACCTTTTCATTCAAGTTCAACTTTTTGACAAACCAATTGCTCGAAAAAGGAAAGCTAAGAAGATAATGGCAACTCAAGAGGAAGTCAATGAACTTAGGAACCAATTGACTGATGTGACTGAGGCATTAAAGGCTTTAACCCTCAAAATCAATGACCCTATGAAGCAACAATAGATGGATCTCATGCAAGAAAGCTTGAGCAAGCTATCTAGTGACTACATGTTTCAAGGCATTAGTTCACAAGAGGTTTCGGTGGACAAGGAGCTTCTTCCGCAGAAGTTCAATGCCAACGACATCCCGAAATTCAAGGCAATTAACAACCCTTATTTTCATCTAAGAGCTTTTGAAACAATAATGAGTATTAAGGGTATTGATAAGAAAGTATTTCCCTCTTTATTTTCTCTATCTCTTGAAACCGTTTGCCAACAATGGTTCTTCTCCCTTGATAAAGAGAGAACCTCTACCTGGGAATCAATAGTGAACGCTTTCATTGATAGGTACAAGTGCAACATTCAAGTTGAAACAGATTATAGGGAACTTGAAATACTCAATTAGAAAGAGAATGAAGGTTTCACTTCTTTCTTCAACAAGTGGAGAGAAACCTCTGCTAGGATGATTGAAGTACCAAGCGAGAAAGAATCTGTGAGGTTTTTAATCAAGAAACTTCAAGAGAAGTACTCCAAGCATCTGAAATATCAAAATAATCTACATAACTTCAAGGCCGTCTACGACATTGGAATTAATATTGAAGACGACCTGGCTAAGCTGAAAGCTGCTAACAGTAACTCAAACAGTGGCTGGAAAGGCAAGAAGAACGACAATCCTTCTTCTTCCAAAACCACCCACTCAAACAATGTTAGCACCTTTAATTTTTAGTGAAGTCCTTGCTATGAACAACCAAGGACAAAAGAAACCATTTAGGAGGAACTTTACTCCTATAGGTACGAGTTACGATACTGCATTTGACCGACTAAATGCAAAAGGACTTATAACTCCTATTCGACCATTTGGGGATCCACCAGTTGAGAAAAGGACAACTAATTGGAACCCCAGTGCACACTGCAAATATCACCAAGGTAGGGACCATCTCACTGAAAATTGTAGGAAGCTTAAGGAAGCTATCTAAAATTTAATTAATAACAATAAACTGCCATTTCCCCCTGCCAGTAAGAAGCCAAGCATTGACAACGCACCTCTCACTCATTACTTGGCCATCTCTGATAAGGAAAACGAGATTGATCCCTCATCTCTCATCAAGCCTATTAAAGAAATTCATGCTATCGAAGAAGAGGAGGAGATCTTTTTTGATGCCATGGATGACTTTCATGAACCAGCAAGCAAGAAAGATGTAAGAATGCTTATATGTTCCATGTGGGAGAGAACAGATTTGCTACGTGAGGCTCTAAAATTCGCAAAGAAACAAGCAGAGGAGCTTCAGTAAAAGAATGATAAAATTCCACCAACGAAGAAGAAAGCTTTCTCTCTACAACTAATTGACGGACCCAAGAAGAGTAATAAACTCTATACTCTAATTGGGACTTCATATGCTAAAATGTACAAAATGCTCTTTGAGAGTGAGAGGATCAAACCTCTTGAACCGAGATCATTTGAATCGCTAAAAAGGACAGATAGATTCTACCGTCAATACCATCAATCAGGGGGACACACTATTGAAATCTGTTTTAAATTTAAAGATTTAATTCAGAAAATGATTGATGATAAGAAGCTAGTCCGAATCCCACAAGAAGAGGACATAAGCATTAATGGGGTTTAGGACAGCGATGAAGAAGATGTCTACCTTAAAGACATGGAAAGACCTCCACCTTCAGTGTCATATTTAATAGATGATTTCTAGGTTAAAGAGGATTCATCTATAGACGTCCTCACAAGGTCAGGGAGAATGGAACCTCCCATCTCAACACAACCTATGTCGACTACACAGCAAGTTCCCATACCTATCATAGAAGACAATGATATTGTCAAACAATTCAAGAAGACCAAGGTCGAGATGAATGTATGGAAGCTTCTAGCTACATCACGAGAACATAGGTTGGCAGTGATGAATGCCTTGGATAAGATAGGGATAGATTCTAACACCACTCCTGAGGGGTTGGCTAACTTCCTTACGAGTGATCTCCCTAATCCTATCAACTTGATTACCTTTTCTGACAAAGATTTACCCCTAGAAGGTGACAAGCATTATAAGGCACTAAACCTCACAGTGGTTTGCAAGAGAATGAACGTCCCAATGACTCTTGTAGACAATGGATCGACAATTAATGTCTGTCCACTCAGAACTGCGAGGATGTTAGGCATAAGGGATGAAGACTTAACCCCGTCAACACAAGGAATAAGAGCTTATGACAACACTCGTCGTCAAGCTCTTGGTAAGATTACCATTAATATAATGGCGGGAGCAATAGAACATGCTACTACCTTTCAAGTGGTAGATATTAAAGCTTCATTCAACTTATTGTTGGGACGCTCTTGGCTTCATGACTTAAAGGCCGTCCCTTTATCTCTCCATCAACAGGTAAAAGCCATAGTTGGAGGAATACCTATCACAATCGATGCTTCACCCATGAGGATTAAGGCTATGGAAAATCCAATAATTAATGTGGAGCATGATGAAGACGATGAAGACTTGTGGGGGTTTAATGTAGAGGTCTCCTTAATCGAGGAGGATGAAAGGACCACTCTCTGCCACGACCCCCACTCCAATATGACGATAAATGCTATTTTGAAGAAATTAGGGCATTTTCCTGGAATGACTCTAGGAAAGAAGAAGGGAATAGCAAAACAGCTAAAATTACCTGGACTCCCTAAGTTAGATACTTTCGGAATGGGTTTCGAACCGACTCGGGAAGATCTTAAGCGAGCCCAGGAAAGGTCTAAGGCGCGTAGGAACGCTCGCATCCAAAAGAAAGCAATCCTAATGGATCAATATCCTCTTACTCTCAATGGACAATTCATAAAAGAAGGAGAGGACTATCCATGCTATGAATTTCCTGAACCTTTTCTTGTAAATGGCATAAGACAACCGAGATTCGAAATTTTCTTAGATTGCTACTTTCTAGATGAAATCTCGACTCCTATCCACAAGGAGAAAGCACCCCCATGCTTTGACTTTAATGTCATGGGATTATTATTCGGGCGTGAAAAAGATGAGTTGAGATACATAGAGGATAACTCCTCGCTCATCCAAACGGTCCAACAAAGCGAGAACTTTGACCCCTCAAAGCTCATCACTCCAGCAGAAGGATCAGTACAAGGGTAGCGCAAGACAGTCATGGTGACTACTCCAAGTGGAAGGAAAATATCATAATGACAGGGCAAGGACCGATGTTTGAAGAATTGTCTGAGTCAAAGTCCTTTCCTGTAGAGTCATCCAAGTCCTTAGTTGTAGCACCCCCTCTTTCTTCTATTTCTACTCCTAGGATAGTTAGCAATCAAGTCCCTGAGGACATCTCCCTTTTCGATGTAATGATTTTCGAATTGAATAATATGTCTTCTTCTGCTTACTCCTCATGCTTTTCTTTAACCCAAGATGACAAGCATTGCTTAACTAATAATGAAAATGACAAAGAAATTATTAAAGCAATGGAAACACTTGAAAAGAAGACACCGATAATTTAAGAAATTGAGACAGTTGATATCTCAAATGATTCAACCATTAAAAGAGAGGTTAAAATCGGATTAACACTTAATAAACATGAAAGAACTGATTTAATTAATCTACTTAAAGAATTTATCGATGTATTTGCTTGGTCATATGAAGATATGCCAGGTATGAATAGATAAATAGCTCAACACACTATACCACTAATTCCAGGAATGAAACTTGTAAAACAAAAGCTGCGTCGAATGAAACCCGACGTAGCTCTTAAATAAAAGAAGAAGTTTAAAAACAAATAACTGCAGGTTTTATCAGGGTATCCAAATACTCTGAATGGGTGGCCAACGTCGTCCTAGTTCTAAAGAAGGATGGAAGGGTAAGAATGTATGTCGACTATCGAGACTTAATTAAGGCAAGTCCAAAGGACGTCTTCCCTTTACTACACATTGATAGTTTGGTAGATAATACAGCGAATCATGCACTTCTCTCGTTCAGGGATGGATACGCAGGATACAATCAGATTCTCATGGCAGAAGAAGATATGGAGAAAATAACCTTCATAACACCATGGGGTACTTACTATTACACGATGATGCCATTCGGGTTGAAAAACGCGGGTGCTACTTACCAACGAGCAGCGACTGCCTTACTCCATGACATGATGCACAAATAAGTTGAAGTATATGTGGACGATATGATTGTGAAGTCAAAAGATTGTCCAGGACATCAAGTAGCCTTAAGAAATTTTTTTGAAAGGCTAAGGAAATACAACATGAGGTTGAATCCATCCAAGTGCCCTTTTGGAGTCACCTCAGGCAAGCTTTTGGGTTATGTCATAAGCTCTAGAGGAATAGAGGTAGACCCAACCAAGATCAAGGCAATCATGTTAATACCACCGCCTAAAACCGAGAAACAAATTCGAGGATTTATCGGCCAGTTACAATATATAAGTAGGTTCATATTGAAATTAACAACAATATGTGAACCAATATTCAAAAAGCTCAAAAAGAATGTACCTGTAATATGGGACGATGAGTGTCAAAAAGCCTTTGAAAAGAGCCTATCTCGCAAATCCTCCCGTATTAGCACCCGCACTTCAAGGAATACCTCTTAGGTTGTACTTAACAGTCACTAAGGAGACAATGGGAGCCATGCTTGCACAAGAAGTAGAAGGTAAAGAAAATGCAATCTACTATCTAAGTAAAAAGATGCTCAAGTATGAACTACGCTATACACCGCTTGAGAAATTGTGCCTCGCATTGGTGTGGGCCACAACCAAGTTAAGACATTACATGCTCGTGCATACATTCTTTGTAGTTTCCCGAATGGACCCACTTAAGTATTTATTCGAGAAATCTACACTCAATGGGCGCATATTAAGATGGATAGTCAACTTAGCCCAGTTTGACGTAAGATTCATGCCTCAAAAGGCTATCAAAGGATCTGTGGTCACAAATTTCCTAGCGGATTTTCGAATAGAAGATTCAACGCCAATACACAATAATGAATTTCCAGACGAAGACTTGATGGTCACAGGTACTTGGACTTTATACTTCGATGGAGCCTCAAACCAAAAGGAATGTGGCGTTGGAGTATTATTAGTATCAGCTAAAGAGGATTATGTTTCAATCACCATAAAGTTAGATTTCGACGTTACCAACAACGCTGCTGAATACGAAGCATGCGTGATAGGCCTTTAAACAGCTTTGGCATTTGGAGTGAAGAAATTACGAATATTCGGAGACTCTTCGTTGATCATCAATCAGATTTCTAAAAGATGGAAAGTAAGGAGTGAAAGTCTAGCCCCTTACCAAAGTTATCTGGAAACTCTCACCAATCAATTAGAAAAGGTAGAATACACTTATCTAACTAGGGAGGAAAACCTATTTGCTGATGCCTTGGCAACACTAGCCTCAATGGTTAGGATTCCTACGGATATCGAGCAAATTCCTCTAACTATAGAGAAAAAGGCATAAACCGGCTTATATTCAAGGCATAGAAGATGATGAAGTGATACAAGATGAAGAAGAACCGTGGTACACAAATATACTTAATTATGTCATCAAAGGAGAATACCCTCCTCATGGCGACAAAAGAGCAAAACGAGCATTAAGACTCTTGGCTTTCCAATACGTACTCATAGACAACGAGTTGCATAGAAGGGTACCTAAGGGTCAAGCTCTCTTATGTGTAGGGAAAAAGGATGCTCAAAAAGCTATGAGGATAGTCCACAAAGGCATTTGCAGAACCCATGTTAATGGCAAAATGCTAGTCCAAAAGATAATGAGAGAAGGATACTATTGGACAACCATGAATAGGGATTGTCATCAATATGTAAAAAGATGCCCTAAATGCCAAATCTACGCCAATTTACAACATGTTCCTCCATCTCTACTTTACACCTACACTTCATCATGGCCATTTTCTACATGGGGAATTGATATTATTGGTAAAATTACTCCTCCAGGAACAGGCGGTCATGAATACATCCTAGTAGCAATCGATTACTTCACAAAGTGGGTTGAAGCACAATCATACGCTAAACTCACTGCAAAACATGTAGCACTCTTTATCGAAAATAATATCATTTGTCGATATGGAGTCCCACATGAAATGATAAGTGACAATGGAAATCACTTTCAGGCTGAGTGTGAAGAATTGTTACAAAAATATGGCATTTAACACCATCATTATTCTCCTTATAGACCTCAAGCAAATGGAGCAGTTGAAGCAGCTAATAAGAATCTAAAGACTATCATCGAGAAAATGACAAGGATTGGCCTGACAAACTCCATTTTGCACTTTGGGGTTATCGCACGTCAACAGGAAATACGCCATCTCCTTGGTTTATGGAATGGATGTCGTACAACCTATAGAGCAAGAGATACCATCTCTACGCATTGCAGTAGAAAGTAAACTCGATGAAGTTGAATGGACTAGAGCGAGATATGAAGAGCTAATTCTACCAGATGAAAAGCGACTAGAAGCTCTACATCATACTCAATGCTATCAAACTCGTATGGCTAGGCATTTTAATAAGAAGGTCAAGACAAGAAACATCAAAGTAGGAGACTTCGTGTTAAAAGCATTAAGGAAAAATGTTTTGGATCCAAGAGGCAAATTTAGGCCTAATTGGTCCTGACCCTATATTGTCAAAACAATCCTATCAGGAGGTGCAGCAAAATTAACTTATATGGATGGCAATGAGTTCTCGAACATGACAAATCTTGACCAACTTAAAAAGTACTACCCATAATTACTTGAGTAGAGTTCACAAGAGAGCTACGTTTGGCCTGATTCCTTAGGAAAGGATACGTAGGCAACCCCTTACGGGTGCGGCCACTTTAATTTTCGCAAACCTTGCATCCCAGATATAAAAAGAAATTCGACAGAAATTCGACGAAACATCGGCGTCATAGAAAAAATCATGTCGCTGGCCGATGGACTACTGCACCAGGCGACAACACCTGTCGCCAGACGCCAAACGGCAGCAGCCGGCGCCAGCCATAAAGTAACGGCGTCGTACTTCTGGGAGTACCTGGGCATATTTCGGTGTTTTTAGGAAAATTTCGACTTCCATACTCGAAAAAATTTTCTGGAAAATTATATTTTTTGTTTTCATTGCTTTAATAAATTAAATTTAAAGAAGTTGATTTAATTAAAAAGCTGAAATTTCATTAATAAAACAAACTAAAAATTACATTATTGATGGAATTTAAATAAAGCTTAACAAAACAAATTAACTTTAAATTTAAAACTAAGTCTAACAAATTGAAAGTTAAGCAATGCTTCAATCTTTCTTCACTTTCTTTGCTCTCTTCCAATTTTTATCTGCATCCTCTTCATCGTCCATGGCTTTAGCTAGTAGGCATCCTTTAGAGGACCTACATTCAATTTTAGAGTAAATAGTTTCTCCCTTAGCTAGGACTCCATGTTTCTTCTCTGCCCAAACCTTCTTTTTTGAAGTGTCAGCTTTTCTTTTCCCTTTAGCCTTTGTAGAGCTCTTCTTCTTAGGCATCATAGGTGTTTTGAATTCAATCTTTTCACCCAAGCGTTCCTTAATAGGAATCACCTTGTCACCTAGACGACTCTTTACATCAGTTTTACTCTGATTTTTCTTCATGTCCTTTGAAGGTTTCTTGAGAGCCACCTCTTTACATCATTGGGCAAGGAAGGAGGAACTTTTTATGTAACCACTTCCCATAAAGGTCTAGCACTCCAATTTGCATCGAATTTTTATACTTCTTGAGAAACAGGGAATTCATAGGGACGACAAAGATCCCTAGAAGGAATTGTTTGAAGTAGGTTGTACTGTCTTTTTACCCTACAGGGATAATAAAAAGTCATCTTAGTTAAGCTTGGAAGACGAGAGAAAGGTTTCTTGTTGACACCAAGCATCTTCTCTATTTTCCACCAAGGGATGACCCACTTGATAGCAATGTTGCAAGAGGCAAAGACTTTTTTCCATTCATGGCGCCCCATCCTAGAGAAGCGTTTCTTTCTCCTCACAAAGCAATTTGGAGTATATTTTTCAACATTGTCGGGAGGACTTATTAATTCTAGTCCCTCCATTAGCCACATCTGCAAAAATTAAATGTAAATAAATTAATGCTACTATACAAAAATATATTTTTGATTTCTGTAATTAAAAATATTATTTTTCTACATGTGATAAAATTAGAGAGCCCCGAAAAGGTGCTTTTGGATTTCTCTTCAATTCATCAAGACTAAGCATAGTATCTCCAAAAATTAATGGCATTGGATTTCTCCCAGATTCGATCTGCTTCAAAATAGGTGATATAATTGCTTGACCCTCATTAATTCTACCACTATTGAGAAGATATTGGTTTAGCATGCAAAAGAGAAAAGCCCTTCTTTTATAAACATGAAAAGATTCTGAATAAGGTCTATCAAAGTAATGGCGTGCAAATTCTTTCAAATTAACTATGCTACCATCTACAATATTTGTTAGCTCTTTATATCTTAAATTAAAGAAGCGCTCAAAAACTTTATAATATTAATCATCTAATATAGGGATTACCGCAAGATCTAATGAAAGGAAGCCTAAGATAGCACCGAATTCTTCCGGTAATGGGCTAATTTCATCACACCCTAGTCTAAAACAATGAGTATCCGTATCCCAGTATTCTAAGGTGGTATGAATAAAGTCTATATCAAGATCTACACCCTTAACAACATAGATACCTCCCATATGAAAAAGTCTAATTATTTTCTCTCTTTGGTAGTTAAAGACCGACACCATTCATGAATGAAGTTGGTAAAACTCTTAGTAATTAAAGACATGATTATTTTTTCAAAAGCTAATACTATGTTTAATCTGCTGAAAATTATGAACAAATTCGGCATACCAGGGAGCTATTTATATGCAACTTCGATACAGTTTCAATCCGGAAAGGATTCGGGTCAGCACTCTTCAACGCCAAACGACGCTTCTGTTGTCTGGCGCCAATCGCCAGCAGTAGCGCCTGACGCCAACGCAAAACGCATGGCGCCATGTGGCGCTAACGTGTCTTATCAGCGAAGCTATTCAAAAACCGCATTTTTTTGGCTGATTCGAACCTGAATAATTGGCTTTACAATTTTATCCCTTCTTATACCCTCATAATTTAATTTTATATATTAATTTCGATTTTTTTTTCATTTTTCTGATTTTATCCAGACTTAATTTTAAGTTTGTTGTGAGTCTAATTATTTGTTTTTTCATTCTTTTTCATTTGGGGGGAGAAATACGAATATCCTCCATCAATAATAAAAGTGATGGAATTTTGCGCAATATTATTAATTATCACTTTGCAGACACAAATAAGCACATAAAAATAAAAAATAAATGCAGATAAATAAAGTTATAATAAAAAGATAATAATATGTATATACAAATATGTCTAATAAATGAGTCATCTAGGCAAAGTTCTATACAAGTCAAAATACATAAAACACAGGTACAAACTACGGCGCTGGAGGACGTAGGTGATGAGAGACGCCCATCATATCATAGAACTTCGCAGTACGAGGAGTATGCTCTCCACTAGCTCCAGCTCCAATCTCTCCGGGAGGAAGAAAACTCAGCACACGACCCGTCCACCCAAGGTCGCCCTGATGAAGCAATAGAGGCTGAGGCTGCGGAGGCTGCTGCGATGACGAGCCAACCTCGTACATCCCACCACCTCTAGGAGCTGAGGTAGCCTCTCTCCTGGCCTACCGGCTCAGAACTTGCGCCCTCAGATGAAGAGCCCGAGCCCTCCACTGCCTCAGTCTGCGCAGCCTCAGATCGACCACCCCGACCGCCTAAACAAGTACGACAACATCTCGAGATAGACCTCGCCGGCTCTCTCCGGACTTCAGGTCTCGTCCGGGTACGAGAAGGAATGGGCTGGCCCTGTAAGAAGAAACCAAGCCATAAACAATCAAAATAGAAGCATAACAATACAAAAATAAGGAAAAAAGGCTTTCCTGAACAGCGTCATCGCGATGACACGTAGCCACATTCCTCATCCGAACGAGCTGGCTCCGGAAGGCGTCTATACATCGTGCCATCGCCGTAACCACCTCGCGCGAGAACTGTCAAAGAAATAAAGTCAGTAACAATGCATGACAGGCATGAACAAATTGCAAGTAAACAAACTTACCCGAGTCTGGAGGCGAGGAATCGACCGCTCTACGAAGCGCTGATCCTCAGGAGCCGGAGGAATCATCTCCTCGATAGGCCCATATGTCCCCTAGTAATGGATGGACATACGAGGTGCCACAAACTCAGTAGGCCCAGCCTGACAAAAGCAAACCAAAGTTAGTAAAATATCACTTGGGGGCTACTTAGCAAAAGGTAAAAGATGAAAATCATACCGCCGCCTCCTCAGACAAAATAGGGGCCGGAGCTAACAGAGGCAGCATCTCCTCTTCATAGCACTTCCCTGGGATCGCATGAGATCGCCAAGGGGTACCATCCCTCTCTGACATACTGAGCAGCCTCGCGTCATTGAACATGAGACGCGGCGGGAGAGCTGGAACGACGAAAACGTCCGAGGAGTGCTTAATAGCAACCCTGTCTCCTAGATGTGCAACCGCCCCAAACGTTCCTAAGAAGTAGCAATGCTCAGCAGTGTACTGCACAGCTAATCCAGGGACAACCAAGCCGTTCCACGGCCGGTACTGTACATCAGGCTCCTACAAAGAATGCCTATGAGATGAGAATATACCAAAAGTAATACAAAAGTGTTCAACTATGCAAAAAATCATACCGAGGGGATCTGCTCTCGAACATGGCGGTAGACATCCTAACATGGCGTCCTCCCCAGCAGGCGCTCACTGGAAACCTGCGTGGCGACGGTCTCGCCGACGCGAGTAAAGGAAAGTACACGTAGAACTAGATCTACAAAGGACAAAAAAGTATCAGCAAGTGATAACGAAAGCTTAAAGATAACTTTATGGGAGATAAAGTATACCTACGACTCTCCAGAAGCTAGACAAAGCGACGTTCACCGTGAAAGACCGGTGTCGACACGAGTCTCGTAACGCCCGAAAAAAATCAGCATAGGCCAAGCTGGCCCAGCCGTAAGTCCCGATCATGTGAAGATTACGGACTACAGGCAGGTAATAAAGCAACACTCTACTACCCTTGTTAGAGGAAAACGTCCCTAACAGCAAGATAAGCGCAAAGATGCGCACCCGCTGCTCTCGGGTGATCGCATCATCCTCAAAAGCCGCCGCCAGAGTCGACCAGCGAATACCCTTAGGAATGAACTGAGCTAACTCCACCTTAGCACGGGCCAGAACACCAATCGGACCTAGCACCTCCTCAACTTTAGGAGAGTAGACGCTGATGTTGCTGTCGAACGACAGCGCAGTAGAACTAAACTCCAGTCCCGTAATGAGACTGAAGTCGATCGGAGTGATCATCATCTCACCCTAAGGAAAGTGGAAAGTGTTGGTGGTGTCCTAGAATAACTCCACCAAGGCGCAAGCCACGCGGTGACCCCCGTAGAAAGAATCATGGCCTCCGCGGCCTCGAACAGGGAAGTCAGCCCACAAGACTCCCAGAGAAGTCTGAACTCTCCCTCGACGCTGATATAAATCCTATACAGGTCGCCCAGAGTATCGTTTCCCGTACCATGGCAACGCGTCCTACCAACAGTAATCCTACGACGCACCCTCTTAGAAATGTGGTGGTCGGGAAAGAAGTACAAAGTCCGTTAATCCCACTCAGGAAGGGGACTGGGAGAAGTGGATGGGTCGGCGTCCTCCTCTACGGGCTCATGCTCCCGTCGTGTGTCTTGGGACCGTGAACCCGAATCTCGTTGTCTAGCAACACTACAATGTGCAAGGTCAACATAATTAAGGTTTTATAGAATCTAAGGTTCGCCTATGAGCATGATACTATGTTTGCAAAAAAATAGAGTACGTAGTACTAAAACAGAGCACAACTTCAATGTGAGCATAAACGGTATTTTTCAAGCATCCAAACAATTTCATGCATTACTATGTAATTATTGTGACAAATTGGACATGAATTGCTAGCAAAAACATCAAGAACAAGCCACATTGTCTTCTCGACCTTAATATGTCCAACAATGGTGATTTGTTTGTTTCATCACCAAATTGAGGCAAACTAGTCTCGAAATACTCCTAAGGTAATATACAAACATAATCAAGCAATTTGGTGGCATAAAATTTGACAAACCAAGCGAATTAAGCAATTTAAGGTTCGAATTTTCCAAGAATTCGTGAACAAGAATGTTAAAATTCATCAAAAACCGGAGTGAGTTTGAAGAAAACTTACATAGATCAGGATAGTAGATGAAAAAATCTTCGATTTGCACCAAATTTGGTTGAGAAACGAGCAAGATTGACCAAAGAGAAGTTTCGCGGCGATTTTCGAAGTAGAAGCAACAACAGCGGCAAAATGAGGAAGAAAGGGGATATATACGGAATTCCCGACTCTGGCACCAAACGACAGCATTGGCGTCTGGAACTAGAGTTATGCGCCTGACGCTAGATCTAGCGTCTAGCGCCAGAGCCAAATTATGGCGCCAACAACTTTTCAGCGGCGACAAAAAGCTCAGTTACTCAGAACGATTATTTCGACCTCTTACAGCAACTTTGGGTTCCTTGGTACGCCAATTAGCCCCTCTAAGCAATTTGACATGATTTAGTAATCGGCTCGGTTACAATCGCATAAAGTGATCGACCTGATGAATGATCGTCTCACTTAGCTTAAAGCGCCTAAGCATTGGCTCATCGGAGGCACCGACATAATGGTTCATAAACAGCAGAGGCACCGACATAATGGTTCATAAACACCAAAGGCACCGACGTTATGGTTCATAAACAACGGACGCACCAACATAATGGTTCACAAGCAGAAAAAAGCGCCGACGTACTTGAATAGCAGAAGCAATGTTCAAGTGAGCTTTTAAAGATCAACAAGCATTGGTCTTCGGTAATTTTCCTTGGAATATTATTGCAACAAATGAGGATGACTTCAAGCGAATCTATCTTCGATCGTATTCCTTGGCTTGCGGAAGATGGTCACAAAGCATTAGAAGGTTGTTTCAGGCGAAGCAATCTTCGATGAAATCCTCTAGCTTGTAGAAGTCTGTCACGGCGGAATTGGAGGCAGTTACAGGCGTAGCAGCTGTTTTGGGTGTTTTTGTCCCTCGGGAGAGTTACGTCACAAAGATTGGTCCGACTGAATTGTACATGGTTGGATTCGAAGCTCAGGTGTTTCTCTAATGATAGAGAAAGTAGGTGTAATTAATATCTCCCTATTTATAGGGTCATTAGTAGGAGTGCCCCTATCTATGTCACATGACCTAGATTTTAGTGGGCTACACATTCCTTAACGTATCCCCTATCTATGTCACTTGACCTAGATTTTAGTGGGCTACGCCGAATTACAACGTCTCTTGGGGTATGGGCCCTTGAAGGCTGCCATTTTAGAAGCTATCTGAAGGGGATACGTGTCCGGAGGCTATTTGGCCACTTGGGCCATCCTGAACTTGACACGTGGCCTTTTCTCTTTAGTCCACATGTCTAGGGTATTTTTACCTTAAACATTTGTCCCTCACAGGGGTCACGTGAATGTCACGTGATGCTGTGACACGTGTTCACCTATCAAAGGTGAACAGTAATAACGGTCTGTAAAATTTGAATTCTAAACGGGGATGCCCTCGTTTTCACCTTCTATAAATAGATGTTTTCCCCCACCCCTCCCTTCTCTCACTTCATTTTCATTTGACTTTTCTAGGGAAAGAAAGAGAGATTTTTAGAGAGAGATTCTCTGCATCCGTCTGCATCAAAGTTTTCCTGATTTCGCTGTGCTAACCTTGCAACACCCGGTCACCGTCTGTAGCAGTTTTCAGATTTTCCAGAGTTAAACGCAAGGTAACCGCCCGTACCATTTTTAGCTTTTCTTTTTCCAACTTGTATACATTCTTTTTTCCGTATGTATACATAGTCTTAGAAATAAAATGAGTTCTCAATCCACACACTCGACACTACCTAAGACACTCAGCCGGTCTCCGGGAACGACTGAGTCTATAATAGGGGGTGCCTATTCTGGACTGTCGGAACTGCTATGCTCATCTCCGAATTCCTCCCTCTCTGTGTCTATGGAGGACACAATGGTCAGAGTCAAACAGACGTCCCGAAAGTCTTAGAGCCGGCGCACTTTGGAAGTGCCTGCCGACGAGGTTGTTCCGGATGGGGAACATGAGGATTTGGAGGAGAGCGGCAATTCTGATTAAGAGGCTTCCTCTTCTTCCAGGAGCTCAAGCGTACGTGAGGTAGACGTTGAAGAGGTCTCCTCCTCTTTTGGATCCGGGGAAGGATCAGGAGCTGAGGCTTCTGGCTCCGATCAAGATAATTTCGCAGCTTACTATCAGCAGCCGGCGAAGGTTGCTGACAACCCGGACCCTAAGAAAATTAGGATGCTTCCGGGTGACATAGCCCTACTAAAGAGTGGCTTTAGGGCTTTCAAGGAAAAGCACCCCTTTGGAAAGGGGTGGGATAATATCGTTCCGCCTGGGGGCGCAGTGATAGCCTAGGACGATAAAATAGAGAATGCAGGCAACTATTTTGTCTGCTACGAGGCGGTAATAAAAGCCGGCCTCCGGTTCCCCCTCCACACTGGGATTAGGAAAATCAAAAAAGGGTATGATTTGGGCGTTTGGCAGCTCACCCCTAACTCGTGGGTGAACATCTTAAATTATATTGCCACTAGTGAGCTCCAGAATCTAGCTCCCACCTTCTCTGCCTTCACTCATATGCATTACTTGAGCAAGGCCCCAGGCGGTCATGGGGCATGGTACACTCTTTCCACCTTGCCCAAGTATTTGATGAGTTTGGATAACGTGTCAAAGTGGTCCGGGTGGAAGGACAAGTTTTACTTAATCTCCTCATCAACCCTGAGACACAATTGGACACTGCGCCGGTACAATCAGAAACCGGTTCTTCTAGGTAGGAAATGCCCTCTCCTGGCGCTATCTACTAGGGCCCGGGAGCAAATAATGGAGCGGAGTTTCTTTGAAACGACTATTGAGCCCTTGGGGGATGGGACTCACATCATTGTTCCAAAGAACTGGATCCCTCACCAGGACTACTTCAAAGACGAATGCTTTCTGTCCGCCTGTGGGTTAAGCCCCATGTTTCCCAAGGGTAGATCCACTTGCATCTGGCATTTCTATAGTTTTTATTTTGTACTTCAAACTTTTTATGATTTTCTCTAACTTAAATTTCTCCTTGCAGCCGACGCCTTGAAAATGGCTGACCCAGCCAAAACTCTGGCTAAGTCAGCATCACTACTGCGCAAGGAAAGCGCGCTCTCAAGGAGAGCAGCTGTTGAGGCCAAGAATGGCGGGGTAAGACCGCCTGACTTAAGTTTTTTTTACATTTCTTGTAAAGGTTTTTATCGGCTGGTAACATTTAGGTCTTAATTTGCAGGATACTGCTAAACGTGTTCCACGCTCCATCTCCAAGCTTTTCAAAAGGCATGGGGAGGAGCTGGAAAAAATTCCGTCAGCCAAGACCGCCAAGAGTAACCCCTCCCAGTCAAATTCTACTGCCAACCCGGATCGTCCCACGACCAGAGGCAAATCTCCTTATGCCATGAAATTCTAAGCGAAAGCTCAAAATGCTTGATGAAGAATGCGCTGGATGCCTCTACGGCATCAAAGGGTGGCCAGCCACCTAATGTTGTAGCCGTTGCGGCAACAACTGGGGAGGAGGAGACTCCTAAGCCCTATCTGGAGACTTTACTTCATGAGAGTTAAGACTAAGGTAGACCCCTCAGGGGGTTCAATCAGCAGCCGGCAACGAATGAATGCCAACTATGCTGCATCCTTCTCACCAAGTACTTCTTTTGGTGAAGATCTTACATCCGACGGGCCGGATCTTGTTGGGTTTGCCAAATGGATGGTGAGGACCCTCACCCGATCGGAGAAAAACTCCATACTTGATCTTCAAATGGTGGACTTCAACCGAGTAATGGTCTAACTGGCTGAGTTAAAAGAATCTTCAACTTAATTTTGATATTTTTTTGTCATGTTTTACCAAGTATTTCATAATCCGGCTACCCTTTGGTCAGGTAATGCTGAGGGTGGATGGGCTCCAGGGCTCCTTCAGGCGAAAGCATGAAGAGGTAAATGACACCAAACGGAGGGCCCTTGAAAACCTCAAATCTACTGAATATGCTAATTTTATGTTTGATTTAGAAAATTAAAGTAGTATAGTTGAAACAGGAGGAGCTGATTCGGAGCTTGTCGGCTGCAAACGATGAAGCTATCAGCCGGGCTAATGACCTTGATACAAAATTGAAGGATGTTAAGGCTGAACTCAAGGCATTAGAAGACGCTGATAAGGAGAACACAAAGCTCCGGGCAGACGTCGCCTGACTCGGGGTGGAGATCGTCAACATGCGAAACCAGCATGGAGATGAAATCGCCAAGGATTAGACCTGACTGATGGAGGAAAACGAGCGGGACAATGCAGCCCTCCTGAAGATAGCCTGGGGGCTCCTCTATCCGAATGTAGACTTTGATGTTTACAAGCTTAGGTACGATTACGCCACTGCGGTGTATGATGCCCAAGTGTTGGGAGAGGCAGCTCCGCCTCGCTTCAAGGAATGGGCTGCACAGTTGGGATATGAAGTCTCAGATAATGAGGAGGAGTTGGCGGAGGACGAGAAAAATGAAGGCAGCTAGCCTCAGGTGGCTGATGACCATTCAGAAGCCCTCCAAACCATTCAGAACCAGCCGGATCAGCAGCTTCCACCTCAGCCTAAGGCAAGCCTCCCCAAATTCAGCGGCAATATGCCAAGTTTCTTTCTTTTCCGGTTTGTAAGCCGAGTATGTTGTATCTTTACCAAATGTGGAGTTGGGTAAACAATTATTTCTTTGCTTCCTCACCGGATGTGATTCCATTTTACAATTATTATGGTCTCAGTGCCATTTTTAATAATTATATGAAGTATTCAGACTCAGTCGACTGTTTACACATGTTTGCATTTGAATTTTTTCAATTTGAATTTTGCGTATATATTGCAATTCTTTAATATTTTGCCTAACTTAAAAAAGCATGCGGCAATTTGCAATCCGGCTTCTCTTGCCCCTGGACGGCTGTGTGGTTGGTTTCATTTCAAACTGATTGATTGGCTTGAAAACACTTGATACTTGGAGAAGTATGAGGTTTTTTAAGGCCAATCAATCACAATGGTGATTGCCCCAAACTAAGTGCACATCCGGTCATTAGAATGGGTGCTTCGAGCCTCTTACCCAGGCGGTAATATTCCGTCGGGGATTATTGCATAGCCATTACACAAACTCTTTTGCCCCAATTGGGAGAGAGAGTGCAATTTTGAAATAAATAATCTAAGTAAGAACTTCAGCCGGTAACCGACTGATGCCTCAGAGCTTCCGGTATTTGGAAACTTAATCGTTCTCGTAGACTATTCTGGTCAGACGGCTATGAGTTGACCAATTTGGTCGTTCAATCTTTGTCGTCTGCATAGGTATATAGAGATGACAAAGAGTCTACTCTCTACGACGATTGCACCCGGAGGGGTGTCGCCAGACGCCGTTGTCCATGTTGGGACAGACGGTTTTATAAAATAAGCAACCATCCGGCCATTGGCCTTTGGTCTTGTTTGAGACCGGTTGTATAGCAAATAAGCGTTTTTGTGCTTAGTTTTTTCAATCTAGCCATTGGCCGCGTGTTATTATAACATTGAATTTACATTAAGTGTCGAATTTAGTTGGTTAAATAAATAGTCCGTCTGAGTATTACCCAGGCGGAAAAGTAATTATAAAGATAACACAACAATTTTGAAAACAAAGCCTGATTTACAATTCTTAGAAGTAGTACTTTTTTAAGTTGTCTACATTCCAAGTTCTAGGTAGGCGTCTGCCGTATGGGGTTTCCAGTTGGTAGGTGCTATCCCTGACTTCTTCATAGATCCAGTAGGGACCTTCCCAATTGGGGGTTAGCTTTCCAAACTCATTGGCCCTACCAGTTGCCTCCATTTTTCGTAACACAAAGTCGCCAGCTTTCAAAGGGCGCTGGTGTACTTTCTTGTTGTAGGCTCTCGTCATTCTCAGACGGTATATCTCATGACGCAGGGAAACATTGCCCCTGCGTTCCGGGAGGGAGTCCAATGCCAGCCGCATGGCCTCCCAATTTGCCTCTTCATCATAAAGCATGACTCTAAGAGTCGGCTCGTAATGTTCAATGGGCAAGACGGCTTTAGCACCGTACACCGTGAGAAATGGGGTTTCACCGGTTGCCCCTTTGACTGTTGTCCGGTTGGTCCATAGGTCATGAATCATCTCTTCTGCCCATAAGCCACCGACTCTTTCAATGTTCTTTTTTATGCCGTCTGAGATAAGCTTGTTGAAGGCTTCAACTTGGCCGTTTGCTTGGGGTCGACCGACTGATGCAAAACAATGTGAGATTCCCTAATCTCCCAACCAAGTCTTAAGGTGAGGCATTTCAAACTGAGGGCCATTATCAAACATTATAGACATAGGTACCCCAAACCGGGTGATGATGTTCTTCCAAATGAAAGAGATGACATCCTTTGTCTTGATGCTCTTGACCGGCTCAGCCTCTACCCATTTAGTGAAGTAATCCACACCCACCAAAATATAACGCTTTTTGCCTGGTGCTGGCATATAAGGACCCAAGATATCCATGCCCCACTTAGTAAACGGGACTAGGCTTTGGATTGCCGTCAGATTAGTAGCCGGGCGGTGGATAAGCTAGATACACCTCTGGCATTTGTCACACCTCTTCACCAATTCTTTAGCGTCTGCTTCAAGAGTAGGCCAAAAGTAATGCCACCTTACTCTGACGGCTAGGGACCTTCCGCCTAGATGAGAGGCGCAGTATCCCGCATGTAATTCTTCAATAACTTCTTTACCCTTTTCTGGAGTAACACACTTCAATAGAGGTTTCAGGAAACCCGCCTTGAAGAGCTCTCCATTTCTAATCTCGAAGTTTACTGCTCGCTTCTTTATGACGGCTGCCTCCTGTGGTGAATCAGGAAGCGTGTCGTCTATTAAATATGCCCGGATGCCATCCATCTAGGTTGAGCTTCGGTACAAGATTCCAATGGGCTCTTCATATATACTTCTTTTTTCCAAAACTTCCCAAAAGACTGACCGAGGCGTATCACAGCAGGCGGAAGATGCCAATTTGGACAACGCATCCGCCTGGTTGTTATCTGACCTTGGCACTTGACTCTGACGGAATTCTTCAAGTGCCCCAACCTCTTCTTTGACAGCCTGAAGATACTTGATCATGGCCGGATGAGTTGCCTTATATATTCCCTCATACTAGCTTACGACCAACTGTGAATCAGAGTAGGCGTCAATTTTTGTTGCCCCTGCTGCCTTACACATGCGGATTTCGGCTAACAAGGCTTTGTATTCCGTCTCGTTATTTAAGGCTTGGAACTTAAACCGCAGTGCATATTCAAATCTGTCCCCCTTAGGGGACTCATATATAATTCCTACACTGCAACCGTTCTTTGTCGAACTCCCGTCTACATACACTTTCCAAACCTGATCAATGTTATCCGGTGGTACCGGTCAGGTCATTTCAACAATGAAGTCGGCAAACGCCTGACTCTTCACCGCCTTTCTGGGTTTAAAAGTGATTTAAAGACTTTGCATCTCAATAGCCCATTTCAACATTATACCAGATGAGTCTAAGGTAGACATTGGCCGCTTGAGAGGCTGATCGGTGTAAAATATAATCGGATGGGCCAGAAAGTACGGCTTCAATTTCTTGAATGCCATATATAGAGTAAGGCCAAAATTTTCAACCATGGGGTACCGGAGTTCAGCATTTTTTAGCACATGGCTAATGAAATAGACCGGGAGCTGGCTGTCGTCTCTCTTAGCAAGGAGAACAGCACTTAGGGCATGGTCTGAGACGGCTAGGTACATGTATAACGTCTCCTTGGGCAGAGGGCTAACAAGCCTTGGCAAAGAGTGTAAGTGTTCTTTCAGCTTTTGAAAGGCCGCCTTAGCATCATCCCCCATTCAAATATGGTCTTCTTTCTGATTGCTTGGAAGAAGTAAAGGAATTTGTCACCTGACCGATTGAGGAACCTCCCCAGTGCCGCCAAGCAACCGGTTAGTCTCTATACTTCCTTAACAGTGCGGGGTGACTTCATGTCAATTACCGCCTGTATCTTCTCAGGGTTAGCCTCTATCCCCTTTTGATCAATCAGGAATTTGAGAAACTTCCCAGACTCAACACCAAAGACGCATTTTTTAGGGTTTAACATGACCTTATGTCGCCTGAGTGTGGTGAAGTTTTCTCGGAGATCAGCAAGGTGATCCTCCTGCTGCTTGGATTTGACTAAAATATCATCAATGTACGCCTCCAATTTCCTCCCAATTTTATTAATGAAGACCGTATTAATCATTCGTTGGAATGTAGCCGTCGCATTTTTAAAGCCAAACGGCATCACAGTGTAACAGAATAACCCCTGATTAGTGACGAAGGCCGTCTTCTCTTGATCTTTTTTCCACCGGGGTATCGGATGGAAGCCGGAGTAGGCATCTATAAAAAAACTCATCAGGGCATGCCCGGCTGTAGAATCGACCAGACTGTCGATCCTTGGAAGCGGGTAAATGTCCTTGGGACATGCCTTGTTGAGGTCTATGTAATCAACACACATACACCAGGTACCATTCGACTTCTTTACAAGCACAACATTCGCCACCCAGTCGGGGAAATTGCATGGCCGAATGAACCCAGGATCCAATAGATTTTTTTACTTCGGCAGCTGCCACCTGACTTCTTTCCTCGTTGTGATTTCTTTTCTTTTGCCGGATGGGCTTCTTTTTTGGATCCACGGCAAGTTTGTGGAAAGCAAGATCCGGGCTGATGTCTAGCATCTTTTCCACTTCAAAGGCGAAAATGTCTTTGAATTCTTTCAGCAATAGGTGCAGGTCTGCACCCAGCTTAGCATAAGCAGCCGTCCCAACCTTAACAGTCCGCTCTGGAAAGCTGTTGTCCAGAGGTATATCAATATGTTCTCTAGCCGGTTTGGGACAGAGGTTATCTGACCGTTCCCCGATCAGTGATTGCTATTTTTTCTCTTTCTTCACCTCCACCAGCTGAGAAGCCTTTCTTTTCTTACCGGCTGCTGGTGGGGCTGGGGCGGCGACCTTCACATTGTCAAGGTCTATTAATTCCTTTCCTTGGTCATCCGGGGCCACAGTATCCTTGACGGCTGAGAGGTAGCACTCCCGGGCCTTCTTTTGATCCCCATTCAAGGAACCAACAAAGCCATTATCCCTCTCATACTTGATGAGCATGAGAGAAGGGATGATTACAGCCTTGGCTTTGTTGAGGGTTGGGTGGCCTAGGATAATGTTATAGGTGGTCAACTCCTCAACGACCAAGAATTTGACGACCAGGTGTAGTCCTTTTCCTTTTTCACCCAGCCGGATAAGTAAGTCAATCCTACCGACTGGGTAAACCATCCAACCCCCAAAACCAACCAAGGGTTGGGTAACCAGATGCATGCTGTTGAGGTTGTATTTCAGCTTCTACAGGCACCGGAGACTGATGATGTCCGACGAGCTGCTGACAGGGTTAAGTCGTATCCCATAATCAAAAATAATTACCTAAATCCTCTAACTAAAGTAGATAGGGAAGTAGGGTCAAACTCCACAGGGAAACAAGTCTTTTTACTCCTAATTAATTATTATAATCTAAATTATCTAAGTAACCAAAATTTTTGTGAATAAAATCTAAACTACGGAATAAAGTCGAAAGGAATAAAGTAGGGAGAAAATCAATTATTAAAGGCCTAGGGCATAAGTTCACTAATAAACAATATTCCAGGGCAATTCATAATAAGCAATCATCAAACATTGGTTAATCAGATTATAAAGGGCTTTCGCTATGTATTATAATTACAGAGTTAATTTACCGGTATTAAATCTCATCTATCGAATCTCGACTTAACCATTTATAAACTAATCCGCCTATTGAAACTAAGCCTAAATATCAATTCTCATCTGTCGAATCTCGAATTAATATTGCTAAACTCATACAATTAAATCTGTCCAAACCTAATTGCATAGCATTAAAACAATCAATAGGAAATCAACCAAGCATTGATAATTAAACATCACAACATTACCCCTTCATATCATTTATTAGATCCCCATAAACCCTAGAAATTAAATTACTCACACATCATCATAACTAAACTAATCAAATAAATAAATAATAGCATAATCAAAGAAGTAAATATAATAGCTGAAATTAAAAGAGAAGAAATTGTTACCAAAAAGAAATCTGGAATTAATGGAAGAATTAAGAACAAAAGTTGAGAGAGAATTTAAGAGAGAAAAATTCTAAGTAGAGAGAGAAAGTCTAAGACAGAAGGTAATCTAAATATCCGTACAAAAATCATACTTACACGTTTTCTAAAACAAAAATTAAAACTAAACTAATCAGGCTACATAAAAACACGCGCCCAATCAGGCGAAGAGCCGCCCGATCGGGCGCGCCTTTTTCTTCGCGTTCCTTCCCAGCAGCATCGCCCGATTGTGCTAGATGCTCGCACGATCGGGCGCGCTATAGAACGTATAGCACCATTGCCTTGCCGCACCCGATCGTGCTAGAGGTTGCCCGATCGGGCCCTTGCTCCATTTTGAGGCTCGGACTTCGATTGGGCTTGATTTCTCGGCCCAATCCGGATTTCCTCTTCGGGTCTTGAACACTCGGTCCGAATACCTCAGGATCCCAATTACCGAGCCCTTAATCACCGGCTCTCACCGATCCTGGGCTCCAAAAGTTGTCATGTCCTTCTAGCTTCCGTAGTTGATCCATAAAGCCCGGGAAAATGCTCCAAGAGTGCAATTTCCTGTAAAATACAACTAAAACTACGAAAACACTAGAAGACACAAATTAGTAATAAAAGTGGCCTGAAAGAGCCAAAAACACTACTAATAATGACAAAGGGATGGGGGTAAAACACTATATAAAATAGACTAATCAAACTCCCCCAAGCCAAACCTTTGCTTGTCCCTAAGCAAAGAGCTCATCAATGAACATATAAAACATACTTCACCCCAATAATCAAATCAAAAACCAACGATTCAAGGCAAATCTAATGAACATGCTTCAACATCAATCAATCTTATTCATCTAATCACCCTTCCTCCCCAACAATTGTCAAGTAGAGCAAACCACAAGAGCATATAGAATTCAAGACTAGTGCTCACACACTCAACTTTCATTTATGTGGCGAGTAAAAGATGTACTCGATCGCTCTCCAACCAACCCCTTTAATGTGAACAATGCCCTCCCAACTCACACTCTCGTGTGTATAAAAACAATGAACGCTCATCCTACTAGTCGACTCGAAATATGCCAAGTCATAACTTGCATTGATAAACAACACTTTCACATTTACATAACTTCTATGCACAAGGTCGGAAAGGTCTTTAAAGCTTGTAATGTAAGGCTAGGGTAAAGGTAGGATAAATTTGGGATTATGTGAGAGAAAAGCTATGCATTAAGGGAGCCAAATCCTAATAAACCCATGATCAAAATAAATGATGATCATACATCTCCATCAACATAACTAACTCCAACAAAAACCACCAAATACAACTTTATTCATCATAAACAATCCCAACACTTACCATTATCACTCATAAAAATATGATAATGTAGAACTTTGAGTGAAAACAAACTTTGAACTCATTCTTTTATTCTACTTGAATTTTTTTCTTCTTTTTTTTCTTTTTCTTTGAACAACCTCCAAATAGAACATTTGAGCATTAATAAAAAAAAATTCTTTTGCTCTTTTTTTTTTCTTTTTAACTCATATTGGAAAATTCAACCTTGAAACACAATATCAATATTTTCCATTCAAAAATCAAAGAACAATAACTCTTCTTTTATTCCCACATTGTGCAAATAATATGCACACCACAACTCCCTCACCTCACCAACTAATAGCTCCCCCAAGCCAAGCTTGGGACTAGTAACCAATGGGGCTCATATAGGCTTGTAATGTGGCTAAATAAACAATAAAAGGGCATAAGCAACAACATGGGTACAAGAAGGGAACAAATGTATTTAATACTCTGAATGCTACCTAAAAGAATGAACGCCTTCGTCCTCCTCATGTGCATAATAATAAGTTATGAAACACTACTCATAGTTGCAAATCAATACTCAAATTCATTGACATACCAGGAATTATGGAACTATCACACATTTCCTAACCAAATCAACTAGTCAAGCACTATATTCACAAATAGTTGGCAAAATTGACTCATGTTTAGGAATCCAAGCAATTAAACTTCAAATCATGACCAACAAGTCCACAATGCTCATTATCAATAACCAAGAATCAAAACAAATTTTCTCATTGGGCCACAGGGAAGTATGATTCATAATTCATTGGAACGTATTTTTGAAGTTTTTTTTTTTTTTTTTTCAATTTTTTTTTGTATTTTTCATATATAAGAAAGCAATAAAAACTACACTAGAAATCAAATAAAAACTATAATAGAAAGCAAATAAAGAGGGAAAAGGAAGAGAATTACCTAGTGAAAGAACACCCCCCAAGCCAAATCAAACAATGCCCACATTGACTTGGGAGTGTAGCCTACTCCTCATCCTCATCAATCCTCGAATAGTCCCCTCCGTGGCTAGAACCGGCTCCTCCATGGCTAGAGCCACCACCTCCATAACCCGAACCACCTGCAAAGTAGTTAGGGTCCACATTCCCCCCAAGCCCACCAAAAGGTACATCGGTCCCATAACCATGGGTCGATGAGTAGTCGACGTAGGTACCAAAGGCACTTGGGTTCGTATATCCACCTTGCGAATATTGGAACCAATCAGGGACAAGTGAATCGGGGGGGATAGCCCCCCGACGGGCGTAGTAATCATACATGGGGTATAAACCCATCCCTAGGTTCCTCTCCACATACCCTACCCTTTTATCTAGAGACCCTACTCTAGTATCCAAATCCCTAACCATACCTTCAACTCGCCCTTGCCCTATCTCAATGCTATCTAATTGGCTCCTAAAAGCCGAGAAGTCATAAAGGGCGTTGGGGTCTATGTTGTAGTTGGTAGAGGAAGTGGGAATAACGTATGTAAAGGGTGGAGGTGGTTGATAATGTGGTGAATGGTGATGAGGTCAGTGGTCAATGGGAGAGTGGTGGGGTTGAGGTGAAGGGTGAGGTGGTTGAACCTCACCTTGACCGTTAAGCTCGAAAGTGTAAGAAGGCTTTCCCTTCTCAAATTTGGTCAAGGTGGGGTTGGGTAAAGTGAAAGCATTATCCCTCCTACCCGATTCCCGTTGAATCACCCACCAAGTATCCCCTCCCATGAAATTAATCCAATTAAGGCCACCTAGATAGGGTAGGTCCATAATAGTTGGGCCGGCTACCTTACCGTCATCGTTAGGGACAAAGCTAAGGTGTTTGACCGCTATGTGTGTAACTAGGCCACCAAAGTAAATGGGTACCCTAGACCTACCCGCCTCGGCCACATTGGCCACCCGTTGGAAGTTGGTGGCCATTTTGTGGACTATATTGAGCTTTTCACTCCTAGGGATCATGTATGACCCTAGTAATTCAAGCTCATCCCGCCTAACATTGGCGGGTTCATGCCTTCCAAAAATGGTAAGGCCAACAAACCGTTGCCAAATCTTTGGCACGGGATGTTGTATCCATGTGCCCTTAGCATGTTGGAGGTTCAAATTAGGATCCCCCGTAAGGGATTGATAGACAACGACAATGTTGTCTTGGGGTGGTTCAAGGGGCCTATCCGATTTTAACTCAAAAAGTTTACCAAATTCTTTCAATGTCAATGTAACATCATTATTGAATAATCGAAATTGAACATGAGAAATTAAAGCATTTGATTCTATGACATTAAAACTAGAAGCGAATTCTAAGGTTAAATAATCATAAGTGTCGTAATGCATGTTAAAGAAACCACTCATGCCAACTCCCTTGAACAATTTTTCTACATGCTTATCAATTCCTAATCTAATAAGGGTAGGGTGATGAATAAAACGAGTGGGAATTACCTGCCTCGTGATGAGGTTAAGCATCCTCTGTTTTTGCTCTTGGGTGGTGATGACCACCCTCTCCCATCCCGGAATTTGCAAATCTGGGTCTATTCTCGCTTCTTGTTGCCTTGAGCTTTCTCCCCTTACCGTTCTTGATCCTTTGGAAGCCATTGAGATTAGAAAATATAGGAATTGAAAGGTTTCTCTCTCTTAAGGTTTAGAGAAAATTGAGGGAAAATGGTAGAAATTGGGTGTAGATTGTAGAGAAAGATGAAAGGATTGAAAATATGTAAAAAAATTTGAGTTATAATGGAAGGATTAGAAAAGATCTTGAAAAATAAGTGAGTTTGAAGGTGTAAAAATGGAGGTTTTAGAGAGAGAAAGTAATGGAGAAGAAGATGAAATAAGGAGAAAGTGAGGAAAGAAAAAAGAGGAAAAGTTTTAAGGGGACGGCCAAAATAGGCGCGCCCGATCGGGCGGATAATTCTGATTTCCAAAACAATAGTTGCGCGCCCGATCGGGCGAGGCTCGCCATATCAAACGCGAACACGAAAGAAAAATTTCGCCCTCTTACTCGCCCGACATATCTTTTCCTTCACTTGATTTGCGCCCGATCGGGTAACCTCGCCTGATCGGGCGAAGTTTGCTCGAGTTTCTGACTGCACTTGCGCGCCCGATCAGGCAACCTCGCCCGATCGGGAAAAATAAGCTCTGATTTCCAGCTCTCCTTGCGCGCTTGATCGGGCACCCACGCCCGATCAGGCGAATTTAAGGCTGGAATTTTGCCTTCCTTGCGCGCCCGATCGGGCGAGCTCCGCCTGATCGGGCCCGTGCCCAGTCGGATTTCCTTAGCTTTTTCTTCGTCTTCAAATTTTTCTAAGTCCTTTGACCTCTTAAACCTATACCTGTACAAAAACACTTATAAACGGTAAAATTTCACTCTCCTCGCCTCTCTGAAATAAAAATAAAAATAAATAAAAAGGAAAACTAGTCTAGAAACCAAGAAATACGGGTTGCCTCCCGCAAAGCGTTGGTTTATCTAGGTCCCGCACGACCCTCTTACCACAGTGAAGCTCAGAGTGATTCGGAACCACTTAGGTGAAGTATATTAACTGCACCAATTGTAGCCCCCTCATGATATAACTTGAGTCTTTGGCCATTATCCTTGAACTCGTTACCATGTTCGTCGAAAACTTCCACAGAACCAAATTTGTTGGCCCTTTTTACGATAAAAGAACCCGACTACCTTGACCTTAACTTTCCTGGGAAAAGTTTAAGTCGTGAGTTGAATAGTAACACTTTATCACCCTCCTTGAATTCTCTCGGAAGGATCATCTTGTCGTGCCACTTCTTCGTCTTCTCTTTGTAGACTCGAGCACTATCATAGGCCGTCAACCTAAACTCATCGAGTTGATTAAGTTGAAGTAACCTCTTTTCTCCCGCTAGTTTGGCATCTAGATTGAGCTCCTTAATAGCCCAATATGCCTTATATTCCAATTCGACCGGGAGATGACTTGCTTTTCCGTACACGAGTCTATACAGAGTAGTACCTATAGGGGTCTTGAATGCAGTTCTGTATGCCCAAAGAGTGTCGTCCAACTTGTCGCTCCAATCTTTCCTTGATTTTGACACCACCTTCTCTAGAATGGCCTTGATCTCACGGTTGGAAACCTCAACTTGGCCAATAGTTTGGGGGTGGTAGGCTAAACCTGTCCTATGGTAGACACCATACTTTTTAAGGAGGGTGTCCAACTTCCGTTCATGAAAGTGAGATCCTCCGTCACTTATTATAGCTCTAGGTACACCAAATCTTGGAAAGATGGTCTTCTTAAAAAGTTTGTGGACGACCTTGGCGTCATTGGTAGGAGTGGCGATGGCTTCAACCCACTTGGATACATAATCTACGGCGACAAGAATATAACGGTTCCCTTTTGAAGAAGGGAACGGTCCCATGTAATCAACACCCCAAACGTCAAAAATCTCAACTTCTAAAATTCCTGTTTTGGGAATCTCATGCCTCCGCGAGATGTTGCCAGTCCTCTGGCAAGAGTCACAAGCTTGCACAACCATGTTAGCATCCTTAAACATTGTAGGCCAATAAAAACCTGACTCATTAATCTTGGCCACCGTTTTAGTGGGGCCATGATGTCCTCCATATGGTGAGGTGTGGCAACTAGTAAGCACATCGTGGACTTCCCATTCTGGAACACACCTGCGAAATAATCCATCTGCACACTCATGAAACAAAAAAGGATCATCCCAAAAATAATGTTTAACATTATAAAGGAATTTCTTTTTTTGTTGGTAGGACAAGTCAAGAGGTAGAGTACCACCCACTAAATAATTAGCAAAATCTGCATACCATGGGTGTTGCTCTACAACTGCATATAGGTTGTCATCAGGGAAAGAATCATCTATAGGTAGAGAATCCTTACCCTCATCATACCTGATACGTGACAAGTGGTCTGCCACTACGTTCTCTGCTCCCTTTTTATCTTTGATTTCTATGTTGAAATCTTGGAGCAAGAGAACCCACCGGAGTAGCCTTGGCTTTGATTCCGCCTTAGCTATCAAATATTTCAATGTTGCATGATCAGTAAAAACAATAACTTTAGAATCAACAAGATATGATCTAAATTTTTCTACAGCATAAATAACAGCAAGAAACTCCTTTTCTATAGTGGCATAGTGACTTGGGCTTCATCCAAAGTTTTGCTAGCATAATAAATAGCATGTAAAACCTTGTCCTTTCTCTGTCCGAGCACGGCTCCTAGCGCAAAGTCACTTGCATCACACATGATCTCGATAGGAAGGTTCCAATCGGGAGCACATATGATGGGTGCCGATATCAAAGCCTGCTTAATCCTGTTGAAAGCCTCAAGACACTCATCAGTAAAAATAAATTGGGCATCCTTGAGCAAAAGTTGTGTAAGTGGTTTAGCAATTTTAGAAAAATCTTTGATAAAGCGGCGATAAAACCCCGCATGACCCAGGAAACTTCTAACTCCCTTAAAATTAACTAGGGGAGGTAATTGCTCAATCACTGATATTTTGGCTTTGTCTACTTGTATGCCCTTATCAGATACAATATGACCTAGGACTACTCCCTCTGTCACCATAAAGTGACATTTTTCCCAATTAAGAACTAAGTTGCACTCTTCACATCTTTTAAAAATTTATCGAGATTAATTAAACATGAATCAAATGAAGAACCATATACACTAAAATCATCCATAAAGACCTCCATAATAGACTCTATGAAATCAGAAAAAATGCTCATCATACAACGTTGAAAGGTAGTGGGTGCATTACATAAACCAAAGGGCATTCTACGATATGCAAAAGTGCCATAAGGGCATGTCAAAGTAGTCTTTTCCTGATCTTTAGGATGGATCGGAATTTGGAAAAATCTCGAATACCCATCCAAATAGCAAAAGAATTTATGATTGGCTAACCTCTAAAGCATTTGATCTATAAAGGGAAGAGGGAAGTGATCCTTTTTAGTGGCGATATTTAATCTACGATAGTCTATGCACATACGCCACCCTGTTACAGTTCTAATGGGAATCAATTCATTCTTTTCATTTGTTATCACAGTCATCCCACCCTTCTTTGGCACTACCTGCACAGGACTTACCCACTTGGAGTCAGAAATAGGATAGATAATACCTGCATCAAGTAATTTCATCACCTCCTTCTTGACTACTTCCTGCATGTTCGGATTTAATCTTCGTTAGGGTTGAATGTAGAGCTTGTAATTTTCCTCTAGATGTATCCTGTGCATACAAAAGTCAGGGCTAATACCCTTGAGATCATCAATAATGTACCCTATAGCCTTCTTATGGGTTTTGAGAACCCCTAGAAGTTAGGAAGTTTGTAGGTCAGTAAGTGCAGTACTGATGATCACGAGGTGTAGATCCTGTTCATCTCGAAAAATATATTTTAAATGAGAAGGGAGAGGTTTTAGCTCAGGTTTCTTGACCTCTGCAGGTTTTGATTCCTGAACTAAATTTACTACCTTCATTGTTTCCTTAGGGCTTAACTCTTTTAAGGAAAGAGCCTTTTCAATATCCTGTACCTCATTACCCCAAACGCTTGCATTGTCGCTAGATAAATTCCCGCAGAGAACTTCCTCTAAGGGATCCTTCGCAAGAACCTGTGGCAAGCTATCATCACAAATATCATCCATTATATCAATTATATCAATGTAGCAACAATTTTCCTCTAACATAGGCCCTTTCAAAACCTTCCCTAAATTGAAAGTAACATTATCGTCACCTACAGAAAGGGTTAGTTTGCCATTTTTAACATCAATAATCGCTCCTGCAGTATGGAGGAAAGGCCTAGCTAATATAATGGGTATTTGTGTGTCCTCTACCATGTCTAAAACAACAAAATCACCAGGAATAAAAAATTTACCAACTCTGACAGGTACGTCCTCTAAAATACCTAAGGGGTATTTTACCGAACGATCTGCCATTTGCAAAGTTATATTAGTAACTTTTAATTCTCCCATATTAAGTTTAGCACAGACAGACGATGGCATGACACTGACACTAGCACTCAAATCACACAAAGCTTTATCAATAAAAAACATTCCCAATATGACAAGGGATAGAAAAACTATCGGGATCCTTTAATTTAGGAGGGGATTTGTTTTGCAATAAAGCGCTACACTCCTCTGTGAAAGCTACAGTCTCTACTTCATTAAAGGCCCTTTTCCTAGTCAGAATGTCTTTCATAAATTTAGCATAAGCAGGAACTTGAGTGATTAAGTCAGTGAAAGGAATTGTTACCTGTAGGTTTTTCACAACCTCTAAAAACTTACCGAATTGTTTATCAAACTTACTCTTCAGTTGTCTATTAGGGAATGGAAGTTTGATAACTGGGCTCTGCACATCTCCTCCCTTATCCTGCGATTTACCCTGCACAGAAACATTAGTAGGGTTAGTATCTATTTGTAGCTCTGCAGGGATAGCAGGATTAGCGTTTGGTATAGAGGAATCTAGATCAGGAACTGGTCTATCTTCCTTTGGCATAGGAGGTCCATCATAATGCGAACTACTCCTTAGAGTGATTGCATTGGCATGATCAGTAGGATGGATTGGTTGTGATGGTAGAGCTCCCAGCTGACGGGATTGTAGGGTAGATGAAAGTTGTGCAATTTGATTGTCCATGATATTATTATGGGCTAGGATAGAATCAATTTGCGCATCCCTACTCTCCATGTGCTTTTGCATATTGGCATGTATTGCTCAAATTTCTGTCATGGCCGGGTCGGAAGCTGATGAGGGTGATGCTTGGCTTTTCTGGCCGGAATTAGGATGATAATATTTTTGCTGTGGTGGGGTTTGCTGTTGTGGTTGTTGTGGACGTGGAGGATTTTGTACATTGGTGCTCCGGTACGAAAGATAAGGATGATTTTTATAACCGGCATTGTAGGAATTGGAATATGGGTTATTCTGCCTATAGATTTGAAAGGCATTAACTTGTTCCATAGAGCTCCTACAATCTTGCACCCAATGACCTACAATTCCACAATTTTCACAAAAAGCTTCATGGTTAGCAACAGCAGAAATATTAACTACAGAGTTAGGAGCAGCAATAAGATTATCTAATTTTTGACAAATAGATGTTAATTGAGCTTCCAAAAAGGATACGGAATCGACATTATGTTTTCCTTTATTTGCAAACCCTCTCGGATTCCCATATTGGGAATTGTGTATTGCCATGTCTTCGATAACCTGTCCTGCATCATCAACATTTATATTCATAAACCTCCCACTAGCTGCAGAATCTAGCACTGATCTAGAAGAATTTCCAAGTCCATTATAGAATGCTTGGATCAATTTCCATTGTGCTAGATTGTGGTGGGGGCACTCTCTCTGTAGATCCTTGAACCTCTCCCAAGCCTCATATAACGTTTCGTCGGCCTCTTGAGCGAAGTTCTGAATAGCACTCCTTAGCACTGCTGTTCTCTCTGCAGGATAATATTTATTATAGAAATTCAAAGCAAGAGTTTCCCAGTTAGTAATACCAAGTGCAGTTCTATTCAAACCATTAAACCATAATTTAGTTTTGCCACATAATGAAAAAGGAAAAAGAATCTCCCTGATTTGGTCTTGCGTGACCCCGGCTTGTCTAATGGTGTTACAATATTGGCAGAAATCTGCGATAAGAAGATTAGGATCTTCACCCTTAGCTCCGCTGAACTGCTTCCTCTCTATCATAGTGATAAATTGGGGCTTGATCTCAAATTGAACTCCATCTAGAGCCGGAGTGGGAGTAAGGTGCGGGAAATCTGTGAGCTTCGGTTGCGAGTAGTCACTGAGTTTCTTCTGGGCCGTCATATCTGATTCTGAATATGATGGAATATCTTTGTCATTAGAATCAGAGGGAGGATCTCTTCGACCGTTGTCCTCCTCAGAACCCGCCAGAATTTGTCTATAGAGTTTCCTTTGCCTATGAAAAGAACGCTCGATCTCAGGGTAGAAAGGGATGTAACCTGATCTGGAACACCTGGGCATAAACAAAGAACTAAAGACAAATATGAGAATTGCCTCAAAGAACTAACGTTTTCTGAGGCAAAAAGGGGATAATCTAGACTACAAAAATATAATCAGAAAACAAAAATAAAACCGTTTCCCCGGCAACGGCGCTAAATTTTTACAGGGTAAAGTCGTATCACCTAATAAAAAATAATTACCTAAATCCTCTAACTAAAGTAGATAGGGAAGTAGGGTCGAACACCACAGGGAAACAGGTCTTTTTACTCCTAATTAATTATTATAATCTAAATTAAGTAACCAATATTTGTGTGAATAAAATCTAAACTACGGAGAATAAAGTCGAAAGGAATAAAGTAGGGAGAAAATCAAATATTAAAGGCCTAGGGCATAGGTTCACTAATAAACAATATTCCAGGGCAATTCATAATAAGCAATCATCAAGCATTGGTTAAACAGATTATAAAGGGCTTTCGCTACGTATTATAATCACAGAGTTAATTTACCGGTATTAAATCTCATCTGTCGAATCTCGACTTAACCATTTATAAACTAATCCGCCTATTGAAACTAAGCCTAAATATCAATTCTCATCTGTCGAATCTCGAATTAATATTGCTAAACTCATACAATTGAATCTGGCCAAACCTAATTGCATAGCATTAAAACAATCAATAGGAAATCAACCAAGCATTGATAATTAACAATCACAACATTACCCCTTTATATCATTTATTAGATCCCCATAAACCCTAGAAATTAAATTACTCACACATCATCATAACTAAACTAATAAAATAAATAAATAATAGCATAATCAAAGAAGTAAATAAAATATCTGAAATTAAAAGAGAAGAAATTGTTACCAAAAAGAAATCTGGAATTAATGAAGAATTAAGAACAAGAGTAAAGAGAGAATTTAAGAGAGAGAAAAATTCTAAGTAGAGAGAGAAAGTCTAAGAAAGAAGGTAATCTAAAAATCCGTACAAAAATCGTACTTAAACGTATTCTAAAAACAAAAATTAAAACTAAACTAATCAGGCTACATAAAAACACGCGCCCGATCGGGCGAAGGGCCACCCGATCGAGCGCGCCTTTTTCTTCGCGTTCCTTCCCAGAAGCATCGCCCGATCGTGCTAGATGCTCGCACGATCGGGCGCGCTATAGCACGCACAACACCATTGCCTTGCCGCGCCCGATCGTGCTAGAGGTTGCCCGATCGGGCCCTTGCTCCATTTTGAGGCTCGGACTTCGATTGGGCTTGATTTCTCGGCCCAATCCGGATTTCCTCTTCGGGTCTTCAACACTCGGTCCGAATACCTCGAGATCCCAATTACGAGCCCTTAATCACCGTCTCTCACTGATCCTGGGCTCCAAAAGTGGTCATGTCCTTCTAGCTTCCGTAGTTGATCCATAAAGCCCGGGAAAATGCTCCAAGAGTGCAATTTCCTGTAAAATACAACTAAAACTACAAAAACACTAGAAGACACAAATTAGTAATAAAAGTGGCCCAAAAGAGCCAAAAACACTACTAATAACGACCAAGGGACGGGGGTAAAACACTATATAAAATAGACATATCAGCTGCCGGTGTCAATATTTCATGCATTATCCCAAACTTGAACCCCACTGTGCTCATACACTAAAGTACGGTGGCGTCTAAAGGGAAGGAAGATAGAGCAAAAGAGTCGCCAACAAGTTTTAGGAACTTGTAAACCGTTCATGAAGTGAAGGTTACACCCCTTAACGAACCAGGAGATCGTCAACTCCAATAGGTTGGAACCATGACTGGTATTGGGATGAAGGTACAAATCCAACCTAAAAGAGATTGAACCTGCCCTAATAATAGGCCACTACTTTATTCTAACCGTATTCATGTGCACTTTCGGACTCACATGCAATCAATAGGTTTAACCCTAAACCTGTTTAATCTATGTTGGTTTAATTTTAATTCACAAACAAAACTATTATTGGCGATCACTTGAATTATAATCAAATTAACCCTAAACAAGATTATTAATTATCTTATTAAGCGTGATTACAAGTACCAATTTTCTTTAAACATGAATAAAAGGTGTGATTAAGAAATAACAATAAATATCAGGCAACATAATAATAATCATAACAATTATAAAAATAATCATGTTAAAGCATAATAATAGCAAGATCCTAGGCATGATACTAACAAGATTAATAACAAACCCTAGCATGTCACTAAATATATAAAAATCAGAGCTTTAACCCTAACATGATACTAACATGATATTAGGAAAGAATATAAGAAGCATCATAATTATCACAATTGTCATATTTGATATTAGAAATTATATTTGTTCTCCTAAACATGATACTAGGAAGATCAAAACACCCTAACATGATACTAGGAAACATAATAACAACCTAGACATGATTTCTATATCATAATATCAATGTAAACAATTAAAGCACTTTCTTAGATGCCTAGTACCACTTTCTAATAACAAAATACACGTGTTAGTAACTTCAAGGAAAATAATAAAATTAATAATTAAATTAAATAATTAAAGGAGTAATTAAGGATCAAACCCTCAGAAATTAAAACCTTTCACGCCTAGGGCGAAGGCAACTTCGAACAATTCTAGGTGCTTCTAGATCTTGTGAATGCGGAATTTTGTATGCAAAAAGCTAGTTTAGAAAAGAGAGAGAGAAATCAAGAGAATCTTGAAGAGAGAATTAGAAAACTAGAGAGAATAAGAAAATTGATAGTTATTGATGATTAAAAACGGAGGTTTTAGGAGGCTATTTAAAGAGAAAATCAGCCGGATGGATACAAAAACAAATCGGAGTTTCGAATAGAATAAAACACGATTGGTGCCAGACGTTGGACATTAGCGCCAAGCGCTGAGGGCTAGCACCAGGTGCTAATGCTTGCGGTCAGGCGCTAATAATCAATTTCACGCATTTTCTTAATTTTGATAAAATTTAGCCGTACAGAAAGGCAAAATCGTATTTTCCTTAAAACCACTTCTTTTATTCTGATTAAAACTCTAAAAAGTCAACTAAAGTCGATTTATCAATGCTAATTAAATTAGGAATGAAAAGAACCTTCTAGAAGAATCAAGAAGACTAAAATCTATTCTAATTTCTTTAAGAATGATAAATCAATATTCGGCCCTCCTCTAGATCATTGGGCCGCATATAAATATCAAACCGGGCCCAGTTTAGTAATTTGGCCCTAACTTCCTCATTATTCATCTGAATTGAGCTCATAATATATCGTTAGAAAGCTCTTTTCAAGCCCCATCAAACTAAAATATTATTAGACCCTTCCCATGGACCAAGAAAAAGTGGATTATGTGTTTTCTTAAAATAGGTTTTCAAAAACAAAGAAAAAGAAAAGAATTAAAAACTATCCGCAACACTAGACTTTCCACACTTTCACTTCATTCGATTATGATTCGACGTGAAAGGTACTCATCACTGGGTTTGGTTTTGGAGAGACACATTTGGGTGTCTACAGAAGCCCTCACTCTGACTGAGTTTGGAGAAATGCAAGTTTCGAAAACAAAAGTCAAGGTAGCGATAGGGATGGAGATTGATTCAGAACGTTCTGCGATCCTAGAACATTCTTGTAACGCTGATCCCTGCAAAACTAGCGTTAGTTAAACAGATAAGAGATTTAAGAAATGCGTATCTTGCACCGTCGAGCACACGTCTCTGTAAGTAACCGATTTGTTGCTATTGCATTGCTGTATTTGTTGTGATAACCCTCCACAATCTATGGAACGCCATCTTTCTTTTTTGTTGTTCACTCGTCTCTGAACAATATAGCTTTTTTAGATATGTTCACGCGCCTCTGAACAAAGAGCTTCTGAATGATGTGTCCACGCGTCTCTGAACAATAGAGCTTCTTTTTGAGGATTGTCTAATCGTCTCTGAACAATAGAGCTTTAAAAGGATGCCCACGCGTCTCTGAATAGGAGAGCTTGAAATACATGTCCATGCGTCTCTGAACAAAAGAGCTTGAAAGAAATGTCCACCCGTCTCTGAACAAAAGAGCTTGAAAAAAACGTCCACCCGTCTCTGAATAAAGAGCTTTGATACTTGAATGTTTGTTGCGATAATATTATGAAGAAAACTTCCAAAGACCAACGCTTGTCGATCTTTAAAGCTCGCTTGAACTTTTCTTCCGCTATGCCAGTACGTCGTCGTTTTTGCTGCTTGTGAACCATTATGTCGGTGCCTATGCTGTTTATGAACTAGTATGTCGGTGTCTTGCGATGAGCCTATGTTTAGGCGCTTTAAGCTAAGTGAGACAATCTCGTCAGGTCGATCACTTATTGCGATTGTAATCAAGCCGACTACTAACCATGTCAACTTGCTTATAGGGGCTAACTGGCGTACCAAGGAACCCTAAATTGATGTATGAGGTTTAAATAACTACTCTAAGTGGTTGAGCGTTCTGGCGTTATGATTTGGCTCTGTCGCCATACGCTGGGATCTAGCGCCTGGCGCTGAAATCTGTTGCCAGACGCTAGATGTTGTCGTCTGGCGCTTGAGTATGGTCTTCCCTATTCTGCTCTTCATGCTGCTGAGATGCACCTGTGTTTATCTTTGACTATAGGACTTTGCTAATCTCTTTAATTATTTTTGGTTTAACCTAAGGTTAATATCGCTTGACTCATTTACATGACCCCATTTGAAATTGATGGTGTGAGTTTGTCAAATGCTCAACAAGCCCAACGTCTTCGACTCAAGGTATAAACCTGACTTGCTGTGATTGACTCGAGGTTGACTCAACTCGAAGTGAAATGACACATGGGACTCATGACCCATGTGTGCATTGTATTGTGATCATGCGAATCAAAAATGCAAAAACAAGCAAAAAATTTCCATCGTTTTTGTGGAGGGTACCGACTTTCTCCCGAAAAAGTAAGACAGGAAAAAAGAAAGAAGCGAAGTTTTTGAAGGTGCATATTGAATGAGCTTAATCCGTTAACGTTGTCTCTCATAGTACAAAGATTGTAACATCTTAGACTATCCTAGTTGACTCGATAATGAAAGTATTTAGGTGACTTAGTCGCGGAGGCTAAGTACTTCATACTTTGAGCTGCAATGATGATTGATGAGCGTGCAATTTGGAAAAGAGACCCCTAATAATAGACCCGTCATCTCAAAAATAGGTCCGTTCGATGTAACGATTTAATGATTTTTGCATAAAGAATTCGTATTTTTTATTCATGGGTTTTTTTCACTTACGAAGTATAATTTCTCTAATAGTGTAATACCCTATTCTATGTTTTTTCACTAATACCTTATTCTATGTTTTAATTTCTCTCTCTTGCCCATCTGGAAATTTGGAATTTTTTTAATTGATTTTCTTTGGTTGAATTATTTTTGATACATCAAAATTAATTAAGATAGGCATAAGTGAGAATGGGGCTCATCAATTTGATAGAGTGAAGTGATTAGGAATTTTCAGTTGTATATATTTTCTTAGTTATATTCATTATTCAGTGATTCTATAAGTTTATGATGTATAAACCTTCTAAAAATGTTTTCTGAGATGAATTTGTATGCATGTACTGACTTTTAAATGAACTTACATTGCAGATTTAATGATGAAGTTGGATGTATTGTGGTTTAAGGGACGAGGATTACAAACTCCACCAACAAGTTTATTAGTTCATGTTTTACTTGTTAATTTTTGTTTAAGTTAGTTTAACATTGTAGTTATCAATTTCACATAGTCTATATTTGTAATTTTCAATTAGTTTGTAATTGAAATTTTAATTAGTTAATGCATCGTATAAATTATTAATTTTATGAAATTTCACAATGGTTAATTTAGATAATTTACATTTTCGCCAATTTTAATCGAGCCTATAATTTCAAATTTTAAATTTGAAATAACAAAAAAATAATGCGAAAAATCAAATATGTAAGAGACCCCCTGTAGGGAATATTTCAAGCTTTAACCCCTAGCTTGAACCCCACTGTGATCATACACTAAAGTATGGTGGCGTCCAAAGGGAAAGAAGATAGAGCAAAATAGTCGCCAACAAGTTTTTTAGGAACTTGTAAACCGTTCACGAGGTGAAAGTTACACCCCTTAACGATCCAAGAGATCGTCAACTCCATAAGGTCTTGAACCAAATAGGGTTCGGGGATGAGGGTACAAAGTCAACCTAAAAGATATTGAACCTGCCCTAATAATAGGCCTCTACTTTATTCTGATCGTATTCATGTGCGCTTTCTGACTAACATGCAATCAATAGGATTAACCCTAAACCTGTTTATCTATGTTGGTTGAATATTAATGCACAAATAAAACTATTATTGGAGATCACTTGAATTATAATCAAATTAACCCTAAACAAGATTATTAATTATCTTATATAAGCGTGATTACAAGTACAAATTCCCTTTAAACATGCATAAAAGGCGTGATCAAGCAATAACAATAAATATCAAGCAACATAATAATAATAATCATAAATAATAAAATTATAATCAAAATAATCATGTTAAAGCATAATAATAGCAAGATCCTAGGCATGATACTAACAAGATTAATAACAAACCCTAGCATGTCACTAAGAATTAAAAATCAAAGCTTTAACCCTAACATAATACTAACAATCATAAATATTAGGAAGAACATAGGAAGCATCATAGTTTTTAATCATACTTAATATTAAAATTACCCTAGACGTGATACTAGGAATTTATTGTTGTCACCCTAAACATTAAATTAAGGAAAACATCCTAACATGATACTAGGAATCAAAATAACAATCTAAGCATGATTTCAATATCATAATATCAATTAAACCATTTAAGTACTTACTTGGATGCCTCGTACCTATTTCTAATAACAAAATACACACATTAGTAACTTCAAGGAAAATAATAACTAAAACAATTAAATTAAATAATTGAAAGAGAAATTTGTGACCAAACCCTCAGAAATCAAACCTTTCACGTCTAGGACAAAAGGCAACTTCGAATATGGCTAGGTGTATCTAAGTCTTGCGAATGCGGAATTTTGTATTTGAGAGAAGGCTAGTTTAGAAAAGAGTGAGAGACAGAATAATCAAGAAAATCTTGATGAGAGTTGGTGAATGAAAACGGGGTTTTTAGGAAGCTATTTATAGAGAAAATCCGCCAAAAAGATAAAAAATCAAAACAGAGTTCTGACACGTAAAACGAGGTTAGCACCAGACGCTGACATTAGCGCCACGCGCCAAGATTAGCGTCAGGCGCTTATGCTGGCGTTTGGCGCTAACTTAATTATTGACGCGTTTTGCTTAAAATCAGATAGAAATTGCCGTACAAGAGGATAAAATCGTATTTTCCTCAAAAACGTTCTTTTATTCTGATTAAAACTCTAAAAAGTCAACAAAAGTCAATTTAGCAATGCTAATTGAATTAGGAATGAAAAGAACCTTGGGCTGCATATAAGGCTCAAACCGGGCCCAGTTCCTGAATGATAAATCTATATTAGGCCTTCCTCTAGATCATTGGGCTGCATATAAGGCTCAAACCGGGCCCAGTTCGGAAATTTGGCCATAACTTCCTCAATATTCATCGGAATTGGGCTTATAATATATCGTTGGAAAGCTCTTTTCAAGCCCCATCCAACTACACTACTATTGGACTCATATCGTGGACCAACCAAACCGGATTGGATATTTTCTAAAAATAGGTTTTCAAAAACAGAGAGAAGAGAAAAGAAATTAAAATTATCAGCAACACTGTTCTTTCCACACTTTCACTTCATTCAATTATGATTCGACGTGAAAGGTACTCATCACTGGGTTTGGTTTTGGGGAGACACAAATGGGTGTCTACAGAAGCCCCCACTTTGACTGAGTTTGGAGAAACGCACATTTCGAAAACAAAAGTCAAAGTGTCGATAGGGACTGAGAATAATTCAGAACGTTCTGCGATCCTAAATCACTCTTGTAACGCCGATACCTTCAAACTAGCGTTAGTTAAACAGATAAAAGAGTTAAGAAACACGTATCTTGCACCGTCGAGCACACATCTTTGAAGGTAACCGATCTGTTCCTGCTTTACTGTTTTGACAACCTCCTCCAAGCTAGAGAATGTCATCCCGCTTGAAAACTGCTACGCTTGTAACTGCCTCCAATTCGTCCATGATAATCTTCCACAAGCCAGGGAACACTATCGAAGATTGCTTCGCTTGAAACAATCCTCTTCCGCTTTGTGACCATCTTCCACATCTTAGGGAACACGATCGAAGACAACTTCGCTTGAAATCACCTTCAGTTGTTTGTGACAACTCTCCGTAAGCTAGGGAATGCTGCCGAAGATACCCTCGCTTGAAGCTATCCTCATTTGTTGTGATAATGTTCCAAAGAAAATTACCGAAGACCCCCGCTTGTTGATCTTTAAAAAGCTCGCTTGAACTTTGCTTCCGCTATGCCTGTACGTCGGCGCTTTTGCTGCTTGGAACCTGTATGTCAGTGCCTTTTAGTGAATTACGAACCAGTATGTTGGTGCCTTTCCGAATTAACCAGTATGTCGGTGCCTTTTGCGATGAGCCAATGCTTAGGCGCTTTAAGCTAAGTGAGACGATCTTTCATCAGGTCGATCACTTTATGTAATCAAGCCGATTACTAAAAATCGTGTCAAATTGCTCAGAGGGGCTAACTGGCGTACCAAGGAACCCAAAATATACTGCATAAGGTTGGAACAACCATACTTAGTGGCTGAATAATCTGGCGCCGCTGAAAGAACGTCAGCGCCACCTATCTGGCTGTAGCGCCAGACGCTGGAGCTAGTGTCAGGCGCTAAAGCCTATCGACTAACGCCAAGTTCTGACGCTTGGCGCTAGAGTCAGGTTTTCCTTAAATACCCTTCTCTTCCTCATTTATGCTGCTGCTGTTCGTGTTTCTTGCTCGAGAATTCTCAAAACTTCAATTCACTCGTTCTTGCTCGTTTCTCAACCAAATTCGCTCAAATTTGTTGCAAATCAAAGCTTATTCCATCTATATTCCCGATCTATGTAAGTTTCCTTCAAACTCACACCGGTTTTAATGAATTTTGCATGTATTTGTTCATGAATTTCTTGAAAATTAGAAATTTAGAATGCTAAATTCTCTTTGTTTATCAAATTTTATGCCATGAAATTGCTTGATTATGTTTATATATTACCTAAGAAACGAACAAATCATCATTATTGGACCTCTTAAGGTCGGGAAAACAATGTGGCTTGTTCTTGATGTTTTTGCTAGCAATTATTGTCCAATTTGTCACAATAATTACTATTGTATTCCAAGAAATTGTTTGATTGCTTGAAAAATGTCGTTATGCTCAATTTGAATTTGTGCTCTGTTTTAGTACTCTGTACTCTGTTTTTTGCGAAAATAGTATCATGCGGCTAGGCGAACCTTAGATACCATAGAACCTTAATTTATGATAATTCTGCACAATGTAGCATGGCTAGACAGCGAGGTTCCGGTTCACGGTCCTGAGTCGTTCTACGGGAGCATGAGCCCGTAGAGGACGATGCCGAACCGTCCACTTCGCTCAGCCGACTCCCTGAGTGGGATGAGCGGACCTTGTACTTTTCTCCCGTCCACCACATCTCTGAGAGGGTGCGGTGGGGCATCACTATTGGGAGGACACGCTATCATGGTTCCGGTTGTGACGGCTTGGGCAATCTGCACAAGATGTACATCGCTAGAGACGATCAGACGAGACTTCTATGAGAGTCTTGCGGGCTTACTACGCTGTTCGAGACCTCCGAGGCAATGGTTACCTCAGCGGGGGTCATCATGTAGTCCGTGCTCTGGTGGAGTTCTTTTGGGACACCACCAACACTTTCCACTTCCCTTGGGTGAGATGATGGTCACTCTTACCGACTTCAGTCTCATCACAAAACTGGAGTTTAGCTCCGTGCCACTACCGTTTGACAGCGGGATCGATGTCTTTTCTATTGAGGTCGAGGAGTTGTTGGGTCCGATTGCTATTCGGGCTCGAGCTGAGGTAGAGTCGACTAAGTTTAGTGCTAGGGGGATTCGCCGCTCGACTCTAGCAGCGGCTTTTGACGATGGTGCGACTACCCGAGAGCAGCGGGTGCGCATCTTTGCACTTATCTTAATGTTAGGGACGTTCTCCCCTGACAAGGGTAGTAGGGCGCTGCTTTACTACCTTCCTGCCGTCCGCGATCTACACCGGATCAGGACTTATGACTAGGCCGACTTGGCCTATGCTGATTTCATCCGAGCGCTGCGGGACTCGTGTCGACATCATTTCTTCGGGGCGAATGTCGCTCTATCCGGCTTTTGGAGGGTCGTAGAGGTATCCTTTATTCCCTATAAAGTTTAGCTCTACATTTTAGTTAGCACTTGCTGATAACTTTAGCTTCTTGTAGATTTGGTTCTACGAGTACTTCCCCTCAGCTGCGCCGGCGAGACCGTCGCCGCGCAGGCCGCCGTGTGGGGATGTCCACTGCCTATGTCCGAGATCGGATCATCTCGGTATGATTCTTTTCTTATTTGACATTTTGTGATACCTTATATAGATTCTTGCCTGATTGACGCTCTTTGCAGGAGCCTAAGGTGCTGTACCGACCGTGGGTCGACCTGGAAGTTCCTGGGCTAGCCGCACAGTATTCTGCTGAGCGTCGCTATTTCTTAGGGACCTATGGAGCGGCTGTGTATCTTGGAGAGAGGGTTGCTATTCAGCATTTCTCAGATACCTTTGTCGTTCCTGCTCCTCCACCACGTCACATGTTTAACGCCACAAGGTTGGTGAGCATGTTAGAGGGAGCTGGTACCCCTTGGCAATCTTACACGATCCCTGGGCGATGCTATGGGGAGGAGCTACTGCCGTTGTTAGCTCCAGTTCCTGTACCTACTAAGGATGTGGCGGTATGATTTTTCAGCTTTTACCTTTCATTAAGTAGCCCCCAAGTAATGCTTTACTGATTTTGTTTTGCCTTGTCAAGATGATGCTGTGGAGTTCGTGCCACCCCGTATGTCTATCCATTATCAGGGGACATATGGGCCGATTGAGGAGATGATTCCTCCGGCTCCTGAGGACGAGCGCTTTGTGGAGCGGTCGATTCCCCGCTACCAGACTCGGGTATGCTTGTTTATTTGCAACTTTTTGTCCATATATGTCATGTATGTTCACTGACTTTATTTCTTTGACAGTTCTCACGCGAGGTGGTTTCGGCGATGGCACGATGCATAGATGCCTTCTGGAGCCAGCTTGTCCGGATAAGGAACGTGGCTACCTGCCGTCGAGATGATGTCGTTCAGGAGGTATTCTTCCTTTCATATGTTTTTGTATTACCGCTTTTATTTTTCCTGTTTCTGATCTTAGTTTCTTTTGCAGGGTCAGTCCATTCCTTCTCGTACCCGCACGAGACCTGAGGCGCGGAGAGATGATCTGTGCCATTTATGGCACCTTCAGGCTATGTTTTCTTTATATTTTCTATGCTCCTTTGTAGTCGTTTATGTCGTGTTTTTAGAGAATAATGCTCGATTCGCGTGTTTTTGTGTTAGTTTAGAGAAATGCATGCTTTTAATGGCTTTCTTATCATTTTATTCATTTATCGGCTATTTCTCTTGCTTCTCCGTTTCTTTGTCTTATTTTGTAGGTACGTCGCGGGCTATATGCATGGGAATTGAAAATAGCACCCACTAGGATCAATATGCACTTTTCGGAATTGAATTTGAGTTTGAAATAGAGGAAAACGAAGGATTGCAATGTATCAAATAGGACCTTTGTGCCTTGTTTTAGTCATATCTCAAGTTCTACAGATCGGATTAGAATGATTCAAGTTGGGTTGGAAACTAGACTTAAAGAGCTTTCCAATTATAGGTTGCATGCCTTCATACGGTTCTTAGATCGGAAGTTACAGCCTTCTGAAGTTGGCCCTAGAAAACTGTCGCGGGCGCGGGCTGCAGTACCCGCGGGCACGGGGTGCTGCAGCTCCAAAACTGCCGTATTTGGGCAGTAAGCACCCGCGGTTGTCCCGAGTGCTCCCCGAGGGCGCGGGCCTTGGCCCCGCGCGCGCGGCTATCAGGGTGTCCGTTCCCCTCCGCGGGCCGGCCGATTTCTCCGCCGGCGCGGGTTTCTAGGTCTTTTACGATTTTAAGCTTCTTTTCTCCTTTTGTTTATATAGTTTTTGGTTTCCTTTATTCTTCATTCATGTAATTCTTTAGTTTTAGAATTGTTTTCTCTCTCTTAGGTTGAGAGTATCTCTCTCTAGATTAGGCTAGATTAGGAGTAGTTTTAGAATCTCTCTCTCAATAGGCATAATCATAATATCACAACTAAATAACAACCCAGAAACTAGTTTTCTAGGACAACGGCATGGCATGCATACAATACAAAACAGGACAAAGGATCGCTACCATGGACCATCAACCAACAACACTAATCACTAGGAAGCTTAAGCTGAAAAAGCAATACAATATGCCTAGATAGTAGTTACAACCAAAGAAGCATTCCCAAAATACACAAAGATAACAAAAGGGAAGCAAATAAAAATTATCAACCTTCCTTTACAATTGAAGAACATCAGGGAAATACCTCAACTACGAATCTGAAAAACAGGGCCACCAACCCAAAATCGAATTCAACCTCCAAGCAAATTCCCGCAAGCAAGCAAGAAAACCCCCGGAGAAATCGAACCCAGAAAATAGAGTAAAGCCCCGACAACAGAACGCCAATCAAGGGTTGAAATCGACCGCCGAACCAACTGACTCGCCGACCACTTTGAAACGCACCCCGAACCCACTGAACTAGACCCGTCACCGGCGAAATAAGCCAGAAAAAACCCAGTCACCAGCGAACTAGATCAGAACACAACATCATCCTTGAGCAAAAAAAAAACCCAGAAAACCGAGGGTTTGATTTGAAAATCGAAGCCCAAAAACCCGGAATCAGCCCAACAAATGAAAAATCAACACTTTCGGCACAATTCGACTGCTGGGAAGAATAGACCTGAAACACCGACTAGTAGTCGATTCAACCAAAACAGCCGCCGGAACAACGAACTCAGACCCTTCTTCAATTTTGAGCGAGGAACCCAGAAAATCGGAGAAGGAATCCGATTAGACTCGCAACACCTTCCAGCAGCCAATTCGCCCAACACACTCACCAGAACAACAAACCCTTCTTCAACCTTGAGCGAAGGTCGAAGAACAGATCCGAGTTCCAAATGCCCTTAGGGTTTGTATTTTGAAGAAATTAAAGAACAAGAAACGAGCTTCCCTATCTAACCCTTTGAAGAACGAATCCGATGAAGGCAACCACCGGGACCCTTCTTCAAAGGGCTAGAGAGAAGCTAGAGTTTCTCTCTCTAGAACAAAACCCTGACTTGAACCCTCCCTTCCTTTGTTGATAAGCCTATTGGGGATTCCCTTGTCAATGATGATCTTAATTTCCCTCATTCGTCTATTGTTGAGGAAAAGGAAGATGTTGCCACCCAAAAATATTTTAGTGAGGAGGATTTGCCTTTTTCTTTTTTTTTTTTCCATTCTTTTATTCCCCCTTCTTTTTCTTCTTCTTCTTATTTTCTTGTTTTTCCTTTTGATCCTTCTTCTTCTTTCTTTTGGCACCTCCCTTCTCACTTGCGTGCAATGATCTTGTTGCATGTTTTTCTTCCGTCATTTGCCTACCTTCTATCATATGAAATGTGTAGTAGTGCATTTGACAAGCTCTTGCGATCATTGCGATATTATTTTACTAGAGCGGTCAAGCTTGGACCTTAAGCAAGCCTTTCTCGGGAAGTAACCCGTGTTTTAGAATAGATTTTCTTTTGTTTTTAGAATAGATTTTCTCTCATGGAAATTTTTGTGTGCCTTTTGCTAGGTACATAAGTTGATATAGTTCGGTGCTTCGATTTGGATCAAGAATCGAGGAAGTTCGACTCCTATTTTTGCTAGCATATGGAAACAAAGTTTAATTCTTGAGAAATTAGCTTTGAAAGGTTAAATTGGGTCATTTGCGGGTATTTACACCCACCTAATATCCGGTAATATCCTTCCTTGCTCTTTCTCTAGTGGATGATGACTTGTTGGACATATGTTGGTTTGTTGGATTGATCTCCTTGTGTTCCCCTCCCATGGATTATATGATTTATGTTTGAGTGTAATGTCTCATTCAAGCTTGGGGGAGGGTATTCTATCATGTTTGGTGGGATGTTGATTCATGTATGCTATGCACCTTTGTATATGCTTTTCCATGTTCTTATATTTTGAAAAACTCCAAAAAGATTTTTGTTTCTATCAAGCCAAATTTACAATGTGTTTTGTTTTGTTCTTGCTTTGGACATAATAATATTTGGACTTGTATAATTGAATGCTTTTCTTCCTAAATGGTAGTGGTGTGCACGGTTTGAGATTACGTTTGGTTGATTCTAGGATAAAGCATGCTAAGGTAGTTGTCTAGAACTAGGTAGTTGTCTAGAACTACTTGTTTGTGGCATGTTTGGTAGTTGCTCCCTATCTTCGATTTGACAACCTTAGTGAGTTTTTGCTACAACCATGTGAGATTTATATTTGTTCAAGCTTTCATCATATTCTTGCATGAGCGGCATGGGGTCCTTAACTTTGCAAGCCTAATCTATAAAGCATGATGTATGATTCTTAAACCCGAGACCAAGCTATCTAGGGAGGACAAAGGCACCTTTTTCGGGGTGGTATTTTTTATTTTTAGGTTAGTTTGATTCATATTTGTTTTTGGGTTTCCATTTGCCTGCTTGCAACCATTTGAGCCTTATACCTTATTTTCAAGCCACATCATTAGTTCTTTGGCCTTTTGTTTTATTTTCTTTCTATTCTTGGTTTTTTGTGAAGCAAATTGATCACGTATGATGGAGTTTCTGGTGGATAAGTTGGAAATTTGGTTTTTATGAGTGCTAGTTTGTGATTAAGTCTTCTTTGTGAATAATGGCTAGTGTTTGAGTAAAAGTCGTCCTTAATCATAAAAGGCATGGACTAATAAATTGCATTATAGAAAAAGTCGTCCGAATTTAGCAAAAGGCGAGGACATTGCATGTTTAAGTAAAAAAATAAAAATAAATAAAAAATAAAAAATTTGAAAAAAGTGAAAATTCAAAAATATTTTGATGTATTTTTTTCTCCTTCTAAGCATTGAGGACAATGCTTCATTTAAGCTTGGGGGAGAAGCGTTTACGCTTTTTGTATATATTTCTTGTGAGTATAGCTACAAATAAGCTTGGGGGTGTTGCTTTTGCTTGGTGTTATTAAGGATTGATCACCCTTTTGCTTCACTTTTTAGGAAAACCTCCAAATTTTAAATTTTAGCCTACCTTCACCCTTTATGCCTTATGTTACAACCTTGGGGAAAGACCTTTCGACCTAGAAAGTTGAGTCACTATTCGGGGGAGGGAATCATGGGTCATTGCCTAAGGAAAGGGGATGCGAAGTCAAGATGTCGAGTAGCCCAAAAATTTGATCTTTTTCCGGTTCCTTCGCGGAACCTATGAGATGCTCACTATGGGGAGATATGATATTAGTAGGGGGAACGCGGTAAGACCGTTTGGGATGAAAGTGGAGTGTGATAACTAGTTCCTATGCTTAGCATTTTTATGTTTCAATCAACCTTAGGTATCTTATAGCGTGCACTCCCTTACTTGTTTAGAAAGATTTGCATTCATTGTGCTTGTACATTTGCAAAAGTCCTTTCATGAACATTTGTTTGCTTTTCATGTATTTTGTTTTCCTTTTCATGCTTTGCCTTGTTTGTATTATTATGAGAGTTATGGGTAAACTCTTAGGATACCCTTACAAGAGCATCACTCGTCCTCTAGGGCGATCTAGTTGCTAAAATTGACTGTGATTCCTACGAAAGTGAGTTAGTGTATATTCCCATCTTCTCTAGTTTTCTCGTTTCTTTCTTTGCTTGAATAATGTCATCATTTTTCCCTTGGGTTGGATTTTGTTTTGCTCGAGGACGACCAAAAGTTTAGCTTGGGGGAATTTGATCCGTGCCATTTATGGCACCTTTAGGCTATGTTTTATTTATATTTCTATGCTCCTTTGTAGTTGTTTATGTCGTGTTTTTAGAGAATAATGCTCGATTCGCGTGTTTTTGTGTTAGTTTAGAGAAATGCGTGCTTTTAATGGCTTTCTTATAATTTTATTCACTTCTCGGCTATTTCTCTTGCTTCTCCGTTTCTTTGTCTTGTTTTGTAGGTACGTCGCGGGCTATATTCATGGGAATTGAAAATAGCACCCACTAGGATCAATATGCACTTTTCGGAATTGAATTTGAGTTTGAAACAAAGGAAAACGAAGGATTGCAAAGTATCAAATCGGACCTTTGTGCATTGTTTTAGTCATATCTCAAGTTCTACAGATCTGATTAGGGTGATTCAAGTTGGGTTGGAAACTAGACTTGAAGAGCTTTCCAATGATAGGTTCCACGCCTTCATACGGTTCTTAGATCGGAAGTTACAGCCTTCTGAAGTTGGCCCTGGAAAACTGCCGCGGGCGCGGGCTACAGTACCCGCGGGCGCGGGGTTGCTGTAGCTCCAAAACTGCCGTATTCGGGCAGTAAGCACCCGCGGTTGTCCCGAGTGCTCCCCGAGGGCGCGAGCCCCGGCCCCGCGGGTGCGGCTATCGGGGTGTCCGTTCCTGTAGGGAATAGTTTCAAGCCTTTAAAAATCCCACTAGCTTGAACCCCACTGTGATCATACACTAAAGTACGGTGGCGTCCAAAAGGGAAGAAGATAGAGCAAAAGAGTCGCCAACAAGTTTTTATGGAACTTGTAAACCGTTCACGAGGTGAAGGTTACACCCCTTAACGATCCAAGAGATCGCCAACTCCATAAGGTCATGAACCAAATAAGGGTTCGGGGATGATGGTACAAATCCAACCTAAAAGAGATTGAACCTGCCCTAATAATAGGCCTCTACTTTATTCTGCTCGTATTCATGTGCGCTTTCTGACTAACATACAATCAATAGAATTAACCCTAAACCTGTTTAATCTATGTTGGTTGAATATTAATGCACACATAAACTATTATTGGCGATCACTTGAATTATAATCACAATTAACCCTAACAAGATTATTAATTATCTTATTAAGCGTGATTGCAAATACCAATTCCCTTTAAGCATGCATAAAAAGGTGTGATCAAGCAATAAATAAATATCAAGCAACATAATAAATAATCAATATCATGAATAATAATTATAATAATAATAATAACAATTATAATCATAATCATGTTCATGTTAATATTAAAGCATAAAAAATAGCAAGATCCTAGGCATGATACTAACAAGATTAATAACAAACCCTAGCATGTCACTAAGCGACAAAAATCAAATCTTTAACCCTAACATGATACTAACAATCATAAATATTAGGAAGAGAATAAAAGGCATCATAGCAATCATATTTAACATTAAAAATACCCTAGACATGATACTAGGAATCATAATAACAATATAAACATTATTTCTACGTCATAATATCAATTAATCAATTAAAGTACTTACTTTGATGCCTCGTACCTCTTTCTAATAACAAAATACACACGTTAGTAACTTCAAGGAAAATAATAAACAAAACAATTAAATTAAATAATTGAAAGAGAGATTTGGGACCAAACCCTCAGAAATTAAAACCTTTCACGTCTAGGGCGAAGGCAACTTCGAATATGGCTAGGTGTTTCTAAATCTTGTGAATGCGGAATTATTTATTTGAGAAAAGGCTAGTTTAGAAAGAGAGAGAGAGACTAATCAAGAAAATCTTGATGAGAGTTAGTTATTGAAAAAGGGGAGATATGACCTCTATTTATAGGAAAAAAGAGGGTCGAAGAATTAAGAAAAGAATCCAAATTCGAATCGAAATAAAACTCGTAGACAGCAGTTTTTACGGATTTTGTTTTTATCATATCTTTTGACCCAGAAGTCCAAATAAGGCATATAATATGTCGTTGGAAAGATCTTGAAGTATACTTTCCAGCCAAATTGAAATAAGATTAAAATATTTTGTAGATAAAAAGATATAGCCGAAATAGTAGGACGGTATCAGTTTTGGATAAAGTTTCATGTCTCATTCATATCTTTTTCGTTATAGCTCGGATTTAATATTATAATATATCATTGGAAAGATAATTTAAAGATCTATCCAACCATATAAAATTTGGATAAAAAATATGAGGCACGAAAATAATATCTGACTGTCTTTGAACATGTTTAAATTCGAATAGAATTAGGACTTTAAAAAAAGAAAGTTTTATAAAAAAGGAAAGTTTATATTTAAATCAAATTCCTTAATCTTATCTTTTCAAAAAAGGATAATTAAGATATTTTAGAAACTTATAGAAGATTCTAATCAATCCTAATTAGTTTAGGAATAGGATTAAACCTTTGGACCATCCTCATGATCATTGGGTCGTAGGTAAAATACGGTTTGGGCCCAGTTTAGTATTTTGGCTATAACTTCCTCAATATTCATCGGAATCGGGCTTATAATATATCGTTGGAAAGGTCTTTTCAAGCCCCATCCAACTACACCATTATTGGACCCTTATCATAGACCAAACTAAACTGGAATGGACGTTTTCATAAAATAGAGTGGGTTTTCGAGAACAGAAAGAAAGAATTTTAACAAAAACTAACCGCAACACTAGACTTTTCACACTTTCACCTCATTCGATTATGGTTCGACGTGAAAGGTATTCATCACTGGGTTTGGTCTTGGGGAGACACAAATGGGTGTCTACAGAAGCCCCCACTTTGACTGAGTTTGGAGAAACGCAAGTTTCGAAAACGAAAGTCAAAGTAGCGATAGGGACGGAGAATGATTCAGAACGTTCTGCGATCCTAAATCAATCTTGTAACGCCGATACCTGCAAAACTAGCATTAGTTAAACAGATAAAAGAGTTAAGAAACGCGTATCTTGCACCGTCGAGCACACGTCTCTGAAAGTAACCGATTGTTGTCGCTTTACTGTTGTTTTGATGACCTCCTGCAAGCTAGAGAATGTCATCCCGCTTGAAAACTGCTACGCTTGTAACTGCTTCCAAATTAGAAGATTGCTTCGCCTGAAACTATCCTCTCCGCTTTGATAATATTCCACATCCAAGGGATTACCATCGAAGATTGCTTCTCTTGAAACAATCCTCAGTTGTTTGTGACAACTCTCCACAATCTAGGGAACGCCACCTTGTTGTTTCGATGTTCACTCGTCTCTGAACAAAGAGCTTCTTTTGCCCGCTGTGATAGTCTTCGAAAAGATCACTGCTTTTTAATCCTTAATGATGCTATGCCAGTACGTCGGCGCTTTGCTGCTTGTGAACCAGTATGTCGGTGCTTTTACTGTGATGACAATCCTCTTTTCTTTGGGAATAGTTGCCAACACAACTCTTGTATGATGTATGACAATCCAATTTAGGGAAAGTTGTCAATGCTTCGTAACAATCCATCCTTGGAAATGTTGTCACGATGAAGCGACAATCCGTACCTCGGAAAATTTGCCAAAATCCAATTTTTGGAAAAGTTGCCAATGCTTCGTAACAATCTTTCATAAGAACTTTGCTATGATCGACAATCCACATCTTGGAATATAAATCTTGCAAGCAATCCACCTTGGAAATTTGCCAACGCTATGCGACAATCCTTTTGGGAAAATATTGCCACTATTGACAATCCGCGTCTTGGAACATTTGCAAAAAAGAGTCGACCGACAATCCACTTCGGGAAAATTTGCCACTTACTGAAATGAATGACGATCCACGTTGAGGAACTTTTGCCGATATTTATGATGAATAGAAACCTACAACAATCCTTTGGGAAATTTTGCTATAGGGAACTGGGTGTATGACGATCCAATTTCGGAAAACTTGCCAGCAATGACAATCCAAACTTGGAAAAAATTGCCAAACAAAGAAGGAGCACGACAATCCACGCTTGGAAACTTTGCCAGAGATGACAATCCAATCTTGGAAAAATTGTCGTTTAAGAAGAATGCGCGACAATCCATTTTTGGAAATATTGTCAGTTGGGGATGACAATCCAATTTTTGGAAAACTTTGTCGTTTAATAAGAATGCACGACAATCCATATTTGGAAATATTGTCGTTTAATTGCTTGCTTTTGAACCGATTGTAATGAGCCAATGTTTTAGGCGCTTAAGCTAAGTGAGACGATCTTTTGTCAGGTCAATCACTTACTACGATTGTAATCGAGCCGACTACTATTCATGTCAAATTTCTTATAGGGGCTAACTGGCGTACCAAGGAACCCGAAATTGTTGTATGAGGTCGAAATCACCTTTTTGAGAGGCTTCGAGCTCTGTCGTTGCTGAAATATCTCTGGTGCCAGGCGCTGGAGTAGGGTCTTCCCTGTTCTGCTGCACCTGTATTTATTTTTTACTATATAAATTTGCCAATTTCTTTAATTATCTTAGGGTTGACCTAAGGTTTAGCGTTGCTTGACTCATCGACTTGACACGACTCAAGGTATAAACTTGACTCGATATGTTTGACTGACTCGAGGTTGACTCGACTCAAAGTGAAATGACACATGTGTTAGACTCATGACCCGTGTGTGCACAGTGTTGACTCAATGTGGATCAAAAATGCAAAAAAGCAAAAAAATTTCCGTCCTTTTTGTGGAGGGTACCGACTTTCTCCCGAAAAAGAAAGACGTGAAAAAGAAAATCAAAAGTTTGAAGATGCATGTTGAATGAGCTTAGTCAGATGTTGTTTGATATTATCTCTCAAGGTTCAAGGATTAATTCATCCTAGGCTATCTCAATGGTTGACTCCATGATGAAAGTATTTGGGTAACTTAGGCACGGAGGCTAAGCACTTCATACTTCGTGATGCAATGACAATTATGAGTGATGAGTGATGTGACAAGGCATGCTTCATCGTTATGTTAAGATTTCATGACAAAGGGTTCCTAAGAGAAATATATTTGGTCATGTATCTGTGCAGTGTGTGATAGTGACACTAAGGCTAGGCCGCAAGAGCTAAGTGTGTGGAAAAATATATGGAAAATAGTCAAATGGTGGTGACTCTTAGGCTAGGTAAGCTAATAATATAGGGATCAAGCCCCCAAGTCTAGCTCTAAATGAAAAGGGATGAGCATAGGGAATTCCTTGATATGATCATGGTGTAAGTGTGTGAATGCATTTTTATTACGGCCGCACCTCGATGTAAGGTTGCCTACGTATCCGTTAGGAATCAGGCCGAACGTAGCTTTAGCCAAACCTCGCACAAGTGTGTATACCTCAAAAAGGTCTTTTTAAGGGTTGTAACGTGGTTAGGCTAAAGGTTTAAAGAAGAAGGGGATAAAGGCTCAAGACCCTAGATAAGCCCCCAAGGTGTGCAACCTTGCTTTTAAATATTTGTATTTTTATGCTTGAGGTTTTCTACTCTTTTTTTAGCTCTTTCGTTTGCTTTAGCATTTATTTTATTTTAATAAGTGTGGGCAATCTCGATCATGCGGTCTATCACTCACTTGACATTCATGTTTCTCAGGCACGGTACCGAGCACTCGATAAGAGACGCAATCTGAGACGTGTTCTTATCAAAGATATTTTCACATCATAGACATTGGAACACTTGCCCTTTTGTACACTTTTATTTATTTTTGCTTTTGCTTATTTTTGCTATTTTTTGAATTACTCAAGCTTTTTATGAAATTGAAAATTGCATAAGTTGCACACCATCCCATCCCAAGGTTAGATAGATGTAGGTTGAAAAAAGAAAGGTCTATCGTTAGACGAGGCTCAAAGGGTTTATGAAGAAAGGATCGTATAATTGAAGGGCGAAAGGAGATATGATGTGGCTACAAGAGGTGCCTCAAATCATTGGTATACCTTGTGCTTAATTCGACATGGATTTTTTTTTTTTTTTTTAATGAAATGATCATATGCAAGGAAATAAATGCTCATTTTATTAAAAAGGGAAAAGAAAAGAAAAACTACAAAATAATCTAAAGGAAAAGAAAAGGTGCCTATGCTAGACTTATTGGGGAAAGGAAAAAAAAAATAGACAAAAGAGGTCATGAAATCTTGTCATTGAAGCTCGCCTCTTGTCTTGTGTTGTTTGCTCCGACATCATCCAGTCTTCTCGCTAGCTAGAGGCAATGGGATCTTATTTGCTTCTATGAGATCTTGAATGAGATTTTGAAACCTGTAGCATTTATCGGTGGTATGACCGTTTCCTCGATGGTACTTGCAATAGGAATTTGGATTCCATCTCGAAGATCGATTTTCTGGTGTTGGATCCTCGGTAGGGCCAATAGGTTTGATTAATCCTCGATCATAGAGATGATTGAAAGTAGCATCGTAGGTCATTCCAATGGATGTGAACTCTTGCCTGGGTTTCCTTTTAGATCCTTGATTGTCCACGGCTAAGACATCATTATGGTCAAAGGTACTAACATTATTACTAGAGTGGGCGCTTTCGGAAGAAGAAGGATTGTCGCTCTTCTTTCCTTTCCAGCCACCGTGGTTGCTATTGTTAGTAGCTTTTTGCTTTGCGAGGTCATCTTCGATCTCGATACCTATGTCATAGACGGCCTTGAAAGTATTCAAGTTGTGCTGATATTTTAAGTGCTTTGAATACTTTTCTTGGAGATTCTTGATAAACATCCTCACGGATTCTTTTTCAGTGGGGACCTTAATCATCTTGGCGGAAGTTTCTCTCCATTTATTAAAGAAAGAAGTAAAGCCTTCATTCTCTTTTTGTCTTAGCATCTCAAGTTGTCTATGATCGGTTTCAACTTGAATATTGCACTTGTACCTATCAACGAAAGCGTTTGCTATCGATTCCCAGGTAGAGGTTTTCTCCTTGTCAAGGGAGAAGAACCATTGTTGGAAAACGGTTTCAAGAGATAGTGGGAACAGAGAGGGGAAAACCTTCTTATCGATACCCTTAATGTTCATTATAGTTTCAAAAGCTCTTAGATGGAAGTAAGGGTTGTCTGTTGCCTTGAATTTAGGGATGTCAGTGGCGTTGAACTTATGCGGAAGAAGTTCTTTGTCCAGCGAGACCCCTTGCGAACTCATGCCGTGAAATTTATAGTCACTAGATAGCTTGCTTAGACTCTCTTGCATGAGATCCATCTGTTGTTGCTTCACGGGATCATCAACCTTGAGGGTGAGTAGCTTCAGTGTTTCAGTCATGGTAACCAATTGGTTCCTAAGCTCATTGACTTCTTCTTGAGTTGCCATTATCTTCTTAACCTTCCTCTTCTGACGAATCGGTTTATCAAAAAGCGAGACTTGAATAAAGAGGTTGTCCTTGATTAATCGCCCTTCTCTCCTCGACCAAGTACTGTGGGAAAGGAATTTGGGGATACTTATCATTAATTATTTAACTCAAACTTTATTCAACATGCAATGGATGGAGGAATGAAGGAAAATTGGAATAAAATGTGAAAGAAGATTTAGATGGAGGGATATGAAGAATTAGGAATAGAATGTACCCCCCAACTCAAATGACGGAAAGATCGACTCATGCATGGACCTACGACATGGTCATGGTGACGTGTACTCAAAGTGTGTGCTAAGATTAGTGAGTGTAGATGACATGTTAAGGCTCGTGTCATGACCATGTGGCTAGACTATATGACTAGACTCAAGCAAAGACTAAGTTAAGACTTCACGTATATGCATTAAACTGGACAGACTGTGGTATTTTAGTCATAACTTTTGATCTGCGACTCTGATTGGGATGAAACCAACGCCAAATTAAAGATAAAACTCGGGGCTACAGATCCATAGGTTGTACGACTCGTAGTTCTTTCTAGAACTCCATCTATGACCAAAACAAGTTGACGTTTGTGCAGTATACGGGAATAAAAATCCGGGTTGACTTAAAGGAACTTTGACTCGATTTTATGTTTATTTATTAGCTCAAATTAATTAATTAATTAATTAAACAAAGTCCTTTTGTCATTAATCAGTTTATTTAGTCTTAACACAAGTCAAAAAAACGGTTAGGAAAAATCACATAGAGTATGCACAACAAATAATGCACAATTAGTCAAGTAGGCACAATATGATGCAATGAGTTTGCAACCTAACCATGGCTCTAGTTCTCTAAAGTTCGGGATATGGTTTAGTCAAATAGGGTCCATGGTTAATTGTCCAGATGCACCGCGTAGAAGCCTAACCGTGAAGGGTTAACGCGTGTGGATAGGACACCGCAAGTTTTAAGAAAAAACTCACTTCCATGGTTTGGTGAATTCAACCTCTCAGATGTACCCTTTGTTACCAGGAGCGTTCAATCGGGTAGATAGAGCATGAATTCCCAGAGGGTTATCTCCATATGTAGAACACATATGGGTTTCAGAAAAGTGAGAAAAAAATTCAGTCAGGATGTAGGATCGAGCAAACAATACGAAAAACCGGTCGAAATTAGAACGCATATTTCTGGCTCGGTATTGGGGGAAATTGGCGCCAGCAAACAGAGACTGGCGCCAACTTTTAACTGTAGCGCCTGGCACCAATACTGGCATCTGGCGCTACGGCTAAAAGTTTGGCGCCAAGCTCTAGCCCCTGACGCTACTTCCCACATGCCTCGGCAGCTTTCTGTGCTCAATAAAATCATCCAGTTTCGTGCGGTGTTATTTCAGTCCTAGTTGTGAAAGACATTTCTCAAATTTCCTACGTGTAAAAATCCTATTTTTTTACTCATTACGGATGGTCTTTCCAATGAGAACCTTTTTATGCATATGACACAATGTTAATCAAAATTACGCACATGAAATACTTAGAACTTTTCGAGTCTCATCCACTCATTCTAAATCATTGCCGAAACAAATTCAAGAATTAAAATAGAAATCCTCCCTAGTGGAGTCGCCAAAAACTGTAGGGAATAGTTTCAAGCCTTTAAAAATCCCACTAGCTTGAACCCCACTGTGATCATACACTAAAGTACGGTGGCGTCCAAAAGGGAAGAAGATAGAGCAAAAGAGTCGCCAACAAGTTTTTATGGAACTTGTAAACCGTTCACGAGGTGAAGGTTACACCCCTTAACGATCCAAGAGATCGCCAACTCCATAAGGTCATGAACCAAATAAGGGTTCGGGGATGATGGTACAAATCCAACCTAAAAGAGATTGAACCTGCCCTAATAATAGGCCTCTACTTTATTCTGCTCGTATTCATGTGCGCTTTCTGACTAACATACAATCAATAGAATTAACCCTAAACCTGTTTAATCTATGTTGGTTGAATATTAATGCACACATAAACTATTATTGGCGATCACTTGAATTATAATCACAATTAACCCTAACAAGATTATTAATTATCTTATTAAGCGTGATTGCAAATACCAATTCCCTTTAAGCATGCATAAAAAGGTGTGATCAAGCAATAAATAAATATCAAGCAACATAATAAATAATCAATATCATGAATAATAATTATAATAATAATAATAACAATTATAATCATAATCATGTTCATGTTAATATTAAAGCATAAAAAATAGCAAGATCCTAGGCATGATACTAACAAGATTAATAACAAACCCTAGCATGTCACTAAGCGACAAAAATCAAATCTTTAACCCTAACATGATACTAACAATCATAAATATTAGGAAGAGAATAAAAGGCATCATAGCAATCATATTTAACATTAAAAATACCCTAGACATGATACTAGGAATCATAATAACAATATAAACATTATTTCTACATCATAATATCAATTAATCAATTAAAGTACTTACTTTGATGCCTCGTACCTCTTTCTAATAACAAAATACACACGTTAGTAACTTCAAGGAAAATAATAAACAAAACAATTAAATTAAATAATTGAAAGAGAGATTTGGGACCAAACCCTCAGAAATTAAAACCTTTCACGTCTAGGGCGAAGGCAACTTCGAATATGGCTAGGTGTTTCTAAATCTTGTGAATGCGGAATTATTTATTTGAGAAAAGGCTAGTTTAGAAAGAGAGAGAGAGACTAATCAAGAAAATCTTGATGAGAGTTGGTTATTGAAAAAGGGGAGATATGACCTCTATTTATAGGAAAAAAGAGGGTCGAAGAATTAAGAAAAGAATCCAAATTCGAATCGAAATAAAACTCGTAGACAGCAGTTTTTACGGATTTTGTTTTTATCATATCTTTTGAACCAGAAGTCCAAATAAGGCATATAATATGTCGTTGGAAAGATCTTGAAGTCTACTTTCCAACCTAATTGAAATAAGATTAAAATATTTTGTAGATAAAAAGATATAGCCGAAATAGTAGGACGGTATCAGTTTTGGATAAAGTTTCATGTCTCATTCATATCTTTTTCGTTATAGCTCGGATTTAATATTATAATATATCATTGGAAAGATAATTTAAAGATCTATCCAACCATATAAAATTTGGATAAAAAATATGAGGCACGAAAATAATATCTGACTGTCTTTGAACATGTTTCAATTCGAATAGAATTAGGACTTTAAAAAAAGAAAGTTTTATAAAAAAGAAAAGTTTATATTTAAATCAAATTCCTTAATCTTATCTTTTCAAAAAAGGATAATTAAGATATTTTAGAAACATATAGAAGATTCTAATCAATCCTAATTAGTTTAGGAATAGGATTAAACCTTTGGACCCTCCTCATGATCATTGGGTCGTAGGTAAAATCCGGTTTAGGCCCAGTTTAGTATTTTGGCCATAACTTCCTCAATATTCATCGGAATCGGGCTTATAATATATCGTTGGAAAGGTCTTTTCAAGCCCCATCCAACTACACCATTATTGGACCCTTATCATAGACCAAACTAAACTGGAATGGACGTTTTCATAAAATAGAGTGGGTTTTCGAGAACAGAAAGAAAGAATTTTAACAAAAACTAACCGCAACACTAGACTTTTCACACTTTCACCTCATTTGATTATGGTTCGACGTGAAAGGTATTCATCACTGGGTTTGGTTTTGGGGAGACACAAATGGGTGTCTACAGTTCCCCTCCGCGGGCGCGTCCGATTTCTCCGCGGGCGCAGGTTTCTGTGTCTTTTACGATTTTAAGCTTCTTTTCTCCTTTTGTTTATATATTTTTTGGTTTCCTTTATTCTTCATTCATGTAATTCTTTAGTTTTAGAATAGTTTTCTCTCTCTTAGGTTGAGAGCTTCTCTCTCTAGATTAGGCTAGATTAGGAGTAGTTTTAGAGAGAGAAATTGAGGAATTTCAATGGTGATTGAGAGATTGAAGATGCAAGTGTGGCAATTGTGTTGGAGATCTTCTTAATTATCAATGAGCATTTCTATACTCTATCTCATTCAATTGCTTTGTTTAATTTAATGTTTGTTTGATTTGATTTTGATATTTGATGTTTGATTAGAGTAATTGTTCTTAATATTTTGTTGATTCTTGTTCTCTATAGTTGATAGTTGATTTGATGATGTTGTTTGAGTAGTTGTTGACTAGGAATTGGGTGAAACTTGTATGATTGATTAATTGTGATTAATTTTGGAATTGTGTTGATTAATTGTTGAGATTAAAGTGATTAGTGAAGGTTTGCATGTGTGTAATTCAATTTGGCCTTGAGAATTATGCTAGATTGCATTGTAATTGCTAATGACATGAACAATTGATTTAGGAATTGCAATTATCAATTGGTTTTAATTGTGATTCTCTTAGTTTGTTATTCATAGTGAACCCTAGCTTAACAATTAGGAGATAGCTCTTTGATTCCTATTGATTGCTCTTATCATTTAGTCCTCACAACCTTTGATTGGCATGCTCTTCCCAAGTTGTTGCAATTGACATGATTACTTGTTGATCCCCGTTCCTAGTTTTTTATTTCCTTGGATACTTGTTTTGTTAGTTGTTAGTATTCTCTCTTACCTTCGTCTTCGACCTACTTAGGCGCATAATTGAAAATGCTTGAACATTACCGTTCCTTTGGGTTCGACCCTTGACTTGCCTCTATACTCGTATTTAGGTTTGTTAAGTGTTTATAATTTTAGTTTGACCGAGGGAAGATTAGATAACGACCTAGTTTTCCACTCGTCAAGGGATCCAGCGAGGTCTAGCTCGAGACGCCGTCGCACCGGTTCGGGAGGTCGGGGCAGTTTTTCTGAGGCTTCTCGTACCAAGGAGGTAAAGGGCTCAAGCTCTTCCTCTGAGGGTGCACATGTTGCGCCGGTAGGCCAAGGAGAGGCTACCTCGGCTCTTAGAGGTGGTGGGATGTACGAGGTTGGCTCGTCATCGCAGCAGCCTCCGCAGCCTCAGCCTCAGGTTGATCTTAGGTGGACGGGTCCTGTGTTGAGCTTTCCTCCCCCCGAGGAGACTGGAGCTAGAGCCGGAGCTGGTGGAGAGGTTACTTCTTGAACGGCGCAGTTTTATGAGATGATAGGTGTACGTCCCCCGGCGCCGTAGCTTATTCCTGTGTTTTTTATTCTTTTATTTTGACTTTGTATAGAACTTTTCCTTTTATTAGACTCATTATTAAATATGTTTTGTATATACATACTATTATGAGTTTATTTTTTATTTATCATGTTTTTCATTTATTATTTTTATTATTATAATAATAATAATAATTATTATTATTATTATGTGCATGTTTGTGTGTGCAAGGAAATGTGAAAATAATTTTGCGCAAAAATTCCGTCATTTTTATTATTGATGGAGGATATCCGACTTTCTCTCCCAAAAAAGAAAAAATGAAAAACGAAAAAGTCAAATAATATAAAAACTTGGAAGTTAATCCAAATAAAATCCAAAAAATAATATAATTAATATAATAGCTATATTAATTAAAAAGGAGGAATAAATGAATATTTAGAAAAAGATAAGGAAACCGTAAAGTCATTAGCAGACTCGAATCAAGTCGAAAATGCGGTTTTTTAGAAAGCGCGTACGATGAGGCATATTGGTGCCAGCTGGCGCCACGCGTTTTGGAATAGCGCCAGGCGCTACACTTAGCGTTTGGCGCCAGGCTCTGGCGTCAGGCGCCAATAGTTAGCGTTTAGAAATATTTTTTAGCTTTTAGAAAAATAACATTATGTCTCTAGTCTCCAAAACTTTTACCAACTACACCCATGAATGGTGTCGGCCTCTTAATGCCAAAGAGAGAAAAGAATTAGATGTGTTTCACTTGGGGGGTATTTATGGTATCAAAGGGGTAGATCTTGATTCAGATTTTATTCATACCGCTCTAGAATATTGGGATGTAGATACTCATTGCTTTAGAATAGGGTATGATGAAATTAGCCCTTTGCCGGAAGAATTTGGTGCTATTTTAGGTTTCCCTGCACTAGATCTTGTAGTAATCCCTAGAATAAATGAATATTATTTTAAGGATTTTGAACGCTTCTTCAATTTAAAAGACAAAGATCTATCAAAAAAGTAGATGGTAATGTAGTTAATTTGAAAGAATTTGCTCACCATTATTTTGATAGACTGAATCTTTCCACGTTTATAAAAGAAGGGCTTTCTTGTTTTGCATGCTTAATCAATTTTTTCTTACTAGTGGTAAAAATAATGAGGGTCAATCAATTATATCCACTGTTTTAGAAAAAATTGAATCAGGGAGAAATCCAATGCCTTTAATAGTTGGAGAGACTATGCTTAGTCTTGATGAATTAAAGAGAAATCAAAAAGCACCTTTTCGGGGCTCTCCAATTTTATTACAGGTAGAAAAATAATATATTTAATTAGATAAATCAAAAATATATTTTTGTATAGTAATAATAATTTATTTGCATTGCAATTTTTACAGATGTGGCTAATGGAAAGACTGGAGTTAATTGCTTCGTGAGGAGGAAGAAACGCTTCTCTAAGATGGGGTGCCATGAATGGAAGAAGGTTTTCGAGTCTTGTAATTTTGCCATCAAGTGGGTCATCCCTTGGTGGAAAATAGAAAGGATGGTTGGTGTCAACAAGCAACCTTTCTTCCGTCTTCCAAACTTGTCCCGTATGACTTTTTTATTATCCCTGCAGGGTAAAAAGACAATACGGCCTACTTCAGACTATTCCTTCCGGTGATCTTTGTCGTCCCTACGAGTTCCCTGTCTCCCAGGAAGTAGACAAATTTGATGCTTATTGGGGCGCTAAACCTTTATGGGTAGTAATTACCCAAAAGGTTCCTCCTTCCTTGCCCAATGATGTGAAAAAGTGGCTTCTGAAGAAACCTTCAAAGGACGTGAAGAAAAATCAGAATAAAACTGATGTGAAGAGTTGTCTAGGTGACAAGGTGATTCTTGTCAAGGAACGCTTAGGTGAAAGAATTGATTTCAAAACACCCATAATGCCTAAGAAGAAGAGTACTGCGAAAGATAAAGGAAAAAGGAAAGCTGACACCATAGAAAAGAAAGCTTGGGTAGAAAAGAAGCATGGAGTCCTAGCTAAGGGGGAAACTATTTACTCTAAGATTGAATGTAGGTCCTCTAAAGGATGCCTACTAGCTAAGGTTATGGATGAGGAAGAAGAAGCAGACAAAAATTGGAAAAGGGCTAAGAAAGAGAAAGAAGATTAAGAGCATTGCTTAATTTCCAATTATTAGACTTAGTTTTTTTTTTTATTTAAAGTTAATTTATTTAAGCTTTATTTAAATTCCATCAATAAATTTAGTTTATTTTATTAATGAAATTCCAGCTTTTTAATTAAATTATTTACTTTAAATTTATTTTATTAAAGCAATGAAAACCGAAGAATTAATTTTCCATAAATTTTTTCGAGTACGGAAGTCGAAAATTTTCTGAAAAACACCGAAATATTCCCAGACTTGTGACCGTAAACTGGCGCCACAATTTTGTGATTGGCGCCGGCAGCGGCAGTCTGGCATCAGGCGACGGATGTCGCCGTCTGGCGCTAACATTCATCGACTGGCGCCATAATTTTTTCTATGACGCCGATGTTCTGTCGATCTTCTGTCTAATTTTTATTAATTCTGGGATGTGAGATTTGAAAAAATAAAGTGGCCGCACCCGTAAAGGGTTGCCTACGTATCCTTTCTTAAGGAATCAGGCCAAACGTAGCTCTCTTGAGTATCCTACTCAAGTAATTATGGGTAGTATTTCTGAAGTTGGTCAAGATTTGTCATGTTCGAGAACTCATTGCCATCCATATCAGTTAATTTTGCTGCACCTCCTGACATGATTGTTTTGACAATGTAGGGTCCAGACCAATTAGGTCTAAATTTTCCCTTTGGATCTAAAACATTTTTCCTTAATGCTTTTAACACCAAGTCTCCTACTTTGATGTTTCTTGTCTTGACCTTCTTATTAAAATGCCTAGCCATACGAGTTTGGTAACACTGAGTGTGATGTAGAGCTTCTAGTCGTTTTTCATCGAGTAGAATTAGGTCTTCATATCTTGCTCTAGTCCATTCAACTTCATCGAGTTTACTCTCTAATGCGATGCGTAGATATGGAATCTCTAGTTCGACAGGTTGTACGACATCCATTCCATATACCAAGGAAAATGGCGTATTTCCTGTTGATGTGCGAATTGAAGTGCGATAACCCCATAATGCGAAGTGTAGTTTGTCAGGCCAATCCTTATAATTTTCCGTCATTTTCTCGATGATAGTCTTTAGATTTTTATTAGCTGCCTCGACTGCTCCATTTGCTTGAGGCCTATAAGGGGAAGAATGATGATGTTTAATGCCATATTTTTGTAGCAATTCTTCACATTCGGCTTGAAAGTGAGTTCCATTGTTACTTATCATTTCATGTGGGACTCCGTATCGACAAATAATATTTCTCTCGATAAAGAGTGCTACATGTTTGCAGTGAGTTTAGCGTATGATTGCGCTTCGACCCACTTTATGAAGTAATCAATTTCCACTAGGATATATTCGTGGCCTCCTGTTCCTGGGGGAGTGATTTTGCCGATGATGTCAATTCCCCATGTAGAAAACGGCCATGGCGACGTGTAGGTGTAGAGCAAGGATGGAGGAACATGTTGTAAATTGGCATAGATTTGGAACTTAGGGCATCTTTTTACATATTGATGGCAATCCCTATTCATTGTAGTCCAATAATATCCTTCTCGCATTATCTTTTGGACTAACATTTTGCCATTTATGTGAGTTCCACAGATTCCTTCGTGGACTATCCTCATTGCTCTTTGGGCATCCTTTTTTCCTACACATAAGAGAGCTCGACCCTTATGTACCCTTTTATGTAGCTCGTTGTCTATGAGTACATATTGGGAAGCCAAGAGTCTTAATGCTCGTTTTGCTCTTTTGTCAGCATGGGGAGGGTATTCTCCTTTGGTGACATAATTGAGTATATCCGTGTACCACGGTTCTTCTTCTTCTTCTTCGTCTTGGATTACTTCATCATCCTCTATAGCTTGAATATATGCTGGTTTGTGCCTTTTCTCTATAGTTAGAGGCATTTGCTCGATTTCGTGGGAATCCTAACCATCGAGGCTAGTATTGCCAAGGCATCAGCAAATTAATTTTCTTCCCTAGGTAGATATGTGTATTCTACCTTCTGTAACTGATTAGTAAGAGTTTCCAGATAGGTTTGGTAAGGGGCCAGACTTTCGCTCCTTACTTTCTACCTTTTGGATATTTGATTGATGATTAATTAAGAGTCCCCGAATATCCGTAACTTTTTTACTCCCAATGCCAAAGCTGTTTCAAGGCCTACCACGCATGCTTCGTACTCAGCAGCGTTGTTGGTAACGTCGAAATCAAGCTTTATGGAGATTGGAACATGCTCTTCTTTAGGTGATACTAGTAATACTCCAACGCCACATCCCTTTTGGTTTGAGGCTCCGTCGAAGAATAAGGTCCAAGTATCATCTTTAGTGACCATTAAGTCATCATCTGGAAATTCATTGTCTTGTATTGGCGTCGAGTCTTCTATTAGAAAGTCCGCTAGAAAGTCTGACACTACAGATCCTTTGATAGCTTTTTGCGGCATAAAACTTACATCAAAGTGGGCTATATTGACTATCCATCTCGATATGCGTCCATTGAGCGTAGATTTCTCGAATAGATACTTGAGTGGATCTAATCGGGAGACTACAAAGACGGTATGCACTAACATATAATGTCTTAACTTGGTTGTGGCCCACACCAAGGCGAGGCACAATTTCTCAAGTGGCGTATAACGTGCTTCATATTCGAGCATTTTCTTGCTTAGATAGTAGATTGCGTTTTCTCTGCCTTCTACTTCTTGTGCTAGCATAGCTCCCATTGTCTCTTTGGTAACTGTTAAGTACAACCTAAGAGGTATTCCGGGAAGTGCTGGTGCTAATACGGGAGGATTTGCGAGATAGGCTTTGATATTTTCAAAGGCTTTTTGACACTCGTCATCCCATATTACTGGTACATTCTTCTTAAGCTTTTTAAAGATTGGTTCACATGTCGTCGTCAATTTTGATATGAACCTACTTATGTATTGCAACCGGCCGGTAAATCCTCAAATCTGCTTCTCGGTTTTAGGCGGTGGCATTGACATGATTTGCTTTGATTTTGGTTGGGTCTATCTCTATTCCTCTAGAGCTTATGACATAACCCAAAAGCTTGCATGAGGTGACTCCAAAGGCATATTTAGATGGGTTCTACATCATATTATATTTTCTTGGCCTTTCGAAAAATTTTCTTAAGGTTACTTCATGACCTAGGCGGTCTTTTGATTTTACAATCATGTCGTCCACAAATACTTCGACTTCTTTATGCATCATGTCAACCCGAATGGCATTACTATGTAGCAGTAAGTGCCCCATGGTGTTATGAAGGTTGTTTTCTCCATGTCTTCTTACGCCTTGAGAATCTGATTATAACCTGCGTATCCGTCCATGAACGAGAGAAGTGCGTGATTTTCTGTGTTATCCACCAGAATATCGATGTGTGGTAAAGGGAAGTTATCTTTTTGACTTGCCTTATTTAGATCTCGATAGTCAACACACATTCTTACCCTTCCGTCTTTTTTCAGAACTGGGACGACGTTGGCGACCCATTCGGGGTATTTAGATACCTTGATGAAACCTGCAGTTATCTGTTTTTTGACTTCTTCTTTTATTTTAAGTGCTACGTCGGGTTTCATTCGACGTAACTTTTTTTTTACAGGTTTCATTCCCGGAATTAATGGTATAGTGTGTTGAGCTATTTCTCTATTAATGCCTGGCATATCTTCGTATGACCAAGCAAATACATCGATGAATTCTTTAAGTAAGTTATTTAAATCGGTTCTTTCTTGTTCATTAAGTGTTATTCCGATTTTAACTTCTCTTTTATTGGTTGAATCATTTGAGATATCAACCGTCTCAGTTTCTTCAATTATCGGTGTTTTCTTTTCAAGTGTTTCCATTGCTTTAATAAGTTCTTTGTCTTTTTCATTGTTAGTTAAGCAATGCTCTTCATCTTGGGTTAAAGAAGAACAGAAGAAGTAAGGAGAAGAAGTTATATTATTATACCCTGAGATCATTACATCAAAGAGTGATATGTTCTCAGGGACTTGATCACTAACTATTCTAAGATAAGAGATAGAAGGGGAAGGTGCTACTACTAAAGACCTGGATGACTCTATAGGGAGAGACGCTGACTCAAACTCTAACTCAGACGACTCTTCGAACATCAGTCCTTGCCCTTTTGTGATGGATATCTTCCATCCCATTGGAGTAGTCACTTTGACGGTCTTGCGCCACCCTTGTAGTGAACCTTCCGCTGGAGTGATTAGCTTCGAAGGATCGAAGTTTTCACTTTGTAGGACCGTTTGAATGAGCGAGGAGTTATCCTCTTTGTATATCGGCTCATCCTTTTCTCGCCCAAATAGTAGTCCCATGACGTTAAAGTCAAAGCATGGGGGTGCTCTCTCATTATGGAAAGGAGTTGGGATTTCATCTGTGAAATAGCAATCCAAGAAAATTTCAAATCCCGCTTGCCTTATGCCGTTTACGACAAATGGTTCGGGAAATTCGTGGCATGGATAGTCCTCTCCTTCTTTTATGAATTGACCACTAAGGGTAAGAGGGTACTGATCCATTGGGATTGCTTTCTTTTGAATGCGAGCGTCCTTACGTGCCTTCGATTTTTCCTAGGCTCGCTTAAGATCTTTCTGAGTCGGTTCGAAACCAAGTCCTAAAGTATCTAATTTAGGGAGGCTAGGTGACTCCAGTGGTTTTGCTATTCCCTTTTTCTTTCCTAGGGTCATCCTAGGAAAATGTCCTTGTTTCTTTAGAATAGCATTCACGATCATGTTAGAATGGGAGTCGTGGCAGAGAGGGGTCCTTTCGTCTTCCTGGATTAAGGAGATCTTTTCGTTAAAGCCCCATAAATCTTCATCATCCTCGTCGTGCTCCACGTTAATTATTGGATTTTCTATAGACTTGATTCTCATAGGTGAAGCATCGATGGTGATAGGAATTCCCCGAACTATGGCTTTTACTTGTTGGTGGAGAGATGAGGGGACGGCCTTTAGGTCATGAAGCCAAGGGCGTCCCAACAATAAATTGAATGAAGCCTTGATATCTACTACTTGGAAAGTAGTACCATGTTCTATCGCTCCCGCCGTTACATTCATGGTAATTTTGCCAAGAGCTTGACGACGAGTGTTGTTGTAGGCTCTTATTCCTTGTGTTGACGGGGTTAAGTCTTCATCCCTTATGCCTAGCATCCTCGCAGTTCTAAGTGGACAGACGTTAATGGCTAATCCATTGTCTACAAGAGTCATAGGGACGTTCATTCTCTTGCAAACTACTGTGAGGTTTAATGCCTTATAGTGTTTGTCACCTTCTGGGGCAAATCCTTGTCAGAAAAGGTGATTAAATTGATGGGACTAGGTAGATCACTCGTGAGGAAGTTAGCCAACCCCTCAGGAGTGGTGTCAGAATCTATCCCTATTTTGTCCAAGGCATTCATTACAGCCAACCTATGTTCTCGGGATGTCGCCAGAAGTTTTCATACGTTCATTTGAACTTTTGTCTTCTTGAACTGTTTAACGATATCATTATCTTCAATGATAGGCATAGGAACTTGCTGTGTGGTTGGCATGGGTTGTGTTGAAACAGGAGGTTGCATTCTCCCGAATCTCGTGAGGACATCTATTGATGAATCTTCTTCAACCCAAATGTCATCCATGGCATATAACACCGAAGGTGGAGGTCCTACCATGTCTTTTAAGTAGACGTCTTCTTCATCACTGTCCCAAACTCCATTAATACTTGCATCCTCTTCTTGTGGAACTTGGACAAGCTTCTTTTCATCAATCATATTCTGAATTAAATCCTTGAATTTAAAAAAAATTTCGATAGTATGACCTCCTGATTGATGATATTAACAGTAATATCTATCTGTCCTTTTTAATGATTCAAATTGTCTCGGTTCGAGAGGTTTGATCTCGCCACTCTCGGAGAGCATTTCGAACATTTGTATATATGGGATCCCAATTTGAGTGTAGAGTCTATTACTCTTCTTGGGTTTTTCGGTGACTTGTAAAGGAAAACATTTCGCCTCGTAAGTCGTTCCCATAGGTGTGAACTCTCTCTTAGGTTCATTTTTCGGGAGTGGAACCTCGTCATATTTCTTCTGAAGTTCCTTTATAGCCTTGAGAGTTTCACGTAGCAAGTGTGATCCTTCCATCATAGACAGTGTGAGCGATTGTATGTCCTCTTTACTTGCTAGTTCTGGAAGGTCATCCATGGCGTCGAAAAAGATCTCCTCCTCTTCTTCGATGGCATGGATTTCTTTAACAGGTTTGATGAGAGACAAGAGGTCAACCTCGTTTTCCTCATCAGAGATAGCCAATGAATGAGCGAGAGGCGCATTATCAATACTTGGCTTCTTACTGGCAAGGGGCAATGGCAGCTTGTTGTTATCGATTAAATCTTGGATAGCTTCTTTAAGCTTCCAACAGTTCTCGGTGAGGTGGCCCCTACCTTGGTGATACTTGCAATGTGCATTGGGGTTCCAGTTAGCCGACCTCTTTTCGACTGGTGGGTCCCCAAATGGTCCAATAGGAGTTATAAGACCTTTTGCATTTAATCGATCAAATGCGGTGTCATAACTCATGCCAATAGGAGTAAAGTTCCTCCTAAATGGTTTCTTTTGTCCTTGATTATTCATAGCAAGGACTTCACCTAGGTTAAAATTGCTAACATTGTTTGAGTGGGTGGTTTTGGAAGAAGAAGGATTGTCGTTCTTCTTGCCTTTCCAGCCACTGTTAGAGTTATTGTTGGCAGCTTTCAACTTAGTCAGGTCGTCTTTAATATTGATTCCAATGTCGTAGACGACTATGAAGGTACGGAGATTATTTTCATACTTGAGATGCTTGGAGTATTTTTCTTGAAGGTTTTTTATGAATAACCTTACAGACTCTTTTTCACTTGGCACCTCAATCATCTTAGCTGAGGTTTCTCTCCATTTGTTAAAGAAGGAGGTGAAGCCTTCGTTCTCCTTCTACTTGAGGATTTCAAGTTCCCTATGGTCGGCCTCAACTTGAATTTTGCATTTGTATCTATCAACGAAAGCGTTTGCTATGGACTCCCAGGTGCATATTTTTTCTTTCTCGAGAGAAAAGAACCATTGCTGGCAAACGTTCTCGAGAGATAGTGAGAACAAAGAGGGGAACACCTTCTTATCGATACCCTTAATACTCATTATTGTTTCAAAGGCTCTTAAATGAAAATAAGGGTTATCGGTTGCTTTGAATTTCGGGATTTCGTTGGCATTGAACTTCTGCGGAAGAAGATCTTTGTCCACCGAGACCCCTTGTGAACTTATCCCTTAAAACTTGTAGTCACTAGATAGCTTGCTTAGACTCTCTTGCATGAGGTCCATCTATTGTTGTTTCACGGGATCATCGATCTTAAGGGTTAAGAGCTTTAGTGCCTCAGTCACGGTAACCAGTTTGTTCCTGAACTCATTGACTTCTTCTTGTGTTGCCATTACTGTCCTAGCTTTCCTCTTACGAGCAATGGGTTTGTCAAAAAGTTGGACTTGTACGAAAATATTGTCTTTGATTAATCGCCCTTCCTTTCTTGACCACGCGCTGTAATTTAAACCATTTGTGTTTTAATTACTTGACTCAAATCAACCTTGACTTTACGGTTTTAAAGAGGAAAAAAAATAGGTGCATATTTTTGGCAAGAATAATGTATATATTTTAGGAACCAAGTATGGTATTTAAATTGGAGGATTAATATCCGACTTACCCCCCAAAAAAAATGACGAAAAAACGCGCATACAAGACTCTCTTGACATGGTCAAAGTATGTGTATTGGTGTGTGCGTTGAGTGTAAGTGACATGCTTGGACTTTTGTGTAAGACCATGAGACTTGGTGCCTAGACTCAATTAATGCTTAACAAAGTATTATTGACAGTAAAATTTAATCGAATTAATTAGCAAACTGGTTAAGTAGACACAAGGTGATGACTCGATCAATAATCCGAACGGTCGTCAAAACGACAAGACTGGCGCCTCTCTTTGCAGTGTAGCGCCAGACGACAGAACTGTCGACATGCACTACACTCCATAGAGTGGCGCTACAGTTCAGAATTTTGCGCCATTGCTGGAGCTTTGATCTGAAATTGTTTTCGGTTTTATTAATCAACAGGGGTATGCCTAAAGTCGTACTAGGTCAATTCTTATTAAAATATTAGACTTTATTTACTCAAATTAATTATTTAATTAGGCAAAGTTCTTTAAGTCATTAATTTATTTAATCTTAGCACAAGTCAAACAAACGGTTAAGAAAAACATATACCATATGCACAACTAATAATGCACAATTAGTCAAGTAAGCACGATATGATGCAATGAGTTTGCAACCTAACCATGGCTCTAGTTCTCTAAAGTTCATGATATGGGTTAGTCAATAGAGGGTCCATGGTTAATTGTCCAGATGCACCGCGCGGAAGCCTAATCGTGAAGGGTTGGCGCGAGTGGATGGGACACCGCGTGTTTTAGAAAATACTCGCTTCCATGGTTTGGTGAATTCAACAATCTCGGATGTACCCTTTGTTGCTCAGAGCGTTCAATCAGGTAGATGGGGCATGAATTCCCAGGGGGTTATGTCCATATGTAGAACACATATGGGTTTCAGAAAAGTGAGAAAAACTCAATCAGGAAGTAGGATCGAGCGAACAATGCTAAAAACTGGTCGAAATTAGAACGCATATTTCTGGCTCGGTATTGGAAGAATTTGGCGCCAGCAAACAGAGATTGGCGCCAGTTTTTGGCTGTAGCGCTTGGCGACCGAGCTGTCGTCTGGCGCTAAATTCAAAATTCTATCGCTAATCTTTGTTCGCTGATGCTAATTCCTACATGCCTCAGCAGCTTTCAGTGCTCGATAAAATTTTCCAGTTTCGCGCAGTGTTATTTCGGTCTTAGTTGTGAAAGATATTCCTCAAATTTCCTACGTGTAAAAATCCTATGTTTTAACTCATTACAGATGGTCTTTCCAATGAGATCTTTTTTATGCATATGAAAATAATGTTAATCAAAATTACGCACATGAAATACTTAGAACGTTTCGAGTCTCATCCACTCATTCTAAATCATTGCCAAAATAAATTTTAAAAATTAAAATAGAAATTCTCCCCTGTGGAGTCGCCAAAAACTGTAGGGAATATTTCAATCGTTAACCCCTAGCTTTAACCCCACTGTGATCATACACTAAAGTATGGTGGCGTCCAAAGGGAAAGAAGATAGAGCAAAAGAGTCACTAACAAGTTTTTTAGGAACTTGTAAACCGTTCACGAGGTGAAGGTTACACCCCTTAACGATCCAAGAGATCGTCAACTCCATAAGGTCTTGAACCAAATAGGGTTCGGGGATGAAGGTACAAATCCAACCTAATTGAGATTGAACCTGCCCTAATAATAGGCCTCTACTTTATTCTGATCGTAATAATGTGCGCTTTCTGACTAACATGCAATCAAGAAGATTAACCCTAAACCTGTTTATCTTTGTTGGTTGAATATTAATGCACAAATAAAACTATTATTGGCGATCACTTGAATTAGAATCAAATTAACCCTAAACAATATTATTAATTATCTTATATAAGCGTGATTACAAGTACAAATTCCCTTTAAACATGCATAAAAAGCATGATCAAGCAATAACAATAAATATCAAGCAACATAATAATAATAATCATAAATAATAAAATTATAATCAAAATAATCATGTTAAAGCATGATAATAGCAAGATCCTAGGCATGAAACTAACAAGACTAATAACAAAACCCTAGCATGTCACTAAGAATTAAAAATCAAAGCTTTAACCCTAACATGATACTAACAATCATAATATTAGGAAGAACATAGGAAGCATCATCCTTTTTAATCATACTTAATATTAAAATTACCCTAGAGATGATACTAGGAATTTATTGTTGTCACCCTAAACATCAAATTAAGGAAAATCTCCTACCATGATACTAGGAAATAAAATAACAATCTAAGCATGATTTCTATATCATAATATCAATTAAACCCTTAGATTACTTACTTGGATGCCTCGTACCACTTTCTAATAACAAAATACACACATTAGTAACTTCAAAGAAAATAATAAACAAAATAATTAAATTAAATAATTGAAAGAGAAATTTGTGACCAAACCCTCAGAAATCAAACCTTTCACGTCTAGGACAAAAGGCAACTTCGAATATGGCTAGGTGTATCTAAGTCTTGCGAATGTGGAATTTTGTATTTGAGAGAAGGCTACTTTAGAAAAGAGAGAGAGACAGAGTAATCAAGAAAATCTTGATGAGAGTTTGTGAATGAAAACGGGGTTTTTAGGAAGCTATTTATAGAGAAAATCAGCCAAAAAGATAAAAAATCAAAACAGAGTTCTGACGCGTAAAACGAGGTTAGCGCCAGACGCTGACATTAGCGCCAGGCGCTAACGCTAGCGCCTGGCGCCAAGCTTAGCGTCAGGCGCTAATGCTGGCGTTTGGCGCTAAGTTAATTATTGACGCTTTTTCTTAAAATCAGATAGAAATTGCCGTACAGGAGGATAAAATCGTATTTTCCTCAAAAACGTTCTTTTATTCTGATTAAAACTCTAAAAAGTCAACAAAAGTCAATTTATCAATGCTAATTGAATTAAGAATGAAAAGAACCTTCTAGAAGAATCTAGAAGACGAAGACCATTCCTAATTGCATTAGGAATGATAAATCTATATTAGGCCCTCCTATAGATCATTGGGCCGTATATAAGGCTCAAACCGGGCCCAGTTCAGTAATTTGGCCATAACTTCCTCAATATTCATCGGAATTGCGCTTATAATATATCGTTGGAAAGCACTTTTCAAGCCCCATCCAACTACACTACTATTGGACCCATATCATGGACCAACCAAACTGGATTGACTGTTTTCTTAAAATAGGTTTTCAAAAACAGAGAGAAGAGAAAAGAGATTAAAACTATCCGTAACACTAAACTTTCCACACTTTCACTTCATTCGATTATGATTCGACGTGAAAGGTACTCATCACTGGGTTTGGTTTTGGGGAGACACAAATGGGTGTTTACACCCCCTATCTTTAATATGGGATCTGTTATATTTTATAAGTAGACCACATTTCATCAATGACGGATCTCTTTCATTTAATAAACAGACCCCATTTCTCTACTAACGGGTCTCTTTCAAGATTTGGTTTTAATTCACTTTGTAGACATAACAGACCCCATCTCTTTCATAACGGGTCTCTCCTTTTTCAAACAGACCACCTCATTTGGACGGCTCTCTTTATCAAACAGACCCATGAGATAGATACCCGTCCAAGAATTATCTCTAAGGTATATTTAGACAGGTCTCTTTGCCTATTTTTGTAGTAGTGGCGATTTTGACATGACAAGGCATGCTTCAGCATTGTGTTAAGATTTCATGAAAAAGGGTTCCTAAGGGAAGTATATTTGGTCATGTATCTATGCGGTGTGTGAAAGCGACACTAAATTTAGGACGCAAGGACTAACTGTGTGAAAAATATATTGAAAAGAGTCAAATAATGGTGACTTTTAGGCTGGGTAAGCTAATGATATAAGGATCAAGCCCCCAAGTCTAGCTCTAAGTAAATAGGAATGAGCATAGGGGATCCCTTGACATGATCATGATGTGTGAATGTGAATGTGAATATAAATGCATGTTAATTACGGTCGCACCTCGATGTGAGGTTGCCTACGTATCCGTTAGGAATTAGGCCGAACGTAGCTCTAACCGAACCTCGCACAAGTGTGTGTATACCTCAAAAGGTCTTTTTTAAGGGTTGTAACGTGGTTAGGCTAAAGGTTTGAAGAAGAAGGGGATAAAAGACTTAAGACCCTAGATAAGCCCCCAGGGTGTGCAACTTTACATGTGAATCTTTGTATTTTCATGCTTGAGGTTTCTCACTCTTTTTAATTTCATTTTTGCTTTAGCATTTATTTTATTTTTATAAGTGTGGGCAATCCCGATCATGCGGTCTATCACTCACTTGGCATTCATGTTTCTCAGGCACGGTACCGAGCACCCGATAAGAAACGCAATCTGAGACGTGTTCATATCGAAGAAATATTCATGTCAAAGACATTGGAACACTTGCCCTTTTGTACACTTTTATTGTTTTTACTATTTTTTGCTATTTTAATCTTTTGAAGTCACTCAAGCTTTTTATGAAATTGAAAAATGCATAAGTTACACACCATGTCATCCCAAGGTTAGGTAGATGTAGGTTGAAAGATGAAATTTCTATCATTAGACGAGGCTCAAAGTGGTTTACCAAAAAAGGATTGCATATTTGAAGGGTGAAAGGTGTATGATGTGGCTACAAGGGGTGCCTCAAATCATTGGTATACCTTGTGCTTAATACGACATGGATTTTATTTATTTATTTATTATTATTTTTTTATTTATATGCAATGCAATGATCATATGTAAGGAAATAAATGCTCATTTTAATTAAAAGGAAAAAGGAAAAAATCCTACAAAATAAATTAAGGAAATTAAAAAGGTGCCTATGCTAGACTTATTGGGGAAAGGGTAAATAAAAAATAGAAAAAAAAATCATGAAATCTTGTCATTGAAGCTTGCTTCTTGTCCCTTGGCTTATCATCACTTGGTGTTCTTGCCAACTGGAGGTATTGGAAGCACGTTATTGTCGATCAAATATTGGATTGCTTCCTTTAGCTTCCAACAGCTCTCAGTAGTATGACCCCTACCTTGATGGTACTTGCAGCATACATTTGGGTTCCAACTAGGAAATCTCTTCTCAAGTGGGGAATCTTGAATGGGTCCAATAGAGGTAATGAGTCCTTTTGCATGGAGTCGATCGAAAGCATCTTCATAGCTAATTCCAATAGGGGTGAAATCCTTTCTTAGTTGCTTTCTAAATCCTCGATTATCCATAGCTAAGATTTCATCAAGGTCGAAAGTACCAACACGGTTACTAGAGTAGGTGTTTTCGGAAGAAGAAGGATAGTCGTTCTTCTTTCCTTTACAGCCACTGTTGTTATTGTTACGAATCTTGGCCTTCTTGTCGGGCGGAGGAACTGAAGGAGATTTGAGTTAATGAGGTCTTGAACATGATCTTTGAGAGCGAGACATACTTCGGTGGTGTGACCACGACCTCTATGGTATCGGCAATAAGATTTTGGGTCCCAATTGGGATACCGTTTTTCAGGCGAAGGGTATTTACTGGGACCAATGGGGTGAATGAGACCTTGATCATGGAGACAGTCAAAAGCTTCATTGTAAGTCATTCCTATTAGTGTGTATTCTTCAATGGTCCGTTTTGCCCGTGGCTTAGGAGCATTGAGTTCTTCATTAAATCCTTGGTGGGAATTTTGTTCGATAACCATCATCTGATTTGCTAATCCTTCTACCACATTCAAGAGCATGGCAATGACATATTTGAGTTTTCGATTGTCCTCTTTTAGACTTGACGAGTCTTCCCTGGTATTATCTAAAAAAAGACTTTCATCCTCCTCAATCATGGCTACTTCATCAAGAGAGGCTATATAAGCTGTTTCGATCATGGGATCACCTACAGGTGTGATAAGGAGTGAAGGTTCAAAGGATGCTTGATCTTCTTTAATGGCTAGAATCTCAGAAGTTTTATTGTCATCAATTAGATCTTGAATAGCTTCTTTGAGTTTCCAACACTCCTCAGTGTCGTGACCCTTTCCTTGGTGATATTTGCAGTGCTTATTAGGATCCCACTTAGGTGGTCTGGCTTCTGGAACTGGATATTTGATAGGCCCTATGGGCATGACTAGTCCTTTGTGGTGTAGCTTTTTAAAAACTGTTTCATAACTCATGCCAAGTGGAGTGAACACTCTTTTCGACCTTTGGGTGCGTGGTTTAGAGGTGTTCGTGGCATGTACTTCATTAATGGAAGAGGAAGAAGAAGGATGGTCGTTCTTCTTTCCTCTCGCACTATTATCTTTCAGGAGGTCATCTTCAATGGCAATGCGTATATTATACGGAAATTTCACCAAATGTCACTGAGCAATTTAAAAATTTACCAAATGCCATCGGACTTTTCAGAACTCACCAAATGCCACCCAGTTGTTAAAAAATTCACTCAGTGCCATTAATGACCAACGGACATTAACTCCGTTAGTAATTAGGGTTAATCATGACACGTGTCATGACATAATTGGACCATTTATCTTAATTCATAAAAATTAAAAAAAAAAAAAACAAAAAAGTTAAAAAAAAAACAAAAAATTAAAAAAAAAAACCCAAAATTTTCCCAGCCACCCCGACCACCGCCATACCCTAACCCCTCCCCTTATCTCGCCGAAAAACGGCCGGTCACCACCGGAACCATTAACAATCGGTCGGCCGACCATGTAGCTCCCCACTTGACCCACCGCCGACCCCCAAAACCACCCACGCTACTCGTCCCGACCCCAAAAACCACCTACACATCCGCCCTGACCCTAAAAACCACCCGTAAAAAGCCCCTCCTCCCTTTCCCCGCCTTAAAATCGGTCGTTTCGACGGTGGGAGAAAAGAGGAGGGGCTTTTTACTGGTGGTTATTAGGGTCGGGGTGGCTGTGTGGGTGGTTTTTGGGGTGGGTGATGTTCGTGTTTGCGGTTTTATGGGGTCGGGGCAGTTTGTGAGGGAGGTTTTGGGGGTTAGCGGTAGGTCAGGTGGGGAGCTGCAAGGTCGGCTGGCCGATTGTTTGTGGTTCCGGTGGTGACTAACCGTTTTCCGGCGAGATGAGGGGAGGGGCAAGGGTTTGGCGGTGGTGGGGGTGGCTGGGAAAATTTTGGGTTTTTTTTTTTATTTTTTGTTTTTTTTAACTTTTTTTGTTTTTTTTTTATTTTTATGAATTAAGATAAATGGTCCAATTATATCATGACACGTGTCATGATTAATCCCTAATTACTAACGGAGTTAACGGCCGTTGGTCATTAATGGCACTGGGTGAATTTTTTAAAAACTGGGTGGCATTTGGTGAATTCTGAAAAGTCCAATGGCATTTGGTGATTTTTTAAATTGCTCAGTGGCATTTGGTGAAATAGTCGTATATTATGTACAGCCTTGAAAGTATTCAAGTTGTGTTGGTATTTTAAGTGCCTTGAATACTTCTCTTGAAGGTTTTTGATGAACATCCTCACATATTCTTTTTCAGTAGGAACCTTGACCATATTAGCCCTCCATTTGTTAAAGAGAGAAGTGAACCCTTCGTTTTCTCTCTGTTTTAACATCTCGAGTTGTCTGTGGTCTGTTTCGTCTTGAATGTTGCACTTACATCTATCAATGAAAGCATTTGTTATTGACTCCCAGGTAGAGGTTCTTTCTTTGTCAAGGGAAAAGAACCATTGTTGACAAACGGTTTCAAAAGATAAATAAAACAAGGAATGAAAGGCTTTCCTCCCAATTCCCTTAATGTTCATTATGGTTTCAAAAGCTCTTAGATGAAAGTAAGGGTTATCTGTTGCCTTGAATTTAGGGATGTAAGTGGCATTGAACTTATGCGGAAGAATTTCCTTGTCCAGCGAGACCCCTTGTGAACTAATGCCTTGGAACTTTTAGTCACTAGATAGCTTGCTCAAGCTTTCTTGCATAAGGTCCATTTTTTGTTGCTTCACAAGGTCATCGATTTTGAGTGTTAAAGCCTTCAATGCTTCATTCACGGTAGTCAATTGATTCCTAAGTTCGTTGACTTCTTCTTGAGTTGCCATTATCTTCTTAGCTTTTCTCTTTTGATGAATCGGTTTATCAAAAAGTAAGACTTGAACAAAGGTGTCGTCCTTGATTAATCGTCCTTCTCTCCTTGACCAAGTACTGTGGAAAGGGAAATTAGGGATATCGACTGTTAATTATTTGACTCAAACTCTATTCAACATGCATAGATGGAAGAAGGCAAGAAGAATGAAGGTTGTGATATGAAGGGATCATGTAGAAAATGGAAAGGTGATGTGGGTGGAGAGATGTCAAAAGAAATTAGGAATAGAATGTACCCCCAACTCCAATGACGGAAAAAACCGACTCATGCATGAAACTAAAACATGGTCATGGTGACATATACTCAAAGTGTGTGCTAAGACTAGTGAGTGTAGTGAGTGTAGGTGACATATTAAGACTCGTGTCATGACCATGCGGCTAGACTATGTGACTAGAATCAATTAAGGACTTAATGAGGTATTATTATTAATAAAAATAATCGAGTTGATTAGCAAACTGTTTAATTAGGCACAAAGTGATGACTCAAGCAACAGACCGAACTGTCGCCAAAACGACAGGACTGGCGCCGCACTGTGTTGTGTAGCGCGAAACGACAGAAATGTCACCAGGCGCTACACTCCAAAGAGTGGTGCTGCAGTCCAAATCTCGGCGCCATTGCTGGAACGTTGATCTGGGACTGCTTTCGGTATTATTACTCTACAGGGTATGCCTAAAGTCATACTAGGTCAATTCTTATTAAATTATTAGAATTTAATTACTCAAAATTAATTATTAATTAATTAATTAAGCAAAATCTTTTTAGCCACTAAGTAGTTTATTTAGTCTTAACACAAGTCCAACAAACGGTTAAGAAAAAAACACATAGAGTATGCACAACGAATAACGCACAATTAGTCGAGTAGGCACAATATGATGCAATGAGTTTGCAACCTAACTATGGCTCTAGTTCTCTAAAGTTCGGGATGTGGGTTAGTCAAAGAGGGTCCATGGTTAATTGTTCGGATGCACCGTGCGGAAGCCTAACCGTGAAGGGTTGGCGCGAGTGGATGGGACACCGTGAGGTAGAAAACTCGCTTCCATGGTTTGGTGAATTCAACATTCTCGGATGTACCCTTTGTTGCACAGAGCGTTCAATCAGGTATATGGAGCATGAATTCCCAGAGGGTTATGTCCATAGGTAGAACACATATGGGTTTTAGAAAAGTGAAAAAAACTCAATCAGGAAGTATGATCGAGCAAACAGTGCTAAAAACTGGTCGAAATTAGAACGTATATTTTTGGCTCGGTATTGGAAGAACTTGGCGCCAGCAATCAGAGGTCGGCGCCAACGATTTGGCTTTGGCACCTGGCGACAGAAGTTGTCGCCTGGCGCCAGAGTCAAATCAGTGGCGCTAGAATCTGTGTTCTGACGCTAGTTTCTACATGCCTCAGCAGCTTTCTGTGCTCGATAAAATTTTCCTGTTTCGTGCAGCATTATTTTGATCCTAGTTATGAAAGATATTCCTCAAATTTCCGGCGTGTAAAAATCCTATGTTTTTAACTCATTACGGATGGTCTTTCCAATGAGATATTTTTTATGCATATAACAATAATGTTAATCAAAATAACGCACATGAGATACTTAGAACTTTTCGAGTCTCATCCACTCATTCTAAATCATTGCCAAAATAAATTTTTGGAATTAAAATAGAAATTCTCCCTAGTGGAGTTGCCAAAAACTGTAGGGAATATTTCATGCATTATCCAAAACTTGAACCCCACTTTCATCATACACTAAAGAACGGTGGCGTCCAAAGGGAAGGAAGATAGAGCAAAAGAGTCGCCAAAAAGTTTTAGGAACTTGTAAACAGTTCACGAGGTGAAGGTTACACCCCTTAACGGTCCAGGAGATCGTCAACTCCAATAGGTCTGGAACCATGACTGGTAGTTCGGGGATGAAGGTAAAAATCCAACCTAAAAGAGATTGAACCTGCCATAATAATAGGCATCTACTTTATGCTGATCGTATTCATGTGCGCTTTTGGAATCACATGCAATCAATAGGTTTAACCCTAAACCTGTTTAATCTATGTTGGTTGAATTTTAATGCACAAACAAAACTATTATTGGCGATCACTTGAATTATAATCAAATTAACCCTTAACAAGATTATTAATTATCTTATTAAGTGTGATTACATGTACCAATTCCCTTTAAACAAGCATAAAAGGTGTGATCAAGCAATAACAATAAATATCAAGCAACATAATAATAATCATAACAATTATAAAAATAATTATGTTAAAGCATAATAATAGCAAGATCCTAGGCATGATACTAAAAAGATTAATAACAAATCCTAGCATGCATCACTACTAGAAATATGATTTTGGGCAACAAAAAAATTCGTTGCCCAAGCTTCTTTTTTCGTCGCCCAAACACTTGGGCAACGACCTCCAACTCGTCGTGAGCTCGTCGCACAAGGGTCGACGCCCATGCATGTTTGAGCGACGAGCTGGTCTTTTGTTGCACAAAACCTATTTTGGGTGACGAGTTAGGTTGTTGCCCTTCTTACATATTTAGGCTACAAAAGATTATTTCGTTGCCTATGTTGATTAACTTAGGGCAACAACTTTTATTTGTCGTCGCCCAAAGGCAATTTCACAGCAGCACAAAAAAAGGTAAGGGCAATAACAATGGTGTCGCCCAAAACCTGTTTTAGGCACGGACATTTTATGTTTGTTGCCCAATGTTACAAGGCAGCGGGTTTTTCATGCAATGTGCAAGCATTTTTTTTTTTTTTTGCCCAAAATTATATCTGGTATATGGGCAACAAATTATTTATTGTTGTTGCTACCATTTTCTCATCTTCATCATCAAACTTGTTTTACTTTCTAAACACTTACATTTCATGATTCCGAGATATAAAATAATTTTCTTATGATAACAATCATACGTTGATCCATGTTCAATACATGGAAATCAAAATTACATCTATATTTATATTGTTCTACTAAAAAAACTATACAAAGTTAAATTTGTTAATCACTAGATAATACCCACTAAGCCTCTATATATAAGTAATAGAGATCACAAATATATCCAAAATGTACTTCATGTTCCTTACTACTTAGCTTGTTATAATAAAGTCATCATCCCTTGTTCCTGAAAGGCAATAAAAACAAAATCAAATACACATGATTATAAAAATATCATCAAAAGTATTAGGAAAAATTAAGAAGAATAATCTCAACTAGCTAAGTATAAATTCTAGCAACAGATTGAAAATTTTAGTTCTCTTAAAATTAATTAGGAGTCATATACATACTTTATAATACATATCGTGAACTACCAATACCATCATCCACTTTTTGTACATTTTTTATAATACACATCGTGAACTACATACCAATATCATCCACTTTTCGTACGTTTGATTTCTTTAGTCATTCAACAAGAAATAATTCGTGTTCATAAGGTAAAAGACAAAATTGTATACTTTCATCAAAGTGATAAAGAATAACATGATATTTTAGTTTCTCTTTGGTTATAATATCACCAATGAACAAACTATAATAACTATCATATTCTGACTATTTATCTCTACCAAAGCCCAGCTAAATTCAAGGAAATAACATCAAACCCCATTGAATATGGGTCCAAACTCTAGAAGATTAATTTTTATGGGAATGATCTGACCTTTTTTCTAAATTATGAAATTGTTTAGTACCCCATTAATTAAAGATGTATGTTAAACATGTAAAGAAGAAGGAAGTAAAGATACCGAGTGAACTAAGAAGAGTGAACTAAAAAAAAAAAATTAAAAAAAAAACTGAATTAAAAAGGAAAAAAATGACGAAATACATACAGATCAATATTCTTGGTTGTACTTAAAATAAGTCTAAAAATAGCTTAAAGAGAAAACATTAGCACATCAGTTTTCATCTTAGTAGTATTTCAGTAACAATTATTCATGACAATCAATTTCTATTACTCATGTTAGGCCCTTCCATTCCTAAGACCATGACATATAATCATATACCACACCCAAATTTCAAGGGGTCAATTAAGTTCATCTAGAATTCTTATAGAAGATGCTAGTCACTAAACATATAAAATCAAAGCTTTAACCCTAACATGATACTAACATGCTATTAGGAAAGAATATAGGAAGCATCATAATAATCACAATTTTCATATTTGATATTAGAAATTATAGTTGTTACCCTAAACATGATACTAGGAAGATCAAAACGCTCTAACATGATACTAGGAAACATAATAACAACCTAGACATGATTTCTATATCATAATATCAATGTAAACAATTAAAGCACTTACTTGGATGCCTAGCTAGTACCTCTTTCTAATAACAAAATACACGCGTTAGTAAGTTCAAGGAAAATAATAAAACAACAATTAAATTAAATAATTGAAGGAAAAATTTGGGACCAAACCCTCAGAAATTAAAACCTTTCACGCCTAGGGCGAAGGCAACTTCGAACAATGCTAGGTGTTTCTAGATCTTGTGAATGTGGAATTTTGTATGGAAAAAGCTACTTTAGAAAAGAGAGAGAGAGAAATCAAGAGAATCTTGAAGAGAGAATTAGAAAACTAGAGAGAATAAGAAAATTGATAGTTATTGATGATTAAAAACGGAGGTTTTAGGAGGCTATTTTTAGAGAAAATCAGTCGGATGGATAGAAAAACAAATCAGAGTTTCACAGAGAATAAAACACGATTGGCGCCAGATGCTAAAGGCTAGCGCCAACCGCCAGGCCCTAATGCTTGCCGTCAGGCGCTAATAATCAGTTTCACGCGTTTTCTTAATTTTGATAAAATTTAGCCGTACAGAAGGGAAAAATCGTATTTTCCTTAAAAACACATCTTTTATTCTGATTAAAACTCTAAAAAGTCAACTAAAGTCAATTTATCAATGCTAATTAAATTAGGAATGAAAAGAACCTTCTAAAAGAATCTAGAAGACTAAAAATTAATTATAATTGCATTAAGAATGATAAATCAATATTAGGCCCTCCCCTAGATCATTGGGCCGCATATAAATATCAAACCGGGCCCATTTTAGTAATTTGGCCATAACTTCCTCATTATTCATCGGAATTGGGCTCAAAATATATCGTTGGAAAGCTCTTTTCAAGCCCCATCCAACTACACTATTATTCGACCCTTGCCATGGACCAAACCAAACTGGATTGGTTGTTTTCTTAAAATAGGTTTTCAAAAACAGAGAAAAAGAAAAGAATTAAAAACTATCCGCAACACTAGACTTTCCACACTTTCACTTCATTCGATTATGATTCGACGTGAAAGGTACTCATCACTGGGTTTGGTTTTGGGGAGACAGATTTGGGTGTCTACACCTAGGATCTTAATATTATTATTTTTCTTTAACATGATTATTTTAATTATGATTGTTATTTCAATTGAGACTATTATTATTATGATTATAATCTTATTATTATGTTGCTTGAGGATTATTATTGTTATTGCTTGATCACGCCTTTTATGCATGTTTATAGGGAATTGGTACTTGTAATCATGCTTAATAAGATAATTAATAATCTTGTTTAGGGTTAATATGATTATAATTCAAGTGATCGTCAATAATTGTTTTATTTGTGCATTAATATTCAATCATCATAGATAACAGGTTTAGGGTAATCCTATTGATTGCATGTTAGTCAGATTGCGCACATGAATACGATCGGAATAAAGTAGAGGCCTATTATTAGGGCAGGTTCAATCTCTTTTAGGTTGGATTTGTACCTTCATCCCCGAACTACCAGTCATGGTTCCAGACATATTCCCTACACATACCCATTGAAACAAAGGTTTTTGAATAAAATGAAAGTTAAACACATACAAACAAATCATTTTGAATCAAAGGAAAGTGTAACACATTCAAACAAAGCTTTTCGAATCAATTTAAAGTCAAACACATTCATACAAAGCTTTTTGAACCAAATGAAAGTCAAATACATAAAAACAAAAATATTTGAATCAAACGAAAGTCAAACACATTAAATTAAAGCTTTTTGAATCAAATGATAGTCAAATTCATTAAAACAAAGCTTTTTAAATCTAATGTAAGTCAAAAACATTTAAACAAAGTATTTAGAGTCAAATTGAAAGTCAAACACAGCCTTTTGAACCAACTGAAAGTCATACACATTCAAACAAAGCTTTTTAAATCAAATGAAAGTCAACACATTCAAACAAACCTTTTTGAATCATATGAATGTCAAACAAATTCACACAAAGCTTTTTAAATAAAATGAAAATTGAATGCATTCAACGAAGCTAATTGAATAAAATGAAAGTCGAACACTTTTAAACAAAGCTTTTAAAATCCAATTAAAGTTAAACGCATTTGAACAATGCTTTTTGAATCGAATGAAAGTCAAATGCATTCCACGAAGCTAATTGAATAGAATGAAACTCAAACACATCCAAACAAAACTATTTGAGTCAAATGAAAGTCAAACACATTAAAACAAAGCTTTTTTAACTAAATGAAAGTCAAACACATAAAAACAAAAAATTTAAAATCAAATGAAAGTCAAACGCATTCAAACAAAGCTTTTTTAATAGAATGAAAGTTAAATGCATTCAACAAAACTAATTTTAAATCACATTCAAATAAAGTTTTTGAATCATATGAAAGTCAAACACATTCAACACAAATCTTTTAAATCAAATGAAAGTCATACACATTTAAACAAAGGTTTTTAAATCAAACGAAAGTCAAACACATTCAAACAAAGATTTTTAAATTGAACAAAACTCAAATACATTCAACGAATATAATTTAATCAAATGAAACTCAAACACATTCAAACAAAAAATTTTGAATCAAATAAAAGTCAAACACATTCAAAGAAATATTTTTAAATCAAATGAAAGTCAAACACATTCAAACAAAGCTTTTTGATTCGAACGAAATGAAACACATTCAAACAATGCCTTTTGAACCAAATAAAAGTCAAACATATTCAAACAAAGCTTTTTGAATCAAATAAAAGTCAAACACATTTAATTAAAGCTATTTGAATCAAATGAAAGTCAAACACATTCAAACAAATCTTTTTGAATCAAATAAAAGTTAAACACATTCAAACAAAGCTTTTTGAATCAAATGAATGTTAAAAACATTCAAACAATGCCTTTTGAACAAAATGAAAGTTAAAAACATTTAAACAAAGCTTTTTGAATCAAATAAAAGTCAAACACATTCAAATAAAGCTATTTGATTGAAATGAAAGTCAAACACATTCAAACAAAGCTTTTTGAATCAAATGAAAGTTAAACACTTTCAAACAAAGCTTTTTGAATAAAATGAAAGTCAAATGCATATAACAAAGCTAATTGAACCAAATGAAATTCAAACACATTTTAACAAAGAGTTTTGAATCAAACAAAAGTCAAACACATTCAAAAAAAGTATTTTGAATCGAATGAACGACAAATGCACTCAACAAAGCTAATTGAATCGAATGAAAGTTAAACACATTTAAAAAAAAAAAGCGTTTTGAATCAAATGAAAGTCAAACACATTCAAACAAAGCTTTTTGAATCAAATAAAAGTCAAACACGTTCAAACAAATCTTTTTAAATCACATGAAAGTCAAATATATTCAAATAAAGTTATTTGAATCGAATGAAAGTCAAACACATTCAAACAAAGCTTTTTAAATCAAATGAAAGTCAAACAGTTTCAAAAAAAGCTTTTTGAAATGAATGAAACTTAAACACATTCAAACAAATCTTTTTAAATCAAAAAAGTCAAACACATTCAAACAAAGAATTTTGAATCAAATGAAAGTCAAACACATTCAAACAAAGCCTTTTGAATCAATGAATAAAAAGACATACAAACAAATAATTTTTAATCAAATGAAAGTCAAACACAATAAAAAAATCTCTTTGATTTGAATAAAAGTCAAACACATTCAAAAAAAACTTTTTGGATCAAATGAAAGTTAAAAACATTCAAACAAAGCTTTTTGAATCGAATAAAAGTCAAACACATTCAAACAAAGCATTTTGAATGGAATAAAAGTCAAATGCATTCAACAAACTAATTGAATCAAATGAAAGTAAAATACATTCAAATTAAGTTATTGAATCATATGACAGTTAAACACATTCAAACAAATCTTTTAAATAAAATGAACGTCAAAAACATTCAAAAAAGCCTTTTCTGTCAAATGAAATTCAGAAACATTTAAAAACAGCTTTTTGAATCAAATGAAAGTTAAACACATTAAAACAAATCTTTTTGAATCAAATGAAAGTCAAACGAATTAAAATAATGATTTTTCAACTAAATGAAAGTCAAACACATTTAAAAAAAGTTTTTTGAATCAAATTGAAAGTCAAACAAATTCAAACAAAGCTATTTGAATCAAATGAAAGTCTAACACATTCGAACAAAGCTCTATAAATCAAATAAAAGTCAAACACATTCAAACAAAGATTTTAGAATTGAATGAAAGACAAATGTATTTAACGAACTAATTTAATCAAATGAAAGTCAAACACATACAAACAAAGCTTTTATAATCATATAAAAGTCAAACACATTCAAAGAAAACTTTTAAAATCAAATAAAAGTCCAATACATTCATACAAAGCTTTGTGATCAGATGAAAGTCAAATACAATCAAACAAAGCTTTTTGACTAAAATGAAAGTTAAACATAATCAAACAAAGCTTTTGGAATCAAATGAAAGTCAAACACATTCAAACAAAGCTCTTTGAATAAAATGAAAGTCAAAAACGATGCTAATCGAATCAAATGAAAGTTTGACACATTCAAACAAAGCTTTTTGAGTAGAATGAAAGTCAAATGCACTCAACTATGCTAATTGAATTAAATGAAACTCAAACGCATTAAAACAACGCGTTTTGAAATAAGTGAAAGTCAAACACATTCAAACAAAGGTTTTTTAATCGAATGAACGACAAATGCATTCAACGAAGCTAATTGAATCAAATGAAAGTTAAACACATTCAAATAATGCCTTTTGAATCAAATCTCAGTCAAACACATTCAAAAAAGATTTTTTGAATCGAATAAAAGTCAAATGCATTCAACGAAGCTAATTTTGAATCAAATGAAAATCAAACACAATCAAACAAAGCTTTTAAAATCAAATAAAAGTCAAACGCATTCAAAGAAATCTTTTTAAATCAAATGAAAGTCAAACAAAATAAAACAAAGCTTTTTTAATTGAAAAAAAAGTCAAACACATTCAAAAAAAGCTTTATGAATCAAATAAAAGGTAAAAACATTCAAACAAAGCTTCTTGAATTGAATGAAAGTCAAACACATTAGAACAAAGCTTTTTGAATTGAATGAAAGTCAAACACATTCAAACAAAGCCTTTTGGAATTAAATGAAAGTTAAACACATTCAAACAAAGCTTTTTAAAATCAAAAGAAAGTCAAACATATTCAAACAAAGCTTTTTGAATCGAATGAAAGTCAAATGCACTCAAAGAATATAATTGAATCAAATGAAAGTTGAACACATTTAAACAAAGCTTTTTGAATCAAAGGAAAGTCAATCACATTCACACAAAACTTTTTGAATCTAAAGAAAGTCAAACACATTCAAACAAATCTTTTTAAACCAAATGAAAGTCAAACACATTCAAATAAAGCTTTGTTAATCGAATGAAGGTCAAATGCATTGAACGAAGCTAATTGAATCAAATGAAAGTCAAACACATTCAAACAAAGCTTTTTGAATCAAATAAATTCAAACAAATCCAAACAAAGCTTTTTGAATAAAATGAAAGTTAAAACACATTCAAACAAATCTTTTTGAATAAAAGGAAAGTGTAACACATTCAAACAAAGATTTTTGAATCAATTGAAAGTAAAAAACATTCATACAAAACCTTTTGAACCAAATGAATGTCAAACACATTCAAACGAAACTTTTTGAATCAAATGAAAGTGAAACACATTCAAACAAAGCATTTTGAATAGAATGAAAGTTAAATGCATTCAACGAAGCTAATTGTATCAAATGAAAATCAAACAAATTCAAATAGAGCATTAGAAATCAAATGAAAGTCAAACACATTTGAGAAAGCTTTTTGAATCAATTGAAAGTCAAACACATTCAAACAAAGCTTTTTGAATCAAATGAAAGACAAACATATTCAAACAAAGCTTTTTGAATCAAATGAAAGTCAAACACAATCTAACAAAGCTATTTGAATCAAATGAAAGTCAAACACATTCAAACAAAGCTTTTTGAATCAAATGAAAGTAAAACACATTCAAACAAAGCTTTTTTAAAGTCAAACACATTCAAACAAATATTTTTGAATCGAATGAAAGTCAAATTTATTTAACGAATCTAATTAAATCAAATGAAACTAAATACATTCAAACAAAGCTTTTTGAATCTATTGAAAGTCAAACACATTCAAACAAAGCTTTTTAAACCAAATGAAAGTCTAACACATTCAAACAAAGTTTTTTGAATCTAATGAAATTCAAATGCATTCAACAAAGCTAATTGAATCAAATGAAAGTCAAACATTCAAACAAATTTTTTGAATCAAATGAAAGTCTAAAACATTCAAACAAAGCTTTTTGATTAAAATGAAAGTCAAACACATTAAAAAAAAAAACCTTATTTGAATTAATGGAAAGTCAAACACATTCAAACAAAGCTTTTCAAATCGAATGAAAGTCAAACACAATGAAACAAAGCTTTTTGAACCAAATGAAAGTCAAGCACATTCAAACAAAGCTTTTTGAACCGTATGAAAGTCAAATGCAGTTAAAAAGATAATTAAATAAAATGAAAGTAAAAAACATTCAAGCAAAGGTTTTTCAATCAAATAAATGTCAAACACATTCAAACAAAGCTTTTTGAATAAAATTAAAGTCAAACACATCCAAACAAATATTTTTGAATCAAATGAAAGTTAAAGACATCCAGACAAATCTTTTTTAATCAAAGAAAGTGTTACACATTCAAAAAAAGATTTTTGACTCAAATGAAACTCAAACACATTGAAACAAAGCTTTTTTAACAAAATGAAAGTCAAACTCATTCAAACAAAGAATTTTGTATAAAATGAAAGTCAAACACATTCAAACAAAGAATTTTAAATCAAATGAAAGTAAAACACATTTAAACAAAGCTTTTTAAATTAAATAAAAGTCAAATGCATTCAAAAAAGCTAATTGAATCACATGAAAGTTAAACACATTCAAAGGAAGTTTTTGAATCAAATGAAAGTCAAACAAATTCAAACAGAACTTTTGAACCAAATGAAAGTCAAATACATTTAAACAAAGATTTTTGAGTTGAATGATAGTCAAATACATTCAAAGAAGCTAATTGAATCAAATGAAAGTCGAATTTATTCAAACAAAGCTTTTTGAATCAAAGGAAAGTCAAACACATTCAAACAAAGCTTTTAGAATCTAATGAAAGTCAAACATATTCAAACAAATCTTTTTAAATCAAAGAAAAATCACACACATTTAAATAAAGCTTTTTGAAACAAATGAAAGTCAAATACATTAAAACATAGCTTTTTGAACCATATGAAAGTCAAACACATTCAAACAAAGCTTTTTAAATAGAATTAAAGTTAAATGCATTTAACGAAGCTAATTTAATCAAATGAATGTCAAACAAATTCAAACAAACCTTTTTGATTCAAATGAAAGTCAAACACATTCACACAAAGCTTTTGAAATCAAATGAAAGTCAAATGCATTCAACGAAGCTAAATGAATCAAATGTAAGTCAACCACAATAAAACAAAGCTTATTAAATACAATGAAAGTTAAACACTTTCGAACAAAGCTGTTTGAATCGAATGAAAGTCAAATGCATTTAACAAAGTTAATTGAATCAAATGAAAGTCGAACACATTTAAACAAAGCTTTTTAAATCTAATGAAACTTAAACACGTTTGAACAAAGCTTTTTCAATCGAATGAAAGTCAAATAATGCATTCAACGAAGCTAATTGAATCGAATGAAAGTCAAACACATTCAAACAAAATTAAACTTTTTGAATAAAATGAAAGTCAAACACATTGAAACGAAGCTTTTTGAATTAAATTAAAAGTCAATCAAATTAAAACAAAGCGTTTTGAAACAACTAAGAAAATATTCAAAAAAAGCTTTAGAATCGAATGAAAGTAAAATGAATTCAACGAAGCTAATTGAATCAAATGAAAGTAAAACAGATTCAAACAAAGCTTTTTGAATCAAATAAAAGTCATACAAGTTCAAACAAAGTTTTTTAAATCAAATAAAATATTCAACCACATTCAAACAAATCTTTTTGAATCGAATGAAAGTCAAATGCATTAATCGAAGCTAATTGAATCAAATGAAAGTCAAAGACATTCAAATAAAGCTTTTTGAATCAAATGAAAGTCAAACACATTTAAATAAATTTTTTTTAATCAAATGAAAGTCCAATGCATTAAAAGAACCTAATTGAATGAAATGAAAGTCGAACACATTTAAACAAAGATTTTTAAATCAAAGGAAAGTCAAACTGTAGGGAATATTTCAAGCATTATCCCTATCTTGAACCCCACTGTGATCATACACTAAAGTACGATGGCGTCCAAAGGAAAAGAAGATAGAGCAAGAGAGTCGCCAATAAGTTTTAGGAACTTGTAAACCGTTCACGAGGTGAAGGTTACACCCCTTAACGATCAAGGAGATCATCAACTCCAATAGGTCTGGAACCATGACTGGTAGTTGGGGGACGAAGGTACAAATCCAACCTAAAAGAGATTGAACTTGCCCTAATAATAGGCCTCTACTTTATTCTGATCGTATTCATGTGCGCTTTCGGAATCACATGCAATCAATAGGTTTACCCTAAACCTGTTTAATCTATGTTGGTTGAATATTAATGCACAAATAAAACTATTATTGGCGATCACTGGAATTATAATCAAATTAACCCTAAATAAGATTATTAATTATCTTATTAAGCGTGATTACAAGTACAAATTCCCTTTAAACATGCATAAAATGTGTGATCAAGCAATATAATATAAAGCAACAATAATAATTTAACCGTACAGAAGGGCAAAATCGTATTTTCCTTAAAAACACTCTTTTATTCTGATTAAAGCTCTAAAAAGTCAACAAAATTCAATTTATCAATGCTAATTGAATTAGGAATGAAAAGAACCTTCTAGAAGAATCTAGAAGACTAAAATCAATCCTAATTGCATTAGGAATGATAAATCAATATTAGGCCCTCCTCTAGATCATTGGGCCGCATATAAGGCTCAAACCGGGCTCATTTTAGAAATTTGGCCATAACTTCCTCATTATTCATCGGAATTGGGCTTATAATATATCGTTGGAAAGCTCTTTTTAAGCCCCATTCAACTACACTATTATTGGACCCATACTATGGACCAACCAAACTGGATTGACTGTTTTCTTAAAAATTAGTTTTCAAAAACAGAGAGAAAAGAAAAGAAATTAAAACTATCCGCAACACTAGACTTTCCACACTTTCACTTAATTCGATTATGACTCGACGTGAAAAGTACTCATCACCGGGTTTGGTTTTAGGGAGACACAAATGGGTGTCTACACGAACAGATTCAAACAAAACTTTTGAATCAAATGAAAGTCAAACACATTCAAACAAAGCTTTTTGAATCAAATGAAAGTCAAATAAATTTAACCAAAGCTTTTTGAAACAATTGAAAGTCAAACATACTCAAACAAAGCTTTTTAAATTGAATTAAAGTAAAACAAATTAAACGAAGCTAATTGAAAAAAATGAAAGTCAAGCACATTCAAACAAAGCATTTTGAATTAAATGAAAGTAAAAAACATTTAAACAAAGTTTTTTGAATTGAATAAAAGTAAAATGCATTCAAAAAAGCTAATTGAATCAAATGAAAGTTAAACACATTAACACAAAACTTTTTGAATCAAAAAAAGTCAAACACATTCAAATAGAGCTTTTGAATGAAATGAAAGTAAAAAACATTCAAACAAAGCTTTTTGAATCGATTAAAAGTCAAATGCATTTAAAGATGCTAAAAAAATCAAATGAAAGTCGAACACATTCAAACAAAGCTTTTTGAATCAAAGAAAGTCAAAATTATTCAAACAAATCTTTTCGAATCAAAGGAAAGTCAAAAACATTCAAACAAAACTTTTTGAATCAAATGAAAGTCAAACACATTGAAACAAATCTTTTTTAACCAAACCAAATGAAAGTCAAACACATTGAAATACAGATTTTTGAATCGAATGAAAGTCAAATGCATCTAACGAAGCTAATTGAATCAAATGAAAGTCAAACACATTCCAACAAATATGTTTTTAAATAAAATGAAAATGAAAGTCAAACACATTCAAACAAAGCTTTTTGAATCAAATGAAAGTCAAACACATTCAAACAAATCTTTTTTAACCAAATAAAAGTCAAACACATTCAAACAAAGCTTTTTTTATAAAATGAAAGTTAAATGCATTGAACATAGCTAATTGTATCAAATGGAAGTAAACCACATTCAAATAAAGTTTTTGAATCATATGAAAGTCAAACACATTCAAACAAATCTTTTAAATCAAATGAAAGTCATACACATTTAACAAAGATTTTTTAGTCAAATTAAAGTCAAACACATTTAAAAGAAGTTTTTTCATTCAAATTGAAAGTCAAATACATTCAAACAAAGCTTTTTTAATTAAATAAAAGTCATAAAAATTAACACAAAGCTTTATGAATCAAATGAAAGTTAAACACATCCAAACAATGGTTTTTAAATCGAATGAAAGTCAGACACATTCAAACAAAGCTTTTTGAATCAAATGAAAGAAAACCACATTCAAACAAAGGTTTTGGAACCAAATAAAAGTCAAACACATTCAAACAAAGCTTTTTTAATCAAATGAAAGTCAAACGCATTCAAACAAAGCTTTTTAAATAAAATGAAAGTCAAACACATTTAAACAAAGCTTTTTAAATCAAATGAAAGTCAAACAAATACAAACAAATCTTTTTTAATCCAAGGAAAGTGTAACACATTCAAATGAAGCTTTTTGAATCAAATGAAAGTCAAACACATTCAAACAAAGCTTTTTTTAACCAAATGAAAGTCAAACACATACAGACAAAAACTTTTAAATCAAATGAAAGTCAAACATATTCAAACAAAGCTTTTTTAATAGAATGAAAGTTAAATGCATTGAACAAAGCTAATTGTATCAAATGAAGGTAAAACACATTCAAATAAAGTTTTCGAATCATATGAAAGTAAAACACATTCAAACAAATCTTTTAAATCAAATGAAAGTCATACACATTTAAACAAAGATTTTTGAATCAAATGGAAGTCAAACACAATTTAAAAAAGTTTTTTGAATCAAATTGAAAGTAAAATACATTCAAACAAAGCTTTTTTAATCAAATGAAAGTCAAACATTTTAACACAAAGCTTTATGAAGCAAATGAAAGTCAAACACATCCAAACAAAGGTTTTTAAATCGAATGAAAGTCAGACACATTCAAACAAAACTTTTTTAATCAAATGAAAGTAAAACACATTCAAACAAAGGTTTTTGAACCAAATAAAAGTCAAACACATTCAAACAAAGCTTTTTGAATCAAATGAAAGTAAAAAATATTCATATAAAGCTTTTTGAATCAAATGAAAGTCAAACACATTCAAAAAAAAACTTTTTTTGAATCAAAGGAAAGTCAAACATGTTCAAACAAAGCTTTTCGAATCAAATGAAAGTCAAACACATTCAAACAAAGCTAATTATATTAAATGAAAGTCAACAACATTCAGACAAAGCTGTTTGAATCTAATGAAAGTCAAACACATTAAAACAAAGCTTTTTGAACCAAATGAAAGTTAAACACGTTGAAACAAAGCTATTTTATTCAAATGAAAGTCAAATACTTTTAACGAAACTAATTGAATCAAATTAAAGTCAAATACATTAGAGCAAAGCTTTTTGAATCATTTGATAGTCAAACACATTCAAACAAAGCTTTTTGAATCAAATGAAAGTCAAACATATTCAAATAAATCTTTTTGAATCAAAGGAAAGTGTAACACATTCAAACAAAGCCTTCTGAATTAATTGAAAGTCAAACACATTCATACAACGCTTTTTTAACCAAATGAAAGTAAAACACATTCAAACAAAACTTTTTGAATCAAGTGAAAGTCATACACATTCAAACAAAGCAATTTTAATAGAATGAAAGTTAAATGCATTCAACGAAGCTAATTGAATCAAATGAAAGTCAAGCGAATTCAAACAAACCTTTTTGAATCAAATAAAAGTCAAACACATTCCCACAAAGCATTTTAAATCAAATGAAAGTCAAACGCATTCAACGAAGCTAAATGAATCAAATGTAAGTCAAGTACATTAAAACAAAGCTTTTAAATCCAATAAAAGTTAAACACATTCGAACAAAGCTTTTTGAATCGAATGAAAGTAAAATGCAATAAACGAAGCTAATTGAATGAAATGAAGGTCGAACACATTTAAACAAAGCTTTTTAAATCCAATGAAACTTATACACATTTGAACAAAGCTTTTTGAATCAAATGAAAGTCAAATGCATTTAACAAATCAAATTGAATCAAATGCAAGTCAAACACATTCAAATAATTGTTTTTAAATCAAATACAAGTCAAACAAATTCGAACAAATCTTTTTGAATAAAATGAAAGTCAAACACATTTAAACAACGCTTTTTGAAACAAATGAAAGTTAAACAAATTCAAACAAACCTTTTTTAATCAAAGGAAAGTGTAACACATTGAAATGAAGCCTTTTGAATCAAATGAAAGTCAAACACATTCAAACAAAGCTTTTTAAATCAAATGAAAGTCAAACACATACAAACAAAAAATTTTAAATCAAATGAAAGTCAAACACATTCAAACAAAGCTTTTTTAATAGAATGAAAGTTAAATGCATTGAACAAAGCTAATTTTATCAAAAGAAAGTAAAACACATTCAAATAAATTAGTTTTCAAATCATATGAAAGTCAAACACATTCAAACAAATCTTTTAAATTAAATGAAAGTCATACACATTTAAACAAAGATTTTTGAGTCAAATGGAAGTCAAACACATTTTTAAAAAAATTGAATCAAATTGAGAGTCAAATACATTCAAACAAAGCTTTTTAAATCAAATGAAAGTCAGACACATTCAAACAAAGCTTTTTGAATCAAATAAAAAGTAAAAAATATTCATATAAAGCTTTTTGAATCAAATGAAACTCAAACACATTCAAAAAAATCTTTTTTGAATCATAGGAAAGTCAAACACATTCAAACAAAGATCTTCGAATCGAATGATAGCCAACCACATTCAAACAAAGCTAATTGTATTAAATAAAAGTCAACAACATTCAGACAAAGCTTTTTGAATCAAATGAAAGTCAAACACATTCAAACAAAGCTTTTTGAATCGAATGAAAGTCAAATGCATTTAACAAAGCTAACTGAATAAAATGAATGTCATACACATTTAAACAAAGCTTTTTGAATCAAATAAGAGTTAAACACATTCAAACAAAGCTTTTTGAATAAAATGAAAGTCAAACACATTCAAACAAAGCTTTTTGAATAAAATGAAAGTTAAACACATTCAAACAAATCTTTTTTTAATCAAACACTACTACAAAACTTGGAAAAAGCACCACTAATAAAAGACATGTTATCTTAATAACGGGTCTGATTGAGGTATGAGATCTGACAACAGAGATAACGGGTCTCTAACGTGAAAATTTTACACTACAACCCGGTGTAGCTTCTGCTACCTACACCCCCCTCCCCAAGTGACGTCATTTTGTTCTTTTTTGTGTTTACTTTCTTTTTTTGTTTTTTGTTATATACCATTGCAAGTTAATTCAATGTTTTGAGTTTCAATTCCATGTAAAAATTTAGTGTACTCATATAAAATAAAGAGTGTGAAGAGATTTCCATGGTATCAATTATTATAAAGCAATTGATGACCCTATGTTTCAAAAAACTAAAAAAGCAATTAATGATCCTAACTCACAAGCAAATCAACTCAATAAGCAAATTACAAGCCTATTCAAAGCAATTACAAACAAATTGCAGTTGTTATGGCAGCGGTGGTGGCGAGATGATGGTGGTTATGTGGCAGCGGTGATAGCGGCGGCAGCGAGACATAAGTGGTCGTGGGGCAATGAGACAACAATGACTATTGTGGATTAATTAGTTGAGTGGGTTAGAGGGGGAAAGTGCAAAGGATTAAGAAACAGGAAAAATATAAAGAAGCTCAAATCACCATTGATAAAGCTTGCTTCTGATTTTAATGAGAAATGTATAGTTTTTAATTTTTTTTATAAACAGTATACTCGTATAATTTTATAATTGAACATATAATATTTTAAAAATGAACATATTTATTTAATAGTGTAAATGAACATACAATTATTTATAATTGAGCATATAATTTTCCAAAATGAACATATTTATTTAATGGTTGTAAATGAACATACAATTATTTATAATTGAACATATAATATTTCAAAATTGAACATATTTATTTAATATTTGTAATTGAACATATAATATTTCAAAACTGAACATATTTATTTAATAGTTGTAAATGAACATACAATTATTTATAGTTGAACATTTAATTAAGGAGCATTACCATAGATGAAAAATGTATAAAATTTATAATTTTGTACTTGTTATTGAAAAATTTTGAAGGTAGCACACACTCCTTATTGTAATTGTATGTAAGAATCATTTTCATGACAACTACAATATACTAATATAGCACACACTCTTATTGAAATTCCTTATTAAATTTCTAAAATTAACTACTTCATGATATAATTGGGTGCTTTAATTAGTAGTATAAAATTATGTTTATCATATATCTAAATTCTAATAAGTGTATCTTAATATGCATTTGATTATATTATATTATGTGATTGAACATTTACCAATTAAAAATGAACATTTATCAAAGAATTTTCCACTTCAAATATAAAAAGAACGAACATTAATATGTGAATGATCATGTGCTAATATATAAATGAACATTAATTATATTAATAATCTATTAACATGTGAATAATATCGTACTAATATATAAATGAACATTTACCAAATTGAAAATGAACATTCATAAAAAATAGAACTTTCCACTACGAACTAAATTTACAAATCTATACTCATACGAAATAGATTAAATCATCCAGAAATTTGCGACAATTATACTCTTTTTTTAATTTTTTGAGTCCAGCAATTTTATAAACTAATAACACACCATAGATTTACTTTTTTCCCCATTTATTTTTACAAAATTAAGTAAAATTATATCATCATACTTACGTTGATACATTTTCAAGCTGATTGTTTCTTTTATTTTTCATGAAAACACAATTGCAACAAAAATCAGTAAAAAAACTAGGATATTATACTTGTGTTTTCATTTCAAAAATCAACAAAAACACTTACAATTTCGATTTTCGACTTTGTTTTGGTATTTTTTCAGCGATTGTGTAAATTTGTCTCATATACTAGACATTGTGGTTGACTATTATAGAGAATTATAACTTTTTACTGAAATTTATTTGCAAAAATTGAAGATTTTGATGAGAGGGAAAATGGAGAAATAAAATGAAAAGAATGAAGAGAGAGAATTTGAATGGCGGTTCAATTTTTTTTTTCCATAATGTAGTGTGTGGGCTAAATGGTTACTGTAACAACTTGAGTGGATAGTATATGGGAAGTGAGGAGTTAGTGAGAGGAAGGGTAAAACGGTACCGTTTTGCATGGGGGTGTAGGTAGTAGACCCTACACTAGGGTCTAGTGTTCACTAATTACTCTACGTGTACTAAGGACTCAGTACGATTGGTTGAGAAAAATACAAAGAGTGATAAGAGACCCGTTACCAAAATTAATGGGTCTCTCATGTAAACTAGGGCCCACAACTTGTGTAGGAGAAAAAACAAAGAAGGTTAAGGGACCCGTTGTTTGACCAAACAAGTCTTTCTCCTCTACCCACCTTAAAGATATAATGATATGTACTCATCAAATATCACGCCTAATTGACCCATACAGTACTCATATTCGGCCTCCTCCTTTCACTCTTTTTTCTCTATCCTCTAAGGTTCACCTCCTGCCCTTCATATATACTCTTCAATTTTTCATCAATTATCATGCCTTAAACTGGTGCGGCAAACCCCCTTTGGCGTTGTTCCTTCCTAAAATAATCCAACAACAACATCACACCATACCTTGTTTGGTTTTTATTTGTTCAATTGGCATGTCTAAGTTATACGATTTGAGGGATAATTGTGCTCTAAGGGTGTATATATGAAGTTGGGTTTCATTTTAAAGTGAATTTATAGTATTTTGCTGAGAAGTTTGTGCTTGTTTTATTGATTTTCATAGCTTACCATTTCCAGATTCATCAATTCAGGTGAGTAATTGAGTATTTTATTTATTATTTTACTTTTTTTTTTCTTTTGATAGTCTTTACTTTTAGATCTAACGTGTGGGTTTGATCTTGTTTTGTGTACTCCAAATTATGCAAAGGTGAGTAAATACTAAATAGTTATAATCGTTTTGATTTTCCTTATTTGTTTTAATCTAAGAAGTATTATTTAGTGGAAGAGTTTATTCTTGTGTACGATTAAATTTTGGGGGTTAGGGTTCTTTTTTTTGTTTATATTCTGGAATTTGATTAAACTGATCTAAATTCTAAAGTTGAGTTTTAAAATAAATTTCTACGCGATTTGCAATAGTGTGCTAATGATGTTTGTTTCTTAGAAATATTTGACAGGAATGAAGTAGATCTTGATGGCAATGAGAAACATCAAAAAGTGATGGCGAAGCTATAAAACGATGGTACCCGATTTTGAAGTTGAAGGCAATCGTTTTAGGGTGTTTTTTTTTTTGTTTTTTTTTTTGTGTACCTTTGTATGAATTTAGACATAACAATTTGTGATTTTATTTTGTTTCATAATATAGATTTTAGATGCTTGTTGTACCTAATACGATTTATTGTAATTTTTTTTAAAACAAGTTGTAATTTTGCTGTATTAATATTAACAAATAATAAAGAATATAACGAATTATTTTTAAAAAAAAAAACTAAATGAAGAATGAATTTTAATTACTCGTATTTTAGATAAAAAAAAAATGTGTTTTTATTATAATTAATACTGTATTAATATGCGGGTTGGTCGGTATATGTATTTTTTTTATTTATATAGAGTCAAAGAGACTCCATATCTTACATATGGGGTCTGAAATTTATTTAATAAAGGGACCCAATATCTCTACTAACGGGTCTCTTCCCTATGACATTATTGTACGAAACGTGCTAGTATAACATACCCCTTATATATGATAACGGGTCTTTTCTTTCTACAAAATAGACCCCTGCATTCGAGGCGGTCTGTTTTTCAAACAGAGAAAAACAGACCTCCGAGATAGAGACCCGTCCAAATGCGGTCTTTAAGGCATATTTCAACGGGTTTGTTTGCCTATTTTTGTAGTAGTGAAAGAAAAGTATAACACATTCAAAAAAAGCTTTTTGACTCAAATAAAAGTCAAACACATTCAAATAAAGCTTTTTGAACTATATGAAAGTCAAACACATTCGAACAAAGACTTTTGTATGAAATTAAGTCAAACACATTCAAACAAAACATTTTGAATCAAATGAAAGTCAAACACATTTAAACAAAAGCTTTTTGAATTGAATAAAGTCAAATGCATTCAAAAAAGCTAATTGAATCATATGAAAGTTAAACACACTCATAGAATGGTTTTCAAATCAAATGAAAGTCAAACAAATTTATACAAAGCTTTTCGATTCAAAGAAAATCAAACAAATTCAAACAGAGCTTTTGAATCAAATGAAAATCAAGCACATACAAACAAAGCCTTTTGAATCGAATGAAAGTAAAATGCATTCAAAGAAGCTAATTAAATCAAATGAAAGTCGAACACATTCAAACAAAGCTTTTTGAATAAAAGAAAAGTTAAACACATTTAAACAAATCTTTTTAAATCTAATGAAAGTCCAACACATTCAATGAAATCTTATTGAATCAAAGAAAAGTTAAACACATTTAAACAAAGCTTTTTGAAACAAATGAAAATCAAACACATCAAAACAAAGCTTTTTGAACCAAATGAAACTCATAGACACTCAAACAAAGATTTTTTAATCGAATGAAAGTCAAATACTTTTAATGAAGCTAATTGAATCGACCTAAAGTCAAACACATTAAAACAAAGATTTTTGAATCAATTGAAAATCTAACACATTCAAACAAAACTTTTTGAATCAAATGAAAGTCAAACACATTCAAACAAATCTTTTTGAATCAAAGGAAAGTGTAACACATTCATACAAAGCTTTTTGAATCAAAGGAAAGTCAAACACATTCAAACAAAGCTTTTCGAATCGAATGAAAGTGAAATACATTCAAACAAAGCTAATTATATTAAATGAAAGTCAACAACATTCAGACAAAGTTTTTTGAATAAAATGAAAGTCAAACACATTCAAACAAAGCTTTTTTAATCGAATGAAAGTCAAATGCATTTAACAAAGCTAATTGAATAAAAAGAATGTCAAACACATTCAAACAAAGCTTTTTGAACCAAATAAAAGTCAAACACATTCAAACAAAGCTTTTTGAATAAAATGAAAGTCAAATACATTCAATCAAATCTTTTTTAATCAAAGAAAAGTGTAGCACATTCAAAAAAATCTTTTTGACTCAAATCAAAGTCAAACACATTGAAATAAAGCTTTTTGAACCATATGAAAGTCAAAGACATTCGAACAAAGACTCTTGTATCAAATGAAAGTCAAACACATTCAAACAAAGCATTTTGAATCAAATAAAAGTCAAACACATTAAAACAAAGCTTTTTGAATTGAATAAAAGTCAAATGCATTCAAAAAAGCTAATTAAATCAAATGAAAGTAAAACATTGTCATAGAATGGTTTTTAAATCAAATGAAAGTCAAACAAATTTATACAAAGCTTTTTGATTCAAAGAAAATCAAACACATTCAAACGGAACTTTTGAATCAAATGAAAATCAAGCACATTGAAACAAAGCTTTTTGAATCGAATGAAAGTCAAATGCATTCAAAGAAGCTAACTAAATTAAATGAAAGTCGAAAACATTCAAACAAAGCTTTTTGAATCAAAGGAAAGTCAAACACATTCAAAAAAATCTTTTTGAATCTAATGAAAGTCAAACACATTCAAAAAAATCTTTTTTGAATCAAAGGAAAATCAAACACATTCAAACAAAGCTTTTTGAAACAAATGAAAGTCAAACACATTAAAACAAAGCTTTTTAAACCAAATGTAACTCAAATACATTCAAACAAAGTTGTTTTAATCGAATGAATGTCAAATACTTTTAATGAAACTAAATGAATCAAATTAATGTCAAACATATTAAAACAAAGATTTTTGAATCAATTGAAAGTGAAACACATTCAAACAAAGCTTTTTGAATCAAATGAAAGTCAAACACATTCAAACAAAGCTTTTTGATTCGAATAAAATTCAATTGCATTTAACAAAGCTAATTGAATTAAATGTTAGTCAAGTACATTAAAACAAAGCTTTTTAAATCCAATGAAAGTCAAACACATTCAAACAAAGCTTTTTGAATAGACAGGAAGTTACATGCATTCAACGAAGCTAATTGAATCAAATGAAAGTCAAACAAATTCAAACAAATTTTTTTGAATCAAATGAAAGTCAAACACATTCACACAAAGAATTTTAAATCAAATGAAAGTCAAATGCATTTAAATAAGCTAAATGAATCAAATGTAAGTCAAGTACACTAAAACAAAGCTTTTTAAATCCAATGAAAGTTAAACACATTCGAACAAAGCTTTTTGAATCGAATGAAAGTTAAATGCATTCAACGAAGTAAATTGAATCAAATGAAAGTCGAACACATTTAAACAAAGATTTTTAAATCCAATGAAACTTAAAAACATTTTAACAAAGCTTTTTGGATCGAATAAAAGTCAAATGCATTCAACGAAGCTAATTGAATCGAATGAAAGTCAAACACATTCAAACAAAACTTTTTGAATCAAATAAAAGTAAAAAACATTCAAACAAAGCATTTTGATCGAATAAAAATCAAATGCACTCAACGGAGCTAATTAAATCAAATGAAAGTCATACATAACGAAACATATCATTTTGAATCAAATGAAAGTAGACACATTCAAACAAAGATTTTTGAATCAAATAAAAGTTAAACACATTAAAACAAGGCTTTTTGAATTGAATGAAAAGTCTAACACATTAAAACAAATCGTTTTGAAACAAACAAAAGTAAAAAAACATTCAAAAAACGCTTTTAGAATCAAATGAAAGTCAAATGAATTCAACGAATCTAATTGAATCAAATGAAAGTAAAACACATTCAAATAAAGCTTTTTAAATCAAATGAAAGTTATACAAGTTCAAACAAAGTTATTTAAATAAAAAGAAATCAAAAACATTTAAACAAATCTTTTTAAATCGAATGAAAGTCAAAAGCATTTAACGAAGCTAATTGAATCAAATGAAAGTCAAACACATTCAAACAAAGATTTTTGAATCAAATGAAAGTCAAACACATTCAAAAAAAGATTTTTGAATCAAATGAAAGTCAAACTAAATCAAACAAAGCTTTTTGAATTAAATGAAAGTCAAACACATTTAAACAATGCTTTTTGAATAAAATGAAAATCAAACACATACAAACAAAGCTTTTTTAATAAAATGAAAGTTAAACACATTTAAGCAAATCTTTTTGAATCAAAGGAAAGTGTAACACATTTAAAAAAGATTTTTGAATCAATTGAAAGTAAAAAACATTCATACAAAACTTTTTTAACAATATGAATGTCAAACACATTCAGACAAAATTTTTTGAATCAAATGAAAGGGAGACATATTCAAACAAAGCTTTTAGAATAGAATGAAAGTTAAATGCATTCAACGAAGCTAATTGTATCAAATGAAAATGAAACACATTCAAATAGAGCTTTTGAAATCAAATGAAAGTCAAACACATTTGAAAAAGCTTTTTGAATTAAATGAAAGTCAAACACATTCAAACTAAGCTTTTTGAATCAAATGAAAGACAAACATATTCAAACAAAGCTTTTTGAATCAAATGAAAGTCAAACACAATCAAACAAAGCTTTTTGAATCAAATGAAAGTCAAACACATTAAAACAAAGCTTTTTGAATGGAATGAAAGTGAAATACATTTAACGAAGCTAATTGAATCAAATGAATGTAAAACACATTCAAACAAAGCTTTTTGAATCAAATGAAAGTCAAACACATTCAAGCAAAGATTTTTAAACCAAATACAAGTCAAACACATTCAAACAAAGCTTTTTAAATCGAATGAAATTCAAATGCATTCAACAAAGCTTATTGAATCAAATGGAAGTTAAACACGTTCAGACAAAGCTTTTTGAATCAAACGAAAGTAAAAAATATTAAAATAAAGCTTTTTAAATCAAATGAAAGTCAAACACATTCAAAAAAATCCTTTTTAAAATAAAGGAAAGGGAAACACATTCAAACAAAGCTCTTCGAACCGAATGAAAGTCAAACACGTTCAAACAAAGCTTTTTGAACCAAATGAAAGTCAAACACATTCAAACAAAGCTTTTTGAATTGAATGAAAGTCAAATGCATTTAACAAAGTTAATTGAATAAAAAGAAAGTCTAACACATTCAAACAAAGCTTTTTGAATAAAATAAAAGTCAAACACATTCAAACAAAACATTTTGAATAAAGCTGCTATTTGTAAGATTCTTTGGGATCTTGCTCGTAAAGCTGACAATATGTGGGTGAAATGGGTGCATACCTATTATTTCAGCAATAGAAATATTTGGACTGCTACTATTCCCAAGAAATGCTCCTGGGTGTTGAAGAAAATCTTGACTTGCAGAGATATTATTGATGATATTGGTGGCTAGTCATCTATTACGAAAAATGGGAAAATGAGTATTGCTAAACTTTATGCCCGGATTCGACCTCAGGCCTCTAAAGTAGGGTGGAAAATAATTGTTTGCAATAACCAAGCTGCTCCTAAGAGTATTTTCATTACTTGGTTAGCCTTGCTTTATAAACTTGCTACTAAGGACAGAATTGTTAAGTGGAATGCAAGTTGCGATCCTATTTGCTTTTTCTACCAGAACTCTTGTGAAACTGTTTCTCACTTGTTCTTCTGTTGTCCTTACTCTAATACTATTTGGGAACAGATTTTGAAGCTTCTTGATGTGAAAAAATCAGTTCAACCTTTTCACATTGAACAACAATGGATAGTTAAGAATTGCAGGAAGTCTAGCAGCAAGGGAAGAGTATACTCTATGTGTTTTGCTGAGGCTATTTACAGTATATGGCTGCAAAGGAATAGTTTGATGTTTACAGGTGACTGTAAACCTGCAGAAACTGTTTTTAAAGACATTGTTTTTTGACAAGAGGAAAATGTATGTCGTTATCTACCCTTCCCCCAAGTCAAACTAAATTTGTAAACACCTAACCAACCTTATATGAATATAGGGCAAGTTAAGGGTCGATCCCTAGGGAATGCAATGATGAAAACTAGAGTCTAAGTCAAGCTACCTCGAAGATGGAGTTGAAATTATGGTTGGCACTATGGTAAACTAAAACAAGTCTAATCAAGTAAATCAAAGGTCTAAACACTAGGGATATGGGTTCCACATGCAAGTTCAATGATAATGCTAATTTAGAGCTCAATCAATTAATTCAAGTATTGCAATGGACAAACAATAGTAGCAATCAAGAGAGTTCAAATGCTATCTCCTATAGGCCAATCTAGGAGTCACTATGAAAGGAAAATCAAGAAGAATCACAAGCAAACCCAATCAATTAGAGCAACTTTCAAATCAATTGTTCATGTCATTAAGAGTTGCAATGCAATCTAGATTAATCTTATAGGTTGATCACTCCTAGTCTAATCAATCACATGCAAAACTATGACAACCAATTTAATTGCAACAAATCAATCAATCAAAGAGCATCAACTAGCAATTTCATTAATCAAACATGCTTCCCCCTTTACCTAGCAACTAATCTACTCACTAATCATGGTGAAATTCAAAAAAAAATAACTAGAAATTGCATTGATCATCATTCTATATCAAAATCTAAGAGAAATCAAAATATTCAACAATATCAAACTCAAATCCAAAGAAAAACAAGCAACAAGCATAAATCAAATAGCAAGTAAGTAAGAGGTGAAAGTAGGAAGAGATTCTCACTAATATTGATGATTGAAAATGAAGAAATCCAAACTTGATTGATCAAATGTTGAGTTACAAATCCAAAACCAAGAACTTCTCTCTAACTTCTCTCTAAATTCTCTCTCTAAAACTAAGCTAATGAAATATTTTTAAAAAGTTGGTTTCAAAAAGGAATTACAATTCTATTTGTAAGCAAAGAAGAAACCGACAAATCCCGCGCCCTCTCCCGATGAACCCGCGGCCGCGGAGAAATGGGTACGGAACCCTCCGCGGGCTATATGGGCAACACCCGCGCCCGCGGCAGTATAAACCCGCGCCCGCAGCCACAGATGTCGCGCCCGCGGCTAATCCCCTGCTCCCAAAACTCAATCAGGGGGCCGCGGTCTCTCTGAGACGGAGCGCCCTCTCCAAGTTTCCCGCGCCCGCGGAGAGCCCGCGGGGCAACCGCGGGAAGTTCCTGCCAAAATCTGCCACTTGAGCCCGCGCCCGCAGCCTGCTGGCAATACCTTGGAGACCTCTCCGAGGCCTCTTCAAGGCCTCCCTAAGCCCTCTCTAGCCAAATGCTTCTTCCTTGCTTGGTCATTAAGGTCCCAACTTGATTCCTTTGCAAAGGTGATTCTCCAAGTACCTACACAAGCAAACAAAGAAAGGAAATAAAAGGGAAAAAGAGCCAAATAAAAGGAAAATACGAGAAAAACACGAGAACCGTAAATAAAAGAGGAGAAAGAGAAACTAAAGGAAAAAGGACCAAAAATAAGAGAAGAAAGCATGAAAAAGGGAAAGAAATAACCCTAAAAGACTACCCTATGAGTGCCATAAATGACACTCATCAAATTCCCCCAAGCTAGACTTTTGCTCGTCCCGAGCAAAACAAGGGCTAAAAAGGAAAAATAAGGGCTTATTTGAAGCAAAAATAAAAAGAGGGGCGAGAATTTACATTAAGACTCACTGTCGTAGGAATCACGGTTGTTTTTAGCTACAACAAGCCATTTAAACCCCTAGATCGCCCTAGAGGACGAGTGATGCTCTCGTAAGGGTATCCTAAGAGTTTACCCATAACTCTCCACCAAAACCCCAAGAGGCAAACCATAAAAGGAAAAGAAAGAGGAAAAAGGAAACAAAATCTTTACGAAATGGACTTTACAAAGAGACTATAATTCAAATGAATAATAACCTTTCTAAAGTGAATTATGGTATGCACGTTATAAGATACCTAAGGTTGATTGAAACATAAATATGCTAAGCATAGGAACTAGTTATCATACTCCACTTTCATCCCAACGGTCTTACCGCGTTCCCCCTACTAATCTCAAATCTCACCTTAGTGAGCATCTCATAGATTCCGCGAAGGAACCGGAAAAAGATCAATATTTTGGGCTACTCGACATCTTGATTTCACATCCCCTTTCCTTAGTCTACAACCCATGATTCCCTCCACCGATGAAAGACTCAACTCCTAGGTCCAAAGGTCTTCCCAAGGGTTGTAACGTAAGGCAAGAAGGGTTAAGGTAGGCTAAAATTTAAAATTTGGTGGTTATCCTAAATTGTGAAGCAAAGACCGGCCAAATCTCAACACCAAACTTAAGTAATCACCAAACAAAAACGTATTAACACCCCCAAGCTTATTCAAAGCAACAATCTTCAAACATAAGAACAAAAAGTGCAAATGCTTTCCCCCCAAGCTAAAAGAAACATTGTCCTCAATGCATAGAGAGGAGAAAGACACTTGAATTTTTATGGTTTTTCCTTTTTTTTTTTTTTTTTTTTAAATTTTTTTTTAAAATTTGTTTGTATTTTCTCGTACTCCTTAAAAGAATTAGTCCTTGCCTTTTTTACTAAGGACGACTTTTACATAAGCATTTGCCATTATTTACCAAATATATACAACTCAATTATGTGTACCAATTCGAATCAAACTCCAACTTCATAGACCACAATCACCAAAAATTGACCCTTGCTTCACAAAAACCAAAAAGAAGGAGAACGAAATATAAGGCTCAAGATATCTAATTATGCGGCTTGAAAAGAGGGAAAAAGGTTCAAAGGGGTAACAAGTAGGCAAATGTATCCCAAACCAAAAAAAAAAAAAGTAAACATAAAGGGACTATCCTAGAAAAAGAAAATACCTCCCCGAAAAGTTGCCTTTGTCCTCCCTAGGTAGTTCGGTCACGATCTTAGGAATCATACGCTAAGATTCTAGATTAGGTTTGCGAAAATCAAGGATCCATGCCGCTCATGCAAGAATTTGATGAAAGCTTGAACAAATATACATCTCACATGGTTGTAGCAAAAACTCACTAAGGTTGTCAAATCAAAGATAGGGAGCAACTACCAACATGCCACAAACAAGTAGAATCCGGTTTCATGATCCCCCTAGTTCTAGACAACTATATTAGCATGCTTTATCCTAGAATCAACCAAACGTAATCTCAAACCGTGCATACCATTATTACCTAGGAAGACTATTATTCGAAAGCAAAAGTCCGTTGCATACAAGTCCAATTTTCAAAAAGAGAAAGAGTGAAAATAAAGCCTCAAAAAGTTATGCACACAAACAAGAATAAAAGAAAGGGAAAGAAAAGAAAAGAGAAGATGGAAAACTTAGATAAGGACAAGAAAGGGAAAGAGGAAAAGGGCAAAGATGAAATCATAACACGTTTATCCCAATCGACATACAAGCGGCTTCAGGGAAAGAGGAAAAGCGATCAGCAGCTGCTGCTGCTGGTGTTGGTGATGCTGAACTGTTGCTGTCTTTGTTACTGTTGCTATTTTTTTTTAATGTTGTTGCTGGCTTCAGGTGATGTTGCTGGCTGCTGTTTCAGCAGCTGCTGTTGCTGGAGTTGCTGCACTGTACTGTTGCTGTCTGTGTTGCTGCACTGTACTGTTGTTGTTTGTGTTGCTGCACTGTACTGTTACTGTCTATGTTGCTGTTTTTTACTGCTTGTGCTGGTTTTAGATGCTATTGCTGGTTGCAGTTGTTGTAAATCAGTGTTGCTAACGTTGAAATCTGGTGCTTTGTCTTGTTGCTTTCCCTGAGGTGATGTATTACCCTCTTTTGTCTAGTCCTGTTGCTTTTGCAACTGAGTCTAGGTGGAGGTTTTCCTTTTGCAGTTTGCAGGGGTGGTGTTTATTGTTGTTGCTCTGTGCTTATCTTTGTGTTCTTGGGCCTTGTTTCCAGAACCCTTCCTAGAAGGTAGCTGGAAGCTTGTGCTCAGGGTGTTCTTGTCTCTTTCTCCTGAACCCTTAGAAGGTGGCAGGAGATAGAGCTTGAAATGTTTGGTGGTTGGTTGGCCTGTTTTTTAGGTCTTGTGGGGTTTGGTGTTTGTTATAACTTAGCTTTTGTGAATTGTAACTTTTCCTTTTGGTAATAAAATTTCTCTTATTTTCCAAGAAAAAAAAATATTCAAACACATTCAAACAAAAGCTTTTTGAATCAAATGAAAGTTAAACACATCCAAACAAAGCCTTTTGAATTAAATGAAAGTAAAAAACATTCAAATAAAGCTTTTCGAATCAAATGAAAGTAATAAACATTCAAACTTACGAGGGGTGGAACTAGGTCGTTGAAACCAATCTTCCCTCGGTCAAACTAAATTTATAAACATTTAACCAACCTAAATACTAGTATAAAGGCAAGTCAAGGGTCGAACCCAAAGGAATGGTAATGTTTAAGCGCTCTCAATTATGCGCCTAAGCTAGGTGGAAGTCTAAGGATAAAAGGAGAACACTAACAACTAACAAACAAAGAAACCAAACAAATAAAGCTGATTATGAGGTGAGGGATTTTCAAGGCTTTGTTGATACTATGGAATTCTGTGAGATTCAGAGCAAAGGTCCCTTTTATTCTTGGTCTGATAAGGCTCATGATGGTCCTAGGACCTACACTAGAATTGATAGAGGTTTGATCAACTAGGGCTGGTTGGATGTCTATGGGCATGTTAAGGCTCTTTACCTTAATCCTGATCTGTCTGATCACAGTCCTATCTTGATTGATCTTTCTTCTGCTCCTCCTTCTCAAGGAAGACCTTTCAAGTTTTTGAATTGTATAGAAAAGCATGACCAGTTCCAGGATTCTATGAGGGATGCTTGGAGTGATCTTGCGCCTGGAAAGGCTATGTTGAGAGTGTGGAATAAACTTAAAAATGTTAAAAGCAAAGTTAAGGCTTTGCACTTAAAGCACTATGTAAGAACTGCAGAAAGGATTGAAGTTGCTCTTGTTGACTTGGATAGCATTCAAAATGATATTGCTGAAAATGTTGATAGTCCTGAGCTTCAAATTAAGGAATCTGAGGACATTGCTCAGGTTAAGTATTGGACTGGGATTCAGGAAATCATTTATAAATAGAGATCTAGAGTGGAGTGGGTGAGATTGGGTGATGCTAATAATCATTATTTCTTTTCTATGATGAAGCAAAGGCACCCTAGAAACATATTTAACTCTATTTACAATGAGCAGGATGTTCTACTTAGAGATTCCAATCAGGTGGCTACTGAAGTTTGCAAGTTTTATAATAAGAAACTGTTTGGTGAGAAAGCTGCTTGGTTGCCTGCTATTGATTTGGTGACTATGAGGAAAGGGAAACAATTAAGTTTTACTTCTTAGCAATTATTAATTGCCCCTATTACTCATGCTGATATTGACAAGGCTTAAAAGGACATTGATGATTCAAAAGCTCCAGGGATAGATGGCTTCAAAGCTTTTTTCTTTAAGCAAGTTTGGAATGATGTAAAATCAAATGTCTATGCTGAGGTGCAGGAGTTCTTTGCAACTGGTGTTATGCAGAAGCAATGGAATTGTACTACCATTACTCTGGCTCATAAGGTTCCTAATCCTTCATATGTGAAAGAGTTTAGGCCTATAGCTTGTTGTACAGTGATTTATAAGCTGGTTTCTAAAGTTATAACAGCTAGGCAGGCTAAGGTTATTGGAGAGGTCGTTGATGAAGCTCAGGCAAGATTTATTCCAGGGAAGCATATTGGGTATAATATCTTCCTTGCAACTGAGTTAATTAAAGGCTATTCTCATAGATTCATTACCCCAAAATGCATTATTAAAATAGATTTGAAAAAGGCTTATGATTCCCTTGAATGGAGATTTTTAGGGGTTGTTATGGAAGAGATGAGTTTCCCTAAGCAGTTTATTGAGTGGGTTATGGGGTGTATCACTTCAGTCTCTTTCTCAATTATGTTAAATAGGTTTCCGAGTATTCCTTTTAATGCAAGGAAGGGTTTAAGGCAAGGAGATCCCATGTCTCCCTTTATGTTTGCTATTGGGATGGAGTATCTTACAAGGTGCTTGCATGATTTACAAGCTAATCCTGACTTTAATTATCATCCAAGGTGTGAGAAAATGGGTATTACTCATCTAATGTTTGCAGATGATCTTCTGATGTTTGCAAGAGCTGATATGGTTTCTGTTCAGTTGCTATTTCAAGCTTTCCAAAAGTTTTCGATGGCTTCTGGCTTGTTTGAAAATTTAGATAAGAGTGAGGTGTTCTTTGGGGGTGTTAATGAAGAAGACCAGCAATTTCTAAGAGATGCTCTTAGGGTTTCTCAAGGCACTCTTCCTTTTAGTTACCTTGGGGTGCCTTTGTCTTCAAAGAAATTAACTATCAACCAGTGTAGACGCTTGGTTGAAAGAGTTACTACTAGAATCACAAGCTGGACTGCTAGACATCTTTCTTATGCAGGTAGGGTCCAGTTGCTGAAAGGGGTTCTATTTGGTATTCAAACTTATTGGGCTCAAATTTTATCCTTCCAAAGAAGATTCTTATTGAAATTGAAGCTAGATTCAGAGCTTTTCTTTAGACTGGAATAGCTAATTTTTCAAGGAAAGCCCTTGTTGCTTGGGATACAGTTTGTTTGCCTAAAGTGAGTGGAGGATGGAATGATCTTTCTCTCCTAATTTGGAATAAAGCAGTTGTGACTAAGTTACTCTGGGATTTATCTAATAAAGCTGACAACCTTTGGGTGAAGTGGGTTCACACCTATTCCTTCAAAGACAGAAAATGTTGGGATTGTCCTGTTCCCATGCTCTTAGGTTCTTAGAAAAATTCTGCAATGTAGGGAGGTTGTAGATAGTGTTGGGGGGGTGGGGTAACTTTGTTCAAGGACATGTGATGAAGATTAAAAAGCTATATGCCTTGCTTAGACCTCAAATATAGAAAGTTTATTGGAGAAGGTTGATTTGCAATAATCGAGCTACCCCTAAGAGTGTTTTCATTTTGTGGCTTACTATTTGGAATAGACTGGTCACAAAGGATAGATTACAGGCATAGAATATCGTTTGTGATCCAGTCTGCTTGCTGTGTTTACAGAAAGCTGAAATAGTTCATCACTTGTTTTATTTATTGTGCTTATACTCAGAAAGTGTGGAAAGCTGTTTTGAAGGTTTTGCATTACAATAGACAAGTTTTGTAGTTTGCTGATGAAGTCAAGTGGATAATGAAGAATTGTAGAGCCAAAAAAGGGCTGCTACTTATAGATTTTGCTGAGACAGTTTACAGCATCTGGATTTAGAGGAACTTAAATTAATTGTTTTTAATGGTGTCTATAAACCTGCTGAGGTTGCTGTCAGGGATACTGTCTTTAATATGGCCTGTAGATGCAATGAGACATACTGTGCTTTGCTAATTAGTTAATTTTTTGTCTGTTTGTTGGTTTTGTTGTATGGCCTGTTTGTCCAGTACTGCTGTTTGTTATGGCTGTGTCAGGGAAGGTCTTGGGTTTGTTTTGTTTGGTGTCCTGTTCCATGTCTTTTTTCACCCTTCCTAGAAGGTGGCTTCTTAGTTTTAGGATCTGATTTTGGGTTGTTTGCCTGGTTCATGCTGTTTTGTTTGGGGTTTCCAACTTAGCTTGCTGTAAGTTGTAATTTCTTTTACACTTTTAGTAATAAAACTCTATTTACCAAAAAAAAAAGTCAAACAGATTCGAACAAAACTTTTTGAAAAAAGGAAAGTCAAATGCATTCAACGAAGCTAATAGAATCAAATAAAATTCAAACCCATTCAAATAAAACTTTTTGAATCAAATGAAAGTCAAATGCATTCAACGAACTAATTGAATCTAATGAAAGTAAAATACATTCAAACGAAGCTTTTTAAATCAAATGAAAGTTAAACACATTTAAAAACAGCTTTATAAATCAAATGAAAGTTAAACACATTCAAACAAAGCTTTTTGAATCAAAATAAAGTCAAACACATTTAAACAAAGCTTTTAGACTAAAAATGAAGGTAAAACACATTCAAACAAAGGTTTTGGAATCAAATAAAAGTCAAACACATTCAAATAAAGTTTTTTGAATCAAATAAAAGCCAACACATTCAAACAAAGCTTTTTGAATCAAATAAAAGTCAAACACATTCAAACAAAGCTTTTTGAATTAAATGAAAGTCAAACACGTGCAAGCGAAGCTTTTTGAATCGAATAAAAGTCAAATGCATTCAAACAAAGATTTTAGAATTGAATGTAAGTCAAAAGCATTCAACGAACTAACTGAATTAAATGAAAGTCAAACACGTTAAAGCAAAGTTTTTTGTGTCAAATGAAAGTCAAACACATTCAAATAAATCTTTTTAAGTTAAATGAAAGTCAAACACATTTGAATAAAGCTTTTTGAATAAAATGAAAGTCAAACACATTTAAAAAAAGCTTTTTTGAATCAAATGAAAGTCAAACACATTAAAACAAAGCTTTTTAAATGAAATAAAAATCAAACAAATGAAAACCAAGCTGTTTAAATCAAATAAAAGTCAAATTTATTCAAACAAATATTTTTGAATTGAATGAAATTCAAATGCATTCATCGAACTAATTGAATCAAATGAATGTCAAACACATTCAAACAAAGCTTATTGAATCAATTAAAAGTCAAACACATTCAAACAAATCTTTTTAAATCAAATGAAAGTCAAACACATTCAAACAAAGCCTTTTGAATCGAATAAAAGTTAGACACATTCAAACAATGGTTTTTGAACCAAATGAAATTCAAACACATTCAAACAAAGCTTTTTAATTTGGGAAATTCTCAATGGTAGCCTCCAACTATTGCTTATTCTTAATGGTAGCCAAATTTTTTTTCGATTCTCAATGGTAGCACCCTACTTTTTAAAAGTTGCAACCGTAACCTTTATTATGTTTTTCTGTTAAATTTCTGTTAAATCTAACCTTAATCTAAACCAAGGTTAGCTTTTTTAAAAATAAAAAAAATAAAATCCCTCCTCCCCCTCCACGTCCCAGCCACCCTCCCACCTCCCTCTACTATCGAGCCACCCTCCTCCCTCCCTCCATTGTCAAGCGACTGAAATTCAACCCCCTTACATGTACAAGAATTACCCCTCTCAATCTCATTCAAAACAGCAGCCCGACAAAAGAGGGCAATTCTTATGAAACCTTAACTTAGTATCAATACAAGTAATTAAATATGAAAAGCATGACTATACTGACAATATATAAGTATCAGCTTCACCAAACTAAGTCAAACAAACAGAACAAGATCGATAAATCGCAACCATAAAAAAAAAAAAAAAAAAAACCCATCATTTTGTTTTTTTTTTTTTGTTTTTTTTTTTTGTATACTTGAAAGTAGTTATTGAAGCAATTACAGATTGTGGAAGCCCAATTGTAGCTATATGCCAAATTGGGTGGTTCACAGTTGACCCACCATTGTTCATCGTCGGAGCTTGACGGAGAAAATCCTTTTGTCCTGTCGGTAAAACAAACCCTTAAAATAATTGTACAAGTCGTAAGGAGAAGAAAGGAGATTCCGAGAATACAAATTGTAGATTATTATTGATAAAGAAAGGAGCTATATGACTTTTAGAGGACGACGACAATGGCGGCGAGGGTAGCGGTGGAGGAAAAGGATCAAAATTCCCAAGAATGATGGGGTAGCAATTGGAATAAAAAGGTTTTGTGAGCTTTTCACAGCTGTGTAAATTGTAAGAAGCAAGAAACGACGCCAAATAAAATTGAGAGAATATGCCATTGAAGGGAGCTTCAAAGAGATGAAAATGGCGGAATTGTGTTATATTGTCGTTGTGGGCTGGTTTAATTGACTTGAAGGGGTGGCATTGCATCAAATGAAAGTCAAACACATTCAAACAAAGCTTTTTGAATCAAACTAATGTCAAACACATTCAAACAAATCTTTTTGAATCAAATAAAAGTTAAGCATATTAAAACAAAGCTTTTTGAATCAAATGAAAGTTAAATACTTTCAAACAAGCTTTTTGAATAAAATGAAAGTCAAATGCATTTAACAAAGCTAATTAAATTAAATGAAAGTGAAACACATTCTTACAAAGCTTTTTATATCAAATGTAAGTCGAACACATTCAAACAAAGGTTATTGAATCGAAAGAAAGTCAAATGCATTCAACGAAGCTAATTAAATCAAATTAAAGTAAAACTAATTCAAACAAAGCATTTTTGAATCATATGAAAGTCAAACACATTCAACCAAAGCTTTTTTTTAATGGAATGAAAGCCAAATGCATTCAACGATGCTAATTGAATCAAATTAAAGTCAAACACATTCGAACAAAGCTTTTTGAGTTGAATGAAAGACAAATGCACTCAACAATGCTAATTGAATCAAATGAAAGTCAAACAAATTAAAACAAAGCTATTTTGAGTCGAATGAAAGTCAAATGCATCAAACGATTATATATAATTGAATCAAATGAAAGTCAAACACATTCAAACAAAGCTTTTGAATCAAATAAAAGTCAAACATATTAAAACAAAGCTTTTTGAATCAAATGAAAGTAGAACACTTTCAAACAAGCTTTTTGAATAAAATGAAAGTCAAATGCATTTAACAGAGCTAATAATTAAATTAAATGAAAGTCGAACACATTCACACAAAGCTTTTTGAATCAAATGAAAGTCGAACACATTCAATTAAAGGTTTTTTAATCGAATGAAAGTCAAATGCATTCAACGAAGCTAATTAAATCAAATTAAAGTCAAACTAATTCAAACAAAGCGTTTTGAATCATATGAAAGTCAAACACATTAAAACAAAGCTTTTTTAATCAAATTAAAACTAAACACATTCAAACAAAGCTTCTTGAATCAAATGAAAGTCAAATGCTTTCAATGAAACTAAATGAATCAAATGAAAATCAAACACATTCAATCAAATATTTGTGAATCAAATTAAAGTCAAACAAATTTAAACAAAGCTTTTTGAATCGTATAAAATTCAAATGCATTCAACGAAGTTAATTGAATTAAATGACAATCAAACACATTCAAACAAAGCTTTTTCGATCCAAATGAAAGTCAAACACATTCAAGCAAAGCTTTTTGAGTCAAATGAAAGTCAAACACATTCAAAAAAATCTTTTTAAATATAAAGAAAGTTAAACACATTTAAACACAGCTTTCTAAATCAAATGAAAGCCAAATAGATTCAAGCGTAGATTTTTAGGCTCTTTGTAAGTTGTATTTCTTTGCTTATTTGGTAATAAAATGTTATTTACCAAAAAAAAAAAGCTTTTTTAATTAAATGAAAGTCAAACACATTAAAGCGAAGCTTTCTGAATCGTTTGATAGTCAAATGCATTCAACGAACTAATAGAATAAAATGAAAGTAAAACACAGTCCAATAAAGCTTTTTAAATAAAATGAAAGTCTAACACATTAAAACAAAGCTTTTTGAATCAAATGAAAGTAAAAAAATTCAAACAAAGCTTTTTGAATCAAATGAAAGTCAAACACATTCAAACAAAGCTTTTTGAATCAAACAAAAGTTTAACACATTCAAACAAATCTTTTTGAATCAAATGAAAGTCAAACACATTTAAAAAAAGCTTTTTTAATCAAATGAAAGTCTAACACATACAAACAATGCTTTTTGAATCAAATGAAAGTCAAATACATTCAAACAAAGCTTTTTGAATCAAATGAAAGTCAACACATTCAAGCAAAGCTTTTTGAATTAAATGAGAGTCAAACACATTAAAACAAAGCGTTTTGATTCGAATGAAAGTCAATTGCATTGAACGAAGCTAATTGAATTATATGAAAGTCAAACATAATTAAATAAAGCTTTTTGAATCAAATGAAAGTCAAACACATTCACACAAAGGTTTTTGAATAAAATGAAAGGCAAACACATTCAAACAATTCAAGCTTCTTGTATCAAATGAAAGTAAAACACATTCAAATAAAGCTTTTTGAATCGAATGAAAGTCAAATGTATTCAAAGAAGCTAATTAAATCAAATAAAAATCAAACACATTCAAACAAAGCTTTTTGAATTAAATGAAAGTCAAACACATTCAAACAAAGCTTTTTGAGTCGAGGTTTGACTTTCGTTGACTTTCTCTCTTCTCTCTCTTCTTCATGGTTCTTCATTTTTGATTGGTTTTCTTCATCAAATCTGGGTTTCAATGGCGAAGAAGAAGAAGCAAGCTATTTCTACACCTCAAGTAGTGCAACAAAAGGCTGCTCAAGAAGTTGTTGGCTCGATTTTGAAGGATTTGGGAATTTCAAGTACCCCTTTTGTTCCTAGCCCGATTCAAGAGGGGGATGAGCTGCTTACTCCGGCGCCGGCGGCAGTTCAGTCAGCTGGTGGTGCTATTTCTGGTGTTCCTTTGGATGCTGAAGCTACTTCCGTTGCTAAAGCTGCTGCTAAATCGAAGCAGTCCAATGGAACAGTACCTAGGGTTTCTGAGGTTACTGTTCCATTAGATGCTGGTGGATCTGGGCACGGTGGTGCAACAGGACATTATGTATTTCCTTCCTCAATCTCTCTGGAGCATATTGCGCGCAATATTAATGAAGATCGAGCTGCTCCTCTTTCTGCCTTGGAGCTGAGCTCGCGCGATTCTACTGAAAACCGTGCTGCTTCCCCTGATCTGGAGCGGAATGGGACTCGAGCTTCATCTTTTGCGGGGAAATTGGCTGCAAAAGGAGCTACTCTATCTTTTGTTGCTCCGAAAGTGCAAGATGGAAAGCTAATTGCTGAGCTACAAGCAGCCGAGCTTGAGGAAGGTAATCGAAAATGGGCTAATGCTCTTGTTTTTTATGTGGTTGGCTTTTATCCTACTATTGCTGCTGTTCTTCGTTTCTTTGCTCAACAATGGAATGATATGCAAAAACCAGATGTGTATTGGCATGATGATGGGTACTTTATTATCAATATGTGTTCTAGTGATGATAGAGATACTATACTTTGTTCTGGTCCTCATATGTTCTTTGGAAAGCCTGCAATAGTTGGGGATACTTAGAACTATTCCTCTTTGGGTTAAATTCCCTAATCTTCCACTTAATTGTTGGGGATCTCACACTCTTAGCCGCCTTGGTAGTTTGCTTGGAGTGCCAATTTGTGCTGATGAGTGTACTACTAGACAGCTTAGAGTGTCTTTTGCTAGGGTTCTGATTGAGATTGATGTTACAATGTCTATACCAACCTCTGTGTGGGTTGAGAGTCCTTCGAAGGAATTATTGGAGATCAAGGTGGTGTATGAGTGGGCTCCTTCTTTTTGCTCTAAGTGTAACAAGATTTGTCATGATTGCTCTGTTAAGCCTCCTTTGCCTAAGCAGGCTTCTAAGCAACCGGCTCCTGTTCCTCCTAAGCAAAAGCAAGTTTGGGCTCCTAAGCCTACCCATGTTCCTGCTCCTACTGCTGATGTTGATGTTGGGGTTTCTGTTCATGGTCAATCTATTATTACTCCACAGGTTCATACCTCTAAGAATTCAGATGAGGGTTGGAGAATAGTAGGGAGGAAAACAAAAGGCCGGCAAACTAGAGTTCATCAGCCTGCTTCTACCTCTAATGCTTTTGTTGCTTTGTTTGCAAACGAAATGGATGGTGCAGGCGGTTTCACTATTAATCCAAGCGGGGGTGAGGTTAATCCCCCTTTGGTGTCATGATTTACTCTGTTTGGAATGTCAGGGGCCTGAATGACCCTGGCAAAGTTGCCTCTGTAAGGAGGTTGCTTCACTCTCATTCAGTTGATGTTGTTGGATTGCTTGAAACAAAAATCAAGTTGAAAAATGTTCTCACTTATCAGAAGAAGTTTGGCTCTTCTTGGCTTTGGTTGTGTAATTATGATCATTCTCCCAAAGGGAGGATTTGGCTTGTTGGAATGTGGATAGAGTAACTGTTAATGTCTTGAAGATTCATGAACAGTTCATACATTGTACTGTTTCTTCTAAGGATCTCTCTAGTCAAATTTTTCTCACTGTTGTCTATGGTCTTCACTCCATTCATGATAGGCTTTCTTTGTGGGAGGGGCTCAGAAGCATCTCTATCCAGCATTCTCCCTGGCTTTGTGTTGGTGATTATAACTCTGTTCTTCATGCTTCTGATAGGCTTCATGGTGCTGATGTTACTGATTATGAGACTAGAGACTTTCATAATTTGGTTGATGATTTGGGCCTCACTGAGCTCAAAAGCAAAGGGTCCTTCTACTCTTGGTCTAATAAGGCTCATACTGGCCCTAGAACGCTCTCTAGACTTGATAGAGCCTTTGGTAATCAAGCTTGGTTAGCTTCTCATGGGCATGTGGAGACTGTTTATCTCCCTCCTTCTTTATCTGATCATAGTCCAGTTTTGCTGGATATTTGCTCTGGCCCTGTTGGGAAAGGTAGACCTTTCCGGTTTCTAAATTGTGTTGCTGATCACCCTGATTTTCTTGATACTGTTTCGCAGGCTTGGGGCTCTGGTAGTTCTGTTTGGCAGAAGCTCAAATCTGTGAAGGCTGGTATCAAATCTCTTACTAGCAAGCAGTTAGGTAACATTGAGGAAAAGATTGACCAGGCTAATGTTGAGCTTTCTAGAATTCAAACCTTAATGGCTCAGAACCCTGATGATTTGGATTTATACGCTAAAGAATCTGATGCTATAAGGTTTTCAAGCACTGGAATGATATTCAGGAAAGCATCTTCAAGCAAAAATCTAGGATTAATTGGGTTAAGCTTGGAGATGGCAATTCTCACTACTTCTTTTTTGTGATGAAGACTAGGCAAGCAAGGAGTAGAATCGACTCCATTTTTTATTCTAATCAGGTGTTGCTTAAGGATCCAGATGCCATTTCTCATGAAATTATCTCATTCTATAAGTCTCTTTTAGGGACTCAGGTTCCTTGGCTCCCTGCTGTTGATCTTGTTACTATGCGGAGGGGTAAGCAGCTTAGTTCTACTGCTTAGAGCTACCTCATTAGGCCTATTTCTCATGCTGAAATTGATGTTGCTCTTAAGGGAATTGATAACACTAAAGCTCCTGGTATTGATGGCTTTAACTCCTTTTTCTTTAAGAGAGTTTGGCATATTGTGAAAGATGATATTTATGCAAGTGTTATTGATTTCTTTAATAATGGGATCTTGCCTAGGCAATGGAATTGCACAACTATTACTTTGGTCCCTAAAGTCCTTTCTGCTTCTCATGTTAAGGACTTTAGACCTATAGCTTGTTGTACTGTGGTTTATAAGCTCATTTCTAAAGTCATAACTGCTAGGCTTGCTGCTATCATTGGTGAGGTGATTGATGATGCTCAGGCAGGGTTTATTCCTGGCAAGCACATTGGTGACAATATTCTTCTTGCAACTTAATTGATCAAAGGCTATGATCACAAATTTATCTCTCCCAGGTGTATGGTTAAGGTGGATTTGAAGAAAGATTATGATTCAGTTGAGTGAGGATTCTTGATTACTGTCATACAGGAGCTTGGTTTCCCTCAGAGATTTGTTGATTGGATCTGGAATTGTCTTACTTCTGTCTCTTACTCTATTCTTATTAATGGTTTTCCTGCCCCCCCCCCCCCCCTTTGAAGCTAAGAAAGGGTTAAGACAAGGTGACCCTATGTCTCCCTTTCTTTTTGCTATTGGTATGGAATACCTCTCCAGATGCCTTGATGAGCTTGGGTTATCTCCTGACTTTAACTTTCATCCTAGAAGTGAAAAGTTAAACCTAACTCACATGATGTTTGCTGATGACTTATTGATGTTTTCTCGAGCAGATAGTATTTCTGTCAAACTTCTCTTCCAAGCCTTCTCAAAATTCTCGGGTGCCTCTAGGCTTTCTGCTAATCTTGATAAAAGTGAAGTCTACTTTGGAGGAGTCTCTGTTGATGTTCAGAAAGAGTTGAGAGAGCTTCTTGGTGTTTCTCAAGGCTCCATTCCTTTTAGGTATCTTGGGGTCCCTCTCTCTTCAAAGAAGCTTACTATTGCTCAATATAGGCCTTTGGTGGAGAGAGTCACTGCTAGAATTCAAGGATGGATGGCTAAACACTTGTCCTATGCTGGGAGGCTTCATTTGGTGAAGAGTGTGTTGTTTGGTATTCAGACTTATTGGGCTCAAATTTTTATTCTTCCGAAGAAAATTTTGAAAGAGATTGAGGCTAGGTTCAGGTGCTTTCTTTTGACTGGATCCTCTACTCCTGCTAAGAAGTCTTTGGTTGCTTGGAATAATGTCTGTCTTCCTAAAGTTTGTGGTGGCTGGAACCTGCTTTCTCTTCTTGAGTGGAATAAAGCAGCTGTCACTAAGTTACTTTGGGATATTGCTCACAAGGCTGATAATCTTTGGGTTAAGTGGGTTCATATCTACTATTTCAAGCATAAAGATTGTTGGACCACCCCTACCCCTGCTAGATGCTCCTGGTTCTTGAAGAAGATTTTGAGTTGTAGAGATATTGTGAATGATCAAGGGGGATGGGATGGTTTCGTTCAGGGTAACAAGTTGAAAATCAAGAAGCTTTATGATGCTATTAGGCCTCAAGTGCCTAAAGTTCCTTGGAAGAGAGTTACTTGCCATAACTTAGCAACTCCCAAAAGTGTTTTTATCTTGTGGCTAGCTTTGTGGAATAGGCTTGTCACTAAGGATAGGTTGCTTCAATGGCACATCTCTTGTGATCCAAAGTGTTTCCTTTGTCTGAATGGCAATGAAAGTGTTCAACATCTTTTCTTTGACTGTGATTTCTCTAGGAAGGTTTGGAGTAAGGTATTGGGGATCTTATGTGTTTCCAAGCCTGTTCAGCAGTTTAGTGATGAGATTGATTGGATGAAGAAAATCTGCAGAAGTTCCAGATTGAAGAATAAAGTGATCCAGGTGGCCTTCACTGAAATAGTTTATGGTATTTGGATTCAAAGGAATGCAGTTCTCTTTACTGGTTGTTGCAAGTCAGTTGATGCCCTTGTTCGGGATATTGTCTTTCACTCAGTTTGTAGAATCCCGGCGGGAAGCAAATATTTGATTGTTTAGAGCTTGTCTCGGGTTCCTTGTGTGTGTGTTCTGGTTTCTTTCTTTTTCAGTTGAGGTTCCTGTTGTATTTTGCTCTTTTTACTGTTCTTTTTTGCTGGTTTGCTGCTTGCTTGCTGTTTTTATGCTTTTGGTGCTGTGTTCTGCTGGGTGTATTGCTTTGCTTTGCTAGGAACTGTTGCCTTGCTGCTGCTTTCCTCTATGCTGCTGTTTTGGGGCTGGTCTTGGTGTTGGTGCACTGCTGTCTGCCCTGCTGTTCTGTTTTATGCAGCTGCTTGTTTTGCTCAATGCTTTGCTGCCTGCTGTCTGGTTTTGCTGCTGGGTGTCTGCTGTGCTTTGCTGTGTGCTGCGGGTTTGCTTCTGCACTGCTGGGTGTGCCTCTGCTCTGAAGTTCTGGTGCTGGTTGTTGCTGCATTGAGCTGCTGTAGGCTATGGGAGGTGCTTTTTGCTTCTGCTGCTGTACTGCTGATTTGCTGCTTATGCATTGGTTCACTGCACTGCTTTGCCTAGCTGCTGTCCCCCTGCTTTGCCTAGCTGTTGTTCCTCTGCTTTGCCTAGCTGCTGGTTTCTTGCTGCTGCACTATTGATGCTGCTAGTGCTGTGCTCTGATGTTGGTGTTGCTGTGCTATGCTTTGTGCCATGCTGTCTTCTTTTGGTGTTTGATTTGGTGCTCGTTTTGTTGTTTATCTTTGTTCTTTTGGTTTCTTTAGTCGGTTTGCAGGCATGTCTGCTTCTAGCTATAGTTTTTGGTGACTTTCGGGTGTTTGGCTTTGTTGTTTTCTGGTGTTTTTGTTGTCTGGTCCTGGTTTCCGGAACCCTTCCTAGAAGGTGGCCGGAAAGCTGAGTCCAATTGTTCTAGGTCCTTCCTAGAACCCTTCCTAGAAGGTGGCTAGGTTTGGGTCTAGAACTGGTCGTGGGGTGACCTGTTGTTTTCAGGTCTTTTGGTGTTCTGGTGGTAGTTATAACTTAGCTTTTGTAAGTTGTAACTTTCTCTTTTTGGTAATAAAATCTTATTTTCCAAAAAAAAAAAAAAAGCTTTTTGAGTCAAATGAAAGTCAACTACATGCAAGGAAGCTAATTGAATTTAAAGAAAGGCAAACACATTTAAACAAAGATTTTTTGAATCAAATGAAAGTCATACACATTCAAACAAAGCTTTTTGAATCGAATGAAAGTCAAATGCATTCAACGAACTGATTTCATCAAATGGAAGTAAATCACATTAAAATAAAGCCTTTTGAATCAAATGAAAGTCAAACACAATCAAACAATGGTTTTCGAATTAAACGAATGTCAAATAAATTTTAACATAGATATTTGAATTATAATGAAAGTTATACACATTCAAACAAAGCTTTTGAATCAAATGAAAAGCACACATATTCAAACAAAGCTTTTTAAATCAAATGAAAGTCAAACACATTCAAACAAAGCGTTTTGAGTCGAATGAAAGTCAAATGCATTGAACGAAGCTAATTGAATTATATGAAAGTCAAACACAATCAAACAAAGCTTTTTAAATTAAATGAATGTCAAACACATTCACATAAAGCTTTTGAATCAAACGAAAGTGAAACACATTCACACAAAGCTTTTTGAATCAAATGAAAGGAAAACACATTCAAACAAAGCTTTTTGTATCAAATGAAAGTAAAACACATTCAAACAAAGCTTTTTAAACGAATGACAGTTAATTGTATTCAACGAAGCTAATTGAATAAGCTGAAAGTCAAACACATTCAAACAAAACTTTTTAAATTAAATGAAAGGTAAATATATTCGAACAAAGCTTTTTGAATAAAATGAAAGTCAAACGAAATAAAAAAAGCTTTTTAAATCAAATGAAAGTCTAATGTATTCAACGAAGCTATTTTAATCAAATGAAAATCAAACGCATTCAAACAAAGCTTTTTAATCAAATGAAAGTCAAACACATTCAAACAAAATTTTTTGATATGAATGAAAGTCAAACACATTCAAACAAAGCTTTTTAAATCAAATAAGAGTCAAACACATTCTAATAAAGCGTTTTGAATCGAATGAATGTCAAATGCATTGAACGAAGCTAATTGAATTATATGACAGTCAAACACAATCAAATAAAGCTTTTTAAATCAATTGAAAGTCAAATACATTCACACAAAGGTTTTTGAATCAAATTAAAGTCCAAAACATTCTTACAAAGCTTTTTGTATCAATTGAAAGTAAAACACATTCAAACAAAGCTTTTTGAATTGAATGAAAGTCAAATGTATTCAACGAAGCTAGTTGAATCAAATGAAAATCAAACACATTCAAACAAAGCTTTTTGAATTAAATGAAGGAAAAATGTAAACTAATAATCCCACCTTTATCCCGTCTTCCATAAATAATCCCACCTTTTAAAATTTCAGAAACAATCCCACCTTTGACAGGGATCTTCCATTAATGATCCGTTTGACCTACAACCCGTTAAACAGGTTAATAATTTTTTTTCTTAGTCTTTCTCCTTGGACCACCAGTCCACCACCATTGCACCCACGCAGCTCCTTCACTCACCGTACCAGCCTACCTGCTCACCACATTGACACCTCACCTAGCACCAACAACACGCTGCTGCCCTTCTCCCACTTCACCACCAGCGGCAACCGAAAGTAGCCGCGCTACTACTGCAGCCAACAGCCATCGCACCAGCCACGACTCACGCACCTTTCTCACAACAAATTCGCAATAACAGCTCACAACAAGCAACAAGCTTCTGCAACAGCCGGTAAACCACCGCCTAACCCACCTCACAAGCACGCCGCATCAACGCGCCACCAATGCTGCCCACTTACAACCGCCGGAACTCCAATTCAATAGCCGCAACATCAATTCACACCCACAATTCAACCCCTAAATTAGCCCCAAAAATAATTTAAAAGAAATATCAAGGGTCGATTTTGGGCTTTAAAGCCTAAAATCTCCATCCCCAACCCCTAAAAACCCGACCCATCCCTGAAAACCCAAACCCTAGCCTCGAAAAACTCGACCCCAGCCACCTTCCTCAAGTTAGTGAAGGAGAAGAAGAAGATACGAAGAGATCCTTGAGAAGTTGAGATTAAGTCGGACGCCTAGGTTGGGTTGCCGAGGAAGGGAGGCGGCTGCGACAGTGATGTGGAGGGGCGGGGGTGGGGCTAGCCCCGATAACAATGGCGGGGGTTAGTGATGAGCGTCATTTATGGCGCTCAAAAGAATAAGATTTAGGTTCTTTTTCTCTATTTTCTTTCATTATTTTCCTATATTTTTCTTAGTTTTATTTGGTTTTTCATTTTAATAACTCATTTTGAGTTTTGTTTAGTTTTTATGTGTTTTTCATTACTTTAGTCCTTAATTCGTAGTTTTAGTTTTATTTCTTTTATTTATTTTTCTTTTATTTATTTTATTTTATTTGTCTTCTTTTTCTCCCTCATGTTCGGTTGTTAGTGTAGGTGATTGCTCGGGACAAGACACGAGTTACATTGTCATATTCGGAGTTCCGATGTTCAAGCTTGATGTTTCGAGGTCTTAGCTTCAAAATCACTTAAGTGTTGCAACGAAAACAAGCCAACATTGTCTTATCCCTTTTGCTGCTAACATTCCCTTCACCCCACCATTTCTTATCCTTCACCACACCAATTACTTCCTCTGCCCCCTTCACCAAATCACTCCCTTAATTGCAATCAACACCAACAACAACAACTACCACTCACCGATATCCCCTGCTCCCAGCCACCACCACAACCACCAACATCCCGCAGCACACTCCAGCGAATTACCACCTACACCACAATCTGCTTCTCCACTCCAATCACCTCCAATCAAATGCCATAGCTGCTGCCCCCTCTCACGCACACTCCACCACCAGCAAACACAAATCAGCCACCTCAATCACCAATTCGTGCAGCTCTTAATCTCCTCGCCATCACAATTACACACCGCATCAACACCAAATCAACCCCCTTATCACCACGCACCATCTTCCGCAACTGCAGCCCCTTTATTTCCTCCATCAAACCAGCCACCAACACGCACTCAAGTACTCCACCACCACACAAATCACCATCCAAGCCATAATAACTTTACCTCCTCAACCACGCCAACAACAGCCACCAGTTCAGCCCCGACTTCACCATCCTTGAACCACCTCGCGCAACCCCCTTTATCTCCTCCAAGCATCAGCGAAACCCGCAACTAATTCCAGCAGCCCCTGCTGCCCCTGCTCAGCCACCACTCTCGCAACCTCCTTTATTTCCCCCAATTCAATTGGAATTCCCCGAGGGTGCGGGTGTGAGAGGAGCGGACGCGGGCTCGATGCCTCAAATCAGGCAGTAAGTAGCCGCGGTTGTCCCGAGGTCTTCCCGCGGACGCGGTGGCTCTGGAGAGGGCGCGGCTTAGACCACCGCAGGCGCGGCTTTCTGGGTTCATTTTGAACCGTATCACAAGCTTCTCACGTGATTTTTTAAAGAAGACCAACGGCCTTGATTGATGCTTGATGATAGATGATGAAGATGAGCGGTGATGATTGGAGTTGATGATGATTGATGGACGGTGATGGCCTTCAATGATGAAATTCAGAGCAACCACGAAAGGAGAAGGAGAGGAGTTAGAGGGTCTGATTTGTTTTCATTTTTTTGGGGGATTTATTTTCTTTTTCTTTTCCTTTTATTTTTATTTATTTCTTTTCCTTTTCTTTTTTATTTTTATTTTATTTCTCTTTTTCTTATTTCTTTTCTTAACTTATTTTTCCTTTCTTAATTTCTATTTTCCTTTTCTTAGTTTATTTATTTTATTTTCTTTCTTTTATTATTTTTCTTAGCTTAGTTTAAATACCCATTTTTGGGGATAATTAGAACCAACTATTATTCATGTAATTCTTTAGTTTTAGAATAGTTTTCTCTCTCTTAGGTTGAGAGCTTCTCTCTCTAGATTAGGCTAGATTAGGAGTAGTTTAGAAAGTGAGGAATTTCAATGGTGATTGAGAGATTGAAGATGCAAGTGTGACAATTGTGTTGGAGATCTTCTTAATTATCAATGAGAATTTCTAAACTCTATCTCATTCAATTGCTTTGTTTAATTTCATGTTTGTTTGGTTTAATTTTGATGTTTGATGCTTGATTAGTGTAATTGTTCTTGGTATTTTGTTGATTCTTGATTTTCATAGTTGTCAGTTGATAGATGATGATTCTTGAATAGTTGTTTGGCTAGGAATTGGGTGAAACTTGTATGATTGATTAATTGTGATTAATTTGGGAATTGTGTTGATTGATTGTTGAGATTAAACTGATTAGTGAAGGTTTGCATGTGTATAATTCAATTTGGCCTTGAGAATTATGCTAGATTGCATTGTAATTGCTAATGACATGAACAATTGATTTAGGAATTGCAATTATCAATTGGTTTTAATTGTGCTTCTCTTAGTTTGTTATTCATAGTGAACCCTAGCTTAACAATTAGGAGATAGCTCTTTGATTCCTATTGATTGCTCTTATCATTTAGTCCTCACAACCTTTGATTGGCATGCTCTTCCCAAGTTGTTTCAATTGACATGATTACTTGTTGATCCCCATTCCTAGTGTTTTATTTCCTTGGTTACTTGTTTTGTTAGTTAGTATTCTCTCTTACCTTCGTCTTCGACCTAGCTTAGGCGCATATATAATTGAAAGTGCTTGAACATTACCGTTCCTTTGGATTCGACCCTTGACTTGCCTCTATAATCGTATTTAGGTTTGTTAAGTGTTTATAAATTTAGTTTGACCGAGGGAAGATTAGATAACGACCTAGTTTTCCCCTCGTCAGTTAGGGGTTTTGTTTTTTTTTTTTAATTATTTTTTTAATTATAAAAAAATAGAATAAACCAACTGAAAGTCGACACGTGTCTCATAACCTAGTAAAACCGGTTACCAAAATAATTCAACCGGTCATGGATTGTTAGTGGAAGACCCCCGTCAAAGGTGGGATTGTTTCTGGAATTTCAAAAGGTGGGATTGTTTATGGAAGATGGAGTAAAGGTGGGATTATAAGTTTACATTTTTCCTTAAATGAAAGTCAAACACATTCAAACAAAGGTTTTTGAGTTAAATGAAAGTCAAATGCATTCAACGAAGCTAATTGAATTAAATGAAAGTAAAACACATTTAAACAAAGCTTTTTGAATTAAATGAAAGTCATACACATTCAAACAAAGCTTTTTGAATCGAATGAAAGTCAAATGCATTCAACAAACTAATTTAATCAAGTTAAAGTAAATCACATTAAAACAAATCTTTTTGAATCAAATGAAAGTAATTGATCACATCTATTAGTTCTAATGACTTCAAGGGGCTAGTTCATCATTATGGCATTACCTTTTTATTTTATTTTTTGTATGCCTTTATAAATTTAATGTTTGTGTAAAATAACTTTGAATGTGAACTTTATTGCAGAAATTGAGTGAAAGTAGTCGTGAAAGGTCTAAAATGAAGACCTCAAAATATCGAGGTGGGAGACTTGGCTATCAATATTTTGAAGAAGAAATTGTAACTATATGTTGCTTTTATTCTGCCCTTGATATGATCTATACTAAAGTGACTGTTGTGATTCTGATTGTTTTGTCTTTTTGCTATACTTCACCTCTGTCTTGATACTGTCCTGCTGCAACTAAACGTTCTGCATTGTTGTTGTCCTGCTGTCACTAAAATTTGCTTTTATTCTGTCTTGTTGTTGTCCTGCTGTCACTAAAATCTGCAACCACCTGTTGTTCTATTTTGTATGTGGTTGATTGAGTTGGATTATCATATATGAGAGTTTCATGACATATATAGGAGGTGTCTTGATCTTAGTCATGAAAGTTTAGCTGATATTGTTAAGGTTAGAGTCATACGGATAACTCTTTTGTTTTCCCTAAAGCTAGAGAGACTTTGTTTCTTAAAATCTTGGATAAGGCGTGATATGTATAATATCAAGCCTCTGCTGAGTGTGAGTCTTTGATATGCTTGAGTTCATATGCCTCATATTTTTTCTCCTTTATACCTGGTAATCATCTTTGTTTCGGTTTTATGCTTGTTAATATTGGCATTATCTATCTAGACAACACACAATCCTTAATATTAACTCCTTCATGAAAAGTACAAGCTGCTTATTGCTGCTGTAAGTATACTCTGATTTAACTCATAAGTAGAAACTATAGTTTTGCTATAAAGTAAACAGAAAGGGAATGCATGATGCATATAGACTTAGCTAAAGATCATGAAAAACTATCGCAAGAATAAAATTTAATAATATGACAAAATTGTTGGAGTGTAATATACCTCATCTAGAGCCTTTTCCTTATGTGCTTGAGTTGGTCGCAAGGCCTTAATCTCATTTTGTGAAGCAAATATATCATTATCTTTCTCTAAAGCCATGTTTAAAACCCAAAAAAAATGTTGGAATTTAGACATAGCTAACCAAATGCATTCGTTTAAGGAAGTATAGAACAGGTACTTATATAATCTATCAAAAGCAATAGTTGGTTATTGACGACTTCATGTGTTGCATTTTTTATTCTTAATGCATCTTTAAACAGCAATTTCTAAGTTTCCTAGATAATTACATCTTAACAGACTCTTCTTATATTGCTATGGAACTTAAATACATGTAGGCTATATGTTGCATGATTTAATAAAGTTACAGGTAATACACATCTTAGAAGTTCTGACACTGAAATTAAGGGGATTAATCAGGATCAATTTGTTACAAATTCTGGTAGTGTGAAGTGATTGAAAAATGTGTGTGTTACGCTTCACCTAATTAATGTCACTAAATATAGTTCCAGTAAATGAACTGGAATTGCATGAGAAGGGGGATTACTATGATCTTTTCTGATGCAATAAGAAGTACTGAAATATCTGTTTAGAACTTTATGTTTGTATTGCTGACCTTTTTCTACTTTAATGATTATTGCATATTTGTGTTAGGTATATACCTTTTTCAAAGTAGTTTATTTTATGATTTTGTATTTTCACAATGTAGGAGAAAGATCTCAAAAAGCAAGGAATACATGTCTCAAACGTGCCTCGACAATTGACTTGGATTAAAGCTCATTCTTACGTCAAGAATAGAGTTCTAACCGTTGACAATCTTGGTGATAAAGAAATCCATGATGCAATAGTAAGTTAGCATCAATCTGATGCAATTTCTTGGTGTTTTGGTAAACACTATAATGTAATATAAGTTCCTGTTCGGCTAAAAATTGATACTAACCCTTTACGATCTTGGCCTCGTCTTACAGATTAGATTGGAGGACCAAGTACAACTAGGCGAAATAGTTGCTACAGGTCGAGATGATATCGTGTCAAGAGCTTTAAACAAACAAGAGCATGGAGGTTCTGTTAGGGTTATTGGATCAGGCATAACTAACAAGGAGTACTTATGATACAACAAACCAACCGCACCTAGCGAATTACATGCTAGAATGAATGCGATAAACTCAAGGATGGCAACAATGAGAAAACAACAAAACTTTATAATTTCCATCATGATGTCATGCTTAACCCAAGAGCAATTAGGAGCATTCATGGCAGGTGGTGCTCAATAAGGTGTTTTTGGTGGCGATCTTGCAAATTCAAGTGGGCTGCTTGGTGGGGAGGCAGCAGGTTCGAGTGGTTTTCTTTGTGCTTTTGGGAACCATTTTGGTTCTGGTGACATGAGTGGTTCTAGTAGCCAAGGGGCAGCTGGAAATGGGTTAGATGCTGTTCATTTGGTAATGGTGTCCCTCTTACACAACTTTTGATGGGAGGTATGGAAAGGCATGACGTTGAAGGGCATCACTTTGGACATGATTCACCTGTGGATAAATCTCACGAACAAGCCTATAGTGAGGAAAGAATTGCGACAAACTCAGAACTTGAGTACACAAAAAGCCCAATCGTGGTCCATCCTCAACTTCAGAACCTCGAGACAGCGGCAGAAGCAGAGGCATACCATATTCCTAGGCCTGAGGTGAACCATATGAATCCAGTTGAGCATACTCCAATCCCCGCACATCAAAGTCAAGTTGTGAATACCAACAGCAACTATACATTTCCCGAGGTATTACCTGCTTGAATTATGGGCTTTGTTTTCAAGTCTCATATAATGATAAGGTCATTTCAGCAAGATTTCATGTTTGATATCTGGTTAAGCCTTTTGTTTTGAGGGATGGAGTGATTGCCGCTTGGCAATTGAGGGAAGCGACAAAGAGCTACAAATTGTTACTAATGGAAAAGTCTACATAGAAAACAGCACAGAAGTTCTTGGTAATCTTACATATCATTGCCCCATGGTCATCGTCGAGTAACCATTACAGATTATTTAATGCCTTATGCTCCCTTGACATGTCACAACAATGAATTGATCTTTGTTTGTCAAGATAAGAAGGCTTTCACAGCTTGGCCAAATCATTTGATATTCCCCCCACAGGTAAAGGAGCAACTCTGCATTCTTTTGCTACTATGCTGTTGCTACTGCTTCTGCATTCTGCATTCTGGTAATCATAGAATTTGCCCTAGAGTCCTTAAAATGCTCCCTGCTGCTTCTGCATTCTTCTTCTACATTCTGTATTCTGCTTCTACATTCTGCATTCTGCTTCTGCATTCTGCTGCTACCTTATGCTGTTAGCATAGACATGAGTAGGTTTTTTTTCATGTTTATTTTATGTTATGGACAAGAACAACCTCGATTTGGTAAAATCTGCTCTGGGACAGCAACAAATTTTTGCTAACACTCTTGTCAACCCTCATCAACATTAAGAGTCAAAACAAGGAACTGGAAGAGGAAGTATCTGGTGAATACTTTTTGGTAGACGTGTAAAACCATGAAGTTTTGGAGGAAGGTCTATCAGGGTTGCCAATGAAAGTTTCAAATGTGTGTGTGTTAAACATGAAGTTTTCTAGATTTTAATTGATTCCTTAGATTACATTCCTGTGAATTGTTATATTAAAGTAAACAATTGTTTTAGCTGTGCGTGATGTGCATAGGAAAGATGCTCATAATAGTATAAACAGTTGTCGGACATTTAAATTACTAGCATGCCCTAATAGCCTTAGAAAAGAAAAATCTACAACAAGACAATTTACGTGTAAGTTAGGTGAATGAAAAAGAAAGATAGAAACAGTAAAATAGCAGAAGATCAAGAGCCAAAAATTTGTCCATACTTAAGATTCGTCCTTCAACTTATGTCACTTTTTTGAAAGCAAAATTTATTCTGCAGAATTTAGCCAATAGAAAAAAGAATCAAGTCAAGACTTAAGAAGCTAACTAAGCTAATTACACAATGTAGGGAATATTTCAAGCATTACCCCAAACTTGAACCCCACTGGGATCATACACTTAAGCATGGTGGCGTCCAAAGGGAAAGAAACTAGAGCAAAAGAGTCGCCAACAAGTTTTAAGAACTTGTAAAGCGTTCACAATGTGAAGGTTACACCCCTTAACGATCCAGGAGATCGTCAACTCTAATAGGTCTGGAACCATGAATGGAAGTTTGGGGATGAAGGTACAAATCCAACCTAAAAGAGATTGAACCTGCCCTAATAATATGCCTCTACTTTATTCTTCTCGTATTCAAGTGTGCTTTCTGACTAACATGCAATCAATAGGTTTACCCTAAACCTGTTTATCTATGTTGGTTGAATATTAATGCACAAATAAAACTATTATTGGCAATCACTTGAATTATAATCATATTAACCCTAAATTAGATTATTAATTATCTTATTAAGTATGATTACAAGTACCAATTCCCTTTAAACATGCATAAAAGGCGTGATCAAGCAATAACAATAAATATCAAGCAACATAATAATCATAAATAATAATCATAATAATCATAATTGAAATATCAATCATAATAATTAAAATAATCATGCTAAAGCATAATAATAGCAAGATCCTAGGTATGATACTAACAAGATTATTAACAAACCCTAGCATGTCACTAAACAATAAAAATCAAAGCTTTAATCCTAACATGATACTAACATGAATATTAGGAAGATAAAATAGGAAGCATCGCAAGAATCACAATTGTCATATTTGATATTAGAAATTCTAGTCGTTACCCTAAACATGATACTAGGAAGATCAAAATACCCTAACATGATACTAGGAATCATAATAACAACCTAGACATGATTTCTATATCATAATATAAATAAATAAATTAAAGCACTTACTTAGATGCCTCCTACCTCTTTCTAATAACAAAATACACGCGTTAGTAACTTCAAGAAAAATAATAATAAAACAATTAAATTAAGTAATTGAAATAGAGATTTGTGACCAAACCCTCATAAATTAAAACCTTTCACTTCTAGGGCGAAAGCAAATTCGAACTTGGCTAGGCGTATCTAGATCTTGTGAATGCGGAATTTTGTGTGCAAAAGGCTAGTACAGAAATGAAAGAGAGAAAGAGAGTAATGAAGAGATTCTTGATGAGAGTTGGTGATTGAAAACGAAAGTTTTAGGAGTCTATTTATAGAGAAAATCAGTCGGATATGATAAAAAATGAAACAGAGTTTCAAAAATAATAAAACACGACCGCAGCGCCAAACACGCACCTGTCGCCAGATGACAGATCTGTCGCCAGGCGACAGAGCTGTCGTATGGCGCTATAAATAATTTTCCACGCGTTTTCTTATTTTGATAAAATTTAAGCGTACGAGAGGGCAAAATTGTATTTTCCTTAAAAACACTTCTTTTATTCTGATTAAAACTCTTAAAAGTCAACTAAAGTCAATTTATCAATGCTAATTAAATTAGGATTCAAAAGAACCTTCTAAAAGATTCTAGAAAACTATAATCAATCCTAATTGCATTGGGAATGATAAATCAATAATAGGCCCTCCTCTAGATCATTGGGCCGCATATAAATATCAAACCGGGCCAAGTTTAGTAATTTGGCCATAACTTCCATTATTCATCGAAATTGGGCTTATAATATATCGTTGGAAAGCTCTTTTTGAACCCGAACCAACTACACTATTATAGGACCCTTGCCATGGACCTAGCAAAACTGGATTGTCTGTTTTCCTAAAAATAGGTTTTCAAAACAGAGAGAAAGAAAAGAAATAAAACTAAGCGCAACACTAGACTTTCCACACTTTTACCTCATTCGATTATGATTCGACATGATAGGTACTCATCACTGGGTTTGTTTTTGAAGAGAAACAAATTGGTGTCTACACAAAAAAAAAAAAAAAAAAAAAAAAAAAAAAAAAAAAACGAATTGAAGCTAAAATAGCTTTTTCAGTGCCATGCATACCATTATACACAAGTACTTTATACTCTTACGAAAGAAGTGCTTTTTTTAAAAAAAAAAATGGGTGGACTAAAATTTAAATGATCCCTAGAAATATATACTTGTTAGCTGATCGAGTTAGTAATAATAATGCCTTGTTCAGACATTCCTTTTGTCTTTACAACTTTGTCCCTTCTTACTTCTTAGCTTCGAGACTTGAGATTCTTATATGGTTTTTGCATTGTCTTCCCTTTTAGATTCCTGTGCAAGTTTTCTTCTTCTAAAACTTACATGCGTGTTATTTTTGTGTGAAACCATATTATTAAGGCGGACAAGCAACTAGATAAGGAGTTGAATATGACCACACCATCCCCACGATCAACATCCTCCCAAGCATCAACCACTCGTAGCTATGTTGTTACCGACAAGGATCGTGAGAAGGTAACGTCTACTTGGATGCGTATTATGAGAAAAAAATCTATGGGAATGCAAAAGATAGGTGATACCATCTCCATAACTAGCCCGAAAAGCGTGTTTCTTAACGAAAATGGGTTGGATGTTTCACTTGACTTTGAAGACTTGCTTGATTGGTGTTTCCAAAGGGAGGTCGAAGAATCGCAAATGAAGGTCTTCATGAAGTAAGTTTCCATATAATATAGGTTCTAATTTTAATGTTGTTTTTTTTGGCCCATTAACTAATATTCATATGACTTTTCATGGGACAAGGCACCTAAAACAACGTTGTCAAAAAGAAGGTGTCTAAGGAATGTATGGGTTCTGTGACTTTAATGTTCTTTCACCATTGACACCTACAACGGATGAGCAAGTTCGATCTGACTACTTAGCCCATGTTTTTGGAACTAATGAAGGGAAAAATGTTAATCAATTATTCTTTGCTCCTTATAATGACAAGCAAGTGTAGTTTCTTTTTATTTATTTTTATAGATCTGAGTTATGTTAAATCCACAAATTTTAATTGATCTCATTACTAAGTATTTATTTTATATTATGTTAGTCTGCATTGGACGTTAGCGGTGATTAGTCCATGGAATGGGTTGGTGTATTGGTTAGCTCCACTTGGAGCAAAAAACGAAATCAACTCATTTGCACAAAAAATCATCAATATGTATGTACTACTAAAATATTCACATGGTTAACTTCTTGTGTTTTTCTTATTGTTTGATAAAAATTAATGCAACCGTGCCATCTTGAAATGATATTGTAGGGGAATAGTTAAATTCAGCATGAAGCATCGAAAATATATCAAGAAAATAAAAAAGAATCTAAAAATAGGGTGAAAGCAACCACGTGTAAGTCATTATTATTTTAGCATATTTCATACTTAGTAGTGTAAAATCAGATCCAAAACTGTGTTAATGGTTATTTTTTTGTATTATTGCCCTCTACAATCTGCATACACAAAGCAGTGTGGTTACGTTGTATGTCGCTATATGCTGACATTATACAGAACAGAGTATTATGAATTTCTGAGCAGGTATATTCAACATACATGTCATTTAACTTGGTATTATTTATGCATGCATATGTTAAATACTTTTTTTGCCCCCTCTTCTTGCATTTCCTTTGGTATTGAAGATAAGTGTAAACTGACAATACAACTCCCATCTTTCGAATCTTAACTGAAATGCCATCTGTTCTGTTTTAACTTGCTCAAATGCCAGTTGTTTTGTTTCAACTCAGTAGTTTCCATGAAAAAATATTGCTTCTACAATCTATGATCATATATCTCTCACTGTAATTGAGGTTAGAAATGCAAATGCTCTGATTTTTCTAGTTAGTTGTTTTTTTTTTTAAACCAACTGAGCTAGGTAGTTTCTTTGGACCAATAGTCTTACTCAGTGAGGTAGGTTAAGCTCTAAAGGAACAATGGTGCACGACCATTATATTTTGTCTGAATTGCTCGAACAACTTGCGATGCGTCATACTCAAGGAAAACCTCATAAAATCCCAGCCTTTGACCCAACTCCAAGCCATATCTAGCAGCCCCTGCTTCTGCCATCAAGGGTGTCCAGCAGACAGCCTTGTGCTTCACCGTTGCCACCAAATTTACCCCTCAGACCCACGAATAACAGCACCAAATTTAACCCCACTAGTCTGCATTATATGGCCATCAACATTGATTTTCACCTTACCATCAGATGGAGGACGCCTCGAAGCTCTCAATATAGGTCCTGTCCCCCTACTAGTAGCACACACCTTAGCATTATAAGTACAATAGTCAAAGAAAGCTTCACAAACCCGAGCCCCACACGCACAACATCAACACTGTTTTCACCCTTGAAAATATGGCTATTCCTACAATGCCAAATTGCTCAAGTCAGAGAAGCAAACACACCCAATTAATCCTTGTTCGCCTTGGATGCCATACACCGTAGTCTTACATCAAAAGAACTTGAGGGAGCAGCAACTAAGAGATTCCCGAAATAACTAGTTTCCTTCCTTTTTTGTTGCTTCTGATCTAGCATTTAGTTACCAAATGGTAAAATCTATGCATTCCAAAAAATGTTAACTCGGTAGACCTTGAATATATCTTTCAAGCAAAAAGTGAAGTGCGCCAAAAGATAACATTGTATTGATGATCCCTGTCTATATAAAAAAACAACATGATTAAAGGCCATCGTTCAATTGAAACTAATTTTGTAATCTAATTTGTTGTTATTTCATAACTTTTATGTAATTATATATCTTTCTTTACTCATTTAGTAATGGCATATGTTGTAGATCCTTCCCAAAGATCCTTGCACATATTCTTCAGAAGATATTGACGAGATTAGAGACTTATGGATTCAATAGGTTCTTGATCATGAGGAGCCGGAAGAACCTTAGTGATTGGTTATTACAGCATGATTATTGTTAGTCTTGATACTTGAAAAATCTCTACATTTTGTATTTTGATACATTTGCAATTAGCTAAACCTGTGTACATATATTAGTATTGTTTTCGATATATATAGTTTGATGCATCTATAAAAATATAATATATATATATATATATATATATATATATATATATATATATATGTATATGTATATATATATAATATGTATGTATATATAATATGTATGTATATATAATATATATACATACATATTATATATATATACATATTATATATATATATATATATACATATATATATATATATATATATATATATATATATATATATATATATGTATAAATATATGCCTTCAATTTTGGAGTACACATTTATTTGTATATATATTTTGAATGCTATTTGTATATAATATATTAGCAGGTTCAAGGATTATTTTTGGTGCAATTTAATAATATTGAGTAGGATATATATACAGGATTATTTTTGGTGATTACAGGTTGGATTAAAAAAAAATAGGATTTATACATGAACTATATCTATTTGACACAAATATTTAATGCAGCAGGATTTAAAAATTTGATTATTCGAAAGAAAATAAAAAAATTTTAAAAAAAAACACCCATTGTGAGACCGGTTATCATACGTACAGGTCTTTACACATACGTTGTAATTTTTTTTAAAAAAAAAACAGAGACCGCCTAACTATGGAAGTGGTCTTAGTTATTTCAAAAAGAGAGACCGCCTAAGTTAAAAAAGCGATCTTAGTTTGGTATACGAGAGACCGCTTTTCTGACAAAAACAGTCTCTTATGCTTCTACAATTTCAAAATATCAACCACCCAAAGAGACCGTTTTTCTTAGAAAATAGGTCTCTGGTATAGCAACTTAAGACCGCCTCTTTACAAGCAGTCTCTTAGCCAAAGAGACCGCTTAACTAGAAACCGCCTCTAAGGCAGTCTCTTTAGCTAATTTGGACAGGTCTCTTTGGCCATTTTGTAGTAGTGATACATTTATTTGTGCATTAATATTCAACCAACATAGATTAAACAGGTTTAGGGTTAACTTAATGATTGTATGTTAGTCAGAAAGCACACATGAATGCGAGGAGAATAAAGTAGAGGCCTATTATTAGGGCAGGTTCTTTTTCTTTTAGATTGGATTTTATACCTTCATCCCCAAACTTCCAGTCTTGGTTCCAGACCTATTGGAGTAAACGATCTCCTGGATTGTTAAGGGGTGTAACCTTCACCCTGTGAACGGTTTACAAGTTCCTAAAACTTGTTGGCGATTCTTTTGCTCTATCTTCCTTCCCTTTGGACGCCACCATGCTTAAGTGTATGATCACTGTGGGGTTCAATTTTGGGGGTAATGCTTGAAATTTTCCCTACAGTTTTTAGCGACTTCGCTGAGGAGGATTTCTATTTTAATTCCTGAAATTTATTTTGGCAATTATTTAGAATGAGTAGATGAGACTCGAAAAGTTCTTAGTATTTCATGTGCGTAATTTTGATTAACATTATTGTCATATGCATAAAAAATGTTCTCATTGGAAAGACCATCCGTAATGAGTAAAAAACATAGGATTTTTACACGTAGGAAGTTTAAGAAATATCTTTCACATCTAGAATCGAAATAATACTGCAAAAACTGGAATATTCTAAGAACACAGAAAGCTGCTGAGGCATGTAGGAACTATCGTCTAGAAAACAGCGATTGTCGCCTGAAAAATGGCCTTGTCGCCTGGCGACAGAGCCATTTTCTAGTGACGGACTCTGTTGTGTGGCGCCGTGTTCTTCCAATACTGAGCCAGAAATTTGCCTTTTTATTTTGACTAGCTCTAGCACCATTGGCTCGATTCTACTTCCTGATTGAGTTTTTCTCTCTTTTCTGAAACCCATATGTGTTCTACATATGGACATAACCCTCTAGGAATTCATGCTCCATCTATCCGATTAACGCTCTGAGCAACAAAGGGTACATCCGAGAATGTTGAATTCACCAAACCATGGAAGCGAGTTTAACTCGCGGGGTCCCATCCACACGCGCCAACCCTTCCAAAGGTAAAGCTTCCGCGCGGTGCATCTGGACTCATAACCATGGACCCTATTTGACTAACCCATATCCTGAACTTTAGAGAACTAAAGCCATGGTTAGGTTGCAAACTCATTGCATCATGTTGTGACTACTTGACTACTTGTGCATCTCTTACTTGTGCATACTTATTATGTGACTAAACTAACTGTTTGGTTTGACTTGTGTTTGTAAACAAGTCTTAATAAACTAACCAATGACTAAAAGGCTTTTCTTAATTAATTGATTAATTAATTTAAGCTAAAAAAAATACCTTAAATCGAGTCATAGTTCCTTTAAGTCAACCTGGATTTTTATTCCCGTATACTGCACAAACGTCAACTTGTTTTTTTCATAGCCGGAGTTATAGGAGGAACTAAGAGTTGTAGAACCTATAGATTTGTACACCCGAGTTTTATCTTTAATTTGGAGTTGGTTTCTTCCCTATCAGAGTCACAGATCAAAAGTTATGACTAAAATACCACAGCATGTCTGGTTTGATGTATATACATGAAGTCTTAACTTAGTCTTTGCTTAGTCTAGTCACATGGTCATGACACGAGTCTTAACATGTCACCTACAATCACTAGTCTTAGCACAAACTTTGTATATGTCACCATGACCATGTCTTAGGTTCATGCATGCGTCGTTTTCCATCATTCGAGGGGGGAGGGGTCCAATATATTTCCATTCTCTTCCATGTTGAATAGATTTTGAGTCAAAATAAATAATAAAAAACTTATCCCTAATTTCCCTTTCCAAAGTACTTGTTCAAGCAGAGAAGGGCGATTAATAAAGGACAACACCTTCGTTCAAGTTCAACTTTTTGATAAACCAGTCGGTCGAAAAAGAAAAGCTTAGAAGATAATGGCAAGTCAAGAAGAAGTCAATGAGCTTATGAAGCAAATGGCAGACATGACTTAGGTGTTTAAGGTTTTAACCCTCCAAGACAATGACCTTGTGAAACAACAACAAATGGAGCTCATGCAAGAAAACTTGAGCAAAATATCCAATGACTATAGATTCCAGGGCATTAGCTCACAAGGGGTCTCATTGGACAAGGAATTTCTTCCGCAGAAGTTCAATGCCAATGACATCCCTAAGTCCCAGCCAATAGATAATCTTTTCTTCCACTTAAGGGCATTCGAGACCGTAATGAACATTAAGGGGATTGATAGGAAAGTCTTTCATTCCTTGTTTTCTTTATCTCTTAAAACTGTTTGTCAACAATGGTTCTTTTCCCTTGACAGAGAGAAAACCTCTTCTTGGGATTCCATAAAAAACTTTTTGTAGATAGATATAATTGCAACATCCAAGGCGACACAGACCACAGACAACTTGAGATGTTAAAACAAAAAGAAAACGAAGGGTTCACTTCCTTTTTCAACAAATGGAGGGAAACTTCTGCTAATATGGTTAAGGTTCCTACCAAAAAAGTGTCTGTAAGGATGTTCATCAAGAACCTTCAAGAAAAATATGCAAAGCACTTAAAATACCAACACAACTTGAACACTTTCAAGGCTGTGTATAATATAGGCATTGGCATTAAAGATGATCTTCTGAAAGATAATAGTGCGAGAGGAAAGAAGAACAACCATCCTTCTTCTTCCTCTCCCATTAACGAATTACATGCTACGAACATCTCTAAATCACGAATCCAAAGGTCGAAAAGAGTGTTCACTCCACTTGGTATGAGTTATGAAACAACTTTTGAAAAGCTACACCATAAAGGACTAGTCATGCCCATAGGACCTATCAAAAACCCAGTTCTAGAAGCCAGGCCACCTAAGTGGAATCCTAATAAACACTGCAGGTATCACCAAGGAAAGGGTCACGACAATGATGAGTGTTGGAAACTCAAAGAATCTATTCAAGACCTGATCGATGACAATAAAACTTCCAAGATTCTAACTATCGCAGAAGATCAAACATCCTTCTATCCTTCACTCTTTATCAATGCCCATTATCGAGATAGCTTATATAACCTATATTGATGAAGTGGTCATGATTGAGGAGAACGAAAGAATTTTCTTAGATAATATCGGGAAAAATTCGTCAAGTCTAAAAGAAGACGTTCGAAAACTGCAAGATGTCATGGCCATGCTCTTGAATGTGGTAGAAGGACTAGCAAATCGGATGATGGTTATCGAACAAAATTCTCACCAAGGATTTAATGAAGAACTCAATGCTCCTAAGCCACGAGCAAAACAAACCATTGAAGAATACACACCAATAGAAATGACTTATGACGAAGTTTTTGACTATCTTCATGATCAAGGTCTCATTCATCCCGTTTGCCTTACTCAAAACCCACCACCTGAGAAACGATCTCATAGTTGGGATCCAAATTCTTATTGCAAATATCATAGAGGCCATGGTCACACCACCGAAAAGTGTTTTACCCTCAAGGATCGCATTCAAGACCTCATTGATTCAAACAACCTTCATGTTCCTTTGAGCAACAGGAAGGCCAAGAATAGTAACAATAGTAATAGTGGCTGGAAAGGAAAGAAGAACGACAATCCTTCTTCTTCCAAAACTACCCACTAAAACAACGTTAGCACATTTAACTTGGATGAGGTCCTTGCCATGAACAAACGAGAGCAAAAGAGAACCTTTACACCTATTGGCATAAGTTATGACACAACATTCGATTGCCTTCATGCTAAAGGTCTCATAAATCCCATTGGACCTATTCAAGATCCCGCACCTAAGAAGAGACTACCTAGTTGGAATCCAGATGCAAACTGCAAATACCATCAAGGTAGGGGTCATACTATTGAGAGCTGTTGGAAGCTAAAAGAAGTCATCCAATATATAATTGACAATAACAAGCTTCCCATACCTCTAAACGGCAAGAAGTCCAAGTGATGATAAAGCATAAGACACGAGGCGAGCTTCAACGACAAGATTTCGTGACCTCTTTTTTCTTTTTCTTTTTTTTCATTTTTCCTTTTCCCAATAAGTCTGGCAATAGGCACCTTTTATTTTCCTTAGATTTTTATTTTGTATGTTTCTTTTCTTTTTTAATAAAATGAGCATTTTATTTCTTGCATATGATCATTTCATTACATTGCCCAAAAAAAACAAAAAAAAATCGAACTAAGCACAAGGTATACCCAATTTATTTCGAGGCATCTCTTGTAGCCATGTTATACCTTTCACCTTTCAAATATACAATCTTTTCTTGATAAACCACTTTAAGCCTCTTCTAACAATATACCTTTCTTTCTTCAACCCGCATCTACCTAACCTTGGGATGGGACAGTGTGCAACTTATGCAATTTTAAAAAGCTTGAGTGATTTCAAAAGAACAAAATAAATAAAATAGCAAAAACAATAAAAGTGTACAAAAGGGCAAGTGTTCCAATGTCTTTGACATGAACATGTCTTTGATATGAACACGTCTCAGATTGCGTCGCTTATCGAGTGCTCGGTACCGTGCCTGAGAAACATGAATGCCAAGTGAGTGATAGACCGCATGATAAGGATTGCCCAAACTTATAAAAATAAAATAAATGCTAAAGCAAAAGAGAGATCTAAAAAAAAGAGTACAAAGCCTCAAGCATAAAAAAAATATAAAGATTCAAAAGCAAGATTGCACACCTTGGGGGTTTATCTATGGTCTTGATCCTTTATCCCTTTCTTCTATAACCTTTAGCTTAACCACGTTACAACCCTTATAAGACCTCTTTGAGGTATATACACACTTGTGCGAGGTTCGGCTACAGCTACGTTCAGCCTGATTCCTAACGGATACGTAGGCAACCTCACAAAGGGGTGCAGCTATAATAAAATGCATTCATATTTATGTTCATAATTGATCATATCAAACGGATCTCCTATGCTCATCCTTATTCACTTAGAGTTAGACTTGGAGGCTTGATCCTTACATTATTAGCCTATCCTGCCTTAGAGTCACCACCATTTGACTCTTTTCAATATATTTTTCCACACACTTAGCCCTTGCGGCCTAACTTTAGTGTCTCTATCACAGACATCACAGATACATAACCAAATATACTTCCCTTAGGAACCCTTTCTCATGAAATCTTAACACAACATTGAAGCATGCCTTGTCATATCAACATCAATCATCATTGTATCACAAAGTATCAAGTACATAGCCTCCGCGCCTAATTTACCAAAATACTTTCATTATCGAGTCAACTAGGATAGTCTAAGATGTTACAATCCTTGTACTATGAGAGACAACGTTAACAGATTAAGCTCATTCAACATGCACCATCAAACACTTCGATTCTTCTTTGCGTCCTTCTCTTTCGGGATCAAGTCGGTACCCTCCACAAAAATGACGGAAAATTTTTAAATTTTTGCATTTTGAGTCAAGCACATCACAATACAATCGCACGTGTCAATTCACATAGATTCAACCTCAAGTTAGTCAATAAGTCTTAGGTCAACCCTAATTAAAGGCATCAAGCCTTAGGTCAACCCTAAGAAAAGCACCAGCAAAGTCTTTTGGCAATCTTTTGATTTTTACAAGATACAACTATTCAGCAAAGCTCCTATTCGCAGCCAACCAAACGATCACAACAAACATTCAAGTATCAAAGCTCTTTTGTTCAGAGACACGTGGACATAACAAAAAGCTCTTTTGTTTAGAGACGCGTGGACATATCATGAGAGCTCTTTTGTTCAGAGACGCGTGGACATATATCATCAAAGCTATTTTGTTTAGAGACGCATGGACATATCATCAAAAGTCTTTTGTTATGAGACGCGTGGACATATCATCAAAGCTCTTTTGTTCAGAGACGCGTGGACATATCATCAAAGCTCTTTTGTTCAGAGACGCGTGGGCATATCATTCATAGCTCTTTGTTCAGAGACGCGTGGACATGTCTTTCAAGCTCTCCTGCTCAGAGACACGTGGGCATCCTATTAAAGCTCTTCTTTTTCAGAGACGCGTGGACATCTCATCAACAAGCTCTATTGTTCAGAGACGAGTGAACAGTCCTAAAAAAGAAGCTCTTTTGTTCAGAGACGAGTGAACATCAACAACAACGAGATGGCATTCCTTAGCTTGTAGAAGGTCGTCACCACAAAATGCAGCAAAAAATCAGTTAACCCAGAGACGTGTGCTCGACGGTGCAAGATACGCGTTTCTTAACTCTCTTATCTGTTTTAACTAACGCTAGTTTGCAGGCAGGTATCGGCGTTACAATAATGATTTAGGATCGTCGACCGTTCTGAATCATTCTTTGTCCTATCGATACTTTGACTTTTGTTTTCAAAACATAAGTTTCTCCAAACTCATTTAAAGTGAGGGCTTCTGTAGACACCCAAATGTGTTTCCCCATAACTAGGGGTGTGCATAACAGGGTACCCTGTAAAAATTCCATGAACCGGAATCGGAACCTGTTGCAATAGGTTCCTCAAAATGGAACCGGAATCTGCTGAATAGGTTCCTGGAAATTAGGAATCGGAACCGAAACTAGAACCTACAGGTTCCGGTTCCGTTTTAGGGTACCCTGTATTATAATTTACTCACTAACTTTGTCGCGGATTTTTTTTAATAAAAAATTGTTGGTTACTAATTTATAATATTTGCAACTTGCAAATAAGACAAACTAATAGTAGTTCTCTAACAAATTTAATATATATATTTTTATAATAATAATTTTGATATTTATTATTTAAAATTTAGTAAGAATTAGTGTATAATTTGAAATTAAATGATACTTTTTTTTTGGAAAATAAGAGAAATTAAATGATACTTTTATCATGTACAGGGTACCCTACAGGTTCCGGTACCAAAAAATTGAGAACCTGCCGGTTCCAGAACCTGCAGTTCCTAACAAGTTCCGGTTCCGATTCAGGGTACCCTGATTTTTTTTCTCATCCCTACAAAAAACCAAACCCATTGATGAATACCTTTAATTTTATTTGATTTTCAAACGAGGTGAAAGTGTGAAGAATCTAGTGATGAGGATGTTTTTATTAAAATATCTTTTTCTTTCTGTTTTTGAAAATATTTCTTTTCTTACCCTATTTATGAAAAACGTACATTCCAGTTTAGTTTGGTCCATGATAAGGGTCCAATAATAGTGTAGTTGGATAGAACTCAAAAAGATCTTTCCAACGATATATTATAAGCCCAATTCTGATGAATTATGAGGAAGTTATGGCCAAAATACTAAACTGGGCCCGGTTTGGTTCTTACATACGGCCCAATGATCTAAAGGAGGGCCTATTGTTAATTATCATTCCTAAAGCTATTAGGATTGATTATATTCTTCTAGAATACCCTAGAAGGTTCTATTAAATCCTAATGTAGTTAGGATTGAGAATTATGTTTCAAAGAGTTTGAAATGGAATAAAACTATTCCTTTTGAGAATCCTTGTTTTGTACGAAACGGAATATAATCAGATATTATTTTCTTGCCTCATAATCTTTACCCAAATCTTATATGCTTGGATAGATCTTGAAATTATGTTTCCAATGACATATTATAATATTAATTCCGAGCTATAACGAAAAAGATATGAAAGAGATACGAAACTCTATCCAAAACTGACACCATTCCCCTATTTCGGCCATATCTTTTTATCTACAAAAGATTTTAATCTGATTCCAATTGGGTTGGAAGGTAGACTTCAAGACCTTTCCAAAGAAATATTTTATGACTTATTTGGACTTCTTTATAAAAAGATATGATAAAACAAATTCTGTAAAAACTGTCCTGCATCGCCAAACGACAGGTTTGTCGCCTGGCAACAAAAACTGTCGTTGGTGACAGAAGCGTGTTTTATTCCTTTTCGAACTCTGATTCGTTTCGATCGATTCAGGACTATTTTCTTATAAATAGGGTCCCTGGATCTCCGTTTTCAATGATCAACTCTTGACCATAATTCTCTAATTCTCTTCTCTCTCTCTCTCTAAGCTAAAGCTTATTCACTCTCTTTCTTTTTCTAGCCTAGCCTTTTACAAACACAATTCCTCATACAATAGCACTAGACACACCTAGCCAAGTTCGAAGTTGCCTTCGCTCCAGACTTGAAAGGTTAGATATTTTTAAGGGTTTGGTCCCAAATCTCTATTTCTATTATTTAATTTAATTGTTTGATTATTATTTTCCTTGAAGTGACTAACGCGTGTATTTTGTTATTAGAAAGAGGTACGAGGCATCGAATTAAGTACTTTAATTGTTTAATTGATATTGATATAGAACTCATGCTTAGGTTATTATTTTGATTCCTAGTATCATGTTAGGATGTTTTATTGCTTCCTAATATCATGTTTAGGGTAATTTCTAATATCAAGTATGATTGTTATGATGCGTCCTATTTTCTTTCCTAATAGCATGTTAGTACCATGTGATCGCGGGTTGAAGTAGGTCGTTGGGACTACTAAACCTAACCAAATTAGAAATTTATAATACCTAAACTTACACTAAGCTAGTTAGTGGCAAGTAAAGGGTCGAACCCAAAAGGACTAAGTGTATCAATTTGTGCTAACTAGACTAGTAGGAAAGCTTCTGAGATAGAGAGAGGTTCAACTAAACGCAACTAAGAACAAATAACTAAAACTAGCGAAAGTGGAATCCAATCACATCAATACATTCAATAACATCATACAATTAGATGAAAATGACCTTGATTAGGAACAATCAACACATTTAACTCACTCTCGCACAATTAAGCATGTTAATTATCCTACTAAACTAATTCACTCTCGTGCAACTAGCCTAGCAAAGGTATGGAAGAATTTAGGGCTCTCAACCAACTCACTCTCGCACAATTGATTGAAAGCACAATTAAGAGCATAGAATCGATTAGCTAGAAAGATTCTAATCCATAAAAGCATCACCCATACACAATAATCAAGAAACAATTTCATACTAATCACAATCAATCATTCAATTCATTAATATAACCTTCATCCAATTCCCTAGAACAAGACCTAAGCTAACATAATGAAGAAATACATAGAAAACAAGGTAAAATAAGAATAAAAACAAGATTAGATAAGCAAACTAATTAATCTACTCAAATCAACAAACAAAAAGCAAAAAAACTAAGAATTAAGCAAAGAAATAAAGATGAGAGAAAGTTAGAAAATGCTCATTGAATAGATGAGAAGAAGTTCCACAAAGTTGCTTCTTCAACCTCTCAAAAACTCCATGGAAATCCAAGCTTTCTCTCTCTACACTACTCCTAAAGTAACCCTAAGAGAGAGAAAATAAAGGATAAACTAATCTAATCTATCTAAATTAAAACATTGATTGAAAGTTAAGTGAGAAAATAACCCCAAAGGGGTATTTATAATACAAGTTAAATAAAAAATAAAAGAAAAGAAAGAAACTAAAAAAGAAATAAAACTAAATAAAAACAAATAAAAAAACTAAACTAAAAAACCAATAAAAAAAAACTTACAATAAAATAAAATAAAAGAAAATGAAAGCGAAAAAAGAAATCCCAAAACCCACAATTCCCGTCCAAACCCACGAAATCCCACCAGACTACCCTCATCTTCTCCCTTTCGAATTTGGCTTCTTCCATTCACCATATCAACAGCAAACAATCATCCTCACCGTTCATCAACACTATCATCATCTAGCATCAAATCGTGGCCATCCGATTTTCATTAAAATCACGTGAAAAGCTCGTGATTAACCCACAATTGCGCGCCCGCACAGAAGTCGCACAGCAAGTCGCGCAAAGCTACTGCCTCAACTCGATTTTGGACTCCAATTGTGAGCGCCTTCTGACAGGGTTGTGCGCCCGCGTTTGATGCTTGAGATGGTGAGTTTGGGTGTTGTGAGTTGCGCGGCTATTAGGTGAGTAATTTGGTGGTGATTTGGGTGGTTGATTGTGGGTGAAGGGCTGGTGGTTTAATTGGTGTTGTGGGGGTCGAATTAAAGGTGGTAATTGCTGGCGGTTTGTTGGCGAAATGGGAGGTGACGGTGGAACAGGGGGTGTGAAATGGTGATTAATTGGTTGTTGTGGGTAATTGATTGGGTTGCTGGTGGTGTCAGGATGCGGTGGCTGATGGTGTTCTGTTTGTTGTTGTAGCTGTTGGTGGACGGTGGTTTGGGTGGTGTTTGGTTGCGATTTATGGGAGCAGGGGGATCGTGTTTGATATTGAATTCGAGACTCCATTTATGACTCAAAACGTGAGACACGAATATTGAACCTCAAACCTTGGACCTCCGAGCACAATCCTACACAAACCAAGAAAACCGAGAGAAATAGGGACAAAAACAAAAATAAGATAAAATAAAATAAAACACGATAAATAAAGTAAAATAAAATGCTAAAAATAAAGAGATAATAAAATAAAATGAAATAAAATAAAATAAAATAAAACAAACTAAAAACTAAAAGAAAATAAATAAAATGAGAGAAGCGGGAAATTATTAACTAAAACTACCAAAATAAACTAAAAACTAATCAAAATGCAAAAATACTCAAAATAAAGATAAAAGGTGAGAATAAGCGAATAATAGAAATAAAGGATAAATAGGGTTAAATTATTGGAAAATAAGCCGGAAAACGACTCAATAAACACCCTAAAAGTGACATAAAAGTCACTTATCAAACTCCCCCAAGCTAACCTTTTGCTCATCCTCGAGCAAATTAACATGAAACACGAGAGAAGGAAAGTGAATTATTCAAGCAAAACTAAGACACTACAGGAGACAAGAATTTACACTAACTCACTTTCGTAGGAATCACGGTCAATTTTAGCAACTAAAGTCAAGCCCTTTAAACCCCTAGATTGCCCTAGAGGACGAGTGTGCTCTCGTGAGGGTGTCCTAAGAGTTTAACCCACAACTCTAAACTAAAACCAAGGCAAGCCAATAAAAAGAAAAGAAAAACCAAGGCAAGGCAATAAAAAGAAAAGAAAAAGAAACATAACAAGAAAAAGAAAACACAAAGTTCATATTTGGACGAGAGATAGGAACAAGCACCAATGAACGCAAACCTTTCTAAATAGACAAATTTATGCACGTTCCAAGATGTCAATGGTTAAATGAAACATAACATATGCTAAGCATAGAGAACTAATGGGGACACAATCCACCCTAGCCCCAACAAATCGGGCCGCGTTCTCTCCACTAGCTTCAAATCAACCCTTAGGCTAGCTTGTCATGATTCCACGAAGGAACCGGAAAAAGATAGAGAAATGAAAAACTTTGAGAAGGTAATCCCGACATCTCAACTATGCATACTCTCTCCATAGGTTTGAAGTCTATCTCCCTCCACCGTTCTTTGACCCAACCCCACTAAAGTCTAAGGGTCTTTATTTTATTGGTTTTAACGTAAGTCTAAGGGTGAAGGCGGGGTAAAAATTTGAAAATTTTGGTGATATTTCCTAAGTGAAGCAAAAGAGTGGCCTACTCTCAAAAACAAACTCAAGAAGTAACAAAATATCAAACAAAAATACCAAAAATGCCATCTCCCCCAGGCTTATTCAACACTAACACAATATATACCAAAAACGAAGTAACGCTCCCCCCCAAGCTTGAACGAAGCATTGTCCTCAATGCTTAAACTAGGGAAGAAACCGAAACCAAGCTAAAATATTTTTGTGTTTTTTGTTTCTTTTTCAACAATTTTTTTTTTTTTAGCTCTTATTTGATGTCCTTGCCTTTTTTTTTTTTTTAACTATGGACAGCTTTTTCTTGAAACTTCATTTGATTTTCTTGAATTACATCTTTCTTCTCAAACTTTTTGCATTTTCTTTTCAAGCTCAACTTTCAATACCATACTTAAACCAATTCACAAAATGTCTTGTTCAATTTCAACATTCTCAAAACTCAAACCTCACATGCCAATGCTTCACTAACTAAAAGGGTTGGTAAACATAGGTCATTGGGTTTGTAACGCGGTTTAAACAAGAGCGGGAAACATTAGGCTCAAATTGGTTAATAAGTAGGTCCATGCAAAATAGAAAACCAAATTTGTAACAAAACAAAAAGAAAATAAAGAAAAATGAGAAAAGGTGCCCTTTTCCTCCCCTAGAGTGGCTCGGTCACGATCTTGGGAGCTAGAGGTCAAAACAAGGATTAAGACATGCATAGTCAAGGATCCTAAATAGCCGCTCAACAAGGTGATGAAGGCTAGAACAAATGAAGCTCACAAGGGATTATAACCAAACAAATACCAACCAAGGGTTTCAAATCCACTATAGAGAGCAACTCCATCTTACCACATTCCCGTGAACTAAAGCTTCATTGACCCCTAAAAGTTCTTAACCGACTACCTTAGCATATAGTATCCTAGAGTCAACCAATGCCACTCTCAAACCGTGCATACATTTACCACTTAGGAAAAAAAACATTCAAGGATGCAATTCCCAAAATAGAATGTCCAAAATAAGAACAAACAAAACACATTTTGCCAAAATTACCTTGAAAGTAAACAAAAATCTTTTTGGATTTTTCAAAATTAAAGAAAAGACATGGAAATGCATATACTCAAGTGCATGGCATAAATGAATCAACATCCCACCAAACATGATAGAATACCCTCCCCCCAAGCTCGAGTGAGACAATATACTCAAATATAAACAAAATAATCCGTGGGAGGGGAAAAGAAAGAAATCAATCCAACAAACCAACACAAGTCCAACGAGTCACCAACCATTAGAGAAAGATCTAAGAAAGATATTACCGGATATAGGTGGGTGTAAATACCCGCAAATGACCCAATTTAACATTTCAAACCCGATTTCCTCTTGAATTGAATCTCGATTTCCATATGCTAGCAAAAATAGGCGTCAACTTCCTTGATTCTTGATCCAAACCAATGCATAAGTGTATATCAAGTTATGTACCTAGCAAAAGGCACACAAAGATTTCCATGATAGAAAATTTAATCTAAAAAGAAAAGAAAATGAAAGCAATAAAAACCTCGGGTTACTTCCCGAGAAAGGCTTGTTTAACGTCCAAGCAAGACCGCTCTAGTAAATAATATTGCAACGAACACAAGAGCTTATCAAATGCACTACTACACATTTCATATGATAACAAGTAGGCAAATGACGGAAGAAGGACGTGCAACAAGATTATTGCACGTAAGTGAGGAGGAAGATGCCAAAAGAAAGAAGAAAAATCAAAAGAAAAATCAAGAAAATAAGAAGAGAAAGAAGAAGAAAAATAAGGAAAAGAATAAAAAGGAAAAACCTCCTCGAAATCTTTTTGGGTGGCACAATCACCCATTTCCTCAATAATAGGAGGATGAAAAGGAAAAGTCTCATCAAACAAGAGAGGGTCCTCAATAGGATCTTTGACAAAAGAAGGGAGGAACATGGGATAGTAGGAGATGTGGTCAAATTTCCTTGAGAAAGGGACATGAGGAAGGGGAGGAGAAACAATGGTCTCACAAAGCCTCACATCACCAATGAGGGCATGAAAATCAATCATAGAATCCTCAGAAGAACACTCATGACTCAAATCTCCCTCAAACAAAAACTTTCCAATAGAAATAACCTCATCTTCCTCTCTATCACAACGATGAACAACAACTCCCTCACGATCCTCAAAGCCTAGAGTCTCAAAACCATGCATGAAAGGATAAAGGTTTCTCTCAAACTCATCCCTTTCCCATGAAGCATTGCCAATGAACTCTCTCAAAAGGCTATAATGCTTTGTTACTCATTCAACAAATATACTATAAATAGCCTCAAAAGAGTCCAAAGACTTATGGATAGAAAGGTCACAAACATGCAAGATAGACTCATCAAGATAGGGAAGGGGGTTGGAATCCTCAAAATCGACATTTCCTTCATTCACAACTCTTCCACCATCACTCAAGGAACTCTGAATCTCTCTTGATTTCTCAAACTCATCATCATCATCCTCATGAACTCCCTTATTCAAAAATGAAGATGGCTCACTCACATCCTCACCAAGGGAAGCTCTCAAAGGGGGTGAATAAGGGGAAGGATGGCAATCAAGCTCAAATGGGGAATGAAAAGGATCGAAATCCTCAAAAATCCTCTCATCACAAGAAAATCTCCCCTCACCTTCACACCCTTTCCCTACATCCTCCTGAACAACACCCTCCCACTCCAAGTGAGGTGCCTCACGTCCGTCTAAATCAAACATAGCAATCATCACTTGGGCAAGCCTCACTTCTCTCAATTTTTGTTCCTCTTGAAGCTCTTGGAGTTGTTGGGTGAGATAATGCATTTGACAAAAAATTTGGGCATCAATGTTATTGGGTTGAGGTTCATGATCAAAGTCAAATTGCACATGATTAAAATTAGCACAAACCTCATCAAAATGAGCATAAGGGGGAAAGGTGTCAATTTGCATACTTGGATTATCATAAGGCACATAAGAAGTATCAAGAGAATTCATGCAAAAATTAAAAGAATTTTGGCATTGAGAATCAAAGCAAGAAACATGAGATTCTCTATCAAAAGAATCCTTAGAAAACCATGTGAAGAAATCCCAAGCATCATGCATAGACAAATGACAAAATCTACCATTATTCATGTCCTCAACCATCAGCCGTTTGGGGTAATTTACCATTTCACCATGTACCGTTTTATGTAAAAGTTTTTTCACCATATACCATGTTTTAAAAAAAATTCACCATTTACTCATTTTTTGGATACGGTAATATTTTAAAAAAAACTAGCCGTTGAACACTAATAACAGCTAGTTTGTTTGTTATATAAATGGAGAGTTCGAGGGATTCACGTAGTACTTCACACTTCGAAAAGCATTTCTAAAAGATGTCCACAAAGTCGAGATCATCATCTTCCTCTTTCGATTTTTCGTACGTAAAAGTGCCTAACAAAGCTTGTTGTTGTGGTAGGAAGTTTGCAATAAGGAGCTCGGATTTGGCAAGAAATCCACAACGGTTGTACTATAAGTGTGATGTATGTGAGACATTAAGATGGTGCAAGGGTTATGTGGAGAAAAATGTCGTTTCGGGTTACGATAATCAAAATAGGGGAGGGATAGACACGCAATTGCATGGAGGTGAGAGCTTGTTTAATTTAAGCAATAATTGAAGGACCTCAAGAGAAGAGTAGCAAGACAACAATAGATAGTAGACATAGCAATTAAAATAGGAGTACTTATGTTTTTTTTTTATTGTATTTGTAGTGTTAAAATGATTATTGTAAACAAAGTATCATAGCTAAAAGTAATATGTATTAGAATTCTTAGCTATATTTTGTTGAAAGAGCGCTTTTACATACGAAAAATCAAAAGAGGAAGATGATGATCTCGAGTGTGTGGACATCTTTTAGAAATGCTTTTGGAAGTGTGAAATACTACGTGAATCCCTCAAACACTCCATTTATATAATAAACAAACTAGCCGTTATTAGTGTTGAACGGCTAGTTTTTTGAAAATATTACCGTTTCCAAAAAATGGGTAAATGGTGAAATAACTTTTAAAACATGGTATATGGTGAAAAAACTTTTACATAAAATGGTACATGGTGAAATGGTAAATTATATTACCCCAAACGGCTCACTAACGGCAATTAGCCAAAAAGGCATTTCATGTCAATGTACAATAATTGAGTGGTATTTGGTGTATTAGAATGTTTTTGGTGGTATACGGTGAATTAAGCTTAAACTCAATGGTATATGGTGAAATTTCCGTTAATAATTTTTTTAAGGTTAATATGATTATAATTCAAGTTATCGCCAATAATAGTATTTATATGTGCATTAATATTCAACCAACATAGATAAAACAGGTTTAGGGTTAACCTAATGATTGTATGTTAGTCAAAAAGTGCACATGAATACGAGAAGAATAAATTAGAGGCCTACTATTAGGGTAGGGTCTTTCTCTTTAAGATTGAATTTGTACCTTCATCCCCGAACTTCCAGTCTTGGTTCCCGAACTATTGGAGTTAACGATCTCCTGGATTGTTAAGGGGTGTAACCTTCACCCCGTGAACGGTTTACAAGTTCCTTAACCTTGTTGACGACTCTTTTACTCTAGCTTCCTTCCCTTTGGACGCCACCATGCTTAAGTCTATGATCACAGTGGGGTTCAAATCTAGGGTAATACATAAAATATTCCCTACACAAACGAAAGCCAAATTCATTCAAACAAAGTTTTTTTGAATCAAATGAAAGTCAAACACATTCAAACAAAGCTTTTGGAATCGAATGAAAGTCAAATGCATTCAACGAAGCTAATTGAATCAAATAAAAGTCAAAAAAATTCAAACAAAGCTTTTTGAACTAAATAAAATTAACTGAAAAGGCACCGGTTAACCGGTACCAAAAAGAGCTGCCACCAAAAAAAAATCGCGGGACTATTAAAGGCACCGGTTAACCGGTGGCCAAAATACTTACAAGCACCGGTTAAATGGTGCGAAAACCGGTTTATGGCCCCGGTGGCAAAAAGGGGGTAATTGGCACCCCTCACATTGTAATCGGTTCAAACCGGTGCCTTAGGCAGGGTTTGAACCGGTGCCCTTTGCTATTTTTCTACTAGTGGTTTTTTGAATCGAAAAAAATTTAAATGCATTCAATGAAGCTAATTGAATCAAAAGCAAGTCAAACACATTCAACCATAACTTTTTGAATCAAATGAATTTCAAACACATTCAAAATAAGCTTTTTGAATCAAATGAAAGTCAAACACATTCAAACAAAGCTTTTTGAATCAAATGAAAGTCAAACACATTCAAACAAATCTTTTTTGAATCGAATAAAAGTCAAACACATTCATACAAAGCTTTTTGAATAAAATGAAATTCAACACACATTCAAACAAATCTGTTTGAATGTTGAATAAAATGAAAGACAAACACATTCAAACAAAACTTTTTTAATCAAATGAAAGTTAAACATATTCAAACAAAGCTTTTTTAATCAAAAGAAAGTCAAACACTTTTAAACAAAGCTTTTTGAATTGAATAAAAGTTAATTTAAACACATTCAAACAATGCTTTTTGAACCAAATGAAAGTCAAACACATTCAAAAAAAGCTTTTGAATCGAATGAAAGTCAAATGCATTCAACAAATCTAATTGAATCAAATAAAAGCCAAACACATTAAAACAATTCTTTTTGAATCAAATGAAAGTAAAACATATTAATGAAAGAAACACATTAAATTAGGGTTTTGTTTCTAGAGACAGAAACTCTAGATTGTCTCTAACCCTTTGGAGAAGGATACGGTGGTTGCATTCATCGGATTCGTTTTTCAAAGGATTAGAAAGGGTTAGATTGGAGAAGGTTTCTTTTGTTCTTCAATTTTTCAAAATAAAACCCTAAGGTCTTTAGGAACTCTTGGATTTTTTCTTCGACCTTTTGGGTTCCTTGCTCTAGATTGAAGAAGGGTCTGAGTTTGTTGTTCCGACGACTGTTTTTGGGTGAATCGACTGCTGGTAGGTGTTTCGGGATTAATCGACTTCCGAGCAGCCGGAAATTGCTGAAATTTTTTATTTTTCAATCGCTGAGTTGATTCAGGGTATTTTGGGGATTTGATTTTTCAAATTAAACCCTCTATTTTCTAGGTTTTTTGCTTAAGGTTGATGGTGTTTTTTGAACTAATTCGCTGGTGACGGGTCTAGTTCAATGGATGCGGGGTGCGTTTTAAAGTGGTCGGCGAGCCTGCAGATTCAACGGTCAATTTTCAACCCTGATTAGCGTTCTGTTGTCGGGGCTCTATTGAGGTAGTTCGCCGGCATAGGGTAGATGCTGGTGATGGTTCAAGTAGCTTTGGTTTATAGGTTCGACATTCTCCGGAAGTTTTCTAGTCTTTGTGGGAATTTCTGCTCGGAGGTTCAACCTGGTTCTGGATTGGTGGAAGATCTCCTGAATTGTAGATTCGTAGGGGTTAAAGGTAATCCCTAGTGTTCTTCTGTAAATGGGAGTAGCTTCTTTGGTTATTTCTACTTTCTGGCGTCTTGTTTTACTTGTTTCAGCTTAGGCTTCCTAGTGATTTTCATGGTTGCGATCCTTTGTTCTGTTTTGTATTGTCCACATGCCATGCTGCTGTCCTAGCAGGCTGGTTTCTCGGTTGTTATTTAGTTGTGATATTATGATTATGCCTATTGATGGTGGATTGTTTCTAGAGGCTGGTTATCATTGTTGAGTCTTGGTCATCTAGCTTGCTTGGTGTGTAGTGGGTTGAGGTCCTTTTTATTGTTTTCCTAGCGTGAGGTGCTTGTTGATGGCCTGGTATGGTGGGTTATATTCCTATTGCTACCTTGTTTCTTGCTCCTACCCGGAATCCTTTTTATGCCTCTTTCGTTGTGGTAGTTGTTGATCTACCTTTGTTTTGGCATCTTATGCTTCTTTGCTTTGCTTGAGCCTCCTTGTGTTTGGGTTGCTGGTTGATGGTTCATGGCTTCGATCTTTTATCCTGGTTTGTACTGTATGTATGCTGTTGCTCTGTCCTGGCAGGCTAACTATGGGGTTGTTATCAAGCTGCTTTTATGGCGATGCTGGTGGAAGGTGTGTAGTGGGAGGTTGGTCATGGTTGAGTCTTGGTCATTTTAGCTTGCTTGGTGTGTAGTAGGTTGAGGCCCTATTTTTATCGTTGTCCTAGCATGAGGTGCTAGTTGATGGCCTGGATTGTATGGTGGGTGGTATCTCTCTTGCTACCTTGTTTCTTGCTTCTGTCCGGACTCTTTCTTATGCCTCTTCCGTTGTGATGGTTGTTGGTCCACCTCTGTCCTGACATCTTATGCTTTTCTGTTTTGCTTAAGCCTCCCTGTGTTTGTGTTGCTGGCTGATGGTTCTTGGCTACGATCCTTTGTTCTGGTTTGTACTATATGTATGTTGTAGTTCTATCTTGGCAGGCTGACTTCGGGGTTGTTATCAAGCTGCTTTTTATGATGATGCTAGTGGAGGGTGTATGCTTTGTGTTGTTTGGTGGAGGCTAGTAGCATGTTTTAGTCATGGGTATTTGTAGATTACTTGGATTGTAATGGGTTTGAGACCTCTATTTTTCTTTGTTGTCCTAGCATGCGGTGCTAGTTGATGGCCTGGGATGTATGGATGATGGTGTCCCTATTGCTACTTTGTTTTCTGCTTCTACTAGGCTCTTCCTTATGCTTCTGCCTTATGGTTTTTATGATTTTGGTTCCTGGATGGTGGCCCTTCCGTGTTGCTGTCTTGTTTTCTGCTGTTACGGTTTTTGGTTTTGTGGTGATTGCGGCTTGCTAAGTAGCTCCTGTCTCTTGTTGGTCCCTGAGCTGTTTTGGATGTGTTATGTATCTTCCTTGGGGTTGTTTTGAAGCGCTGAAGGCGGTTACTCCTGCTGCTGTTGATGTTTCTTGGTTGGTTGCTCAAGCTAAGTTGATGCTTCACTCTACTAACCTTTTTGTTATTTTTGGATGTATGGGTTTATTACCCAATTTTGATTGTAGCTTCGGTTTCCTCTTTCTTTGGTAGTTAGAGGTTCCGTAGTTGTTGTATTTGGTTTGGCCTTCAGGCTTTGTTCTTGTTGGTTCTTTTGCCCAGAGGGCTTGTACAGAGCTTACATTTTTATAGTTGCTACTTTTACAGGTAGTAACTTCATACTTTTGGTAATAAAATTCTTTATTTACCAAAAAAAAAGAAGTCAAACACATTCAAACAAAGTTGATTGAATAGAATGATAGTCAAACGCATTCAACGAAGAAAAATGAATCAAATGAAATTCAAACACATTCAAACAAAGATTTTTGAATCAATTGAAAGTCAAACACATTCAAACAAAGCGTTTTGAATCGAATAAAAGTAAAATGCATTCAAACAAAACTTTTTGAATCAAATGAAAGTCAAACACATTCAAACAAAGCTTTTTGAAACAATTGGAAGTGAAACACATTCAAACAAATCTTTTTAAATCAAATGAAAGTTAAACACATTCAAACAAAGCTTTTTGAATCAAATGAAATTAAAACACATTCAAACAAATATTTTTGAATCAATTGAAAGCTAAACACATTCAAACAAAGCTTTTTAAATAAAATGAAAGTCAAACACATTCAAACAAATCTTTTTGAATCAAATGAAAAAAAAAAACACATTCACACTAAGCTTTTTGAATCAAATGAAAGGCAAACACATTCAAACTAACCTTTTTGTATCAAATAAAATTAAAATACATTCAAACAAAATTTTTTTACTTAAATGAAAGTCAAATAAATTCAACGAATCTAATTAAATCAAATGAATATCAAATACATTCAAACAAAACTTTTTTAATCAAATGAAAGTCAAAAACATTCAAACAAATCTTTTTGAATCGAATGAAATTTAAATGCATTCCACGAAGCTAAATAAATCAAATTAAAGTCAATCACATTTAAACAAAGCTTTTTTAATCAAATGAAAGTCAAACACATTCAAACAAAGCTTTTTGAATCGTTTGAAAATCAAATGCATTCGAGGAAGCTAATTGAAGTAAATGAAAGCCAAACACATTCAAACAAATATTTTTGAATCAAATGTAAGTCAAACTAATTCAAACAAGCTTTTTTAATCAAATGAAATTAAAACAACTTTATAGAAATCTTTTTGAATCAAATGAAAACCAAGCACATTCAAACAGTGGTTTTTGAATCGAATGAAAGTCAAACACATTCTAATACAGCTTTTTGAATCAAATGAAATTCAACACATACAAACAAAGATTTTGGAATCGAATGAAAGTCAAATGCATTTAACGAAGCTGATTGAATCAAATGAAAGTCAAACAAATTCAAACAAAGCTTTTTGAATCAAATAAAAGTCAAACACATTAAAAGAAAGATTTTTGAACCAAAAAAAGGTCAAACACATTCAAATAAAGCTTTTTTAATAGAATGAAAGTCAAATACATTCGAAAAATCTAATTGAATGAACTAAAAGCCAAACACATTCATACAAAGCTTTTAGCATCAAATGAAAGTCAAACACATTCAAACAAAGCTCTTTGAATCAAATGATAGTCAAATGCGTTATACATAGATAAATGAATTAAATGAAAGTTAAACATATTATAACAAACCTTATTGAATCAAATGAAAGTCAAACACATTCAATCAAAGCTTTTTGAATCAAGTGAAATTTTGACACATTCAAACAAAGCTTTTGGAATCGAATGAAAGTCATATGCATTTAACGAAGCTAATCTAATCAATTGAAAGTAAAACAAATTAAAACAAAGCTTTTTGAATCAAACAAAAGTCAAACACATTCAAACAAAGTTTTTTGAACCAAATAAAAGTCAAACACATTCAAATAAAGCTTTTTTTTTTTTATAGAATGAAAGTTAAATGCATTCAAAAAATCAAATTGAATGAAACGAAAGCAATACACATTCAAACAAAGTTTTTAGAATCAAGTGAAAGTCAATCACATTCAAACAAACCTCTTTGAATCGATTGATAGTCAAACGCATTCTACGTAGATAAATGAATTAATTGAAAGTCAAACACATTCAAACAAAGTTTTCTGAATCAAATTAAAGTGAAACACATTCAAACACATCTTTTTGAATCTAATGAAAGTAAAAAATATTCAAACAATTCTTTTTGAATCAAATGAATGTCAAACACATTCAAACAAAGCTTTTTAAATCAAATAAAAATAAAACACATTCAAACAAATCTTTTCGAATCAAATGAAAGTAAATAACATTCAAACAAAGCTTTTTGAATCAAATGAAAGTCAAACACATTCAAACAAAGCTTTTTTAATAAAATGAAAGTCTAATGCATACCACAAATCTAATTGAATTAAATGAAAGCTAAACACATTTAAACAAAACTTTTGAAATCAAATGTAAGTCAAACACATTCAAACAAAGCTCTTTTAATAGAATGATAGTCAAATGCATTCAACAAATATAAATGAATCAAATGAAAGTCAAACACATTTAAACAAAGCTTTTTGAATAAAATGAAATTCAATCACATTCAATCAAAGCGTTTTAAATCAAATAAAATTCAAATGCATTCAAACAAAACTTTTTGAATCAAATGAAAGTGAAACACATTCAAACAAAACTCTTTGAATTAAATGAAGGTGGAGAGACTCATCACAAAAATTTGGAGAATGAGAAGGTGGAGAGGTTTGAGGATCAAGAGTAAAAGAAGAGCCACAACCAAAGGTAGGATCATCATCATCATTATTAACATGAGCATTTTGATTAAATAGGGTAGAGGGGGCACAATCAAGCATATAAGATTCGTTATTAAGGGAATGAACTACATCACAAGAAGGCATGGTAAATAATGAAGAAAATTGAAACACACCATTAGCATCAACTTGAGCATGTACTTCATCATCATGAGCAAAAGAGGAAATAGAATTGAAAGCATTTGTTCTAGGTTCAACTATGGGATCATGTGACAAATCATGGAAAATCATGCTAAAATTAGAAGAACCAAGACATTGCACATCAACATTAGAATCATGACTACCCCTATTATAAACATCCCAAGCAAACAAAAATATAAAAATCCCAAGCGTCATCAATTGACAATGCTCTAAATTTACCATTATGCATGCATTCAACTTCATCCCTAGTTTGCTCATTCAAACCAAAATAACAAATATCACAAGCCTCCAAAAGACTACAACAATTATAATCCAAAATCCCTCAAGTCTATTGAAATATTCACAAAAAGCTCATTATCACATTGAGGAAATGAGAGACCCACCATTTTTATACAAAACAAACAAAAATTAAATAAAAGAAAGGTATACACAAAGACCTAGACTCAAGAAATCAAAAACACTCAAACAAAGACACCGTTCCCCGGCAACGGCGCCATTTTGACGAGGGGAAAACTAGGTCGTTATCTAATCTTCCCTCGGTCAAACTAAATTTATAAACACTTAACAAACCTAATACGAGTATTGAGGCAAGTCAAGGGTCGAACCCAAAGGAACGGTAATGTTCAAGCACTTTCAATTATACGCCTAAGCTAGGTCGAAGACGAAGGTAAGAAAGAATACTAACAACTAACAAAACAAGTAACCAAGGAAATAAAACATTAGGAACGGGGATCAACAAGTAATCATGTCAATTGCAACAACTTGGAAAGATCAAGTCAATCAAAGGTTGTGAAGACTATTGATAAGAGCAATCAATTGGAATTAAAGAGCTATCTACTAATTGTTAAGCTAGGGTTCACTATGAATAAGAAACTAAGAGAATCACAATCAAAACCAATCGATCATTGCAATTACTAAATCAATTGTTCGTGTCATAAGCAATTACAATGCAATCTAGCATAATTCTCAAGGCCTAATCAAATTACACACATGCAAACCTTCATTAATCACTTTAATCTCAACAATAAATCAACACAATTCCCAAATTAATCACAATTAATCAATCATACAAGTTTCACCCAATTCCTAGCCAACAACTACTCTAACATCATCATCTAATCAACAATCAACTAAAGAAATCAAGAATTTACAAAACATCAAGAACAAATACACTAAACAAGCATCAAACATCAAAATCAATTCAAACAAACATGAAGTTGAATAAAGCAATAAAGAGGAGAGAGAGTGAGAAAGCATCATTGATTGATAATGGAGATCTTCAATACAATTGTCATCTTAAATCTTCAACCTCTCAAATAACCATTGAAATTCCTCACTTTCTCTCTCTAAAATCTAATCCCAAAACTAACCTTAGATCTAGAAAGAGAAGCTCTTAACCTAAGAGAGAGAAAACTATTCTAAAAACTAAGAATTACATGAATGAATGATCATCCAAACCTAAAAAACTATCTATAAACAAAAGGAGAAAAGAAGCTGAAAATCGTAAAAGACCCGGAAGCCCGCGCCCTAAGAGAAATCTGCTGCGCCCGCGGAGGGGAACAAACACCCCAGAAGTCGCGCCCACGGGGAGCCCGCGGCCAGCCCTGGCAGACTTCCTGCCCAAAATCGGCAGTTTTGGAGTGCAGCAACCCCGCGCCCGCGGCAGCAGTGCCCGCACCCGCGCCCAGCCAACCCACGCCCGCGGCTGTGACTGCTGCGCTTTGGTGTGAGGCTGCTGTGCGCATTTAGTGCGTGGCTGCTGCCTTGGGGTTCGTGCTTGCGAGGCTTGCTCGGTTTGGCTTGACTAGCATGTCTGCCTTCCCGAACTAGGCTCCGTTGACTTCCTTGAATGCGCTTGAGCTTCCTCCTTGATGATTAAATCCCGGGAAGCTCGACACACCGACAAAACAAGTCAAACAAACGGAGAAGAGAGGGAAATAGCCGAGAAATGAATAAAATAATAAAAAAAACCATTAAAAGCACGCATTTCTCTAAACTAACTCACAAACACGCAAATTAAGCATTATTCCCTAAAAACACGACATAAAAGACTAAAAACGAACATAAAAATACAAAGAAAATCTATCCTAAGAGTGCCAAAAATGGCACGCATCAAAACACATTCAAACAAAGCTTTTTGAATCAAAAGGAAAGTAAAAGACATTCAAACAAAGCTTTTGAAATTGAATGAAAGTCAAATTCATTCAACAAAGCCAATTGAATCAAATGATAGTCAAACAAATTCAAACAAAGCTTTTTGAATCAAATGAAAGTCAAACACATTCAAACACAGCTTTTTGAACTAAATAAAGTCAAACACATTCAAACAAAGCTATTTAAATTTAATGATAGTCAAATGCATTCAACAAATCTAATGGAATCAAATGAGAGCCAAACACATTCAAACAAATCTTTTTGAATTAAATGAAAGTCAAAGACATTCATACAAAGCTCTTTGAATCGAATGAAAGTCAAATACACTCAACGAAGATAAATAAATTAAATAGAAGTCAAACACATTCAAACAAAGCTTTTTGAATCAAATGAAAGTCAAACACATTCAAACAAAGCTTTTTGAATCGTTTGAAAGTCAAATACATTCAACATAGCTAATTGAATTAAATGAAAGTTAAACACATTCAAATAAATATTTTTGAATCAAATGAAAGTCAAACAAATTCAAACTAAGGTTTTTTAATCAAATTAAATTAAAACAACTTCAAACAAATCTTTTTGACTCAAATGAAAGCCAAACACATTAAAACAAAGGTTTTTGAATCAAATGAAAGCCAAACGCATTTAAACAAAGCTTTTGGAATCAAATGAAAGTCAAATGCATTTAACGAAGCTAATTAAATCAAATATAAGTCAAACAAGTTCAAACAAAGCTTTTTGAATCAAATAAAATTCTAACACATTCAAAAAAAAATTTTGAACAAATGAAAGTCAAACACATTCAAAAAAGCTTTTTTAATCGAATGAAAGTCAAATGCATTCAATAAATCTAATTGAATTAAATCAAAACCGAACACATTCAAACAAAACTTTTGGAATCAAATGTAAGTCAAACAAATACAAACAAAGCAATTTTAATTGAATAATAGTCAAATGCATTCAATGAATATTAATGAATCAAAGAAATTAAAACACATTCAATCAAAGATTTTTGAATCAAATGAAAGTCAGACACATTCAGTTAAAGCGTTTAGAATTGAATGAAAGTCAAATGCATTCAAACAAAACTTTTGAATCAAATGAAAGTCAAACTCATTCAAACAAATCTTTTTGAATTAAATAAGAAGTCAAACATATTAAAAGAAAGCTTTTAGAATCAAATGAAAGTCAAACACATTCAAACAAATCTTTTTGAATCAAATGAAAGTCAAACACATTCAAAATAAACTTTTTGAATAAAATGAAATTAAAACACATCCAAACAAATCTCTTTTAATCAAATGAAAGCAAAACCTATTTAAACAATACTTTTTGAATTAAATGAAATTTAAACACATTCAAACAAATCTTTTTGAATCAAACGAAAGTTAAAGACATTTAGACAAATCTTTTTGAATCAAATGAAAGTCAAACACATTCAAACAAAGCTTTTGGAATCGAATGAAAGTCAAATGCATTCAACGAATCTAATTGAATCAAATGAAAGTCAAACACATTCAAATAAAGCTTTTTAAACCAAATGAAAGTCATACACATTCAATCAAAGCTCTTTGAATCAAATGAAAGTATAAAAAATTCAAACAAAGCTTTTTAAATCTAATGAAAGTGAAACACATTCAGACAAATCTTTTTGAATCAAATGAAAGTCAACCCCATTCAAACAAATCTTTTTTAATCAAATGAAAGGCAAACACATTCAAGCAAAGCTTTTTAAACCAAATGAAATTAAAATAAATTGAAACAAATAGTTTTGAATCAAATGAAAGTAAAAAAACATTCAAACAAAGCTTTTTGAATCAAATGAAATTAAAACTCATTTAAACAAATCTTTTTGAATCAAATGAAAGCTAAACACATTGAAATAAAGCTCTTTGAATTAAATGAAAAGTAAAACATATTAACACAAAACCTTTTGAATCAAATGAAAATCAAACATATTCAAACAAATCTTTTTGAATCAAATAAAGTCAAACACATTCAAAAAACTTTTTGAATAATATGAAATTTAAACACATCCAAACAAATCTTTTTGAATCAAATCAAAGCAAAACCCATTCAAACAATGCTTTTTGAATTAAATGAAAGTCAAACAAATTCAAACAAATCTTTTTGAATCAGACGAATGCCAAAGACATTTATACAAAGTTTTTTGAATCAAATGAAAGTCAAACACATTCACACAAAGCTTTTGGAATCAAATGAAAGTCAAATCCATTCAACAAATCTAATTGAATCAAATGAAAGTCAAACAAATTCTAACAAAGCTTTTTGAATCAAATAAACGTCAAACACATTCAAACAAAGCTATTTGAACTAAATAAAAGTCAAACACATTCAAACAAAGCTATTTGAATACAATAAAAGTGAAATGCAGTCATCGAATCTAAATGAATTAAATGAAAGCCAAACAACATTCAAACAAATCTTTTTGAATCAAATGAAAGTCAAACACATTCAATCAAATCTCTTTAAATCGAATGAAAGTTAAATGCATTCAGCGAAGACAAACAAATTTAATGAAAGTCAAACACATTTAAACAAAGCTTTTTTAATCTAAGGAAAGTGAAACACATTAAAACAAATCTTTTTTTTGAATCAAATGAAAGTTAAATAGATTCAAATAAAACTTTTTTAATCAAATGAAAGTCAAACACATTACAACAAAGATTTTTGAATCAAATAAAATTATAACACATTCAAACAAATCTTTTTGAATCAAATAAAAGGTAAACAAATTCAAACAAAACTTTTTGAATTCAAGGCAAGTCAAATGCATTCAACGAAACTAATTGAATCAAATGAATGCCAATCACATTCAAAGAATTCTTTTTGTATCAAATGAAAATCAGACACATTCAATCAACTCTCTTTGAATCGAATGAAAGTCAAATGCATTCACAAAGAGAAATGAATAAAATGAAAGTCAAAAACATTCAAAGAATTCTTTTTGTATCAAATGAAAATCAGACACATTCAATCAACTCTCTTTGAATCGAATGAAAGTCAAATGCATTCACAAAGAGAAATGAATAAAATGAAAGTCAAAAACATTCAAACAAAGCTTTTTAAATCAAATGAAAGTCAAACACATTCAAACAATGCTTTTTGAATCAAATGAAAGTGAAACACATTCAAAAAAATCTTTTTGAATCAAGTAAAAGTCAAACACATTCAAAAAAAGCTTTTTTAATCAAATAAAATTAAAACACCTTAAAACAAATCTTTTTGAATCAAATGAAAGCTAAACACATTCTAACAAAGCTTTTTGAATCAAATGAAAATCAAACACATTCAAACAAATCTTTTTGAATCGAATGAAAGTCAAATGCATTACAATGATAAATGAATCAAATGAAAGTCAAACACATTCGCACAAAGCTTTTGGAATCAAATGAAAGTCAAATGCATTCAACAAATCTAATTGAATCAAATGAAAGTCAAACAAATTCAAACAAAGCTTTTTGAATCAAATAAACATCAAACACATTCAAACAAAGCTTTTTGAACTAAATAAAAGTCAAACACATTCAAACTAAGCTATTTGAATTGGATGAAAGTAAAATGCTTTCATCGAATCATATTAAATTAAATGAAAGCCAAACAACATTCAAACAAATCTTTTTGAATCCAATGAAAGTTAAACACATTTAATTAAAGCTCTTTGAATCGAATGAAAGTGAAATGCATTCAACGAAGACATATAAATTTAATGAAAGTCAAACACATTTAAAGAAAGCTTTTTTAATCTAAGGAAAGTTAAACACAATCAAACAAATCTTTTTGAATCAAATGAAAGTTAAACGCATTCAAATAAATCTTTTTAAATCAAATGAAAGTCTAACACATTCAAAAAAAGCTTTTTGAATAAAATAAAATTAAAACACATTCAAACAAATCTTTTTGAATCAAATAAAAGGTAAACACATTCAAACCAAACTATTTGAATTCAATGAAAGTCAAATGCATTCAACGAATCTAATTGAATCAAATGAAAGCCAATCACATTTAAACAAATCTTTTTGTATCAAATGAAAGTCAGAGACACTCAATCAAAGCTCTTTGAATCGAATGAAAGTCAAATGCGTTCACAAAGATAATTGAATTAAATGAAAGTCAAACACATTCAAACAAAGCTTTTTGAATCAAATAAAGTCAAACACATTCAAAAAACTTTTTGAATAATATGAAATTTAAACACATCCAAACAAATCTTTTTGAATCAAATCAAAGCAAAACCCATTCAAACAATGCTTTTTGAATTAAATGAAAGTCAAACAAATTCAAACAAATCTTTTTGAATCAGACGAATGCCAAAGACATTTATACAAAGTTTTTTGAATCAAATGAAAGTCAAACACATTCACACAAAGCTTTTGGAATCAAATGAAAGTCAAATCCATTCAACAAATCTAATTGAATCAAATGAAAGTCAAACAAATTCTAACAAAGCTTTTTGAATCAAATAAACGTCAAACACATTCAAACAAAGCTATTTGAACTAAATAAAAGTCAAACACATTCAAACAAAGCTATTTGAATACAATAAAAGTGAAATGCAGTCATCGAATCTAAATGAATTAAATGAAAGCCAAACAACATTCAAACAAATCTTTTTGAATCAAATGAAAGTCAAACACATTCAATCAAATCTCTTTAAATCGAATGAAAGTTAAATGCATTCAGCGAAGACAAACAAATTTAATGAAAGTCAAACACATTTAAACAAAGCTTTTTTAATCTAAGGAAAGTGAAACACATTAAAACAAATCTTTTTTTTGAATCAAATGAAAGTTAAATAGATTCAAATAAAACTTTTTTAATCAAATGAAAGTCAAACACATTACAACAAAGATTTTTGAATCAAATAAAATTATAACACATTCAAACAAATCTTTTTGAATCAAATAAAAGGTAAACAAATTCAAACAAAACTTTTTGAATTCAAGGCAAGTCAAATGCATTCAACGAAACTAATTGAATCAAATGAATGCCAATCACATTCAAAGAATTCTTTTTGTATCAAATGAAAATCAGACACATTCAATCAACTCTCTTTGAATCGAATGAAAGTCAAATGCATTCACAAAGAGAAATGAATAAAATGAAAGTCAAAAACATTCAAAGAATTCTTTTTGTATCAAATGAAAATCAGACACATTCAATCAACTCTCTTTGAATCGAATGAAAGTCAAATGCATTCACAAAGAGAAATGAATAAAATGAAAGTCAAAAACATTCAAACAAAGCTTTTTAAATCAAATGAAAGTCAAACACATTCAAACAATGCTTTTTGAATCAAATGAAAGTGAAACACATTCAAAAAAATCTTTTTGAATCAAGTAAAAGTCAAACACATTCAAAAAAAGCTTTTTTAATCAAATAAAATTAAAACACCTTAAAACAAATCTTTTTGAATCAAATGAAAGCTAAACACATTCTAACAAAGCTTTTTGAATCAAATGAAAATCAAACACATTCAAACAAATCTTTTTGAATCGAATGAAAGTCAAATGCATTACAATGATAAATGAATCAAATGAAAGTCAAACACATTCGCACAAAGCTTTTGGAATCAAATGAAAGTCAAATGCATTCAACAAATCTAATTGAATCAAATGAAAGTCAAACAAATTCAAACAAAGCTTTTTGAATCAAATAAACATCAAACACATTCAAACAAAGCTTTTTGAACTAAATAAAAGTCAAACACATTCAAACTAAGCTATTTGAATTGGATGAAAGTAAAATGCTTTCATCGAATCATATTAAATTAAATGAAAGCCAAACAACATTCAAACAAATCTTTTTGAATCCAATGAAAGTTAAACACATTTAATTAAAGCTCTTTGAATCGAATGAAAGTGAAATGCATTCAACGAAGACATATAAATTTAATGAAAGTCAAACACATTTAAAGAAAGCTTTTTTAATCTAAGGAAAGTTAAACACAATCAAACAAATCTTTTTGAATCAAATGAAAGTTAAACGCATTCAAATAAATCTTTTTAAATCAAATGAAAGTCTAACACATTCAAAAAAAGCTTTTTGAATAAAATAAAATTAAAACACATTCAAACAAATCTTTTTGAATCAAATAAAAGGTAAACACATTCAAACCAAACTATTTGAATTCAATGAAAGTCAAATGCATTCAACGAATCTAATTGAATCAAATGAAAGCCAATCACATTTAAACAAATCTTTTTGTATCAAATGAAAGTCAGAGACACTCAATCAAAGCTCTTTGAATCGAATGAAAGTCAAATGCGTTCACAAAGATAATTGAATTAAATGAAAGTCAAACACATTCAAACAAAGCTTTTTGAACTAAATAAAGTCAAACACATTCAAACAAAGCTATTTAAATTCAATGATAGTTAAATGCATTCAACAAATCTAATTGAATCAAATGAGAGCCAAACACATTCAAACAAATCTTTTTGAATCAAATGAAAGTCAAAGACATTCAAACAAAGCTCTTTGAATCGAATGAAAGTCAAATACACTCAACGAAGATAAATAAATTAAATAAAAGTCAAACATATTCAAACACAGCTTTTTGAATCAAATGAAAGTCAAACACATTCAAACAAAGCTTTTTGAATCGTTTGAAATTCAAATATATTCAACGTAGCTAATTGAATTAAATGAAAGTCAAACACATTCAAACAAATATTTTTGAATCAAATGAAAGTCAAACAAATTCAAACAAAGGTTTTTTAATCAAATTAAATTAAAACAACTTCAAACAAATCTTTAAGACTCAAATGAAAGCCAAACACATTAAAACAAAGGTTTTTGAATCAAATGAAAGCCAAATACATTCGAACAAAGCTTTTGGAATCGAATGAAAGTCAAATGCATTTAACGAAGCTAATTGAATCAAATATAAGTCAAACAAGTTCAAACAAAGCTTTTTGAATCAAATAAAATTCTAAACAAAACTAATTGAATGAAAGTCAAATGCATTCAATAAATCTAATTGAATTAAATCAAAACCGAACACATTCAAACAAAACTTTTGGAATCAAACAAATACAAACAAAGCAATTTTAATTGAATGATAGTCAAATGCATTCAATGAAGATTAATGAATCAAAGGAAAGTAAAACACATTCAATCAAATATTTTTGAATCAAATGAAAGTCAAACACATTCAGTCAAAGCGTTTAGAACGAATGAAAGTCAAATGCATTCAAACAAAACTTTTGAATCAAATGAAAGTCAAACTCATTCAAACAAATCTTTTTGAATTAAATGAGAAGTCAAACATATTAAAAGAAAGCTTTTAGAATCAAATGAAAGTCAAACACATTCAAACAAATCTTTTTGAATCAAATGAAAGTCAAACACATTCAAAAAAAACTTTTTGAATCAAATGAAATTAAAACACATCCAAACAAATCTTTTTGAATCAAATGAAAGCAAAACCCATTCAAACAATGCTTTTTGAATTAAATGAAAGTTAAACACATTCAAACAAATCTTTTTGAATCAAACGAAAGCAAAAGACATTTAGAAAAAGCTTTTCGAATCAAATGAAAGTCAAACACATTCAATCAAAGCTTTTGGAATCGAATGAAAGTCAAATGCATTCAACGAATCTAATTGAATCAAATGAAAGTCAAACACATTCAAAAAAAGCTTTTTGAACCAAATGAAAGGCATACACATTCAGTCAAAGCTCTTTGAATCGAATGAAAGTTAAATAGATTCAACGAACACAAATAAATTAAATGAAAGTCAAAAAAATTCAAACAAAGCATTTTGAATCTAATGAAAGTGAAACACATTCAGACAAATCTTTTTGAATCAAATGAAAGTCAACCACATTCAAACAAATCTTTTTTAATCAAATGAAAGGAAAACACATTCAAGCAAATCTTTTCAAACCAAATGAAATTAAAATAAATTGAAATAAATCGTTTTGAATCAAATGAAAGTAAAAAACATTCAAACAAAGCTTTTTGAATTAAATGAAATTAAAACTCATTTAAACAAATCTTTTTGAATCAAATGAAAGTTAAACACATTGAAATAAAGCTCTTTGAATTAAATGAAAAGTAAAACATATTAAAACAAAGCATTTTGAATCAAATGAAAGTCAAACATATTCAAACAAATCTTTTTGAACAAATTAAAGTCAAACACATTCAAAAAAACTTTTTGAATGATATGAAATTTAAACACATCCAAACAAATCTTTTTGAATCAAATGAAAGCAAAACCCATTCAAACAATGCTTTTTGAATTAAATGAAAGTCAAACACATTCAAACAATTCTTTTTGGATCAAACGAATGCCAAAGACATTTATACAAATCTTTTTGAATCAAATGAAAGTCAAACACATTCAAACAAAGCATTTGGAATGGAATGAAAAACAAATGCATTCAACGAATCTGATTGAATCAAATTAAAGTCAAACAAATTCAGCTAAAGCTTTTGAATCAAATGAACATCAAACATATTCAAACAAAGCTTATTGAACTAAATAAAAGTCAAACACATTCAAACAAAGCTATTTGAATTAAATGAAATTCAAATGCATTCTTCGAATATAATTGAATTAAATTAAAGCCAAACACAATCAAACAAATCTTTTTGAATCAAATGAAAATCAAACACATCCACTCAAAGCTCTTTGAATTGAATGAAAGTTAAACGCATTTAATGAAGACAAATGAATTAAATGAAAGACAAACACATTCAAACAAAGATTTTTGAATCTAATGAAAGTGAAACAGATTCAAACAAATCTTTTTGAATCAAATGAAAGTCAAACACATTTAAACAACGCGTTTTTAATCAAATTGAACTAAAACAACTTCAAACAAATCTTTTTGAATCAAATGAAAGCCAAAAACATTAAAACAAAGGTTTTTGAATCAAATGAAAGCCAAACACTTTCGAACAATGCTTTTGGAATCGAATGAAAGTCTAATGCATTCAATGAAGCTAATTGAATTGAATAAAAGTCAAACAAATTCAAACAAATTTTTTTGAATCAAATAAAAGTCTAACACATTCAAACAAAGGTTTTTAAACCAAATGAATTCAAAAACATTCAAACAAAGCTTTTTTAATCGAATGAAAGTCAAATGCATTCAACAAATCTAATTGAATTAAATGAAAACCAAACACATTCAAACAAAACTTTTGGAATTAAATGTAAGTCAAACACATTCAAACAAAGCTCTTTTAATCGAATGATAGTAAAATGCATTCAACGAAGATAAATGAATCAAATGAAAGTCGAACACATTCAAAAAAATCTTTTTAAATCAAATGAAAGTCAAACACATTCAATCAAAGCGTTTTGAATCAAATGAAAGTTAAATGCATTCTAACAAAACTTTTTAAATAAAATGAAAGTCAAACACATTCAAACAAAGCTTTTCGAATTAAATGAAAAGTCAAACATATTTAAACAAAGCTTTTTGAATCAAATATAATGAAAGTCAAACACATTCAAACAAATCTTTTTGAATAATATGAAAGTCAAACAAATTAAAAAAAAGCTTTTGAATCAAATGAAATTAAAACACATCCAAACAAATCTTTTTGAATAAAATGAAAGCAATACCCGTTCAAACAATGCTTTTTGAATAAAATGAAAGTCAAACACATTCAAACAAAACTTTTTAAATCAAACAAAAGCCAAAGACATTTATACAAAGCTTTTTGAATCAAATGAAAGTCAAACACATTCAAACAAAGCTTTTGGAATCAAATGAAAGTCAAATGCATTCAACGAATCTAATTGAATCAAATGAAAGACAAACAAATTCAAACAAAGCTTTTAGAATCAAAGGAACGTCAAACATATTCAAACAAAGCTATTTGAACTAAATAAAAGTCAAACACTTTCAAATAAAGCTATTTGAATACAATAAAAGTCAAATGTATTCATCGAATCTAATTGAATTAAGTGAAATCTCAACAACATTCAAACAAATCTTTTTGAATTAAATGAAAGTCAAACACATTCAATCAAAGCTCTTTAAATCGAATGAAAGTTAAATTGATCCGTGCCATTTATGGCACCTTTAGGCTATGTTTTCTTTATATTTCTATGCTCCTTTGTAGTCGTTTATGTCGTGTTTTTAGAGAATAATGCTCGATTTGCGTGTTTTTGTGTTAGTTTAGAGAAATGCATGCTTTTAATGGCTTTCTTATCATTTTATTCATTTCTCGGCTATTTCTCTTGCTTCTCCGTTTCTTTGTCTTGTTTTGTAGGTACGTCGCGGGCTATATGCATGGGAATTGAAAATAGCACCCACTAGGATCAATATGCACTTTTCGGAATTGAATTTGAGTTTGAAACAAAGGAAAACGAAGGATTGCAAAGAATCAAATAGGACCTTTGTGCATTGTTTTAGTCATATCTCAAGTTCTACAAATCGGATTAGGGTGATTAAAGTTGGGTTGGAAACTAGACTTGAAGGGATTTCCAATGATAGGTTGCACACCTTCATATGATTCTTAGATAGGAAGTTACAGCCATCTAAAGTTGACCCTGGAAAACTGCCGCGGGCGCGGGCTGCAGTACCCGCGGGCGCGGGGTTGCTGTAGTTCCAAAACTGCCGTATTTGGGCAGTAAGCACCCGCGGTTGTCCCGAGGGCTTCCCGAGGGAGCGGGCCTTGGCCCCGCGGGCGCGGCTATCAGGGTGTCCGTTTCCCTCCGCGGGCGCGACCGATTTCTCCGCGGGCGCGGGTTTCTGGTTCTTTTACGATTTTAAGCTTCTTTTCTCCTTTTGTTTATATAGTTTTTTGTTTCCTTTATTCTTCATTCATGTAATTCTATAGTTTTAGAATAGTTTTCTCTATCTTAGGTTGAGAGCTTCTCTCTCTAGATTAGGCTAGATTAGGAGTAGTTTTAGAGAGAGAAAGTGAGGAATTTCAATAATGATTGAGAGATTGAAGATGCAAGTGTGACAATTGTGTAGGAGATCTTCTTAATTATCAATGAGCATTTCTAAACTCTATCTCATTCAATTGCTTTGTTTAATTTGATGTTTGTTTGGTTTGATTTTGATATTTGATATTTGATTAGAGTAATTGTTCTTGATATTTTGTTGATTCTTGTTCTCTATAGTTGATAGTTGATTTGATGATGTTGTTTGAGTAGTTGTTGGCTAGGAATTGGGTGCAACTTGTATGATTGATTAATTGTGATTAATTTTTGAATTGTGTTGATTAATTGTTGAGATTAAAGTGATTAATGAAGGTTTGCATGTGTGTAATTCAATTAGGCCTTGAGAATTATGTTAGATTGCATTGTAATTGCTAATGACACGAACAATTGGTTTAGGGATTGCAATTGTCCATTGGTTTTGATTGTGATTCTTTTGATTTGTTATTCATACTGAACCCTAGCTTAACAATTAGGAGATAGCTCTTTGATTCCAATTGATTGCTCTTTTCATTAGTCCTCACAACCTTTGATTGGCATACTCTTCCAAGTTGTTGCAATTGACATGATTACTTGTTGATCCCCGTTCCTAGTGTTTTGTTTCCTTGGTTACTTGTTTTGTTAGTTGTTAGTATTCTCTCTTACTTTCGTCTTCGACCTAGCTTAGGCGCATATATAATTGAAAGTGCTTAAACATTACCATTCCTTTTGGTTCGACCCTTGACTTGCCTCTATACTCGTATTTAGGTTTGTTAAGTGTTTATAAATTTAGTTTGACCGAGGGAAGATTAGATAACGACCTAGTTTTCCCCTCGTCAAAATGGCGCCGTTGCCGGGGAATGGTGTCTTTGTTTGAGTGTTTTTGATTTCTTGAGTCTAGGTCTTTGTGTATATTTTTACTTTTATTTGATTTTTGTTTGTTTTGTGAAAAAAAAAAATGGCATGTGTATCATTTCCTCAATATAGCAATGAGCCTTTTTGTGAATATTTCATTAGACTTGTTGTAATATTTGGGAGGCTTGTGAGATTTGTTATTTTGGTTTGAATGAGCAAACTAGGGATGAAGTTGAATGCATGCATAATGGTGAATTTAGAGCATTGTCAATTGATGATGCTTAGAATTTCTATGTTTGGTTTGCTAGGGATGTTTATAATAGGGATAATCATGATCCTAATATTGATATGTAATGCGTTGATTCTTCTAATATTAGCATGAATTCCCATGATTTGTCACATGATCCTATTGGTGAACCTAGAATACATGATTTCAACTCTATTTCCCCTTTTGTTCATGATGATGAAGTACATGCTCAAGTTGATGCTAATGGTGTGTTTCAATATTCTTCATTATTTACCATGCCTTCTTGTGATGTGCTTCATTCCCTTAATGGTGAATCTCATGTTATAAATTGTGCCCCCACTCCCCAATGTGATGTATATGCTCATGATCTTAATGTTGATTCTTCCAATCTTGGTTGTACTTCTTCTTCCCTTGTTGAGCCTCAACCTTTTACATCTTTTGAATCTCTTGTTGATATATTTGAGTCTCAAATTAGGCACATTGAGCTTGATGATGATCTTGGGACTAGTAAGGAGATGATTCTTCAATATATGAGAGGTCAATTAGAGATAATGAAAAAGAATGAGGAGCGTCTTGAGGAGGGAAAGAGAAGAAAATATGAGTTAAAAAGCCAATTGTCATCCTTGATGCTTGTTTGTGAAAAATCTTAATTTGATGTGTGTGTTGAGGATGATGATGATGATCATTTTGAACAACCAAGAGTGTGTGAGGATCCTATTGTTGAGCATAGGAGTGAAGGAAAGGGAGTTGAGAGTGATGATGATTATGATGATTTTGTGAATCTAAACTCCTCTTCCTTGGTTGATTATGATGAGTCTCAAGTGTATGAATGTGACTCTTCTATCCATGAGTGTTTGGACTTGTTTGAGGTTATGTCCAATGTGTTTATTGAGAGTCAAATGAAAACCCATAGCCTTCTAAGTGAGTTCATTGATGATGCTTCATGGGAGAGAGATGATTTTGAGTTATATTTGCATCCATTCATGCACGGTTTTGAGGACTTAGGTTTTGTGTTTGTGGAAGGAAAGGATGTTTATTGTGGTGCAAAGAAAGATGAGGTTGATTCCTTTTGAGTTTTTGAGCTTGAGGGAGATGTCGATTGTGAGAGAACTTCATTTGAGGACTCTATGATTGATTTTCATGCCCTCATTGGCGATGTGAGACCTTGTGATGAGGGAGTCGCGAACCCTTTGCCTATTTCTCATACCCCTTTTTCTCAAAGGTTTGACTACATCCCCTATTGCCCTATTTTTCTCCTTTCCTTTGTTGATAAGCCTATTGGGGACTCCCTTGTCTATGATGATCTTAATTTCCCACATTCATCTATTGTTGGGGAAAAGGGTGATGTTGCCACCCAAAAATATTTTAGTGAGGAGGATTTTCCTTTTTCTTTTTCTTTCTATTATTTTATTCCCCCTTCTTTTTCTTCTTCTTCTTCTTATTTTCTTGTTTTTCCTTTTGATCCTTCTTCTTCTTTCTTTTGGCACCTCCCTTCTCACTTGCGTGCAATGATCTTGTTGCACGTTTTTCTTCCGTCATTTGCCTACCTTCTATCATATGAAATGTGTAGTAGTGCATTTGACAAGCTCTTGCGATCGTTGCAATATTATTTTACTAGAGCGGTCAAGCTTGGACCTTAAGCAAGCCTTTCTCGGGAAGTAACCCGTGTTTTAGAATAGATTTTCTTTTGTTTTTAGAATAGATTTTCTCTCATGGAAATTTTTGTGTGCCTTTTGCTAGGTACATGAGTTGATATACTTCGGTGCTTCAATTTGGATCAAGAATCGAGGAAGTTCGACTCCTATTTTTGCTAGCATATGGAAACAAGGTTTAATTCTTGAGAAATTAGCTTTGAAAGGTTAAATTGGGTCATTAGCGGGTATTTACACTCACCTAATATACGGTAATATCCTTCCTTGCTCTTTCTCTAGTGGATGATGACTTGTTGGACATATGTTGGTTTGTTGGATTGATCTCCTTGTTTTCCCCTCCCATGGATTATATTATTTATGTTTGAGTGTAATGTCTCATTCAAGCTTGGGGGAGGGTATTCTATCATGTTTGGTGGGATGTTGATTCATGTATGCTATGCACCTTTGTATATGCTTTTCCATGTTCTTATATTTTGAAAAACTCCAAAAAGATTTTTGTTTCTATCAAGGCAAATTTGCAATGTGTTTTGATTTGTTCTTGCTTTGGACATAATAAAATTTGGACTTGTATAATTGAATTCTTTTCTTCCTAAATGGTAGTGGTGTGCACGGTTTGAGATTTCTTTTGGTTGATTCTAGAATAAAGCATGCTAAGGTAGTTGTTTAGAACTAGGGAATCATGAAACCGGATTCTACTTGTTTGTGGCATGTTGGTAGTTGCTCCCTATCTGCGATTTGACAACCTTAGTGAGTTTTTGCTACAACCATGCGAGATTTATATTTGTTCAAGCTTTCATCATATTCTTGCATGAGCGGCATGGGGTCCTTAACTTTGCAAGCCTAATCTATAAAGCTTGATGTATGATTCTTAAACCCGAGACCGAGCTATCTAGGGAGGACAAAGGCACCTTTTTCGAGGTGGTATTTTTCATTTTTAGGTTAGTTTGATTTATATTTGTTTTTGGGTTTCCATTCGCCTTCTTGCAACCATTTAAGCCTTATACCTTCTTTTCAAGCCACATCTTTAGTTCTTTGGCCTTTTGTTTCATTTTTTTTCTATTCTTGGTTTTTTGTGAAGCAAATTGATCACGTATGATGGAGTTTGTGGTGGATAAGTTGGAAATTTGGTTTTTTTATGAGTGCTAGTTTGTGATTAAGTCTTCTTTGTGAATAATGGCAAGTGTTTGAGTAAAAGTCGTCCTTAATCATAAAAGGCATGGACTAATAAATTGTATTATAGAAAAAGCCGTCCGAATTTAGCAAAAGGCGAGGACATTGCAAGTTTAAGTAAAAAAAAAAGAAAAAAAAATTGAAAAAAGTGAAAATTCAAAAATATTTTGATGTATTCTTTTCTCCTTCTAAGCATTGAGGAGAATGCTTCATTTAAGCTTGGGGGAGAAGCGTTTACGCTTTTTGTATATATTTCTTGTGAGTATAGCTTCAAATAAGCTTGGGGGTGTTGCTTTTGCTTGGTGAATTCTTTATCGTGTTGTTAAGGATTGATCACCCTTTTGCTTCACTTTTTAGGAAAACTTCCAAATCTTAAATTTTAGCCTACCTTCACCCTTTATGCCTTATGTTACAACCTTGGGGAAAGACCTTTCGACCTAGAAAGTTGAGTCACTATTCGGGGGAGGGAATCATGGGTCATTGCCTAAGGAAAGGGGATGCGAAGTCAAGATGTCGAGTAGCCCAAAAATTTGATCTTTTTCTGGTTCCTTCGCGGAATCTATGAGATGCTAACTATGGGGAGATATGAGATTAGTAGGGGCAACGTGGTAAGACCGTTTGGGATGAAAGTGGAGTGTGATAACTAGTTCCTATGCTTAGCATTTTTATGTTTCAATCAACCTTAGGTATCTTATAGCGTGCACTCCCTTACTTGTTTAGAAAGATTTGTATTCATTGTGCTTGTACATTTGCAAAAGTCCTTTCATGAACATTTGTTTGCTTTTTTTGTATTTTGTTTTCTTTTTCATGCTTTGCTTTGTTTGTATTATTATGAGAGTTATGGGTAAACTCTTAGGATACCCTTACGAGAGCATCACTCGTCCTCTAGGGCGATCTAGGGGTTTAAATGGCCTGTCTTTAGTTGCTAAAATTGACCGTGATTCCTACGAAAGTGAGTTAGTGTATATTCCCATCTTCTCTAGTTTTCTCGTTTCTTTCTTTGCTTGAATAATGTCATCATTTTTCCCTTGGGTTGGTTTTGTTTTGCTCGAGGACGAGCAAAAGTTTAGCTTGGGGGAATTTGATCCGTGCCATTTATGGCACATTTAGGTTATGGTTTCTTTATATTTCTATGCTCCTTTGTAGTCGTTTATGTCGTGTTTTTAGAGAATAATGCTCGATTCGCGTGTTTTTGTGTTAGTTTAGAGAAATGCATGCTTTTAATGGCTTTCTTATCATTTTATTCATTTCTCGGCTATTTCTCTTGCTTCTCCGTTTCTTTTGTCTTGTTTTGTAGGTACGTCGCGGGCTATATGCATGGGAATTGAAAATAGCACCCACTAGGATCAATATGCACTTTTCGGAATTGAATTTGAGTTTGAAACAAAGGAAAACGAAGGATTGCAAAGTATCAAATAGGACCTTTGTGCATTGTTTTAGTCATATCTCAAGTTCTACAGATTGGATTAGGGTTATTAAAGTTGGGTTGGAAACTAGACTTGAAGAGCTTTCCAATGATAGGTTGCACACCTTCATACGATTCTTAGATCGGAAGTTACAGCCTTCTGAAGTTGGCCCTGGAAAACTGCCGCGGGCGCGGGGTTGCAGCAGTTCCAAAACTTCCGTATTTGGGCAGTAAGCACCCGCGGTTGTCCCGAGGGCTCCCCGAGAGAGCGGGCCTTGGCCCTGCTGGCACGGGCTTGGGCCGCGGGCGCGGCTATTGGGGTGTCCGTTCCCCTCCGCGGGCGCAGCCGATTTCTCCGCGGGCGCGGGTTACTTGGTCTTTTACAATTTTAAGCTTCTTTTCTCCTTTTTTGTATATAGTTTTTTGTTTCCTTTATTCTTCATTCATGTAATTCTCTAGTTTTAGAATAGTTTTCTCTCTCTTAGGTTGAGAGCTTCTCTCTCTAGATTAGGCTAGATTAGGAGTAGTTTTAGAGAGAGAAAGTGAGGAATTTCAATGGTGATTGAGAGATTGAAGATGCAAGTGTGACAATTGTGTTGGAGATCTTCTTAATTATCAATGAGCATTTCTAAATCTATCTCATTCAATTGTTTTGTTTAATTTGATGTTTGTTTGGTTTGATTTTGATATTTGATGTTTGATTAGAGTAATTGTTCTTGATATTTTGTTGATTCTTGTTCTCTATAGTTGATAGTTGATTTGATGATGTTGTTTGAGTAGTTGTTGGCTAGGAATTGGGTGAAACTTGTATGATTGATTAATTGTGATTAATTTTGGAATTGTGTTGATTAATTGTTGAGATTAAAGTGATTAATGAAGGTTTGCATATGTGTAATTCAATTAGGCTTGAGAATTATGCTAGATTGCATTGTAATTGCTAATGACACGAACAATTGATTTAGGGATTGCAATTGTCTATTGGTTTTGATTGTGATTCTCTTGATTTGTTATTCATACTGAACCCTAGCTTAACAATTAGGAGATAGCTCTTTGATTCCAATTGATTGCTCTTTTCATTAGTCCTCACAACCTTTGATTGGCATACTCTTCCAAATTGTTGCAATTGACATGATTACTTGTTGATCCCCGTTCCTAGTGTTTTATTTCCTTGGTTATTTGTTTTGTTAGTTGTTAGTATTCTCTCTTACCTTCGTCTTCGACCTAGCTTAGGCGCATATATAATTGAAAGTGCTTGAACATTACCGTTCCTTTGGGTTCGACCCTTGACTTGCCTTTATACTCGTATTTAGGTTGGTTAAGTGTTTATAAATTTAGTTTGACCGAGGGAAGATTAGATAACAACCTAGTTTTCCCCTCGTCAAAATGGCGCCGTTGCCGGGGAACGGTGTCTTTGTTTGAGTGTTTTTGATTTCTTGTGTCAAGGTCTTTGTGTATATTTTTACTTTTATTTGATTTTTGTTTGTTTTGTGAAAAAAAAATGGCATGTCTATCATTTCCTCAATATAGCAATGAGCCTTTTTGTGAATATTTCATTAGACTTGAGGGATTTTTGGACTGTAATTGTTGTAATATTCTGGAGGCTTGTGAGATTTGTTATTTTGGTTTGAATGAGCAAACTAGGGATGAAGTTGAATGCGTGCATAATGGTGAATTTAGAGCATTGTCAATTGATGATGCTTGGGATTTCTATGTTTGGTTTGCTAGGGATGTTTATAATAGGGATAATCATGATCCTAATATTGATATGCAATGCGTTGATTCTTCTAATATTAGCATGAATTCCCATGATTTGTCACATGATCCTATTGGTTAACCTAGAATACATGATTTCAACTCTATTTCCCCTTTTGTTCATGATGATGAAGTACATGCTCAAGTTGATGCTAATGGTATGTTTCAATATTCTTCATTATTTACCATGCCTTCTTGTGATGTGCTTCATTCCCTTAATGGTGAATCTCATGTTATAAATTGTGCCCCCACTCCCCAATGTGATGTATATGCTCATGATCTTAATGTTGATTCTTCCAATCTTGGTTGTACTTCTTCTTCCCTTGTTGAGCCTCAACCTTCTACATCTTTTGAATCTCTTGTTGATATATTTGAGTCTCAAATTAGGCACATTGAGCTTGATGATGATTTTGGGACTAGTAAGGAGATGATTCTTCAATCTATGAGAGGTCAATTAGAGATAATGAAAAAGAATGAGGAGCGTCTTGAGGAGGGAAAGAGAAGAAAAGATGAGTTAGAAAGCCAATTGTTATCCTTGATGCTTGTTTGTGAAAAATCTCAATTTGATGTGTGTGTTGAGGATGATGATGATGATCATTTTGAACAACCAAGAGTGTGTGAGGATCCTATTGTTGAGCATAGGAGTGAAGGAAAGGGAGTTGAGAGTGATGATGATTATGATGATTTTGTGAATCTAAACTCCTCTTCCTTGGTTGATTATGATGAGTTTCAAGTGTATGAATGTGACTCTTCTATACTTGAGTGTTTGGACTTGTTTGAGGTTATGTCCAATGTGTTTATTGAGAGTCAAATGAAAACCCATAGCCTTCTAAGTGAGTTCATTGATGATGCTTTATGGGAGATAGATGATTTTGAGTTATATTTGCATCCATTCATGCACGGTTTTGAGGACTTAGGTTTTGAGTTTGTGGAAGGAAAGGTTGTTTATTGTGGTGCAAAGAAGGATGAGGTTGATGCCTTTGAAGTTTTTCAGCTTGAGGAAGATGTCGATTGTGAGAGAACTTCATTTGAGGACTCTATGATTGATTTTCATGCCCTCATTGGCGATGTGAGACCTTATGTTGAGGGAGTCGCGAACCCTTTGCCTATTTCTCATACCCCTTTTTCTCAAAGATTTGACCACATCCCCTATTGCCCTATTTTTCTCCTTTCCTTTGTTGATAAGCCTGATGATCTTAATTTCCCTCATTCGTCTATTGTTGAGGAAAAGGGTGATGTTGCCACCCAAAAATATTTTAGTGAGGAGGATTTGCCTTTTTCTTTTTCTTTCCATTCTTTTATTCCCCCTTCTTTTTCTTCTTCTTCTTATTTTCTTGTTTTTCCTTTGATCCTTCTTCTTCTTATTTTCTTGTTTTTCCTTTTGATCCTTCTTCTTCTTTCTTTTGGCACCTCCCTTCTCACTTGCGTGCAATGATCTTGTTGCACGTTTTTCTTCCGTCATTTGCCTACCTTCTATCATATGAAATGTGTAGTAGGCATTTGACAAGCTCTTGCGATCGTTGCAATATTATTTTACTAGAGCGGTCAATCTTGGACCTTAAGCAAGCCTTTCTCGGGAAGTAACCCATGTTTTAGAATAGATTTTCTTTTGTTTTTAGAATAGATTTTCTGTCATGGAAATTTTTTTGTGCCTTTTGCTAGGTACATGAGTTGATATACTTCGGTGCTTCGATTTGGATCAAGAATCAAGGAAGTTCGACTCCTATTTTTGGTAGCATATGGAAACAAGGTTTAATTCTTGAGAAATTAGCTTTGAAAGGTTAAATTGGGTCATTTGCGGGTATTTACACCCACCTAATATCCGGTAATATCCTTCTTTGCTCTTTCTCTAGTGGATGATGACTTGTTGGACACATGTTGGTTTGTTGGATTGATCTCCTTGTTTTCCCCTCCCATGGATTATATGATTTATGTTTGAGTATAATGTTTCATTCAAGCTTGGGGGAGGGTATTCTATCATGTTTGGTGGGATGCTGATTCATGTATGCTATGCACCTTTGTATATGCTTTTCAATGTTGTTATATTTTGAAAAATTCCAAAAAGATTTTTGTTTCTATCAAGGCAAATTTGCAATGTGTTTTGTTTTGTTCTTGGTTTGGACATAATAACATTTGGACTTGTATAATTGAATGCTTTTCTTCCTAAATGGTAGTGGTGTGCACGGTTTGAGATTATGTTTGGTTGATTCTAGAATAAAGCATGCTAAGGTAGTTGTCTAGAACTAGGGGAATCATGAAACCGGATTCTACTTGTTTGTGGCATGTTGGTAGTTGCTCCCTATCTTCGATTTGACAACCTTAGTGAGTTTTTGCTACAACCATGTGAGATTTATATTTGTTCAAGCTTTCATCATATTCTTGCATGAGCGGCATGGGGTCCTTAACTTTGCAAGCCTAATCTATAAAGCTTGATGTATGATTCTTAAACCCTGAGACCGAGCTATCTAGGGAGGACAAAGGCACCTTTTTCGGGGTGGTATTTTTCATTTTTAGGTTAGTTTGATTCATATTTGTTTTTGGGTTTCCATTTACCTTCTTGCAACCATTTGAGCCTTATACCTTCTTTTCAAGCCACATCTTTAGTTCTTTGACCTTTTGTTTCATTTTTTTTCTATTCTTGGTTTTTTGTGAAGCAAATTGATCACGTATGATGGGGTTTGTGGTGGATAAGTTGGAAATTTGGTTTTTATGAGTGCTAGTTTGTGATTAAGTCTTATTTGTGAATAATGGCAAGTGTTTGAGTAAAAGCCGTCCTTAATCATAAAAGGCATGGACTAATAAATTGCATTATAGAAAAAGTCGTACGAATTTAGCAAAAGGCGAGGACATTGCAAGTTTAAGTAAAAAAAAAGAAAAAATTTTTGAAAAAAGTGAAAATTCAAAAATATTTTGATGTATTCTTTTCTCCTTCTAAGCATTGAGGACAATGCTTCATTTAAGCTTGGGGGAGAAGCGTTTACGCTTTTTGTATATATTTCTTGTGAGTATGGCTTCAAATACGCTTGGGGGTGTTGCTTTTGCTTGGTGATTTCTTGATCGTGTTGTTAAGGATTGATCACCCTTTTGCTTCACTTTTTAGGAAAACCTCCAAATTTTAAATTTTAGCATACCTGGCCTTCACCCTTTATGCCTTATGTTACAACCTTGGGGAAAGACCTTTCGACCAAGAAAGTTGAGTCACTATTCGGGGGAGGGAATCATGGGTCATTGCCCAAGGAAAGGGGATGCGAAGTCAAGATGTCGAGTAACCCAAAAATTTGATCTTTTTCCGGTTCCTTCGCGGAATCTATAAGATGCTCACTATGTGGAGATATGAGATTAGTAGGGGGAACGCGGTAAGAACGTTTGGGATGAAAATGGAGTGTGATAACTAGTTCCTATGCTTAGCATATTTATGTTTCAATCAACCTTAGGTATCTTATAGCGTGCACTCTCTTACTTGTTTAGAAAGATTTGCATTCATTGTGCTTGTACGTTTGCAAAAGTCCTTTCATGAACATTTGTTTGCTTTTCTTGTATTTTGTTTTCTTTTTCATGCTTTGCTTTGTTTGTATTATTATGAGAGTTATGGGTAAATTCTTAGGATACCCTTACGAGAGCATCACTCGTCCTCTAGGGCGATCTAGGGGTTTAAATGGCCTGTCTTTAGTTGCTAAAATTGACCGTTATTCCTACGAAAGTGAGTTAGTGTATATTCCCATCTTCTCTAGTTTTCTCGTTTCTTTCTTTGCTTGAATAATGTCATCATTTTTCCCTTGGGTTGGATTTTGTTTTGCTCGAGGACGACCAAAAGTTTAGCTTGGGGGAATTTGATCCGTGCCATTTATGGCACCTTTAGGCTATGGTTTCTTTATATTTCTATGCTCCTTTGTAGTCGTTTATGTCGTGTTTTTAGAGAATAATGCACGATTCGCGTGTTTTTGTGTTAGTTTAGAGAAATGCATGCTTTTAATGGCTTTCTTATCATTTTATTCATTTCTCGGCTATTTCTCTTGCTTCTCCGTTTCTTTGTCTTCTTTTGTAGGTACGTCGCGGGCTATATGCATGGGAATTGAAAATAGCACCCACTAGGATCAATATGCACTTTTCGGAATTGAATTTGAGTTTGAAACAAAGGAAAACGAAGGATTGCAAAGTTTCAAATAGGACCTTTGTGCATTGTTTTAGTCATAACTCAAGTTCTACAGATTGGATTAGGGTGACTCAAGTTGGGTTGGAAACTAGACTTGAAGAGATTTCCAATGATAGGTTGCACGCCTTCATACTATTCTTAGATCAAAAGTTACAGCCTTCTGAAGTTGGCCCCGGAAAACTGCCGCGGGCGCGGGCTACAGTACCCGCGGGCGCGGGGTTGCCGCAGTTCCAAAACTGCCGTATTTGGGCAGTAAGCACCCGCGGTATTCCCGAGGGATCCCCGAGGGTGCGGGCCTTGGACCCGCGGTCGCGGGCTTGGGCCGCGGGCGCGGCTATCGGGGTGTCCGTTCCCCTCCGCGGGCGCGGGTTTCTGGGTCTTTTACGATTTTAAGCTTCTTTTCTCATTTTGTTTATATAGTTTTTGGTTTCCTTTATTCTTAATTCATGTAATTCTTTAGTTTTAGAATATTTTTATCTCTCTTAGGTTGAGAGCTTCTCTCTCTAGATTAGGCTAGATTAGGAGTAGTTTTAGAGAGAGAAAATGAGGAATTTCAATGGTGATTGAGAGATTGAAGATGCAAGTGTGACAATTGTGTTGGAGATCTTCTTAATTATCAATGAGCATTTCTAAATCTATCTCATTCAATTCCTTTGTTTAATTTGATGTTTGTTTGGTTTGATTTTGATATTTGATGTTTGATTAGAGTAATTGTTCTTGATATTTTGTTGATTCTTGTTCTCTATAGTTGATAGTTGATTTGATGATGTTGTTTGAGTAGTTGTTGGCTAGGAATTGGGTGAAACTTGTATGATTGATTAATTGTGATTAATTTTGAAATTGTGATGATTAATTGTTGAGATTAAAGTGATTAATGAAGGTTTGCATGTGTGTAATTCAATTAGGCCTTGAGAATTATGCTAGATTGCATTGTAATTGCTAATGACACGAACAATTGATTTCGGGATTGCAATTGTCTATTGGTTTTGATTGTGATTCTCTTGATTTGTTATTCATACTGAACCCTAGCTTAACAATTAGGAGATAGCTCTTTGATTCCAATTGATTGCTCTTTTCATTAGTCCTCACATCCTTTGATTGGCATACTCTTCCAAGTTGTTGCAATTGACATGATTACTTGTTGATCCCCGTTCTAGTGTTTTATTTCCTTGGTTACTTGTTTTGTTAGTTGTTAGTATTCTCTCTTACCTTCGTCTTCGATCTAGCTTAGGCGCATATATAATTGAAAGTGCTTGAACATTAACGTTCCTTTGGCTCCGACCCTTGACTTGCCTCTATACTCGTATTTAGGTTTGTTAAGTGTTTATAAATTTAGTTTGACCGAGGGAAGATTAGATAACGACCTAGTTTTCCCCTCGTCATTTTTGAATCCAATGAAAGTGAAACACATTGAAAAACAAATTTTTGAATCAAATAAAAGTCAAACACATTCAAACAAAGCTTTTTTAATCAAATAAAATTAAAACACTTTAAAAAAAATCGTTTTGAATCAAATGAAAGCTAAACACATTCTAACAAAGATTTTTGAATCAAATGAAAGTCAAACACATTCAAACAAATCTTTTCGAATCAAATGAAAGTTAAACACATTCAATCAACGCTCTTTGAATCGAATAAAAGTCGAATGCATTCACAAAGATAAATGAATTAAATGAAAGTAAAACACATTCAAACAAAGCTTTTTGAATCTAATGAAAGTGAAACACATTCAAACAAATATTTTTGAATAAAACGAAAGTCAAACACATTCTAACAAAGCTTTTTTAATCAAATTAAATTAAAACAACTTCAAACAAATCTTTTTGAATCAAATGAAAGCGAAACACATAAAAACAAAGGTTTTTTAATTCAATGAAATCCAAACACATTCGAACAAAGCTTTTGGAATCGAATGAAAGTCTAATGCACTCAATGAAGCTAATTGAATCGAATAAAAGTGAAACAAATTCAAACAAATCTTTTTGAATAAAAGAAAAGTCTAACACATTCAAACAAAGCTTTTCAAGCCAAATGAATTTATACACATTCAAACAAAGCTTTTTTAATCGAATAAAAGTCAAATGCATTCAACAAATCCAATTGAATTAAATGAAAGCCGAACACATTCAAACAAAACTTTTGGAATCAAATGTAAGTCAAACACATTCAAACAAAGCTCTTTTAATCGAATGATAGTGAAATGCATTAAAAGAAGATAAATGAATCAAATGAAAGTCAAACACATTCAAAAAAAGCTTTTTGAATCAAATGAAAGTCAAACACATTCAATCAAAGCGTTTTGAATCGAATGAAAGTCAAATGCATTCAAACAAAACTTTTTGAATAAAATGAAAGTCAAACGCATTCAAACAAAGCTTTTTGAATTATATGAAAAGTCTAACACATTTTAAAAAAGCTTTTTAAATCAAATGAAAGTGAAACACATTCAAACAAATCTTTTTGAATCAAGTAAAAGTCAAATACATTTAAAAAAAGCTTTTTGAATCAAATGAAATAAAAACACATCCAAACAAAGTTTTTGAATCAAATGAAAGCAATACCCATTCAAACAATACTTTTTGAATAAAATGAAAGTCAAACACATTCAAACAACTCTTTTTGGATCAAACAAAAGCCAAAGACATTAATATTGAATCAAACTAAGGTCAAACACATTGACACAATGCTTTTGGAATCAAATGAAAGTCAAATGCATTCAACAAATCTAATTGAATCAAATGAAAGTCAAACAAATTCAAACAAAGCTTTTTGAATAAAATGAACGTCAAATACATTCAAACAAAGCTTTTTGAACTTAATAAAAGTCAAACACATTCAAACTAAGCTATTTGAATTCGATGAAAGTCAAATGAATTCCTCGAAAATAATTGAATTAAATGAAAGCCAAACAACATTCAAACAAATCTTTTTGAATCAAATTAAAGTCAAACACATTTAGTCAAAGCTCTTTGAATCGAATGAAAGTTAAATGCATTCAACGAATACAAATGAATTTAATGAAAGTCAAACACATTTAAACAAAGCTTTTTTAATCTAAGGAAAGTGAAACACAATCAAACAAATCTTTTTGAATCAAATGAAAGTTAAACACATTCAAATAAATCTTTTTTAATCAAATGAAAGTCTAACACATTCAAACAAAGCTTTTTCAATAAAATAATATTAAAACACATTCAAACAAATCTTTTTGAATCAAATAAAACGTAAACACATTCAAACAAAACTTTTTGAATTCAATGAAAGTCAAATGCATTCAACGAATCTAATTGAATCAAATGAAATCCAACCACATTTAAACAAATCTTTTTGTATCAAATGAAAGTCAGAGACATTCAATCAAAGCTCTTTGAATCGAATGAAAGTCAAATGCATTCACAAAGATAATTGAATTAAATGAAAGTCAAACACACTCAAACAAAGCTTTTTGAATCAAATAAAAGTCAATCACATTAAAACAATGCTTTTTGAATCAAATGAAAGTGAAACACATTCAAAAAAATCTTTTTGAATCAAATGAAAGTCAAACACATTCAAACAAAGCTTTTTTAATCAAATAAAATTAAAACACATTAAAACATGTCTTTTTGAATCAAATTAAAGCTAAACACATTCTAACAAAGCTTTTTGAATCAAATGAAAGTCAAACACATTCAAACAAATCATTTTGAATCAAATGAAAGTCAAACACATTAAAATAAATCTTTTTGAATCAAATGAAATTAAATCACATTCAAACAAAATTTTTTGAATCGAACGAAAGACAAACACATTCAAACAAAGCTTTTTGAATCAAATGAAAGTCAAACACATTCAAAAAAATCTTTTTAAATCAAATGAAAGTCAAACTCATTCAAAAAAAACTCTTTTAAATCAAATAAAATTAAAACAAATCTTTTTGAATCAAATGAAAGCTAAACACTTTCTAACAAAGCTTTTTGAATCAAATGAAAGTCAAACACATTCAAACAAATCTTTTTGAATCAAATGAAAGTCAAACACATTAAAATAAATCATTGTGAATCAAATGAAATTAAAACACATTAAAACAAATTTTTTTGAATCAAACGAAAGACAAACACATTCAAACAAAGCTTTTTGAATCATAAGAAAGTCAAACACATTCAAATAAAGCTTTTGGAATTGAATGTGTTTTGGGTGTTTTTGTCCCTTGGGAGAGCTACAACTCAAAGACTGGTTGGTGAAAACCTGTACCTGCAAAACAACAGAGACCCTGGGGGGTTGGAGCTCCGCCTTCGACAATCAAGTTAGAACGTGTAGGAGTGAGTAAAAATTACGGAAAAAGTTATAGGTGAGATCTTTCTCGGATTCCGAGATCAGGAGATTTCTCTAATATAAGAGAATGTTAGTAATTTTGTAATAAATTCAAGTTGTCCCACAAATGGGGGAAATCTCCCTATTTACAGGGTCATTATGGATAAGAGTGCCCTTAGCTAGGTCATTTGACCTAAATTTGGTGGGCTACCCGCCCTTTTGGCAGCTTTTTAGGAATTGGGCCTTTGAAAGCCGTCATTCCTTTTTATGATAGTGGATTCCACGTGTCATTTCGTAAGTGGACCAATTTCGGCCAATATAAGATGGACACGTGTCCTATTCTCATTGGACCACGTGGCTGTATAATTTTACCCAAAACATTTGCTCCTCACAAATGTGACTCAGCAAGCCACGTGGCATATGTGACACGCGTCACTCACACAGTGGTGGAACAGGAATTACTGTTCACCTTTTAGGGAATTACCAAGATGCCCTTGGAGTTACCCTTCTATAAATAAAAACTTTGCCCCTCTCATTTTCGCTCATTTACGAAAAAAGGTCTTGAGAGAATCTTTGACTTTTCTTTGAAAATAATGCTTTCGTTTGCTGCTTGCCATTTTCCGCCTGGCCTAATCGGCTTTTTCAACTTCAACATTACCTCTTTCAGGTAACCGCCTACTCTTTTTTCAATTTCCTTTCAGTTCGCCTGTGTTTGTTTCTTTTCTTTTTTGAAAATGGCTTCACAAACACACACGACACAACCTTGGGTAGATGTTAGTCGGTCACCTGTGACGGCAGAATCTAGAACTAGGGGTGCCGCTTGTCCTAAAATGCTCTTGCCAACAAATCCGTCTATGTCTGTGCAGGGCACTATTGCTAGAACAAAAAGGACAGCCCGGCCGGCTGGTGATGAAGAGGACGAGGGTCCTATCAGGGTGCCCAGAAGCGAGGTTTCTGATTACCCATCTGGCGTTCCAATGACGCCGACTGACTCGATTTTGAGTGATTCATAAAATGCTTCCGGCGAAGAGGCATCCGACTCTGGAGAGGATTCGTCTCAGTCGGATGCTGGCTCAGGCGGCCTCAAGATTGAGGGAGAGCCGCCTGTGAATGCTTAAGAAGGCTCTGAAATAGAGGCCGCCTCTATTGATCGAGGCAAGGAAGAAACTTCTTCCTCTCTTCAAGAAAAATTTACTCCTTATTTCACCCATATATCCGCGTCTACCCAAAGACTCATGCGAAAAAACTTGGATGATTTTCGCGACACCTATGTCATGGGTGCCGGCTATAAGATAAACGTTCCGGCTCTTGACAATTCAGTCGTTTGGCCGCTAGACCATAGCTACAGGGATAGGTGCTTTGGATCCGGCAATTGAAAGGATCCTTGACGAGTACCGCCTGGGGATATGGCAGCTAGCACCCAATTCTTGGGTTAATATTCTAGAATTCGTAGCCGCCTGTAGGATGCAGGATGTTGAGCATAGCTTTGAGGCCTTCGTCCATATGCATTACCTTAGCAAGGCTCCCACATCAGCCGACCCCGGATGGTTTACATTGTCATGTAACAAGGGTTACATGATGACTTTGGGGAAAGAGAACAAATAGAAGGATTGGAGAACAAATTTTACATTATTTCGTACCCTAATACCATTCGGAACCGGAAATATAACTCCAGGAACAAAAATCCCTATCTCCTAGGTCAAAAAGCTATTCTTCCGCCTGTGTCTGATGAAGGCTGGGACCAGATTTTGACGTCTGGTCTTTTTAAAGTTGATGTGAAAACAATTAAGGGGGGAACCGAGAAAGAGATTACCCCTAAAATCTATATTTCAGCATTCAATTGGCTAACCGATCCTTTCTTTTTGGCCGCCTGTGGCCTTAGCACTGAGAATAGAAGAGGTGGGCAGCCGCCTGAGTCTTTGCACGACCATTGTTTCATTATTTGTTTTTTTTAAGATTTCATTCGGCCTTTTGTAGAAGAAGCCATGTCTCAAATTGATCCGAGCAAAAAACCAGGAGGCGGCGCTTCTGCTTACCGCCAAATAATGAAGCACAAAAACCAAGTATTCAAGAGAGAACGGATTGAGCATGTAAGCTTTTCTACATCCGTCCTCTTGTCATTGGCCTTTTTTCAAACTTCTTATTTCAAAATCAATTGTTTTAGGAAGGATCAGTAAAGCCGCCTGTACTGCCAACACTTGGGGTGAGGCCCCCAAAGCAGCTTGCTCCGGATGATGGCCAGATTCCAACTAAAAAGGAGGAAGACAATTGCTCACAAGCCGTCGGCCAGCCAGTCAGAGTCCCACCCCTCTACAGGCGGCAAGTCGCCGATTGTAATGGCTGCCTTGAAGCAGGCGGAGGAGTCCAAGAAAATGGGCGAAACTCCAACTGGGGCCACCGAATCTCCGAGCGGCCATTCGAGAAGGCGGAGGGACAAGAATGCTCAGGATCTAGTCATCATTCCAGGTGCCTCTGCCTTTGATCCCTTAGCTTACCCTTGCAGGGTTAAGACTTACAGTCCTTCACTAACCCAGTCTGAAACCAGTCGGTCTTTTGGCCTGATCTATGCCAGCCTCTCACCAAGTATTAATTGTGAAGATGCTCCACAGGCGCCGGATGTTAAGAGGATTGCCAAGTACATGCTTGCCGCTGTCTCTACTGATCAGTGCGACTCTATCAAAGGAGCTGGCTCCCTGAACTTTGATCCTATCCATGCAAATTTGGCAAAGGTATTTTTAAAGTTATTTTCTAACTCTTTCCTTTGCCAATTGTGTGCTAACCTTTTTTCTTTCTACCGGATGCAGGCCATGCTGCAAGTCAATGGTCTTAACTAACCATTCGTCGACAAGTAGAAAGAGGTAAGAGCTACCAACTTAAGGGCCACTTCCAATCTTGACAAAGCCATGTTTAATGTAAATAAGACTGAGTTGTTGACTCAAGATATCCTATACTCACAGGAGACTGCAAAATTTGCAAGTGAAGAAAGATTTGGAGCCGGCCTAGAAAAAGGTGACTGAGCTGAAGGCCGAGCTTAAAGAGGCTAAAGAGAAGGTTAAAGAGCTTCAAGATGCTGGCAAAGAGACGGATAGTCTCAAGCGCCAAAATGAAAAACTTTGAAACAAGCTTGCCAACCAAGAAAAGCAGCTCGCCTCCAAATGGTCTGCCAGGGTGGAAGAAGAGGAAAGGCTGCTCATTGAGGAAAACGAGGCCAACTGCGTCACTCGAATGAAGATGGCGTGGAAGGCTCTATTTCCCTAAGACGACTACTCCATTTGGGAGTATCGTTATGAGCAAGGCATAGAGCAACTGGATGCTGAGGCGGATTAGGGAGCTGATGGCAGCGAGGGGGACCAGCATGAGGACGAGGCTAAGGAGGTTAATGGAGATCATCCGTCCAATGAAGAAGTGGTGGATGAAAATGAAGCCGAGTTCTCTCCTGAAGCTGTTTAATTTAAGTGTTGTTTTTGTGGCCAGATGGTCATTTCAAATACATTTTCGGCCTGCGTGCCGATTATCTGTTTTTTCTTTATCGACTGAGGAGTCGGGTTAACCAACAATTTTTCTTTCTTTTCACCGGCTATATAGCCGGTTTAACAATTAAAATTTTTTATTTTTCTTGCCAAGGGATTAGCTTTTTATGATGAATCTTCCAGCCAATAGGTCGGTTTTTAACGTTTGTGTTTGGTTTCTAACACTTGTGTTTTAGTTTTTGAAGTTTGAATTTGAATTGAATTCGAATGGTATACCAGATGGTTTTGCCCCTGGGCGGCTATGTGCTTGGGTTTATAAGTTGGTTGATTGAATTGAAAATGTGTGATGTCGGATGGGGGTATGACTGATTTTCGAGTCAATCAATCACTAAGGTGATTTCCCCAAGCCAAGCGCGCAGTCGGCCACTCGAGCATCCGGATTTTATTGTAGGCGGTCACTAGACCTTTCTGCCATGGTCGAATGGTTGTTCATACAACAAGTATTACAAGTTGAGTGAACTTAAATGTTAAGTTAGCAACGGTCCGCTTGGGATTCTTCCTTTACACGCATCTCGTATTTTCAGACGGCCCTTTATTCTTACCCATGTTCAACGGGTCCGGATGAGTGATCATGCTACCAATATTACAAGTTTCATGAAATAGTAAGTTTGCGATTTCCCGCCTACTAATTTTCTATCACATAAGCTGGCGGTTCTATAAGCCATATGCGCTCACCCCATCTCGAGTGAGTTTCACCCTACTTAGGCTAATTTTTAAACTAGCTGTAGACACCCATTTGTGTCTCCCCAAAACCAAACCCAGTGATGAGTACCTTTCACATCGAATCATAAACGAATGAAGTGAAAGTGTGGAAACTCTAGTGTTGCGGTTAGTTATTAATTCTTTTCTTTCTCTGTGTTTTTGAAAACCTGTTTAAAGAAAACAGCCAATGAGTTTTGTTTGGTCTATGACAAGGGTCCTATATTAGAATATTTGGATGGGGATTGAAAAGAGCTTTCCAACGATATATGATAAGCCCAATTCCAATGAATAATGAGAATGTTATGGCCATATTACTAAACTAGGCCCGATTTGATCTTTATATACGGCCCAATGATCTAGAGGAGGGCCTAATATTGATTTACCATTCCTAGAGCAATTAGAATTTATTTTAGTCTTCTAGATTCTTCTAGAAGGTTCTTTTCATTCCTAATTTAATTAGCATTGATAAATTGACTTTAGTTGACTTTTTAGAGTTTTAATCAGAATGAAAAAGGTGTTTTTAAGGAAAATACGATTTTGCCTTATGTATGGCTAAATTTTATCAAAATTAAGAAAACGCGTGAAATTGGCTTCTAGCGTCTGGCGCTAATGCTTAGCGCCTCGCGCTAATGTCTGGCGTTTGGCGCTAAGTCGTTTTATTCTCTTCGAAACTCCGATTCGCTTTACTATCTATCCGGCTGATTTTCACTATAAATAGCCTCCTAAAACCTCCGTTTTCAATCAACAATTCTCATCAAAAACTATTAATTTTCTTATTCTCTCTAGTTTTCAAGATTATTCTCTCTCTATAGCTTTTTGCATACAAAATTCCGCATTCACAAGATCTAGAAACACTTATCCAAATTCAAAGTTGCCTTCGCCCTAGACGTGAAAGGTTTTGATTTCTGAGGGTGTGGTCCCAAATCTCTATTTCAATTATTTATTTTAATTGTTTGATTTTATTATTTATCTTGAAGTTACTAACGCGTGTATTTTGTTATTAGAAAGAGATACGAGGCATCCAAGTAAGTGCTTTAATTGATTTATTGATATTATGATATAGAAATCATGTTAGGTTGTTATTATTGCTTCCTAGTATCATGTTTAGGGTAATAACTATAATTTCTAATATCAAATATGCTTATTGTGATTTGTCCGATGCTTCCTATTCTCTTCCTAATATTCATGTTAGTATCATGTTAGGGCTAAATTTTTAATATTTGATGTTTAGTGACATGCTAGGATTTGTTATTAATCTTGTTAGTACATGCCTAGGATCTTGCTATTAATATTATGTTTTAATATGATTATGATTATTATTGTTATAATTGTTATGATTTATGATTTTTATTATGTTGCTTGATTTATATTGTTATTGCTTGATCACACCTTTTTTGAATGTTTAAAGGGAATTTGTACTTGTAATAACGCATAGTAAGATAATTAATAATCTTGTTTAGGGTTAATATGATTATAATTCAAGTGATCGCCAATAATAGGTTTATTTTGCATTAAATTATACCAACATAGACAAACATGTTTAGGGTTAAACCTATTGATTGCATGTTAGTTAGAAAGCGCACATGAATACGATCAGAATAAAGTAGAGGCCTATTATTAGGGCAGGTTCAATCTCTTTTAGGTTGGATTTGTACCTTCATCCCCGAACTTCCAGTCTTGGTTCCAGACCTCTTGGAGTTGACGATCTCCTGGATCGTTAAGGGGTGCAACCTTCACCCTGTGAACGGTTTACAAGTTCCTATAACTTGTTGGCGACTCTTTTGCTCAATCTTCTTTCCCTTTGGACGCCACCGTACTTAAGTGTATGATCACAGTGGGGTTTGTTTCGGGGGTTTTTGTCCCTCGGGAGAGTTACAACACTGAAACTGGATTCAACTGAGGATGCCTGTACCTGCAAAGCAAACAGACCGCCGGATGGTCGGTGGTCCGCCTCCGAAGATTAAGTCAGTAAATGTTCGGAGATAAAACGTGCGGAAGTAAAGTTATCTGCTTGGATTCCAAGCTCAGGTAAAGTGTTGTGTGATCTTTGAAAACGACAGCTCTGTGGTAAGTGACGTATTGTCTCGTATTGTGAGTCCAAAGATCTCTCTTTTTTCGTGTGTCTTTTCGTTGTGTTTTTGGGTGTATATGTGTGTGTCGTCATAAATGACGTAAGTTCCCTATTTATAGGGAAAAGTGTGCCCTCCTAGGATCTGGTGACCTAGGAGTTAGGTCACGCCGTTTTGCGGTGCCTCGGGATTTGGGCCTTAGAAGGCCGCCATCCCAGAGCCAATACCTGAGTGACACGTGTCACTGTACCCAAAAGGATTCTGAAGCACCTTTTGGGTGACACGTGTCGCCGACTGAACGGTCCCTGCTGGACCTTCAGTCCACGTAGGACGGAGAAGAATCCACCCTCCACGTGTCATCATTCCATAGGTCCAAATGGCACCTATATGGAGGACACGTGACGCTTTCTGGTTGGGCCACCTGGTCGGGTATAAAAATACCCAAATCATTTGCCCCTCACAGGGGACACGTGCATTGCACGTGACTCCTGTGACAGGTGTCAGTATCTGAGTGGTCAGATTCAAAAATTACTGGAGGGAAAAATTAGGGTTTTTACCCCCCTATAAATAGTAAGGTTTGACCCCCCCTTTGGATTCACACCTTGACGAATCTCTGGAGAATCTTGGACTTTTTGACTTAAGGAATCTCAAAATTCCCTAAGCGTTTTTCAAGCATCCGACACTCGGCCAACAGTCCGACCGTTCTTTAGTCAACTAGGCGTCTTTTTCCCTTCTTCTAAAGGTAACGCCTGTATTTTCTTTTTACTCTTCATTTTTTCTTTGTTTTCGAAAAGATGGCTCCCCAATTGCATGCGGCACGGCGTAGGATAGTGATCAGCCGGTCACCGGGGACGGCTGAATCTAGAACTAGCAGTGCCGAATGCTTGGCCAAAGACCCTGCTTTGCGAACTTCTCCGAATCCGACCGTTTCCGTGTCTGTGCAGGACACTATGGCCAGAATCAAAAGAACAGCAAGGCAGTGTAGCTCCGATGGAGTTTTCTACCATTCGGATGGGTCGACTGTTTTTTCAGACGGCTCAATAAGAGTGCCTCGAAGTGAGCTGTCGGAACACCCTGACAGCCCCTCCTATCTTCCTCCTACCCCCACTTATTACCATTCGCCCACATCCAGTGGAACTCCCAGCGATGGAATCCTGAGGGAGGCGGATGAAGAATATCAACCCGGGCCTTCTGGACGGGCGCCGGAAGAGAGTCTAGGGGAGGACCCCGCTGGCACCAGTCGGCGGTCCCCTAGCTCTTATGACGAGTCGGCCTCGTCATCTTCTTCAGAGAATGCCTCCGTAACTTCAGCGGAGGCTAGATCAAACATAGATTCTGCCAGAGAGTCCCTGGCAGTGGATAGGGGGGAAAGCTAGGCCGAGCCAAGTGCTTCCAGGCGCTTGGAGAGAGCCCCCTACTATCAGCATGTTCCGCCAGGCAGGCGGAGCGCCATGGCATCCGGCCTTGCCAATTTTAGGCGCAAGGTCGTCCTAGGCTATGGCTACACTTTGTCGGTCCCTAACGAGGGCGACACCATAACCTGGCCGAGCCTGGCCAGCTATCAAGACAAAGCATTCGGCTGCTATGAAGCGGCCTTCCAGGCTGGCCTCCGCTTCCCTCTCCATCCGGCCGTGGAGAGGATCTTGGACAGATACCAACTGGGTATTTGGCAACTTGTACCCAACTCCTGGATCAATATTCTGGGGTACGTTGCCGCCTGTGAGATGCTGCAGGTGGAGGCGAGCTTTGAAGCGTTCGCCCACATGCACTATCTGAGCAGGGCGCCTGCTAGGGGCGGTGAAGGCTGGTACACCTTGACCACTTGCAAGGGGTACATGATGGCTGTTGGCAAAGAGAACAAGTGGAAAGACTGGAGGACTAAGTTTTACATAGTCAAGTCTGCCGACAGCCGCCTGAACCAAAAGTATAACAGGTGGAATAAGGATCCACCTCTCCTAGCAGGCAGGAGCGCATTGCCGCCTATTCCCAGGCGGGCAAAGGAGGAGATCATGGACGCGGGGTTGTTTACCGTGTCCGTGTGGACGAATGATGAGGGGGACAAGGAGGTCACCCCTCAATGCTATCTCCCTTTGTACAAGTGGTTTGAAGAGGGGACATTCTTAGCCGCCTGTGGGCTAAGTTCTGAGATGCCGAGAGGTAGTCGGCCGTCTATTTTATATGCAATTTACTTTTGCTTTTCAGTACTTGTTTAATGATGCTGATCACTTGTTCATTTTTGCAGACAAAGCAATGGAAAAGCTCTCGACCACAAGGAAGCCGGCTGTATCTGCTGCTCGATACAGGTCGAATGTCCTAAACAGGGCAGAAGTAACCACTCACACCAAAGTGGACGAGCAGAAAACTGGCGGCACCTCCAAGGTAGTAAATTGTTATACTTTCATTTCTGACCAATATTAAATTTGCCCGAATGATTTCTAACTTGCGTTTATCTTGTGTTGATGTAGGGTGCGCCTTCCAAATCTCCTTCAAAACCATCCGACCCTAAAATCCAAAAGACTAGGGCGGGTGATGTGAGCGCATCCGGCAAGGGCGGCCGGAAGCACATTGCTCATAGGCCCAAGAAGGGCCCAGACGCCTCTTCTCTCGAAGCTGAAAAGGAGATCAGCAAACCGGATGCCCAGAGGGCATCGAAGGGTGGCTTTAAGCAACCCACCACTGCTGTCGGCTCAGCAGGAGAGAAGAGGAGCCTGGGGAGAGAGGAGGAACAGAAGGACGACGGTAAAATCCATTCGCCTTTATTGCTCTTTCATTTAGATGTACTTGAGTTGTTTTTTCTAACTTTCTCTCCTTCTCAGTTCCTGTGCAGAGGCCGACTGTTGTCCAGATGGCCAAGTCCATGCTGAGGGCGGTTGATCCTGACGACAAGGCGTCTGTCAGAGGAGTCGGCACCCTTGACTTGGATGGCATCTTGGGGAACCTCTGCGAGGTTTGAGTTTTAGCTCAAGCAATTTTTTATTAAGCATTATTTCTTTTTCCGCCTGGTTTTAACCATTCGGCTCTTTTGCAGGCCATGCTGCGCGTCCATGGGCTTAGGCAACCCCTCAAGGAGAAATCCAAAGAGGTAACAGTCGCTAAAGCTCGGGCCGAGTCTGCCTTGGACCGAGCTCAATTTGATATTGCTCAGAATGAGTATCTGACGCTTGATATGATGTATTCGCAGGCGGAAGCCAATATGCAGGTGAAGAAGGACCTGGATTCGGCCCGCCTGCGCATCACTTCCCTTAAGAAAGAGATTACAACTCTTAAGGAGAAGCTCGAGCCTCTTCAAGATGCCAAAGAAGAGGCCGAGAGAGCCAAGCAGAAGGTGGGCCGCCTGGAGCAGCGCCTCAGCAACCAGGAGCATCAGCTGAAGTCCAAGTTTGAGTCCGTGGCTGATCAAGAGAGAGAGGCTCTTGTTAAGCAAATGATGAGCGATTATGAAGCCATCATGCGGGACACTTGGGCGGCTGTACAGCCGGATTCGGACTATCAGATTTGGAAATCCAAATTTGACGAAGCCAGCAAAGCATTCGACGCTCGCCTTATTGAAGAGGCTGAGAATGCTGAGGCCGAGGAAAATTCTGGGTCCGACTCTTCTGGGGAGTCGTCCTCTGGTGGCGAGGAGGAGGATCAGGCGAAGGAGCCAGAGCAAAAGGAGGAAGAGCAGCCGAAGGACGACAGGCCGGCTGCCACTGAAGAGGCTCTCCCCTGATCACTTAAGCTTTTATGTTTTTCTGCGGCCAAATGGCCATGTACTTTTCTTTTCCGGCCTGTGTGCCGAGTATTTGTATCTTTACCGACCGAGGGGTCGGGTAATTTGACAATATTTCTGGCTTTGCCAGATAACACTCTTAACCAATCGTCTGGTGACGATTGGTCTTTTTAATTTGAATCATTCGGCCATTTGGCTGAAGTTATCCATATTGTTGTCCTTTCCATGCCAAACTTTGAATTTTTCATTGCATGCATGTTTTTGGCTAAGTATTATAACCTGTATACCATGCGAATGTTCTTGCCCCTGGACGGATGTCGAGTGGTTTCGGTTTATTGGATTGATTGACTTGGAAATCTTTGATACTAAGAAGAGTATGCATGGTTTCTAAGTCAAACAATCACTATGGTGATTGCCCCAAACCACGCGGCAGACGTCCATCCAGAATTGGCAAACACAAGTGTTCATTCGGCCATTGGCTCGAACTAACTCAAATTTCCAACATAGCTAATTTGCTAAGGGTAAACCTCCGCTTGTTCTGCCCCATAAGCAAAAACAAGCGCCTCCGGCCATAGGCCTCTTTGAGATAAAATGCTAAGTTTGTAACTTAACCAATTTTCTTAAAAATAATTGTCCGCCTGTCTTGCCCCATAGGCAAGGATCAGGCGTCATCCGGCCAATAGCCTCAATAAGTGCTAAGTAGTTAACTTGTATATTAATCAAATATTCCGCCTGTTTTGCCCCTAAGCAATAACAGGCGCATCCGGCTTTATGCCTCGCTTAGCCTCTACTTATGAAACATTGACCATTTCTGAACTGCGCTAGATAGAAAATTCGGGTCTTTTAGATTTCACTTTCGATTTTAACAAACGACTGCGAATGCTGCCTTAGCATCCGGTAGGGCCGCTTGATATATTCGTAGAGCAATGTGCCACCAAAATGGGAGATGCTTCTCCTCGACGAATTCGCCCAAATGGACGTCGCCGGTTATCTGACTCATGTTGGAGCAGACGGTCATGCTCATGTTGGAGCAGACTGTGACCATTCGGTCTCTTTTTGTTTATTAACATCCGGCCATGGGCCTCATCATGATTTTATCTGGCCTTAGGCCTCTTAAATGATTAAGTAAATATTCGTCAAGTGTTGGTGTAAACTTGATGAATTTAGTAGGAACGACTGTTCTAAAACAATCGGCTCCTTCAGAGGGATTGGGGCGCCTGCTGTTGGGACAGACGCTTTCCAAATATATTGGCCGTCTGTATTTGGTACAGGCGACACTTAAAAAGCTTAAATAAAAAGATAAGTTGGGAAATGAAGGCATATTCTCATTAACAATACGGGAGATTTACAAAATTGAGGTCTTTACATTCGTACTTAGAAGTAGTACTTTTTCAAGTTGTCTACATTCCAAGTTCTGGGCAGCTGCCTGCCGTCTGGTTCTTCCAGGCGGTAGGTGCCGTCTCTTACCTCCTCATAAATTTGGTAGGGGCCTTCCCAGTTTGGGGTTAGCTTTCCCTGTTCATTCGCCCTACCGACTGCCTCCATTTTCCGTAGCACAAAGTCCCCCACTTTGAGAGGACGCTTGTGTACTCTTTTGTTATAAGCCCGAGTCATTCTCAGACGGTATATCTCATGACGCAAGGCAGCATTGCCCCTGCGCTCTGGAAGTGAGTCCAATGCTAGGCGCATGGCCTCCCAATTTGCCTCTTCATCATACAACATGATTCGAAGGGTCGGCTCATAGTGCTCAATGGGCAGAACAGCTTCTGCACCATACACCATTAGGAATGGGGTTTCTCCCGTTGCCCCTTTAGCAGTCGTTCTGATGGACCAAAGGACGTGTGGTAATTCATCCGCCCAAAGGCCACCAGCCCGCTCAATCTTCTTTTTAATCCCGTCTGAGATTAACTTGTTGAAGGCTTCGACCTGGCCGTTTGCTTGCGGCCGGCCGACTGATGCGAAGAAGCTTGAGACCCCCTAATCTCCCAGCCAAGTCTTGAGTTGAGGCGTCTCAAAGTGAGGACCATTGTCAAAAACCATAGACATGGGCACCCCGAAACGAGTGATTATGTTCCTCCAGATAAAGGAAATGACGTCTTTAGTCTTGATGTTTTTGACTGCCTCAGCCTCTACCCACTTGGTAAAGTAATCCACAGCCACCAATATATAGCGCTTGCCGCCTGGTGCAGTTGTATATGGCCCCAGAATGTCCATGCCCCATTTGGCAAAGGGTATTGGGTTGTGGATGGCCGTCAGGTCTGTAGCCGGACGATGGATGAGCTTGCCAAACTTTTGGCACTTGTCACATTTTTTCACCATTTCCATGGCATCCGACTCCAGAGTTGGCCAAAAGTAAAGCCGTCTGGCCTTGGCCGCGAGGGATCTGCCGCCTATATGGGAGGCGCAAAATCCTGAATGCAGCTCTTCGAGAACTTCCTTCCCCTTTTCAGGGGTAACACACTTCACCAGGGGTTTCAAAAAGCCAGCCCTGAAGAGCTCTCCTTGCCGCAACTCGAAGTTAGCTGCTCGTTTTTTAAGGACAGCCGCCTCCCGTGGTGAGTCAAGGAGCGTGCCGTCTGCAAGATAGGTCCGGATGCTGTCCATCCAGGTTGAGCTTCGGTCAAGGATCCCAATGGGGTCTTCCTCAGATATACTTCTTTTTTCCATGACCTCCCAAAAGACTGACCGAGGCGTTTCACAGGAGGCGGATGATGCCAACTTGGACAGAGCATCCGCCTGATTGTTTGAAGACCTGGGCACCTGAGTTAGATGAAATTCTTCAAGTGACCCAACTTCACTCTTGACCGCCTGCAAATATTTTATCATGGCCGGATGAGTGGCCTCGTACGTTCCATTAACCTAGAGTACGACCATTTGAGAATCAGAGCAGGCGGATATCTTCTTCGCCCCTGCCGCCTTGCAATACCGGATGCCGGCCAGCAGGGCCTCATACTCGGCCTCATTATTAGACACCTGAAACTTGAACCGTAGTGCGTATTCGTACTTATCTCCTTCAGGAGATTGACAGATAATCCCCGCACCACAGCCGTTCACAGTGGAGCTCCCATCCACATACACTTTCCAAACCTGGTCTGTATTGTCCGGAACAACCGGCCTTGTCATTTCGACAATAAAGTCAGCTAATGCTTGTCCCTTTATTGCCTTCCTTGGTTCGTAAGTGATTTCTAATCCTTGCATTTCAATCGCCCATTTGAGCATTCGTCTAGAAGACTCCAAGGTTGTGAGTGGCCGTTTGATCGGTTGGTCAGTATAGACCTCTACCGCATGCGCCAAGAAGTAAGGTTTAAGCTTCTTGATGGCCATGTAAAGGGCAAGGCCGAATTTCTCAATCATGGGGTACCGAAGCTCCGCGTTTCTTAGAACATGGCTTATGAAATACACCGGGAGCTGGATGTCGTCTCTTTCAGCTAAGAGGACAACACTGAGGGCATGATCAGAGACGGCTAAGTACATGAAGAGCTTCTCTTTAGGCAAAGGGCTGACAAGCCTCGGCAAAGAGTGCAGATGAGTTTTTAGCCTTTGAAAGGCCGCCTCTGCATCATCCCCCCATTCAAAGTTTGTCTTATTTTTGATTGCCTGGAAAAAGTAGAGACACTTGTCGCCTGAACGGCTGAGGAATCTCCCCAGGGCCGCCAGACAACCTGTTAGTTTTTGCACTTCCTTCACAGTACGGGGCGACTGCATGTCAATTACCGCCTGTATTTTCTCAGGGTTGGCCTCTATTCCTCTTTGGTCAATCAAAAATCCGAGAAACTTCCCAGACTCAACACCAAAGACACACTTTTTTGGGTTAAGCATGACCTTGTGCCGCCTGAGTGTGGCGAATGTTTCTCGGAGATCAGCAAGGTGATCCGCCTGCTGTTTGGATTTGACTATCATATCATCAATGTACGCCTCTACATTCCTTCCAATTTGGTTAATGAAGACAGTATTAATCATTCGTTGAAAGGTAGCAGGCGCATTCTTCAAACCAAACGGCATCACCGTATAACAGAACAACCCTTGATCAGTGACGAATGCCGTCTTTTCTTGATCTTTTTTCCAGAGGGGGATCTGATGGAAACCTGAATAGGCGTCCATGAAACTCATCAGGGCATGTCCGGCTGTTGGGTCGACCAGACTGTCGATCTTAGGCAATGGATAGCTATCCTTTGGACAGGCCTTGTTGAGGTCTGTGTAATCAACACACATCCGCCAAGTTCCATTCGGCTTTTTTACTAACACAACGTTAGCTACCCACTCAGGGAAGTTGCACGGCCGGATGAACTTGGCATCTAACAGCTTTTTTACTTCGGCAGCTGCCGCCTGACTTCTTTCTTCGCCGTGGTTTCTTTTCTTTTGCCGGATGGGCTTCCTTTTAGGATCCACGGCGAGTTTGTGGACAGCGAGATCCAGGCTGATGCCTGGCATCTCTTCCACATCAAAGGCAAAGATGTCTTTGAAATCCTTGAGCAGCTGGTGAAGGTTTTCACCCAACTTTGCAAAGGCAATCGTCCCCACCTTAACAGTTCGCTCTGGACGGCTATCATCCAGAGGGATATCAATGTGCTCTCCAGTAGGCTGGGGACGAAGATCATCCGGCCTTTCCCCGGTCAGTGATTGCTATTGCTTTTCTTTTTTGACCACCACCAGCTGATCAGTCTTTCTTTTCTTTCCGGCTGGTGGGGCCGACTGTTCTTCCTCGACATCGTCGAGGTCAATCATTTGCTTGCCCCGTCCGGATGCTGCGACCGCAGGCTTGACGTCCGAGAGATAACACTCTCGAGCCGTCTTTTGGTCCCCATTAAGGGAACCAACTGTTCCATCATCTTTCTCATACTTGAGTAGCATGAGAGCAGGGATGATGACGGCTTTACACTCATTAAGAGTGGGTCGGCCAAAGATGAGGTTGTAAGTCATGAGCTCTTCAACCACTAGGAAACGGATGGTCATGTGCCGACCGTCTCCCCTGCTTCCCAGGCGGACTGGTAGGTCAATTCGTCCGACTGGGTGCACAAGTCCTCCCCCAAACCCAACTAAGGTGTGGGTGACCTCCATCATGCTATCTGGTTTGTACTTGAGATTGGACAAGCATTTGAGGCTGATGAGGTCAGAGGAACTTCCTGTGTCAATCAAAATTCGGCCAACCAGCTGGTTGGCGACTTTACACTCGATGACAACAGGGTCATCATGCGGCCGACGGACTTTGCCTCTGTCCTGCTCGGTGATGACAACTTTAGGGAAGGTGGATGTACTAGCTGTATCCCCCTCCTCAACAGAATTGACCATCTTTCTCAGATGGTCCTTGGTACCTCGAATGGTCGGGCCACCACAGGCAAATCCGCCTGCTATGGTATACACCGGCTCTTCATCAGTTTCGGCACTCACAGCAGGCTGGGGAGTCTTTTTCTTGGACTGCCCCGGATTTGCTTTTGAAGTCACTGTGGACTTCACATAGGACTTCAGCTGTCCTTTGTCGGCCAGACGGTCGAGCTCCCGCTTGAGACTAAAGCAGTCGTTCGTGTCATGGCCAACATCCTCATGGAAATGGCAATGCTTGTTCTTGTTCCTATTTTCAGCGGAACCTTTCATAGCAGTCGGCTTTTCAAGAGTTAGCCGATCCTTAATTTCCAAAAGGATGGAGCAGCAGTCCTTGTGGAATTCGTACCTTGGCACGTACGGTTTCCATTCTTTTTTTCTTCTTCTGGGCCGGTTGATCAGAGTTATCAATGGCCCAAACTTGCTTTTTCTTTTTGCTCGTTTCGGGCTTAGGAGCCGGCTGAGCAGACCGAGTCTCTTTCTGTCGATCGGACTTCTTATGGTCCGACTGCTTATTGGAGGAGCAGAGTTCAGCCGCCTGTATGTAGGCTTCCGCCTCTCGCAAGGCTCCTTGTAGGGTAAAGATTTGTTTGCGGACGAGTTCGTACTTAAAAGTAGACCCGTCCTTCAGACCCTTAAAGAAGTCAGTGAAGGCGACCTCATCAGACAGCCCATGAATCTGGATTCGGACCAGATTGAACCGCCTGACGTAGGATCGCAAACCTTCTCTATCTCCCTGCTGTACATTGCCCAAGTCAAGACTTGTCTTTTTGGCAGGGATGTTCATAGAGAAGTTCGATGCAAACAAGAACGCAAGCGTCTTGAAGCTATTTATGCAGCCAGCCGGCAGGTTGCCAAACCATTGCTGGGCTATGCCCTTCAGGGTGGCTGGAAAGCAACGACACCATGCGGCATCATCCAACCCCTGTAAATACATGAGGTGGGTGTATGCTAGCAGGTGGTCTTCTGGGTTGGAGGTCCCGTCATAGGCTCCAACCAGAACATTTTTAACTTTGGCCGGCTGTACGGCTTCAGTTATTTCCCTGGAGAAAGCAGAGGGTTGATCTCCAAGGTGTTGCAGCCTAAGCTGCCAGTCCATCGGCTGGTAGCCGTATGCCGCCTGTCCTCCATAGAGGGTAGGTTACATGTAAGGTACAACTGGCGCCTGGTACAATGGCTGTGCCATGTACTGGGCGGACTGAATCACATGTGGCCCAGACTGAACTTTTTGGCTGCTTGCTGGGGTCTCATGTACAGACTGGGAACACCTCACAGAGGTATTCCGAAAGCTATCATGATAAGTCGACGTTGAAGCCGACTCTGATTGTTGGGTTCTCCTCTCCTCAATGTATTGCCGAGCGTCAGAGAACGTTTTCTTGCTACCATCCGGCTGTATGTGCCGGATGGGTTTTCTTGCACCCATTTCTGGGAAACGGAGCCGATTAAGGTCAAATTGGGGCCTGGCCTTCTCCTTAGGAGCAGGATGAGGAGTCGGCTGACGATCCCTGACCGACTTCTGTTTGCCAGCTTGGGCTGGCTTCTTGGCCGACTGCTCCTTTCTAGGAGTAGGCGACTTCTTTGAGGCGAGCTGCTTGATTTCACCCCTGAGATTACTCAGGAGTGACATTAGCTCATCCCGAGTGACGGGAGTTGATCCTGCCGCCTGGGAAGGATCAACCGGCCGCCCCGAGGGCTTCTTTGGTTGGCCAGCAGTTTTGCTTGGTCCTGCCTGAACATGGGGACGCTCTCGCCGTTCCTTACTGCGGATGCGTTTAGAGATGAGGGATCCATTTGGATCCACATAGGTTTCGACATCAGCGTCGTCACCTGAGTCATGGTCCGTGTGGACCAGTACATCATTTGGAGGCCGAATGGCCTCCGGATTTGGTACAGGTTCTTGTGAAGCCATTTCAGAGGTAATCTCCCCACAGACGGCGCCAAATGTTTCGGGGGTTTTTGTCCCTCGGGAGAGTTACAACACTGAAACTGGATTCAACTGAGGATGCCTGTACCTGCAAAGCAAACGGACCGCCGGATGGTCGGTGGTCCCCCTCCGAAGATTAAGTCAGTAAATGTTCGGAGATAAAACGTGCGGAAGTAAAGTTATCTGCTTGGATTCCAAGCTCAGGTAAAGTGCTGTGTTATCTTTGAAAACGACAGCTCTGTGGTAAGTGACGTATTGTCTCGTATTGTGAGTCCAAATTTCTCTCTTTTTTCGTGTGTCTTTTCGTTGTGTTTTTGGGTGTATATGTGTGTGTCGTCATAAATGACGTAAGTTCCCTATTTATAGGGAAAAGTGTGCCCTCCTAGGATCTGGTGACCTAGGAGTTAGGTCACGCCGTTTTGCGGTGCCTCGGGATTTGGGCCTTAGAAGGCCGCCATCCCAGAGCCAATACCTGAGTGACACGTGTCACTATACCCAAAAGGATTCTGAAGCACCTTTTGGGTGACACGTGTCGCCGACTGAATGGTCCCTGCTGGACCTTCAGTCCACGTAGGACGGAGAAGAATCCACCCTCCACGTGTCATCATTCCATAGGTCCAAATGGCACCTATATGGAGGACACGTGGCGCTTTCTGGTTGGGCCACCTGGCCGGGTATAAAAATACCCAAATCAGGGTTCAAGTTTGTTGTAATGCTTGAAATATTCCTTACAGTTTTTGGCGACTCCACTGGGGATGATTTCTATTTTAATTCCTGAAATTTATTTCGGCAATGATTTATAATGAGTGGATGAGACTCGAAAAGTTCTAAGTATTTCATGTGCGTAATTTTGATTAACATTATTGTCATATGCATAAAAAAGATCTCATTGGAAAGTCCATCCGTAATGAGTTAAAACATAGGATTTTTACACGTAGGAAATTTGAGGAATATCATTCACAACTAGGATCGAAATAATGTTGCGCGAAACTGAAAAATTTTATCGAGCATAGAAAGCTGCTGATAGGGGTGAAACAAATTTGGTTTAAAACCAAACCGAAGCGAAAACCAAACCGAATTAGAAATATGGTTCGGTTTTTTTCCTTAAGTGGTTTGGTGCGGTTTGCAAAGTCAAGAAACCGAAATTAAGTGGTTTAGTTTCGGTTTCAAAAATTGAAAAACAGAAAAACCGAACCGAAATTTCGGCCCAACCCCAAAAAGACCTAGCCAACTCTATGTAGTATATAAAGTAAAAAAAAAACCCTAATCTCAATCTCAGCCTCTCACCACTCACTCTCTCTGACTCTCAATCTCAGCCTCTCAATCTCTCATACTCCAATAACTCCACTCAGTTTACCACTCCACCGGCGACCGTCCACCGTCCACCGACCATCAACCATCGTCCACTTTCCACCATCCAAATGTATGTTAATAATCTTTTAATTTACTGCGATTCAATTGCAATATCGTCTATTTGCTAAGCTCAATTGCAATTTCGCCTATTTGCTTTGCTCCTTACTGCTGCTACTTCTTCTCCTAAATGCTGCTGCTGCTGTGTTCATGCTCCGACACTACTGTGTGTTGCTGGCGCAGACGTGCTATTCTGCCATTATGCTACTACTATGTTAAAATATGTTTTAGTTGTTTAATTATGTTATAACTTGTTTAATTATGTTTGTATGGATTGGTTTGGTTTGCTTTTGTAACTTTGATATTAAAACTTGTTTAATTATGTTTATATGGATTGGTTTGGTTTGATTTGGTTCAGTTTTGATTGGTGTGGTTTGGTTCGGTTTTTTTGCAAAATTTGATGTTTATGATGCTTCATAGGAAAATTCGGTGCGGTTTGGTTTTTTTTAAGAAAACCGAAATTTAGGTGGTTTGGTTTGGTTCGGTTTCAAAATTAAAGTGGTGCTGTGCGGTTTGAAAATTTCAAAAACCAAAATAAAGTGGTTCGGTTTCGGTTAGGGCAATAAACCAAACCGAAAACCTAACTTTCACCCCTAGCTGCTATGGAATGTAGAAATTAGCGTAAAAAACAGAGTCTAGGGCTGATGATTTGACTCTGGCGCCAGGCGATACTCCTGTCGCCAAGCGGCAAAGCCAAATTGCAACGCCGATCTCTGTTCTATGGCGCAAAGTTCTTCTAATACCGAGCCAGAAATATGCGTTCTAACTTTGACCAGTTTTTAGCACTGTTTGATCGATCCTACTTCCTGATTGAGTTTTTCTCACTTTTCTGAAACCCATATGTGTTCTACATATGGACATAACCCTCTAGGAATTCATACTCCATCTACCTGATTGAACGCTCTGTGCAACAAAGGGTACATCCGAGAATGTTGAATTCACCAAACCATGGAAGCGAGTTTTTAACTCGCGGTGTCCCATCCACTCTTGCCAACCCTTCAAGGTTAGGCTTTCGCGCGGTGCATCCAGACAATTAACCATGGACCCTTTTTTACTAACCCATATCCGAACTTTAGAGAACTAGAGCCATGGTTAGGTTGCAAACTCATTGCATCATATTGTACCTACTTGACTAATTGTAAATTATTTGTTGTGCATACTCTATGTGTTTTCCCTAACCGTTTGTTTGACTTGTGTTAAGACTAAATAAACTGGTTAATGGCTAAAAAGACCTTGCCGAATTAATTAATTAATTAATTTGAGTAATAAAAGTCTAATAATTTAATCAGAATTAACTTAGTACGACTTTAGGCATACCCTGTAGAGTAATAACAACGAAAGCAGACCCAGATCAACGTTCCAGCAATGGCGCCGGGATTTGGACTGCAGCGCCACACTATGGAGTGCAGCGCCTTTCGACAGCTCTGTCGTCTGGCGCTACACTACAGATTGTGGCGCTTGTCCTGTCGTTTTGGCGACAGTTTGGTATGTTGCTCGAGTCATCACTTTGTGTCTATTTGAACGGTATGCTAATCAACTCAATTATTTTTATTAATAATAATACCTCGTTAAGTCCTTAATTGAGTTTACGCACTAAGTCTCATGGTCTTACACAAGAGTCAAAGTATGTCACTTACACTCACCATATAAAGCACACAATTTGAGTATATGTCACAATGACCATGTCTTAGGCTCACGCATGAGTCGGTTTTTTCCGTCATTTGAGTTGGGGGTACATTCCATTCCAAATTTTTTCATATCTCTCCATCTACATCATCTTTCCATGCTTTCTCCATATCACGTCCTTCATTCTTCCTACCTTCGTCCATCCATTGCATGTTGAATAGAGTTTGAGTCAAATAATTAACAGTGAATATCCCTAATTTCCCTTTTCACAATACTTGGTCAAGGAGAGAAGGGCAATTAATCAAGGACAACCTCTTTGTTCAATTCTTAATTTTTGGTAAGCCGATTCATCAAAATAAGAAAGCTAAAGAGAAAATGGCAACTCAAGAAGAAGTCAACGAGCTTAGGAATCAATTGACTGGCGTGACTGAGGCGTTGAAGGCTTTAACCCTCAAAATCAATGACCCTATGAAGCAACAACAAATGGAGCTCATGCAAGAAAGTTTGAGCAAGATATTTAGAGACTACAAGTTCTAGGGCATTAGTTCATAAGGGGTCTCGGTGGACAAGGAGCTTCTTCCGTAGAAGTTCATTACCAACGACATCCCAAAATTCAAGGCGACAGATAATCCTTACCTTCACTTAAGGGCCTTTCAAACTATAATGAACATTAAGGGGATCGACAGGAAAGTCTTTCATTCCTTATTTTCTTTATCTCTTGAGACCGTTTGTCAACAATGGTTCTTTTCCGTTAACAAAGAAAAAACCTCTACCTAGGAATCGATAGTAAACGCTTTCACTGTTAGGTACAAATGCAATATTCAAGTCGAAATTTGTTATAGGCAACTTGAGATGCTAAGACAAAATGAGAATGAAGGATTTCCTTCTTTCTTAAATCAGTGGAGGGAAACTTCCGCTAAGATGATTGAGGTGCCCACCGAAAAAGAATCCGTAAGGATGTTTGTCAAAAATCTCCAAGAGAAGTATTCAAAACATTTAAAATATCAACATAATTTGAATACTTTCAAAGTCGTTTATGACATAGGCATCGAGATCGAAGATGACCTCGCAAAACAAAAAGCTACTAACAATAGTAACCATGGTGGCTGGAAAGGAAAGAAGAACGACAATCCTTCTTCTTCCGAAAACGCCCACTCTAGTTACAATGTTAGTACCTTTGATCTTAGTGAAGTTTTAGCCATGGGTAACCAAGAATCTACGAAGCAACTAAGGAAAGACTTCACCCCCATTGGGATGAGTTACGTTACTGCCTTCGATCGACTCCATGCTAAGGGACTCATTACTCCCATTAGACCTATTCAAGATCCTGCACCTGAAAAAAGATTGCCTAGTTGGAATCCAGACGAACACTGCTAATACCATCAAGGTAGGGGTCATGATACTGAGAGATGTTGGAAGCTAAAGGAGGCTATCCAACATTTGATCGATAATAACAAGCTTCCCATGCCTCCAGTTAACAAGAAGAGCGAATGATGATAAAGCAAACAACACAAGACACGAGGCAAACTTCAACGACAAGATATCGTGAACTCTTTTTCTATTTCTTTTTTATTTATTTACCCTCTCCCCAATAAGTCTAGCATAGGCACCTTTCTTTTCCCCTAGATTAATTTTGTAGATTCTTTCTTTTTTTTTTTCCCTTTTTAATAAAATGAGCATTTATTTCCTTGCATATGATCATTATTGCATTGCATTGCATTATAAAAAAAAATCTATGTCAAACTAAGCACAAGGTATACCAATGATTTGAGGCACCCCTAGTAGCCACATCATATTGCCTTTCACCCTTCAAATTTACAATCCTTTCTTCATAAACCCTTTGAGCCTCGTCTAATTATAGACCTTTCATTTTTCAACCTACATCTACCTAACCTTTGGATGGGATGGTATGAAACTTATACAATTTTCAATTTCATAAAAAGCTTGAGTGACTCCAAAAGATTAATATAGCAAAAAATAAAAAATAATAATAATAAAAGTGTACAAAAGGGCAAGTGTTCCAATGTCTTTGACATGAACATGTCTTTTATATGAATAAGTCTCAGATTGCCTCTCTTATCGAGTGCTCGGTACCGTGCCTGAGAAACATGAATACCAAGTGAGTGATAGACCGCATGATTGGGATTGCCCACACTTATAAAATAAAATAAATGCTAAAGAAAAAGAAAGAGCTCAAAAGTGAGAAACCTCAAGCATGATAATGTAAAGATTTCAAAAGCAATGTTGCACACCTTGGGGGCTTATAGGTCTTGACCTTTTATCCCATTCTTCTTCAACCTTTAGACTAACCATGTTACAACCCTTAAAAATACCTTTTTGAGGTATACACACACTTGTGTGAGGTTCGGCTAGAGCTACGTTCGGCCTGATTGTGGTGCGACCGTAATAAACATGCATTCACATTCACACACTCACACCATGATCATATCAAGGGAACCCCTGTGTTCATCCTTATTAATTTAGATCTATACGTGGGGGCTTGATCCCTACATCATCAGCTTACCTAGCCTAAGAGTCACCATTATTTGACTCTTCTAAAAATAATATCTTTCCATACACTTAGCCTTTGCGGCCTAACTTTAGTATCACTTTTACACACCGCATAAATACATGACCAAATATACCTTTCCTTAGGAACCCTTTGTCATGAAATCTTAACACAACGTTGAATCATGCCTCGTCATATCAATATCACTCATCAATCATAATCATCATTGCATCGAAGTATGAAGTGCTTAGCCTCCGTGCCTAAGATACCCAAATACTTTCATCATTGAGTCTACTAGGATAGCCTAGATGAATTAACCTTTGCACCTTGAGAGATAGTATCAAATGACATTTGAGAAAGCTCATTTAACATGCATCTTCAAAAAAACATCCCTTCGATTTTTTTTCGCGTCTTTATTTTTCGGGAGAAAGTCGGTACCCTCCACAAAAATGACGGAAATATTTTGCTTTTTTGCATTTTTGAGTCCCACGATCACATTACGATGCACACACGATTCATGTACACGTCGAGTCATGCCGTGTCATATCACCTTGATTTGAGTCTAACACATGTGTCAAACACTTCGAGCCGAGTCAACCTAGAGTCAGTCAATCATAGCGAGTCATTATTATACCTTGAGTCATGTTAAGTCAATGAGTCAAGCAACACTAAGTCTTAGGTTAACCCTAAAGAAAGATAAGCAAAGTCCTATAGTCAAAAATATAAATGCAGGTACATGAAAAGCAAGAACATTCCCGGATCTTTTTTTAAAAATAACCGCGAATATGACCACAGGAGATTCCTCCAAGATAAGAGGAGTTACATAGATCAGTAAATTAGAGATGAAGAGCTTTAATTTACAAAAGATTTTAGCGGATTTGGTTGAAAGGAAACGACCAAGTTCAAATTTCAAAGCGAAACCAAGCAACAGCGGCAGCAACAGCAGAATAGGGAAGACCCGACTCCAGCGCCAGACGACAACATCTAGCGCCTGACGCTAGATCCCAGCGTTTGGCAACAAAGCCAATTCTTGGCGCCAGCGATAATTCAGCAGCGATAGAGCTCAAAGCCTCTCAGAACGGTTATTTCAACCTCATACAGCAATTTCGGGTTCCTTGGTACGCCAGTTAGCCCATATAAGCAATTTGACATGATTTAGTAATCGGCTTGGTTACAATCGCGTTAAGTGATCGACCTAACAAAAGATCGTCTCACTTAGCTTAAAGCGCCTAAACATTGGCTCATTGCAAAGGCACCAACATAATGGTTCATACAAGGCATAGGCACTGACATAATGGTCCATAAAAAAGGCACCGACGTACTGGTTCAGAAGAACCGACATACAGGTTCACAATTCAAAGCACCGACATACTAGTTTACAAGCAGCAGAAGCGCCGACGCACTGGCTAATGCAAGTTCAAGCGAGCTTTAAAGATCGACAAGCGTTGGTATGCGGTAATTTTCTTCGGAATATTATCGCAACAACTGAGGATGACTTCAAGTAAAGTTATTTCTGATAGCATTTGCTAAGATCGTGGAGGTTGTCATCAAAGATTTAAGAAGATAGCACGGGATGGGCAGTCTTCAACAGCATTCGCTAAGATTGTGGAGGTTGTCACCAAGATTTCAGTAGATAGCACGAGATGGGCAGTCTTTGACAACATTCACTAAGATTGTGGAGGTTGTCACCAAATATTTGAAAAGATAGCACAAGATGGGCGATCTTCGACAACATTCGCTAAGATTTAGGAGGTTGTCACCAAGATTTCAGAAGATAGCATGAGATAGGCGGTCTTCGACGGCGTTCGCTAAGATTGTGGAGGTTGTCACCAAGATTTAAGAAGATAGCACGAGATGGGCAGTCTTCGATGGCATTCGCTAAGATTGTGGAGGTTGTCACTAAAATTTGAGAAGAGCGGTTCGTGATGAGGCGGTCTTCGACAACTTTTGCTATGATTGGAAAGGTTGTCACTATGATTTAACAAAAAGGGTCGTGATGTAGTAGAATTGATCGACGGCGTTCCCTAACTTATGGAGGGTTGTCACAAAAAACTGGAGGTGATTTCAAGAGAAGTTATCTTCGATGGCATTCCCTAGATTGTGGAAGGTTGTCACAACAACAACAATGCAACGAATCGGTTACTCCCAGAGACGTGTGCTCGACGGTGCAAGATACGCGTTTCTTAGCTCTTTTTTCTGTTTTAACTAATGCTAGTTTACAGGTAATGGCGTTACAAGAGTGATTAAGGATCGTAAAACGTTCTGAATCATTCTCCGTCCCTATCGATACTTTGACTTTTGTTTTCGAAACTTGCGTTTCTCCAAACTCAGTAAAAGTGAGGGCTTCTGTAGACACCCATTTGTGTATCCCCAAAACTTAACCCAGTGATGAGTACCTTGCACGTTGAATCATAATCGAATGAAGTGAAAGTGTGAAAAGTCTAGTGTTGCTGTTAGTTTTTAATTCTTTTCTTTGTCTCTATTTTTGAAAACCTATTTTAAGAAAAAAGCCAATCAGTTTGTTTTGGTCCATGACAAGGGTCCAATAATAGAATAGTTGGATGGGGTTTGAAAAGAGCTTTCCAACGATATATTATAAGCCCAATTTCGATGAATAATGAGGAAGTTATGGCCAAATTACTAAACTGGGCCCGGTTTAATCTTTATATCAAAATTAAGAAAACGTGTGAAAGTGGTTTCTAGCAACTGGCGTTAATGCTTGGCGTTTGGCGCTTATGTCTGGCGTCTGACGCTAATGTCTGGCGTCTGGCACTAAGTCGTTTTATTCTCTTCGAAACTCTGATTTGTTTTTCTATCCATCCAGCTGATTTTTTCTATAAATAGCCTCCTAAAACCTCCATTTTCAATCAACAATTCTCATCAACAACTATTAATTTTCTTATTCTCTATAGTTTTCAAGATTATTCTCTCTCTCTAGCTTTTTGTATACAAAATTCGACATTCACAAGATCTAGAACTACCTAGGCAAATTCGAAGTTGCCTTCGCCCTAGACGTGAAAGGTTTTAATTTCTGAGGGTTTGGTCCCAAATCTCTGTTTCAATTATTTAATTTAATTGTTTGATTTTATTATTTTTCTTGAAGTTACTAACGCGTGTATTTTGTTATTAGAAAGATATACGAGGCATCCAAGTAAGTGCTTTAATTGATTTATTGATATTTTGATATAGAAATCATGTTAGGTTGTTATTATTGCTTCCCAGCATCATGTTTAGGGTAATAACTATAATTTCTAATATCAAATATGCTTCTTGTGATTCCTGCGATGCTTCCTATTCTCTTCCAAATATTCATGTTAGTATCATGTTAGGGCTAAATATTTAATCTTTGATGTTTAGTGACATGCTAGGATTTGTTATTAATCTTATTAGAATCATGCCTAGGATCTTGCTATTAATATTATGCTTTAATATGATTATGATTATTATTGTTATAATTGTTATGATTTATGATTTTTATTATGTTGCTTGATTTATATTGTAATTGCTTGATCACACCTTTTATGCATGTTTAAAGGGAATTTGTACTTGTAATCACGCTCAATAAGATAATTAATAATCTTGTTTAGGGTTAATATGATTATAATTCAAGTGATCGACAATAATAGGTTTATTTGTGCATTAAATTCAACCAACATAGGTAAAAAGGTTTAGGGTTAAACCTATTTATTGCATGTTAGTCGGAAAGCGCACATGAATACGATCAGAATAAAGTAGAGGCCTATTATTAGAGCAGGTTCAATCTCTTTTAGGTTAGATTTCTACCTTCATCCCGAAACTTCCAGTCTTGGTTCCAGACCTATTGGAGTTGACGATCTCTTGGATCGTTAAGGGGCGTAACCTTCACCCTGTGAACGGTTTACAAGTTCCTAAACCTTGTTGGCGACTCTTTTGCTCTATCTTCTTTCCCTTTGGACTCCACCGTACTTAAGTGTATGATCACAGTGGAGTTCAAGTTTGGGGTAATGCTTGAAATATTCCCTACAATAGCCGACTATGTAGGTGGCCGTAATCTAATTATACTCAATGTCTGCATGTCTGTGTTAGGAGGACTTGTATAATTTAGCGAGGTAATCTAAGTTAGAATTTCAGTCGGCAACCGATTGATGTATATAACATATGGCCCCCGCATACTTAATCATTCTTTAGATTGCCATGCTAAGGTAGCTATGAGTTGACCAATTAGGCCATTCAATTTTTGCTACTTGTATGCAGTTGTAGAGCATACGATAGAATGCCTTTGCGCTGATAACACCCGGAGGGGCGTCGCCAGACGCCATATTTCACATTGGAGCAGCCAAATTTATAAAATGGGTAACCATCCGGCCATTGGCCTCGTGTCTAATTTTTTGGAAGACGATTGTATAGCCACTAAACCTTGTAATGTTTATGAAATGGGTAACCATCCAGCCATTGGCCTCACAGCACTTTTGATAACTTCCAATAATTTTTTCATGTTAGTCAAAGAAAGGGGTCCTTCTGTAATAAAAACAAGCGGCGCATAAAATAATCCGTATGTATGCATAGGAATAGATAAAATAATTTGGAAACAAAAAGAAGCTTTTCATTGATAGGCTAAACATTTAAAAATTTTTACAACATTTAGAAGTAGTACTTTTTAAGATTGTCTACATTCCAAGTTATGGGCAGCCGCCTACCGTCTGGGGTCTCCAGGCGGTAGGTGCCATTTCTTACTTCTTCATAGATCCAGTAGGGGCCTTTCTAGTTAGGAGTCAGCTTTCCCAGCTCATTCGCCCTACCGATTGCCTCCATTTTGCGTAACACAAAGTACCCAATTTTTATAGGGCGCTTGTGCACATTCTTGTTGTAAGCAGAAGTCATTCTCAGACGGTAAATCTCATGAAGCAGGGCGGCATTGCCCCTGCGTTCTGGGAGTGAGTCCAATGCTAGGCGCATGGCCTCCCAGTTTGCCTCTTCATCGTAAAGCATGACTCGAAGAGTCGGCTCATAATGCTTGATGTGCAAGACGGATTCAGCACCGTATATCATGAGAAATGGAATTTCTCATGTTGCCCCCTTGGCAGTGGTCCGGATGGCCCATAGGACATGAATAAACTTTTCAGCCCATAAACCTCCGGCTCTTTTAATTTTCTTTTTAATGTCGCCTGAGATGAGTTTGTTGAAGGCTTCAACCTGGCCGTTTGCTTGGGGTCGGTCTACAGATGCAAAATAATTTGAGATCCCTTGATCTCCTAACCATGTCTTGAGCTGAGGTGTCTCAAATTGAGGTCCATTATCAAATACCATATACATAGGTACCCTGAACCGGGTGATAATGTTCTTCCAGATGAAGGAGATGACATCTTTTTCTTTGATGCCTTTGACCGCCTCTAATTCCACTCACTTGAAAATAATCCACAGCCACCGAGATATAACGTTTTCCGCCTGGTGCAGGCGTATACGGACCTAGAATGTCCATGCCCCACTTAGAAAACAGGATTGGGCTGTGGATTGCCGTAGGTTAGTAGCCGGACGATGGATTAGCTTGCAAAATTTTTGACACTTGTCACATTTTTTTACCATTTCCACTGCGTCCGACTCTAGGGTAGGCCAGAAATAATGTCGCCTGGCTCTGACAGCTAGGGATCTGCCACCTGAGTGGGAGGCGCACTATCTCGCATGCAACTCTTCAAGAATCTCTTTCCTTATTTTTTGAGGTAACACACTTCAATAAGAGCTTCAAAAATCCCGTCGTGAAGATTTCTCCTTCTCTGATCTCAATATTTGCTTCACGCTTTTTTAGCATGGCCGCCTCCTGAGGTGAATCAGGGAGCGTGCCGTTTGTTAGATACGCCCGGATGCCATCAATCCAAGTAGAGCTTCAGTCCAAAATTCCAATGGTCTCATCATTAGTTATGCTTTGTTTTTCCATAATTTCCTAGAAGACGGACCGAGGCATATCACAGGAGGCGGAGGATGCCAACTTTGACAGAGCATCCGCTTGGTTATTTTTTGACCGGGGCACTTGGGTTAAATGGAATTCCTCAAGTATCCCTGCTTCAGCCTTTAATGCCTCCAGGTACTTGATCATAGCCGATGGGTGGCTTCAAACTCACCATGGTATTGGCAAACGACCAACTGAGAGTCTGTGCAGGCACCAATATTTGTTGCCCCTGTCGCCTTACACATGCGGATACCGGCGAGCAGGGCTTCGTATTCCGCCTCATTGTTTGAGGCTTGGAACTTGAACCGTAGTGCATACTCGTATTTGTCCCCTTCCGGGGATTCATAGATTATGCCTGCACCACAGCCGTTCATAGTAGAGCTCCCGTCTACATGCACCGTCCAAACCTGATCAAGGTTATCCGGAGCAACCGGCCTTGTCATTTCGACAGTGAAGTCGGCTAACGCCTGACCCTTCACTGCCTTTCTCGGTTCGTAGGAGATTTTAAAAGACTTAATTTCAATAGCCCAATTAAGCATTCTACCGGATGAGTTCAGGGTTGTCATTGGCCGCGTGAGGGGTTGATCTGTATAGACCACCATTAGATGAGCCAAGAAGTATGGTTTCAACTTCTTGACAGCTATGTAAAGGGCAAGGCCATAATTTTCAACCATGGGGTACCGGAGTTCAGCATTTCGTAGCACATGGCTTATGAAATAGACTAGGAGCTGGATGTCATCCCTTTCAGCAAGGAAGACGGCACTGAGGGCATGGTCTGAGACGGCTAAGTTCATAAAGAGCGTCTCCTTTGGGAGAGGGATAACAAGCCTTGGCAAGGAGTGTAAATGTTCTTTCATATTCCGAAAGGTTGCCTCAGCATCATTCCCCCATTTAAACCGAGTCTTTTTCCTGATTGCTTTGAAGAAGTATAAACATTTATCACATGACCGGCTGAGAAATCTTCCCAATGCCGCCAGACAACCAGTGAGCTTCTGAACTTCCATGAAAGTGCGAGGTGACTTCATGTTAATGACCGCCTGTATCTTTACGGGGGTAGCCTCTATCCCCCTTTGATTAATCGGGTATCCGAGAAACTTCCCAAACTTAACACCAAAAACACATTTCTTTGGATTTAACATCACTTTGTGCCGCCTGAGTATGGTGAATGTTTCTCAGAGATCAGCAAGATGATCCGTCTGGAATTTAGATTTGACTATCATATCATCAATGCACGCCTCTACGTTCCTTCTAATTTGATTAATAAAAACCGTATTAATCATTCGCTGGAAAGTAGCAGGCGCATTTTTCAACCCAAACGGCATCACAGTATAGCAGAATAACCCCTGATCCGTGACGAAGGCCGTCTTCTCTTGATATGTTTTCCACAGGGGTATCTGATGGAAGCCAGAGTAGGCATCCATAAAACTCATCAGGGCATGGCCTGCTGTAGAGTCAATTACACTGTCGATCTTCGGAAGTAGATAACTGTCCTTCGGACATGCCTTGTTGAGATATGTGTAGTCAACACACATACACCAGGTTCCATTCGGCTTCTTTACAAGCACAACATTCTCCACCCACTCGGGGAAGTTACATGGCCGAATGAACCCAGCGCCCAGCAGCTTTTTAACTTCGGCAGCTGCCGTCTGACTTATTTCCTCACCGTGGTTTCTTTTCTTTTGCCGAATCAGCTTCTTTTTTGGATCCACGGCGAGCTTGTGGACAGCAAGATCCGAACTAATGCCTGAAATCTCTTCCACTTCAAAGGAAAAGATGTCTTTGAATTCTTTCAGCAGATGGTGCAATCATGCACCTAACCTTTCAAAAGCAGTTGTCCCCACCTTAATAGTTCGCTCTGGACGGCTATCATCCAGAGGAATATCAACGTGCTCTCCAGCCAGCTGGGGACGTAGATCATCTGACCGTTCCCCAGTCACTGATTGCTATTTCTTCTCCTTCTTCATATCCACCAGCTTTTCTGTTTTTCTTTTCTTTGCAGCTGCTGGAGGGGGTGAATCAGGGTCCTTAACGTCGTCAAGGTCTATTGTCTCCTTCAGCTGACCAGTTGCAGCAGCAGTCGGCTTGACGTGCGAGAGATAGCACTCCCTGGTCTTTTAGTCCCCATTGAGGGAGCCAACAATGCCATCATCCCTTTCGTACTTGAGAAGCATGAGGTCTGAGATGATGACGGCCTTGCACTCATTTAGAGTTGGTCGGCCAAGAATGATGGTGTAGGCGGTTAACTCTTTAACCACCAAAAAACGGACGACCATGTGTCGCCCTTGCCCCTTTTCTCCTAGCCGGATGGGAATGTCAATTTTTCCAACTGGGTGCACGACTCCCCCTCGAAAGCCAATTAGTTGATGGGAGACGTCGCGCAAACCATCCCGCTTGTAATTAAGTCGGGGTAGACACTTGTAGCTAATAAGATAAGAGGAGCTACTAGTGTCAATTAGGATCTGGCAAACCAGCTGGTTGGCGACCTTGCATTCGATGACGGTTGGGTCATTATGTGGTCGACGAACTTTTCCCCGATCCTGTTCAGTGTTGAGGACGTCTAGGAATGTTCCACTAGGGGACGCCTGTCCATCATTGACCGAATGAATCATCCTTTTCTGATGATCCTTGGTGCCTCAAATGGTCGGGCCACTACTCGCGAATCCACCTGCTATGGTGTAGACCGGATCCTTGTCTGTGTCCGAGCTACTAGTAGGTTGGACAGTTTTTTACGACTGCCCAGGATTCGTCTTAGGAGTCTCTTTGGACTTCAAGACATAGGACTTCAGTAAGCCCTTATCCGCCAGACGGTCCAACGTCCGCTTGAGACTATAACAGTCGTTGGTGTCATGGCCCACCTCCTGATGGAAGTGAAAAAATTTATTTTTGTTCCGCGACTGAATGGAACTCTTCATAGGATTCGGCTTATCAATGGTTAGCCAATCCTTCACCTCTGAAAAGATGGTGTAGCAGTTTTTATTGAATTCATACTGTGAAACATACGGTTTGAATTCTTTCTTTTTCTTTTTCGACGGCTGATCAGGTTCCTCAACCGCCCAAACTTCTTTTCTCTTTTTGCTCTCTTCAGCTTTTTGAGCCGGCTGAGCAGATTAACTCTCTTTTTGTTTGTCAAACCTCTTAGAGTCCGACAAATGGTTGAACGAGCAAAGATCGGTAGCTTGAATAAAGCTTTCCGCCTCTATCAACGCCTCTTGAAGGGTAAAAACCCTCTTTCGGACAAGGTAAAACTTAAAGGTCAACATGTCCTTCAGAACCTTAAAGAATTCTGTATATGCTACCTCATCAGACAGCCCCTGAATTTGAACTCTTACCAGGTTGAACCGCTTGACATAGGATCGAAGCCCCTCCTTGTCTTCCTGCCAGATGGTGCTCAAATCGAGACTGGTTTTCTTGGCAGGGATGTTCATGGAGAAGTTGGAAGCAAACAGGAAGGCCAGCTTCCCAAAGCTGTCAATGCAGCCGGCTGGCAAGTTGCCAAACCATTGTTGGGCAATTCCTTTCAATGTAGCAGGGAAGCACCGACACCACATAACATCCTCCAACCCCTGCATATGCATGAGGTTTGAGTAGACCATAAGGTGGCCCTCGAGGTTGGTGGTGCCATCATAAGCACCTACCAACACATTTTTAACCTTGGCCGACTGTGCGGCTTCGGTTATTTCCTTGGAGAACGCAGAGGTTTGTTCACCAAGTTTGAGCAGTTGGAGCTGCCAGTCCAAAGGCTTGACGTTAAATGACGTCTGAACTTCTAAGAGGGTCGGCTGCATGAAATGAGGGGATTACGGACCATAGACCATCGGGGGTACATACGGTGCGTTCCCAATCATCTGAGGGCCAGAGTGGGCGGTATTACCGCCTGTACGGCTCTCATGCAGAGATTGAATATTCCCTGCAGATGTATTCTTAAAGCTGTCTGGAAAGCTCGATGTAGAGGCTGACTCAGACATTTGCTGACTTCTTCTACGGGTAATGATTTCCCGAGCATCAAGAGTTGATTTTTTGTTTCCCACCGGCTGTTCACTCCGGCGGGTATTGTTGGTATTCCTCTTAGGTAGAAGAATCTTGACCAGTCAAGGGTCCCTGCTGCCTTCTCCTTTGGATGCAGAGTTGGCTGCTTGTCTCTGACTGGCTTCCTCCTTTCTAGGGAGTCTTCCTTGCCGACTGTCCTTTACTGAGTTCACCCTTGAAACTAGTCATGAATTTCATGAGTTCGTCCTAGGTGACTGTGGCGGATCCAACTGCCTTGTGGGTTTCCCCTTCCAGCTGACCAAGGGGCCGGTTTGTACCCGCTTGGTTCTCACCCCGTTGCTGAGTGTCTCTGGGACGGATGCGTTTAGTGATCAGAGAGCCATCTTTGGCAATGTAGGTTTCGACTTGAGGATCATCATCCTCTTGGTTAGCAAAGACCTCCGGCTGTTATACCGGACGTTCGGGAGGTGGTACAAACTCTTGAACCTCGGGAGAGCTACAACTCAAAGACTGGTTGGGGAGTGCCTATACCTGCAAAACAACGGAGACCCCGAGTGGTTGGAGCTCCGCCTCCGACGATCAAGTTAGAACGTGTAGGAGTGAGTAAAAAGTGCGAAAAAAGATAAAGGTGAGATCTTTCTCGGATTCTGAGATCAGGAGATTTCTCTAATGTAAGAGAATGTCAGTAATTTTGTAATTAATTCAATATGTCCCAAAAATGGGGGAAATCTCCCTACTTATAGGGTCATTCAGGATAAGAGTACCCATGCCAAGGTCATTTGACCTAGATTTAGTGGACTGCCCGCCCTTTTGGCAGCTTTTTGGGAATTAGGCCTTTGAAAGCCGTCATTCCTTTTGATGACAGCGGATTCCATGTGTCATTTCATTAGTGACCCAATTTAGGCCAATATAAGATGGACACGTGTCCTATTCTCATTGGACCACGTGGCGGGGTAATTTTACCCAAAACATAATGAAAGTTAAATGCATTCAACAAAGCTAATTGAATCAAATGAAAATCAAACTAATTCAAACAAAGCTTTTTGAATCAAATGAAAGTCAAACACATTCAAACAAAGCTTTTTGTACTAAATGAAAGTCATTCCAACGAAGTTATTTGAATTCAATAAAATTCAAATGCATTTAACGAATCTAATTGAATCAAATGAAAGCCAAACATATTCAAACAAATGTTTTTGAATCAAATGAAAGTCAAACACATTCAATAAAAACTCTTTGAATCGAATGAAAGTCAAATGCATTCAACGAAGACAAATGAATTAAATGAAAGTCAAACACATTAAAACAAAGCTTTTTAAATCAAATGAAAGTGAAACACATTCAAACAAATCTTTTTGAATCAAATGAAAGTCAAGCACATTAACATAAATATGTTTTAATCAAATGAAAGTCAAACACATTCCAACAAAGCTTTTTGAATCAAATGAAATTAAAACACATTCAAACAAATCTTTTTGAATCAAATGAAAGCTAAACTCATTCAAACAAAGTATTTTGAATTAAATAAAAGTCAAATGCATTAAACGAATCTAATTGAATCAAATGAAAGCTAAACACATTTAAACAAATCTTTTTGAATCAAAATAAAGTTAAACACATTTAATCAAACTCTTTGAATCGAATGAAAGTAAAATACATTCAACGAAGATAAATGAATTCAATGAAAGTCAAACACAATTAAACAAAGCTTTTTGAATCAAACGAAAGTTGAACACATTCAAACAAATCTTTTTTAATCAAATGAGAGTCAAACACATTCAAATAAATCTTTTTTAGTCAAATGAAAGTCAAACACATTCAAACAAAGCTTTTTAAATCAAATAATATGAAAACACATTCAAACAAATCTTTAGAATCAAATAAAAGCTAAACACAATCAAAAAAATCTTTTTGAATCAAATGAAAGTCAAACACATTCAAACAAATCTTTTTGAATCAAATGAAAGTTAAACACATTAAAATAAAGATTTTTGAATCAAATGAAATTAAAACACATTCAAACAAATCTTTTTTAAATCAAACGAAATCCAAATACATTCATACAAAGTTTTTTGAATCACATGAAAGACAAACACATTCACACAATGGTTTTTGAATCAAATGAAAGTCAAACACATTCAAACAAAGCATTTTGAATCAAATGAAAGTCAAATAAATTCAAACAAAGCTTTTTGAATCAAATGAATGTCAAACACATTCAAACAAAGCTTTTTGAACCAAATTAAAGTGAAACACTAACAAGAGGAAAATGTAGGTCGTTATGTACCTCTCTCTAGTGCCAAACCTAATTAGTAAAAACTCGACCAACCTAATACAAGTATGTGGTAAGTCAAGAGTCGAACCCTAAGCAATGAGTAGGTATTATGGTATAGTATATGTCAAGCTAATTCGAAGAATATAAATGGTTGTGGTTAGTAACTAAAGTATCAAGAAGCTAGATAAATCGAGAAATTCAATAAGCTAAACACTAGGGATATAGGTTCCACATGCAAGCTCAATGATTATGCTAATTGATAGATCACTCAATTAATTCAAACATTACAAGGGACAAACAATAGTTGCAATCAAAGGAATCCAAAAGCTATTTCCTATCAGCCAAGCTAGGGTTCACTATGAATGTCTAACAAGGAAAATCACAATCAAATTCAATCAATTAAAGCAATTCTCAAATCAAGGGTTCATGTCATTGAAATTTGCAATGCAATCTAGATTAATCTTATAGGTTGATCACTCCTAGTCTAATTAATAACATCCATAACTATGTCAAACTAGCAAAAATCATCAATCAATTCAATCAATCAATGATCATCAAACTAGAAAAAATCATCAATCAGGCATGTTTCCCCTTCTCCCTAGCAACTAATCTACTCACTAATCATGGTGAAATTAAGAAGAAAAACAAATTAAATCACAATCATATTCATTTCAAGCTTAATTAAAAGGAAAATCAATCAATCAACAAATTCTCAAACCTAAACCAAAAATTCAAATCAAACATTCAAGCATTAAAGGAAATTGCAATAAAAGTAAATTCAAAGGAAAGAAATCTCACAAACTTTCATTGATATGAAGAAGAAATCCAAACTTGATTGAAGTAATGTTGTAATACAAATCAAAATCCAAGAACTTCTATCTCTACTTTCTCTCTAACTTCTCTCTAGTTTCTCTCTCAAAAAACTAAGCAAATGAAAGATTATCTAAAAGTTAGCTTTGAAAAGGAATTACAAGAGTATTTATAGACAAAGAAGAAATTTTGATCAGCCGCACCCTCTCCAAGAATATCCCTCGAGCGCGAAAAAATGGGTACGAAACCCATAACTAACTCCGCGGGCAATGTGGGCAACACCCGCGCTCGCAGGTACTGTAGCCCGCGCCCGCGGAGAAGACCCCCGCACCCGCGGCTAAAGGCGCGACAAATGCTCTGCTCCAAGTGTAAACAGGGGCCCGCGGTCTCTCCAAAACCTCCGCGCTCGTGGCTAGGGCGCGGAGAGTTCCTGCCAAAAATCATCATTTCCTTGCACTTTATCCGTGCCTGTGTCCTTCAAGTCCCGCGCCCGCGGCATTTGGCAAATGCTGTGTGGCCTCTCCGTAAGCCCTCTCCAAGGAGCTTGCTTCCTCTTTGCTTAGCCCTTTTTTCTCTTCTTGATCCCTTTGCAAAGCCAACTCCTTAAGCACCTACAAAAGTAAACAAGAGAGAAAATAGAAGAGAGAAAGAGCCGAATAAAAGGGAAACACGAAGAAAACCACATAAAGGAAAGTAAAACACGAAGAAAGAAGAAATAGAGAAACTAAAGGAGAAAAGACAAAAACAATAAAAGAAATCTATGAAAATAGGGTAAAAACATCCTAAAAGACTACCCTAAGAGTGCCATAAATGACACTCATCAAATTCCCCCAAGCTAGACTTTTGCTCGTCCTGAGCAAAACAAAAGCTAAAAAGGAATAAGAAGGGTTTATTTAGAAAAGAAAAGGAAAAAGATAGAAAAAGAATATACACTAAGACTCACTTTCGTAGGAATCACGGTAGTTTTTAGCTACAACAAGCCTTTAAACACCAAAGTCGCCTATGAGGACAAGTGAGTTCTCGTAAAGGTTTCCTAAGAGCTTAACCCATAACTCTTTGAAATAAAACGAGGCAAAATCATTTAAAAGAAAAGAAGGTGAATAAAAAATTCAAACAAATAGCTCTTGATAAGGACCTTCATAAACGGTCAAATGCAAGTGAATGAACACTTTTCTATATTATAGGGGTATGCATGCTTCAAGATATCCACAGTTGATTGAAACATAAGGTATGCTAAATGTAGAGAACTAATGAGGTGCAATCCACTTTTATCCAAACCAATCTAACCGCGTTCTCCCAATGGCTTCAAATCTTCCCTTAGTAAGTGTAGGGAATATTTCAAGCATTACCCCAAACTTGAACCCCACTATGATCATACACTTAAGTACGGTGGCGTCCAAAGGGAAGGAAGCTAGAGCAAAATAGTCGCCAACAAGTTTTAGGAATTTGTAAACCGTTCACAGGGTGAAGGTTACACCCCTTAACGACCCAAGAGATTGTTAACTCCAATAGATCTAGAACCAAGACTGGAAGTTTGGGGATGAAGGTACAAATCCAATCTAAAAGAGAAAGAACCTGATCTAATAATTGGCCTCTACTTTATTCTTCTCGTATTCATGTGCGCTTTCAGACTAACATGCAATCATTAAGTTAACCCTAAACCTGTTTAATCTATGTTGGTTAAATTTTATGCACAAATAAATCTATTATTGGTGATCACTTGAATTATAATCATATTAACCTAACAAGATTATTAATTATCTTATTAAGCATGATTACAAGTACAAATTCCCTTTAAACATACATAAAAGGTGTGATCAAGCAATAAAAATAAATATAATCAAGCAACATACTAATCATTAAAATAATAACAATCATATTAATCAAACTAATAACTATAATCATGTTAAAACATAATATAAGCAAGATCCTAGGCATGATACTAACAAGATTAATAACAAACCCTAGCATATCATTAAACAATAAAAATAAATGCTTTAACCCTAACATGATACTAACATGATATTAAGAAAGAAAATAGGAAGCATCACAGAAATCATAATTGATATTAACTCTAAACATGATACAAGGAAGCAATAAAACATCCTAGCATGATATTAGGAATCAAAATAATAATCTAAGCATGATTTCTATACCTTAACATCAACAAAACAATTAAAGCACTTACTTAGATGCCTCGTATCTCTTTCTAATAACAAAATACACATGTTAGTAACTTCAAGGAAAATAATAAAATAAACAGTTAAATTAAATAATTGAAAGAAAGAATTAAGAAAGTTTAGACTAGATTTGGGACCAAACCATCAGAAATATCAAATCTTTCACGTCTAGGGCGAAAGCAACTTTGAATTTAGCTAGGTATGTCTAAATCTTGTGATCATGGAATTTTGTTTGTAAAAAGTTGGTTTAGAAAAAGAGAGAGATAATATCAAGAATCTCTATGTGTTAGCCTGACGTTCAACGCTGTAGGAGATTTTTCCACACATTTTCCATTTTTTGATAAAATTAAGTTGTAAAAGTCCATACGAGGGGTAAAATCGTAATTTCATTTAAAAAACTTCTTTTATTCCAAAAAAAAAGTCATAAAACTTAAATATCAATCCTAATCCCATTAGGATTCCAAAGAACCTTCTAGAAGATCCTAGAAGACTATAATCAAGCCAAATTGCATTAGGAATGATAATTCATAATATATCGTTAGAAAGCTCTTTTTGTTCCAATCCAACTACGCTGTTATTGGACCCTTGTCATGGACCAAACTAAACTGGATTGGCTATTTTCATAAAATAGAGTAAGTTTTCGAAAACATAAAGAATGATTTTAATAAAAACTAACCGCAACACTAAACTTTCCACACTTTCACTTCATTCGATTATGATTTGATGCAAAAGGTATTCATCACCGGATTTGCTTTTGGGGAGACATAAATGGGTGTCTAGAGAAGCCCCCACTTTGACTGAGTTTGGAGAAACGCAAGTTTCGAAAACAATAGTCAAAGTATCGATAGGGACATAGAATGATTCAGAACGTTCTGCGATCCTAAATCATTCTTGTAACGTCGATACCTGCAAACTATCGTTAGTTAAAACAGATAAGAGATTTAAGAAACGCGTATCTTGCACCGTCGAGCACACGTCTCTAAGGGTAACCGATTTGTTGTGACGATCTTCCTTAAGCTAGGGAATATCGCCTGAAGACTGCTACGCTTGTAACTGCCTCCAATTCCGCTACGATAGTCTTCTGCAAGCTAGAGAACACTATCAAAGATTGCTTCGCTTGAAACAATCTTCTACCGCCTTGTGACCATGTTCCGCAAGCTAGGTAACATGATCAAAGATAACTCTACTTGAAATCACCTCCAGTTGTTTGTGATAACCCTCAGCCAGCTAGGGAATGCTGTCGAAGATATCTTCGCTTGAAGTCATCTCTAATTGTTTGTGATAACCCTCCGTAAGCTAGGGAACGATGTTGATGATATCTTCGCTTTAAGTTATCTCTAGTTTTTGCAATAATATTCCGAAGAAAATTACCGAAGATCAACGCTTGTCGATCCTTAAAAGCTCGCTTAAAATTTGCTTCCACTATGCCAGTACGTCGGCAATTTTGCTGCTTGTGAACCATTATGTCGGTGCCTCTATTGTTTATGAACCATTATGTCGGTGCCTCTATTGTTTATGAACCATTATGTCGGTGCCTCCGATGAGCCAATGCATAAGCGCTTTAAGCTAAGTGAGACGATCATTTATCAGGTCGATCACTTAATGTGATTGTAATCAAACCGATTACTAAATCATGTCAATTTGCTTACAAGGGCTAACTGGCGTACCAAGGAACACATACTGCTGCATGAGGTGCACATTACCATTTTACGAAGCCTCACACTCTCTCGCCGCACCAGTGCCTACTAGAAGACTCTATCGCAACGTATTTTTCTTGTCGCAAGGCGACAATTTTGTCGTCTGGCGCTGCACTCGGGATTTTTCAAATAAATCCTCTTTTCTTATGCTGCTGTTGTTCATTGCCTGGTTTTGCTCCGAACCTTTAACTTGGTTGTTTCCTTTCAACCAAATCTGTTTAAATTAAAGCTCTTCATCTCTAATTTGTAAGTTTTGCTTAACCCCCTCTTATCCCTAGAAAATCTCATGCATTTATATTTGCGGTTTTTCGAAAAAATCCGGGAATATTCTTACTCGTTTGTTCTTTGGATTGTACCTGTATTTTATATTTTGACTATAGAACTTTGCTCATCTCTTTAATTATCGTAGGACTTTCCTAAGGCTCAATTAAGACTTAATGTGTCTTTAACACATACGACTTGTCATGACTCGACTCAAAGTGCTTGACACATGTGTTAGAATAACTCAAGATGATATGACACGACATGACTCAACGTACATGAATTGTTTGTGCATTATAGTGTGATCGCATGGCTAAAAAAAAAAAGCAAAAAATTTCTGTCATTTTTTGTGGAGGGTACCAACTTTCTCCCAAAAAAGACACAAAAAGGAAGAAGGTTTTGAAAGTGCATGTTGAATGAGCTTTGCCAAGTATATGCGTTTGATGCTGTCTCTTAAGGTGCAAAGGTTAATTCATCCTAGGCTATCCTAGTTGAATCGATAAGGAAAGTATGTAGGTAACTTAGGCACGGAGGCTAAGCACTTCATACTTTGCGATGCGATAACGATTACAAGTGATGAGTTATTTTGATATGACAAGGCATGCTTCAATGTCGTGTTAAGATTTCATGACAGAGGGTTCCTAAGGGGAAGACTATTCAGTTATGTATCTGTACAGTGTGTGAAAGTGACACTAAGGTTAGGCTGCAAAGACTAAGTGTATGGAAAAATATTATTTTTAGAAGAGTAAAATAATGGTGACTCTTAGGCTAGGTAAGCTAATGATGTAAGGATCAAGCCCCCAAGTTTAGCTCTAAGTCGATAGGGATGAGCATAGGAGATCCCTTGATATGATCATGATGTGGGAATGTGAACACATTTTATTACGGTCGCACCTCGATGTGAGGTTGCCTACGTATCCGTTAGGAATCAGGCCGAACGTAGCCCTAGCCGAACCTCACACAAGTGTATGTATACCTCAAAAAGGTATTATTAAGGGTTGTAACGTGGTTAGGCTAAAGGTTATAGAAGAAAGGGATAAAGGCTCAAGACCCTAGATAAGCACCCCAAGGTGTATAACCTTGCTTTTGAATCTTTATATTTTTATGCTTGAGGCTTTTAACTCTTTTTTAGCTCTCTTTCTTTTTTTGTTTTTGCACTTTTTTTTATTTTGATAAGTGTGGCAATCTCGATCATGCGGTCTATCACTCACTTGACATTCATGTTTCTCAAGCACGGTACCGAGCACTCGATAAGAGACGCAATTTGAGACGTGTACTTATCACAGACATGTTCATATCAATGACATTGGAACACTTACCCTTTTGTACACTTTTATTATTTTTTCTTTTTTATTTATTTTGATAATTTGAAATCACTCAAGCTTTTTAAAATTGCATAAGTTGCACACTGTCCCATCCCAAAGTTAGGTAGATGTAGGTTGAAGAAAGAAAAGTCAATCGTTAGATGAGGTTCAAAGTGGTTTATAAAGAAAGGATTGTATATTTGAAAGGGTAAAAAAGATATGATGGGCTACAAGGGGTGCGTCAAATCATTGGTATACCTTGTGTTTAGTTTGGCTTTTTTTTTTTTTTTTTTTTTTTTTTTTTTTTTTTTTTTTGTGCAATGCAATGCAATGATTATATGTAAGGAAGGAATGCTCATTTATTAAAAAAGGGAAAAAGAAAAAATCTACAAAGTAAATCTAAGGAAAATAAAAGGTGTCTATGCTAGACTTATTGGGGAAAGGAAAAGAAGAAATAGAAAAGAGATCACAAAATCTTGTCATTGAAGCTTGCCTCTTGTCCTTTGCCTTATCGTCACTTGGTGTTCTTGCCGACTGGAGGTATTGGAAGTCCGTTATTATCAATCAAATATTGGATTTCTTCCTTTAGCTTCCAACAGCTCTTAGTAGTATGACCCCTACCTTGATGGTACTTGCAGTGTACATTTGGGTTCCAACTAGGCAATCTCATCTTAGGTGGGGGATCTTGAATAGGTCCAATGGGAGTAACGAGTCCCTTGGCATGGAGTTGATCGAATGCAGCATCATAGCTAATTACAATAGGAGTAAAATCCTTTCTTAGTTTCTTTCTAAGTCCTCGAGTATCCATGGCTAAGATTTCATTAAGGTCGAAAGTACCAACACTGTTACTAGAGTTGGTGTTTTCGGAAGAAGAAGGATAGTCGTTCTTCTTTCCTTTCTTGCCACTGTTGTTATCGTTACTAATCTTGGCCTTCTTGTTGCTTTCAGGAACATGGAGGAGACTTGAATCAATGAGGTCTTGAACGAGATCTTTGAAGACGAAACGTCCTTCGTTAGTGTGATCATGGCCTCTATGGTGTCGATAATGAGAACGTTGTTCGATAACCATTATCCAATCTCTTAATCCTTCTATTGCACCCATAAGCGTGACAACGGTATTTCGTAATTCCTGGACGTCCTCTTCTAGGCTTGATGAGCTTTCACTAGTATTACTTAAGAAGATTTCTTTTTCGCCGACCATTATTACAACCCTTTTTCGTGAAAAGTGATGCTTTATCAAAAGTGTCGTCTTGGTTAAGTGTTCTTCTCTCCTTGGTTAAGTGCTGAGGAAAAGGAAGTTAGGAGTAAGTTTTCTCTTTTTTTATTATTTATTTTGACTTAATCTCTATTCAACATGGAAGAGAATGGGAATAGATTGGACCCCCCCCCCCCCCACTCGAATGACGGAAAATGACTCATGCATGAACCTAAGACATGGTAATGGTGACATATGCAAAGTGTGTGCTAAGACTAGTGAGTGTGGGTGACATGTTAAGACTTGTGTATGACCATGAGACTAAGTGCTTAGACTTAATTAAGAACTAAATAAGGTTACTGCCATTAACAAAATGACCAAACTGTTTAAATAGACTCGTTGTGATGACTCGAGCAAAGAACTGAATTGTTGCCAAAGCAATAGGACTGTCGCCGCACCCTGTAGTGCAGCGCCAGACGACGGAGTTGTCGCACGGCGTTACAAAGAAGCCTTTGGCGCTGCAGCCCAAATTTTGCGCCATTACTGGAACATTAATCTGGGACTGCTTTCAATATGTTTACTCTACGGGGACAGGCCTAAAGTCGTACTAAGTAAGTTTTGATTAATTTATTAAATTATAATTACTCAAATTAATTAATTAATTAATTAATTAGGAAAAGTCCTTTTAGTCATTAATCAGTTTATTTAGGTTTAAACACAAGTCAAACAAACGATTAGAAAAAACATATAGAGTATGCACAACAAATAATGCACAAGTAGTCAAGTTGGCAAAATATGATGCAAATGAGTTTGCAACCTAACCATGGCTCTAGTTCTCTAAAGTTCGGGATATGTGTTTAGTCAAAGAGGGTCCATGGCTATGAGTCCAGATGCACCGCACGGAAGCCTTACCTTTTGAAGGGTTGGCGCGTGTGGATGGGACCCCGCGAGTTAAACTCGCTTCCATAGTTTGGTGAATTCAACATTCTCGGATGTACCCTTTGTTGCTCAGAGATTTCAATCAGGTAGATGGAGCATGAATTCCCAGAGGGTTATGTCCATATGTAAAAAAAGTGAGAAAAACTCAATCAGGAAGTAGAATAGAGCCAATAATGCTAGAACTGGTCGAAACAAGAAGGCAGATTTCTGGCTTTGTATTGGAAGAACGCGGCGCTAGACAACAGAGTCTGTCGCTAGGATATGAGCCCTGTCGCCAGATTACATAATTGTCACCAGGCGACAGTGCCATATCATCGGCGACATGCTGTGTTTTCTAGGCGCTAGTTCCTACATGCCTGAGCAGCTTTCTGTGTTCTTAGAATTTTCCAGTTTTCGCAGTATTATTTAGATTCTGGTTGTGAAAGATATTTCTTAAATTTGCTACGTGAAAATATCCAATGTTTTTTACTCATTACGGATGGTCTTTCCAATGAGAACCTTTTTTATGCATATGATAATAATGTTAATCTAAATTACGCAAATGAAATACTTTAGAACTTTTCGAGTCACATCCACTCATTCTAAATAATTGCCAAAATAAATTTAAGGAATTAAATAGAAATCCTGCCCGGTGGAGTTGCAAAAAACTGTACGGAATATTTCAAGCATTACCCCAAACTTGAACCCCACTGTGATCATACACTTAGGTACGGTGGCGTCCAAAGGGAAGGAAGTTAGAGCAAAAGAGTCGCCAACTAGTTTTAGGAACTTGTAAACCGTTCACAAGGTGAAGGTTACACCCCTTAACGATCCAAGAGATCTTTAACTCTAATAGGTCAAGAACCAAGACTGGAAGTTCGGGGAAGAAGGTACAAATCCAATCTAAAAGATAAAGAACCTGCCCTAATAATAGGTCTCTACTTTATTCTTCTCGTATTCATGTTCACTTTCTGACTAACATGCAATCATTAAGTTTACCCTAAACCTGCTTAATGAAACTCTCATTTTTGAGCTTCGATTTTAAGCCCGATTTCAATGGCAAAGAGGAAGAAGGGTAAGGGAAGCAAGAGTTCAGGGTCTAAATCGAAGAAAAAGCAGAAGGCAAGGCAGAATTCAGGACCCAGAACAAGGAATTTTACGAAGAAGAAGGAACAGAGTATTGCTTCTGAAGATGTCTCAGTTGAAAGCTGGCTTGATGATGTAATGGAGAATGTTATTCCAGAGATCGAGATTACTGAGGATGAGAAAGGAGCACATCAAGAAGACTTCAATGCGTGGTTACAGGTAATTCATAACTCTGCTTCCGCCATTGATGCGTAGCTTCGAACTGATGCATGCTGTGATAGTGTTCTTAAATTTGATAATCCAACTCCTATTTTGATGATTGAGCATAACAATCCCACTCCCAATTTGTCTCCCCCAATTTCTGAGACCCCCGATTTGCAATCCTCTGTTTTTCAATCTCATCCTGTTCGATTGAATTGGCGGGATTCTCTGTTTGAGGGTACTAGGGATGAGGGGTTAGACCTCTCTGGGGGTAGAAAAGTTGATGATAGGCAGGATGCTAGTTGTTTGGTGCAACTTACTCTAGAAGATGTGAAACCAGAAATTGATTTCTAGAAGTCAGCGATTGTTTGCTACATTGTTTGTGCTATACCCCCATTGAATGTGATTAATGGGTTTATAAGAAGGGTCTGGGGCAAATATGGGATAGATAAGATTTCTTTGATGGATAATGGGGTGTTTCTGGTTCGATTCAGAACTATTGAGAACAGAGACAAAGTTCTGAATGCTGGACCCATTTTGTTTGATAGAAAGCCTGTTATCATGAAAGCTTGGGAGCCTGAGTTGGATTTGGCTAAGGAAACAGTTACTAAGGTACCTGTATGGATTAGACTTGTGGGGCTTGAATTTAAATTTTGGGGCCATAATGCTTCGATGAAGATTGCCTCTCTAATTGGTGACCCTATTAAGACTGATAGAGCTACTACCTCTATGGAGAAATTGAATTATGCACGTGTGATGGTTGAGGTTGAGTTTGATGCTTCATTTCCAGATAATATTACATTCCTTGATGAAAAGGGTGTCTGCATTACTCAGAAGGTGGAGTATGAGTGGAAGCCTATAGTATGCAAGGTTTGTTATGGTATGGGACATGAGGATGCTCATTGTCCTAATCATACAGTGAAAGCCAGGAAGCAGAATAGGCAGCCACCTAAGCAAATGTGGAGACCAGTTCAGAAGACTAGTTCCTCTCAGCAGCAAGCTAATGATATGAGGGGGAGCAGGACAGATGTTATGACTGATGCTGGTGGACAGGATTCAATGTTTGAACTTCCTACACTGTTAAGATCAGGTGTTATTTTGGTTGGGGGTAATGGCAATAGATTTAGGGTTTTGGAGGAAGGGGAATGCCCTGAATTGTTAAATGAATAGTGTGGGTTTTTGGAATGTTAGGGGCCTAAATATGCCTAGCAAGTTGTGTGATGTGTTGTGGTTCATAAGACAACATAATATAGGTATGTTTGGGCTTCTTGAGACAAGGGTGAAGGATAAGAATTTTTGTAGGGTGTTTGATAGATTTGGTGGTGATTGGTCTGTTTGCTCCAATTACAGTAAGCATAAAAATGGGAGAATTTGGGTGATTTGGTTGTCCCAAATTTTTGAGGTGATGGTGGTTAAGGTGGAGATGCAGTTGGTTCATTGTAGAGTAGTTCACAAAGCTACTGGTTTTCAGTTGGTTTAAATGAAGCTGTGCAAAGAGGTGAGCTCTGGGATCAGTTAAGGATGCTTGCTGGGATTGTTCAAGGCCCCTGGCTTATTGGTGGGGATTTCAATAATGTCCTTAACCTTAATGATAGGGTTGGTTCTACTGTAACTCTTGCTGAAGTTGAACTATTTAGACAGTGCTTGAGTGATGCTCAGCTGTTTGATTGGCAAACTGGTGGTATGTTTTATACTTGGAATAATAAACAAGATGGGACTGATAGAGTGAGCACTAAAATTGATAGAATCTGGTGAATAATGCTTGCTTGGATGAGTTTCCTAATCTGCAAGCTACTTTCTTTCCTGAGGGTCTTATGGATCATTGTACATGTGTTATTCAGCTGTTTGATGGTGGTATGCAATTGAAGAAACCTTTCAGATTTTTTAATATGTGGATTAATGCTCCTTGTTTCTTAGATGTTGTAAAGGAAGCTTGGGCCACTGGGATTCAGGGAATTGATATGTTTCAGCTGGTTAGGAAGTTAACTGAAGCTAAAAAGAAACTTAAGGGTATTAACTTGACTCGATTTACTTGTGTTGAGACAGCTGATGCTGTTACTGAGAAGAAACTGCTAGATATTCAGTCTCAACTGCAGAGTGATCCTAGAAATGAAGATCTAACCCTGCAAGGGAAGACAACAAGGGAGGAGTATAATCAGGCTCATACTGCTAGATATAATTTCTTGAAGCAGAAAGCCAAGGTTCATTGGTTAAAAGATGGTGACATGAACTCTGCTTTTTTCCATGCAATTCTAAGGAAAAGGAGAATTCAGAACATTGTGTATTCTATTATTTGTGATGATGGTTCTGTTTTGGCTGAGCCTAGGAAAGTCTATGAGGCTTTTCTGGACTACTATAAATCACTACTAGGTAGTAGTGTTGCTGCTACTGGTGAGATTCATGGTAGTGTTATTCAGGAAGGGAACTGTTTGAGTATAGAGCAGGCAGACAGATTATGCAGGAACTTTAGTGAGAAAGATGTGAAAGAGGCCCTCTGGAGTATTGATGATGATAAAGCCCCAGGACCTGATGGTTTTTCAAGCAAATTCTTCAAGAGCACTTGGGATATTACTGGTCCAGCTGTCATTAAAGCTGTGCTGAATTTTTTTGCTGAGGGTAAGCTGCTGAAATAAGTTAATGCTACTACTTTGACCCTGGTGCCTAAAGTTGAAAATGCCAATAAGGTAACTCAATTTAGGCCAATTTCATGCTGTAATGTTGTTTACAAGATCATTTCTAAGCTCATATGTGTTAGGCTTAAGGAAGTGCTTCCTGGTTTAGTTGATGTTTGTCAGTGTGCCTTTGTTGCTGGAAGATCCATATTGGATAATATCTTGGTTTGTCAAGATACGCTTAAGAGCTATAGTAATAAGAGAATGCCCCCTAGATGCACAGTTAAGGTAGATTTGAGGAAAGCTTATGATTCTATAAGTTGGAAATTTATAGAAAATATGCTTGTGGCTTTGGGGTTTCCTATAAAGTTTACTGGTTGGGATTATGGAGTGTGTCAGCACTCCTTTCTCCTTGATGATTAATGGGGGTCTGCATGGTTTCTTTCTAGGAAAAAGGGGATCAGAAAAGGTGATCCTATGTCTCCCTTATTATTTGTGCTGGTCATGGAGTATTTGACTAGGATGTTGAAGAAAATTGGGAAGAAAAAGGCCTTTAAATACCATCAGAGATGTAAGAGCTTAGCCTTGAACCACCATATTTTTGCTGATGATCTGATGCTTTTCTGTCATGGGAATGTGGAGTCTGTTAAACTTCTTCTTAGAGCTCTGAAGTCTTTTGAAAAAAGATCTGGTTTACAGGTAAACACTGAGAAGACAGCTGTGTATTTTGGGAATGTGCAGGATCATACCAGAGATGCTATTTTGCATCTGTCTGGGTTTCTGGTTAGTAATATGCCTTTTAAATATCTTGGAGTTCCTTTGATTGACAAGTATCTGAGAGTTACTGACTATGATTCCATAGTAGACAAAATGCTTAATAAGATTCAATGCTGGAGTAGTAGGAATTTGTCTTATGTTGCTAGAACAGTTCTGGTTAATGCTGTTCTTATGAGCTTGCACACTTACTGGGCTCAATGTTTTGTTGCTTCCTAAGACTGTGATGCTCAGAATTGTGCAACTTTGCAGAGCTTTCTTATGGGATGGGAAGGCTGTTCTAAGTAGAGCTCCTCCCCTCGCCTGGGATTGGGTTTGCAGACCTAAAAATGCTGGTGGTCTGGGAGTTAGAAATTGTTTGTTGTGGAACAGGGCAGCTATTGGCAGCTATGTTTGGAAGATTGCCAAGAATACTGAGTCCTTGTGGGTAAAATGGGTGCATTCAGTTTACCTTAAAGGGCAAGATTGGTGGTATTATACTCCTAAGAGAAGTGCTGGGTGGGGGTGGAAATTGATGTGTAAGGTCAAGGAGGAGCTAAAAGAAGGGTTTACTAGTAATATGTGGCTCAATAAACAATACAAAATTGTTGATTGTTATAAGTGGTTGTAGGGAAATATGGATAAGGTTCCCTAGAGCAATTGGGTTTGGATTAAGTTTAATGTTCCTAAACATTCTTTTATAATTTGGCTGGCAATGCTGGGGAGGCTCAAAACTAGGGACAAACTTGCAAGGTTTGGGGTCTGCTCTGATGATCTGTGCCTTCTTTGTAGTGATGAGACTGAATCTGTTGCCCATTTGTTTTTTGCTTGTAAGTACAGTAAGAGATTCTTGATTGGTGTGTGCAATTGGCTAGGCATTGGGTTGCAACATAATAGTATTGGTGAGGCCTGGAAGTGCTGGGAGAAGTTGGGGAAAAACAAGATTCAGAGCAGCTTTTATCTTGCCACTTTGAGTGCTGCTATTTACAACATATGGCTAGCTGAAATCATGTGTTCTGGCAGCATGCTGTTATTCACCCTGAGGTTCTGGTAAAGGCAATAAGAAGAGAAGCTAGTGGAAGAGCTCAGCAGCTTATTGATGCTAGATGGAAGACAGAAGATTGTAAATGGTTGTTTCAGCTCAGACATATGCTGTAACTGTTGTTTAGTGTCTTTTGTGGTGTTTTTTGTGTTGATAGGTTTTTGTATGGTTTTGTTTGTGTTTTGTTTCCTGAGTTCTGCTCCTCCTGAGCCCTTCCTAGAAGGTAGCAGGATGTGTGTGGCTCTCAGAAGAGTTGCCTGGTTTGCCCTCTTCTCCCTGCCTGTAGGTGGTTGAGGGTTCTCTAGGCATCTTGGGGGTGGTGTGGGCTTTTTAGCTCTTGTGTAGTTTTGTGGTGCCTGTTTCAGGCTTTGTTTGTACAGTTGTACAGTTTTTATTGTGTTAATATAATTGCTTACTTACCAAAAAAAAAAAAAAAAAAAACCTGCTTAATCTATGTTAGTTGAATTTAATGCACAAATACATCTATTATTGGCGATCACTTGAATTATAATCATATTAACCTAACAAGATTATTAATTATCTTTTTAAGCGTGACTATAAGTACAAATTCCCTTTAAACATGCATAAAAGGCGTGATCAAGCAATAACAATAAATATAATCAAGCAACATAATAATTATCAAAATAATAACAATCATAATAATAACTATAATCATGTTAAAGCATAATAATAGCAGGATCCTAGGCATGATACTAACAAGATTAATAAAAAAACCCTAGCATATCACTAAACAATAAAAATCAAAGCTTTAACCCTAACATGATACTAACAAGATATTAAGAAAGAATATAGGAAGCATCACATAAATCATAATTGATATTCACCCTAAACATGATACTAGGAAGCAATAAAAAAATCCTAACATGATAGCAGGGATCAAAATAATAATCTAAGCATGGTTTCTATATCATAACATCAATAAATATTTAAAGCACTTACTTGGATGCCTCATATCTCTTTCTAATAACAAAATACACACATTAAGTAACTTCAAGGAAAATAATAAAATAAACAATTAAACTAAATAATTGAAAGAAAGAATTAAGAAATTTTAGACTAGATTTGGGACCAAACCCTCATTAATATCATACCTTTCACGTCTAGGGCGAAGGCAACTTCGAATTTAGCTAGGTATGTCTAGATCTTGTGAATGCGAAATTTTGTTTGTAAAAAGTTGGTTTAGAAAAAGAGAGAGAGAATATCAAGAATTTCTTGATGAGAATAGGTGAAACTTGACGGAGGTCCAAGGACGCTATTTATAATGAAAATAGTCCGGATTAGATAAAAAAGAATCAGAGTGTGAAAAGGAATAAAACACGTCGCTGTCGCTAGGCGACAGCGTGACGTTCGGCGTTGCAGGAGATTTTACCACACGTTTTCCATTTTTTGATAAAATTAAGTTGTAAAATTCCGTACGAGGGGTAAAATCGTAATTTCATTTAAAACACTTCTTTTATTCCAAATAAAACTCATAAAACTTAATTATCAATCCTAATCCCATAGGATCAAAAGAACCTTCTAGAATATCCTAGAAGACTATAATCAATCCTAATTTCATTAGGAATGATAATTCATAATAGACCCCCCTCTAGATCATTGGGCCGCATATAAAGATCAAATTGAACCCAGTTTAGTAATTTAGTCATAACTTCTTCATTATTCATCGGAATTGGGCTTATAATATATCGTTGGAAAGCTCTTTTCGAGCTCAATCCAACTACACTATTACTGGACCCTAGTCATGGATCAAACTAAACTGGATTGGCTATTATCATAAAATAGAGTAAGTTTTCGAAAACAGAAAGAAAGATTTTAATAAAAACTAACAGCAACACAAGACTTTCCACACTTTCACTTCATTCAATTATGATTTAACGCGAAAGATATTCATCACCAGGTTTGGTTTTGGGGAGACACAAATGGGTGTCTACAGTAAGCGTCACTATGGTTCCTCGAAGGAACCGGAAAAGAAAAAAAATTGAGGGTTCTCGACATCTTGACCTTGCATCCCATTTTGTTAGGCTTTAACTCATAATGCCCTCCCTCGGTACATGACTCAACCACTAGGTCGAAAGGACTTTCCCAAGGGTGTTGACGTAAGAGAAAAACGTTAGAGGTAGGCCTAAAATTTAGAATTTGGTGGTATCCCTAATAGTAAAGCAAAGAACGGGCCCTTTCTTAGAATCACAATCAAGTAGTCACCAAAAAAAAAAACAAACTAACACCCCCAAGATTATTCAAAGCTATATCAACAAGCATATATACAAAAAGCATAAACGCTTCTCCCCAAGCTAAAAGGAAGCATTGTCCTCAATGCTTGAAAACGGAAAAGAATCACATCAAAATATTTTTGAATTTTCTCATTTTTAATTTTTTTTTTTAAATTTTTATTTCTTTCAGGGGGTGTTTGGCAAGTGGGAATTGAGGGTGGGATAGGGAATTTTAATCCCAATTAAAAAAATAAGCCTTGTTTGTTTGGTGGGAATGAGAGTAAAAAGGGGTTTGGGAATGGGATTATTTATGGGTGAATTCCCACCATTTTATTACTTAGGGAGGGTAGGTAATAAATTGATGGGAATGGGAGTCGGGGTAAAATGACATTTTTGCCATTAATGAAAAGAATGAAATAATAATCTGATCGCGGGTAAAAGTAGGTAGTTGGTTTACTAACCCTAACCAAATTAGAAATTTATAATACCTAAACTTACACTAAACTAGTTAGTGGCAAGTAAAGGGTCAAACCACGAAGACTAAGTGTATCAATTTGTGCAAATTAGACTAGTAGGAAAGGTTGTGAGATAGAGAGAGATTAAACCAAACACTACTAAGATCAAATAACTAAAACTAGGAAAAGTGGAATCCAATTACATCAATGCATTCAACAACATCATACAATTTGATGAAAATGACCTCGATTAGGAACATCAACACATTTAACTCACTCTCGCACAATTAATCATGTTAATTATCCTACTAAACTAATTCACTCTCGTGCAACTAGCCTAGCAAAGGTATGGAAGAATTTAGGGCTCTCAGCCAACTCACTCTTGCACAATTGATTGAAAGCACAATTAAGAGCATAGAATTGATTAGCTAGAAAGATTCTAATCCATAAAAGCATCATCCATACACAATAATCAAGAAACAATTTCATACTAATCACAATCAATCATTCAATTCATTAATATAATCTTCATCCAATTCCCTAGAACAAGACCTAAGATAACATAAGGAAGATAGACATGGAAAACAAGGTAAAATAAGAATAAAAACCAGATCAAACAAACAAACTAATTAATCTACTCAAATCAACAAACAAAAAGCAAAAACTAAGAAATAAGCAAAGCAATAAATATGAGAGAAAGTTAGAAAATGCTCATTGAATAGAGGAGAAGAAGTTCCACAAAGTTGCTTCTTCAACCTCTCAAAAACTCCATGGAAATCCAAGCTTTCTCTCTCTAAAACTACTCCTAAACAAGAGAGAGAAAATCCTAATCTAACCCTAAGAGAGAGAAGCTCTACTAAAACTAGGGAAAAAGATCTAAAGGAAAATGAAGTTCTCTTGTATAAAAACAAGGCTCGCAAATATAAAGGAAGTCGTGAAAAAGCTGAACAGGGTCTCGCTGTGCGCCCTCGCACAAATCTGTGCGCTCGCACAAGGTAGCTGCGCGCCCGCGCATTTGTGGGTAGTGCGGCTTGTTGACAAGGGAAATAAACGCGTCGTCAATTGTCTATCCCTAGATCAAATACAATTTATACAACCTAAACAAACCTAATACGAGTATAAGGCAAGCATAGGGGTCGAACCACAGAGAACGGTAAAGACCACCAAATGTTATCGACAATTAAGCTAGTCCGGAATATGAGATAAATAAACTAAAGTCTAAAAAAAAAAACTAAAACAAGAAATAAAACATTAAGGCACCAAGGGAAATGGGTAGGTGAAGTTGACGCTTGACCATACAATAACAAAGTAGCATATCAATGGTAAACTAAACATGCATGAATATCGAAGTAAAGGGTCCAATCTAGCCGCCTTCCGGGGTCAATTGGCTTCTCCTAACATAGCCTCTATGTTTCCACATTAGAACCATATACTAGGAGGTACTATTAAATAACAATCGATAGTAATGAATTTCAACTAAGTCAACTTCCGTTACTTGTTAGTAAAGACTCATCTTTGATCAACTAACAATGTGCACTTGCAAGAAAGACCAAAGAATATCAAGCATGCAAAGACTTTAATCACCATTAACATAACCCCAACATTAAAAGCATGAACAATTAGCAACTACACCATCCCCACACCCTTGGCTAGATGACTACTCACAAATCATATTGAAAACAATATCAATCATCAAATCAATAAGCATCAACATGATTAATAAGCAAAGAAGAAAAATAAAAGCAAATAAGCAAAATCAAGAACAAAGGTAAAGAGAAAGAGTAAGAAATTGCTCATTAATTGAAGATGAAGGTCTACAAAGGATTGAACAAGCTCCTTCTTCAAAATCCAAGTTCATTAATGAAGAAAACCTCACTTTCTCTCTCTACCAATGAAGACTAACCCTAACCTAACCTAACCTAATTAGAGAGAAGAATAGATAGTTATTGAATTGTTCCCTAATTACCCCAAAATTGGGTATTTATACTAAGCTAATAAAACTAGGAGAAAAAGAGAAATAAAAGAAGGAAATAAAATAAAGAAAGAAAAGGAAATAAAAAGAAAATAAATAGAAAAGAAAACAAAAGAGAAAAGAAATAAGAAAAGGAAAAGGAAAAGAAAATAAAAATAAAAGAAAAAGAAAAAGAAAACCAAAACCCATCAATTCCCCACCCAAAACAATCAGCCACGATTTCCTTCTTCTTCTCCTACACATTGGCTGCTCTATCTCCATTGATCACCATCACCACGCATCAAAATAATCAATCATCACCGCTTATCATCATCATCTTCATCAAGCATCCAAGATCGTGGCCGTCCAATTTTCATTAAAACTCGCGTGCATAGCTCGTGAAGTGGTTCGGTCGAACCATGGGTTGGTTCGGTCGAACTACGGGGTTGGTTCGGTCGAACCATGGGTATGTTCGACCACTCCTCTTCTATTAACGAAACCCACAAAGTCTCTGACTCGAACTTCGACCGAACCACAAACGGTATGCTCGAACTTGATTAAAATCAAATTTTAATCTGATTTTTGCTTAATTGAGGGGCCGAAATGCTTGTGTGAATTGGTGGATTGATGTTGCTGGTTTAGGTGCGGCTGATTGCGTTGGTGTTGGTGGTGTTGGTAATTGCGGGGTTGCAGTTGGTTGGTGGTTGAGAACGGTGGCGCGGCTGGTGGTAATTGGTGGTTGATTGTGGGCGGTTTGGGCAATTGCGGATTGGTTGGGGATTGGCGACCGGTGGCTGTTGCAGTGGGTTGTTGGTGTTTGCGGAGTTGCAGGCTGGGTTGCGGTTTGTTTGTGTTGGTGCTGCTACGGCTTGTGTGTGTTGGTTGTGGTGTGGTCAGGTGGTTTGGTGGTGGCTGGTGCTGCGGGGTGAAGTACGTGGTGGCTGTTGGTGTCGGTAAATAGGCCGGTGGTAATTGTTGTTGGCTGATTGGATGGGAAAGAGGAGCAGGGGAATTGTAGTTGTTGCTGATGGTGTTGTGTAGGATAATGAAGGGTGCGGTGATGGATAAGGGGCAGCAGGTTGCGGTTTGTGTTTGACTCAACTTGGAACCCGAACTCATTTGACATAAAACCCGAACCCCTACACACAAAACCGAGGAGAAATCAAGACAAAAAGGAATGAAATAAATAAAATAAAACTAAATAAACTAAAATAGGAAATGAGAGAATTAAAACTAAAACTAACAAAATAAAATAAAACACAAACAAATAAAATGTGAAAAACACTCCAAACTAATTAAAATAAATAAAAGTAAAATAGAAATAAGAGAAATAAAACTAAAACTAATAAAGACAAAAACTATACAAGCAAATAAAGTAAAATAAAATACGAAAATAAACTAAAGCTAATAAAATAAAGAAAATAAACTAAAACGCTCCAAAATTACTAAATAAACAAGAAACTTTATTAAAGAGAAAACAAGAGAAAGAAAGGGAAAAATAAGATAAAATAAACACGAAAATGACTCTAAAACTACTCCCTAAGAGTGACATAAATGTCACTCATCACTTGTGTTGCTGGCTGCGCGCCCGCGCACATGTCACGCGCGGGCCGCGCAAAACTTTCTGCCTCAATTGTGCAATTTCGCCTGTTTTGCGCGGGTTCTCACCAGGCTACGCGCCCGCACACTCCAGCCGCGCGCTCGTGCACATTGTGCTCGCCCTTGCACCTTGCTTTCTTCGATTCTTCTCTCACGCTTCCTTGGCTTCTTCTTTGCAATCCAAGACTTCAAATACCTAAGCACAAACACCAAGGGAAGCAATAAGGTATAGGGAACGGTGCAAACACGCAATGAAGGCAAGCATTCAAGAATATACGTGATTTCATTAAAAACACATCGACACATGTATGCACGCATTATTTGAACAAAACAACTACAAAACATCCCAAGACAAGCTAAAACAAGGCATAAACACTATCCTAGGAGTGACATAAATGTTACTCATGAGATCTTATCCTGAAAAATTAAAGAAAACAAGCAAATAAAAGAGAAAATAACAAAATAAACCAAGAAATGTATAAAAATATAAATTCAACTAAGAAAATGCAAACTAAAGAAATAAATAGTAAAATTAAGGAAAAGCTAAAGAAAAGAGCTATAAAATAGCATGAAATCCACCCTAAAGAGAACCAAATGAGTGCCATAAATGACACTCATCATAATCTTATTAAGGGTATTTTTGTAAAATTGTTATTTATTCCCTATATATTCTCACCCACTATCCAAACAAGGTATTGGCATAATTTCATGTATCCCATCAATTAATTCCCAATCTCATTCCCACCTTTTAATCCCCAAATTCCCATTCCCATAATCCAAACACCCCGTCAAAGCAATTGTCCTTGCCACTTAAATTTCTGACGGCTTTTTTAATTTTGCATTTATTATGTCCTTGCTTTTTTTTTAATTTTTGAACGGGTTTTTCATTTATTCACTTGTCATTATTCACAATATATACAAAAGGCGAGCTTGCTTACAAATAAAACCAATATCAAACTTTTTAGACCACAAACTCCAAAAACATGACCATTTGCTTCACAAAAACCAAAAATGGAACAAAAAGAAACAAAAGGCTCAAAGTTCTAAAGATGTGGCTTGAAAAGAAGGGGAAAGGCTCAAATGGTTAGCAAGAAGGCAAATGTAAACCCAATGAACTAAAAAGAAAGAAGAAAATCCTAGAAATGAAAAATTACCACCCTGAAAAGTTGCCTTTGTCCTTCCTAGTTGGTTTGGTCTCGTGCTTGAGAATTATGAGTCAAGATTCAAGATTAGGTATGCAAATGTCAAGGATCCACGCCGCACAATAAAACTGATGAAGGCTTGAAAAAGAAAAATCCTCACACGATTGTTGCAAAAACTTACTAAAGTTGTCAAATCCACCAACGGAAGCAACTCCGTCTTACCACAAACCAAAAGAATCCGGCTTCAAGGACCCTAAAGGTCTAAACCACTACCTTAGCATACCCTATCCTAGAGTCAATCGAGAATACTCTCAAAGCATGCACACCGATAAAACATAGGAAAGCATACATTCAAAGGCAAAATTCCGAATTGTAGAATATCCAAGGATAAGAGCTAAACAAGCAAAAAGAAAAGTATAGCCTCAAAAACGTTTTTTTTTTTTTTTTTTTGAAAGGAAAGAAAAGAAAACTTAGAGAGAATAGCAAAAGAATGAGAGCAATCACAAGTAAAACCCAATCGTCCAACAAGCGGTCATTCGGCAACAACGCCAATGACCCCAAACACGCTAGGTGTTACAAGGAAAACATCCTCGAACGATCAACTCATCCTAAAACTAATCCTAATCTAAGCATCCAATAAAAGTAAAGAAGAGAAATAGAAAGATCTCACCGGGCGCCAAAGCTATGCTACATAAAACAAGGCGGAAGAGCACCTTTACAAATCGTCGAAATCCAAAGCATAAACGACAGAGCAAGGTGAGAAATAAAGAACTATATACAAAGAAAATGTTAGTAACTTCAATACAAAGGAAAAGAAGAAAAGAGAAAATAAAATGCATGAAAATAAAGAAAAAGCAAAAAATAATAGTAACAGGAATAGAATCAAATGAGTAAAGGAAGCAGAATCATCAGACTGAAATAGTATCAGGAGAATATTAAACAATCATCATCCGAAATCATCATAACAGAGACATAGAGAAACACAACAGACAGTGATCAGCGAAACAAACAACAAGATCAATAACCGGGCAGAGAGATCAGCAGAAGTACAACATCATCATTATAAAACCGAAAGACACAGAGTTCAATACCAGAAGCATATGAGATCAGGAATGAACTATAAAAGCAAGGGGGGAAACTGTGAAGCACAGCAACAAACGACATAAAACACCCCCAAGCTCAAAATGGACTACCCCCCCCCCCCCCCGAACTCTAAACCTAAAAACATATAGGCAATGGAGAAACATCATATAAAGCACATAAAAAGGGGGGTAGCCATTGTAGTATCACTCCGCACTATGGTAAGGGGTAGAATGAGAACTCCCCTCACTGGTCTCCATCATATGACTAGAGCTAGCCATCTCGCTCACCTCCATGGCAGCCTTACCCCTTAACCTACTTTCCCTCCTAGCTCTATCAATCTCAAAATAAGAGACCAATCATTTAAGACCAGATCACCTGACCTACCTAACCTACTGTAGACACCTAAAAATGTCTCCCCAAAACCAAACCCGATGATGAACAACCTTTCACCACCACTATTGGTCGGGTTTAGTATTTAATCCCGAGAGTGCTTAAAAAATCGTATTTAATTAAATTCAATTTTTGAATAGTCCATGGATCAGTCTTGATGTTTGGTCAAAGCATAGATTTTTTAATTTCAGCCCAAACCTTTTTTATTTTATTGTTTTATTATTTATTTTTGCCCAAACCTTTTATTTATTTATCGATTTGAGTGATTGGTATTTAATTAAGATGAGTGGATAAGACTTGAAAGATTCTTGAAAAATATTCATGTGATTAATTTGGCATTTTTGCATATGTATAGACGTTTTAACGTCGCATTTAGGTCTGTCCCGTAGGAGAAATTGAATAACTTGATTGCGTACGAAGGAAAACTGGGGACCAGTAAGATTTTCTGACTGCCGTGCCACGGCAGAATCTGTCGTGTCACGGTACAGTGCACCGTCTGATGGTGTGCAGTACCGTGGCACGGGAATTTCTGCCGTGTCACGGCAATCCTAAAATCAGTCCAGTGGCTTGTTTTATCTTCTCACAGTCAACTTCCTTCTATTTTTCTGAAAAAACGTGTGTGTTCTACATGCGTCTTAGCCCCGGGGGATTTAATCTCTATCAACCCCAAAACGCTCATGGCAATAAGGGTTCATCCGAGTTATTAAATCCACCCAAACCATGGAGTCGAGTTCGATTTCATCACGAACTCGCGGAGCCGCACGTTGCCATTCACCCTCAAGGGAGACTTCCTTGCTAACGCGTCCAAACTCTTAACCATGGTACCCTTTTGACACCCAAAGCTTGACCAATAGTTGAATATAGATCTTGACTCTAGGTTGCGAACTCTTTTTACATCATCGTGACTAAGTGCTACATGGTATGTACGGTGCTAACTTTCATGTGTTTACTCTTTTTTGTTTAACCCATGACCGAGGGTTTTTATTTCCACATAGTAATTAGTACGGACCTAAAATCGATTAAAATCTGGAAAAATCACAAAACAGACCTAGAACTGCGCACCGTGTCACGGCAAGTTCTGCTGTGACACGGCGCTTTCTACCGTCTGACGGTAGGCTGCACCGTGTCACGACAGTCAGCACCGTGACACGGTGCCCAGGAAAAGTATCCCGTCAGTGTTTTTTCGGTTTTTGTGCGTACGTATGTGGTTTATGTGTCCAGTTTGGTGTCATGTCTAGCTCTACGGTCATAACATGCGTCCATAACCTCACTTAATCACTCATATGTCGTATTCACACACTTTTTTCTTTAGTCGTGCACCACTTTTTGACCGTATTTTAGGGTAGTCTTTTTTTGTGTCGTTTTTTTTCGGAGTAAGTCGGATAGTATCCTCCCATATTTTTATTTTTTTTTAAATAATAAAAATAAATAGAATTTCAAAATTATAGATTTTTAAAATTCAATAATTTATTTTTTTTTATCCGGATGGGTTAAGGTTAAGTTTGTTCATTAAAGATGTGTTTGTTTCGGTGTCACAGCACTTGGTCAAGAAGCAGGGGTAGATTGTTACGGATCGAGTCAATATCTCAACAACCTCTTATACCAAAGAGGCGCACAAGGAAACCACCACAATCATCTCCACAAGATTTATCTCCAGTCTACTTTCAACCAATGGCTACTAAGGAAGATATCGAGAACATCAACAAGACAATTGAAATGTTGTCTAACATGATGCAAACACTCACCACTAGAGTCAACACGGTAGGGCAAGACAATCAAAACAATGTCAATGCCGCTGCAATGGACAAGATTAAGGAACAGATGAGTAAGATTTCTGAAGAATTCACTTATGTGGAACAACCTGTCACCTCTTCGTCCATAAGGGACAAGCTTCTTGAGAAGTTTTCCACTGCTGACATTCCCAAGTTCAAGCCTACTATTAATTCGCTTTTCCATTTGAAGGTTTTTTCTACAACCATGTCTCTTAAGGGAGTAGATGTGACACTCTTCCCTGCAGTGATCCCTCTTTCCTTGGAGCATGCCTGTCAACAGTGGTTCTACTCTTTGGAATCCAAACATGTCGCGACCTGGGAGGATGTTGCTGAAAGCTTTATGAATCGTTACAAGTCTAACATTCAGGCCAAGACTTCTGAACGTGAACTCTCCGTTCTCAAACAGAAAGAGAATGAAGGCTTCACCACTTACTTAAGCAGGTGGAGGGAAACAGCCGCGCTCTTGGTGGATCCCCCCAAGGAAAAAGAGATAGTTCGCTTGTTCATTGCCAATCTGACTCATAAGTACAAGCAACACTTGAAGTTTCTGCCTCTGAGTACCTTTGAAGTTGTATACGATATTGGGATCAATATCGAGGATGAGTGAAGACTGCTGGTAGCAACAATAATAACAACACTTGGAAAAACAAGAAGAACGACACTCCTTCTTCTTCGTCTTCCAAGCCCAATAACGCTACCAACAATATCAATAGCAATGATATGCTGGCCCTTAATGCTCCTCCTCAAAGATTTCAAAGGCAAAGGAGGGTTTACACGCCTTTGGGAATGACTTATGATGCTGCTTTTGACCGTTTGCATGGTCAAGGACTGATTATGCCAATTGGACCATTTCCAGAACCTCGACCAGAGAATAGGACCACTAGCTATGACCCCAATGCTTATTGCAAGTTTCATCACGGCAAGGGTCAAAATAGTGAGAAGTGTTGGAGGTTGAAGGATGCGATCCAAGACCTAATTGATGCTAATCAACTTCCTGTCCCTCCAGGGGGCAAGAAGCACTAGTACATAACTAACTTTAAGTAACACCTAAAAAGTGTTACGTGAAGTTGTAAAAGTGTTATTATAGACAATAGGTAACATTTTAGTGGGTGATACATCTGCCCATGTTACCTAAAGTCTTATGTAACACTTTTGGTAGCGCATGATATCACTTTTAAAAGTGTTACTATTAAACCTTCTTAAGTAACACTTTTTATTATTTTAGTACCATTTTTAAAGTGTTACTTTTTATTTCTCATGTAACACTTACTTATCTTTAGTAACATTTTTCAATCATATGGTAACACTTTATCCTACATTAGTATCACTTCTGGGAACTAATGTAACACTTTGTTGCTAATTAGGTATCATTTTTCAATCATCTTTTGATGTAGGGTAACACATTCTTCAACATTATGTATCACTTATTGCAAACTATTGTATCACTTTATTGATTAATAAGTAACATTTATTATTATTATTATTATTATTATTATTATTATTATTATTATTATTATTATCTCAAAAACAAAAAGTCATACAACCTACAATATTATTATTATTATTATTATTATTATTTCTTCAAACACTATGATTATTTAGGGAAAGTCGACTTCGGTCTTTACATTAACATATACAATAGACAATCATTTGAAATTGATATAATATTAACATATACAACAACAACAAATATGAAATTAACATAAACAATAGACAATCATTTGAAATTGATATAATATCATAATTTCTTTAAAAAACATCTATAAACACCATTTTTTTTATTTTTTTATTTTGGATAAACAATCCAAGAATCAAAACAAAGGAAAGTCGACTTTGGTCTTTACATCAGACCACTAAACTCCAAAACAGAAAAGGCAAAATAGTCCACGGACAGCAACAATAGATAGCAGCAGACAACACTATCAGGCCAGCAGAGAGCAGTGGCAGCACACAATGGTGGCAGTAGACATCAGTAGCAGAACACGATAGTAGTAGGCATCAGTAACAGCAGCAATCAGCAACAGAGAATAGTTTAAAGATATGTTTTGCATCAACAACCACCATTTATAAGTAGAGTAAGAAGAAGTCCTAATATCTGATAATTAGAAAAGATTAAATGATGACAAGAAATAGTGAAGAATAAATGACAGGAAATCATCTTATCTATTATATAACAAATTCAATATATTATCATAACACCCACGAGTGAGTAAGTGCATAAAGAGCAGATATTGAAAGAGTAAACAGTAATAATGAATTATGGACATGTGTGTAAAAATGAACTAAAAGTATAATAGTTTAAGAGGATAGGCACCTTAAGATTACCTTACAGTTGCACATAAAGTAATTTTGCAATTTTGATCCTTAGCAAATATATATACCCAAACAATAGTTGTTAGCTACCGCTATAACCTTTCATGAGTCAAAAACTCAAAACTATCAATTACATTTTTCCTTACTAGCTGGTAAACACAAACAGCCTAGGTTACACTGTAATCTAGTATGACAAAATCACAAGGTACGTTTATCACTATACATAACAAAATGGAGCTTACGTTGAAACTTGAGCACAAGGTCACTTGAAATAGTTAAGAGTCCTATATTTTAATTTCAAATATTTTTAAGCTTATAAGCGTCTCGATGTAAGATTAACTTCATAGTGCATACCCTTCATAATTTCCAGCGTCATCATTCAGAAAAAAGAGGTAGAAAATAAATCTTGGGTAGGAAAGATAAACATTAGAGCCGATATGATACTTTAAGAATTACTCCGTACGTATTACCTTAAAAATGCACCCCAACTAGATACAGCAGACCTATCATGTTGAACCCACACACACGCACAAAACCAAGAATAAAAAGAACTTAGAGATAAATCCAAGACATGAGGCAATCAACCAGTGTAGCTTGCAACTAACATAAGCAATCAATTTAATAAGTCACATAGTATATATTTCTCATTTTAATGAATAAAGACAAATAATAATGAATTTGTTAAAATCACCATGCGAATAACCAAAGCATAAATAATAAATTAAAGGTCTTGTAATTCATTACCCCATGATTTTGTCTAGTCACAATGATTAATTACAATAAGAATATAATGAGTTAATGGTGGAAGAGGAATTACCTTGGTTTAATTGCATTAATCAGTGATCCACCAAACACAATGATAATCTAATTCAGGAAGTCAAAAAAACGTAAAGCAATAAGCAATTGAAATTAAAACTACAAAGTGAACAAAGGAGTGATTATAATTAGCTCTTACTTGGATGACATGAACATGAGTTAATTAAAAGTAGTAAAGGCAAAAATGTGGTACTAATTACCTTCGCCACTAGCGATCAATTGATCCACAATGAGCAGCAACTGGGACAGAGTTTATAAACCGAAATCAAAATATATCCCAAATTAGCTCATCAAGTTTCATAGTGAATGTAATGGCTAATCAATTCTGCATACAATATAATTCAGTCTATAAAAAATATCCACAGTTAGAGATAGTACTAAGTTATAAGAAACAAAGTATAGCTTCTAAATAATACGGAGTAATGAGTAATGACATGACTTGCTTTGTAGTAAAGTAGGGAAAATTACAAAAAAGGAATATGAGTTTGCAATTACCTCTCAATCTATATACTTGAAAAAGATACGGAAAATTACTTTTAGATGACCTTATATGTACTAACATGCCTTCATACTATGAAATTTGGATACAAGTCATGCATCTAATTATTATAGATCATAGAGTGGGTGTCCCGTATGCATAAGCAATAGATTATCCGCAAAATAAATATAACCAAGACCAATTAAGCTACCGGCAACGAAAATCGCCTCAGCATAAAACCAATATTGCCAAAGCTAACAACAACAATTATAATTTCAAGACTTCCCGTATACATAAGCAAAGAAGTAAACCCTTAACATGGCATTGTCTTCAATTTTTGCATCTCTTTCCCCCACATTTTCATGGATTTTTAACAAGCTTATGAAGAATCAATTCAGATTTTAAAAGAAAATAATCAAATTATAATCGGTCATATTAGTCACTAAAGATCAAATACAACATAAATCAAAGAAGCAGTAATAAAAAAGAAAAAAAAAAAACAAATATCCCAAACTCATCTAAATATACACTTCAACCAATTTAAATAAATGCTAAATTCAGTATAAAAATAGTGAAATTAAGCATGTTATGAGGCAAATTCAGTAAGAAAACAGTGAAATTAAACATGTTAATGGGCAAAATCAACATCAAATTAGTAAATCATCAACAAAATTAGAGAGAGGGTTCCTAGAAGGTGGCAGGAGATTGAGCTTGAACTGTTTGGTGGTTGGTTGGCCTGTTTTTTCAGGTCTTGTGGAGTTTGGTGTCTGTTATAACTTAGCTCTTGTAAGTTGGAACTTTTCCTTTTGGTAATAAAATTTCTCATATTTTCCCAAAAAAACAAAAAATTAGAGAGAGGGAATTAAAACCCTAACTTTAACTAGAACAAATTCTTGTTGATAATGGAAGGGAGAGGGAACTGAATTAGTCGTATCCCTAATTTTAAGATGCAGGTCAAGAGGTGGCAATCGCTATCTTTGGAGGTGGTAATTGCTGTTTCTTCAACTTAGAGTACGGGTTGTTGTGTACATCTTCAAGTTGAAGCACGGATTGCGATTGATGGAGGTTGCGGTGGACTGGGGCTACAGAGTAGCACCATGAACGAGAAGGGGGTAGCGGTGGAAGTTGAGGAAAGGAGGTGAAGTGTAAACTGTAAAGAGACCTGTAGACACCCATTTGTGTCTCCCCAAAACCAAACCCGGTGATGAGTACCTTTCGCGTCGAATCATAATCGAATGAAGCGAAAGTGTGGAAAGTTAAGTGTTGCGGATAGTTTTTAATTTCTTTTCTCTTCTCTCTGTTTTTGAAAACTTATTTTAAGAAAACAGCTAATCCAGTTTGGTTGGTCCATGATATGGGTCCAATAGTAGTGTAGTTGGATGGGGCTTGACAAGAGCTTTCCAACGATATATTATAAGCCCAATTCCGATGAATATTGGGGAAGTTATGGCCAATTTACTAAACTGGGCCCGTTTTGAGCCTTATATGCGGCCCAATGATCTAGGGGAGGGCCTAATATGGATTTATCATTCCTAATGCAATTAAGAATGATTTTAGTCTTCTAGATTCTTCTAGAAGATTCTTTTCATTCCTAATTCAATTAGCACTGATAAATTGACTTTTGTTGACTTTTCAGAGTTTTAATTAAAAACAAAAAGCATTTTCGAGGAAAAGATACGATTTTATCCTCCAATACAGCAAACTTATCTGATTTTCGAAAACGCGTCAAAAACAGGCCTGGCGCCTGACTCCAGGCATTGGCGTCTGGAACCAGGCCTGGCGCCTGGCGCCAGCCATTGGCGCATGGTGCTAGCCATTGGCGCATGGTGCGCCAGCTCTATTTTGCGTGCACCAGCTCTGTTTTTCGTGCGCCAATGCTCTGTTCTGTTAATTTATCTTTTTGGCAGATTTTCTCTATAAATAACGTATTAAAAACTCCGTTTTCATTGACCAATTCTCATCAACAACCAGCTTTTCATTTATATTGACCTACAATCAGTTTTCAATCCTCTTTCATTCTCTTTAATCATTCATTAATTCTCATCAAGATTTCCTTAAACATTCCATCTCCTTCTTTCTCCTTTCTAAACTTTTTTTTTTTACATACAAAATTCCGCATTCATTAGATCTAGAAACACCTAGCCATATTCGAAGTTGCCTTCGTCCTAGACGTGAAAGGTTTAATTTCTGACGGTTTGGTCCCAAATCTCTATTTCAATTATTTAATTTAATTGTTTGTTTATTATTTTCCTTGAAGTTACTAACGCGTGTATTTTGTTATTAGAAAGAGGTACGAGACATCAAAGTAAGTACTTTAATGGTTTTTATTGATGTTATGATCTAGAAATCATGTTTACATTGTTATTATGATATTCCTAGTATCATGTCTAGGGTAATTTTAATATTAAATATGATTGTTACGATGCTTCCTATGTTCTTCCTAATATTTATGATTGTTAGTATCATGTTAGGGTTAAAGATTTGATTTTTATTGTTTAATGACATGCTAGGGTTTGTTATTAATCTTGTTAGTATCATGCCTAGGATCTTGCTATTATTATGCTTTAACATTATTATTTTAATTATGATTTTGATTATTTATTATGTTGTTTGATTATATTTATTTTTATTTATTGCTTGATCACGCCTTTTATGCATGTTTAAAGGGAATTGGTACTTGTAATCACGCTTAATAAGATAATTAATAATCTTGTTTAGGTTAATTTGATTATAATTTCAAGTGATCGCCAATAATAGTTTATTTGTGCATTAATATTCAACCAACATAGATAAATAGGTGTAGGGTTAATCGATCCTATTGATTGCATGTTAGTCAGAAAGCGCACATGAATACGATCAGAATAAAGTAGAAGCCTATTATTAGGGCAGGTTCAATCTCTTTTAGGTTGGATTTGTACCTTCATCCCCGAACCCTTATTTGGTTCTAGACCTTATGGAGTTGACGATCTCTTGGATCGTTAAGGGGTGTAACCTTCACCTCGTGAACGGTTTACAAGTTCCTAAAACTTGTTGGCGACTCTTTTGCTCTATCTTCTTTCCCTTTGGACGCCACCGTACTTTAGTGTATGATCACAGTGGGGTTCAAGCTAGGGGTTAACGCTTGAAATTTATTCCCTACAAGACCATGAAGGCTTGAGGGATGGAAAAATACGAGGGAGGAAGAAAGTTGCGTTGCTAGGAATGTGATGGTCCATTTTAATAAAAATATTTGTTAAAAAAAGAAAAGAAGGATTCAATAACTTAAATTTTTTTTTAAGAAAAAAAATGCTACAATCAAGTGCTACCTAATATCAAAGTGTTACAATAAAGTGTTACTTAATATTAAAGTGTTACAAAATAAATTACCTAATATCATTATGTTACAAAAGTGTTACGTTAAGCACAAACAATCATGAAAATTTTAAAGTGTTACCAATGAGTGTTACTTAAGCCCAAATTTGTAGTAGTGAAGCCTAACATTCAAACAGGTCCTCTTTCCGATGCTTTGGCTATCATGGGAGATGAAGTCTCCTTTGATCCGTCAATACTCATTCAACCTGTGAATGAACCTCTGCCAGAAGTTGTATTTGTTTCGAGTTATGAAGAAGTGAATGGAATTTGGGATAGTGATGATGAAGACGTCTATCTCAAGGATATAGCCTATTCATCTCTTGGCACAAGTGAAGATGTTTGGGGAGACCTTGAGGTCAAGGTTCTCACCAGAAGTGGACGGTTACAACAACCTAGTCCACCTCCACCTCCACCGCAATCACATTCAATAGTTGATCCCATCGACCTTGTGAACAACGATGTGGTCAAACAATTACAAAAGACCAAGGCGGAGATGAATGTATGGAAGCTTTTGGCCACCTCTCACGAGCATCGAAAGGCTATGATGAATGCTCTGGTGAAAATAGGAGTTGATGATGATATGACTCCTCAAGGATTGGTCAACTTTCTCACTACTGAATTGCCAAGTACTAGCAATCTGATTTCGTTTTCTAACAAGGATCTGCCCCCAGAAGGGGATCAACATAATAAGGCCTTACACCTCACTGTGGTGTGTAGGCAGATGAATGTTCCTCTTAACCTGGTTGATAATGGCTCTGCAATCAATGTATTCCCACTCCGCACTGCAAAGAAGTTAGGCATAAAGAATGAAGAACTGACACCCTCTACTCAAGGGATTCGCGCTTAAGATAATACTCGCCGTCAAGCCGTGGGTACTATCATACTAAACATAACTGCTGGGGCCATTGGACGTCGCACCAAATTTCAGGTGGTGGACATTATGGCCTCTTTCAATTTGTTGTTAGGACGTCCTTGGCTTCATGAGCTAAAGGCGATCCCATCCTCGTTGCACCAGAAAGTGAAAGCCATATTTGGAGGGGTTTCGATTACCATTGATGCCTCTCCCATGCGCATTCAAGTTATCGACACTCTTATCGTCCATGTAGAACATGACGAAGAAGATGAAGATCTTTGGGGGTTTTCACTCGATGATGTTCTCATGACCGAAGAAGAGGAGCAGTGCCATCTCGACTTCGATCCCTATTCAAACACCAATATTAATGTCATTTTGAAGAAGCAAGGGCATTTCCCTGGAATGACCCTCGGGCCATCCTGGTGCACTCAAAATGGCTGAACTTTGGGGCCATCCTGGTGCACTCAAGAAAGATACTTTTGGCTTGGGATTCAAGCCAACAAAAGAAGATGTGAAACAAGCCCTCTTGAAAATGAAGGCTCGCAATAACGCTCGAATCATGAAGACGGAAATGGCCATGGATCCATATCCATTAACCCTCAATGGCCAGTACATCAAAGAAGGGGAAGACTTCCCATGCTATGAATTCCCTGAGCCATTCTTCTACGATGGGAAGCATGAACAAGGATTCGAAATATTCCTCGATTGTGACTTTGTTGATAAAGACGAAGTTCTCTTCACAACTGAGAAACCAGCTAGCCCAAGCTCTGATGATCTAGGCATTAACCTTCTTTTTGGAATGGAGAAGAATGAATCTAAGCCCGTCTGCAATGATAATTCCGAGCTCGTTCAAGCTGTTATAGCAAACAAGGATTTTGACCCCTCCGAGTTAATCTTCCAAGGTGATAATATTTCAAAGGGATGGCGCAAGACATTGAGGATCACTATGCCAAGCGGAGAGAAGTTGGAAATAACCGCTGGCGAAGGTCCTATGTTTGATGAGTCTGTGTCGTCTAGGTCCGAGTCCGAGTCTGAGTCTAAGTCTGTAGACGAGTCCTTAGAATATGAGGCCGACCCTCTTTCTGCTATAGAGTCCAATCCTGAGTCTCTTGTTGAGTCTTCTCTTTCCGGTGAGGTCGCAGCTAACCTTGCCCCTCTTAATGTATTAACCGATAAATTCAATAAAATGAGTACCTTTGCTTACGATGCGTGTCATTCCCCTAGCCCTGATCAATATTGCTTTTCTAATGATAAAAATGACAAAGAAATAATAAAAGCAATGGAAGAACACGAAAATAAAACGGCAGTTATCGAAGATACAGAAACAGTTAATATTTCTAATGATACGACTGTTAAAGAAGTAAAAATTGGATTAACACTAAGTCAAGATAAACGCAAAGAGCTAATTAACTTGCTTAGTGAATTTATTGATGTATTTGCTTGGTCATACCAAGATATGCCAGGAATTGACAGGGATATAGCTCAGCATACGATACCACTCATTCCGGGTATGAAGCCTGTCAAACAAAAGTTGCGCCGTATGAAACCGGATGTGGCTCTCAAAATCAAAGAACAAATCAAAAAGCAGTTGGCCGCAGGTTTCATCAAAGTATCCAAGTATCCAAAAGGGATAGCAAATGTGGTTCCAAAGAAGGATGGAAGGGTCAAAATGTGTGTTGATTACAGGGACCTCAATAAAGCAAGCCCGAAAGATGTGTTCCCTCTACCTCACATTGACATTCTGGTCGATAACACAGCAAACCATGCACTCCTATCGTTCATGGACGGCTACGCCGGATATAATCAAGTATTAATGACTGAAGAAGATATGGAGAAAACCACATTAATCACACAATGGGGTACATATTGCTATACGGTAAAGCCATTCTGGTTGAAAAGCGCGGGTGCCACCTAACAAAGAGCAGCCACAACATTGTTACATGATATGATGCACAAAGAGGTGGAGGTGTGTGTCGATGATTTGATCGTTAAGTCTAAAAATCTCCTAGGCCACATCATTGCACTTCGCAAGTTCTTTGAAAGACTCCGCAAGTACAACATGAGATTAAATCCAGCAAAGTGTGCATTCGGAGTCACGTTAGGAAAATTACTTGGATATGTGATCAGTTCTCGAGGGATTGAAATAGATCCCACAAAAGTAAAAGCGATCATGGCCATGCCATTGCCCAAGAATGAGAAGGAAATTCGAGGTTTCATTGGAAGGTTGCAATATATAAGTAGGTTCATATCAAAATTCACAGAGATATGTGAACCTATATTCAAGAAGCTTAAGAAAAACATCCCAGTCACATGGGATGACGATTGCCAAAAAGCTTTCGACAAAATCAAAGAGTACTTGGCAAACCCACCCATGCTAGCGCCAGCAATACATGACTTTCCTCTTCGACTCTACCTTACGGTCACGAGAGAAATGATGGGGGCAATGCTAGCACAAGAGATTGAAAGCAAGGAGAATGCAATTTACTACTTGAGTAAGAAGCTTCAAGGATACGAGACACGATACACACCACTTGAAAAGTTGTGTCTCGCACTTGTGTGGGCCGCACAGAAACTAAGACATTACATGCTCACTCATACAGTGCATGTCGTGTCAAAGATGGATCCTCTCAAATAATTGTTCGAATAAGCAACACTCAATGGCAGATTATCAAGGTGGATAGTCAATCTTGCTCAGTTCGACTTGAAATTTGTACCACAAAAAGCCATCAAAGGTTCTGCGGTTTCTGACTTCTTAGCAGACTTTCCGCTAGAAGAAGTTGAGAAAGAAGAAGATGAGTATGATTTCCCTGACGAAGATTTACTCATGACCGAAGATGATAGTTGGATGCTCTATTTCGATGGAGCTTCAAACCAAAAAGGTTGTGGTGTAGGACTCTTGCTTGTATCACCCAATGAAGAGCATATCCCAATTTCCATGAAGCTCGACTTTGATGTCACCAACAATGCCGCAGAATACGAAGCATGTATTTTGGCTTTAGAAACAGCTGTCGCCTTGGGAATTAAGAAGCTCAGAATCTACGGCGATTCTTCACTAATCATTAACCAAATAGCTACGTATCAAGCTCAACTGGAAACTCTCACGGAGCAACTAGATGAAGTGGAATATACGTACTTGCCTAGAGAAGAAAACCAGTTCGTCGACGCACTAGCTAAATTAGCATCAATGGTGCAAATTCCAACGGATACAATCAGAATGTCGTTGACCATAGAAAGAAGATATGAAACGGCTTATGTTCACGCACTTGATGATGAACAAGAATCGCAAGAAGAAGATGAAGAACCATGGTATACATATATCCTTAATTATGTGACAAGAGGAGAATACCCTCCTAATACTGATAAAAGGGCACGTCGTGCTTTGAGGCTCCTGACCTCACAGTATGTACTCATCAAGGGAGAACTCCACAAGAGGACTGCAATGGGGAGAAATCTCTTATGCATAGCCAAGAAAGAAGCACACAGAACCATGGAAAACCTTCATGCCGGTATATGTGGAACGCACATGAATGCGAAGATGTTAGTCCAAAAGATTCAACGACAAGGTTATTATTGGACTACTATGGAGAGAGATTGTCACGAATACGTCAAGAAATGTATGAAGTGTCAAGTCTACACAAATTTACAGCACGTTCCACCTTCGCTTCTCTACACATATACTTCTCCATGGCCTTTCTCTACTTGGGGCATCGACATCATTGGAAAGATAATGCCACCAGGACAAGGGGGGCATGAATTCATCCTCGTAGCAATCGACTATTTCACCAAATGGGTCGAAGCTACCTCATATGCTAAGCTAACGGCAAAACATGTAGCTCAATTCATTGAGAAAAATATTATATGTCGCTATGGAGTACCTTATGAGATGATTAGTGATAATGGAACGCATTTCCAAGCCGAATGTGCGGAGTTATTACAGAAATATCATATCAAACATCACAGATCATCACCTTACAGACCACAAACAAATGGTGCGGTCGAATCGGCCAACAAAAATGTGAAAACTATCATCGAAAAGATGACAGAAAATTACAAGGATTGGCCAAGTAAGCTGCATTTCGCCCTTTGGGGTTATCGAACCACTGTTCGTACATCAACGGGGGCTACCCCTTTCTCTTTGGTCTATGGAGTTGAAGCTGTACAACCAATAGAGCTCGAAATCCCTTCTCTCCGAATTGCGTTGGAAAGTCAACTAGATGAAGTTGACTGGATTAGAGCAAGATATGATGAACTAGTCTTACTCGATGAAAAATGCTTGGCAGCTTTGCATCATGTCCAAACCTACCAACAGCGTATGGAGCGACATTTTAATAAAAAAGTCAAGACTAGGAACATCAAAGAAGGTGACCTAGTGCTTAAGGCACTTCGCAAAAATGTGTTGGATCCAAGAGGAAAATTCAGACCAAATTGGTCAGGCCCGTACATTGTTAAAGCCATCTTGTCTGGCGGAGCAGCGCAATTGGTAGACATGGACGGTAACGGTTTCTACAATTTAACCAACTTGGATCAACTCAAGAAATTCTATGCCTAGTTGACAAGGGAATAAACGCGTCGTCAATTGTCTATCCCTAGATCAAATACAATTTATACAACCTAAACAAACCTAATACGAGTATAAGGCAAGCATAGGGGTCGAACCACAGAGAACGGTAAACACCACCAAATGTTATCGACAATTAAGCTAGTCCGGAATAGGGGATAAATAAACTAAAGTCTAAAAATGCTAAAACAAGAAATAAAACATTAAGGGAAATGGTTTAGGTATAGCATTCACTTGAACATAAACAAAGGCATAGAATTGAATTAATTATGAACTAAACATGCTCGAATATCGAAATTAAGAATCCAATCTAGCCGCCTTCCGGGGTCAATTGGCTTCTCCAAACATAGCCTCTATGTTTCCACATTAGAACCATATACTAGGAGGTACTATTAAATAACAATCGATAGTAATGAACCTTAACTAAGTCAACTTCCGTTTCTTGTTAGCAAAGATTCACCTTTAATCAACCAACAATGTGCACTTGCAAGAAGATTAAAGAATATCAAGCATATAAAGACTTTAATCACAAATAAATCAATTCTAAACCCTAGAACATGCTCAAGGTCCAACTACACCACAACCATCCCCTTAATGGGGAAATTACTCACTAATCATGATAATAACAAGATTAATCAACAAATAATCAAGAATCAACATGATCAACAAGCAATACCAACAACTAAAATAATAATCAAAATAAACAAATAAAAATAGAGGAGAGAGAGTAAGAAATTGCTCATTAATTGAAGATGAAGGTCTACAAAGGATTGAACAAGCTCCTTCTTCAAAATCCAAGTTCATTAATGAAGAAAACCTCACTTTCTCTCTCTACCAAAGAAGACTAATCCTAACCTAACCTAAAACTAATTAGAGAGAGGAATAGATAGTTATTCAATTCTTTCTTCTAATCACCCCAAAATTGGGTATTTATACTAAGCTAATAAAACTAGGAAAAGAAAATAAAAATAAAAAGGAAATAAAATAAAGAAAGAAAAGGAAAATAAAAAGAAAATAAAAATAGAAAAAGAAAACAAAAGAGAAAAGAAAATAAGAAAAGGAAAAGGAAAAGAAAGTAAAAATAAAAGAAAAAGAAAAAGGAAACCAAAACCATCCAAACATCAGCTCCCCGATTTCCATTCATCACCATCACCACGCATCAAAATAATCAATCATCACCGCTTATCATCATCATCTTCATCAAGCATCCAAGATCGTGGTCGTCCAATTTTCATTAAAACTCGCGTGCATAGCTCGTGAAGCGGTTCGGTCGAACCATGGGTTGGTGCGGCCGAACTACGGGGTTGGTTCGGTCGAACCATGGGTATGTTCGACCACTCCTCTTCGATTAACGAAACCCACAAAGTCTCTGACTCGAACTTCGACCGAACCACAAACGGTATGCTCGAACTTGATTAAAATCAAAATTTAATCTGATTTTTGCTTAATTGAGGGGCCGAAATGCTTGTGTGAATTGGTGGATTGATGTTGTTGGTTTTGGTGCGGCTGATTGCGTTGGTGTTGGTGGTGTTGGTAATTGCGGGGTTGCGGTTGGTTGGTGGTTGAGAACGGTGGCGCGGCTGGTGGTAATTGGATGGGTTGGGGATTGGCGACTGGTGGCTGTTGTTGGTTGAGTCGATTGGTGCAGGGGAGTTGTGTTGGTTGAAGGAGGCAGCAGCTATGAGGTGGTGAGAGTAGGGGGTAGCTGTTGTTGTGTGGCTGCTGCAATTGGTGGTCAGGTGGTGATTGCTGGTGGTGAGTGGTGTGAGGGTGGCAGCAGGTGAGTGAATGGGCTGGTGCGTGTGGTGTTTGCGAAGGTGGTGTGTGGTTTGTGCTGTTGCGGCTGGTGGAGCAGGGATGAAGCAGGGGCTTTGGCTTGGGGTGGTGTAGGATAATGAAGGGTGCGGTGATGGATAAGGTTGGGCAGCAGCTTTGGGGCTTGAAAGCTTCTTGGACTGACACCTTTGACCCGAGCCTCCGACCTCCGAGCACGATCCTACACAACCAAATAAAAACAAAGGGAGAATCGGGACAAAGATAAAATAAAATAAAATGAAAATAAAAAAAGGACGAAATAAAACAAAACCACGACAAATAGAATAAAATAAATAAAAAAGAAATAGATAAAATGAAATAGAAAATAAGAGACATAAAACTAAACTAATAAATATAAACAAAAACTATACAAGCAAATAAAGTAAAATAAAATACGAAAATAAACTAAAGCTAATAAAATAAAGAAAATAAACTAAAACGCTCCAAAATTACCAAATAAACAAGAAACTTTATTAAAAAGAAAACAAGAGAAAGAAAGGGAAAATAAGATAAAATAAACACGAAAATGACTCTAAAACTACTCCCTAAGAGTGACATAAATGTCACTCATCACTAGTCGCATGGGTTCATGACCCAATAGAGCTACGTTTGGCCTGATTCCTTTTTAAGGATACGTAGGCAACCCCTCAAGGGGGCCCGTCCACGTAAAAAAAAAATTCTTCCTCCATCAATCAAGTACACGCGCCAGTTCAGCATTGCGTCACAAACAAGACAAAGAAAAAAAAAAGAGGGGGGGATTTGCCGCGTTACGGGAAACAGTACCGTGTCACGGCGAATTTCCACCGTGGTGAGGTGGTCCTAAAAAAAATGCCGTGACGCGGGAATTTCCAACGTGTCACGAAATTTTTCATCGTGGCACGGTGGAATTTCAGATTTTTCGATTTTTTTTTTAGTGACGCGTTCTTTGCGAATTCAGTTATTTGTTCGATGTTTTTTATTTTCATTCTTCCATTGCGTCCGACTCCTTGACTCGGATATTAAAAAAAATAAAAAAATCATTGTAATTTTTTTATTTAAGGCGAAAATAAATATGCTATTATTATTGAAATAAATGTGACTACAATTATTGGCATCATGCGCCTTATTTTAAAAAATTAAATCATAAAAGCAAAGCAATACTGATCTAATCCCTCTTCACTTTAGGAACCTCCTCTTTTTCAACTAGGTCGGTCTTCACCATTAATGTGTCTTTTGTATCCCGAACCGTCACACCCCTAGTCGAACTTTCACCCCTTTCACCTTTCTTAAAATTCTTTGGTTGTTTCTCTCTATAAACCATCTTCTCCTTACCCTTCCCTTTCACATAATTCTTCCTTTTCGGCATTATAGGAGTCTTAAACTCAATCCCTTGTGTTCTTGGACCTAGACGATCTTTAGGAGGTGCTTTCTTATTTCCAAGACGGCTCTTCACATCAGATTTGCGTGATCCGACTCGTTCCCTCCTACTTCTAGGATTCAACTATGCCTTGTATGCACTAGATAAGGGAGGAGGAGCTTGGTTACTTGCAGAAACGGTCCACAAAGGTCTTCCAATCCAATAAGTCTCGTATTTGTGAACGTTACTTTCATGCAACGATACTTCACGAGGACTATCGTTATAGCGTGGAACTACTTGTTCAAGTCCATACTGCCGCATCAGTCGAGAAGGACAATAAAAAGTCAGTCTTGAGATACTAGGAACACGGCAATACAGAGTATCATTCGTACCAACCATCCTAGTAAGCCTCCACCAAGGCACTACCCAACGAATGGAAAATTCTCTCTTTGCAAAGAAATTTTTCCAGTCTTCATACGACATGTTCACAGAGTAATTCTTCTTCCTGCGGACTAGATCGTTAGGGCCATATTTTTCAATATCATCGGGGGCTTCAAATAGTTCTAAACGCTCCATCAACCAAATTTGCAAAAAAAAAAAAAAATATCAGTCAAAAAAAAAATTGCAGATTCCATCGTGACACGGCAGAGTCCACCGTGTCACGGTGCCTGTTTTGTGTCACGGGGGCTACTCGGAGCGTGTTTTTACCTGCAGCAGTACTAGAGAGCCCTTCCTGATGGCTTTCCGATTAGCTTTTGCTTCGTCAAGGCCACGAAATGTTTCTCCAAGGCACGTAGGCATAGGAGACCTCCCAAATTCAACATGTCCTACCCTACCGTTTGCAAATAAAAGCTTGCTTAACATGCAAAAAATATATGCCCTTCTACGGTATACATGATAAGACTCAGAGACAGGGCGATTGAAATATAAATTTGCAAGTTTTTCTAAGTCTACCTCATTACCACACACAATTCTATTTAAATCTGGATCTGTTAGATTCAGAGGGCGTTCAAAGTCTTGGTAATAATACTCACGTAGGGTAGGCATGGCAATAAGATTTCTAGCAGGAAATCAAAATATGGCACCGAATTCCTCCGGCAGGGGACAGATTTCATCGTAATCAAATTTAAAACAAGTTGTTTCTGGACTCCAATAGTCTAATGCTGCCCTAAGAAAATCATGTTCAATCGCTACATGCCTCAGGGCTAGTAAACCCCTGACATGAAACAATTCCAACTCTCTTTTGTCAGCATTGGTCAAAGAATAAGACCAGTTGCGCATTGTATTATCAAAATTCTGAGACATTATTATTCAAATATGAAATTCTAATTATTTTGTGTTTCGTAATTATGCATATCACGAATATACTGGTCCTATTTTATAGTAAAAACGCTCGGAACTACTCAAAATCTATCTTTCTATATGCGTAAACCACACAGTTGTAAAATACGCGCACCGTGACACGGGAATTCCCACCGTGTCACGGGAATTTTTGCCGTGACACGGCTGATTTTGCCTTGACACGGTGTACAGTGCCGTGTCGCGGCGCCCACGCGTTTTCTTTTTTTATCTTTTCCTGTATCTATCCGGATTTTTTTAGTATTTTATCTTTATCGTTTATTTATTTTTTTTGTTTCTCGAGAGTTTCATTCCTAATAAAATTCTCAACCTTTTTTTTTAATATATTTATTTATTTATTTTATTTTTATTTTTATTTTTTATTTTTTATTTTATTCATCGTTGTTATTTATTATTTTATTTTTCTTTAGGAAAGTTATAAACCTCGTCCCATTTCCAAACATATTTATTTTGGAAGAAGATGTAAAACTTATTCAGATTTATCTTTTCTTTTTATTTCTTTTTATTTTTTTTTTTGGGGGGGGGGGGGGAGGTCGGTACCCTCCACTTACACCACTTACGTTTTTTTGTCACGTCATTAATAACTACACAATCACACACAATGAGTCTCAAGCACACACTAACACACACTAATAAATACATAAACTGTGAATAATGTATAAAACAAGTCATAATAAATAAGCAGCGTCAAGTGTCATCACAGTATGTACAAATAAAGACCCTCGGTCAAAAATCTGTAGAACTAGAAGAGTTAGGATCAGTGTCATCTCCAGCCTGTGAATATGGGAACGGTGAGCCAAAGAGTCCCGCCATCATCTGAGTACGAGGAGTAGTATCCCTACTAGTCCCTGTAACTCCAGCAGAAGTCAAACTCAAAGCAGGACCCGTCCAACTGGCAAACAGTGTAGACTGACTCAAAGAAATGGGAATCGTTGGTGGAGGCATCGTCCCATACACTGGAACTGAAAACAAGCCCGACACCGGTGGAGGAACCCCAGACGATGGAGCTGAAAATAAGCCAGGATCCACGGAAGTCAAAACTGGCCTAAACTCAGGCTGTGAAGGCTGTGAAAACGACTGTCGCTGCCTCTGACCCTGACCCTGAAAGCGCTGGGAAGACTGAGGCTGCTGCCACTGAGCCTCCTGAAACGGCTGAGAAATCTGAGGATCCCGCGGAGACTAAGAATGCCGATGAACCTCAGGAGATCGTCTACCACGACTAGGCTCCCCCTCGTCCAAGCCTCTATTCCTCGAGCGCGAGCGGGACCTCCGTTGCTCCTGAAAGATACAAAATCAAAAGACGTCAACAATGCAAAATAAAACAAATGGTAGAAATGGGAAAAAATGAACATACCTCAAGAACATCGCAAGAACTACTCCGACAACTCGCACCACGCCGAAGCTTGATGATGTAGTACTTTAGAGTGTCAACTAGCTTCATGAATCCCATCATCTCCGGGCGGGTAGGCTAAGAACCAAATAGATAAAAATAAGTAACAAGCGGTGTTAAAAGGGATGAATAATGCATCAAAAACTTACCAGCTCAAAAACCTCAGCCAGAGACTCCTGCGCCTGTCTGAAACCCTCTGGCGCGTCAGCAATATGGTCCTCGGTAATACCAACCGGCCCTGGGTAGCGAATGGATTAAGGCGGAATCTCAATCCTCCCCACACGGCGAACAGTCGTCTGAAATACGATCGAATAATCAAATTATTCGACTATTTTAACAGAGACTAGCGACTAAACTCCTCAAAAGAAATTATTCCTCAGGAAGGCGGGGTGGAGGAGCCAAAGAGGGAAGCAAGTCCTGCGCATAATCACCCTCCATGCGCACAAGCTCCTGCCAAGCAAAAATGTAGTGCTCTCCCCTGTTTATCAACTCCCTAAGCAAGCGCGAGTCCAGCATCGACTCCGGTGGAGATAAGGGCACCACAAAGCGATCACCACTGTGCTGACAAACGACACGCTCCCCCAGACACCAGACAAAGCGTTCGGTACCAACAAAAACAGTGCAGTACGCTAAAAGCTGCAAGGCCTCGGGAAGATTAGTCATCCCAGCCCAAGGACGATACTGGACATCAATAGCAACTTGAAAACCATAAAAAGTTGGCATGAAGCACCGGAAATAACGTCAAGAGAGAAAATAACAGGCTACAAAACTAATTCTTATGCCATAAAAGAGGTGCCTCGGCGTAGCAGCCCGCGCAGCGCAGAGACAGACTCCACCCGTGACTCTCCTCGGTCACGCCAGCTGGCCCCGACAAGGAAGTCACGAACTGCTCCAAGACGCCGTCGACGAGCCAGTCCTGGGAAGTACTCGTAGAGCCATAGCTGCAATGAAAAGTAATCTTTGAGCACATGAGTCGAACAAATTAAAATAAAATAAGAAGAGGAAAGGATCGTCACCTCTACGACTCTCCATAAACTGTAGACAGTGATAGGGGACTCGTCGTTCAGCTGCCTATAGCCATGACGTAATGACAAGAGAAGGTCGGCATATCCGAGGCTGGCCCAGCTAAAGGATCCTATCTCACTGATCCCAACTAAAGAGGGAAGGTAGCGAAGGAGTGCACGCGAACTCCTATCAGGAGAAAGAATCATGGAAATGAGAATCAAAATGAAGATCCGCACTCGCTGCTCAGGTGATGTCTCCTCCATGTCGAAACCACGGGCTAAAACCGAAGCCAACTCTGATCGCGCGCTCCTAGGACCACCTCGAGACACTGGCTAGGTCCTGATATGCTGAACGATCGGGCCTAACAAGTTAACTGCCTCAGCCGCTCCCCAAGAAAGATCAAACATCTGTGCTACGGCACGGTCAGTGAAGCGTAGACCGCTAATCATGCTAAAGTCCAGAGGGGTCACTGTCATCTTCCCCCAAGCAAAGTGAAAGGTGTTGGTAGTATCCCAAAAATACTCCAACAACGCGCGAACGACTGTCGCACCACAACCCCGGGGGCTGCGAAACCCTACGATCGCCGAATAAAAGTCCACTAAACCAGCTGATTCCCAAAAGGCGTTCGTAGCAGGATCCCTCGTGATAATCCGATGAAGTTGAGGAATCAAACCTCCGGCTCCAGAACCGTGATGGCGAAGCGTGCCGTCAACTATGCCGGCAAGTGGACGATGAGAAACGTGGTTCTCACGACAGAAAACCAACTGGTCTTATGTCCGCGGAGGTGGAGCCCACCTACCTCTACCCATAGAGGTCCGAGGCTCAAACTATAAGACGTCGTCATCCATACCCTCGGGAATTGTGGGAGTGTCCTCCCGAAAAGCCTGACGCCGGCCATGAGTGGAAAGATCGCGATCCTGTCGTCTAGGCATGCTATGATAAAAATAAAAATCTAAATGCTTAGCATCATTTCCTAAGACATTTAGTTATTTATATCGAGTTGCATTTTAATAAAAAATCTAAATGCTTAGCATAATTTCCTAAGTTATTTAGTTATTTAATGCATTATACGTTAAATTTTTACCTCAAGGCTAAAATTTGGCAAAATAATGGAATTATTTATAGTATTTAGTTTCTCTATGACGAACTAATACTATGTTCTCCTAATTACATGATACTATGTTCTCCATGACAATGTAGTACATACATAACACAAGACATGTTTCAAAATTGCACAAAAAACAAACAATAGATCGACGCATCATGGCATATTTTACAAGATCTACAACCAATATGTCATTATTTCAAGTGCAAAAGAACTACATGAACAACAAGAACACCATTTCCCACCAAAAACGGTGATTTGCTCAATTCTTCACCAAATCATGCAATTTTTGTCTCAAATCGCTCACAAACACACATACATACATATACAAGTAAATTCATAGCAAGAATTTCAACATAAACCTCAAATTCAAAAAATCCCAAAATTGATTTTTAAGGGTTTTTACATGAAATTATTTGAAGCAAATTTGAGACAAAAATCAAAGGAAACTTACATAAATCCTTGTGGATAATTAAAAATGAAGAAGATAGCAAAAATTTAGAGCCAAATTGATGAAAATTTGAGCTCCAAAATTCGCAAAAACGTGAAGACACCAGAGCAGCCGCCGTGACACGGTCAAGCTACGCCACGACACGGTGATCAGGTACCGTGTCACGGAGATTAAATCCCGTGTCACGGTGATTTCAGGAATCGACGGAGCTCCGATCAACAGCAGCGAGCTCTGAACAACAGCGTAGCAACGAGCAGCAGCGAATTTTCAGCGAAGAAAAAAAAAAAAGAAACAGAAACCGGCAGAAACGTCGCGTCACGGGGCAAAGCTCCGTTCGAAGAGAAGAGAAACCGTGCGCCGGTGATCACTTGCCGTGGCTCGGTGATTTGACAGCTTAAAACAAAAAAAAATGGAGAAGAGGAAGAGCGGAATAGCAAAAAAATGGCAAAAATGCTTAAGAGTAGCTCGAATTTAAAGCAAAAAAAAAGCATCCCTTTACATCCCGTTTCCCGTGCGACGGTTTCTGTTACCATGTAACGTTAACATATCGACATGGTGCACGTGGTCTGGACTGGTCAAAGATGCCAGTTGACTGATTTGCAGCCAACAGATTTCCCGTGTCACAAGAATTTGTTCCGCGTGACGGGGATCTCTGCCATGTCACGTAAATCTTGCTTCGTGACAAGGTGGTCCCGCGCGTGCCCTGCACGTCCCTTGAAACTATTAGCGAATATTCATGGCATTTTGACCAAAGTTACACGATTTTCCACGCAAATTAGACAGTTAATTTTTCAGTAAAATTACGCGAAAAATTCTAACTGACGTTTAAAGGGTATCAAAATTACTATTTTGCCCCTAGGAAGCGTCAAAGTCAATTTTGTCGATATTTTAAACACCTAAAGTCAAAGGTGTGAATCATCTGTGGCCCACGTTCGGAGATAATCAAACCATCATACAGTAGTTGTCGGCTTTCCTCAAGCATGGAAAGCGTTATCGGTCGATTTTTCTTCAAGTATAGATAACCGCCAAGTCGGCTTTCCTCAAGCATGGAAAGCGTTATCGGTGGCTTTTTCTTCAAGTATAGAAAACCGCCAAGTCGTCTTTCCTCAAGCATGGAAAGCATCATCAGTGGATTTCTTCAAGCATAGAATGACACCAAATTCATACGTCGACTTTCCTCAAGCATGGAAAGTATCATCCGGTAGGTTTCTTCAGGCTTAGAAAACTACCAAACTCCTCAGTCGGCTTTCCTCAGGCATGGAAAGCGTTTCAATGAACGTTATCCAGTGGATTCCTTCAAGCATAGGAAGCTGCCAAACTCATTTGTCACCGATACACTGGTGCCAGATACGTATTCTATCCTTTTACTCTATTATATGCGGAATTAATATTTTTCAGCAGGTATCGGCGTGTACAGAATGATTTAGGATCGCAGAACGTCTTAAATCATTCTCCGTCCCTATCGACTACTTTGACTATCGTTTTCAAAACTGACGTTTCTACAAACTCAGTCAAAGTGGGGGCTTTTGTAGACACCTAAAAATGTCTCCCCAAAACCAAACACGATTATGAACAACCTTTCACCGCCACTATTAGTCGGGTTCAGTATTTAATCCCGAGAGTGCTTAAAAAATTGTATTTGATTAAATTCGTATTTTTGAATAGTCCATGGATTAGTCTTGATGTTTGGTAAAAGCATAGTTTTAATTTCAGCCCAAACTTATTATTTAATTTTATCCCAAACCTTTTTTTATTTTATTGTTTATTTTGGCCCAAACCTTTTATTTATTTTATTTACTTATTTTAGCCCAAATAACAATAAATCATACAATGGCCCGAAATTATCAATCGACACTAAAAATGATGAACGAAATTAGGGTTAAAAATGAATTTAGACGGAAAAGCGGACTGAAAATTCTCGCGCCACGGCAGCAGTCCACCGTGTCACGGGAAACTTTCCCGTCTGACGGTGGGATTTCTCGTGACACGGGAAAACTGCTGTGACACGGGAATTTCCGTGTCCTTTCCGCGTAAACCCTTTACGCGTTTTCTCCCCCGTTTACCGAATATTTCCGGCGTCACACAAAATTTGCACCGTGTCACGGGAATGTTTCCCGTCTGATGGTGGGAATTCCCGTGTCACGGTACATAGTGTCGTGTCGCGGTATACTTTTTTAGGGTTTTTATCATTTTAGGGTTCCGTGTGTTCCCTCGGCACATTTTTTCTATAAATACCCCCTCATTTGTGATGTACGGGGCATAAATTAATTCTCTAGTTTTTTTTTTCTTTTCTATGCTCTAGCCTAAACCCTTGCCTACCCTTATTCTTTCAAAATTCCTTCTTCAAGCACTCCCAGGAGTCCATACTTTACTCGTGGTTCTGTCCTTAAGCCAAGGCGTGAAAGGTAGAACTGTTTGAGGGTTTGGCCCCAAATCAATTCTATTTAATTTAATTTAATTATTGTTTTATTATTATTTCCTTGAAGTTACTAACTCGTTTATTATTTTGTAGTTGCAAACAAACAGAATCAAAGTAAGAATTATGTTCCGTTTATTTCTATTATTAAGAATTATGTTCCGTTTATTTATATTATTTTTCTAACGATTTTGTATTGTTAGAATTATTGTTAAATTGCTTCCAATATTAATGTTCATTCTATTATTTTTATGATCACCATATTGCATGTTTAAAGGGAATATGTAATTGAAAATCACGCCTAATAAGATAATTTGGACAACCGGTTTAGGATCCTTTTTAATCTTGTTGTTTAATCAAGTGATCACAAATATTTTAGAATTAAATGTTGCATTAATATCAAACCAATTTAGCATAATAATAGTTTGGAGCAAATTGAATTTTTGTTTGTATGCCTTTGAGATCACAGGAATGCTTTTCACTATAAGAATCGAGTAGAGGCCAATACGGGCGAATGTGACTCCATGACTCACTTCGTACCATCATCCCCGATCCTCCTTTCATGGTTCCGAACCATATGGAGTTAGTAATATCATGGATTATGAATGGGGTATAATCTTCACAGGTCAATCGTTGTTGCCTTCATTGTCCCTTAGCTTTATTGTGGTTGCCTTTTTATGATCCGTGAACGGTTTACAAGTTCCTTAAAAACTTGTTGGCGGCTCCCTACTTTATTTGTTCCTAATCGTATTATGTCAATTCCCACTTCTTATGAGTGCCAAGCATATTCACACATGCTTTTAACGTAGGCGCACGTTGAGCGACGCCTACACCTACCAATAGTCTCCGGGTTCGGAAAGGGCGAAGGATTAGCCGGATCATATGCATAATCACAACGACCAAGCCGCCTATAGTCGTAAGTGCCCGGGGTAGTGCCTATGATAGAACTAGGGTGAACATGAAGGCCCTCCCAATAAGGGTAGCAAGGCCTAGGACCCACGGTAGAATCAAAAGGCTCCCATTGAGGGATAGGTCCTTGTTGGACTGGGTGATACGGGTAAATCACATAGGGATCGATCTCCCCCCTCCGAACATGTAAATCATACATTTGATATGTATGATAGTCATAATTAAGATAAGGGTCTTGCACGTTAGCAATAGAATAATCCTAGCATGAATGGTTGAAAAATCAAAAGTAAAATGAGTGGGAGAGGGGGAAGGAATAGATGTACCTCTCGGTTTAACCAGAGGAAGAGTATGATCATTTGATTAGAAAGCATTGATTGAGTGGCCTCTTGTAAGGTTCGTCCTTCGTCGAATAGAAGGATCAATATCTCGCACCAGGGGCCTTCAAGACAAGGAATCTCTCTCCTTAGGTCGAGTAGTTTCCTCTTTGTATGGGATTAGGAACCATTCCTTAATCCAAAAAACTTTCTAAATGAAAACATCATCCTTTCTAGTTCGATCGAGGAACTTTTGGTTCACAAGGGCGGAGATGTTAAGGAAATGAGAAGGAAATTTTTCTCGAGGATCGATAATTGGGGGAAGCTCATCTAACAAAGTCTTATAGCCTTCATTAATGCAAAGAGCTAGGATAGAAATCATCCCTCCCAATTGGATACACCCCAATAGGCTAACTTCATCGCGGATATCTAAGAATCGATTGATCAAATGCTCCGTGAAATCCACTAGCTCAATCTCAAAGTCGTTTTGATCGGCTATCTACAACCAACAAAGATCCTCTCGGGAGATTGCTCCCAAAGAGTCCTTGGAGCAAAGAGCCTAAGTGAGGATACGGTTGAAATACCACATACCCGGATGAATCATGGAAGAGGACTTGGAAGTTTGAGGTTCATACTTTCCTTCCTCCGAGATACTTTTCCACCAACGTTGCTCATCATATCTATGATCACTTGACATTTTACTATGTGCCGAATAGATACAATGATCCGCATCCCCGGCCCAAGGAAACTTGAAATATGAACATAGTTGAGAATCCGTGAATGTGTGATCATTGTTGAAAAGTTGAAAAGTCAAAATCCTTGAGGAATTTGCACCCGATTCTTGGACAACTTCAAGAGAAGAAAGAAATTCATAGGTGTAGGGAATATTTCAAGCATTACCCCAAACTTGAACCCCATGGTGATCATACACTAAAGCATGGTGGCGTCCAAAGGGAAAGAAGCTAGAGCAAAAGAGTCGCCAACAAGTTTTAGGAACTTGTAAACCGTTCACAAGGTGAAGGTTACACCCCTTAACGATCCATGAGATCTTTAACTCCAATAGGTCTAGAACCAAGACTGGAAGTTCGGGGATTAAGGTACAAATCCAATCTAAAAGAGATTGAACTCGCCCTACAAAATAGGCCTCTACTTTATTCTTCTCGTATTCATGTGCGCTTTCTGACTAACATGCAATCAATAGGTTTACCCTAAACCTGTTTAATCTATGTTGGTTGAATATTAATGCACAAACAAATCTATTATTGGTGATCACTTGAATTATAATCAAATTAAACCTAAGCAAGATTATTAATCATCTTATTAAGCGTGATTACAAGTACAAATTCCCTTTAAACATGCATAAAAGGTGTGATCAAGCAATAACAATAAATATAAAAATCAAGCAACATAATAACAATAATAATGATAATGATAATAATCATAATCAAAATAATCATCATTAAAATAATCATGTTATAGCATAATAGCAAGAACCTAGGCATGATACTAACAAGATTAACAACAAACCCTAGCATGTCACTAAACAATAAAGATTATAGGTTTAGACCTAACATGATACTAACATGAATATTAGGAAAGAAAATAGGAAGCATCATAGTAATCATAATTTATATAAGGAACTTATTGTTGTCACCCTAAACATCATACTAAGAAAAGCATCCTAACATGATACTAGGAATCAAAATAACAACTTAAACATGATTTCTATATCATAATATCAATAAAAAATTAAAGCACTTACTTGGATGCCTCGTATCTCTTTCTAATAACAAAATACACACGTTAGTAACTTCAAGGAAATATAAAATTAAAGAATTAAATTAAATAATTGAAATAGAGATTTGGGACCAAACCCTCAGAAATATCAAACCTTTCACGTCTAGGGCGAAGGCAACTTCGAACTTGGCTAGGTGTGTCTAGTGCTAATGTATGAGGAATTGTGTTCGTAAAAGGTTGGGCTTAGAAAGATAGAGAGAGAGAGAGAGAGAGAGAAAGAGAGAGAGAATAAGCTTTAGCTTAGACAGAGAAGAGAATTAGAGAGTTTTGGTTGAGAGTTGGTTAAAAAACGGAGGTCTAATGATGCTATTTATAATGAAAACAGTATGGATTTGATAAAAAACAGAATTCGAGTTTGAAGAGGAATAAAACACGACGCCGTCGCCGCAACTGCCCTTGTCGCCGCGCGACAAGCCTGTCGTCCGGCGCTACAGGACAGTTTTTACGGATTTTGTTTTTATCATATCTTTTGATCCAGAAGTCCAAATAAGGCATATAGTATGTCGTTGGAAAGATATTGAAGTCTACTTTCCCACCCAATTAGAATCTTTTTAAAATCTTTTTTAGATATAAAATATAGTCGAAATAGTGGAACGGTGTCAGTTTTTGATAGAGTTTCATATTCCATTCATATCTTTTTCGTTATAGCTTGGATTTAATATTATAATATATCTTTGGAAAGATAATTTCAAGATCTATCCATCCATATAATATTTGGATAAACATTATGAGGAAAATAAATAATATCTTAATATATTCCACTTCATACAAAACAAGGATTCTTAAAAGGAGTAGTTTTATTCAATTTCAAACTCTTTGAAACATAATTATCAATCCTAACTCCATTAGGATTCAAAATAACCTTCTAGAGTATTCTAGAAGCCTATAATTAATCCTTATTGCATTAGGAATGATAAATAATAATAGGCCCTCCTCTAGATCATTGGGCCGTATATAAGAACCAAACCGGGCCCACTTTAGTATTTTGGCCATAACTTCCTCATTATTCATCGGAATCCGGCTTATAATATATCTTTGGAAAGCTCTTTTCGAGCCCTATCAAAATACACTATTATTGGACCCTTATCATGGACCAAACTAAACTGGAATGCACGTTTTCATAAATAGGGAAGAAAAGAAATATTTTTAAAAACAGAAAGAAGAGATGTTTTAATAAAAACATTCTCGTCACTAGACTTTTCACACTTTTGCTTCATTCGATTATGAGTCGACGTGAAAAGTATTCATCACTGGGTTTGGTTTTGGGGAGTCACAAATGGGTGTCTACAATAGGTCACCCTAACATAAGTAGGGGAACTCAAATCCAAAAACTGTAAAAGATAAAGGCCATCTACAAGAAGGCGAACGTCCTCATCTATTCCGAGAAACTTGGTTGTTTCTTGAGCATAGAATCTTGATGGTCTTAGCTTCCTCTTGGATAAACGCTTGAAACGATCCCAATGTGATTCTTTAGAAAATTCAATGTCGTATTGTAGGCGTCGTTCGAAGTGCGCCTACGTTAAAGCATGTGTGAATATGCTGGTTACTCATAGGAAGTGGGAATTGACATATACGATTAGGGACAAATAAAGTAGGGAGCCGCCAACAAGTTTTTAAGGAACTTGTAAACCGTTCACGAATAATAAAAGACAACCACGATTAAAGAGACAACGATAGGCAACAACGATTGACCCGTGAAGGTTACACCCCATTCATAATCCATGAGATTACTAACTCCATATGGTTCGAAACCACGAAAGGAGGATCGGGGATGATGGTACGAAATGAGTCATGGAGTCACATTCGCCCGTATTGGCCTCTACTCGATTCTTATAGTGAAAAGTGATTCCTGCGATCTCAAAGGCATACAAACAAAATATTCAATTAGCTCCAAACTATTATTAAGCTAAATTGGTTAATATTAATGCAACATATAATTCTAAAATATAGTGATCACTTGAATTAAATAACAAGATTAAAAAGGAACCTAAACCGGTTGTCCAAATTATCTTATTAGTCGTGATTTTCAATTACATATTCCCTTTAAACATGCAATATGGTGATCATACAATTATAAAATAAACATTAATATTGGAAGCAATTCAACAATAAGAGCGTTAGTCAAATAAAATATAAAATAACCTAATCATGATGCTAGCAATATTAAAATAAAATAAGAGTAATTAAATTAATTAATTACTCACATTCTGCGCGTTCCTTTAAATTGCTACATCATGAATAAACTGTTAGTAACTTCAACAAAATATAAAGTAAATGGAAATTAAATTAAATTAAAAGTAGAGTTGATTTGGTCCAAACCCTCAGTTATTTATACCTTTCACGCCTTGGTTTAAGGACGGAACTTCGGGTATTGTATAGACTCCTTGGAGTGCTTAAGGGAAGTACTTTGAGAGAATAGGATGGCTAGTGTTTAGGCTAAAGAGAGAGAAGAGAATTATTTGATGATCAAGCTTGTTGATCCTTGAAAAGGGGAGCTATGACCTCTATTTATAAGGAAAAAAGAGGGTCGAAGAATCATGAAAAGATAAGAATTCGAATCGGATAAAACTCTTGCGATAGACAACAATTTTTGCAGTTTTTGTTTTTATCATATCTTTTGATCCAGAAATTGGAATAAGATGAATAAGATATTATTGTAAATCTCATGAAGTCTAATTTTTAAACCAATTAGAATCAGATTAAAATATATTGTACAAGTAAAGATATGGCCAAAATAGTGGGACGGTGTCAGTTTTGGATAAAGTTTGACATTTTATTCATATCTTTTCCGTTATAACTCGGAATTGATATTATAATATATCATTGGAAAGATAAATTCAAGGGTTATCCAACCATATAAAATTTGGATAAAAAATATGAGGCACGAAAATAATATCTGTCTATCTTTGGACGTCTTTCAATTCGGATATAAATAGGATTTTAAAAAAAAGGAGTTTTATTCAATTTCAAACTCTTTAATCTTATCTTTTTAAAAAGGATAATTAAGATCTTTTAGAAACTTATAGAAGCTTCAAATTTATCCTAATTGGTTTAGGAATGGGATTAAATAATTTGGACCCTCCACATGATCATTGGGTCGTAGGTAAGGTGGGCTTAGGTTCGGTTTGGGCTCAGTTTAATATTTTGGCCATAACTTATTCGTTATAACTTGGATTTGGGATTATAATATATCGTTGGATAGATCTTTTAAAGCCCCATCCAACTATTCAATCATTGGACCCGGATTATGGACCAAAATAAACTGGATTAAACATTTTTATAAAAAGGACACGAAATGAATGATTTTAAAGGACACGAAATGAATTATTTTGGGTTTAAAGGCACGAAAAGAGGAAAATAAGTTATGGTTTGGGGAAATGGGCTAGAAGTTGGGTTGGTTTATGAAATGGAAATATGGATATAAGCACTCCAAAAATTTAATACTCAACCCGACCAATAATGGCGGTGACAGGTTGTTCATCATCGGGTTTGGTTTTGGGGAGACTTTTTTAGGTGTCTACACGTATGTTTCTTCAACCTTGGGTGGAGGTGAAACAACATGCCTAGGTTTGCTTGAACTTAATCTTGCCCGCTTCTTTTGACGGAGTGGAGCCATCTACAAGAAGGAAAACAACTCATGAGCAAAACTTAACATTTGTCATATTTCAAGAATAAGCATAAGTAATTGCTCAAGAATCAAGCACAAATAAAATTATCTCAAAATAGAAGCAAGAGATGGTAACATATGAACAATGCCATTAATATATAATCATGAATTTGAAGCAAGTAGGCATGGATTAACGGAAAAATTTAACACAAGAGACCAAATCATGAATCAAATAAATTAAGCAAAATAATCTCAAGCATTGAATTATCAAAGAGATAAAACCATCATAAAGAATACCCATGAGAGAGAAAATGACCAACAATGGTGATTCAAGTATTCAATCAAATTATACAAATTTATCATAAAAAAGCTTTAATTCAACACTCAATGACATCATTCAACACAAATTACAAGTTAAAAGAACTAACAATGAAGTTCTACCATGAAAGCAAAAACAAGGGTTTCAAGCTTGAACAATGAGGAAGAAGATGACTAGAAAATAAGAAATTATACCTCAATGAAGCCTTGAAATACTTGTAAATTGCCCAAAATGAAGATTTAAGACAAAATAGAACACCCAAAGACAAGTGTCAAACCTCAACACAAAACTTCAAGAATTCAAACAACCCCCAAAATTTTCAAATTTGGGTTAGAAAATCAAAAAAAAAATTGGGTTTAAATTCAAAAATTTGATGTGGTAATTGCAATTGATGTTGAAATGAAAACAAAAGAGGTGAAATATGTTTGATTTTGCAAGAGAGGATATAGGGTTTTAGGAGTGAATAAAGCTGGCGGCTGGTGCGTGCGCGCAGGTCCATGGTGCGTACGCACCATAAAGCCGCGCCCTTTCTCAAATTCTCCGCGCCCACGGCAGCCAACCCGCCCTCGTGGGTAGCCTGCGGTGAGTTTTTGCTAAGATTTGGAGGTTTTGAGATGCAGCCACCCGCGCCAGCGGGTAGCCTTTGTGGTGCGTGCGTGCAAGGCCTGGTGTGTGCGCACCACATGCAGCTCGAGAGGGCTCTAAAATTCATTACCAGATGCTAAAAAATATGCAAAAATCTCTGACCCCTATGGTGCGTGCGTGCGTGCGGGTGAGGTATGCTTGCGCACCATAGGGTGATCAAATTTGTTTAAAATCCGACAAGAATTTAGCAAAAGGTTAGAGAAAACACCCTTAATTATGCTTTCGTGTTTGCATTCTCACCGTCGCAATCGAGTGTCATGATCAAGTACACAAAAATTTCACAAAAAATAATCCAAAATGTATTTGAACATGAATAAAAATCGATGAAAATGCAAACACGATAACATGTAACTTCAACGAACTCCTTCCTCTAAGCTTAACCAAACCTCATGAAATCTTTAAGTAACACCAAAATTGTTGGAAATTTTCTTCGATCCAATCTCATGGTTCCTAAGATCAATAGATCAAACAAAATAAAGAGAGATAAGAAAAGTTCTCAAAGAAAGAAATATAGAAAATTTTAAAATCATAAGAAAAAGGTTAGAAAACCGGGTTGCCTCCCGGGTAGCGCTTGTTTAACGTCATAGCTCGACGTCCTCCACCAATTAAGGTGGTTGTTGGAGAAGCAATGAGTGAACAAAGCCAATAAAAGCATCGTCAAAATACTTCTTGAGACGATGGTCATTGACCTTAAACGGAGAAGAAGAATCCATCATTGAGACATCTACAACACCATTTGGAAAAACACTCTTGGCCAAATTGAGACCGCTCCATCTTGATTCCTTGATGCTAAGGTGTGATGGAAGAGCTTTGAGCTCAACCATTGGTACACCTTTACCTTCCTTTGAAGTGGTAGCTTGAAAAGCCTCTTGTCTTGAGATATTCATGCACATATGTTCATCCACTTCCTCGATGCTTCCATTTAGAAAATCCTCATACATTGTCATTACCTTGCTAGGAGCACCTATCTTATCCTTATTCAACAAGACATTCTCAAGAGGGTCCTTAGAAGTGAGCAAATGCTCATTCATAAAAGACACAACATGATCAAGAGAATCAATCAACATGCAATTTTCTAAAGAAGAACATGGATACTTCATGCTTTCATTCAAGTCAAATTCAATGACCTCATCTCCTACCTTGAGGGAAATTTTTGCACTCTTGACACCAATCATGGCACCCGAGGTAGAAAGAAAAAGTCTACCAAGAATAATAGGAATAGTAGCATCTTCATCCATTTCAAGAACCACAAAATCCACTAGAATCACAAACTTCCCTAATCTTACAGGAACATCCTACACCTTACCCTTAGGAATCTTAATTGACCTATCGGCCAATTGCAAGGTAATTTTGGAAGGCAAAAGTTCCCCTAACTCAAGTCTTTGATAAACCAAATATGGAATTAGGCTAACACTAGCTCCTAAGTCACATAAGGCATTATAAATTTACATCTTGTTAATGGCACAAGGGATAGAGAAGTTTCCGGGATCTTTCTACTTGAGTGGCATCTTGTTCATTATAATTGCACTATAATACTCGGTCAAGTTGACCGTCTCCACAACATCACAAGTTAATTTCCCACTAAAAATCTTTTTTTAGGAATTTTTCGTAGTTGGGCATTTAGGTGACAACTTCGGTAAATGGTAGAGAAAGGTGAAGTTGCTTGAGCATGTCAATAAATCTTCCAAACTGTTCATCTAGCTTGAGTATCATGAACTTTTGTGGATAAGGAAGCTTGAGTTTCACAATTTATTTCTCTACTCTCACCTCTCTAGGTATCTCAATCACAACCTCACTAAAAATTGCACCATCTCTCTCATCCTCTACCAAGACCTCCTTGGGGACTTCCTTAGTTTCACTCTTCTTAGGCAAACTCTCCTCAAGAACCTTACCACTCCTTGTAACAATAGCATTCACGGGTCTCTTGGGATCTAGGCCTTGGGAAGGTAAAGAAGAAGACTAGCATGGTATTTCAAGGCATTGGCAAGTTGAGAAATTTGGTTTTCAAGCATCTTATTATGAGTCATCATTCCATTGAATTTCTTGTCACTTACGACCATGTAAGTGTTCAAAAACTTTGTTTGATTCTTAATGATTTCCTCCAAATTAGTCCTAGAGGAAAAGGATTGTGAATAGGAATTATCACCTTGAGTCTTTTGAGCAAATCCGGGTGGAGGGCCTCTTTGAGAATTGTTTTGTAAATTATCTCTACCTTGATTGTTTCAATTAATTCTATTTTTATTTTGACCATTACCTTGATTATGGTTACCACTACCTTGATTATGATTTCCATAACCTTGGTTTTGATTACCATAATTTTTTTTTCAATTTTGGCTACTATAACCTTGATTGTTATCGTTACCTCGAGAACCTTGGTTCCTATAACCACCACCTTGGTTATAGTTGTCAAAATTACCTTGGTTTTGGTAATTCCTATTCCATTGACCCCTTTGATTATCAAATCATTTCACATTATTGTTATTTGACACATAGTTCACATGTTCACTCTCATTGTCATCAAAATCATCATTACTATCCGGAAAATCATGAGGGCAATTACAAGCATCATGATCATATGAACCATACACATCAAAAAACAAACAACCACTAGGCATGTTACTACAAGAAGGAGTGGGATGAGAGTTAGAAGGAGTACCTCTCCCCTTAAATTGGGAGGGAAGATTTGGAGCCTAGGAAGAAGAACTCTCCAATTTTTCCTTGATTGCAATCACTTCCTTCCCCAAGTTTGGCATTTGTGAGGAGTGATTGTTGATTCCATTTAGATGATGAACCGAGTACACCGAAGAGCTACTCTTGCTAGTTGAATCCTACTCACAATCTTTCCAATCTCTATAGTACCTCACTACATCCTCAATGATGTCTACCACTTCTTCCTCCGTCCTATTCATGATGGGACCTCCTGCTCCCCCATCAAGGCATGACTTGCCTTGGGGACTTAGGCCTCCATAGAAAATTTGAATAATTTGATAGGTTGGAATTTCGTGGTGAGGACACTCCCTTTGATACTCTTTATATCTATCCCACGCTTCATAGAGGCTCTCACTTGGCTTTTGTTTGAAACCTTGAATCAATGCTCTAGCCTCCACCGTTTTCTTTTGTGGATAGAAATTCCTTGGTAAACTCGTCCTAGTCCTTAGAGAATTTGGCTTAACCTCCTTGTCTAGCCATTCCAAAGCACGCCCTATCAGACAAAAGGGAAAGAGTTTAAGGCGGATGAATTCTTAGGAAACTCCATTCACCTTGATAGTATTGCAATATTTCTCGAACTCCTTGAGATGGTTTAGTGGGCTTTCATGCTTGGCTCCACTAAATTGTCGCCTCTCTTTCAAAGTGATCATTGTCGGCCTAATTTTAAAATTATTTGCCGGTGCTGTAGGTGGAGCAATTCCACTCTCAAATCTATATGCACCGGGAATCCCCAATTCTTTCAATGCCACTCTTGTATTCTTTCCCATTCTTGTTTGTTCTTCTAGTTGCGGTTCTTCCTCACTTGAAATGCTAAAGCTCAAAGATCGTCTAGCAACCCTTAATCTCAAAATAGTCCTCTCAATCTCTTGATCAAATGGCACTAGTGAATGACCACATGCTCTATGCATACAACTTCAAAAGAAATGATTAGTAGCACGGCTACAAGTGTAGCCTAAAAGAGGAAAATCTTTTTGTTTTTTTTTAGAATGAAATTGACTCAACAACTATAAGAAAGCACCAATATCATTCTCTGGCAACGGCGCCATTTTGACAAGGGGAAAACTAAGTCGTTATCTAATCTTCCCTCAGTCAAACTAATTTATAAACACGTAACAATCCTAAATATGAGTATAGAGGCAAGTCAAGGGTCGAACCCAAAGGAACGGTAATGTTCAAGAACTTTCAATTATGCGCCTAAGCTAGGTCGAAATCAAAGGTAAGATGTAACACTAACAACTAACAAAACAAGCAACCACATAAATAAGAAACTAGGAACGGGGATCAACAAGTAATCATGTCAATAGCAACAATTATAGAAGATCATGCCAATTAAAGGTTGTGAAGACTAATGATAAGAGCAATCAATTGGAATCAAAGAGTTATCTCCCAATTGTTAAGCTAGGGTTCACTATGAATAACAAACTAAGAGAATCACAATCAAAACCAATCGATAATTACAATTCCTAAATCAATTGTTCGTGTCATTAGCAATTATAATGCAATCTAGCATAATTCTCAAAGCTTAATCGAATTACACACATGCAAACCTTCATTAATCACTTTAATCTCAACAATCAATCAACACTATTCCCAAATTATCACAATTAATCAATCATACAAGTTTCACCCAATTCCTAACCAATAACTACTCAAATATCATCATCTATCAACAATCAACTAAAGAAATCAAGAATCAACAATATATCAAGAACAATTACACTAATCAAACATTAAACATCAAAATCAATTCAAACAAACATGAAATTGAACAAAGCAATAAAGAGGAGAGAGAGTGAGAAATCTTCATTGATTGATAATGGAGATTTTCAATACAATTGTCATCTTGAATCTTCAACCTCTCAAATAACCATTGAAATTCCTCACTTTCTCTCTCTAAAATCTACTCCTAAAACTTACCCGAGATATAGAGAGAGAAGCTCTCAACTAAGCTAGGAAATATGTGGTCTAATTTTTTTATCTAAATTTTAATTGTTCTCTCTCTAACCCAAAAATGGATATTAATATTTACAAGGTTAAAAGAAAATAAAAGAGAAAAGGAAAATAAAAGAAAAGGAAAGGAAATAAAAAAAAAACAAAAAAAAAAAAACAAAATGAAAGTAAAAAGGAAATAGAAAATGAAAAGAAAATAAAAAGAAGAATTAAAAAAATAAAAATAAAAAAAAAAAAGAGTATTGGACTTCGCTGCTCATTATATGGGACATAATCCCATGCTCGCACACCTAATCACCCACAAATCAAACACCATCACATCCCTTGATCATGACAAACGTAAAAGAAAATAAAATTGGAAAAAGAAATAATAACAAAAGGAAAATAAAAAGAATCGAATAAAAGGAATTGTGGCTTTCGGATTTCGCTGCTCTTAATTGGGATTTTATCCCCTTCTTTGCGCATCAACACCCACCATCATCAATCATCATCGAGGTGAACACGGCTGGAAATAAATGGAGTAATTATCCATGCTTCTCACATCATCACAACCATTTGATTACCAAATTAATCAAGATAAACGACCCAAATTATACCCAACTGTGCGCATCTATTATTGGCGGAAATTGGTGGCGGTATAAGGGTGGCTTGCATATAGAAGGTAGCAATTAGTACCTGGTTTGTCACAGTGTTGAGGACGGTGGTTGTTGCGGCCTATGTGGCAATGAATTGGGGATCTGTTGCGTATATAGGGGAGCTGCGTGAACAGGGCACGATAGCCGCACCCGCGGTGTTAGAGCCTGCGCCCGCGGGTTTGTGGCCGCGCCCTCGGTGAGCCCGCGGCCAGACCGCGGTGACTTACTGCCTAATTTGGCTGTTGTGGTGCAACCAAGCCCGCGTCCGCGGCTTGCAGACCCACGCCCGCAGCTACCATTCTGCTGCGGTGGTGGATTTAGAGGCTCGATTGATGGGCTGTGTAGGTGTCGTTCGAAGTGCGCCTACGTTAAAGCATGTTGTGAATATGCTTGACACTCATAGGAAGTGGGAATTGAGATAATACGATTAGGGACAAATAAAGTAGGGAGCCGCCAACAAGTTTTTAAGGAACTTTTAAACCGTTCACGGATCATAAAAGGCAACCACGATTAAGGGACAACGATAGGCAGCAATGATTGACCCGTGAAGGTTACACCCCATTCATAATCCATGAGATTACTAACTCCATATGGTTCGGAACCACGAAAGGAGGATCAGGATGATGGTACGAAGTGAGTCATGGAGTCACATTCGCCCGTATTGGCCTCTACTCGATTCTTATAGTGAAAAATGATTCCTACGATCTCAAAGGCATACAAACAGAGATTCAATTCGCTCCAAATTATTATTAAGCTAAATTGGTTAAATATTAATGCAACACATAATTCTAAAATATTTGTGATCACTTGAATTAAGCAACAAGATTAAAAAGGAACCTAAACCGGTCGTCCAAATTATCTTATTAGGCGTGATTTTTAATTACATATTCCCTTTAAACATGCAATATAGTGATCAATAAATAAATAGAATAAACATAAATATTTGAAGCAATTTAACAATAATTCTAACAATACAAAATGTTAGAAAAATAATAGAAATAAATGGAACATAATTCTTACTTTGATTCTGCTTGCTTGCAACTTTCACGCCTTGGCTTAAGGACAGAACTACGAGTAAAGTACGGACTCCTTGGAGTGCTTGAAGAAGGAATTTTGAAAGAAAAAGGGTAGGCTAGTGTTTAGGCTAGAGCATAGAAGAGAGAAAAACAGAGAATTAATTGATGCCCTGTACATCAGAAATGAGGGGGTATTTATAGAAAAAATGTGCTGAGAGAACACACGGAACCCTAAAATGATAAAAACCCTAAAAAAGTATACCACGACACGGCACTGTGTACCGTGACACGGGAATTCCCACCGTCAGACGGGAAAAATTCCTGTGACGCGGTGAACAGTTGTGTGACGCGGGGAATATTTTAGGGTACGGGGAATAAAACGCATGAAGGGTTTACGGGGAACGGACACGGAAACTCCCGTGTCACAACAGGTTTCCCGTGTCACGGGAAATCCCACCGTTAGACGGGACAGTTTCCCGTGACACGGTGGACTATTGCTATGACGGGGGAATTTTTTGTCCGTTTTTCCGTCTAAATTCATTTTAACCCTAATTTCGTGCATCATTTTAAGTGCCGATTGATAATTTCGGGCCATTTCTGATTTATTATTATTTGGGCTAAAATAAGAAAATAAGTAAATAAAATAAATAAAAGGTTTGGGCCAAAAATAAATAATAAAACAATAAAATTAAAAAAGGTTTGGGCTAAAATTAAATAATAAAACAGTAAAATAAGTTTGGGCTGAAATTAAAACTATGCTTTGACCAAACATTAAGACTGATCCATGGACTATCCAGAAATTGAATTTAATTAAATACGATTTTTTAAGCACTCTAGGGATTAAATACTGAACCCGACCAATAGTGGCGGTGAAAGGTTGTTCATCATCGGGTTTGGTTTTGGGGAGACATTTTTAGGTGTCTACAGGAGCCCCCACTTTGACTGAGTTTGTAGAAATGTCAGTTTCGAAAACGATAGTCAAAGTAGCCGATAGGGACGGAGAATGATTTAAGACGTTCTGCGATCCTTAACCACTCTGTATACGCCGATACCTGCAGAAAAATGTTAATTCCACATATAAAAGAGTAAAAAGAAATAATACGTATCTGGCACCAGTGTATCGGTGACAAATGATTTTGGCAGCTTCCTATGCTTGACGGAATCCACCACATGACGTTTGTTGAAACGTTTTCCATGCCTAAGGAAAGCCGACAGAGGAATTTGGTAGCTTTCTAAGCCTAAAGAAACCTACCGGATGATACTTTCCATGCTTGAGGAAAGTCGACGTATGAAATTGGTGTCATTCTATGCTTGAAGAAATCCACCGATAACGCTTTCCATGCTTGAGGAGAGCCGACTTGGCGGTTTTCTATACTTGAAGAAAAATCCACCGATAACGCTTTCCATGCTTGAGGAAAGCAGACTTGTGAATTTGGTTCATTCTTTGCTTGAAGAAATCCACCGATAACGCTTTCCATGTTTGAGGAAAGCCGATTTGGCGGTTTTCTATACTTGAAGAAAAATCCACTGATAACGCTTTCCATGCTTGAGGAAAGCCGACAACTACTATAAGTGTATGATGGTTCGATTATCCCCGAACGTGGGCCAAAGTTGATTCACACCTTTAAGTCGACTATCCGACCATATTAGGTGTTTAAAATATCGACAAAATTGACTTTGACGCTTCATAGGGACAAAATAGTAATTTTGATACTCTTTAAACGTCGGTTAAAATTTTCCGCGTAATTTACTAACCGTCCAATTTGTACGGAAAATTGCGCAATTTTAGTAAAAATGCCAGGATATTCGCTAACAGCTTCAAGGAACGTGCAGGACACGCGCGGGACCACCGTGTCATGAAGCAAGATTCCCGTGACACGGGAAATCTGTTGGCTGCAAATCAGTCAACTGGTATCTTTGCCCAGTCCAGACCACGTACGCCACATCAATATGTTGTCGTTACATAGTAACGGAAAACCGTTGCACGGGAAACGGGATGCTTTTTTTTCTTTAAATTCAAGTTGTTCTCTACCATTTTCTTGCTACTTCCGCACTTCCTCGTCTCCATTTTTTTTATTTTGAGCTGCTTAAATTACCGAGTCACGACAAGGATTCACCGGCGCATGGTTGTGGTTCCCGTCACGCGGAGTTCCTGCCCGTGACACGGCGGTTCTGGGTTCTTGTTTCTTTTTTTTTCGCTGAAATTTCGCTGCTGCACGTTGCTGCGCTGCTGTTTAGAGCTCGTTTATGTTGATCGGAGCTCCATCGAGTCCTGGAATCACCATGACACGAGATCTGATCATCGTGACACTGTACCTGATCACCGTGTCGTGGCGTAGGCTCACGTGTCGCTGCTGCCTGCTCTGCTCTCTTCACGTTTTTGCGGATTTTGGAGCTCAAATTTTCATCAATTTTGCTCTAAATTTTTGCTACTTTCTTCATTTTTGGTTCTCCACAAGGATCTATGTAAGTTACCCTTGATTTTGTCTCGAATTTGCTTCAAATTAATAATTTCATGAAAAAAAACCTTAAAAATCAATTCGGGGGATTTTTTGATTTTGAGGTTTATGTTGAAATTCTTGCCATGAATTTACTTGTACATGTATGTATGCGTGTTTGTGAGCGATTTGAGACAAAAATTGCATGATTTGGTGAAGAATTGAGCAAATCACCATTTTTGGTACTACTTGTGGGAATGGTGTTCTTGTTGTTCATGTTGTTCTTTTGCACTTGAAATGATGACATATTGGTTGTAGATCTTGTAAAATATGCCATGATGCGTCGATCTATTATTTTTGTGCAATTTTGAGACATGTTTTGTGTTGTGTATGTACTACATTGTCATGGAGAACATAGTATCATGCAATTAGGAGAACATAGTATTAGTTCGTCATGGAGAAACTAAATACTATAAAAAATTCCATTATTTTGCTAATTTTTAGCCTTGAGGTAAAAATTAAGCGTATAATAGAAACGAAGCGTACTTCCCTCGAGGATAACACTCTTGACTATCTAAATGAAAGCTTTAGTAGCAGGAAAAATGTAAGCCGCCCCCAAAAGGGCCCTTGCGAGCCTTAGCCATTTAGGAAAGGGCTCGTTCCGGGGAGATACTACGGATGAAGAAGGGGAGACCGCGTGCTCCTTCGAAAAGTAGCCTATAATGGCTATTTATGAATTTCCTCACGCAACCATAGCCTAATAACTTAGGAAATGATGCTAAGAATTTAGGTTTTTTTTAAAATGCAACTTGATATAAATAACTAAATATCTTAGGAAATGATGCTAAGCATTTAGATTTTTATTTTTATAATAGCATGCCTAGACAACGAGATCGCGATCTTTCCGCTCATGGCCGACGTCAGGCTTTTCGGGAGGACACTTCCACGATTCCCGAGGGTATGGATGATGACGTCTTAGAGTCTTAGCCTCGGGCCTCTACGGGTAGAGGTAGGTGGGCTCCACCTCCGTGGACACTAGACCAGTTGGTTTTCTGTCGTGAGAAAAATGTTTCTCACCGTCCACTTGCCGGCATAGTTGACGGCACGCTTCGCCATCACGATTCTAGAGCCGGAGATTTGATTCCTCAACTTCATCGGATCATCACGAGGGATCCTGCTACGAACGCCTTATGGGAATCAGCTGGTCTAGTAGACTTTTATTCAGCGATCGTAGGGTTTCGCAGCCCCCGGGGTTGTGGTGCGACAGTCGTTCGCGCGTTGTTGGAGTATTTTTGGGATACTACCAACACCTTTCACTTTGCTTGGGGGGAATTGACAGTGACCCCTCTGGACTTTAGCATGATCAGTGGTCTACGTTTCACTGACCGGGCCGTAGCACATATGTCTGATCTTTCTTGGGGAGCGGCTAAGGCATCCGACTTGTTAGGTCCAATCATTCAGCATATCAGGAATCAGCCGGTGTCTCGAGGTGGTCCTAGGAGCGGGCGATCAGAGTTGGCTTCGGTTCTAGCCCGTGGTTTTGACATGGAGGAGACATCAACTGATCAGCGAGTGCGAATCTTCATTTTGATTCTCATTTTCATGACTCTTTCTCCTGATAGGAGTTCGCGTGCGCTCGTTTGCTATCTTCCTTCTTTAGTCAGGATCAGTGAGATAGGATCCAGGCGCTTTAAGCTAAGTGAGACAATCTTTCATCAAGTCGATCACTTTACGTAATCAAGCCGATCATGTCAAATTGCTTAGAGGGGCTAACTGGCGTACCAAGGGACCCAAAATATATTGCAAAAAGATAAAACAACTCGACCGAGTGGCTGAGTGTCCAAGCGCCGCGAAATTGTTGAGCATGTCAGAGGGAACTAGTTCCCCTTGGTGATCTTGCACGATCCCTGGTAGATGCTGTGCAGAGGAGCTACTGCCTGTTAGCTCTAGTTCTTGAGAATGTTGCGACACGATTTTAGCTCTTATCTTTTGTTAAGTAGCCCCCAAGTAATGCTCCACTGACTTGGTTTTGCTTTGTCCGGATGATGCTGCTGAGTTCGTGCCATCCCGCATGTTTATCCATTATATGGGTTCTTTGACAACTCTCTCGCGAGGTAATTTGTACCTGTGCTTATTATTTTTTGACTTTATATAGAACTTTGCCTTAAACTCATTTTTTTAGACATATTTTGTACATACATACTATTACGAGTTTATTGATGTTTGCTATTATTATGTGCATGTTTGTGTGTGCAAGAAAAAGTGTGAAAAACAATTTTGCGCAAAAATTCCGTCATTTTTATTATTGATGGAGGTATCCGACTCTCTCCCTCAAAAAAGAAAAAATGAAAAAAGGAAAAATCAACTAAAAGATTATGTGTATAAAAACTTGGAAATTAATCTAAATAAAATCCAAAAAAGAATAATATAATTAATATAATAGCTATTTTAATTAATTTTAAAAAAAGATAAAAAAGATGTTTAGAAAAGATAAACGGAGCCGTAAAGTCATTAGCCGACTCGAGTTTAGGATTAAAACGCGATTTAAGCAAGCGTGCCTGATGTGGCAACTTGGCGCCAACTGGCGCCACGCAATGGTTTGTAGCACCACGCGCTACACTTGGCGTGTGGCGCCAAGCGCTGGCGGCTGGCGCCAATTACGGAGTCTGACGCCAATTGGCGCTGATTCCGTATTTCATCCTAATTAAAACTGCTCGCAATTTGTGTATAAATAGCCCCCTGCCTAGCCGATTCTTCTCATAATTCGAGCAAATAAAATAATTCTTTGCCTTAGGAAAATAATACCATTTCTCTAGTCACCAAAACTTTCACCAATACACTCATGAATGGTGTCGATCTCTTAATGCTAAAGACAGAAAAGAATTAGATTTGTTCCACTTGGGGGGAATTTATGGCATCAAAGGGGTAGATCTTGACTTAGATTTCATACATACCGCTCTAGAATTTTGAAATGTTGATACTCATTGCTTTAGAATAGGGTATGATGAGATTAGCCCTTTGCCAGAAGAATTTGGTGCTATTTTAGGCTTCCCTGCAATAGACCTCATAGTAATCCCTAGAGTAGATGCATATTATGATAAGGATTATGAGCGCTTCTTTAATTTAAAAGAAAGGGATTTATCAAAAATAGTATATGGCAACATAGATAATTTGAAAGAATTTTCACGTCATTATTTTGATAAACCTCTTTCTGAATCTTTTCATATATATATAGAAGAAGGGCGTTCTTATTTTTCATGCTTAATCAATTTTTTCTTAGTAGTGGTAAAAATAATGAAGGCCAATCAATTATAACCACCGTTCTAGAACAAATTGAATCTGGGAGAAATCCAATGCCATTGATAGTTGGAGAGACCATGATTAGTCTCGATGAATTGAAAAGGAATCCAAAAGCACCTTTTCGCGGCTCTCCAATTTTATTACAGGTAGAAAAATAACCTTTTAATTACAGAAATCAAAAAAATAATTTTTGTATTGTAATAATAATTTATTTGTATTGCAATTTTTTACAGATATGGCTAATGGAAAGGCTAGAATTAATTATCCCTCCGGACAATATTGAGAAGTACACTCCCAATTGCTTCGTGAGGAGGAAGAAACGCTTCCCCAAAATTGGGCGCCATGGGTGGAGAAAGGTCTTCGAATCTCGCAATTTTGCTATCAAGTGGGTTGTCCCATGGTGGAAAATAGAAAAGATGGTTGGTGTGAACAAGAAACCTTTCTGCCGTCTTCCAAGTTTGTCTCATATGACTTATTATTATCCCTGCAGGGTAAAAAGACAATAGGGCTTGCTTCAGAATATTCCTTCCGGGGATCTTCGTCCTCCTTATGAGTACCCTGTTTCTCAAGAAGTAGACAGATTTGATGCTTACTGGAGTGCTAGACCTTTATGGGAAGTGATTACCCAAAAGGTTCCTCCTTCCTTTCCCAATGATGTGAAGAAGTGGTTGCTGAAGAAGCCTTCGAAGGATTCGAAGAAAGATTAGGGTAGAACTGATGTGAAGAGTCGTCTAGGTGACAGGGTGATTCCTGCCAAGGAACGCTTAGGTGCAAGAGTTGAATTCAAAACACCTGCGATGCCTGGAAGAAAAGTGCTACCAAAGATAAAGGGAAATGGAAAGCTGATACCACAGATAAAAAGGCTTGGGTGGAAAAGAAACATGGAGTACTAGCTGAAGGGGAGACTATCTACTCTAAGATTGAATGTAGTTCCTCTAAAGGATGCCTACTAGCTAAAGTTAAGGATGAAGAGGAGGAAACAGACAAAAATTGGAAAAGGGCTAGAAAAGAAAAGAAAGATTAGGAGCATTGCTTAATTTCAAATTATTAGACTTAGTTTAAAATTTTCATTTAAAGTTAATTTATTTCAGCTTTATTTAAATTCCATCAATAATGTAATTTTATTTTATTAATGAAATTTCAGCTTTTAATTAAATTATTTACTTTAAATTTATTTTATTAAAGCAATGAAAACCGAAAAAAAATTAATTTTCCAGAAATTCTTCGAGTACGGAAGTCGAAAATTTTCCGAAAAACACTGAAATTTGCCCAGAATTTATCTGCAAATTGGCGCCGCTTATTTGCAATTAGTGCCTGCCAGTGCAGTCTGGCGCCAGGCGCCAATTCCATCGGCTGGCGCTGATGGTTGTTGGCTGGCGCCAGAGCTTACTCTGCGACGCCGATATTTTGTCAATCTTCTATCGAATTTTTAACTAATTCTGGGACGCGAGAATGTCGAAAAATAAGGTGGTTGCACCCGTAAAGGGCTGCCTACGTATCCTTTCTTAAGGAATCAGGCCAAACGTAGCTCTCTTGAGTATCCTACTCAAGTAATTATGGGTAGTATTTCTTAAGTTGGTCAAGATTTGTCATGTTCGAGAATTCATTGCCATCCATATCAGTTAGTTTTGCTGCACCTCCTGACAGGATTGTTTTGACAATGTAGGGTCCAGACCAATTAGGTCTAAATTTTCCTCTTGGATCTAAAACATTTTTCCTTAGTGCTTTTAACACCAAGTCTCCTACTTTGATGTTTCTTGTCTTGACCTTCTTATTAAAATGCCTAGCCATGCGAGTCTGATAACACTGAGTGTGATGTAGAGCTTCTAGTCGTTTCTCATCGAGTAGAATTAATTCTTCATATCTTGCCCTAGTCCATTCAACTTCATCGAGTTTACTCTCTAACGCAATGCGTAGAGATGGAATCTCTAGTTTGACAGGTTGTACGGCATCCATTCCATATACCAAGGAAAATGGCGTATGTCCTGTTGATGTGCGAACTAACGTGCGGTAACCCCACAATACGAAGTGAAGTTTTTCAGGCCAATCCTTGTAATTTTCTGTCATTTTCTCAATGATAGTTTTTAGGTTTTTATTAGCTGCCTCGACTGCTCCATTTGCTTGAGGTCTATAAGGGGAAGAATGATGATGTTGAATGCCGTATTTTTGTAGCAATTCTTCACAGTCGGCTTGAAAGTGAGTTCCATTGTCACTTATCATTTCATGTGGGACTCCGTATCGACAAATAATATTTCTCTCGATAAAGAGTGCTACATGTTTTGCAGTGAGTTTAGCGTATGATTGCGCTTCGACCCACTTTGTGAAGTAATCAATTGCTACTAAGATATATTTGTGGCCTCCTGTTCCTAGGGGAGTGATTTTGCCGATGATATCAATTCCCCATGTAGAGAATGGCCATGGCGATGTGTAGGTGTAGAGCAAGGATGGAGGGATATGTTGCAAATTGGCATAAATTTGGCACTTAGGGCATCTTTTTACATATTGATGGCAATCCCTATTCATTGTAGTCAAATAATGTCCTTCTCGCATTATCTTTTGGACTAACATTTTGCCATTTATATGAGTGCCACAGATTCCTTCATGGACTATTCTCATTGCTCTTTGTGCATCCTTCTTTCCTACACATAAGAGAGCTCGACCTTTAGGTACCCTTTTATGTAGCTCGTTGTCTATGAGTACATATTGGGAAGCCAAAAGTCTTAATGCTCGTTTTGCTCTTTTATCAGCATGAGGAGGGTATTCTCCTTTGGTGACATAATTGAGTATATCCATGTACCATGGTTCTTCTTCTTCTTCTTCTTCTTCTTCTTCTTCTTCTTCTTCTTCTTCTTCTTCTTCTTCTTCTTCTTCTTCTTCTTCTTCTTCTTCTTCTTCTTCTTCGCCTTGGACTACTTCGTCGTCTTCTATAGCCTAGATGTATGCCGGTTTGTGCCTTTTTTCTATGGTTAGAGGCATTTGCTCGATTTCCGTGGGAATCCTAACCATTGAGGCTAGTCTTGCAAAGGCATCAGCAAATTGATTTTCTTCCCTAGGTAGGTATGTGTATTCTACCTTCTCTAACTGATCGGTAAGAGTTTCCAGATAGGTTTGGTAAGGGGCTAGACTTTCGCTCCTTACTTTCCACCTTTTAGATATCTGATTGATAATCAAAGAAGAGTCTCCGAATATCCTTAACTTTTTTACTCCCAATGCCAAAGTTGTTTCAAGGCCTACCACGCATGCTTCATATTCAGCAGCATTGTTGGTAACGTCGAAATCAAGCTTTATGGAGATTGGAACATGCTCTTCTTTAGGTGATACTAGTAATACTCCAACGCCACATCCCTTTTGGTTCGAGGCTCCGTCGAAGTATAAGGTCCAAGTATCATCTTCAGTAACCATTAAGTCTTCATCTGGGAAATTCATTGTTTTGTATTGGCGTCGAGTCTTCTATTGGAAAATCTGCTAGGAAGTCCGACACCACAGATCCTTTGATAGCTTTTTGTGGCATGAACCTTACATCAAAATGGGCTAGATTGACTATCCATCTCGATATGCGTCAATTGAGTGTAGATTTCTCAAATAGATACTTGAGTGGATCTAGTCGGGAGACTACGAAGACGATATGCACTATCATGTAATGTCTTAACTTGGTTGTGGCCCACACTAAGGCGAGGCACAACTTCTCGAGTGGTGTATAGCGTGCTTCGTATTCGAGCATCTTTTTGCTTAGATAGTAGATTGCATTCTCTTTGCCTTCTACTTCTTGTGCTAGCATAGCTCCCATTGCCTAAGAGGTATTCCGGGAAGTGTTGGTGCTAATACGGGAGGATTTGCGAGATAGGCTTTGATCTTTTCAAAGGCTTTTTGACACTCGTCATCCCATATTACTGGTACATTCTTCTTGAGTTTTTTGAAGATTGGTTCACATATTGTTGTCAATTTTGATATGAACCTACTTATGTATTGCAACCGGCCAATAAATCCTCGAATCTGTTTCTCAGTCTTAGGCGGTGGCATTGACATGATTGCTTTGATCTTGGTCGGGTCTACCTCTATTCCTCTAGAGCTTATGACATATCCCAAAAGCTTGCCTGAGGTAACTCCAAAAGCACACTTAGCTGGATTCAACCTCATATTATATTTTCTTAGCCTTTCGAAAAATTTCCTTAAGGCTACTTGATGGCCTGGACGGTCTTTTGACTTTACAATCATGTCGTCGACATATACTTCGACTTCTTTATGCATCATGTCATGGAGTAAGGCAGTTGCTACACGTTGGTAAGTAGCACCCGCGTTTTTCAACCCGAATGGCATAACCGTGTAGCAGTAAGTGCCCCATGGTGTTATAAAGGTTGTTTTCTCCATGTCTTCTTCTGCCATGAGAATCTGGTTGTAACCTGCGTACCCATCCATGAATGAGAGAAGCGCGTGATTTGCCGTGTTATCTACCAGAATATCGATGTGTGGCAAAGGGAAGTCGTCCTTTGGACTTGCCTTATTTAGATCTCGATAGTCGACACACATTCTTACCCTTCCGTCTTTCTTCGGACTGGGACGACGTTAGCGACCCATTCAGGGTATTTGGATACCTTGATGAAACCTGCAGTTATTTGTTTTTGAACTTCTTCTTTTATTTTAAGAGCTACGTCGGGTTTCATTCGACGTAACTTTTGTTTTACGGGTTTCATTCCTGGAATTAGTGGTATAGTGTGTTGAGCTATTTCTCTATTAATGCCTGACACATCTTCGTATGACCAAGCAAATACATTGACAAGGGAATAAACGCGTCGTCAATTGTCTATCCCTAGATCAAATACAATTTATACAACCTAAACATACCTAATACGAGTATAAGGCAAGCATAGGGGTCGAACCACAGAGAACGGATAAACACCACCAAATGTTATCGACAATTAAGCTAGTCCGGAATAGGAGATAGATAAACTAAAGTCTAAAGATGCTAAAACAAGAAATAAAACATTAAGGCACCAAGGGAGATGGGTAGGTGAAGTTGACGCTTGACCATACAATAACAAAGTAGCATATCAATGGTAAACTAAACATGCATGAATATTGAAGTAAAGGGTCCAATCTAGCCGCCTTCCGGGGTCAATTGGCTTCTCCTAACATAGCCTCTATGTTTCCACATTAGAACCATATACTAGGAGGTACTATTAAATAACAATCGATAGTAATGAATCTCAACTAAGTCAACTTCCATTACTTGTTAGTAAAGACTCATATTTGATCAACTAACAATGCGCACTTGCAAGAAAGACCAAAGAATATCAAGCATGCAAAGACTTTGATCACCATTAACATAACCCCAACATTATAAGCATGAACAATTAGCAACTACACCATCCCCACACCCTTGGCTAGGTGACTACCCACAAATCATGTTGAAAACAATATCAATCATCAAATCAATAAGCATCAACATGATTAATAAGCAAAGAAGAAAAGTAAAAGTAAATAAGCAAAATCAAAAACAAAGGTAAAGAGAAAGAGTAAGAGATTGCTCATTAATTGAAGATGAAGGTCTACAAAGGATTGAACAAGCTCCTTCTTCAAAATCCAAGTTCATTAATGAAGAAAAAACCACACTGTCTCTCTCTACCAATGAAGACTAATCCTAACCTAACCTAAAACTAATTAGAGAGAAGAATAGATAGTCAACCCCTTATCAGCAGCCGCGGGGTTCACCACGCCTGCAAGCGGTTCCCGCTTGGCCGGCTCTGAAGGTAAGAACCCTTTTGAATCCCCGCTTGAGCTGGGGTGGCCTTTACGGGTGAAATCCCACTCTCAACAGACGTCATCTTCAGACGGCCGGCAACAAATAGGTGCTGCCTTAGTTTCGCACTCATCACGTATTGATTGTGGTGCAGATCAATCTCCCCGCTGGCCAGACGTCCAGAAGCATGCCAAGGCCATGCTGGAAGCCGTCCGGAAGAGGGATAAGGACAATATCCCTGGGATAGAGACGTTCAATCTTGAACGCATTCTATCCCTTCTGGCTGAGGTAAGAAACTTGTCAATTCAATTTTATTTTTTCCAAGTGTTTTATCCCGCCTGCAATACTTATGTCGCCTGACTTTTTGCAGGCCATGCTGCGGGTGGACGGGCTCAAACGTCCTTATTCCTGCAAACGGGAAGAGGTAAAAAGGGCCAAGAAGTCCGCCATAGACGCTGATAATATTGCTTTACACTCGACTATCGTAAATGAACTTGAAACTAAAGCAATAATTATGACACAGGCGTCTAGAATCCAGCATATGGAGTCAGATCTGAAGACGACCAATCAGCGGGCGACGGATGCTGAGACGGCTAAGAAGGAGGCGGAGGAGGCCCAGAAGAAGGCGGACGAGAGCGCCATGAAGGTTGATGAGGCGCTCAAGAAGGCCCAGACGGACCTTGGCACACTTAAAGATGTTTCCGAAGAGAACACCAAACTGAAGACCAAGGTTCAAAGGCTGGAGAAGGAGGCTGCTCAGGCTCAGATAAACTTTGCAGCAACCCTGGAGGCGGAGCAAAACCGCCTTGTTGCTGAGAGTGATGCTGACAATGACGCCCGTATGAAGATTGTCTGGGCTGCCTTGTACCCAGACGCTGATTATAGCATCTGGGCACTGGCGCACAGTTATTCCGAGTACGTGGTGTACTTGAGAGAACAAGGCGAGCCAGAGCCTGCCTCTTTCGAAGCCTGGGTCAACTCCAACAACGAGTCGTCCGCGCCTGAGCTTCCTGGTCCTGGTGAAGCACAGGAGATACCCTCAGATGATGAGGAGAAGGAGGAAGACCAGGAGGCACCGTCTGCGGGCCAGAAGTGACCATTCAGCGGCAGTATGCCAATCTCAGCTTTTTTTTTATTTTTTCTTTTATTCAGCGGCTGTATGCCAAAACTTGCTTTTTCCGGCCTACGTGCCGAGTATCCTTGTATTTACCGGCTAAGGAGCCGAGTTAATTAACAATTTCTTTCTCCCGGACGGGGTCCGGTTAACATTTGATCCACTACAACCGTTTGGTTGGGTGGACTTTTATGAAACGCACCGACTGAGTCGGTTTTTATCATTTTGCATTTGAATTTTTATTTTGTGCAAATTTTAATTTTTCATTTTTGCCTAACTTATCCAAAGCATGCGGCGATTTTTTGCCTAACTAGTCAATAGTCTGGCTGTCCTTGCCCCTGGACGGCTGTGTGATTGGTTTCAAGTGGAGTTGGTTGATTGACTTGAAAACGTCTGATGCTGCAAAGAGCATGATATGTTTGTAAGTTAATCAATCACAGTAGTGATTGCCGCAAACCAAGTGCACAGCCGTACACCGACAGGCGTTCCAGTTACTACCCAGACGGTGCTTATCCGTCTTGGTAGAGATTTCATAGCCATTGCACGACTCCTTTGTCCCAATTGAGGTAGGAATTGCAATTTTGGAATAAATAACCTAAGTGAGTTCTTCAGCCGGTGACCGACTGATGCCCCAGGGCATTCGGTATTCGGCAACTTGATCATTCTTTACAGGTCATTTTGGTCAGACGGCTATGAGTTGACCAATTTGGTCGTTCAATTTTTGCCGTCTGCATGGGTACGTAGAACCGACAAATAGTCTGTTCTCTGCGACGATTGCACCCGGAGGGGTGTCGCCGGACGCCTTTGTCCATGTTGGGACCGACGATTTTATAAAATGAGCAACCATCCGGCCATTTTAGCCTCTGGTCTTGTTTGAGACCGGTTGTATAGCCACTAAACATTTTTGTGCTTAGTTTTTAGTCGAAGTATTGAATTTACACTAAGTATCAAACTTAGCTGTTTAAATAAACGAGTCCGTCTGGGTATTACCCAGACGGATACCCAGACGGACAGGCAATTATTTAATCTTACCAGGTATCAAACTTGGTTAGGTAAAAGAAAAATCCGTCTGAGTAGTACCCAGGCGGATAATCAAACTTAGTATTACCCAGGCGGTCAAACAAATGTAACCTTTACTAAGTATCGAACTTAGTTAGTTAAATGAAAAATCCGTCTGGGTATTACCCGGACGGGTAATCAAACAATAACTCAATTTTGCAAACAAAGCCTGAATCTTCATTAATTGACTCATTGTTTACAAAAATTTACATTCTCAGAAGTAGTACTTTTTTAGATTGTCTACATTTCAAGTTCTAGGCAGGCGCCTGCCGTCTGGAGTTTCCAGACGGTAGGTGCCATCTCTCACTTCCTCATAGATCCGGTAGGGGCCTTCCCAATTTGGGGTTAGCTTTCCTAGCTCATTTGCCCTACCGGTTGCCTCCATTTTTCGTAACACTAAGTCGTCAACTTTCAAGGGACGCTTGTGTACTTCTTTATTGTAGGCCCTAGTCATTCTCAGACGGTAAATCTCATGACGCAAGGCGGCATTGCCCCTGCGTTCTGGGAGTGAATCCAATGTCAGGCGCATTGCTTCCCAGTTTGCCTCTTCATCATATAGCATGACTCTAAGAGTCGGCTCGTAATGTTCGATGGGCAAGACGGCTTCAGCACCGTAAACCATGAGAAATGGGGTTTCACCGGTTGCCCCTTTTGCTGTTGTCCGGATGGCCCATAGGACATGGATTAACTCTTTTGCCCATAGGCCACCGGCTCTTTCTATTTTCTTCTTAATGTCGTCTGAGATGAGTTTATTGAAGGCTTCAACTTGGTCGTTTGCTTGGGGCCGGCCAACAGATGCAAAATAGCTTGAGATCCCCTGATCTCCCAACCAAGTTTTTAGCTGAGGCGTCTCAAACTGAGGACCATTATCAAACACCATAGACATAGGTACCCCATACCGGGTGATAATGTTCTTCCAAATGAAGGAAATTACGTCTGAGGTCTTGATGTTTTTAACCGCCTCAGCCTCCACCCACTTGGTGAAATAATCCATAGCCACCAAGATGTAGCGCTTTCCGCCTGGAGCAGGCGTGTAAGGACCTAGAATGTCCATGCCCCATTTTGCAAACGGGATTGGGCTGTGGATGGCCGTCAGATCAGTAGCCGGACGGTGAATAAGCTTGCCAAATTTTTGGCATTTGTCACATTTCTTCACCAATTCCTTGGCGTCTGCCTCAAGAGTGGGCCAAAAATAATGTCGTCTGGCTCTGACGGCTAGGGACCTGCCGCCTATATGAGAGGCGCAGAATCCCGAGTGCAAGTCTTCGAGAACTTCTTTCCCCTTTTCTAGGGTGACACACTTCAACAAAGGCTTCAGAAACCCCGCCTTGAAGAGTTCTCCATTTGTCAACTCGAAGCTTGCAGCTCGCTTTTTCAGGACGGTTGCTTCCTGTGGCGAATCAGGAAGTGTGCCGTCTGAAAGGTAGGCCCGGATGCCATCCACCCAGGTAGAGCTTCGGTCCAGAATTCCAATGGGATCCTCATAGATGCTTCTCTTTTCAAGAACCTCCCAAAAGACTGACTGAGGCGTATCATGGCAGGCGGAAGACGCCAACTTTGACAATGCATCCGCCTGGTTGTTTTCCGACCTAGGCACTTGACTCAGACGGAATTCCTCAAGTGCCTTGGTCTCTTCTTTGACTGCCTGAAGATATTTAATCATAGCCGGATGAGTAGCCTCGTAGCTTCCCTCATACTGGCTAACAACCAATTGAGAATCAGAGTAGGCGTCAATTTTCATGGCCCCTACCGCCTTACACATGTGAATGCCGGCTAGCAGGGCTTCATATTCCGCCTCATTGTTAGTGGCTTGAAATTTGAAGCGTAGTGCATACTCAAATCTGTCCCCTTCAGGAGACTCGTAAATTACGCCTGCACCACAGCCGTTCTTAGTAGAGCTCCCGTCTACATACACTTTCCAAACCTGATCAAGATTATCCGGAGCCACCGAATGGGTCATTTCAACAATGAAGTCGGCAAACGCTTGACCTTTCACTGCCTTTCTTGGTTCGTAAGTGATTTCAAGACTTTGTATTTCAATAGCCCATTTCAACATTCTCCCGGATGAGTCCAAGGTAGACATTGGCCGCTTGAGTGGCTGGTCGGTGTAAATCACCACCGGGTGTGCCAGAAAGTAGGGCTTCAATTTTTTGAAAGCCATATACAGAGCAAGGCCAAATTTTTCAACCATGGGATACCGGAGTTCAACATTTTTAAGAACATGGCTAATGAAGTAAACCGGGAGCTGCACGCCGTCTCGCTCAGCAAGGAGAACGACACTGAGGGCATGATATGAGACGGCTAAGTACATGTACAACGTCTCCCTAAGTAAAGGACTGACCAACCTAGGTAGAGAATGTAAATGCTCTTTCAACCTTTGGAATGCCGCCTCAGCATCCTCCCCCCATTCAAATCTGGTTTTCTTCCTAATTGCTTGGAAGAAGTAGAGGCACTTGTCGCCTGACCGGCTGAGGAACCTCCCCAGGGCGGCCAGACAGCCGGTGAGTCTCTGAACTTCCTTGACAGAACGGGGTGACTTCATGTCTATCGCCGCCTGTATCTTTTCAGGGTTGGCCTCTATCCCCCTTTGATCAATCAGGAATCCGAGAAACTTCCCAGACTCAACACCAAAGACGCATTTCTTAGGATTTAACAGAACCCTATGCCGCCTGAGGGTGGTGAATGTTTCTCGGAGATCAGCAAGGTGATCCGTCTGTAGCTTGGATTTGACTATCATGTCATCAATGTACGCCTCCACATTCCTCCCAATTTGATTAATGAAGACCGTATTAATCATCCGTTGGAAAGTGGCAGGCGCATTTTTCAAGCCAAACGGCATCACAGTATAACAGAATAACCCCTAATCAGTGACGAAGGCCGTCTTCTCTTGATCTTTCTTTCACAGGGGTATCTGATGGAAGCCGGAGTAGGCATCCATAAAGCTCATCAAGGCGTGACCGGCTTTAGAGTCGACCAGGCTGTCGATCTTTGGAAGCGGGTAACTGTCCTTTGGACACGCCTTGTTGAGGTCTGTGTAATCAACACACATGCGCCAGGTCCCATTCGGTTTCTTAACAAGGACCACATTGGCCACCCAGTCGGGAAAATTACAGGGTCGGATGAACCTGGCGTCTAGCAGCTTTTTGACTTCGGCAGCTGCCGCCTGACTTCTTTCCTCGCCGTGGTTTCTTTTCTTTTGCCGGATGGGCTTCTTTTTGGGGTCCACGGCGAGTTTGTGGACAACGAGATCCGGGCTGACGCCTGGCATCTCTTCTACTTCAAAGGCAAAAATGTCTTTGAATTCCTTCAGCAGAAGGTGCAAGTTTGCACCCAAAGTAGCATGAGCAACCGTCCCAACCTTCACAGTACGTTCTAGACGGCTTTCATCCAGAACGAGATCAATACTTTCACCAGCTGGTTGAGGGCGGAGCTCCTCTGACCGTTCACCGGTCAGTTATTGCTATTTTTTCTCTTTCTTCACCTCCACCAGCAGAGGTGCCTTTCTTTTCTTCCCGGCTGCTGGTGGGACAGGCGCAGGGTAGGCATCCTTGACATTGTCAAGGTCTATTGGTTCTTGGCCTTCTGGGGCCACAGTGTCTCTGACGGCTGAGAGATAACACTCTCGGGCCGTCTTCTGATCCCAATTTAGGGAACCCACAGTGCCGTCATCCCTCTCATACTTGATGAGCATGAGAGATGGGATGATTACTTCTTTGGCTACGTTGAGGGTCGGCCGGCCAAGGATAATGTTGTAGGCGGTCAACTCCTCAACGACCAAGAATCTAACGACAATATGTCGTCCTTGGCCCTTCTCTCCCAGCCGGATGGGTAAGTCAATTCTTCCGGCTGGATAGACCATCCCACCCCCGAAACCAACCAAGGGGTGGGTGACCGGATGCATGTTGCTGACGTTATATTTCAGCTTTTGCAAGCACCGGAGGCTGATGATGTCTGATGAGCTGCCGGTGTCAATAAGGATTCTTCCAACCAGTTGGTTGGCAACCTTACATTCAATGACCACCGGGTCATCATGCGGACGGCGGACGCTGCCCCTATCCTTCTCAGTAATCAAGACGTCTTGGAAGGAGGTGCTTGCAGACGCCTACTCGTCATCATCCTTATCCATCTTTCGAAGATGGCTCTTGGTGCCCCGGATGGTAGGGCCACCACAGGAGAACCCGCCTGCTATTGTGTAGACCGGCACCTTATCGGTATCCAAGCTACTAGCAGGCTGGGGGGAAGTCTTGGAGGACTGACCCTTGTTTTTCTTTTTTGCCCCGACTGGGGACTTAGAAATGTAGACTTCAACAGCCCTTTGTCAGCCAGACGGTCCAACGCCCGCTGAAGACTGAAGCAGTCGTTGGTGTCATGGCCGACCTCCTCATGGAACTGACAGAATTTATTTTTGTTCCGTGACTGGACATAACTCTTCATAGGATTCGGCTTCTCAATGGACAGTCGGTCCTTTACCTCCATGAGGATGGAGTTGCAGTCTTTATTAAACTCGTACTTGGGGACGTACGGTTTAAACTCTTTCTTTTTCTTCTGGGACGGCTGGTCAGAGTCAGTAACCGCCCAGACTTCTTTTCTTTTCTTGCTCTCTTCTTTGTTTTTGGCCGGCTGACCTGACCGGCTGTCTTTCTGTTTGTCGGACTTCTTGGAGTCCGACTGGCTAACAGGCGAGCAGAGGTCGGTAGCTTGGATGTAGCTTTCCGCCTCCCTCAGGGCCGCCTGTAAGGTGAAAGCCCCTTTTCTGACTAGGTCGAACTTAAAGGTCGACCCGTCTCTCAGACCCTTGAAAAAGTCTGTAAAAGCTACCTCGTCAGACAATCCTTGAATCTGAATTCTTATCAGATTGAACCGCCTGACATATGAGCGCAACCCTTCTCTCTCTCCCTGCTTAACAGTGCTCAAATCAAGGCTTGTTTTCTTAGCAGGGATGTTCATTGAGAAGTTGGAAGCAAACAGGAAGGCGAGCTTCCTGAAGCTATCGATGGACCCGGTTGGCAAATTGCCAAACCATTGTTGGGCAATGCCCTTCAATGTAGCCGGGAAGCACCAACACCAAGTGGCATCATCCAACCCCTGCAGATACATGAGGTTGGTGTAAGCCATGAGGTGGTCTTCCGGGTTGGTGGTACCATCATAGGTACCAACCAACACATTCTTAACCTTGGCCGGCTGGGCCACCTCGGTTATCTCCCGGGTGAACGCAGAAGGTTGTTCACCCAGGCGCAGCAGACGAAGCTGCCAGTCCTATGGCTGGACATTTGGATATGCCGCCTGACTTCCAAAGGGGGTCGGCTGCATGAAATGAGGGGGATACTGACCGTAGACCTGAGTAGGCACATACGGTACAGCTCCAATCATATGAGGGCCAGAATGGACGGTATTACCGCCCGTCTGACTCTCATGCAAGGAAGATGCATTCCCGGCAGAGGTATTGTTGAAGCTGTCTGGAAAGTTCGACGTTGAAGCCGACTCAGACAGCGACTGGTTTCTCTTCCGGTTTATGATCTCCCGGGCATCAAGAGTTGATTTTTTACTTCTCACCGGCCGCTGAGTCCGGCGAGTATTATTGGTGTTCTTCCCAAGAAGGAGAATTTTTTACCAATCAATGGTCCCGGCTGCCTTCTCCTTTGGATGAGGAGTGGGCTGCCAGTTTCTGACTGACTTTCCCTTCTCTGGAGGAGTTTTCTTCGCCGACTGACCTTTACTTGGGCCAACCCGGCTTTTGGTGATCAGCTCTTTAATTTCAACCGTGAAACTTGTCATGAATCTCATTAGTTCGTCTCGGGTGACAGGGGCTGATCCAGCTGCCGTTTGGGTTTCCCCTTCCGGCTGCCCATTGGGTCTCCTCGGACCCGCCTGGGAGGCACCTCGCTCCAAAGTCTCTCTGGGCCGGATGCGCTTGATTCTGAGAGAGTCGTCTTCGGCTGTAAAGGTTTCGACCTAAGGATCATCATCCTCCTGGTCTGTAAAGACTTCTGGGTCATCGCCCAGACGGTTAGGGGGTGGTACAGACTCTTGAACCATCTTCGAGGTACTCTCCCCACAGACGGCGCCAAATGTTTTGGGTGTTTTTGTCCCTCGGGAGAGTTACGTCACGAAGTCTGATCAGGCTGAGCTGTACCTGCAAAATAACGGAGACTCCGGGTGGTTGGAGCTCCGCCTCCGACGGTCAAGTTAGTAACTTGAAACGGAATAAAGAGAACGGAAATTTAGGGGGGTATCTGCTCGGATTCCAAGCTCAGGTGTTTCTCTGATGTGAGAGAATGCTAGTGTAATAAATGGTAAAACGTGCCCTCAAAAAGAGGGACATCTCCCTATTTATAGGGTCCTTGGGAATTGTGCCCCTGATTAGGTCACTGTACCCTAATCAGTGGTGGGCTGCGCCGCTTTGCGGCTTTCTCGGGATTTGGGCCTGAAGGCCGCCTTTTTCCCTTAATTTCTGGAGTGACACGTGTCAAGCAGGGATTGGTCCACTTTGGGCCATCTTGAGGATGACACGTGTCATCCTCTGATTGGACCACGTGGCGGGGTAAAATTACCCTAAACAGCTTCCACCCACTTGGTGAAATAATCCATATCCACTAGAATATAGCTCTTTCCCCCTAGTGCAGGCGTATAAGGACCTAGAATGTCCATGCCCCATTTAGAAAACGAGACTAGGATGTGGATTGTCGTTAGATCAGTAGCCGACCGATGGATTAGCTTGCCAAATCTTTGACACTTGTCACATTTTTTAACAAACTCCATGGCGTCTGACTCAAGAGTGGGCCAGAAATAGTTGACATGATAGAGTCGTATCACCTAATCAAAAGTAATTCCTAAAACCACTAACTAATAATAGATAGGGAAGTAGGGTCGAATCCACAGGGAAACGAGTCTTTCTATTCCTAATTAATTAATATAATCTAGATTACAAAGTAACCAAATTTGTTGTGAAAGGAGTTAATCTAAGGAGAATAAAGGTAGTGAAGAATTAAAGTAAGGAAGAATAAAAGTAAGGAGAAATCAATTAAAAAAAGCCTAGGGCATAGGTTCACCAATAAATAACATTCCAGGGTAAAACATAATAATCAATCATCAATGCATCAACTAATCAGATCATAAAGGGCTTTTGCTACGTATTACAATCACAGTATTAATCTACCGGCATTAAATCTCAACTCTCGAATCTCGACTTAACCATTTATAAATTAACATGCCTATTAAAACTAAGCTTAAATATCAATTCTCATCTCTCGAATCTCGAATCAATATTGCTTAACTCATACATAAAAGCTCTGCGCAAATCTAGTTGCATAGCATAAAATCAATCAATAGGAAATTAATCTAGCATTGACAATCAATAACAATAAATTACCCCTTTCATATTATTTATGGATCCCCATAAACCCTAGAAAGAAAACTACTCACGCATAATTAAAACTAAACTAATCAAAGCAATTAAAGAAAGCATGATTAAAAGCAAGAACAAGAGATTAAAGAAAATAATAATAATAAAAAATCAATATTAAAGGAAACTACCAAAATAGAATAAAAATAATAATCATAAAACAAACTAGAAGCAAAAGTAATTAGTGTTAATACAAAATAGACGAAAAGCGAGATAAAACAAAAACTTAAGAAAATCCTAACTAGCGAGTTACGGAAATCTAAAACTAAGAATAAAGAAAATTAGAAAAGTAAAAGAAAACTAACTACCTAACTGTCTAACCTATGGGAGGTTATATAAACGGAGGGTTGAGAGAGATGTAGAAGTGTATCGTAGGGGTAAAAATTGGTCATTTCATGCGGGATTAAAACTTTGCCCTTTTAGATTCAGTGGTACAAAATACACTCTTAGTGGTACAAAATATAATTTTAGTGGTATTTAAAAAAAGGTTCAAATGTCTAATTAGACTGTCAAATAATACCATTAGAGCTCAGTGGTACAAAATACACTCCCAGTGGTACTCAATGTGGTTTTAGTAGTACTTATAAAAGTCCTCAGTGGTACAAAATATACTCTCAGTAGTTGTGGTCCCAATTTTTTTTTTGTCGTTTTTGCACGTGAAACCATTTATGAAAAGTTTTAGTGGGGCCCACACCACCTTTTTCACTCTTCCTATCTCTCTATTTCTTTCTCTCTCTTCTTTTCACTTTTACGTTATTTTAATGATTTTGAGACATTTACCTTTGTCTCACAACATTCCATTTGTACTTCCTCAACCTATGGTACTACTGCACCTTATATAAACACAAATCACCGACACAACTATAATCAAGTGGGCCTAAACAACTAGCCCACTATGATGAAGTGAAAAGCTCGTAGCAACACTCTCGCCCGACCGGGCCAGCTACCGCCCGAACAGGCCCGGTCATAATTGGGCTTCAATGGTCCATGATATGTCCAATTTATATTGTATTTTACCCCCGTCCCTTGGTCATAATTAGTAGTGTTTTTGGCTCTTTTGAGCCACTTTTATTACTAACTAGTGTTTTTGTAGTTTTGGTTGAGTTTTGCATGAAATTGCACTTTTGGAGCATTTTCCCGGGTTTTCATGGATCAAATACGGATATTAGAGGAGTACGACCATCTTTGAAGCCCAAGGCCGGTTAGAGCCATTGAACCGGTGAGTAAGGGCTTGGTATATGTGATACCGGGGCATTTGGAACAAGTATTCAAGACCCGAAGAGGAAATCAAGATTGGCCCGAAAAATTGAAGCCCAATTGGAGTCCAAATAGTGGCCCAAGAGAGCCGCCCGTCCAAAGAGGCTGGCGCCCGGAGGCGCGCCTAGCCGGGCGAGGGAAGCAAAGGCTGGCGCCCGAACTCGCGCCCGGCCGTGCGCGAGATTTGTACTTGAGAGGAAAAAGGCGCGCCCGATCGAGTAGTGCCTCGCCTGATCGGGCGCGTGTTATTGTTAGGAGACGATTAGCGTCGTTTAAGTTTGTTTTAGTTTAGGATTCTTGCTTAATATAAATACTTTTCCGTTAAGCGAGTTTATCACCTTTTACTCTCTCTTAATTCTTTCTTAGATTTTTCTCTCTCTACTTAGCTTTTAGATTAGTTTCTCTCTCATATACTTTGTTCTTAACTCTATTCTTAATTCCAGATTTCTTTGGTAACGATTTCTCTTCTCTTAATCTTAGTTATTTATTTTATTCCTTTGATCATGTCTTGCTTTATTTCTTTAATTAGTTTAGTTTTTATTATGTGTTTCTAGGGTTTATGGGGATCCATAAATAATATGAAAGGGTAATTTATTGTTGTTAATTGTCAATGCTAGATTAATTTCCTATTAATTGATTTAATTCTCTGTGACTAGATTTGCGCAGATCTTTTATGCATGAGTTTAACAATATTGATTCGAGATTCGACATATGAGAATTGATGTTTAGGTCTAGTTTCAATAGGAAGGTTAATTTATAAATGGTTAAGTCGAGATTCGAGAGATGAGATTTAATACCGGTAAATTAATTGTGTGATTGTAATACGTAGCGAAAGCCCTTTATGATCTGATTAATGTATGCATTGATGATTGATTATTATGTTTTACCCTGGAATATTATTTATTGGTGAACCTATGCCCTAGATCCTTTTATATATTGTTTTCTCCTTATTCTTAATCTTCGTAGTTTAGTTTCCTTCGATCATTATATTTTGGTTAATTTATAATCTAGAATATATTAATTAATTAGGAATAAAAAGACTCGTTTCTCTGTGGATTCGACCCTACTTCCCTATCTGCATTAGTTAGAGGACTTAGGTAATACTTTTGATTAGGGGATACGACTTTACCCTGTCAAAATTTTGGCGTCGTTGCCGGGGAAACGATTTTATTTTTATTTCTAATTATTATTAGAGTCTAGATTATTTTTAATTTTTAATTTTGTTTTTTTTTATGAGTTGAAAATATCCATGCTTACGCCACTACAAGAATTATATAATTTTTATGCAGCACCTAACTACTGTAGTTGTCAATGTCTTTGTCATGAAAATCCTGAATGCCCTTATAGTGAGTTTTTTGTGCGTTCTCCAGATGATTTTAGAGTCTTTCCATACATATATGATCATATTCGGAAACGATTAGTTGCTAATGAAAGTTATTGGAAGGCTCTTGATGAAAAAGTCTATGGACACTATAATAATGTGAATGTTATTGAGGATGAAGAACCATCGGTTATAGAATTTGTGGTTGAAACATCATTGGTTGACGAACCGGTGATTGAAAAATCATTAGTTGTAGAAACGGTGGTTGAAAATTCCTTTGTTGATGATGAGGTTATTAGTGAGGGTAAAATTTTCAAGTCATTATTGGATGATAAAGACAATGACTACCTCCATGTTCGTTCTATTAATTCTAAATTTTTAACGGAGGAAGTAGAAGGTTGTGGTGTATTTTTCATCTCTCTCTTTTGATTTTTCCTTCTACCTTGAGTTATCTTTATGCGCTCCTAACCTTTTCTTTGTAGGTATTAATGTGCTTGCAATTAAGCCCTATATAGTGTTTAATGAAATGTTTGCAGGAGCATTTGATAAGTTACTCAAGGCGTTGAATTCTTCCGATTGAGAGAAGGATAATGGTCGAGCGCGACCTTGATAAACTAGCGCTTTGCGAGAGGCAACCCGTACTTTAATTTGCTTTTTAGTTTAGTTTTTTCTTATTTTTGTGTGTGTGTTTTATTTATTTTATTTATTTTTTTTAGAGAGGTAAGGGGAGTGTAACTAATGCTTGTGGGAGTTTTTTTTGTGCAGATTTTGAGCTAGAGAAGGCTTCATTCACGCTGGAACTGCACTCGTATTCGATTGGGCAGAGCTCGCCCGATCGGGCGCGCGTACGCGTCAGCAAACTTTGACAAGCCATAACTTTTGCATTTCTTATTTGATTTTTACGTGTAACCTGTCGTTGGAAAGATCTTCACGTTTAGTTTCCAATTCAATTAGAATCATTGTATTATCATTTATATATAAAAAGTTATGATCAGAATAGTGAACCTGACTCAAATTTGAACTTTTTCCCACTAACACTTTGTTTCTTTCTTGCCCAATTTTGTTCGACAGAGATGCATTGCAATCCTCGAGGCTTTGGTGACATTGATGTGGTGATGATGAAGAGTAGTCACCTTGACTACTAGCTTTTCTTTAAGACGATGAGGACATTGTCTGATTTAGCTTGGGGGGAGGTTCGCGTGTTCGTATGGTACATCTTTCACTCTCTCTCTTCTCTTTTTACTTTTATTTTTCTTAGTATAGATTTTATTGCTTTCTTAGGTTAGTTTTATTCCAATGAATTATGAATCATGCTTCCATGTGCCCTTTTTTTTTGAAATTTTTCGAAATTGTTTTGATTCTTGGTTATTGATGATAAATATGAAGGATTAGTTGATCATGATTTGATGTTTGATTGCCTTGAAACCTTAACATGCGTCAATTTTGCCAACTATTTGTGAATATGGTGCTTGACTAGTTGATTTGGTTAGGAATGTGTGATAGTTCCTAGTATGTCAAGGAATTTGAGTATTGGTTTGCAACTTTGAGTAATGTTTATATGACTCATTATTATGCACATTGTGGAGGACGAAGGCATTTGTTCTTTTAGGTGGCCTGAATATGATTTAGATACATTTATTCCCTTCTTGATACCCATGTTGTTGCTTGTGCCCTTTTGTTGTTTATTAGCCACATTACAAGCCTATATGAGCCCCATTGGTTACTAGACCCAAGCTTGGCTTGGGGGAGCTATTAGTTGGTGAGGTGAAGGTGTTGTGATGTGCACTTTATTTGCACAATGTAGGAATAAAAGAAGAGTGAATGTTCTTTTGAAATTGTGATTGGAAAAATGTTGATAGTTTGTGTTTCAAAGTTGAAATTTTTCCAATGTGAGATAAAAAGGAAAAAAAAAGAGCAAAGAAAAAAAATTGTTTCAAATGTTCTATGTGAAGGTTGCTCAAGAAAAAAAATTCAAAAAAAAATCAAGAAAAAACGAAGTTCAAGTTTGAAAAAAAAAGAAAGAAAAGAAAAATAAGTAGTTTAAAGTTTGTTTTAATTCACTCTATTTCTTATTATCATATTTTGTAAGTGAATGTGTAAGTGTTGGGATTGTTTGGTGAACTTTTGTAGAGTTGGTTGTGTTGGAGATGTTGATCATTATTTATTTTGATCATGGGTTTTATTAGGATTTGCTCCCTTTAAGCATAGCTTTTCTCTCACTTATTCCCAAATTTATCCTACCCTTTACCCTAACCTTACATTACAAGCTTTAAAGACCTTCCGACCTTTGTGCATAGAGTTGTATGAATGTAAAAGTGTTGTTTGTAAATGCAAGTTATTATTTGACATATTTCGAGTCGACTAGTAGGTTGAGCGTACATTTTTTTATACACATGAGAGTGTGAGTTGGGAGGGCATTGTTCACATAAAGGGGTTGGTTGGAGAGCGATCGAGTACATCTTTTACTCGCCACATAAATGAGAGTTGAGTGTGTGAGCACTAGTCTTGAATTCTATATGCTCTTGTGGTTTGCTCTATTTGACAATTGTCATGGATGAAGGGTAATTGGATGGATTTGATTGATTGATTTTGAAGCATGTTTGTTGGATTTACCTTGAATTGTTTGTGCTTGATTTTTACTTTTTGGGGTGAAGCACATTTATTTATTCATTGATGAGATCTTTGCTTAGGGACAAGCAAAGGTTTGGCTTTGGGGAGTTTGATATGTCCAATTTATATAGTATTTTACCCCCGTCCCTTGGTCATAATTAGTAGTATTTTTGGCTCTTTTGAGCCACTTTTATTACTAATTAGTGTTTTCTAGTGTTTTTGTAGTTTTGGTTGAGTTTTGCAGGAAATTGCACTTTTGGAGCATTTTCCCGGGTTTTCATGGATCAACTACGGAAATTAGAGGAGCACGACCATCTTTGAAGCCTAAGGCCGGTTAGAGCCATCGAACCGGTGATTAAGGGCTCGGTATATGTGATACCGAGGCATTTGGACCAAGTATTCAAGACCCGAAGAGGAAATCCAGATTGGCCCGAAGAATTGAAGCCCAATCAGAGTCCAAATAGTGGCCCAAGAGAGTAGCCCGGCCAAAGAGGCTGGCGCCCGGAGGCGTGCCCGGCCGGGCCAGGGAAGCAAAGGCTAGCGCCCAAACTCGCGCCCGGCCTGGCGCGAGATTTATACTTGAGAGGAAAAAGGCGGGCCCGATCGGGCGCGTGTTATTGTTAGGAGACGATTAGCGTTGTTTAAGTTTGTTTTAGTTTAGGATTCTTGCTTAATATAAATACTTTTCCTTCAGCGAGTTTATCACCTTTTACTCTCTCTTAATTCTTTCTTAGATTTTTCTCTCTCTACTTAGATTTTAGATTAGTTTCTCTCTCATATACTTTGTTCTTAACTCTATTCTTAATTCTAGATTTCTTCGGTAACAATTTCTCTTCTCTTAATCTTAGTTATTTATTTTATTCCTTTGATCATGTCTTGTTTTATTGCTTTGATTAGTTTAGTTTTTATTATGTGTTTCTAGGGTTTATGGGGATCCATAAATAATATGAAAGGGTAATTTATTGTTGTTAATTGTCAATGCTAGATTAATTTCCTATTGATTGATTTAATTCTCTGTGACTAGATTTGCGCAGATCTTTTATGCATGAGTTTAACAATATTGATTCAAGATTCGACAGATGAGAATTGATGTTTAGGTCTAGTTTCAATAGGCAGGTTAATTTATAAATGGTTAAGTCGAGATTCGAGAGATGAGATTTAATACCGATAAATTAATTGTGTGATTGTAATACGTAGCGAAAGCCCTTTATGATCTGATTAATGTATGCATTGATGATTGATTATTATGTTTTACCCTGAAATATTATTTATTGGTGAACCTATGCCCTAGATCCTTTTATATATTGTTTTCTCCTTATTCTTAATCTTCGTAGTTTAGTTTTCTTCGATCATTATATTTTGGTTACTTTATAATCTAGATTATATTAAATAATTAGGAATAAAAAGACTCGTTTCTCTGTGGATTCGACCCTACTTCCCTATCTGCATTAGTTAGAGGACTTAGGTAATACTTTTGATTAGGGGATACGACTTTACCCTGTTAGTCCATCTCCCTTTTGTTCCTGAACTTGGGCTTTTATAATTCATTATCCCTAGTTTCTTCGCTTCTTTGGTCTGTGAAATAATAGCTTGTAAAATCTTGGACCTCCTTTTGTCTCGAGCCCTTAATTACTGGATTAAATTTCTCTAACTCGGCCTTGGGATTGAAATATACAGTCATACAATACGATTAAACTCCAATATATTTGTAGTGGTTCAATAAGCTCGGAAATTGTCATAAATCTGCAAATTCCTACAAAATAATGCCAACTCTACAAAAACACTAGAAAACGTATATTAGTAATAAAAATAGCTCCGTTGAGCTCAAATAAGCACAAATGTGACCATGGGATGGGGAATAAAAAAAAATATATATATATATAATAGACTCATTAATAGTGTCGCCTTGCTTTAACGGCCAAAGATCACCCGCCTGCATAAGTGGCGCTGTATCATGCATGCAATTCTTCGAGAACTTCTTTCCCCTTTTCTGGGGTGACACACTTTAGTAGAGGCTTCAAAAACCCTGCTTTGAAGAGTTCTCCTTCCCTCATCTCGAAGTTTGCAGCACTCTTCTTTAGTACAGGCGCCTCCTGGGGTGAATTAAGGAGCGTGTCGTCTGTCAGATATGCCCGAATGCCATCCATCAAGGTAGAGCTTCGGTCAAGTACTCTATCGGGCTCTTCATCGGATATACTCCTTTTTCCATAACTTCCCAAAAGACTGACCGAGGGGTATCACAAGAGGCGGAGGATGCCAATTTTGACAAAGCATCTGCCTGGTTGTTTTCAGGGCACTTAACTTAGATGAAATTCTTCAAGTGTCCCAGCTTCAGCTTTGACCGCCTGCAAGTATTTGATTGTAGTCGGATGGGTGGCTTCATACTCACCATGGTATTGGCTAACGAATAACTGAGAGTCTGAGTAGGCATGAATTTTTGTTGCCCCTACCGCCTTGCACATGCGAATGCAGGCTTACAGGGCTTTATATTCCGCCTCATTATTTGAGGCCTGAAACTTGAATCGTAGTGCATATTCATATTTATCTCCTTCCGGGGACTTACAAATTATGCCTGCACCACACCCGTTCATTGTAGAGCTCCCATCTACATGAACCCTCCAAACCCGATCAAGGTTATCCAGAGCAACCGTCTTTCGACAATGAAGTCGGCAAACGCCTGACCTTTCTTGGTTCGTAGGTGATTTCAAGACTTTGCATTTCAATAGCCAATTTGAGCATTCTGTCGAATGACTCCAGGGTTGTCATTGGCCGCTTGAGGGTTGATGTGTATAGATCACCATCGGATGTGCCAAGAAGTATGGTTTCAACTTCTTAACAACCATGTAAAGAAGCAAGGACAAATTTTTCAACCACAGGGTACCGGAGTTCGACATTTCTGAGAACATGGCTAATAAAATAAACTGGGAGCTTAATACTGTCTCTCTCAGCAAGGAGAACGGCGCTGAGATCATGATCTGAGACGGATAGGTACATGTAAAGCGTCTCCTTTGGCAGAGGGCTAACAAGCCTTAGTAGGGAGTGTAAATGTTCTTTCAATTTCTAAAAGGCTGCCTCAACATCATCTCCCCATTCAAATCTAGTATTCTTCCTGATTGCTTGGAAGAACTAAAGACATTTGTCACCAGATCGGCTAAGGAATCTCCCAAGCGCAGTCAGACAACTGGTAAGCCTCTAAGCTTCCTTGATAGTGCGGGGTGACTTCATGTCAATCACCGCCTGTATATTCTCAAGGTTAGCCTCTATCCCCTTTTGACCAATCAAGAATCCAATAAACTTCCCAGACTCTCCACCAAAAACACATTTTTTGGGATTTAACATAACCTTATGCTGCCCGAGTGTGGTGAACGTTTCTCGGAGATCATCAAGGTGATCTGTCTGTTGCTTGGATTTTACTATCATGTCATCAATATACGCCTCTACATTCCTCCCAATTTGATTAATGAAGACTGTATTAATCATCCGTTGGAAAGTAGCCGACGCATTCTTCAAGCCAAACGGCATCACTGTGTAACAAAATAACCCTTGATCAGTAACGAAGGTCGTCTTCTCTTGATCTTTTTTCCACAGGCGTATCTGATGGAAGCTGGAGTAGGCATCAATAAAACTCATAAGGCATGCCCGCCTATAGAATTGACCAGGCTGTCGATCTTTAGAAGCGGTAATTGTCCTTTGGGCAGGCCCTGTTCAAGTTAGTGTAGTCACACAAATGCGCCAAGTACCATTCGGCTTCTTTACAAGCACCACGTTCGCAACCCAATTAGGGAAGTTACATGGGTGAATGAACCTAGCGTCTAACAATTTTTTGACCTTGGTAGCTGCCGCCTGACTTCTCTCCTCGTCGTGATTTATTTTCTTTTGCCGGATGGGCTTCTCTTTAGGATCCACGACGAGTTTGTGGACAGCAAGATCCGGGCTGATGTTTGGAATCCCTTCCACTTAAAAGGCAAATATGTCTATAAATTCTTTTAGCATGCAGGAGGTGCAAGTCTGCACCCAACCTTTCAAAGGTAGTTGTCCCCGCCTTAACAGTTCGTTCTGGACGGTTGTTGTCCAGAGGAATATCAATGTGCTCGCCAACCGGCTAGGGATGGGGATCATCTAACCGTTCCCCGGTCAATGATTGCTATTTTTTCTCCTTCTTCACCTCCGCTAGCTGATTAATTTTTCTTTTCTTTACGGCTGTTGGAGGGGTGAATCAGGGTCCTTGACATCGTCAAGGTCTATTGGCTCCTTCGGTTGACCGGTTGCAGTAGTCGTTGATTTGACATCTTAGAGATAACACTCCCTTGCTGTCTTCTGATCCCCATTGAGGAAGCCAACAGAGCCATCATCCTTTTTATACTTGAGAAGCATGAGAGCTGGGATGATGACGGCCTTACACTCATTCAAAGTGGGCCGACCAAGAATAATGTTGTAGGCGGTCAGCTCTTTAACTACTAGAAATTGGACGATCATATGTTTCCCTTTTCCCTTCTACCCCAGCCGGATGGGTAGATCAATCTTTCCGACTTAGTACACGACCCCTCCACCAAATCCAACTAGTGGGTAGGAGACATCGCGCAAATTGTCAAGCTTGTAGTTAAGCTTGGACAGACACTTGTAGCTGATGAGATCAGAGGAGCTACCCGTGTCTATAAGGATCCAACCAACCAGCTGGTTGGCGAACTTACACTCAATGAAAACTGGGTCGTCATGCGGCCCGCAAACTTTGTCCCGGTCCTTCTTAGTGATGAGGACGTCTGGGAATATTCCACCAGTAGACACCTTTCCATCATCAACTAAGTGGATCATCTTCTTTATATGATCCTTGGTGCCTCGGATTGTCGGGCCACCACATGCGAATACGCCTGCTATTGTGTAGACCGGATCCTTGTCGGTGTCCGAGCTACTACTAGGCTGGACAGTCTTAGACAACTGCCCTAGATTTGTCTTGGAAGTCGCTTTGGACTTCGAGCAATAGGACTTCAGCAAGCCCTTGTCTGTCAGACGATCCAACGTCCGCTTGAGACTGTAGCAGTCGTTAGTGTCATGACCTACTTCCTCATGAAAGAGACAATATTAATTCTTGTTCCGCGACTGAATGAAACTCTTCATAGGATTTGGCTTCTTAATGGTCAGCCGGTCTTTTCCCTCCACGAAGATGGAGTGGCAGTCTTTATTGAATTCGTACTGTGAGACATACAACTTGAATTCCTTCCTTTTTTTTTTGGACGGCTCATCAGGCTCATTAACCGCCCAAACTTCTTTTCTCTTTTTGCTCTCTTCAGCTTTCTGAGCCGGCTGAGCAAACCGACTCTCTTTTTGAATGTCGGACTTCTTAGAGTTCGACTGATGGCTGGACGAGCAGAGGTCACTGGCTTGAATAAAGCTCTCCGCCTCTATCAACGCCTCTGGAAGGGTGAAAATCTCTTTCGAACAAGGTCAAAATTAAAGGTTGACCCATCCTTCAGACCCTTGAAGAAGTCCATATAGGCTACCTCGTCAGACATCCCCTGGATTTGAATTCTCACCAGGTTGAACCGCCTGACATAGGAGCGGAGCCCTTCTCTCTCTCCCTGACTTAGACTTATTTTCTTAGTAGGGATGTCCATTGAGAAGTTGGAGGCAAACAGGAAGGCAAGCTTCCTAAAGCTGTCAATGCATCCGGTTGGCAGGTTGGCGAACCATTGTTGGGTTATGCCCTTTAATGTAGCCGGGAAGCATCAACACCACATAGCGTCCTCCAACCCCTGTATGTGCATATGGTTTGAGTAAGCCATGAGATGGTCCTTTGGGTGGGTGGTACTGTCATAAGCACCCACCAACACATTATAAACCTTAGTTGGCCGTGCCACCTTAATTATCTCCTTGGTGAACGCAGAAGTTTGTTCACCAAGTTTGAGCAGATGGAGCTGGCAGTCCAAAGGTGGGACATTGTATGCCGCCTGACCTCTAAAGAGGGTCGGCTACATGAAATGAGGAGAATACGGACCGTAGACCATAGGGGGTACGTATGACACATTCCCAATTATCTGAGGGCTAGAATGAACGGCATTACCGCATGTACGGATCTCATGAAAGTATTGGATATCCTTGCAGATGTTTTTTTAAAGCTTTCTGGAAAGCTCAAGGTCGAGGCTGACTCAGACAGCTGCTGATTCTAATTCTACTTGATGACATGTCGAGCGTTGGTGTAAGTCTTCTTGTTGCCATCCGGATGAACAGCACGGATGAACTTCCTTGTGCCCGTCAGGGGCAGAAGGATCTTTGTCCAGTCAATGGCATGCGTAGTCTTCTCCTTGGGATGTGGAGTAGGCTGCATGTCCCTGACTGGCTTCTTCCTTGCAGTTCGAGGAGACTTTTTGGCCGACTGACCCTTGCAAGAGTCAACCGTTTTCTTTTCGATCAGGTCCTTGATCTCACCCTTGAAACTTGTCATGAATTTCATGAGCTCGTCTCTAGTTACAGGAGCCTAACCTCTAGCCGACTGGGTTTCCCGTTCCGGCTAACCAGGGGGCCTACTGGTACTCGCCAAGCTATCACCTCGTTCCAGAGTATCTCTGGGACGGATGCGCCTAGAAATGAATGAGCCATCTTTGGCCACATATGTTTCAACATATGAGGATGATCATCCTCCTGGTCCGTAAAGACCTTCGGCTGATGAGCCTTTGGGTCAGGAGGCGGTACAGACTCTAGAACCATCTTTGAGGTACTCTTCCCACAAACGACGCCAAATGTTTTGGGTGTTTTTGTCCCTCGGGAGAGTTACAGCTCAAAGACTAATCCGACTACACCTGTACCTGCAAAACAACTGAGACATCGGGTTGTTGGAGCTCCGCCTCCGACGATCAAGTTAGAACGCATAGGAGAATGTTAAAAAGGTGCGGAAAGTAAAAAGGATCTTCTCGAATTCTGAGATCAGGTGTTTTACTAATGTGAGAGAATGTAGGGTATGCTGTAATAAATTGTAGGTGTCCCCAAAATGGGGGTCATCTCCCTATTTATAGGGTCATTTGGAAATGTGCCCCTGATTAGGTCATTCTGACCTAATTTTGTTAGGCTGTGCCAAGTTACAGCTCTCTTGGGATTTGGGCCCTTGAAGGCCGCCTTTTCTCCCAGATTTTTGGAATGACACGTGTCAAATGGGGATTGGTCCAATTTGGACAAATCGGGGTATGACACGTGTAAAGATTTGGTTGGCCCACGTGGCATGGGTAAAATTACCCAAAACACCTTCGGGTCACACCCAAGCAACTTACGAACCGAAGCGACGAATTAATTCAAAAGGAATTAATGAGTCACCCGAGTAATTAATATTTAGACGTCGGAAATTCGAGCTTGGAGCGTCGAAACCGAGCGTCGAAAGTCGAGTTGAAAATGATAAAAAGACGATACGAAAAAAACTAATAAATCAACATGATGACCAAAATACCCATAGCATTAGAAAGCCGAGTGTTAAGGGCATGGCGAGCTAGCAGCCCGCACTTGATGAGAGGGCTTGCTAGCAGCAGCCCACGGCTACAGCAGCCCGCACGCAAGTGCTGGGTCTACTTGGCGTGGGTGACAGCAAGCTGTGGCTGCCCACTTGAGTTGCCTTGGTACCCAAGTGGGGCTGCCTTATGGCGCAAGCCAAGAGGAGAATAAGGCGATGTGTTGACTGGTTTTTAAAAGGGGAGTGGGGAGCAAGTTTGGCGTGGGTGACAGCAAGCCGTGGCAGCTCACTTGAGTTGCCTTGGTACCCAAGTGGGGCTGCCATATGGCGCAAGCCAAGAGGAGAATAAGGCGATATGTTGGCTGGTTTTTAAAAGGGGAGTGGGGAGCAAGTTTGGTCCCCCCCTCCCCCCGTTCTCCAAATGGTCCTCACCTAACCTCTCATGTGAGCTTGACACTTGTTGATTTATTAGTAGCTTGATTATTTATTTTATTTTAGATTTAAAATAAAATGGAAAAAAAAAATCTCCCACATGGAAAGATGATGGGAATTTTTATGAGTCTATGCCTATAAATACCAACTTTAGGTGTTGGGATTCTTCACTTGAGTAAGTGTTGAAAAAGGCATCACAGTGTGAAAACCTTTAAACACAAATTACTCGGGTTCAGGTCGGGCCTTGCTAACTCCAAGGCAATAGATCGAGTTCGGTGCTCGCGTTGCGGGTGGACTTTGTTGGAGGTTGTAGGGAATAAATTTCAAGCGTTAACCCCTAGCTCGAACCCCACTGTGATCATACACTTAATTATGGTGGCGTCCAAAAGTGAAAAAGATAGAGCAAATGAGTCGCCAACAAGTTTTAGGAACTTGTAAACCGTTCACGAGGTGAAGGTTACACCCCTTAACGATCCAAGAGATCGTCAACTCCATAAGGTCTAGAACCAAATAAGGGTTCGAGGATGAAGGTACAAATCCAACCTAAAAGAGATTGAACCTGCCCTAATAATAGGCCTCTACTTTATTCTAATCGTATTCATGTGCGCTTTTTGACTAACATGCATTCAATAGGATTAACCCTAAACCTGTTTATCTATGTTGGTTGAATTTAATGCACAAATAAACTATTATTGGAGATCACTTGAATTATAATCATAATTAACCCTAACAAGATTATTAATTATCTTATTAAGCGTGAATACAAGTACCAATTCCCTTTAAACATGCATAAAAGGACGTGATCAAGCAATAACAATAAATATATCAAGCGACATAATAATCATAATAATAATAATAAAATCATGACAATAAAATTATAATCATAATAAAGATAATAATAATCATAAAAATAATAATCATAATAATAATCGTCATAAATAAAATAATAATAATAATATTCATAATCATCATAAATTATAACAATTATAATCATAATCATGTTCATGTTAATATTAAAGCATAATAAAAATAGCAAGATCCTAGGCATGATACTAACAAAATTAATAACAAATCCTAGCATGTCACTAAGCAATAAAAATTGAATCTTTAACCCTAACATGATACTAACAATCATAAATATTAGAAAGAAGATAGGAAGCATCATAACAATCATATTAAGCATTAAAGTTACCTTAGACATGATACTAGGAATATCATAATAACAATTTAAACATGATTTCTACATCATAACATCAATAAAAAACATTAAAGTACTTACTTTGATGCCTCGTACCTCTTTCTAATAACAAAATACACACGTTAGTAACTTCAAGAACAATAAATAAACAACAGTTAAATTAAATAATTGAAAGAGAGATTTGTGACCAAACTCTCAGAAATTAAACCTTTCACGTCTAGGGCGAAGGCAACTTCGAATATGGCTAGGTGTTTCTAGATCTTGCGAATGCGGAATTTTGTATGCAAAAGACTAGTTTAGAAAAGAAAGATAGAGATGGATGAATGATTAAAAGAGAATCTTGATGAGAATTAATGAATGATTGCGAATGAAAACTGATTGTAGGTGAATATTAATTAGAACTGATTGTTGATGATAATTGGTGAATGAAAACGGAGTTTTTACGACGTTATTTATAGAGAAAATCAGCCAAAAAGTTAAAATTAACAAAACAGAGTCTGGCGTAACCGAAACAGAGCTGGCGCCAGGCACCAACACTAGCGCCAGGCGCCAATGCCTGGAGTCAGGCGCCAGGCCTGTTTTTGACGCGTTTTCGAAAATCAGATAAGTTTGCCGTACTGGAGGATAAAATTGTATCTTTTCCTCGAAAATGCTTTTTGATTTTAATTAAAATTTTGAAAAGTCAACGAAAGTCAATTTATCAATGATAATTGAATTAGGAATGAAAAGAACCTTCTAGAAGAATCTAGAAGACCAAAACCATTCCTAATTGCATTAGGAATGATAAATCATATTAGGCCCTCCCCTAGATCATTGGGCCGTATATAAGGCTCAAACCGGGCCCAGTTTAGTAAATTGGCCATAACTTCCTCAATATTCATCGGAATTGGGCTTATAATATATCGTTGGAAAGCTCTTGTCAAGCCCCATCCAAATACACTACTATTGGACCCATATCATGGACCAACCAAACTGGATTGTCTATTTTCTTAAAATAATTTTTTAAAAATAGAGAGAAGAGAAAAGAAATTAAAACTATCCGCAACACTAGACTTTCCACACTTTCGCTTCATTCGATTATGATTTGACGTGAAAGGTACTCATCACCGGGTTTGGTTTTGGGGAGACACAAATGGGTGTCTACAGAAGCCCCCACTTTGACTGAGTTTGGAGAAACACGAGTTTCGAAAACAAAAGTCAAAGTATCGATAGGGACGGAGAATGATTCAGAACGTTCTGCGATCCTAAACCACTCTTGTAACGCCGATACCTGCAAACTAGCGTTAGTTAAACAAATAAAAGAGTTAAGAAACGCGTATCTTGCACCGTCGAGCACACGTCTCTGAAAGTAACCAATTTGCTGCCGCTTTACTGTTTTGATGACCTCCTACAAGCTAGAGAATGCCATCCCGCTTGAAAACCGCTACGCCTGTAACTGCTTCCAAATTGGAAGATTGCTTCGCCTGAAACGATCCTCCTCCGCATTGATAATATTCCACGTCCAAGGGAATACCATCGAAGATTATTTCTCTCGAAACAATCCTCATCCGCATTGATAATATTCCGCGTCCAAGGGAATACTATCGAATAATCTCCAGTTGTTTGTGACAACTCTCCAAAGCTAAGGAATGTTGCCAAAGATTTCCTCGGCCGAAGCTATCCTCATTCGATGCTAATTTTCCAAAGGAAATTAGCGAAGATCTCCGCCTGTCGATCTTTAAAAGCTCGCCTGGACTTTGCTCCTGCTACGCCTGTACGTCGGTGCTTCCGTTGCTTTGAACCTTTACGTCGGTGCCTTTACTGCTTTTGAACCATTATGTCGGTGCCTTTTGCGAATGAACCAGTATGTCGGTGCCTCTTGCAAATGAACCAATGCTTAGGCGCTTTAAGCTAAGTGAGACAATCTTTCATCAAGTCGATCACTTTACGTAATCAAGCCGATCATGTCAAATTGCTTAGAGGGGCTAACTTGCGTACCAAGGGACCCAAAATATATTGCAAAAAGATAAAACAACTCGACCGAGTGGCTGAGTGTCCAGGCGCCGCGAAATTGTTGAGCATGTCAGAGGGAACTAGTTCCCCTTGGTGATCTTACACGATCCCTGGTAGATGCTGTGCAGAGGAGCTACTGCATGTTGTTAGCTCTAGTTCTTGAGAATGTTGCGACACGATTTTAGCTCTTATCTTTTGTTAAGTAGCCCCCAGGTAATGCTCCACTGACTTGGTTTTGCTTTGTCCGGATGATGCTGCTGAGTTCGTGCCATCCCGCATGTTTATCCATTATATGGGTTCTTTGACAACTCTCTCGTGAGGTAATTTATACCTGTGCTTATTATTTTTTGACTTTGTATAGAACTTGGCCTTAAACTCATTTTTTTAAACATATTTTGTACATACATACTATTACGAGTTTATTGATGTTTGCTATTATTATGTGCATGTTTGTGTGTGCAAGAAAAAGTGTGAAAAACAATTTTGCGCAAAAATTCCGTCATTTTTATTATTGATGGAGGGTATCCGACTCTCTCCCTCAAAAAAGAAAAAATGAAAAAAGGAAAAATCAACTAAAAGATTATGTGTATAAAAACTTGGAAATTAATCTAAATAAAATCCAAAAAATAATAATATAATTAATATAATAGCTATTTTAATTAATTTTAAAAAAAGATAAAAAAGATGTTTAGAAAAGATAAACGGAGCCGTAAAGTCATTAGCCGACTCGAGTTTAGGATTAAAACGCGATTTAAGCAAGCGTGCCTGATGTGGCAACTTGGCGCCAGCTGGCGCAACGCAATGGTGTGTAGCACCACGCGCTACACTTGGCGTGTGGCGCCAAGCGCTGGCGGCTGGCGCCAATTACGGAGTCTGACGCCAATTGGCGCTGATTCGTATTTCATCCTAATTAAAACTGCTCGCAATTTGTGTATAAATAGCCCCCTGCCTAGCCAATTCTTCTCATAATTCGAGCAAATAAAATAATTCTTTGCCTTAGGAAAATAATACCATTTCTCTAGTCACCAAAACTTTCACCAATACACTCATGAATGGTGTCGATCTCTTAATGCTAAAGACAGAAAAGAATTAGATTTGTTCCACTTGGGGGGAATTTATGGCATCAAAGGGGTAGATCTTGACTTAGATTTCATACATACCGCTCTAGAATTTTCAAATGTTGATACTCATTGCTTTAGAATAGGGTATGATGAGATTAGCCCTTTGCCAGAAGAATTTGGTGCTATTTTAGGCTTCCCTGCAATAGACCTCATAGTAATCCCTAGAGTAGATGCATATTATGATAAGGATTTTGAGCGCTTCTTTAATTTAAAAGAAAGGGATTTATCAAAAATAGTATATGGCAACATAGTTAATTTGAAAGAATTTTCACGTCATTATTTTGATAAACCTCTTTCTGAATCTTTTCATATATATATAGAAGAAGGGCGTTCTTATTTTGCATGCTTAATCAATTTTTTCTTAGTAGTGGTAAAAATAATGAAGGCCAATCAATTATAACCACCGTTCTAGAACAAATTGAATCTGGGAGAAATCCAATGCCATTGATAGTTGGAGAGACCATGATTAGTCTCGATGAATTGAAAAGGAACCCAAAAGCACCTTTTCGCGGCTCTCCAATTTTATTACAGGTAGAAAAATAACCTTTTAATTACAGAAATCAAAAAAAAATATTTTTGTATTGTAATAATAATTTATTTGCATTGCAATTTTTTACAGATATGGCTAATGGAAAGGCTAGAATTAATTAGCCCTCCGGACAATATTGAGAAGTACACTCCCAATTGCTTCGTGAGGAGGAAGAAACGCTTCCCCAAAATTGGGCGCCATGGGTGGAGAAAGGTCTTCGAATCTCGCAATTTTGCTATCAAGTGGGTCGTCCCATGGTGAAAAATAGAAAAGATGGTTGGTGTGAACAAGCAACCTTTCTGCCGTCTTCCAAGTTTGTCTCGTATGACTTATTATTATCCCTGCAAGGTAAAAAGACAATACGGCTTGCTTCAGAATATTCCTTCCGGGGATCTTCGTCCTCCCTATGAGTACCCTGTTTCTCAAGAAGTAGACAGATTTGATGCTTACTGGAGTGCTAGACCTTTATGGGAAGTGATTACCCAAAAGGTTCCTCCTTCCTTTCCCAATGATGTGAAGAAGTGGTTGCTGAAGAAGCCTTCGAAGGATTCGAAGAAAGATTAGGGTAGAACTGATGTGAAGAGTCGTCTAGGTGACAGGGTGATTCCTGCCAAGGAACGCTTAGGTGCAAGAGTTGAATTCAAAACACCTGCGATGCCTAGGAAGAAAAGTGCTACCAAAGAGAAAGGGAAATGGAAAGCTGATACCACAGATAAAAAGGCTTGGGTGGAAAAGAAACATGGAGTACTAGCTGAAGGGGAGACTATCTACTCTAAGATTGAATGCAGGTCCTCTAAAGGATGCCTACTAGCTAAAGTTATGGATGAAGAGGAGGAAACAGACAAAAATTGGAAAAGGGCTAGAAAAGAAAAGAAAGATTAGGAGCATTGCTTAATTTCAAATTATTAGACTTAGTTTAAAATTTTCATTTAAAGTTAATTTATTTCAGCTTTATTTAAATTCCATCAATAATGTAATTTTATTTTATTAATGAAATTTCAGCTTTTAATTAAATTATTTACTTTAAATTTATTTTATTAAAGCAATGAAAACCGAAAAAAAATTAATTTTCCAGAAATTCTTCGAGTACGGAAGTCGAAAATTTTCCGAAAAACACTGAAATTTGCCCAGAATTTATCTGCAAATTGGCGCCGCTTATTTGCAATTAGCGCCTGCCAGTGCAGTCTGGCGCTAGGCGCCAATTCCATCGGCTGGCGCTGATGGTTGTTGGCTGGCGCCAGAGCTTACTCTGCGACGCCGATATTTTGTCAATCTTCTATTGAATTTTTAACTAATTCTAGGACGCGAGAATGTCGAAAAATAAGGTGGTCGCACCCGTAAAGGGCTGCCTACGTATCCTTTCTTAAGGACTCAGGCCAAACGTAGCTCTCTTGAGTATCCTACTCAAGTAATTATGGGTAGTTTTTCTTAAGTTGGTCAAGATTTGTCATGTTCGAGAATTCATTGCCATCCATATCAGTTAGTTTTGCTGCACCTCTTGACAGGATTGTTTTGACAATGTAGGGTCCAGACCAATTAGGTCTAAATTTTCCTCTTGGATCTAAAACATTTTTCCTTAGTGCTTTTAACACCAAGTCTCCTACTTTGATGTTTCTTGTCTTGACCTTCTTATTAAAATGCCTAGCCATGCGAGTCTGATAACACTGAGTGTGATGTAGAGCTTCTAGTCGTTTCTCATCGAGTAGAATTAATTCTTCATATCTTGCCCTAGTCCATTCAACTTCATCGAGTTTACTCTCTAACGCAATGCGTAGAGATGGAATCTCTAGTTTGACAGGTTGTACGGCATCCATTCCATATACCAAGGAAAATGGCATATTTCCTGTTGATGTGCGAACTGACGTGCGGTAACCCCACAATGCGAAGTGAAGTTTGTCAGGCCAATCCTTGTAATTTTCTGTCATTTTCTCAATGATAGTTTTTAGGTTTTTATTAGCTGCCTCGACTGCTCCATTTGCTTGAGGTCTATAAGGGGAAGAATGATGATGTTGAATGCCGTATTTTTGTAGCAATTCTTCACATTCGGCTTGAAAGTGAGTTCCATTGTCACTTATCATTTCATGTGGGACTTCGTATCGACAAATAATATTTCTCTCGATAAAGAGTGCTACATGTTTTGCAGTGAGTTTAGCGTATGATTGCGCTTCGACCCACTTTGTGAAGTAATCAATTGCTACTAAGATATATTTGTGGCCTCCTGTTCCTAGGGGAGTGATTTTGCCGATGATATCAATTCCCCATGTAGAGAATGGCCATGGCGATGTGTAGGTGTAGAGCAAGGATGGAGGGATATGTTGCAAATTGGCATAAATTTGGCACTTAGGGCATCTTTTTACATATTGATGGCAATCCCTATTCATTGTAGTCAAATAATATCCTTCTCGCATTATCTTTTGGACTAACATTTTGCCATTTATATGAGTGCCACAGATTCCTTCATGGACTATTCTCATTGCTCTTTTTGCATCCTTCTTTCCTACAAATAAGAGAGCTCGACCTTTAGGTACCCTTTTATGTAGCTCGTTGTCTATGAGTACATATTGAGAAGCCAAAAGCCTTAATGCTCGTTTTGCTCTTTTGTCAGCATGAGGAGGGTATTCTCCTTTGGTGACATAATTGAGTATATCCATGTACCATGGTTCTTCTTCTTCTTCTTCTTCTTCTTCTTCTTCTTCTTCTTCTTCTTCTTCTTCTTCTTCTTCTTCTTCTTCTTCGCCTTGGACTACTTCGTCGTCTTCTATAGCCTAGATGTATGCCGGTTTGTGCCTTTTTTCTATGGTTAGAGGCATTTGCTTGATTTCCATGGGAATCCTAACCATTGAGGCTAGTCTTGCAAAGGCATCAGCAAATTGATTTTCTTCCCTAGGTAGGTATGTGTATTCTACCTTCTCTAACTGATCGGTAAGAGTTTCCAGATAGGTTTGGTAAGGGGCTAGACTTTCGCTCCTTACTTTCCACCTTTTAGATATCTGATTGATAATCGAAGAAGAGTCTCCGAATATCCTTAACTTTTTTACTCCCAATGCCAAAGTTGTTTCAAGGCCTACCACGCATGCTTCATATTCAGCAGCATTGTTGGTAACGTCGAAATCAAGCTTTATGGAGATTGGAACATGCTCTTCTTTAGGTGATACTAGTAATACTCCAACACCACATCCCTTTTGGTTCGAGGCTCCGTCGAAGTATAAGGTCCAAGTATCATATTCAGTAACCATTAAGTCTTCATCTGGGAAATTCATTGTTTTGTATTGGCGTCGAGTCTTCTATTGGAAAATCTACTAGGAAGTCCGACACCACAGATCCTTTGATAGGTTTTTGTGGCATGAACCTTACATCAAACTGGGCTAGATTGACTATCCATCTCGATATGCGTCAATTGAGTGTAGATTTCTCAAATAGATACTTGAGTGGATCTAGTCGGGAGACTACGAAGACGGTATGCACTAGCATGTAATGTCTTAACTTGGTTGTGGCCCACACCAAGGCGAGGCACAACTTCTCGAGTGGTGTATAGCGTGCTTCGTATTCGAGCATCTTTTTGCTTAGATAGTAGATTGCATTCTCTTTGCCTTATACTTCTTGTGCTAGCATAGCTCCCTCACCTAAGAGGTATTCCGGGAAGTGTTGGTGCTAATACGGGAGGATTTGCGAGATAGGCTTTGATCTTTTCAAAGGCTTTTTGACACTCATCATCCCATATTACTGGTACATTCTTCTTGAGTTTTTTGAAGATTGGTTCACATATTGTTGTCAATTTTGATATGAACCTACTTATGTATTGCAACCGGCCAATAAATCCTCGAATCTGTTTCTCAGTCTTGGGCGGTGGCATTGACATGATTGCTTTGATCTTGGTCGGGTCTACCTCTATTCCTCTAGAGCTTATGACATATCCCAAAAGCTTGCCTGAGGTGACTCCAAAAGCACACTTAGCTGGATTCAACCTCATATTATATTTTCTTAGCCTTTCGAAAAATTTCCTTAAGGCTACTTGATGGCCTGGACGGTCTTTTGACTTTACAATCATGTCGTCGACATATACTTCGACTTCTTTATGCATCATGTCATGGAGTAAGGCAGTTGCTGCACGTTGGTAAGTAGCACCCGCGTTTTTCAACCCGAATGGCATTACCGTGTAGCAGTAAGTGCCCCATGGTGTTATAAAGGTTGTTTTCTCCATGTCTTCTTCTGCCATGAGAATCTGGTTGTAACCTGCGTACCCATCCATGAATGAGAGAAGCGCGTGATTTGCCGTGTTATCTACCAGAATATCGATGTGTGGCAAAGGGAAGTCGTCCTTTGGACTTGCCTTATTTAGATCTCGATAGTCGACACACATTCTTACCCTTCCGTATTTCTTCGGAACTGGGACGACGTTGGCGACCCATTCAGGGTATTTGGATACCTTGATGAAACCTGCAGTTATTTGTTTTTGAACTTCTTCTTTTATTTTAAGAAGTACGTCGGGTTTCATTCGACGTAACTTTTGTTTTACGGGTTTCATTCCTGGAATTAGTGGTATAGTGTGTTGAGCTATTTCTCTATTAATGCCTGGCACATCTTCGTATGACCAAGCAAATACATTGACAAGGGAATAAACGCGTCGTCAATTGTCTATCCCTAGATCAAATACAATTTATACAACCTAAACATACCTAATACGAGTATAAGGCAAGCATAGGGGTCGAACCACAGAGAACGGATAAACACCACCAAATGTTATCGACAATTAAGCTAGTCCGAAATAGGAGATAGATAAACTAAAGTCTAAAGATGCTAAAACAAGAAATAAAACATTAAGGCACCAAGGGAGATGGGTAGGTGAAGTTGACGCTTGACCATACAATAACAAAGTAGCATATCAATGGTAAACTAAACATGCATGAATATTGAAGTAAAGGGTCCAATCTAGCCGCCTTCCGGGGTCAATTGGCTTCTCCTAACATAGCCTCTATGTTTCCACATTAGAACCATATACTAGGAGGTACTATTAAATAACAATCGATAGTAATGAATCTCAACTAAGTCAACTTCCGTTACTTGTTAGTAAAGACTCATCTTTGATCAACTAACAATGCGCACTTGCAAGAAAGACCAAAGAATATCAAGCATGCAAAGACTTTGATCACCATTAACATAACCCCAACATTATAAGCATGAACAATTAGCAACTACACCATCCCCACACCCTTGGCTAGGTGACTACTCACAAATCATGTTGAAAACAATATCAATCATCAAATCAATAAGCATCAACATGATTAATAAGCAAAGAAGAAAAGTTAAAGTAAATAAGCAAAATCAAAAACAAAGGTAAAGAGAAAGAGTAAGAGATTGCTCATTAATTGAAGATGAAGGTCTACAAAGGATTGAACAAGCTCCTTCTTCAAAATCCAAGTTCATTAATGAAGAAAAAACCACACTGTCTCTCTCTACCAATGAAGGCTAATCCTAACCTAACCTTAAACTAATTAGAGAGAAGAATAGATAGTTCTTCCATGTTGTTTCTAATTACCCCCAAAATTGGGTATTTATACTAACTTAATAAAACTAGAAAAAATAGAAAAAGAAAATAAAATAAAATAAATTAAAAAGGAAAAGTAAAAAAATCAAAAACAAAAATAAAAGAAAGAAAATAAGAAAAGGGAAAAGAAAAAGAAATAAAATAAAAGAAAAAGAAAAATAAACCCACGAATCCCCCAAAAACCATCAGACCCCCATTTCCCCTTTCGAAATTCATGGCTGCTTCAATATTCATCTTCACCATTAATCAAAATCCATCATCACCGCACATCATCATCGCAAATCAAAGATCAACGGCCATCACCAAGCTTCAATCGTTCGATCCTCATTAAAAATCATGTGCGAGGCTCGTGAAGTGGTTCGGTCGAACCATGGGTTGGTGCGGCCGAACTACGGGGTTGGTTCGGTCGAAGCATGGGTATGTTCGACCACTCCTCTTCGAATAACAAAACCCCCAAAGTCTCTGACTCGACGTTCGGCCGAACACTCATAGGTATGCTCGAACTTGATTAATTTTCTATTTGCTCTGATTTGTGATGCAATGGTGGGCGATTTGTTGCTGTGGTTGGAGAAGTGGAGGAGATGCGGCAGGGGGCGGTGCGCGGTGGCCGGAAATTGCGCGGCTGCTGCTGTAATTGAAGGTTGGACTGGTGGCATGGCTAGTTGGAGTTGCGGGTACAGGTGGACGGTGGTGCAGGGGTTGATTGGAGATGGACGTAATTGTTGTTGTGCTCTAGTTGTTGACAATGGTGTTAGTGAGGGTGAGCAGGGGCTGTTTTGGGCTGTGGTGGTGCGGCTGCTTGTGTGTGTTGGTGGTAGAATTGAGGTGTGATTGCGTGGCTGCTGTGTGCTGTGGTGGTGCGGCAGCTTGTGTGTGTGAGGGAGCAGGGGAGATGGAGGTGTTGTTGTGGTGGAGGATAAGGGGGATAGAGAAGAAGAGTGTGGTGAAGGATAAGGGCAGCAGCTTTGGGGCTTGAAAGCTTCTTGGATTGACACCTTTGACTCGAGCCTCCGACCTCCGAGCACGATCCTACACACAAACAAACCCGAGAATAAAAGTGTGAAACCGAGATAAATAAAATAAAATAAATAAAAAGGAGATAAATAAAGTAAAATAGAAAAAGAGAAATAACACTAAACTAATAAAAATTAAATAAAACTATACAAGTAAAGAAAGTGAAATAAAATAGACTCAAAACTAATTAAAATAAATAAAAGTAAATTAGAATACTTTCAAGGAAAAATAAAGAACGAAATATAACAAATCAAAAGCAAATAAAATACGAAAATAAACTAATTCTAATAAAAACTACGAAAAGAACTAAAACACGACAAAATTACCAAAATAAACAAGAATGTTATTAAGAGAAAACAAGAGAAAGAAAGGGAAAATAAGATAAAATAAACGCGAAAATGACTCTAAAAATACTTCCTAAGAGTGACATAAATGTCACTCATCAAATTCCCCTAAGCTAAACCTTTGTTCGTCCTCGAGCAAAGCTAAGGCAAAAGAGAACAAGATGGAATTATTGAAAGCAAAAGAAACAAAATAGAAACAAAGAGAAAGAATGTACACTAACTCACTGTCGTAGGAATCACGGATGCATTTAGCATATGCATCGAGTCCTTTAAACCCCTATGTCGCCAAAGAGGACGAGTAAGCTCTCGTGAGGGTTTCCTAAGAGGTTTAACCCACAACTCTTGGCAACACATAACATTCAACGTAAAGGTGAAATCAAGAAAACTCGAGTTTTGATATTTCAAACCAAACACAAACAATGGGCTAAATGCACAAGAATACAATCCTTTCTAGACATTAAAGGTAGCCAAGCAAAAGAATAGCTAAGGTTGGTACACACATAAAGCATGCAAAGGGGAGAGAACTTAGAGGGACTTACACTCCTCCTTATCTCCAACCAAACTTCCGCGTCCTCACTAGTTTTGCATCCACTTTTAAGGTGATATCTCGAGATTCCTCGAAGGAATCAGAACAAAATAAGCAATGAAAAAAATTCAGGCTACCCGACATCTTGGCATTGATAGCTCGCTCAATAGGCTTGGCTTGATTACCCTCCATCGGTAGTAACTAAACCTTACTAAGGTCAAAAGGTCTTAAAAGGGTTGAAACGTTTAGGCTAGGGTAAAGGGTGTGGAAATAAATTTGGAAATTGGTGGTAAACTTAGAAGTGAAGCAAGGTTGATCATTCCTCAATTCAAACTCAATAAACTACCAACTTTCAAATCAAAAATTCTAGCAACTCCTCCCCCAAGCTTATTCTTTTTCAACCAAACAACAAATATTTTTGTATTTTCTCAATATTTTCTTCTTTTTTTTTTCATTTCTTTTTATTCTTTGCTCTCGCCTCTTTTAACTTTGAGCGGCTTTTTCTTTCATTTCCTTCATTTTCTTCTCATTTACTCAAACCATTCAACATAACAAAAATAATCACAAGTACCAAAATTTGAGTTTTCCACTTCTTTTTCATTCTTTTTCTCACTTTCATTGACCAAAAATACCAATCAAGTCCCAAGAATGCTTCACAAAAACTAATAAAGGTGAAAATAAAGCAAAGGTCCATTGGTTTGTAATGTGGTTATGCCAAAGAAGGGAAAATGGCTCAAATTGGGTTACTAAATGAGCAAATGCAAAAAGAAAAATAAAATAATAGAAAATAATAAAACAAAACAAAAATCCTAATTGCCTTCGTCTTCCCCTAGGTTGGTTTGGTCTCGATCTTGGGTAGATTAAGCCAAATTCTCGATATAAGCTAGCAATTCCAAGGATCCAAACGCCACACATGCAAGAAATGTAGAAGGCTAGAACAAAATAGACACATCCTCACAAAAATGACGGTAGTGGAGTAGCAAAAAATCACCTTTAAAGCTTCAACTAGCTAGAGAGCGACAACCATCTTACCACAAACCAAGCGAGCTAAGGTCTCATACCCCTTAAGTTCTACTACCTTGGCAATGTTATATGTGTGAACCAACCTCGACATTCAAGTGCACGAAAACCTCTAACAACTAGCAAAGAGGGTATTCTAGGTGCTAAAGCCCAATTATGTCCAAGTTTAAAACAAAACATTTTGAAACTTGCCTTGAATGCCATGGAAAGACACTATACACACAAATATTCACAAAACCAACAATACTCAAGAATGCATATACCAAAAGTCAACTCAATAAGGCGCTCATGGCCATCCAAACATAGAAAACCAATCTCAATAATAGACTTTGGCAAGTATGAGAGAAATAAATCAAGCAATCATAAGACTATGGATTAAGAAACCACCAAGAGATATAGATAACCCCCCCAAACTAGCGAATAGCTACTCCCCCAAGCTAGAATGGAGCATTGTCCTCAATGCTCAAAATAAAGGCACAAAGGGTGGGTGGGAGGGGAAGAAAGAAAACACATTCACACAACAAATCATATTCATTCAATCCAAATGCAATTAAGAAAGCAAATCCAAGATGAGGGAAGAAGGAAAGAGTAAACCAAATGTGAGGTGGGTGTTGAAACCTGCAATTGAGCACATTGTCCACAATTTCATCTAATTCCTTGTCTTTATTGCTTTTCCAAATGCAAGCAATCGTTGGTGTGCTTCTTCTCAAGGAGCTTAATCCAAAATCCTTGCACATGAGTATATGCATCGAGTACCTATACACATAGACAAGAGAGTAAACAAAATTGAGAAACACAAAAGAAAGAAAAAGAAAGCAATAAAACACGGGTTACTTCCTGCAAAGGCTTGCTTAACGTCCAAGCATGACCAATCTAGTAAATAACCCGACAAAGAACGCAAAAGCTTGTCATATGCACCGGCAAACATATCAAGAAATAGAGCATATGCGATGCTCATATGACAAGAAAACATAAAGTACAAGGAGACTTTATGCTTGAGGGAAGGGAGAAAAGAAAAAGTAAAAGAATCAAAAGAAAAATCAAGAAAATAAGAATAAAAAGAAAAATCCTCACAAAAATATTTTTGGTTGGCATTATAACTCTTTTCCTCATCAACAATAAAAGAGTTGGGGACTTCGAAAGCATGAATAGGAAGAGGATCCCTAAGAGGTTCTTTGAGAAAAGAAGGGAGGAACATAGGATAGTAGGAGATATGGTTAAACCTTTGGGAAAAAGGTGTATGAGAAAGGGAAAAAGGGGTAGCTAATCCCTCATCACAAGATCTTACATCACTAATGAGGGAATGAAAATCAATCATGGAATCCTCAAATGAAGAACCCTCATGTTCTACATCTCCCTCAAGCTCAAAAACTCCAAGGTAATCAACCTTATCCTCCTTTTCACCACAATAAACAACCTTTCCTTCTACTATCTCAAAATCAAGAGTGAATGGGGGTAAATTTCTCTCAAACTCATCTCTTTCTAATGAAGCCTTATCAATGAACTCACTCATAAGGTTATGGGCTACTGTTTGAAACTCAAGAAATATTTGGGCCATAATCTCAAATGAGTCCAAATCATCATGGATAGACGAGTCAAAAGCTTGCTCATTGGAATCATCTAGGGGACTATGGGGCACACCTTTAGAATTCATGCAAAAATCGGATGCAATATGAGAAAGAACATGCACTTCATCATCATTAGAATGTACCTCATTACATTGAGCTATAGAGGGAGGGGAATTGAAATCATGCATTACATGGTCACTATGGGGAGCATCAAGCACATCATGGGAATTCATATTAGACAAATCATGACAATTAGCATCATTATTAAAAGCATGAGAATCCCGAACATAAGTCTCATGATTGGCCCTCTCCCAATCATAATTATCCCTAGCTAACCATGAATAGAAATCCCAAGCTTCATCCGAAGACATGTCTTGAAATTTACCATTTAACATATTATCAACTACTCCTCTAAAATTCTCATTTAATCCCAAATTGATGATTTCACAATAATCACCCTTGGTTAAACCTTTAACACCATCTAGGAAATCCTCAAGTCTATTGAAATACACCCAAAACGGTTCATTATCAAATTGAGTAATAGAAATATAAGCCATTTTTTCTCAAATAAAGCAACACAAATAAAATTCAACAAATTAAAAGAAAATTATAAACAATGGACTAGTCTCAATAAGATAACACAATGGTAATGGAAGTCGTTCCTCGGCAACGGCGCCAATTTGACAAGGGAATAAACGCGTCGTCAATTGTCTATCCCTAGATCAAATACAATTTATACAACCTAAACATACCTAATACGAGTATAAGGCAAGCATAGGGGTCGAACCACAGAGAACGGATAAACACCACCAAATGTTATCGACAATTAAGCTAGTCCGGAATAGGGGATAAATAAACTAAAGTCTAAAGATGCTAAAACAAGAAATAAAACATTAAGGCACCACGGGAAATGGGTAGGTGAAGTTAACGCTTGATCATGCAATAACAAAGTAGCATATCAATGGTAAACTAAACATGCATGAATATCGAAGTAAAGGGTCCAATCTAGCCGCCTTCCGGGGTCAATTGGCTTCTCCTAACATAGCCTCTATGTTTCCACTTTAGAACCATATACTAGGAGGTACTATTATATAACAATCGATAGTAATGAATCTCAACTAAGTCAACTTCCGTTACTTGTTAGTAAAGACTCATCTTTGATCAACTAACAATGTGCACTTGCAAGAAAGACCAAAGAATATCAAGCATGCAAAGACTTTAATCACCATTAACATAACCCCAACATTAAAAGCATGAACAATTAGCAACTACACCATCCCCACACCCTTGGCTAGGTGACTACTCACAAATCATGTTGAAAACAATATCAATCATCAAATCAATAAGCATCAACATGATTAATAAGCAAAGAAGAAAAAAATAAAAGCAAATAAGCAAAATCAAAAACAAAGGTAAAGAGAAAGAGTAAGAGATTGCTCATTAATTGAAGATGAAGGTCTACAAAGGATTGAACAAGCTCCTTCTTCAAGATCCAAGTTCATTAATGAAGAAAACCACACTTTCTCTCTCTACCAATGAAGACTAATCCTAACCTAACCTAAAAACTAATTAGAGAGAAGAATAGATAGTTCTTCCATGTTGTTTCTAATTACCCCCAAAATTGGGTATTTATACTAACTTAATAAAACTAGGAAAAATAGAAAAAGAAAATAAAATAAAATAAATTAAAAAGGAAAAGTAAAAAAATCAAAAACAAAAATAAAAGAAAGAAAATAAGAAAAGGGAAAAGAAAAAGAAATAAAATAAAAGAAAAAGAAAAATAAACCCACGAATCCCCCAAAAACCATCAGACCCCCGTTTCCCCTTTCGAAATTCATGGCTGCTTCAATATTCATCTTCACCATTCATCAAAATCCATCATCACCGCACATCATCATCGCAAATCAAAGATCAACGGCCATCACCAAGCTTCAATCGTTTGATCCTCATTAAAAATCATGTGCGAGGCTCGTGAAGTGGTTCGGTCGAACCATGGGTTGGTGCGGCCGAACTACGGGGTTGGTTCGGTCGAAGCATGGGTATGTTCGACCACTCCTCTTCGAATAACAAAACCCCCAAAGTCTCTGACTCGACGTTCGGCCGAACACTCATTGGTATGCTCGAACTTGATTAATTTTCTATTTGCTCTGATTTGTGATGCAATGGTGGGCGATTTGTTGCTGTGGTTGGAGAAGTGGAGGAGATGCGGCAGGGGGCGGTGCGCGGTGGCCGGAAATTGCGCGGCTGCTGTTGTAATTGAAGGTTGGACTGGTGGCATGGCTGGTTGGAGTTGCGGGTGCAGGTGGACGGTGGTGCAGGGGTTGATTGGAGATGGACGTAATTGTTGTTGTGCTCTGGTTGTTGACGGTGGTGTTGGTGAGGGTGAGCAGGGGCTGTTTTGGGCTGTGGTGGTGCGGCTGCTTGTGTGTGTTGGTGGTAGAATTGAGGTGTGATTGCGTGGCTGTTGTGTGCTGTGGTGGTGCGGCTGCTTGTGTGTGTGAGGGAGCAGGGGAGATGGAGGTGCTGTTGTGGTGGAGGATAAGGGGGATAGAGAAGAAGAGTGTGGTGAAGGATAAGGGCAGCAGCTTTGGGGCTTGAAAGATTCTTGGATTGACACCTTTGACTCGAGCCTCCGACCTCCGAGCACGATCCTACACACAAACAAACCCGAGGATAAAAGTGTGAAACCGAGATAAATAAAATAAAATAAATAAAAAGGAGATAAATAAAGTAAAATAGAAAAAGAGAAATTACACTAAACTAATAAAAATTAAATAAAACTATACAAGTAAAGAAAGTGAAATAAAATAGACTCAAAACTAATTAAAATAAATAAAAGTAAATTAGAATACTTTCAAGGAAAAATAAAGAACGAAATATAACAAATCAAAAGCAAATAAAATACGAAAATAAACTAATTCTAATAAAAACTACGAAAAGAACTAAAACACGACAAAATTACCAAAATAAACAAGAAATGTTATTAAGAGAAAACAAGAGAAAGAAAGGGAAAATAAGATAAAATAAACGCGAAAATGACTCTAAAAATACTTCCTAAGAGTGACATAAATGTCACTCATCATACATCGATAAATTCTTTAAGTAAGTTAATTAAATCGGTTCTTTCTTGTTTATTCAATGTTAATCCGATTTTAACTTCTCTTTTATGGGTTGAATCATTTGAGATATCAACCGTTTCAGTTTCTTCAATTACCGGTGTTTTCTTTTCGAGTGTTTCCATTGCTTTAATAATTTCTTTGTCTTTTTCATTGTTAATTAAGCAATGCTCGTCATCTTAGGTTAGAGAAGAACACGAGAAATAAGGAGAAGGAGAAATATTATTATACTCTGAGATCATTACATCAAAGAGTGATATGTCCTCAAGGACTGGATCACTAACTATTCTAGGAGAAGAAATAGGAGGGGAAGGTGCTACTACTAAAGACTTAGAAGACTCTAGGGGGAGAGACTCCGACTCAGACTCTAACTCAGACGACTCTTCAAACATTGGTCCTTGCCCTGTCATGATGGATATCTTCCTTCCGCTTGGAGTAGTCACTTTGATAGTCTTGCGCCACCCTTGTAGTGATCCTTCAGCTGGAGTGATTAGCTTCGAGGGATCGAAGCTTTCGCTTTGTAGGGCTGTTTGAATGAGCGAGGAGTTATCCTCTTTATAAGTTGGCTCATTCTTTTCTCGCCCAAACAGTAATCCCATGACGTTAAAGTCAAAGCATGGGGGTGCTTTCTCCTTGTGGACAGGAGTTGGGATTTCATCAGTTAAGTAGCAATCCAAGAAAATCTCAAATTCGGTTGTCTTATTCCGTTTACGAAAAATGGCTCGGGAAATTCATGGCATGGATAGTCCTCTCCTTCTTTTATAAATTGACCATTAAGCTTAAGAGGGTACTGATCCATTGGGATTGCTTTCTTTTGAATGCGAGCGTCCCTACGTGCCTTTGACTTTTCCTGGGCTCGCTTGAGATCTTTCCGAGTCAGTTCGAAACCAAGTCTGAAAGTGTCTAACTTAGGGAGGCCAGGTGACTACAGCGGTTTTGTCATTCCTTTCTTCTTTCCTAGGGTCATCCCAGGAAAATGTCCTTGTTTCTTCAGCATGGTATTTACAATCATGTTGGAATGGGGGTCATGGCAAAGAGGGGTCCTTTCATCCTCCTGGATTAAGGAGACTTCTTTATTAAAGCCCCATAAATCTTCATCATCCTCGTCGTGCTCCACATTAATGATCGGATTCTCTATAGATTTGATCCTCATAGGCGAAGCATCGATGGTGACTGGAATTCCCCCAACTATAGCTTTTACTTGTTGGTGGAGAGATGAAGGGACGGCCTTTAGATCATGAAGCCAAGGGCGTCCCAACAACAAGTTGAACGAAGCTTTAATGTCTACTACTTGGTGTTTTGGGTGTTTTTTGTCCCTCGGGAGAGTTACGTCACGAAGTCTGATCCGGCTAAGTTGTACCTGCAAAACAACGGAGACTTCGGGTGGTAGGAGCTCCGCTCCAACGATCAAGTTAGAAACTCGAAAAAGAATAAAGAGTACGGAAATTTAGGTGAGGATCTGCTTGGATTCCAAGCTCAGGTCTTTCTCTGATGTGAGATAATGTAGGTGTAATAAATGATTCAATCTGTCCCCAAAATAGGGAAATATCTCCCTATTTATAGGGTCCTTGGAGAACGTGCCCCTATCTAGGTCACTTGACCTAAATTTCAGTGGGCTGCGCCGTAAAACGGTGCTTCTAGGGATTTGGGCCCTTGAAGGCCGCTATTTCAGAGATGTATCTGAGGGCGCCAAGTGTCAAGAGGATATTAAGCCACATGGGCCATCCTGAGCTCGACACGTGGCCTCCTCTCATTGGTCAACGTGTCTAGGGTATTTTAACCCTAAACATTTGCCCCTCACAGGTCGCACATGCATATCACGTGGGGCCTGTGACACGTGTCCACCTTTCAAAGGTGAACAGTAACGGGTAAAAATTTAAATTTCAAACCAAAGGTTTTCCCCCCGCATTCACCTTCTATAAATAGAAAGTTACCCCCCCCCCTTTTTCTCTCACCTTACGTTCATTTAACTTTTTAGAGAGAGAAAGAGAGAGCTTTTAGAGAGAGATTCTCTACCTCCGTTTACATCACAACAAGTTCAAGCTTTCGTGTGCTAGCAGTTCAACACCCGGTTTACCGGCTGTAGCGGTTTTCAGATTTTTCAGAGTAAAAGTAAGGAAACCGCCTGTACCATTTTAGCTTTCCTCCTTTTCAACTTGTATACAATTTTTTCTCCGCCAGTATACCTAGTTTTTTAGAAAATATAAATGAGTTCTCAATCCACACACTCGGCACTGCCTAGGACACTCAGCCGGTCCCCTGGGACGGCTGAGTCTAGAACAGGGGGTGCCTTTTCTGGACTGTCGGAACCAATATGCTCATCTCCGAATTCCTCCCTCTCTGTGTCTGTGCAGGACACAATGGCCAGAACGAAACAAACGGCCAGACGGTCTAGGAGCCGGCGCACTATGGAAGTGCCAGCCGATGAGGTTGTTCCTGACGGGGAACAGAGGGATTTGGAAGAGAGTGGTTCCGATGAAGAGGCTCCCTCTACTTCCGGGAGCTCTGGAGTACGCGAGGTAGACGGCGAGGGAGCCGCCTCCTCTAATGAAGCCGGTGATGCTGAGGCCGGCCAAGGGTCAAGGGCCGAATCTTCCGGCTCTGACCAAGATAATTTTGCAGCTGACTATCAGCAGCCGCCTAAGGTCTCTGATAACCCCAATCCTAAACGAACCCGGATGCTGCCGGGTAACATCGCCCTTCTCAAAAGCGGCTTTAGAGCCTTCAAAGAAAAGCACCCCTTGGGAAGGGGCTGGGACATCATCGTTCCTTCGGCTGACGCTGTAATGGCCTGGAACGATGATATTGATAATGCAGACCATTATTTCGTCTGCTACGAGGCGGTTATCGAAGCCGACCTCCGGTTCCCCCTCCACCCCGGGATTAGGAAAATCCTAAAGGGGTACGATATAGGGGTTTGGCAGCTCACCCCCAATTCGTGGGTGAACATTCTTAGCTACATCGCCGCCTGCGAGTTCCAAAATATAAACCCCAGCTTTTCCGCCTTCGCTCACATGCACTACTTGAGCAAGGCCCCAGGCGGCCATGGGGCATGGTATACTCTGACTACCTTGCCCCAATATTTGATGACTTTGGACAAAGTGTCCAAATGGTCCGGGTGGAAGGACAAGTTTTACTTGATTTCTTCCCCAACTTTAAAACATAACCGGACACTGCGCCGGTACAACACTGAGCCGGCTCTTCTAGGCCAGAAATTCCCTCTCCCGGTGCTATCTACTAAGGCCTGGGAGCAAATAATAGAGCCGGGATTTTTTGAGACCACAACTGAGCCCATGGGGGATGGGACTCACATCATAGTTCCCAAGAACTGGATCCCCCATTCGGACTTCTTCAAGGACGATTGCTTCTTGTCCGCCTGCGGGCTGAGTACCATGTTTCCCAGGGGTAGAATACTTCTCATCCGGAATGATTGTTATTTTATTTTTATTGCAAACTTGCCATAATTTTTTCTAACCATGAATTCTTGTTCTTGCAGCCGACGCCTTGAGAATGGTAGACCCGGAGAAGACTCCGGCTAAGTCTGCGGCGCTGCTGCGCAAAGAGGCAGCACTTGCCAAGAAGGCAGCCGTCGAAGCCGAAGACTCCAAGAAAGGCGGGGTAAGACCGCCTGACTTTATGTGTTTGCATATATATATATACTTACCCTTGTTTGCTTCTCAGGACTCCGCCAAGAGAATTCCACGATCCTTCTCCAAGCTGCTCAAAAGGCAAGGAGACGATCTAGAGAAGACTCCGGCTGCCAAGGCCGCCAAGAAGGACCCTCCTCCCCAGAAACAATCTTCTGCCCAATCCGGTCGTCCAACGACCGGGGTCAAATCGCCTGCTGCGATGAGAATTCTGAGCGAAAGCTCAGAGCGCTCACAGCAGAAAGCGTCGGATGCCTCTACGGCATCGAAGGGTGGTGAGCCACCTAATGTTAGAGCCGGTGCGGCAACACCTGGGGAGGAGCAGAAGCCTGCGCCCCATCCGGATACCCAAGGTAAGGGACGGATTGAAATACCTTGGCCACTTGATTTCATGAGAATCAAGACTAAGGTTGATCCCTCTGGGGGGTCAGTCAGCAGCCGGCAACGGAAGAATGCCAACTACGCTGCCTCTTTCTCACAAAGTACTACTTTTGATGCAGATCTGACTTCTGACGAGCCGGATCTTGCGGGCTTTGCAAAACGGATGGTGAGGACCCTCACCCGGTCAGAGAAGAACTCCATACCTGATCTGCATGTAGTGGACTTCGACCGGATAATGGGCCAATTGGCTGAGGTAATGAATCCCACAACCTTGATATCTTTAATCTTTAATTCTGCTAAGTAACTCATAATCCGGTTGCTCTTGTCTCAGGTGATGGTGAGAGTGGATGGCCTCCGAGGCCCCTTCAGGCGGAAACAAGAAGAGGTAAATGACGCCAAACGGAGGGCCCTTGAAAACCTCAACTCTGCTGATTATGCTAATTATATGTGTGATTTAAAGATTAAAGCAGTAGAGTTGAAACAGGAGGAGCTGATCCGGAGTTTGACGGCTGCGAACGACGAAGCTAACAGTCGGGCTGATGACCTTGATAAGAAACCGAAGGATGCCAAGTCAGACCTCAAGGCATTAGAAGATGATGATAGGGAAAACGCCCAACTCCGAGCAGACGTTTCTCGCCTGGGGATGGAGCTTGTCAATCTGCGAAAAAAGCAGTCGGATGAGCTTGCCCAAGAGCAAAAACGGATGACGGAGGAGAATGAGCGCGACAACCTAGCCTGGCTGAAGATCAGCTGGAGCCTCCTTTACCCAGAAATAGACTTTGAGGTTTATAAGCGGAGGTATGATTACGCCACTGAGGTGTATGATGCCCAGCTACTGGGTGATGCTCCACCGCCTCGCTTCAAGGATTGGGTTGCTGAGCAGGGATATGACGTCTCTGATAACGAGGAGCCGGCGGCGGATGAGCATGACGAAGGCCAAACCAGCCAGACTCAGCCGGAGCAGCAGGCTCCACCTCAGCCTTAGGCGGGCCTCCCCAACTTCTGCGGCAGTATGCCAACCAATTTTTCTACCGGCTTGTATGCCGTGTTTTCTTGTATCTTTACCAACCATGGGGTTGGGTTAACAATTTTATTTTTTGTTTCTTCACCGGATGTGATTCCGGCTAACACTAGTTCTGACCTTTGTGCCATTTTTAATATTAATGAAGTATTTCGACTCAATCGGTGTTTATATATGTTTGCGTTTGGGTATGGAGTTTGAATTTTGCGTATGTTTGCAATTCTTTAATATTTTGCCTAACTTAAAAAAGCATGCGGCAATTTGCAATCCGGGTGCTCTTGCCCCTGGGCGGCTGTGTGGTTGGTTTTATTTCAAATTGATTGATTGGCTTGAAAACACTTGATACTAGGAGAAGTATGGAGTGTTTTTAGGCCAATCAATCACAATGGTGATTTCCCCAAACCAAGTGCACAGCCGGCCATTAGAGCGGGTGCTTTGAGCTTCTTACCCAGGCGGTTATATTCCGTCTGGGGTTAACACATAGCCATTACACATAACCTTTTGCCCCAATAAGGGGGTGAGTGCAACTTTGGAATAAATAACCTAAGTGAGAACTTCAGCCGATGACCGACTAATGCCTTAGGGCATCCGGTATTCGGTACCTTAATCGTTCTTTAGATTATTCTGGTCAGACGGCTATGAGTTGACCAATTTGGTCGTTCAATTTTCACCATCTGCATTGGTACATAGAACCGACGAATAGTCCGTTCTCTGTGACGATTGCACCACCCGGAGGGGTGTCGCCGGACGCCTTTGTCCATGTTGGGACAGACGGTTTTATAAAATAAGCAACCATCCGGACATATTGGCCTTTGGTCTTGTTTGAGACCGGTTGTATAGCCACTAAGCGTTTTTGTGCTTAGTTTTTAATCGGACCATTGGCCGAGCGTTATTACAAAAGTGAATTTACGCTAAGTGTCGAACTTAGTTAGTTAAAGAAACAGTCCACCTGAGCGTTACCCAGACCGACAAGCCATTATTGGATTACACCAAGTATCAAACTTAGTTAATTAAACGAAGAGTCCGTCTGGGTATTACCCAAGCGGACAGACAATTATTATACCAAGTGTCAAACTTGTTAGATAAACAAAAGATCCATCTGAGTAGTACCCAGGCGGTCAAGCAATTATAACCTTTACTAAGTATCAAACTTAGTTAATTAAATGAAGAATCTGTTTGAGTATTAGCCAGGCGGATAATCAAAAACAACAAAACAATTTTGCAAACAAAGTCTGAATTCTCATTAATTGACTCACTGTTTACAAAAAAATATACATTCTCAGAAGTAGTACTTTTTTAGATTATCTACATTCCAAGTTCTAGGCAGGCGACGACCGTCTGGGGTTTTCAGACGGTAGGTGCCATTCCTGACTTCTTCATAGATCCGGTAGGGGCCTTCCCAATTAGGGGTTAGCTTCCCAGCCTCATTGGCCCTACCGGTTGCCTCCATTTTTCATAACACAAAGTCATCCACTTTCAGAGGGCGCTTGTGCACTTTCTTGTTGTAAGCTCTAGACATTCTCAGACAGTATATCTCATTGCGCACGGCAGCGTTGCCCCTGCGTTCAGGGAGGGAGTCCAATGCCAGCCGCATGGCCTCCCAATTTGCCTCTTCATCATAGAGCATAACTCTGAGAGTCGACTCGTAGTGCTCAATGGGCAAGACGGCTTCAGCACCATATACCATAAGAAATGGGGTTTCTCCGGTTATCCCTTTAGCAGTAGTCCGGATGGCCCATAGGACATGAATTAATTCTTCTGCCCATAAGCCACCGACTCTTTCGATTTTCCTTTTTATGCCATCTGAGATGAGTTTGTTGAAGGCTTCAACCTGGCCGTTTGCTTGGGGTCGGCCAACTGATGCAAAACAATGTGAGATACCCTGATCTCCCAACCAAGTCTTGAGCTGGGGGGTCTCAAACTAAGGGCCATTATCAAACACCATAGACATAGGTACCCCAAACCGGGTGATGATGTTCTTCCAGATGAAAGAGATGACATCCTTTGTCTTGATGTTCTTAACCGGCTCAGCTTCTACCCACTTGGTGAAATAATCTACAACCACCAAAATGTAGCGCTTTCCGCCTGGAGCAGGCGTATAAGGACCCAAGATATCCATGCCCCATTTAGCAAATGGGACTGGGCTGTGGATTGCCGTCAGATCAGTAGCTGGGCGGTGAATAAGTGGGCCAAACCTTTGGCATTTGTCACATCTTTGGACCAACTCTTTAGCGTTTGCTTCAAGAGTAGGCCAAAAGTAATGCCCCCTGGCTCTGACAGCTAGGGACCTGCCGCCTATATGAGAGGCACAGTACCCAGCATGCAATTCTTCGAGAACTTCTTTCCCCTTTTTTGGGGTAACACACTTCAATAGAAGTTTAAGGAAACCTGCCTTGAAGAGCTCTCCGCTTCTCAACTCGAAGTTTGATGCTCGCTTTTTCATGACGGCTGCCTCCAGTGGTGAATCAGGAAGTTTGTCGTCTGCTAAATATGCCCGGATGCCATCCATCTAGGTAGAGCTTTGGTCTAAGATTCCAATGGGCTCTTCATGTATGCTTCTCTTTTCAAGAACTTCCCAAAAGACCGACCGAGGCGTATCACAGCAGGCGGATGAAGCCAATTTGGACAACGCATCCGCCTGGTTGTTATCTGACCTAGGCACTTGATTCAGACGGAATTCCTCAAGTGCCCCAGCCTCTTCTTTGACTGCCTGAAGATATTTGATCATAGCCGGATGAGTTGCCTCATATTTTCCCTCATACTGGCTGACGACCAACTGTGAATCAGAATAGGCGTCAATTTTAGTTGCCCCTGCTGCCTTACACATGCGGATTCCGGCTAGCAGGGCTTCATACTCCGCCTTGTTATTTGAGGCTTGAAACTTAAACCGTAGTGCATATTCAAATCTGTCCCCCTCGGGGGATTCATATATAATTCCTGCACCGCAGCCGTTCTTCGTTGAGCTTCCGTCTACATACACTTTCCAAACCTGGTCAATGTTATCCGGTTGCACCGGTCGTGTCATTTCAACAATGAAGTCGGCAAACGCCTGACCTTTCACTGCCTTTCTAGGTTCAAAAGTGATTTCAAGACTTTGCATTTCAATAGCCCATTTCAACATTCTGCCGAATGACTCCAAAGTAGACATCGGCCGCTTGAGGGTCTGGTCGGTGTAGATTACCACCGGATGAGCCAGAAAATACGGTTTCTATTTCTTGAAAGCCATATACAGGGCAAGGCCAAATTTTTCTACCATGGGGTACCGGAGCTCAGCATTTTTTAGAACATGGCTAATGAAATAGACCAGAAGCTGAACACCGTCTCTCTCAGCAAGGAGAACGGCACTGAGGGCATGATCTAAGACGGCTAGGTACATGTATAACACCTCTCTAGGCAGCGGACTAACAAGCCTTGGCAAAGAGTGCAAGTGTTCTTTCAGCCGTTGAAAGGCCGCCTCAGCATCATCCCCCCATTCAAATCTGGTCTTCTTCCTGATTGCTTGGAAGAAGTAAAGGCATTTGTCACCTGGCCGGCTGAGGAACCTCCCCAAGGCCGCAAGGCAACCGGTTAGTCTCTGTGCTTCCTTGACAGTGCGGGGTGACTTCATGTCAATTACCGCCTGTATCTTCTAAGGGTTAGCCTCTATCCCCCTTTGATCAATCAGGAATCCAAGAAACTTCCCATACTCAACACCAAAGACGCATTTCTTAGGATTTAACATAACCTTATGCCGCCTGAGTGTGGTGAAGGTTTCTCGGAGATCAGCAAGGTGATCCGCCTGCTTCTTGGATTTGACTATCATGTCATCAATGTACGCCTCTACATTCCTCCCAATTTGATTAATAAAGACCGTATTAATCATCCGTTGGAACGTAGCCGGCGCATTTTTCAAGCCAAACGGCATCACAGTGTAATAGAATAACCCCTGATCAGTGACAAAGGCCGTATTTTCTTGATCTTTCTTCCATAGGGGTATCTGATGGAAGCCGGAATAGGCGTCCATAAAACTCATCAAGGCATGCCCGGCTGTCGAATCGACGAGACTGTCGATCTTAGGAAGCGGATAATTGTCCTTGGGACATGCCTTGTTGAGATCTGTGTAGTCAACACACATACGCCAGGTACCATTCGGCTTCTTTACAAGCACAACATTCGCCACACAGTCGGGGAAATTACATGGCCGAATGAACCCAGCATCCATCATCTTTTTAACTTCGGCAGCTGTCGCCTGACTTCTTTCCTCGCCGTGATTTCTTTTCTTTTGCCGGATGGGCTTCTTTTTAGGATCCACGGCGAGTTTGTGGACAGCAAGATCCGGGCTGACGCCTGGCATCTCTTCCACTTCAAAGGCAAAAATGTATTTGAATTCTTTCAGCAGAAAGTGCAAGTCTGCACCCAACTTAGCAAAAGCAACCGTCCCAACCTTCACGGTACGCTCCGGACGACTGTCGTCTAGAGGTATATCAATATGTTCACCAGCCGGTTGGGGAAGGAGCTCATCTGACTGTTCACCGGTCAGTGATTGCTATTTTTTCTCTTTCTTCACCTCCACCAGCAAAGGTGCCTTTCTTTTCTTACCGGCTGCTGGTGGGGCTGGTACTTGGTCGGCATCCTTGACATTGTCAAGGTCTATTGGTTCCTGGCCTTCTGGGGCCACAGTATCTTTGACGGCTGAGAGATAGCACTCCCGGGCCGTCTTCTGATCCCCATTCAAGGAACCAACAGAGCCGTCATCCCTCTCATACTTGATGAACATGAGGGAAGGGATGATTACAGCCTTGGCTTCGTTGAGGGTTGGCAGGGCCAAAATAATGTTGTAGGCGGTCATCTCCTCAACAACCAAGAATTTGACGACCAGGTGTCGCCCTTTTCCTTTCTCACCCGGTTGGATTGGTAAATCAACCCTTCCGACTGGGTAAACCATTCCACCCCCAAAGCCAACTAAGGGGTGGGTAACCGGATGCAAGCTGCTGTCATTGTATTTCAGCTTTTGCAGGCACCGGAGGCTGATGATATCTGATGAGATGCCGATGTCAATAAGGATCCGTCCAACCAGTTGGTTGGCAACCATACATTCAATGACAACCGGGTCATCATGCAGACGACGAACACTGCCCCTGTCCTTCTCAGTGATCAGAACGTCTGGGAAGGAGGAGCTTGTAGACGCCTGCCCATCATCATCTTTGTCCATCTTTCAAAGATGGCTCTTGGTTTCCCGGATGGTAGGGCCACCATACAAGAACCTGCCTGCTATTGTGTAGACCGGCTCCTTGTCGGTATCCGAGCTACTAGCAGGCTGGGGGGGGTAGTCTTAGAGGACTGACCCTTGTTCTTCTTCTTTGCCCCGGCTGGGGACTTAGAAATGTAGGACTTCAGCATCCCCTTGTCAACCAGACGGTCCAACGCCCGTTGAAGGCTGAAGCAGTCGTTGGTGTCATGGCCAACTTCCTCATGGTATTGGCAAAATTTATTTTTATTCCTTAATTGAATGGAACTTTTCATTGGATTTGGCTTCTCTAGGGACATCCGGTCCTTAATTTCCATGAGGATGGAGTTGTAGTCCTTGTTAAACTCGTACTTAGGGACGTACGGTTTAAATTTTTTCTTCTTCTTCTGGGACGGCTGGTCAGAATCACTAACCGCCCATATTTCTTTTCTCTTCTTGCTTTCTTCTTTCTTTTTGGCTGGCTGAGTAGGCCGGCTGTCTTTCTGTTTGTCAGACTTTTTTGAGTCTGACTGATTACCAGGCGTGCAGAGGTCGGTTGCTTGAATATAGCTTTCCGCCTCCCTCAGGGCCGCCTGTAAAGTGAAAGCCCCTTTTCTGACTAGGTTGAACTTAAAAGTCGACCTGTCTCTCAGACCTTTGAAAAATCTGTAAAAGCTACCTTATCAGACAGTCCTTGAATCTGAATTCTAATCAGATTGAACCGCCTGACATAGGAGCGCAGCCCTTATCTCTCCCCCTGTTTAATGGTGCTCTAGTCCAAGCTTGTTTTCTTAGCAGGGATGTTCATTGAGAAGTTGGAAGCAAATAGAAAGGCAAGCTTCCTAAAACTATCAATGGACCCGGCTGGCAAATTGCCAAACCATTGTTGGGAAATTCCCTTCAATGTAGCCGGAAAGCAACGACACCAAGTGGCATCATCCAACCCTTGTAAGTACATGAGGTTGGTGTAAGCCATGAGGTGATCTTCCTGATTGGTGGTACCATCATAGGTACCAACCAATACATTCTTAACCTTGGCCGGCTACGCCGCCTCGGTTATCTCCCGGGTGAACGCAGAAGGTTGTTCACCCAGGCGGAGCAGACGAAGCTGCCAGTCCAGTGGCTGGACATTGTGGTATGCCGCCTGACCTCCGAAGAGAGCCGGCTGCATATAGTAAGGTGGGTACTGACCGTAGACCTGAGAAGGTACATATGGTGCAGTCCCGATCATCTGAGGGCCAGAGTGGACGGTATTACCGCCTGTCTGACTCTCATGCAAGGATGCATTCCCCGCAGAAGTATTGTTAAAGCTGTCTGGAAAATTCGACGTAGAAGCCGATTAAGACAACTGTTGATTTCTCTTCCGGTTGATAATCTCCCGGGCATCAAGAGTTGATTTTTTACTTCCCACCGGCTGCTGAGTCCGGCGGGTGTTGTTGGTATTCCTCTTAGGAAGAAGAATTTTTGACCAATCAATGGTCCCGGCTGCCTTCTCCTTTGGATGAGGAGTGGGCTGCCGTTCTCTGACTGACTTCCCCTTTTCTAGAGGAGTCTTCTTGGCCGACTGACCTCTACTTGGGCCAGCCCGGCTCTGGGTGATCATCTCTTTAATTTCACCCTTGAAACTTGTCATGAATCTCATGAGTTCGTCTCTGGTGACAGGTGCTGATCCAGCTGCCGTATGGGTTTCCCCTTCCGGCTGCCCAGGGGGTCGATTTGCACCCGCCTGGGAGGCACCCCGCTCCAGAGTGTCTCTGGGCCGGATGCGCTTGGTTCTGAGAGAGCCATCATCAGCTGTAAAGGTTTCGACCTGAGGATCTTCATCCTCCTGGTCTGTAAAGACTTCTGGGTCATCGCCTAGACGGTTAGGAGGTGGTACAGACTCTTGAACCATCTTCGAGGTACTCTCCCCACAGACGGCGTCAAATGTTTTGGGTGTTTTTTGTCCCTCGGGAGAGTTACATCACGAAGTCTGATCCGGCTGAGTTGTGCCTGCAAAACAACAAAGACTCCGGGTGGTAGGAGCTCCGCCTCTAACGATCAAGTTAGAAACTCGAAAGGGAATAAAGAGTACGGAAATTTTGGTGAGGATCTGCTTGGATTCCAAGCTCGGGTCTTTCTCTGATGTGAGAGAATGTAGGTGTAATAAATGATTCAATCTGTCCCCAAAATGGGGAAATATCATCCTATTTATAGGGTCCTTGGAGAACGTGCCCCTATCTAGGTCACTTGACCTAAATTTCAGTGGGCTGCGCCGTAAAACGACGCTTCTAGGGATTTGGGCCCTTAAAGGCCGCCATTTCAGAGATGTATTTGAGGGCGCCAAGTGTCAAGAGGATATTAAGCCACATGGGCCATCCTGAGCTCGACACGTGGCCTCCTCTCATTGTTCCACTTTGAAAGTAGTAGCATGTTCTATTGTGTAGACGGAGTTAAATCTTCGTCCCTTATGCCTAGCATCCTCGCAGTTCTAAGTGGACAGACGTTGATGGCCGATCCATTAGACAAGAGTCATAGGAACGTTCATCCTCTTGCAAACTACTGTGAGGTTTAATGCCTTGTAGTGTTTGTCACCTTCCAGGGGTAAATCCTTGTCAGAAAAGGTGATCAAATTAATTGGACTAGGAAGATCACTCGTGAGGAAGTTGGCTAATCCCTCAGGAGTAGTGTCAGAATCTATCCCAATTTTGTCCAAGGAATTCATTACAGCCAACCTATGTTCTCGAGATGTTGCCAAAAGTTTCCTAACGTTCTTCTCAACTTTTGTCTTCTTAAACTATTTAACAATATCATTGTCTTCAATGATAGGTATGGGAACTTGTTGTGTGGTCGGCATAGGTTGTGTTGAAACGGGAGGTTGCATACTCCCGGACCTTGTGAGGACGTCTATTGATGGATCTTCTTCAACCCAAAAGTCATCTGTGGTGTACGATACAGAAGGTGGCGATCCTATTATGTCTTTTAGATAGACATCTTCTTCATCACTGTCCCAAACTCCATTGATGGTTGCATCATCTTCTTGTTGCACTTGGACTAGTTTCTTTTCATCAATCATTTTTTGAACCAAATCCTTGAATTTGAAACAGTTTTCTATGGTATGACCTCCTGATTGATGATACTGACAGTAATACCTATCTATCCTTTTTAATGATTCGAATGGTCTTGGTTCTAGAGGTTTGATCTCGCCACTCTCGGAGAGCATTTCGAACATTTGTGCATATGGGATCCCAATTGGAGTGTAGATTCTATTGCTCTTCTTAGGTTTTCCAGTGACTTGCAAGGAAAAACGCTTTGCCTCATAAGTCGTTTCCTTGCTAGCTAGAGGTAATGAGATCTTATTAGCTTCCACAAAATCTTGGATAAGGTTTTGAAACATGTAGCATTCATTTGTAGTATGACTGTTTCCTTGATGGTACTTGCAGTATGACTTGGGATTCCACCTCGGAGATCGCTTTTTTGGTGTTGGATCCTCTGTTGGACCAATAGGTTTGATTAGTCCTTGATCATAGAGATGATCGAAAGTAGCATCATAGGTCATTCCTATGGGTGTGAATTCTTCAATGGTCCGTTTTGCCTGTGGCTTAGGAGCATTGAGTTCTTCATTAATCCCTGGGCGAGAATTTTGTTCGATGACCATTACCCGATTTGCTAGTCCTTCTACCACATTCAAGAGCATGGTAATGACATCTTGCAGTTTTCAAACGTCCTCTTTTAGACTTGACGAGTCTTCCTTGGTATTATCTAAGAAAAGACTTTCATCCTCCCCAATCATGGCCACCTCATCGAGAGAGGTTATATAAGTTGTCTCGATCATGGGCTCTCCTACAGGTGTGATAAGAAGTGATGGATCGAAGGATGCTTGGTCATCTTCGATGGCTAGAATCTCGGAAGTTTCATTGTTATCGATCAGATCTTGAATAGCTTCTTTGAGTTTCCAACACTCTTTAGTGTTGTGACCCTTTCCTTGATGATATTTGCAGTGCTTATTAGGGTCCCACTTTGGTGCCCTGGCTTCTGGAACTGGATCTTTGATGGGCCCTATGGGCATGACTAGTCCTTTGTGATGTAGCTTCTCGAAAGCCGTTTCATGGCTCATACCAAGTGGAGTGAACACCCTTTTTGATCTATGGATTCGTGATTTAGAGGCGTTCGTAGCATGTACCTCATTAATGGGAGAGGAAGAAGAAGGATGGTCGCTCTTCTTTCCTCTCGCACTATTATCTTTCAGAAGTGGAACCTCGTCATATTTCTTTTGGGGTTCCTTTATGGCTTTGAGAGCTTCACGTAGTAAATGTGATACCTCCATCATCGACAGTGTGAGCAATTGTATATCTTCCTTAGTTGCCGGTTCTAGAAGGTTATCCTTGACATCGAAAAAGGTTTCTTCTTCCTTTTCTGTGGCATAGATTTCTTTGACGGGTCTAATGAGAGATGAGAGGTCAACCTCGTTTTCCTCATTTGAGATAGCTAGGGTATGAGCGAGAGGTGCATTGTCAATGCTTGGCTTCTTACTGGAAGGGGGCAACGACAACTTGTTGTTGTCGATTAAGTCTTGGATAGCTTCCTTAAGCTTCCAACAATTTTCGGTGAGGTGTCCCCTACCTTGGTGATACTTGCAGTGTGCATTGGGGTTCCAATTAGCCGACCTCTTCTCGACTGGTGGGTCCCCAAATGGTCCAATAGGAGTTATAAGACCTTTTGCATTTAATCGATCAAATGCGGTGTCATAACTCATGCCAATAGGAGTAAAGTTCCTCCTAAATGGTTTCTTGTGTCCTTGATTGTTCATAGCAAGGACTTCTCCTAAATTAAAAGTGCTAACATGGTTTGAGTGGGTGGTTTTGGAAGAAGAAGGATTGTCGTTCTTCTTTCCTTTCCAGCCACTGTTGGAGTTATTGTTGGCAACTTTTATCTTAGCCAAGTCGTCTTCAATATTAATCCCAATGTCGTAGACAGCCTTGAAGGTATGGAGATTATTTTGATACTTGAGATACTTGGAATATTTTTCTTGAAGGTTCTTGATGAACAACCTCACATACTCTTTTTCACTTGGCACCTCAATCATCTTAGCTGAGGTTTCTCTCCATTTGTTAAAGAAAGAGGTGAAGCCTTCATTCTCTTTCTGTTTGAGGATTTCAAGTTCCCTATGGTCAGTCTCAACCTGAATGTTGCACTTGTACCTATCAACGAAAGCGTTTGCTATGGACTCCCAAGTAGAGGTCTTTTCTTTCTCGAGAGAAAAGAACCATTGTTGGCAAACGGTCTCGAGAGATAGTGAGAACAGAGAAGGGAAAACCTTTTTTATCGATACCGTTAATACTCATTATTGTTTCAAATGCTCTTAAGTGAAAATAAGAGTTATCAGTTGCTCTAAATTTTGGGATATCGTTGGCATTGAACTTCTGCGGAAGAAGATCTTTGTCCACCGAGACCCCTTGTGATGTAAGCCCTTGAAACTTGTAGTCGCTAGACAGCTTGCTTAGACTCTCTTGCATGAGGTCCATCTGTTGTTGCTTCACGGGATCATCAATCTTGAATGCGAGAAGCTTCAGTGTCTCAGTCACAGCAACCAGTTGGTTCCTAAGATCATTGACTTCTTCTTGTGTTGCCATTGTAGTTGTTTAGGGTAAAAATACCCTAGACACGTGGAACAATGAGAGGAGGCCACGTGTCGAGCTCAGGATGGCCCATGTGGCTTAATATCCTCTTGACACTTGGCGCCCTCAAATACATCTCTGAAATGGCGGCCTTTAAGGGCCCAAATCCCTAGAAGCGTCGTTTTACGGCGCAGCCCACTGAAATTTAGGTCAAGTGACCTAGATAGGGGCACGTTCTCCAAGGACCCTATAAATAGGATGATATTTCCCCATTTTGGGGACAGATTGAATCATTTATTACACCTACATTCTCTCACATCAGAGAAAGACCCGAGCTTGGAATCCAAGCAGATCCTCACCAAAATTTCCGTACTCTTTATTCCCTTTCGAGTTTCTAACTTGATCGTTAGAGGCGGAGCTCCTACCACCCGGAGTCTTCGTTGTTTTGCAGGCACAACTCAGCCGGATCAGACTTCGTGATGTAACTCTCCCGAGGGACAAAAAACACCCAAAACATTTGACGCCGTCTGTGGGGAGAGTACCTCGAAGATGGTTCAAGAGTCTGTACCACCCCCTAACCGTCTAGGCGATGACCCAGAAGTCTTTACAGACCAGGAGGATGAAGATCCTCAGGTCGAAACCTTTACAGCTGATGATGGCTCTCTCAGAACCAAGCGCATCCGGCCCAGAGACACTCTGGAGCGGGGTGCCTCCCAGGCGGGTGCAAATCGACCCCCTGGGCAGCCGGAAGGGGAAACCCATACGGCAGCTGGATCAGCACCTGTCACCAGAGACGAACTCATGAGATTCATGACAAGTTTCAAGGGTGAAATTAAAGAGATGATCACCCAGAGCCGGGCTGGCCCAAGTAGAGGTCAGTCGGCCAAGAAGACTCCTCTAGAAAAGGGGAAGTCAGTCAGAGAACGGCAGCCCACTCCTCATCCAAAGGAGAAGGCAGCCGGGACCATTGATTGGTCAAAAATTCTTCTTCCTAAGAGGAATACCAACAACACCCGCCGGACTCAGCAGCCGGTGGGAAGTAAAAAATCAACTCTTGATGCCCGGGAGATTATCAACCGGAAGAGAAATCAACAGTTGTCTTAATCGGCTTCTACGTCGAATTTTCCAGACAGCTTTAACAATACTTCTGCGGGGAATGCATCCTTGCATGAGAGTCAGACAGGCGGTAATACCGTCCACTCTGGCCCTCAGATGATCGGGACTGCACCATATGTACCTTCTCAGGTCTACGGTCAGTACCCACCTTACTATATGCAGCCGGCTCTCTTCGGAGGTCAGGCGGCATACCACAATGTCCAGCCACTGGACTGGCAGCTTCGTCTGCTCCGCCTGGGTGAACAACCTTCTGCGTTCACCCGGGAGATAACCGAGGCGGCGTAGCCGGCCAAGGTTAAGAATGTATTGGTTGGTACCTATGATGGTACCACCAATCCGGAAGATCACCTCATGGCTTACACCAACCTCATGTACTTACAAGGGTTGGATGATGCCACTTGGTGTCGTTGCTTCCCGGCTACATTGAAGGGAATTTCCCAACAATGGTTTGGCAATTTGCCAGCCGGGTCCATTGATAGTTTTAGGAAGCTTTCCTTTCTGTTTGCTTCCAACTTCTCAATGAACATCCCTGCTAAGAAAACAAGCTTGGACTAGAGCACCATTAAACAGGGGGAGAGAGAAGGGCTGCGCTCCTATGTCAGGCGGTTCAATCTGATTAGAATTCAGATTCAAGGACTGTCTGATGAGGTAGCTTTTACAGATTTTTCAAAGGTTTGAGAGACAGGTCGACTTTTAAGTTTAACCTAGTCAGAAAAGGGGCTTTCACTTTACAGGCAGCCCTGAGGGAGGCGGAAAGCTATATTCAAGCAACTGACCTCTGCATGCCTGGTAATCAATCAGACTCCAAAAATTCTGACAAACAGAAAGACAGCCGGCCTGCTCAGCCGGCCAAAAAGAAAGAAGAGAGCAAGAAGAGAAAAGAAATCTGGGCGGTTAGTGATTCTGACCAGCCGTCCCAGAAGAAGAAGAAAGAATTTAAACCGTACGTCCTTAAGTACGAGTTTAACAAGGAATACAACTCCATCCTCATGGAAATTAAGGACCGGTTGTCCCTAGAGAAGCCGAATCCAATGAAAAGTTCCATTCAATTAAGGAACAAAAATAAATTTTGCCAATACCATGAGGAAGTTTGCCATGACACCAACGACTGCTTCAGCCTTCAACGGGCGTTGGACCGTCTGGTTGACAAGGGGATGCTGAAGTCCTACATTTCTAAGTCCCCAGCCGGGGCAAAGAAGAAGAACAAGGGCCAGTCCTCTAAGACTACCCCCCAGCCTGCTAGTAGCTCGGATACCGACAAGGAGCCGGTCTACACAATAGCAGGCGGGTTCTCGTGTGGTGGCCCTACCATCCGGGGCACCAAGAGCCATCTTCGAAAGATGGACAAAGATGATGATGGGCAGGCGTCTGCAAGTTCCTCCTTCCCAGACGTTCTGATCACTGAGAAGGACAGGGGCAGTGTTCGTCGTCCGCATGATGACCCGGTCGTCATTGAATGTATGGTTGCCAACCAGCTGGTTGGACGAATCCTTATTGACACCGGCAGCTCATCAGACATCATCAGCCTCCGGTGCCTGCAAAAGCTGAAATACAATGACAGCAGCTTGCATCCGGTTACCCACCCCTTAGTTGGCTTTGGGGGTGGAATGGTTTACCCAGTCGGAAGGGTTGATTTACCAATCCGGCTGGGTGAGAAAGGAAAAGGGCGACACCTGGTCGTCAAGTTCTTGGTCGTTGAGGAGCTGACCGCCAACAACATTATTTTGGGCCGGCCAACTCTCAACGAAGCCCAGGCTGTAATCATCCCTTCCCTCATGCTCATCAAGTATGAGAGGGATGACGGCTCTGTTGGTTCCTTGAATGGGGATCAGAAGACGGCCCGGGAGTGCTATCTCTCAGCCGTCAAAGATATTGTGGCCCCAGAAGGCCAGGAACCAATAGACCTTGACAATGTCAAGGATGCCGACCAAGTACCAGCCCCACCAGCAGCCGGTAAGAAACGAAAGGCACCTTTGCTGGTGGAGGTGAAGAAAGAGAAAAAATAGCAATCACTTACCGGTGAACGGTCAGATGAGCTCCGTCCCCAACCGGCTGGTGAACATATTGATATACCTCTAGACGACAGCCGTCCGGAGCGTACCGTGAAGGTTGGGACGGTTGCTTTTGCTAAGTTGGGTGCAGACTTGCACTTTCTGCTGAAAGAATTCAAATACATTTTTGCCTTTGAAGTGGAAGAGATGCCAGACGTCAGCCCGGATCTTGCTGTCCACAAACTCGCCGTGGATCCTAAAAAGAAGCCCATCCGGCAAAAGAAAAGAAATCACGGCGAGGAAAGAAGTCAGGCGACAGCTGCCGAAGTTAAAAAGATGATGGATGCTGGGTTCATTCGGCCATGTAATTTCCCCGACTGTGTGGCGAATGTTGTGCTTGTAAAGAAGCCGAATGGTACCTGGCGTATGTGTGTTGACTACACAGATCTCAACAAGGCATGTCCCAAGGACAATTATCCGCTTCCTAAGATCGACAGTCTCGTCGATTCGACAGCCGGGCATGCCTTGATGAGTTTTATGGACGCCTATTCCGGCTTCCATCAGATACCCCTATGGAAGAAAGATCAAGAAAAGACGGCCTTTGTCACTGATCAGGGGTTATTCTATTACACTGTGATGCCGTTTGGCTTGAAAAATGCGCCGGCTACGTTCCAACGGATGATTAATACGGTCTTTATTAATCAAATTGGGAGGAATGTAGAGGCGTACATTGATGACATGATAGTCAAATCCAAGAAGCAGGCGGATCACCTTGCTGATCTCCGAGAAACCTTCACCACACTCAGGCGGCATAAGGTTATGTTAAATCCTAAGAAATGCGTCTTTGGTGTTGAGTATGGGAAGTTTCTTGGATTCCTGATTGATCAAAGGGGGATAGAGGCTAACCCTTAGAAGATACAGGCGGTAATTGACATGAAGTCACCCCGCACTGTCAAGGAAGCACAGAGACTAACCGGTTGCCTTGCGGCCTTGGGGAGGTTCCTCAGCCGGCCAGGTGACAAATGCCTTTACTTCTTCCAAGCAATCAGGAAGAAGACCAGATTTGAATGGGGGGATGATGCTGAGGCGGCCTTTCAACGGCTGAAAGAACACTTGCACTCTTTGCCAAGGCTTGTTAGTCCGCTGCCTAGAGAGGTGTTATACATGTACCTAGCCGTCTTAGATCATGCCCTCAGTGCCGTTCTCCTTGCTGAGAGAGACGGTGTTCAGCTTCTGGTCTATTTCATTAGCCATGTTCTAAAAAATGCTGAGCTCCGGTACCCCATGGTAGAAAAATTTGGCCTTGCCCTGTATATGGCTTTCAAGAAATAGAAACCGTATTTTCTGGCTCATCCGGTGGTAATCTACACCGACCAGACCCTCAAGCGGCCGATGTCTACTTTGGAGTCATTCGGCAGAATGTTGAAATGGGCTATTGAAATGCAAAGTCTTGAAATCACTTTTGAACCTAGAAAGGCAGTGAAAGGTCAGGCGTTTGCCGACTTCATTGTTGAAATGACACGACCGGTGCAACCGGATAACATTGACCAGGTTTGGAAAGTGTATGTAGACGGAAGCTCAACGAAGAACGGCTGCGGTGCAGGAATTATATATGAATCCCCCGAGGGGGACAGATTTGAATATGCACTACGGTTTAAGTTTCAAGCCTCAAATAACAAGGCGGAGTATGAAGCCCTGCTAGCCGGAATCCGCATGTGTAAGGCAGCAGGGGCAACTAAAATTGACGCCTATTCTGATTCACAGTTGGTCGTCAGCCAGTATGAGGGAAAATATGAGGCAACTCATCCGGCTATGATCAAATATCTTCAGGCAGTCAAAGAAGAGGCTGGGGCACTTGAGGAATTCCGTCTGAATCAAGTGCCTAGGTCAGATAACAACCAGGCGGATGCGTTGTCCAAATTGGCTTCATCCGCCTGCTGTGATACGCCTCGGTCGGTCTTTTGGGAAGTTCTTGAAAAGAGAAGCATACATGAAGAGCCCATTGGAATCTTAGACCAAAGCTCTACCTAGATGGATGGCATCCGGGCATATTTAGCAGACGACAAACTTCCTGATTCACCACTGGAGGCAGCCGTCATGAAAAAGCGAGCATCAAACTTCGAGTTGAGAAGCGGAGAGCTCTTCAAGGCAGGTTTCCTTAAACTTCTATTGAAGTGTGTTACCCCAAAAAAGGGGAAAGAAGTTCTCGAAGAATTGCATGCTGGGTACTGTGCCTCTCATATAGGCGGCAGGTCCCTAGCTGTCAGAGCCAGGGGGCATTACTTTTGGCCTACTCTTGAAGCAAACGCTAAAGAGTTGGTCCAAAGATGTGACAAATGCCAAAGGTTTGGCCCACTTATTCACCGCCCAGCTACTGATCTGACGGCAATCCACAGCCCAGTCCCATTTGCTAAATGGGGCATGGATATCTTGGGTCCTTATACGCCTGCTCCAGGCGGAAAGCGCTACATTTTGGTGGTTGTAGATTATTTCACCAAGTGGGTAGAAGCTGAGCCGGTTAAGAACATCAAGACAAAGGATGTCATCTCTTTCATCTGGAAGAACATCATCACCCGGTTTGGGGTACCTATGTCTATGGTGTTTGATAATGGCCCTTAGTTTGAGACCCCCCAGCTCAAGACTTGGTTGGGAGATCAGGGTATCTCACATTGTTTTGCATCAGTTGGCCGACCCCAAGCAAACGGCCAGGTTGAAGCCTTCAACAAACTCATCTCAGATGGCATAAAAAGGAAAATCGAAAGAGTCGGTGGCTTATGGGCAGAAGAATTAATTCATGTCCTATGGGCCATCCGGACTACTGCTAAAGGGATAACCGGAGAAACCCCATTTCTTATGGTATATGGTGCTGAAGCCGTCTTGCCCATTGAGCACTACGAGTCGACTCTCAGAGTTATGCTCTATGATGAAGAGGCAAATTGGGAGGCCATGCGGCTGGCATTGGACTCCCTCCCTGAACGCAGGGGCAACGCTGCCGTGCGCAATGAGATATACTGTCTGAGAATGTCTAGAGCTTACAACAAGAAAGTGCACAAGCGCCCTCTGAAAGTGGATGACTTTGTGTTATGAAAAATGGAGGCAACCGGTAGGGCCAATGAGGCTGGGAAGCTAACCCCTAATTGGGAAGGCCCCTACCGGATCTATGAAGAAGTCAGGAATGGCACCTACCGTCTGAAAACCCCAGACGGTCGTCGCCTGCCTAGAACTTGGAATGTAGATAATCTAAAAAAGTACTACTTCTGAGAATGTATATTTTTTTGTAAACAGTGAGTCAATTAATGAGAATTCAGACTTTGTTTGCAAAATTGTTTTGTTGTTTTTGATTATCCGCCTGGCTAATACTCAAACAGATTCTTCATTTAATTAACTAAGTTTGATACTTAGTAAAGGTTATAATTGCTTGACCGCCTGGGTACTACTCAGATGGATCTTTTGTTTATCTAACAAGTTTGACACTTGGTATAATAATTGTCTGTCCGCTTGGGTAATACCCAGACGGACTCTTCGTTTAATTAACTAAGTTTGATACTTGGTGTAATCCAATAATGGCTTGTCGGTCTGGGTAACGCTCAGGTGGACTGTTTCTTTAACTAACTAAGTTCGACACTTAGCGTAAATTCACTTTTGTAATAACGCTCGGCCAATGGTCCGATTAAAAACTAAGCACAAAAACGCTTAGTGGCTATACAACCGGTCTCAAACAAGACCAAAGGCCAATATGTCCGGATGGTTGCTTATTTTATAAAACCGTCTGTCCCAACATGGACAAAGGCGTCCGGCGACACCCCTCCGGGTGGTGCAATCGTCACAGAGAACGGACTATTCGTCGGTTCTATGTACCAATGCAGATGGTGAAAATTGAACGACCAAATTGGTCAACTCATAGCCGTCTGACCAGAATAATCTAAAGAACGATTAAGGTACCGAATACCGGATGCCCTAAGGCATTAGTCGGTCATCGGCTGAAGTTCTCACTTAGGTTATTTATTCCAAAGTTGCACTCACCCCCTTATTGGGGCAAAAGGTTATGTGTAATGGCTATGTGTTAACCCCAGACGGAATATAACCGCCTGGGTAAGAAGCTCAAAGCACCCGCTCTAATGGCCGGCTGTGCACTTGGTTTGGGGAAATCACCATTGTGATTGATTGGCCTAAAAACACTCCATACTTCTCCTAGTATCAAGTGTTTTCAAGCCAATCAATCAATTTGAAATAAAACCAACCACACAGCCGCCCAGGGGCAAGAGCACCCGGATTGCAAATTGCCGCATGCTTTTTTAAGTTAGGCAAAATATTAAAGAATTGCAAACATACGCAAAATTCAAACTCCATACCCAAACGCAAACATATATAAACACCGATTGAGTCGAAATACTTCATTAATATTAAAAATGGCACAAAGGTCAGAACTAGTGTTAGCCGGAATCACATCCGGTGAAGAAACAAAAAATAAAATTGTTAACCCAACCCCATGGTTGGTAAAGATACAAGAAAACACGGCATACAAGCCGGTAGAAAAATTGGTTGGCATACTGCCGCAGAAGTTGGGGAGGCCCGCCTAAGGCTGAGGTGGAGCCTGCTGCTCCGGCTGAGTCTGGCTGGTTTGGCCTTCGTCATGCTCATCCGCCGCTGGCTCCTCGTTATCAGAGACGTCATATCCCTGCTCAGCAACCCAATCCTTGAAGCGAGGCGGTGGAGCATCACCCAGTAGCTGGGCATCATACACCTCAGTGGCGTAATCATACCTCAGCTTATAAACCTCAAAGTCTATTTCTGGGTAAAGGAGGCTCCAGCTGATCTTCAGCCGGGCTAGGTTGTCGCGCTCATTCTCCTCCGTCATCCGTTTTTGCTCTTGGGCAAGCTCATCCGACTGCTTTTTTCGCAGATTGACAAGCTCCATCCCCAGGCGAGAAACGTCTGCTCGGAGTTGGGCGTTTTCCCTATCAGCATCTTCTAATGCCTTGAGGTCTGACTTGGCATCCTTCGGTTGCTTATCAAGGTCATCAGCCCGGCTGTTAGCTTCGTCGTTCGCAGCCGTCAAACTCCGGATCAGCTCCTCCTGTTTCAACTCTACTGCTTTAATCTTTAAATCACACATATAATTAGCATAATCAGCAGAGTTGAGGTTTTCAAGGGCCCTCCGTTTGGCGTCATTTACCTCTTCTTGTTTCCGCCTGAAGGGGCCCCGGAGGCCATCCACTCTCACCATCACCTGAGACAAGAGCAACCGGATTATGAGTTACTTAGCAGAATTAAAGATTAAAGATATCAAGGTTGTGGGATTCATTACCTCAGCCAATTGGCCCATTATCCGGTCGAAGTCCACTACATGCAGATCAGGTATGGAGTTCTTCTCTGACCGGGTGAGGGTCCTCACCATCCGTTTTGCAAAGCCCGCAAGATCCGGCTCGTCAGAAGTCAGATCTGCATCAAAAGTAGTACTCTGTGAGAAAGAGGCAGCGTAGTTGGCATTCTTCCGTTGCCGGCTGCTGACTGACCCCCCAGAGGGATCAACCTTAGTCTTGATTCTCATGAAATCAAGTGGCCAAGGTATTTCAATCCGTCCCTTACCTTGGGTATCCGGATGGGGCGCAGGCTTCTGCTCCTCCCCAGGTGTTGCCGCACCGGCTCTAACATTAGGTGGCTCACCACCCTTCGATGCCGTAGAGGCATCCGACGCTTTCTGCTGTGAGCGCTCTGAGCTTTCGCTCAGAATTCTCATCGCAGCAGGCGATTTGACCCCGGTCGTTGGACGACCGGATTGGGCAGAAGATTGTTTCTGGGGAGGAGGGTCCTTCCTGGCGGCCTTGGCAGCCGAAGTTTTTTTCCAGATCGTCTCCTTGCCTTTTGAGCAGCTTGGAGAAGGATCATGGAATTCTCTTGGCGGAGTCCTGAAAAGCAAACAAGGGTAAGTATACCCAACCGGCAAGCAAAATATATATATATATATATATATATATATATATATATATATATATATATATATATATATATGCAAACACATAAAGTCAGGCGGTCTTACCCCGCCTTTCTTGGAGTCTTTGGCTTCGACGGCTGCCTTCTTGGCAAGTGCCGCCTCTTTGCGCAGCAGCGCCGCAGACTTAGCCGGAGTCTTCGCCGGGTCGACCATTCTCAAGGTGTCGGCTGCAAGAACAAGAATTCATGGTTAGAAAAAATTATGGCAAGTTTGCAATAAAAATAAAATAACAATCATTCCGGATGAGAAGTATTCTACCCCTGGGAAACATGGTACTCAGCCCGCAGGCGGACAAGAAACACTCGTCCTTGAAGAAGTCCGGATGGGGGATCCAGTTCTTGGGAACTATGATGTGAGCTTAGTTGAGAGCTTCTCTCTCTAGTTTTAGGGTTAGTTTAGGAGTAGATTTTAGAGAGAGAAAGTGAGGAATTTCAATGGTGATTGAGAGATTAAAGATTCAATGGTGACAATTGTGTTGGAGATCTTCTTTATTATCAATGAGCATTCTTAACTCTATCTCATTTTATTTCTTTGTTTGATTTCATATTTGTTTGGTTTGATTTTGATGTTTGATTGTTGATTAGTGTAATTGTTCTCTATATTTTGATGATTCTTGATTTCTTTAGTTGTTTGTGACTAGATGATGATGTTTGAAGAGTTGTTTGGCTAGGGATAGGGTGAAACTTGTATGATTGATTGATTGTGCTTAATTTGGGGGTTGTGTTGATTAATTGTTGAGATTAAAGTGATTAATGGAAGTTTGCATGTGTGTAATTCGATTAGGCCTTGAGAATTATGCTAGATTGCATTGTAGTTTCTAATGATACAGACCATTGATTTAGGAATTGCAATTATCGATTGAGCTTGATTAGTGATGCTCCTAGTTAGAGTCTCTCGTAGTTGGCGCTAGTTTGACCTCTAGGAGATAGCTTGTTGGCTCTTTTGATTGAGCTTGCCATTAGTCTTCGCAACCATTGATTTGCATATTGTTTCCGAGTTGCTTCAATTGTCATGATTACTTGTAGATCCCCGTTCCTAGTGCTTTATTTGTTTGGTTCTTCATTTTGTTAGTTGGTTATAGTGTTTACCTTTTATCCTTAGACTTCGACCTAGCTTAGGCGCATAATTGAGAGCGCTTAAACATTACCGTTCCTTTGGGTTTGACCCTTGACTTGCCTCTATACTTGTATATAGGTTTGTTAAGTGTTTACAAATTTAGTTTGACCGAGGGAGGATTAGTTTCAACGACCTAGTTCCACCCCTCGTCAACAATGAACTCCATCGAAGTCCATACAAGGGCTATCCGTTTCCAAAAATCGATTAGCAAAGATTTAAAGCGGTTTCCAGAGAACGAATCCCGATAGTATAGAGGAGAGAGAAAGGGGGTAAAATTATTAGTAAATCTAACACAAGACACCTGGATAAAAGATAGCCTCCACGAATACGAGCTCCATTCCAGACATTTATAAAGACTATGTAATGTTCGAAGGAGATTAGTCGTCTTTGACCGTCGCCGGACGCCGGAGATGACCGGGAGAAAAGAGATAGAAAAGGATTAAGCAAACCCTAAGAGAGAGTAATTAGCATCAATAATCTTAAGATCAAATTATTTTTTTTAAGTTTCTAATTATTTCATTTTCTAATATATGTAAATAACAAAATCTAATTTGAAAGTGATTTTCAATATTTTGGAAAATTATACAAATAAATTTTGGAAAATAAAAAAAAAAGGGATTTTTTTTTGTGGCCATGAAGATGACACCTCATTAGGCCCACTTTTGCCTTATGATGATCAAATTTTTTTTTATTACTATAAAATCATGGAAATTTTGTGTAGAACTACCCTAAAGATAGAGTTATTTGTGAACAACTACCCATTTTTTTTTATTTGTTTAGAATTACCCGCAAGTTTGGAAAAGTTTGGGTAGCACTACCCACTAACATTTTTCGTCCAATTAAAATGTTATATTGTCCCAAATTTTCACTTTTTTCAATTATAATGGCCAATTAATGCTAAAATAAGCAAAAACCCCAATTCAATTAAACCCCCAAACCTTAGAAATAAAAATCCCCAAATAATACTAAACTCATGAACCCTAAAATGAATTATAATTCAAACCCTAATTAGGTTAATTAAGGTAAATTAAAACCTTTATATAAATTGGGAGAGTTAATTGGGTGAAAAAGTGAAAAAAGTGGGCTCTGATAACGTCTTAATTGAACGGAACATGTTAATGGGTAGTGCTACCCAAACGTTTTCAAATTTGTGGGTAATTCTATACAAATTTTAAAAAAAATGATAGTTGTTTACAAATGACCCTGTCTTTAGCATAGTTTTACACAAAATTCCCTAAAATCATCCTTTGTCATTTATATATATATATATATATATATATATATATATATATATATATATATATATATATATATATATATATATATATATATATATATATATATATATATATATATATAAAATCATTTCTATAGTAAAAAACCAAAAAAAAAAATCTAATATAAAATTGTAGAGTAAGTGAATGAGGAGCCTCCAAAACCTCATTCCACAACTCATGCTTTTTTTTTTTTTTTTTTTAATTTTTAATTTTTATTTTTTATTTTTAAGGAAAAAATAACTACCAATCCCACTATTTTATTTTTAATCATTTAAAAAAAAAAAAAATCAATAACTACCAATTCACTATTTTTTTTAATGGGACTATTCAATTTTTTTTTTTTTTTTTTTTTTTTTTTTTTTTTTTTTTGTGTACGTAGTATAACATATCACATGCATTAGCACGAGTATACAATTCCTTTATCAACAATTCACTATATCACTCAAGATTCCCAATATTTCACTTTTTTTTAAACACTACGCACTAACATTTCACTTTGTTTTACGAGTATATTTTTTGGTACATAGTATAGTATATGTCATGCATTAGCACGAGTATACAATTCCTTTATCAACATTTCACTAAAGTACTCTAAATCTCCAACCCATCTATTATATGCTTTTTTTTAGGGAGTACCCTTCAAACATTTTCCTCCTCTTTAATCAACAAAAAAAAAAAAAAAAAAAAAAAAAAGAAGTACAACACGTTTTTGTGTAACTGGCCTCAGCGAATAACTACTTGCAACAGAACAAAGTACGTAACTTCTAGAGCAGGACACTAACCCATATGACAGTAACTGAGTAACACGGGTAACCCCAATAACATTGAACGGGTAACCTCTATGACTTTGAAAAATTAAACCCCATAATAGCATTGTGTGGCCACCGACATAAAAGAGTAAGACCCTTTTTTTTGAGCTTCTAAGCAAAGCTTGGAACATCATATTTCAACATAGCACATTAGGTGTCAGCACATTATTAATACGAATATTATTAATACTCAATCCAAAACCGACCATTACAGCTCAAGTCTAAATTACTAACATCAAAATCAACTTTTCATATTTAAAATACGAAATATATTTTTTCAATATTGGAGCCTTTCACGCACCCCTCCCTGCCTCTTTTTTCCACTGAAGAAATTACACTGAATATTCCATTGAAGCGGCATGTGAGATTTCTCTGCTTCACTGAACCATAGGTAAGATGTTTTTCCATTCATCGAATAACATTTTCACAATCTAGGGTTCTTATAAGGTTATGGAACTATTGGTTATATTTTAATCACTAAAATGCTAGAATTTTGGTAATTGTATTTTTGTATTCATAAACAACAATAATTTAGCTGGATTAATTTGTGCTAATTTGTTGCAAAACCCTTGAGTGTTAGAACTGAACTATGATTATGGGCCTGTTTGATGAATTTAGTCTTTTTTTTTTAAAATTATTTTTATTGTTGCAGTGTTTGTTATGAAGAAATTTCTTTGAATTTATCATATCCCTGCTGAATTTGGTATTTGGCATCTGGTTAATGGCAGGCAATGGCCTGCCAACATTGGGCCGCGTAAAGCTTTCTGATCTTGTAGCCAAGGAAGGCATCCCTTCTGATTCCTACAAAGTATCGGTATCGACTTTATGTCAGTCACTAGCCCAGTATTCTGCTGCCATTGTTCAGCTTCCTGTTGGGGATGGTGCTCTATTACGATCTTGTATGGAATCTGCGCATCTTTACTTTCACCATAGACCATCATATCCCTCTGAAGATATGATTCATACCAATGAGTCTAGAGAATGGTGCAAAACATCTGGTTATTATGCAGATCCTCAGCTCTGGCAAGAAAGTTATGACTTTCGACCTGGGTTGACACCGACAGAATTAGGAAACGAAATTGATTTTTCTCCAGCTGGTTTGGTTGATATTTTTGCGCTGCTAGGAAAAGCAGCTAGAGAAATATTAGATGCCATAAGCTTCAATTTGAGCTTGCGCAGCTCACCTTTTACTGAGATTCTTGATAATGTACCTCTGAGAAACAGAGAAGTATCCTCCTCCGTCCTGTCTGTCTGCTGTCAAGCTAGGCCTACATTCCACGGAGCACAACATCATAATTTGACAAGCCAAGAAGATGGTAGTTTGATCATGTTTTCTGAGCATGAACATCCCGCAGATAAGAGTTTAATATCTATTGTGAAGTCAGATAAGGCAGGTTTGCATATAAGGGATTTCCAGGGTCAATGGGTTCTTGTGGATGGAGATCTTGGTCCACAAGAGGCAGTGATTTATCCTGGACTAGCATTGTATCAGGCAACTGCTGGTTACATCAACCCTGCACTTCATAGGATTGAGATCAATAATCCCCAGAGTAACATTCATGGGCGATGCTCTGTAACATTTAAACTTATGCCAAAATCAATGACCAATCTTAGTTGTTCAGAGATGAGAGCTGCTGGTCATGGAGTTGAAGCACAGTTCCAGCTTCCAATACCAGTAGATGATTTTATGCAAAGATCACACCCTACCGATAATCATGTGAACCGACAAAGTGTGCCAAGTTTTAATTTCCCACATGCCCATGACGGTAATTATTCTGATTTAATATCCAGTATATTGCATTCATGATTTCTAGTATATTCGCTTTTCCGAAAGTTTGACTCAATTACTATATAGACTTATTTCCAGCAAAGTTTGAAAAAGTGGTTAATTGAATAAAAAACGTAGTAAATAAGTTAAGAGAGATAGAATAAAAAGTAAGTGGATGTAAGAAATAAAGCCAAATTTTTATTTTGGTAATACATGGGAGTATGTGATGTTTAATCCATGAACAATTAAATCAATATATGTTGAAATTGCACACTTTTAAAGAGTCTATTTTAGGGTTTTTGTGCTATGAGGGGGAAATAAAAAAGTAGAAAATGGGTAAATCTTGCCTCAATTACCACAAAGTTTGAGAGAACAAGGTTAAAATCTCAATAATTATAAATATCACCCAAAATTCAAACCTGATTATAGATTGATTAATCATATTAGGATCTGCTTAGCTCACCTTATTCTTGCTTAATTATTTTTCTATCTGATTTGACCGTTTGACCTTATATATGTTGATCCTTAAGGACAAAAAATATATCAAATGGGGTCTTATTGAATTTTTAATAATGTGTATTATCCAAAGATGTTTTTGTAGAAAACAATTCATTACATAATTAAAGATATTTAGTAATAAAATGTCACACATAAAACGATAAAGTATGACTTGAACTTATATCACTAAGTATCTTTCTTAAATGGAATTGACCTCATTAAGTGACAACTAAACCGTTACACAACATGTCGAATTTGACATAGTTATTGTGAATCATAAAACTTTAATTAACAACTTATATTCATTTAACATATCCACCCACCCAGTTAAATGTCCTAACCACAAACTTGATGAGTGTATCAACCTAGCCACAGTCACCTAGGGAAAGAGACTTCATTGTAGAATCCAAGTAACAAGGATCAATACCATATTCGACTAGATCATAACCAACTTTACATGCATGGGACTGGTTAAACACTACTTGTTTCCATTCTCTCCATAAGAAGTATAAGGACTACTAATGCAACCAAACAAAGAAAGCTACGTAGCATTCAATTTTTTTTTTTTTTTTTTTTATTTGTTATTTGTTTTTTGTTTTTGCGTCACTATCATGCTTTGTTTGGAGCCTAAACACGTTCAAGATCATTGATTGATGCAAGGGAATTAATGATACTTAGTTTGTGGCATACAATCAAAGAAGCTTTGATATTGTCATATGAAACAACAATAAGTGATTGTTCCCGTGATTGATCACAAACTTCCTTGTTACATTCTTTTCTACCCATTGATGTTGTGTCTATAAACAAGGTTGCCTTACTCTTCTTCGTCGACATACTTATGAAAATGAAGAGTAACAGACCCACATTAGCTTAAATGACCGACTCTTCAAAGGGTTCCGGTTTAACCTCTTTCTTAATATCTCGTTGAATACTATCTTTTTTGGCATTAGGGATTTTTGTAGCATTATAATTTCATGGAATCATTTCCTTTGAGACTTAGAGCTATTAAACCCTTTTGTACAACAACTGTGTTAGTCTTATTCTCATATGATGAAGATTCTCCATCCGAAGTGGATTTCTAAGGGGTTTTGATCTTATCATGCTTCAAAATTTAACACATTTTTGCATAATAGGATTAAAAATTTCATGAGCATGAATTTCCACCTTTTGGCTAAGTTTCATCTTATTCCGACCAATATATCTAGTAGTGATCTTTTGGGGTCTCATCAATGTCACATTTAATAGAAATCCTTTCAATCTTCCTATTGTAGCTCATAATTAATTGACCCTTGCAAGGGCATTCAATCTGTTTTGGGTGTTTTTGTCCCTCGGAAGAGTTACGTCACAAAGTCTGGTCCGGCGTGTGTACCTGCAAAACAACGGAGACTTCGGGTGGTTGGAGCTCCGCCTCCGACGATTAAGTTAGTAACTTGAATATGAGTAAAAAGGAACGGAAATTTAGGTGGGTATCTGCTCGGATTCCAAGCTCGAGATGTCTCTTTCAAAGAGTAAATGTGTAATAAATGGTAAAACGTGCCTCTAAATGGAGGAAATCTCCCGATTTATAGGGTCCTTGGGAATTGTGCCCCTGATTAGGTCATCAAGCCCTAATTATTGGTGGGCTGCGCCGCATTGCGGCTTTCTCGGGATTTGGGCCATGAAGGCCGCCTTTTTCCCATTTCTTTGGAATGACATGTGTCAAACAGGTTGGTCCATTTTGGACTAACCCTAGGGTGACACGTGTCACTTTCTGGTTGGACCATGTGGCAGGGTAAAATTACCCCAAACACAATCTATGCAAATAGTATATAGGCACAATTGCACAATAGCCTTATGCTTATGTTTGTCTAAGTTCTTAATAGTCGTGGTCTTTCTTTCATCCTAGGATTTCTTAGGTTATAATAGCATAGAGAAAGTTTTTTATTTATTTATTTTTTATTTTTTTTCCAATGATGGCTATTATCTAGACTCCTAACTGAATGAAGAAATTGATTAAGATCGAGATTACCTTTAAATTTTGGTTGCTTGAACTTGATGTTTTATAATAATGATCACTATGAGGAATCCTTGAAGGGCTTATGGACTGAGGAGAGTAATGGCCTTACTTATCATAGTGTTCACCTTTACTTTGGCTCCCACTTCTTCTAGAGCTTTCCCATAAGCTTTTGTCCTCTATTGCTATAAGAATTTTATCAGCCTTCCTTTCTCTGTTTTGCGCCTTAGGTGGTTCTTTAAGTCATATTGATACACATATCTATCTCTTATATTACTATGGAATTTAGAAATTACAGCTTGGTAGAAAAAGATGAAAGTTGTAAACTTAATGGAACTAAAGGTAAAAGCATTAGGTAAATTTAAGAGGAGAGAAAGAAAAAGAGAAAGAGAAATGAGATAAAGAGAAAACTAAAGAGTGAAATTCAAAGATTTAACAATTAACAAAGGATCTTTTTCTATGTCAATAATCTACTATTTTGATTTGAAATCATCAACAAATTAATTAACATATTACAAAGTGGTTTGGCTTTTGTTTTTAAGTATAAAAGTCATAAAATGATAACATGAACGAGCAAAATTAGGTAAATCTTGACTCATTAATCACAAAGTTTGAAGATAACTAGGTTTCTATAGCTAATCTCACACAAAGTTTGGTTATAAATTGTTTAATTACAAGGGTAAAGTTTGGCTAGGAATCACATAGAATTTTAAGCAAAGCAGAAAGAAAATGACACCCCAAATTGATAGATTGTATTGCAGATGAGAGTAATCAACAATACAACTCCTTTCATTCGAGAGGAAAGGATTCCCTCCCAAGGAATGACTCCTCTATATTTTTTTATGCCTTTCCCTCCCTACAACTTCTCTATTTATTACAAAAAACAAACCAACAAACTTCTTGCTAACAAACTCAGCTCATAAAACAAGTAATAACAAACCAAATAACAAACTAGCCCCTGAATTACTCATTTTCCCCTCCACAGCTAACTTCCAGCTCATTATCAGTTTCCAGACTTCATTTTGGGCCTTCTTTGAGCATATGTGAAACGCACCGGGCTGATATCTTGCAATACCCCCCACCCAAAGAAGAACCTTGTCCTCAAGGTGGATGAGGGGAAATCTGCCGTCAATCTCATCATATTCCTCCAATGTAGACTCAAAATCTTGCAGTTACTCCTCTCTCCCGGTGTTAACAGAAGTGAGCTAATTAGGCAGATGGGTGGGTTGCAGCCCAGTTTCCACTGCCTTTTTCTGTTGAGAAATGTGAAAAACTGGGTGGATTTTAGCATGTGGGGGTAATTGCTTCTTATATCATATTTTCCCAATGAGTTGTAGCTGTGGGTATGGACCTAGAATTGAGGGGACAACTTCTCACCTGCCTCCTAGCTAGGGATTGCTGCCTATAAGGCTGGAACTTGAGGTGGACCAAGTCACCTACCTCAAGTAGCCCATCTCTTCTTGCCTTATTCTCACATTGTTGCATGTACACCTGAGCTTGCAGATGATACTTTAGGTCATCCAAAATAGCATCCCATTCCTGTAACTAATCCTCTAGAGATGAAAGGAAAGTGCTGTCAGCAGTAAACCTGATCAAGTGTGGAGGGTCCCTCCCATAGAGAGCCTTGAATGGAGTGCAGTGTGTTGCCCATGGGTCTAACAAGCCCAGCTGTTGGGTTTTCCATTCACAATACATTGCAAACATGACTCCACCCCTTTGTTAACAACCTCATTTGCCCTTTTGTCTGCGGATGTTAAGCTGTGCTTCTCATGGATTCCCTGACGTCTGAATAACTTTTTCTAGAAAATGCAAGAAAAAATTTATTTGTATCATAGACAATGGAAAAAGGATCCCCCTTTTAGAAAACATTGAGTTACGGTCTAAACTTTCATACATATATTATTATTTTTCTTTCCTACTAACCCCATTGATAAAACTAAAATTAAAATTGAATATTTGCCTTAAATAAATCCTCACTAACTATACTTCATATTATAAAATTCATCCGATAATCCCTACCCTATACATTTCCTAAAGCTTTGTGCAAGGCCTACTATTGCGATTATTACGAAATAGGGAGAGTATAAAACTAAGTTACAAGGAGATAACCTCTTTGATTTCTAGAACACTATGCGTAGTATATACAATTCCTTTATAGGTAATTAGATAAAAAAAAAAGTCAAAGTTCTTCCCCTATTGAGAAAATTGTTGCACCATATTCCTCGTTGGGAATATCATAGTAGTTACATCATTTCTTAAGGAAGTATTTCTTGACAAAAGACCATAATGCCCATAAGCGAACTTAACTAAACTATCACAACCATGGAAAAAAATCGCGGTCGCGTTCGCGGTGACGGACGCGTTGTCGCGGAAGCAGCTGGTAACGGTCAAATAGAATGGATCACGGAATTCGCAACGTGATTTTTTTCAAAAACTTCACATAAGTCATTTTTTGAGCTTTTAAATTCTTTTTTATTTATTTTTACGATATTATTGCCAAAACTACCTTATGTAAAGACCCCAATATATGAGATATGGCATTTATAAATTATTTTAACATTATTTGAGCTTTATTTTTTGTCACACTCAAATAAAATAAGGGCTACAGGCACCATAGTACAGTGTATAGTACTCCAAAGTCCAAACAGTAAGAAAAAGCTAACCTTCAAACCACAAATAAACTTAAAAATAAAAGAAAAGAAAAGAAAGAATTGAGATAAGGCCACGTGATAAGAAAGAAAAAGGTAGAAAAGAGAGAACAAGCAAGGAAGCCAGCTGCATTAGTGAGGAGAGAAAATAGGACCTGCGACTGCAAATAGTCTTCGTCGGGAAAGAAATTTGGCCGAAGTGCAAACTGCTTTCACCTTGTTTCATTCCCACGACTTAAAGCCCTAATATCTTTCTTCCTTTTATGACTAGTCTAGTTGTTAATCAATATATCTAGGGTTTTATTTTCAAACCTTAGATCTGGAAATTGGGCTTAATATGGATCGATTTTCTACATTTAACGGCCGCTACAATTATAGAACGAGTATATAACGCCGTTCTACCGTAACGTAACGGCCGTCGCGGAGAGTTTGGTGTGATTTTTAATGCTTTTTGCGGAACGGTAAGTCCCAAACCCGTTACAAAGCGGCCGTTATAGAACGGAACAGCCGCTTTTTAATTCCATGATCACAACGTTCAAAGAGAATGAGGTTACAATCACTAATCTCACACAAAGCTTGATTACAGGTTGATTAATCACAAATATTTAGTTATTTCATAAAGAAATGCTCACAATGACGTTGTAAAAGAGAGAAAATCTCATCAATTCATAATATATCAAAAAATATACTTCTACAACCTTGAGAGAATCTTATATGAAGAGGTACAAGTGAATAAAGTAAAACCCTAGATAATAAACCCTTGGATTACAAATTAGTGGTCAAGATCAAGTAATTAATACTAGGAAAAGCCGAGAATTCGTAGCTGAACTATATTCGAGCAAAATTGCTTTATTTAGGGGAACAAGTCCCAAATCTTTGCAAGTAAATATCCCTTGAGCCTTCCCAATATTTCATCACATACTTCCTCTTATGCCTCAATCATACTCGTTAGGCTTCATCCATTATCCTTGATTTTCTAAAGACCCCTTTTTCACCAACTTCCTCCCCACATCCCTTATTACCACAAGTTACTAGCGCCAACCTTGTTGCAGCGGTAATGGGGTTGCCAGCCTGGAATCTGCAGTATTGCTCTATTAGTCTACAATGAATATAAATTTGTCTGATCTGCTTAAAAATATTAGACATCTCCATACGATTTTAACAAAAGAAACAAAAGGTATCATGTTAAACTTGAGATGTTCGTCGGAAAATAGCATTCCTCTATATATTCTTTAATGTTATTGCTTCTTGCTTCATGAGAACTTAAACCCCACCCTTCCCCTCCCCTAACACTCCAGATTACCTTTTAGTGAGCAGTTTATAACAGCAGGTTCTTGGATGGATGACATGCTGGTGCAGGATCAATGAAGCCTTTAATTAAGAGAAGGAAGAATGACACAAAGTGCAAACCATTGCCACCTTCTAAGAGGTTAAGGCTTGAGGCACAAAGAGTTCTCAAAGAGAGAGTTCAAGACATTGCAGATAAAAAGGGCATCAAGATGAGATTCTGTAGCCTGAAAGAGTGTGAAAGTCATATTCATTCACTCGACAGTCCTTGTGCTAATATAAGAATGGAGATTGGGTGGCCTCCAGGGGTTCCATTTGTTCATCCTCATGATCTGCCTAACAAAGCAAAGATAGGTTTTCTTGAAGCTTATGAACCTGGTTGGACAATAACGCATGACATGGAGCTGAGTCTCATAGATCCTGGGCAGTCAACTCAACATTCTGGTCACTGTAAGTGCATCAATTATCTCACTTTGACGAGTTCACTGCTTTTGAACAATTTGAATTTTGTTTATATTAAATGCATACGAGTAAAAATAAAATTAGTATATTTAACTTAAGTTATTTTCTTCATACAACAGTCATGTCTAGGGGAGAGCATGGGACGGGTACCCGTTCCAATAACGTTATTGGTTCGGTTACCCGATAATCGCTAAGGATAAAACCGATACCCGAAACCGTTCCGATAAGGTTTGGGTACCTGTTAATTCGGGTACCCAAAAATAGGGGTACCTGAACCAAATATCCGAACTGAACCAATAAGCTTATTTTTTATTTTTTTGGTCTTTTTTATTTATTTAACACCTGCTCTACAATTGTATTTTAGATGCTTTTTACTATTTTTTTTTACTAGCTTTTTTGAACTATAAATATTCAACCTAATACCTGAACAATACCTGAAAAAATCCATAATAATAAATATAACCACCTGATGGCTGATACATAACCTAAAAAATAAAGTACATGAATTTAAAAATTAACAACCTGATGATAGGCTGGTATTGAACCTGAAATACAAACATACAGTTCCTTAAAAAAAGTCCATAGTTTTAAAAATATCAAACTAATACATAAACTTTAAAAAAAAAAGTCTGATTACAAAAAAAAAAAAAAAAAAAAAAAAAAAAAAAAACAGCCTTAGGCTTTATAACAGTTGCTGCCTTTAGTAATCAGAATTCAGAAAAATCTTCCAAGTCTTCAATAACTTCAGCAGTTCAATCACCACCAACCTTCACGCTTTTAACAGATGAAGCCTCTAATCATCATCAACAAAGAGGGATTGTTCCTCACCAAGAGGTAACATTTCTTCAAAAAAATAAAAATAAAAATATAAGGAATAATTAACAGGAACGAAGATAATAAGACTAAAAAAAAGAGAACATATTTAAATGTTACCTGATTCAATTTTTTCCATATCTTCAAGTCTCTCCTCAAGTATAAGAGGACCTTGAGATGTACGTAACCAATCTTGTGCACAAATCAAGGCCTCAACCAGCTTAGTTGAAAGTGAGCTGCTAAATGAATCAAGCACTCGACCACCAGTGCTAAAAGCTAATTTGGAAGCGACTGTTAACACGGGAATGACAAGTACATTTCTAGCCATGAGAGCTATTGTGGGATATCTTTTACCATATTTTTTCCATCACCCCAAACAATCAAAGCTTTTACCGGCAGGATTAACTTCTCTATCATTTTCTAAATACTTGGCCAACTCATTTTTCCCTTGTACTCCAACACATGAACCCACATCCTTTTCAAACTCTAATTTCACAATATCTATATCAGAATCCATATCTTCTACTTCCTCCGCCAAATCAGAATTTTTAGGGGGAATGAACTCATTAAGAGGGTTTTCAGAAACATAAAGTTCATACATGTCATTCAAAGTTTGCATCACTTTAGCACACAAGTACTTAGCTTTTTCAGAATCATATTGTTGTTTAATTGCCCATATAGTATATCCCATTTTCCGCCTAGGATCAAGAATGACAGCAATATACAACAAAAGATTCACATTATCAACATTTTCCTAATACTTGTCATGCTTTTTCTATATTCCACTAGCCATTAAACTCACCCCCGCATCATTACTTAACATTTTTTTTCTTGATTAACACACTAATCCCAACAAGTTCTTGTAAATACACATTAGAGGTGATATACAATGAGCAAGAAACTCGTAGAGTAGCATCATAGAATATTTTAAGAAAAGGAAGAAAAGAGGCAACACGATTCCAATCACTAGGTTCAGGCACCCCATTTGACTTATTTAACTCATACCTAAATTTACCACCATTTACCACCATCTGAACATTCAAGCAAATCAAAAGCCCTACGATATGCCAAAGCACCTTCCAACATTAAATAAATGGAATTCCACCTAGTTTCCACATCTAAACAAAGAAAGCGTTTTGACTCCCACTTTTCTTGTTAAACACAACTCATAAATTTTTGCAATCTAGCACCCGATGATCTTACATACCTAACAGCACAACGAATTCTTTTTATTGACACATCACTTTCTTTCAATCCTTCTTTAACGGTTAAACTTAATATGTGAGCACAACACCTCATGTGTAAAAACCGACCACCCAAAAGTAATGTCTTCCAACTTTCAAACCTCCTTTTCAAATATTGAATGCCGACATCATTTGAACTTGCATTATCCACAGTGACAGTCATAACTCTAGAAATACCCCATTGAAGTAGACACTTTTGGACAGATTTACCAATTGTTTCACCAAAATGACCAGAAATTATACAAAAGTTAATTATTTTTTTGTGCAATTTCCAATTTTGGTCAATAAAATGAGCGGTTAAACACATGTAATTCATGTTTTTGCAAGAAGTCCAAGTATAAGTGGTGAGACTTATACGTGAAGTGCACTTGCTAAAAAAGCTCTTTAAACTTTTTTTCTCATCCAAATAAATCCTAAAACAATCTCTAGTCACTGTCCATCGAGAAGGAATAATGAAAAAGGGTTGTGTTACCTTCATGAAGTTGCGAAAACCTTCATGCTCGACCGTTCTAAAAGACATTTCATCCATAATCACCATCTTTGCCAGAGCTTTCCTACTATCTTCTTGATTGAATTTCCACAACTCAAGTCGACCTTTTTTTTGATCCACCAGATTCGCATCAAGAGTTTGTTGACTAAGGGCCAACAGTTGCTGATTTTGATCAATGTTTGGAGGGTATTCCTTACACCGCTTTATGTGGTTCTTCATGCCGGAGGTACCTTGAATTGATGCACAACCAATATATGTATGACTATAGATACACTCAGCCTTGTTTTCTCCATCCTTCTTTATAAAATGCTCCCAATGAGGAGAGCGTCTTTTTCTTGTCTTTTTTGAAGTTTTGCTTTAGGGGGCAGCAGCATCAACACCTTCAGAAGGTTGGTTTGATTGATTTGTTGCTCAAAGGGGTCATTATTTTCCGTCATTGGACAAGGGTAATACTCCCAAGGCTCGGGAGGAGGACTTGGAATTAGAGTAGCTTGATTTGTAGCCGATGAGTCTTCCATTTCCCCACTACTTCCAAATTCCATACACTCCTACAAATGAAAAAACAAATAAGTTCAATCATGTATACATAAAAAACAAGAAACACATCAATAAGCCACTAAGTTGGTAGATTAAACACATCAATAAGCCACTAAGTTGGCAGATTAAACACATCAATAAGTTGCCAGATTAAACAAGAAATTATTAATGTATATAAAGACCTATAAAAAGCTGCATTTGCACCTAAAGATTGCAAATAGTTGAAATATTGAATGTATACAACTTATAATCTTATGTGCACCTCATTTCCTTAGAGTATAGACAATTAATGAATTAAACACTTACTAGTATAGACAATCTTATGTGCAAAGAAACAAAGAATGCAAATAGTGGCTATATAATCCTCTAGAATTTGTTGAGCTGTTGATGTCAATTCAGATTTTCCTGATTAAACACTTCCAGACAAACACCTAGTTCAGCAACCCTACCATCAAACACATGCTTGCATATATTGCATTTAGCTTTACTACCAAACATAGAGGAAAATATCGCAAGTCAAGCTATGTCCCTATTTTGATATAAATCAAGTTAAGGGAATAACAGTCATAAAGTACATAAACTCATATAAATTATTTATTACTCAATGAATAACAGTCATAATACTCATAAACTCATACTTCGTATAAATTATCACCAAACTTCCATGATTCCTTGTATCCAAAAGTCTAAAACCATGATTAGCACCTTAGCATTACTTGTAAACATTAACTAAAAGAGCACTATCATTGCAAAATAAGTAAGGAAACATCAAGTCAAGAGTATTAAAGTTGGCTTGAAAAATAACAATAACTTCTTCCGGCAAAAAATAAAAATTATAAAAAAAAAAAAATTGAATAGAAAAATTCTAACAACAAATATCGCTGGTTTCAGTTGTTCATAACTTTAGCAATTTACCAATAGTTTAATAATCCACCTTAGGAAATCCCTAAATTGACTACACTGAATTTAATTGACGATAAAGCCTAGAATGCGAAAAGAAAAACATCTTACCTTAGAATGAAGCTGCCTCAAATCTCAATGGAGTAGAGAAAGCTCACAAGCTCCCAAGTCGTTTCAATGGAGACATCAGAGTACGCTTCAATGGAGGAGAAATAGGAACACCACGGTAAACGACGATGAGGCCGTGCGTGAGTCGTGAGGATACTGAGAAACAAAGTTAACAAATAATTAGAGGAAAAATTGAATTCATATATTGCAAATAATTAGAGGAAAATTTGAATTCATATAGTGCAAATAATTAGATCTGGAAAAGGAATCATTACCTCAGATAACCGGAACCGGATAACTGCTGATATAGAATAGACTTAGAGAACCAGAGATTAGAAAAGAAGAAGAGGAGGAGGAGGAGAGAGAGGGGGATGGAGGCTGAGTGAGTGAGAATGAGAAAAGAACGATCGATGAGCATAGGGTTCGTTTGTTTTGTTTGTCTTTTTTTTATTAAAAAAAATGGCATTTTTCCTTTTTTCAAAATTTTTCTGTTTCTATTTTATTAAAAAAAAAGCTGACATTCTTTATTTTCGGGTAATTAGGGTACCCAAAACCTAGGTTGCACAGACTCGGATACGGTTACAAAAACGGGTACGGATACGGGGACGAAAAACGGCAAAATAAAAATTCCATAAAACGGGTACGGCAAAAAAAATTAAAAAAATTAAAATTCAGAAAAATGTTTATAAAAATTAAAATAAAAAAACCATACAATTTTTTTTTTTTCTTTTTGAGGAAATCCATGCAATGTTTATAAAAAGACAAATACTCCTAAATTCTACTGAGTACAAATAAAAGTAATAGAAAAGTAAGACTATAAAAATTATAAAAAAATAAAAGGAGAGTGAAAAAAGTTACAGAATTACAGCTAATTACCTTTTTTTTTCTTCTTACAATTACAACTAATTTACTTTTTACCAATTGAAATGTTAGATAATTAAATAATTTATTTATTTATTTATTTATTTTTAAAAAACCATCTTCTTTCTCTTCTCTCTCGAACGGTTCAATAATGGCTGCCTGGAGATCGCTAGCCGCTAGTGTCACGGTGGTCGCCTCCAAGGAATCGAGGGTTGAAATGTTGTAGGTGACTTCTTCAATTTTTAGGGTTTTCGAGAAATCAAAATCAGATAAGTAAGGGTTCGTTTGGCATTGTTGCGGTTTTCAGTTTTTTGGTTTTTTGTATTTTAAAAGTGTATGATATATGTCATATAATGAATAAAAAATTAGTCAAACTTATTAAAATCATGATAATTTTGAAAACTGACAACAGAAAAGTGAAAACACCTTTTTCTTGTTTCCTGTTTTTGGTTTTTTGTTTTTAAAAAAACTAAAAACTGAAAACAAAAAACAATGCCAAACAAGCCCTAAAATTTTGGGTTTTTTTTTTTAAAAAAAAGTGGGTTGGGCTTCTATTGGGGATGTTGGAAAAGGACATGATCCTAACCCAGCCACCTCTCTGCACTACCACTGTATCCTTGTCCATAATTCCACATCATCTCCTCTCATTTGTCCTTGTTAGATTTCCTGCCTTTATCACCTGGCTTTTCCTCCACCATGAATGACCCAATCTTTTTTTTCTAAAAATAAGTAATAATAATGTTGTGGTTAGTGCTCTGCCCTTTACTCCGCCATGGACGCCCCTTCCTTTTTTTTTTTTTTTAACTTGATGGCAGGAGTGGGTGGTTGCCAGCGTGGGGTGGTTAGATACGAGGGGTCCACAGAGAGAGAGAGATAGAGATTATGGTTGGGTGGTGGTCAAGTGATGTGGAGAGGGGAGAGAGAAGGGAGAAAGAGAGTAAAATAACCTCCCCCTCCGCGTGGGGTGGTTAGATAATGTTGTTGAATTGCTTTGGCAACACCGATAAAAAAAAAATTGCCAGCTTAAAAAGAAGGAAATTTTGTCAGCAACTATCAATTAAAGCACGTGTTTTGAAAACAAATACCTATTAATTTTTTTTTAAAAGAACTACCGCAATGTTTTAAAAAGTTTAAGTAGCGGCTAGAATTTTAAATATTTGGGTCTCACTTTTTATCACTTTTTACCTTTATGAAGGGTAATTTAGTCAATTTAGATGGTGATTTATGAGGTAAAGGGAAAAAGTACGACCTACATGCCAAATATTCTAGATGAAATTATTAGAGAGTGGTAATGCTTTTCAAACTTTTTACAATTTAGTGGTAGTTCTTTTAATTTTTTTTTTAATAGGTAGTTGTTTTCAAAATACGTGCTTTAATTGAAAGTTCTCAACAAAATTTCCTAAAAAGAACGATGTAAATATCAAGTAATTCTTAAAAAAAGATTTTACAAAACAGGGGAAAGATCCATGTGATCGGTTACTAGGTTTCTTCAAATTTAGGGGGATATGGGGTTTCTCTCTCCTCTTGTTTTTAGGTAAATTTAAGTGTTGCAAAGTCATTTGGCATCTAAAAATCATCTTACTCTTAAGCTTTTAACGCCTCACAACACAAGGCACAATATAAGGCGCAAGAAGAAGCCCCGGAAAAAACGCATAGGTGCACTTCTTTTGTAGGTCTTTGTGCAGGCCTAAGGTGCGAACTCTAGTGCCTTTGTAGAGCCACCAGTGCAATATTTGATATAAATGGCATTAACGCATTTCACCGTGTGCCATGTTTGATATAAATGACATTAACACACTTCACTCACATAAAGTGTGTTTTTTTAGGAACATCCCAAACTTAGCCAAATGTCTTACACATTCCTCGCTCCCAAGCTTTCCTCCCTCATTGCAATACACACCTTTCCCCATGCTATATACTCTAGTTTGGAGCTAAAATCAGCTCTCATTATTAGTGGGGTAGCTAAGCAGAAGATGCCATGAAGAATTTCGCATAGGTCAACTCACCTGAGTTTCTTGCCCTATGTAAGTGGGGGGGGGGGGGTAAGAGAATCCCCTTCCCCAAAGTGCTTGTTGGGTTTTACCACTAGACTCGGTTATTTTAAGAACCTTTTTTGGAAATACAAATACCTAAGCCCAGCTTGCATGGATCCTGTTATCAAGTTGCAACCATTATGGAAAGGAAAAATCGTCTAGGACTCCATTATGGATTCTTCCCAGCATCTTATCAATCAATGACAATCAGAGGTTTAAAAAAGATAGGCAGGGTGAAGTTTCCTTCAACTAAACCTAAAAAAACTATAATCTTCTTTACCTGATCATCCTAGCACAATACATAACAAAAATTTGATATTTGCTCTTAGCACAGATTTGGGAGAAAAGCTCGAACCCTTAAAGCAACATATGGATTTTGTAAAAAAATCTCCCTTATTAAATTTGATCATAGCATTAGCAAAGTGTAAAGTTGTAAACAAATAAGCTTAGTTGAACCACATCTTGGATGGCATGTAAATCCATGCATACCCCCACCTTTTTTAGAATCTTAAGTTACTTTATTAAAATTCCCATAATTGGAACCAATTGCAATAGGGTTCTTTAAATCTGAACCGGAATGCCGCTGATTCCAAGCATTTTATATAATTCCTCCATTGTTTTTTATAAGTGCAACATGTAGGGGAAGTACAATCTTTTGTAAAGAATAGAAAGATAAAAAAAGTGGTCCCATGTGATGATGAGAGAGAGAGAGAGAGAAACCATTTCCGTGAGTAGTGATCGTGCACTTATTATGCGACTTCCAAAAAAGGGGAAACACTACATTTATCTTAAAACTAAGTACTTAAACTGATGTTAAATTTCCTTTTTTTTTAATAAAAAATGTATTATATGCTTTGACCTTGGATGGTTTATGATTTTGGCTTTAATTGTTATTCTTCCTTTTTTTTTTCTCTAAAGGGGGATTGGATTGATTTATGATTAGAGCTCAAAAAACATTTTTGCATGGCTAGGTACCTAGTATTGGAACTTTTGTTAACGAAGTACCTTATAGGTTTGAATCGCTTGAGTTTGAAATTTTGAGAACCGAAACTAAAAGTTTTGCAACATGTTCCCAATTGTATTACCCGTTATTAGTAGGCTCGTAGCTACCGTTTCTAAGCACCTTAATTCTTTTCTCACCTCTCATACATACTACAAAGAGTAGCGAGAGATGATCACCTTGTTTAAAACCTCTCTTAAATTCTAAGAATTCGTGGTAGATCCATATATCTTTAGATATAAACTAGTAGTTGTTTTGGGTGTTTTTGTCCCTCAGAAGAGTTACGTCACAAAGTCTGGTTCGGCGTGAGCTGTACCTGCAAAACAACGGAGACTCCGGGTGGTTGGAGCTCCGCCTCCGACGATCAAGTTAGTAACTTGAATAGGAGTAAAAAGGTGCGGAAATTTTGGTGGGTATCTACTCGGATTCCAAGCTCGTGATGTCTCTTTCGAAAAGTAAATGTGTAATAAAAATGGTAAAGCGTGCCTCCAATGGAGGAAATCTCCCTATTTATAGGGTCTTTGGGAATTGTGCCCCTGATTAGGTCATTAAGCCCTAATCATTGGTGGGCTGCGCCGCATTGCGGCTTTCTCGGGATTTGGGCCATGAAGGCCGCCTTTTTTCCCATTTCTTTGGGATGACACGTGTCAAACAGGGGTTGGTCCATTTTGGACTAACCCTAGGGTGACACATGTCACTTTCTGATTGGACCACGTGGCAGGGTAAAATTACCCCAAACATTTGCCCCTCACAGATATGACGTGGCATTCTACGTGGCATCTGGTGTTACTCTTCCATTGGGGGGTGATTTTACCGCTAATTTTTGATTGTTCACCTTCTGCGGAAATTACGGAGGTACCCCTGAATTTACCCCCTATATATAGCCGTTTACCCTCATTATTTTTTACGTTTACCAAAACTTTAAGAGAGATAAACCTAGAGAGAGAGAGAGAGAGAGTCTGCTTTTACGTCTGTGTCAAGCGCAAGCAATCAAGCTCATTCCCGTCTGCCACAGCTAGTTCCGTCTTACCTGTAGATATTAATTCTAAAGGTACCGCCTCTGTCTCTCTCAGCTTTTTTCATTTTTTTCCCGCTTATATATATTTCTTGCAATAAATGGATGCATCACCAACACACACGGCACAACCTAGGTTAGAGTCCAGTCGGTCTCCTGGTACGGCTGAGTCTAGGGCTAGGAGTGCCGCCTCGGGGGTGTTGGGACCACCCTTATGCTTGGAATCCGACCAGCTATGTGTCTGGCAGGACACAATGGCTCGGACAATGCAGACGGCCATAGATCCTGATTATAGGAGCGAGGGCTTGCCCTGAGGAGGAGACGTCCGGTAGGGAAAACCCGACGGCTGCTGAGAGGTCTCCTACGCGTGCCCCTTCAACCCCTGCAGATTCCTTCCTTGATGAATGCGACCAGGGAGACGGTGAGGAGTTCGTCTCTATGCCCTGCTCGCAGGATGAGGAGTCATCCGGAGAGAGATCTGCCTCCAGCAGTGACGAACCTATGTCACCGCTTAAGGATAGTGAGGTGGAGGAGAGGAAAAAATGGAGTGAGAAGGACGACCCCTTCAAGATCCAAGTCTCTGCCAAAGATAGGGCAAACATGGACAAAGACTTACAGAATTTCAAACTTATCCGCCCCCTAGCCGGTAATTATAGCATCCGGGTACCGCCTGCAGAAGGCTCTTGGAAAGATGACTAGAGGAACGCCAATGCCTACTTTGGCTGTTATGAGGCGGCGTTTCTAGTCGGGCTGAGATTTCCACTTCACGAGGCGGTGAAGGCAATTTTGAGAGGCTATGGCCTTGGAGTGTGGCAACTTACCCCCAATTCCTGGGCTAACATCTTGGGGTATGTTGCCGCCTGCGAGTTCCAAGGGCTGCATCCCGGCTGGGAGGCCTTTGCCCATATGCATTACCTGAGTCGCAACCCAGGCGGCTGGAGGGCGTGGTATACGTTGACCACACTCCCTCAGTACATGATAACTTTGGACAAAGTGTCCAAATGTGACGGCTGGAAGCACCGCTTCTATTTGCTGTCTGCACCTAGCCGGCGGGAGAATTTTGAACTGCGCCGGTATAATAAGAAGCCCGAACTTCTGGGCCGGAAGTGTTGTCTTCCCCGGATTCCGGATGAGGACTACGACAAAATAATTGAGACCAACTTTTTTTGTCTTCAGACTGCTACCTTGTCAACCACGGAAACAATAAGAGTTCCAAAGAACTGGATCCCAAAAAGCGCTTGATTCGGAGACGAGGCCTTTTTATCCGCCCGTGGGCTCAGCACAATGTTTACCAAACGTATACGCCTAGCATTTTGTCCGTCTGGGCTATTTTCACTATTTCCATGTCAGATGTGCAAATACTGATATTTTTGCTCGTTTTGCAAAAGAAGCTTTAGCCATGCTCCTAGACGAGAAGACACCCAAAGGGTTCTCAGCCACCATCCGCAGAGATATTGCGGAGAAGTAGGCGTCCGCGATCAAGGCCAAGGTAAGACGCCTGACCCCCTTTTCTTTTACTTCACAAGTTTTATTTCCGGATGCATAACTAACTTGTATCCTCTTTGCTGGGAGGCGAAATCCCAAAAACGTTTGAGAAGTCTCTCAAACGGGCAAGGGATGACTCCGTCTATAGCCCCTCCAAATCCAAGAAGTCTGCCTCCTCTTTGATTCCTGGAGCCAAAGCCGGGAAGACTTAGATGCGCATAGGAGGGAAGATGCAGGAGGTTGGCGACTTCGGCCTTGACCTTGCCAACCCCCTATCTGTAGGCGGAGGTCTTATAGCGTTGCCGGTGGTTCTCGCCACGCCGCCTCTGAAGGTAAGGCAAACCTATTTGAGTCCCCGCCAGAGTTAGGGTGGCCTTTGCGAGTGAAATCCCACTCCAAACAGACTTCTTCCTCGGACGGTCGGCAACAAATTGGTGCCGCCTGTATTTCGCACTCCTCAAATGTTGATTGTGGTGCAGATCACTCTCCTCGCTGCGAGACGTCCAGAAGCATTCCAAGGCCATGCTTGATGCCGTCCGGAAGAGGGATAAAGACAACATCCCTGGGATAGAGACGTTCAATCTGGAACGCATTCTATCCCTTCTGGCTGGGTGAGGTGTAAATAAAGTAAAGAAGATAAACTTCAAATCTTACTCCGCCTGCAATCTAACCTGATTCGTTCTATGCAGGCTTTTTTGCGGGTAGACGGTCTTAAACGTCCCTACTCCCGCAAGCGGGAAGAGGTAAAGAGAGCCAACAAATCAGCCAGAGACGCTGAAAACGTTGCTCTATACTCTTGTACAATAAATGGACCTGAGACTAAAGCCACAATAATGACGTAGGCGTCGAAGATTGAGCAGCTCGAGAAGGACCTGGAGGCGTTCAAGCAGAAAGCCGGGGATGCTGAGACGGAGTTTGACTCTCTCAAGGGGGTCTCCCAAGAGAACACCGACCTCAAGGCCAAGGTCAAAGAGCTGGAGGAGGCGGCTGCCAGGCGCAGCTGAACTTTGCGGCAACCCTGGAGGCGGAACAAGAGCGCCTGGTTGCCGAGAGTGAGGTTGACAACGATGTCCGGATGAAGATTGCCTGGAACGCCTTGTATCCAAATAAGGAGTACGGCGTCTGGCTCACAAATATGCTGAAGAGGTTATATTCTTGAAGGAGAAGGGCGAGCCAGAGCCGGAGTCGTTTGAAGCCTGGTCTAACACTGAGCTGCCGGAACTTGGGCACCCCGTCCAAAGTCAAGCGCATGAGATTCCTTCTGATGAAGAAGATGAAGGGGACAATGACCAGGTGGATCCGTCTGCACCTTAGCAATGATTCTTTGCGGCAGTATGCCATTTTTATTTTTTCTGATTCAGCGGCTGTATGCCAAATTACTTTCTTTCCGGCCTGCGTGCCGAGTATATGTTTTCTTTACCGGCTGAGTAGCCGGGTTAATTAACAATTTGCATCACTTTCCCGAACAGGGTCCGGTTAACAATGGTCTACCACAACTGTTTGGTTGGGTAGTCTTTTAATGAATGTGCCGACTGAGTCGGTTTTGATTATTTTGCGCTTGAGTTTTGCATTTTTAGTTTTTCAAGTATGCATGATTTTTTTGCTTTTGCCTAACTTATAAAAAGCATGCGGCAATTGATAGTCCGAATGCTCTTGCCCCTGGCGGCTGTGTGGTTGGTTTCACCTTAGAATCGATTGATTGGCTTTGAAATGTCTGATACTATAAAGAGCATGATATGTTTGCAAGTCAATCAATCACAACAGTGATTGCCCCAAACCAAGTACATAGCCGCACATATAACAGGCGTTCCGGATTTATCAGACGGAAAAAGGCCGTCTGAGAATCAGATAAAAGGCGAAGAGCCGCCTGCCCTATCATAAGACAGGAGGTAGATGTCCGCCTGGGAGTTTGCAATCCAATTATACATTCCAGTCCTTTATCGCATTGGGTAGACGTATAATTTCGGAGGGTAATTCAGATTACCCAGGTGGCGACAATGAGTTGAACCATGCCGCCTGTATGTGTAGGTGCACTTTTTGGTAGTGCTTGTGATGATTGCACCCGGGGGGGTGTTACCGGTTGCCTTATTACTCATTGGAGCAGGCGAAATTCGAATAACCATCCGGCCATCGGCCTCATATCCTTTAAGGACGGTTGCGTAGCCGTTGCACAACCCTTTTTGCCCAATGGGAGAGTCCGTGCAACTTTGGAATGAAAAGCTTAAGAACTTCGGTCGGTCACCGACTGATGTCTTGAGACATCCGGTATTTCGAAAACTTAATCTTTCTTTAAACTGTTTTAGTCAAACGACTATGAGTTGACCGATTTGGTCGTTCAATCTTTGTCGTCTGCATAGGTACGTAGAGCAAACAGGTAGGCTGCTCTCTGCGATGATCGCACCCGGAGGGGTGTCGCCGGACGCCTTTGTCCATGTTAGGACAGGCGATTTTATAAAACAGACAACCATCCGGCCATTGGCCTTTAGGTGGAGACCGGTCGTATAGACACTAAGCGGTTTTGTGCCTAGTTTAGTTATCTGGCAGTGGCCTCATGTAAAATGAAGGTTGAATTGTCTACTAAGTTTCAAACTTAGAGAGTTCAACAATTGGGCCGTCATTGGATTGCCTAGACGACATTAACGCTTGAAAAAGGAAAAATTTAATTGAAAACAAAAAGCGATTTCTCATTAATAGACTTTTTGCTTACAATATTTTACAACTCGGAAGTAGTACTTTTTCAAATTGTCTACATTCCAAGTCCTAGGCAGGCGCCCAGGGTTTCTAGGCGGTAGGTGCCGTCTCTAATTTCCTCATAGATCCGGTAGGGGCCTTCCCAATTTGGAGTCAGCTTTCCAAGCTCATTGGCCCTACCGGTTGCCTCCATTTTACGTAACACGAAGTCGCCAACTTTGGGTTTTCTGCTCAAAACAATCCTACATTTTCGAAATCCCAAAACAATCCCACCTTTGACCCCCATCTGCTCAAAATGAGTCTTTTACCGGTTTGTCAAATTAGTAACCTATTAAAGAAGGTGACATAACACGTGTCACCTTCTAATTGGTTTTTGTTTTTTTATAATAATTTTCTTAAAAAAAGATAATTAAAAAAAAATTAAAACCCCATTCCCATTCCCACTCCCCCGATCCCCCCCTGCCGGAACTAATCCCCTCATCTCGCCGGAGCCAACTCTATCACCTTTCCTCCTTCCTTATCCTTTACCCCTTCCCTTCCTTCGTCCATTGATTCAAGCCAAGAGGCAGCAACCCACTCTTTCCCTAAAAAACGACCACCACCACCCTAAAACACCCACGACCTGCCACCTCATCCCCGAAACACCCTACCCCACCGACATCCTCCTCGGAAACGAAGTATCCAGCCTAACCCCACCGTAAAACACCCCACTTGGAAATGGCTAACTTGCTAGTGGAGGATGCAAAAGCAATGTTAAGTATCTTGCATATATGAAGCACTTTAGAAAAAATCATCAAATTGAGATTTGATTAAATTGCCTTCCCCTAAGTTGAAAATCCATGCCTCTGATTTTTCAAAATACGTGTCACGTCACGCCATAACCTGCTAATAATTGACTAATTGTTATTTAACAACTTCATGGAGAAAATGTTTGGTAAAGAAAGAGGAAATTTGGAAACTCTAATATGGATTTTTTATTTGTTTACAATTTAAGTCATCACCGCGAACGTGTTTTGTACTTGGAGAAGAGGGGGGGCAGATTCGGGTGGGAATTAGAGAATAGGGTGGTACGCTGGTGGCTGTGGAGGGGGGGTTTCATGGCTGGCTGGGTTGGTCGTGTTTAGGGGGCGAGTTTGAGGCTGACTTGGCTAGTGTGGTCAAGGTTAGGAGAGAGAAAAAAGGTGGTGGGGGTGGCGGTTAAGTGGTGGTGCTTAGGGAAGGATGGTGGTGGTTAAGGTGGGTAGCCATGGTAGAGTGTGCTAAGGTGGGAGATGAGAGATTGAAAAAAAAATAATAAAAATATATTAAAATTTAACCGGTTAAAGAGGTTGTAGGTTGAAAGGCTTGTTTTGAGCAGATGGGGGTTAAAGGTAGGATTGTTTTGGGATTTCGAAAAGGTGGGATTGTTTTGAGCAGAAAACCCAAAGGTGGGATTATTATTTTCCATTTTTCCTATAAAATTTCAGAATTTTTTTGAATTTTTTAGCTATTAATCTGGCAGAATTTTTAAAGCAGCGCAGAAAAGGGGCAAATCCGGGAAGGCATATTTGAACAGAAGTTTTCTCCCTCATACGAAGAGCTTTTGAGGAGTTTCTTTTTTTCAAATTGATTGTTTTGATCTAAATTTTCTGAATTTGTAAGCCTTTGAAAGTCTCGAGGCCATTTTCATTTTGCTTTTTGTCTCAATTTTCAGCGGTTTTTCACTCCTTGTAATTGTAATAGTCTAGCAAAATAGTGGAAAATCATGGCTAGTGAGGAGGTTGCTAGAATGTTGAAAACAATTACTGAAAAATTGGAGATTTGGAGAAAAAAACAGAAGAAAGTGAGGAGGAGAAGGCTAGGCAGAATACTAGGATGGATGCAATTGCCGAAATGGTGTTGCAAACTGATCACGGGTTAGATAGGTCGTTAAGCTATTACCCTAACCAAATTAATCATTTATAATACCTAAACCTACACTAAACTAGTTAGTGGCAAGTAAAGGGTCGAACCACTAGGGAAGCACGCTAGTTCAACATCAAATATCACTAATGCAAGAGTGAAAAGGGGATTGTTTTTGTTGGTTTTGTTGAGTAAGAACACTAAAACTACAAGTGAGCAAGAAAATGATGATTAAAATCAATAGAAAATGACGTTAGGGATACGGGGGTGTCCAATATGATTAGAGAGAGGAGAATAATGGTGATTATCATGAAACATGTGCCAAAGAACACAAGATTCTACCTAAACAATTCATTCTCATGCAATAGTCAAGGCAAATCAATGAAAGAGGTCCACACTAATAAGGATCATTCTCATGCATCCTATTAGTTACAATCAAATCAAGAGAATAAAGGAGCACAATCCATAAAAACTCCACTTTAATAACTCATTCTCATGCAATCATTAAAATAGAGATGATCCTAATCTAGTTCAAATCACTTTCATGCATTTAAACTAGAAAACATCAAATAGAGTGTAACAATAATCCCAAGCTAATAGAAATCATGTCTTTCATCAATATATGGCATAAGTTCAATCCAACCATCATCATTCATCCAATATCAAATCATATCTTCCACCCCCTTCCCCTAGCTAAAAGTTTAGCCTAGAGAAGGGAGATTAAACATAATATCAAAACTAGAAATAAACTCAAGAAACTCAAAACAAAACATGATTAAAATCAATGAAATCAATAACAACTAGATAAGCTAATAAGATTGACAAGAATAAGTAACAATAAAACAAATAAATAATAATAAAGGAAAGGAGAAGAGATTACTAAAGAAAGGATTAATGAAAGATGAAAACTTGGATTCTTTCTTGATTGATGGAAGATTAAAACTTGAGCAAAGCTGAATACAATAAAGGATGCTTGAATAACAATCTATATTCTCTCTCTAGATTAGGCTAATGTTCTATGGAATTAGTACTAAGTTAATCTAAAAACTACATCAAAACGTTCTAAGATGGGACTTATATAGTCCGTACAGAGCCAGCTAAAAAAGAGGAGTGGTTCGACCGAACAATGGGAAGGTTCGGCCGGACTACAGGGTAGGTTCGGCCGAACCATGGGTAGGTTCGGTCGAACCTCCCTGATCCTGGTGTGGTCGAACTTCTGTGGTTCGACCACTCCTGCAAAATTGCCAAATTGCTTCTTGACCCTGCCTCGACGTTCGGCCAAACCACTAAGCAGGTTCGGCCACACCTTCAGAAGGTTCGGCCGAACCTCTTCTGAATCTTGCTTCCTTCAGCTTCCCTTGAGCTTAGCTTCCTCCTCTTGAAAACCCCGATGGTTCCTACAAAGCATAAGCATGGAAATCACAATAAAAACAAAGCGAGAAGACTAAGAAAAGGGAAGATAAAGTAGAAAAGAAAAGAGGAAGCAAAACTAAGTAAAAATGCTTAGAAAAAGGGCCAAACAAGTGCAAACGAAGGGAGAATCCTTAGAAAAAAAGGATAAAAGAGTGGCATAAATGCCACTCATCAAAATCCCCCACACTTGCCTCTTGCTTGTCCTCGAGCAAGGAAAACTGGAACAAAAAGACAAACACAACAAACATAACATGACAAGGTTTTTAGCAAAACCAATCAAGCCTCAAGGTAATGAAATGCTCAATTTGGACTCATTTGCAAATAAATGCACCAAAGAATACTTATCTTTCTCAATTCAAAGAGGGAAAACACGTTCCAAGATGCTCAAGGTTGAAAAAGACAAATTTAAGCTAAGCGTAGAGAACTAATGATTTCATTCTCCGCCCTAGCCCCAACCAAGACGGTCCGCGTTCTCTCCACTAGCTTCAATTCATCCCCTAGCTAGCTCCTTATGGTTCCTCGAGGGAACCGGAAAAAGAAAATTTTATGTGGAATCATAGGGTCATCCCGACATCTCAACTATGCATACTCTCTCCATAGGGTTGAAATCTATCTCCCTCCACCGTTCTTTGACCACGCCTCTCTAGAATCTAAGGGTCTTAAGTAGGGTTGTAATGTCATGGCTAGGGGTTATGGTTGTGAAACAATTTGAAAATTTTGGTGGCAATTCCTAAGTAAAGCGTAAGAGTGGCCATCTCTTAAGAACATCCTAAGAATTGAACCTATTCTCAAACTTACAACCTTTCAAAACAAACCACACCACATTACTTCAATCTTTTTCATTTTTATTTTATATTTTTATTTTATTTTTTTTATTTTTTATTTATTTATTTTATTTTTTTTGCTTGGTTTTCATGAGTTTCAACTATCTTGCCAAACCTTTTTGCGTACTCTTTTCATGAATAATCTTTCAAAACCTTATTTGAACCAAATTACACAACTTTCTTGCTCAATTTCAAAATTATCAAACTCGAACCTCACAGGCCAATGTTTCACTAACTACAAGGGTTGGTAGAACATAGGCCGATAGGTTTGTAATATGGCTAAGTCAAGAAAGGGGAAATAAGGCTCAAATTGGTTAGCAAGTGGGTGAATGTAAAAATGAAAACCAAATTTGTAACAAAACACAAAGAAAACAAAGAAAAATGAGAAGAAATGCCCTCTTCCTCCTCTAGAGTTATATGGTCACGATCTTGGGAGCTAGACGCCAACACAAAGATTAAGACATGCATAGTTAAGGATCCTAAATGCCGCTCACAAGAATTATGAAGGCTAGAACAAATGACGCTCACACGGGATAAGAAATATAGCAAATACTAACCAAGGGAATCCTATCCACCATAGAGAGCAACACCATCTTACCACTTTCCCGTGAACTAGGGGTCCAGACGTCCTCAAAAGTTCTAAACCGGGCTACCTTAGCTTACAATGTGTCTAACTTAACCCAAAGCATTCTCAAACCGTGTAAACCCTCATCAACTAGGAAGATAAGCATTCAAAGACACATCGAGGCAAACCAATCCAAAAGAGTGAGCAAATTACACATCAAAAATCATTTCAAATTGTCATAATTATGCTTGTAACACAAGAAGGCAAAAACAAAACGAAACAAAAGAAAGAGGAAGAGATAAAAAAAAGGTTCACATACGAGGCATATAATTCAATTAAATCCCAATCGTCATACAAGTGATCGTTCGATAACAACATCAACGATCCCAGGTTCCATAGAACCAAAAGCAAACATCCTCGAACCATATAACTTCTTCCTAAGCTAACTTAGACTAAACACTCAAAGAAAGAGCAAATAAAAGAGAGGAAAGGTCTCACCAAATGCCGCATGAAATGGAAGACAAGATAATTCATACAATCTCACTAAGGGAGCTTGTGTTGCTCCTTAACTTCCTTCGTTTCCGCTTTCAAGCTTTAAGAAAGGTGAGCCAAAACAAAAGAAACTATGACAAAACAAGAAAAAGAGAAAAAAGTTAGAAACCAAAGAAAAAGACTAAAGTTATAGATAAAAAGAAAAATAAATAAAAAGTTATCTACAAAGTTTGGATTAAGGGAATTTGGATTATCGGGAATTTTGGATTTTTCCTTGGGAGCATCTTCGCCTACACAAAGCTCAAGAATCATCAAAAATCAGCAAAAATCATCATAAAAATCATCATAAAAACATCACCATCACATCATCATCATCATCATCACATCATCACATCAACATCACAACATCATCAACTACTATAAGGCCAAAATCCTCAATAGTCCTCCTCATGTACAAGCCACTACCCTACCACACTACCCTCCTATGTACACTTCAACCAACCCAAAAGGAACATCCTCCCCCACACTAGTCTTTTGCACGTCCCGAGCAAAAGTTAAAAGTTAGAAGTTCCGGGGGGAAGGAAGGGAACCCTCATCATGGGGTCCTTTCTCCTTGCCCTCTAGGACGAGGGGGGTTCTCAAAATCAAATCCGGGAGTGTCCATAAATGGCTAGAAGGGTTGGTTAAAATGCTCATAGGGCCACCCCTGGTCACCCCAACCACCATCAAAAGGGTTTGGGGTGGATGTGTGAGCCGGATCATAAGCCGGATCACACCTACCCGGGCGATAAGGATCATAAGGTGGGGTGCTAATGCGTTGAGAAGGGTTTATGGGACCTTCCCAATAGGGGTAGACATTGGGGGTAGGGTTGTTGGGGTCATAGGGGTCCCAATGTGGAACCGGACCCTCTTGAGGGGGGTGGTAGGGGTAGTTAACATAGGGCGCTTGGATGCCAGCTTGTACAAGGTTATCATAATTCATCCTCCCGTAGTACCCCCATTGTTCAATGGAAGCTTGGTTATCCCGACGGATATCCTCAAGGGTACTACGGAGGACATTCATATCAAAAGGAGGAAAGGAGGAAGAGGAAGATGCCTCACCTCCCCCGCTAAGGGGGGGAACGGTTTGCTCCTGGCGGTGGACCGGTGGAGGATGAGGAACTGCACCCCGAGCTCTTGTTCTTCTTAATTCATCGGGGATGTGCTGTCGGGGGATCTTCCATTTGAGAGGAGAGGAGTGGTCCACCGTAGTGAGGGATGGGTCCGGAAGGACACACCATTCAACCTCTTTGTCCACTAAGAGGATGAATTTGCGCTTGCTTGTGGAGTAGTTGATGAAGCGGTTGTGACGGAGAGCACTAAGGGAGAGAGAATAGGGAGGAAACTCGTCGGTGACTTCCTCTCGGGTTTGGTGCACAAAGGGGAGCATTTCTATTTGCTCCTTGTAAGCTCCATCTTTCAAGGAAAGGGCAATGATAGTGATCATGCCCCCCATAAAAATGTCGTCACCAAGACGATTGTCCCGAGTATCTAAAAGCCTTTGGATGAAGGTGGAAGAGCATTGGAACTTGAGGCGCTGAGGGTTGTCGGCCAAAAATAGACAAGCTACCTCATCCTTAACCATTGAGCCGAGGTTTGCTTTGAAGAACACGGCATATTGGAGAAGCCGAGCAAAATTTCTCATGGCTATGTGGATGATGTTGTTGACCTTAGATGTGTTAGTTCGAAAACTATCCCCGGTGGATATGCTCCTCCACCATTCTTGCTCGTTGTAGGGGATGCGATGAGTGGAAGTCATCTCGCAAGGATGATCTAGCCCGGTCGCATGCCAATGGAAAATCTCGTTTAGATCACTCTCGGTGAGGGAGTGATCCTCATTGAACATGCGAAAATGTATCACAAGTTGAGGTTCCTCATCGTTGAACTCCGGCTCTATGACTTCCTTGCGGAGAGAGGTAAGGAATTCCAAAGTCACTCGCTCATAGGTGTGAGCGTGAAAGTAGATGAATTCACCCCATCCAAAATTTTGTGCTAACCGGACTACCTCATCCAATATACCGAGCTTTTGCAACGTTGTAGGACAAAAGAACCTTGTTGAGCGGATGGGACGATTGATGAGGGCTTTGTAGACGTCCCAAAAGTGCTCATTCGGAGCAATTATGCTATGATAATTTATGCCGGGAGGAGGCGGGAAACTCGTTGATGAAGATTCACCCACTCTCTTCCTCTTTGACTTGCTCTTTCCGAAAACCATGATTCTACAAAATTACCAAGAGCTATTATTAGGAAAATTTGATAAGAGATGTCATAAGAAGCTAGCCACGGTAAAAGTGTATGCGTGAAAGTAGTTGCCTTGAGTTGTGAAATAAATATAAAGGATGACGACAATACAATTCAAGGCATAAATTGACATGGGCAAGAAACCCTATGACATTCATATATAAGTTCTAACAAAGTCTAGGTGAATTTTGGCATGATGTCTCCTAATTACGTGATAATCATTCACCAAACCATCAAAATCAAACCAAAAACAACAAGAATCATTCTCCAACAACATCCAATTCATGAATTCCTCAATCACCAAATAGTAGCATGAACACCCTAGCATGAAATCAACATTTTAAGGCAAAGACATTGAGATCAAATTAAACCAAGGTATACATGCATAATCATGATAACAACATGTTCTACTATCAATTACCAATTAATTGCAACATGTAAATCCAAAGAACCACAAGAATCAAGCAAGTTATTACTAACAATTTCAAGAATACCACAATTCATATTTAAACATGCAAAACATGGTATAACTATGAGAAATTGAAGAAATGAACTTGCAAAAGTTAAGAAAACCATACGACAATTGATTGTAAGTAAGTAGAAACCCAAAAACACCAAAACACTCAAACCCTAGAAATTGGGGGAAATGAAAAAATGGGATTTTTGTGAGGAATTTTTGGTGGAGATTGTAGAAATGGAGTAGAGGATGGAAAATAAGTGAGAAAAAGAGAAGATTGGAGTGATTTTGATGGAGGTTTGAGGTTGTAGGAGGGGATTGCAATGGAGGTTAGAGTGAGGAGGAGAATAGAGAGATAGGGGGTTGAATGAAATGAATTGGAAAAGAAGAGCAGCCCCCTTTTTTTTTGGAAAATTCGACAAAGGTTCGGCCGAACCATGGGTGAGTTCGGTCAAACTCTTGAAATGGTTCGGCTGAACTTGCTCAAGGTTCGGTCAAACCTTCTCTCTAACTTGAAATTCACAAAAATGGCAGAAAGTTTTCAAGTTTTAATTCCAGAGCAGGTGCGACCAAACACAGCAATGTTTGGGCAAACTAAGGTTCGGTCAAACCTACTCTAGATTATCAATTTCTGCAATTCTGGCAGAATGTTTTCAACTTGAGGTTCCAAAGGAGGTGCAACCGAACTCAAGAAGGTTCTGGCAAACCTTTCAAAAGATTCGACCGAACCTTTAGGGAGTTCGGTCGAACCACCTGGCTTTTTAAAAAAATGCCCATTTTGCAACTCAATATGCACAAACAGCCCTCTTCAAAACACACTAAACACCATACCATCATGCTAAGGCAAAGCATACCAAAAATTCCAACACAATCAAAATTCAAAAATCCAACAATCCAACATTGTAGATAGGAAAATAACAAAGCATCAAGAAAGGAGGAAAGAGAAAAGGGTTAGAGACTCGGGTTGCCTCCCGAGAAGCGCTTCTTTATGAGGTCACTAGCTTGACCATGAGAAAAATTCTTCAAGTGGGAGGCTTGGGATCCAAAGGATACCAACTTCTTCCTTGCAAAAGTAATGCTTTAAACGATGACCATTAACCATAAACTTGTTACCATCCGCATCTAACTCAAAGGAGCCATAAGGAGTAGTCTTTGATATCACAAAAGGACCCGACCACTTTGATTTGAGTTTACCCGGAAACAAACGAAGCCTTGAGTTGAAAAGCAAAACCTTGTCTCCAACCTTAAAGTTCTTGTTTCGAATATGTTGGTCATGCCACTTTTTGGTGTTCTCCTTATATAACCTTGAGCTCTCATAAGCATCATCTCTAAGCTCTTCAAGTTCATTGAACTTAAGCAATCTCTTCTCACCGCCCAATGATAAATCCATATTGAGCTCTTTGATGGCCCACCAAGCCTTGTATTCTAACTCAACCGGCAAGTGACAAGCCTTTCCATAGACCAACCTATAGGGGGTCGTGCCGATTGGAGTCTTGTACGCCGTCCTAAGAGCCCATAGTGTGTCATCAAGTTTGAGAGACCAATCTTTCCTTGATTTGTTCACCATCCTTTCAAGAAGATTTTTTATTTTACGATTCGAGACCTCCACTTGTCCTTGAGTTTGAGGGTGGTAAGGTAATCCAACCTTGTGATGAACGCCATACCTCTTGAGAAGAGGTTCAAATTGCTTTTTGGCGAAATGGGAGCCTCCATCACTAATTAGCACCCTCGGAACTCCAAACCTAGGAAAAATGATCTTTAGAAGCTTAAGCACAACCTTGTGATCATTGGTAGGTGAGGGTATGGCTTCAATTCATTTCGTCACATAATTGACCGCTACCAAGATATATAGATTCCCACAAGAAGAAACGAAAGGCCCCATAAAATCCACCCCCCAAACATCGAAGGGTTCAACTTCTAAAACACTTTGTTGGGGCATTTCGTCCCTCTTGGTAATGCCTCCGACATCTATCACATTGTGCAACGAATTGGTGGGCGTCTCTATGCATTGTCGGCCACCACAATAAAGATTGAGAGATTTTTGCCACTGTTTTGTCAACACCACCATGTCCTCCACATGGTAGTGAGTGGCAATGCTCAAGAACACCTTGAATTTCATGATCTGGAATACACTTCCGATAAAGGCCATCTCCACATTGCTTGAATAGGTATGGGTCATTCCAAAAGTACCTTCTCACTTCCTTGAAAAACTTCTTCTTTTGTTGAGAAGAGTACTCCGGGGGAACGACTCCACACGCAAGATAGTTGGCTATATCCGCGTACCAAGGGGTAGAAGTTGACACCAAAGCCATGAGAGCCTCGAATCCTATCTCATCATTAATCGGTACATCCTCCTTGTTCTCAAAAGGTAGTCTAGACAAATGATCCGCTACATAGTTCTCCGCTCCCTTTTTGTCCCTCATTTCCATGTGAAAGTCTTGGAGAGAGAGAACCCAACGGATCAAGCGAGGCTTTGCTTCTTTCTTGGTCATGAGATACCGCACCGCGATGTGATCCGTGTACACAATAACTTTTGAGCATATAAGATAGGATCGAAACTTATCGAATGCAAACACTACCGCTAACATCTCTTTCTCCGTTGTTGTGTAATTTTTTTGAGCCTCATCTAGAGTCCTACTTGCATAGTAGATGACACATGATTTTCCTTGTTTCTTTTGACCAAGAACGACACCTACTGCAAAGTCACTAGCATCGCACATTAGCTCAAAAGGCAAGCTCCAATCCGGAGCTTGCACAACGGGAGAAGAAATGAGAGCTTCCTTGAGCTTACGAAACGCCTCAAGGCAAGCCTCATTGAAGCTAAAAACAACCTCTTTTTTGAGTAATTTGGTAAAGGTTTGGCGATTGAAGAAAAATCTTTGATAAACCTCCGGTAAAAACCGGCATGCCCAAGAAAAGCCCATACCCCGGTGATGGAAGTAGGAGGGGGCAACTTTTCAATCACCGAAACCTTGGCCGGATCAACCTCAATGCCATTTTTTGAAACCTTATGGCCGAGGACAATGCCCTCCTCGACCATAAAATGGCACTTTTCCCAATTTAAAACCAAACTCGTCTCTTGACACCTTTTCAAAAGTTTTTCAAGGTTAAAAAGACAAGTGTCATAAGATGAGCGACCAACACTAAAATCATCCATGAAAACTTCAATTTCTTTTTCAAGCATCTCAAAGAAAATGGAAGTCATGCATCTTTGAAAAGTAGAGGGAGCATTGCATAATCCGAATGGCATTCTTCGGTATGCAAATGTCCCATATGGACATGTGAAAGTAGTTTTCTCTTGATCACTTGGATGGATAGGGATTTGGAAAAATCCGGAATACCCATCCAAGAAACAAAAGAAAGCATGGTTAGAAAGCCTTTCAAGCATTTGGTCCATGAAAGGGAGAGGAAAATGATCTTTCTTGGTGTTTTTGTTCAATCTCCTATAATCAATGCACATTCTCCACCCGGTCACCGTCTGGGTGGAGATTTCCTCTCCCTTTTCATCCTTGATTATGGTCATTCCACCCTTCTTTGGAACTACATGAACCGGGCTAACCCATTTGCTATCGGAGATAGCATAGATGATGCCCGCCTCACGTAGTTTCAAAATTTCTTTCTTCACAACCTCTTGAAGGTTGGGGTTCAACCTTCTTTGAGGTTCAATGGAGGTGGAATGATCATCTTCAAGATGAATACGATGCATGCATAAAGAAGGGCTAATACCTTTGATATCATCAATGCTATACCCTATCACATCCCTATATTTTCTTAAAACATCAAGAAGTTTTTCCAAATTAAGACCATCTAGGGTAGCATTGACAATAATAGGGTATTTTCCCTCCTTATCAAGAAAAGCATATTTCAAAGAAGGGGGAAGGGGCTTGAGTTCTACCTTGGGGGGAGGCTTAGAACTCTCCTCCAATTTCTCCTCCTTGGACTCAAGCTCGATCTCAACTTGTTCTTCAACTTCCTCTTTTGAGGATTCCTTCATTGCCATGACAAATTCTTTAGCCTCTTGAGAGTGGAACTATTCTTTGCATGTAAGGGCTTCTATCATTGGATCTTGAGGCCTCATCACGACCCTCCCCAAGCGATCTAGCTCTTCATTCACAACATCAACTCTATAACATTTTTCAACCATGGGGGTCTTAAGCAACTTAGAAAATTCAAAGACAATCTTTTCATCGGCCACTTCACATGTGATGGTGTTGTTCTTGCAATTGATGACCGCCCCTAAAGTTTTAAGAGCTTCACATCCCAAAATCAAAGGAGTGTTAACATCTTCCTCCATATCCATCACTACAAAGTCACAAGGTACGTAGATGTGTCCCACTCAATGTTACATGGTACGGGGTTCGATTCGAAACGTGGTACGGAAACGGATACGTGAAACTTTACTTTTAGTGAATCCGGAACGATTGGGTACGAAATAAATAATTAATATTATATTTTTAAGTAATTTTTTATTAACCAATAAGGGATAAGAACAAAATATATTTTAAGATTTTATTTTTTAAAAAATTTTAAAAATAATATTTCAAAGCCTCCAATAAGGCTTTTTGGCCTAATTGACAGCCTTCAGTGATCCAGTCCTATAAAATTCGAATTTCACTAAAAAAATAATATTAAAGTACACTACACAGCTGTATAATACGGAGTACTAAATTAAAAGGTAAGACAAGAGGTCTAGAAAAGTACAGGTGGGGTTGTTTAGGCCCACTCACTATCCCCACCTACCCAAAAGAAGATTATTTAAAAAAAAACCCCTGCCAGCTGAGAACCCATTATCTCTCACCTGCACAATTAGTTTCTCTCTCCTATTTCAAGAACTCTATCAATTTTAATCGAGGTTTCTCCATTTTTTCCCTTTCTTTTTCCCTTAAAAAGCTATGAAATCGGTTCGTGGACTCCGGCGACCCGAATCGCGACCTCCAGCGACCTATGTCGCGTTTGTACTGTGTTCCGGTACGAACGAACCAGATCGCGGTTCGGGCCAACGTACCGCGAACCTTGTAACCCTGGTCCCACTTGAATTGGAACATCCTCAAGCTCTCCACAAGGTAATTTCACCGATCGATCGGCCAATTGAATTGTCTTCCTTGTAGGGATCATCTCTATATTGAGTTGTTGAGCAATAGAGGGATTAAACTAACACTTGCTCCAAGATCGGCTAAGGCGCCCCTAGCTTCCATGTCCTAATTTTCACCGGCAAAGTGAAACTTCCCGGGTCTTTTTCCTTCTTGGGCATCTTATGTTGGACAAGAGCACTCACTTGATGTGGAAGGGTGATAAGCTCATCATTGAGCTTCCTCTTGTTGGTGAGAATATCTTTGAGGAACTTGAAGTAAGATGGCATTTGTGTCACAACTTCAAGAAAAGGGAGGTTGATATGCAAATTCTTCATGACGCTAAGAAATTTTGTGAACTTGTCATTCAACTTCCTCTCCGCAAGCCGACCGGGAAAAAAAAAACCGGTCCATCAAGATTCCTAGCCTCACTAGGAATTGAAGTTGTCTTCTCATTGTCAAGCTTCTTCTTCTCCGGACCTCCTTCTATCTCATCACCCTTTTCTTTCTCACCTCCCTTGTTTTCATTCACACTCTCCTCTCCTCCCTTCTTTTCCTCACTATCCCCTTCATTTGGCCCTTCATAGGATCCCGACCTCAATGTGATCGATCGCCTTGCATGTATCGGGTTTCGGATTGTGAGATGGGTTAGGTTGTGGTTGTCCGGGTAGAGTGGATGGTGAATTGAAAGGAGTTCTCTCGGCCAATTGAGCTAGTTGTGAATCAACCATCTTGTTGTGAGCTCTTATCTCTTGCATTTGTTGCCCAAAAGATTGCATTTGCGCATGCATGGCTTGGAGGAGTTGAGTTTGAGTTAGCTCCGCTTGAGGTGCTTGTTCTTGATGATTTCTTTGAGGTGCTTGGGTTTGATTGTTGTATTGGTTGTTCCTTGGATAGCTTCCTCTTGGATTTTGGGGTTGAGATGGAGGTGGATTTTGATATTGAGGGTTGGAGTTATAGGAAGGTTGAGCTTGTTGGTTCCATTGTTGAGGTTGAGGTACAAACCCGGGTGGTGGTTGTCTCCAAGCTACTCCACCACCGCTTTCTCTAAATCCCTCTTGCCTTGTGTTGTATGCCGCTACATGTTCGGGGCTTAAACCCCACAATAAGATGTATCATGATTCGTTCCTCCACAATTTTGACAAGAGAAAGAGTTAACTTGGGAAGAGCTTGCTCCACCACTTGAACTTGCATTCACACTCGTGTTCAACTTGGAAAGCCCTTTTGTTAGTTGATCAATTTGATGTTGTAATTGATCAACTTTCTCCAATTCGTAAATACCACCTCTCTTTGGAGCGTTTCTTCTTCGGCCCCCCCAAGATTAATTCTTTGCTACCTCTTCTATTGTGGTTTCAACTTGATTTTTAGGGATCTTGATTAATTGACCACCCGCCCCTGCATCCAAATTGGCTCTTGACATGGGCTCCAATCCGTCGTAGAAAAACCGCATGAGCAACCCTTGATTGTACTCATGGTGGGGACATGCTTGTACCAACTCCTTGAATCTCTCCCATGCTTCACCAAGACTTTCATCGGCATCTTGCTCAAATGATGCAATTTTCCTTCTTATTTCGGCGGTCTTCTCCTCGGAGATAAAGCGGTTCAAGAACGCCTTTACCACCTCCCTCCATGTTGTGAGAGTGTTAGGCTTTACTTGCTTTAGCCATTTCTTTGCTCGTCCGGTGAGAGATTGCCGGAAAAGGTGCATACAAATGTAGTCTTGACTCACTTCATTGGTTTGCATCATTGCGCACAATTCAAGGAATCGGTCCAAATGTTCAATAGGGTCCTCACTTGCACTTCCGGAAAATTGCTCTGATTGGACCATCCGAGTATATTGTGGATGGATAAAGAAGTTGGTTTCCGTGACGGGTAGCAATATCCCTCCCGTGAGCTCATAATCCTTCGGATTTCCGAACGCACGAAACAAAACATCATTCTCTTGTCCCGCCATTGATCCGCGTGGTGAACTTGAAGAGTAAGTATCACTCTCACTATCAACTATATCACCAAAACCTCTTCCCTCGTCTTGATAAAGCCTACGGACTTGTCTCAACGTTCGGTTGATTTCGTGGTCAATTTGATGTGAGGGTGCTCCTTGAGACCTCCTAAGCATTCACCAAAGCTAAGCAAACAATTAGCAATGACAAGGATGATAAAACAAAAACACAAAAAGAAAAGAAAGCAAAATGACTCTAACAAAAGCAATAATAGACGCTAAACAAGCCGCTTCCCCGGCAACGGCGCCAAAATTTGATCACGGGTTAGATAGGTCGTTAAACTATTACCCTAACCAAATTAATCATTTATAATACCTAAACCTACACTAAACTAGTTAGTGGCAAGTAAAGGGTCGAACCACTAGGAAAGCACGCTAGTTCAACATCAAATATCACTAATGTAAGAGTGAAAAGGGGATTGTTTTTGTTGGTTTTGTTGAGCAAGAACACTAAAACTACAAGTGAGCAAGAAAATGATGATTAAAATCAATAGAAAATGACGCTAGGGATACGGGGGTGTCCTATATGATTAGAAAGAGGAGAATAATGGTGATTATCATGAAACATATGCCAAAGAACACAAGATTCTACCTAAACAATTCATTCTCATGCAATAGTCTAGGCAAATCAATGAAAGAGGTCCACACTAATAAGGATCATTCTCATGCATCCTATTAGTTACAATCAAATCAAGAGAATAAAGAAGCACAATCCATAAAAACTCCACTTTAATAACTCATTCTCATGCAATCATTAAAATAGAGATGATCCTAATCTAGTTCAAATCACTTTCATGCATTTAAACTAGAAAACATCAAATAGAGTGTAACAATAATCCCAAGCTAATAGAAATCATGTCTTTCATCAATATATGGCATAAGTTCAATCCAACCATCATCATTCATCCAATATCAAATCATATCTTCCACCCCCTTCCCCTAGCTAAAAGTTTAGCCTAGAGAAGGGAGATTAAACATAATATCAAAACTAGAAATAAACTCAAGAAACTCAAAACAAAACATGATTAAAATCAATGAAATCAATAACAACTAGATAAGCTAATAAGATTGACAAGAATAAGTAACAATAAAACAAATAAATAATATTAAAGGAAAGGAGAAGAGATTACTAAAGAAAGGATTAATGAAAGATGAAAACTTGGATTCTTGCTTGATTGATGGAAGATTAAAACTTGAGCAAAGTTGAATACAATAAAGGATGCTTGAATAACAATCTATATTCTCTCTCTAGATTAGGCTAATGTTCTATGGAATTAGTACTAAGTTAATCTAAAAATTACATCAAAAGGTTCTAAGATGGGACTTATATAGTCCGTACAGAGCCAGCTGAAAAAGAGGAGTGGTCCGACTGAACAATGGGAAGGTTCGGCCGGACTACAGGGTAGGTTTGGCCGAACCATGGGTAGGTTCGCTCGAACCTCCCCGATCTTGGTCTGGTCGAACTTCTGTGGTTCGACCACTCTTGCAAAATTGCCAAATTGCTTCTTAACCCTGCCTCGACGTTCGGCTGAACCACTGAGCAGGTTCGGCCACACCCTTGGTTCGGCCGAACCTCTTCTGAATCTTGCTTCCTTCAGCTTCCCTTGAGCTTAGCTTCCTCCTCTTGAAAACTGAGAAGTTGTGTTTGGTGTGTGACTTGCAAGAGAAGGAGACCTTCAAAAATCGCTCGTTTTATAAAAGGTCTTGCGAGGAGTATTAGCCAAAAGTGGAAGTGACTCACTATACCACTTTTAGTGATGTTTGTAAATTGGCTATTCGTTATGAAGTCCAATTGAAGGAAGAAAAGCCCAAAACTTCTTTCAAGAGTCCAATGAAGTTCAGTCCATCTTACTCTAAGGGGGGTACAATACAAAATGAGAAAATGTTTCAAGTCTCATGGAAGAGGACATGTCGCTTCCGAATGCCCTAGCAAAAATGTGTTGACTACCTCACAATGTGCAATGTTTGACGAGGAAGAAAAACACTATAGTTTTGTTACACAAGATGAGAATAAAGAAATTGATGAAGAGTATGATGAGGAAATACCTCCGGAGAGCGAAGTGAATATGATGGTGGTTCGCAAGATTTTTTTTGGTGAACCTAAAATTGATGAGAGTCAAAGAAACAACTTGTTCCACACTAGATGCAAGATAGGTGAAAAGACTTGTAATGTAATTGTGGATAGTGGAGCTCAAATTGATGTGATTTCGTCCGAGGCCGTGAGTAAACTGAAGTTGCCTACTAGGGTTCATAGTGAGCCTTATAAGCTCAATTGGTTGAATAATGGTACGAACATGAGGGTGAAGAAGCAAGCTTTGGTGACTTATTCCATTGGAGGATTCGAAGATGAGCGTTGGTGTGACATTCTCCCTATGGATGCGTGTCATTTGTTGCTTGGAAGACCGTGGCAATTTGATCATGATTCGAAACACCAATGTAAATCTAATGTGTTTATTGTAACTACCAAAGATGGTAGGAAAGTTAGATTGCTGCCTTTACCTCCAACATTGCTAAAAAAGAAAAAGAGAAAAGCAATTGTCTTGTAATTTGTAATGAACTTGGAAAAAAAATGAGAGATGGGGAAAGGGTATGCTTTGGTTGGGAAGGCCAAAGATGAGTTTTGTATTCCTCATAATAACTCATCACCTTTAAATGAGTTGTTAGGAGAGTACAAATTTGTTTTTCCTAATGACTTGCCCAAAGGCTTACCTTCAAATAGGGGTATTGCACATGCCATTCCAAGAGTCCCTTTACTTAACGATGTTATTTACTGCCAAATGAAATTTAGAGAAGGCAACAAGTGGAAACCGACTTTCAAAACCAAGCATGTATGAGTGGTTGAAAAAAGTGTTTAAAAAAGGGTATGTGCAAGTGAATCATAAAACTGATTTAACAAGTGCTACTTGTAATATAAGAAAATTCTTTCTTTTCATGGGGGATCCGAGTTTGAGGTCAAACTCTTTTCAAGAAAGGGAGAATGATCAAAGATCAAGAAGCCCACTTAGGAACTCTATGGATCAAGAACCAGTTGCTCTAGTCTTGGAAACACTTGGGTTTTATCCATTTTCTACAAGGGCCGAATTCAAGTGTTGCATCTCAAGGGTTGATTGACGGTCCAAAGTACAAGTCTAAAAGAAGCTACACGTTTGGCCCATTAAGCTGCTGATTTGGGCGTGTAGATTTCTATCTTATTCCTAGTTTTATTTTTGGTTGTAATAATGCCAAGAGTTACTCTTAAAGTTGCTCTTAATGGCTGGTTATGTAGGAGGTTTATTAGGCCTTATTTTTAGCTGATCATCACTAGCTAATTAAGGAATTCAGTGCTAGCTTAAATTAAGGAGAACTGTTGGCTGTTTGCTTCCCTTTAGGGACGGTTCTCCCTTTGACTTTTGGTGGGTTTTGTCTTTTCATTTGCTGCTCCTTATTATTATATATTGGAGAGCAAACCAGAAATAAAAATCAGTTTTTGGAGTTATTCATAAAAACCGTGAGGTTGCCTAACATTCTTCTTTGTGTTTGTCCAAAGTGTGAGTGTTGTTCCTTGTTGCTTTGAGTTAGTTCTTGAGTGACAAGATTAGGGAGAGATTGAGTGTGTCTTGTCTCTAGCCTAAGAACCCAGAACTTTGAGTGTGTTCTTGAGTTTTGGTTAATTTCACAATTTTAAGTTGTTTCAGGGTGAGTTGTTTTTCATTCGAGTCTAAATACCATTACAACTTGTTGGAGGGGTATATTAGACTTACATCATGTTTTTAATATATTCCATTCTAAATTGCAGGAGATTAGTTATGTTCAGACCCTATCAATTGTTTCAATGTTCACATATCTGACTCTAATGTAATATTAATCATGTACTTGTATCACATTCTTTTTAGGAGTAACAAGTATTTGCAATTATTCTATGTTAAAGCTATTCTGAAAAGTTTTGCTACCATATGACTTCAACTGCATTCCATATCCTATAAAACTATGTTGGCTTTCCTACCTTCGGTAGTATTTTCCAGTCATCAGATGCATGTTGTGCATGCCTATCATATGTCTAAAATACCTATTCTCTAATACTAAACCTGTTAATTACGTAGTAATTAAAATTCGTCCATAGGCTTAGAGACTTTAAATAACTTGAAGAAATTAGCTTGCTAGCTCAGTTTGAGTTCTGCCTAACACTAGATGCTTCAGGGTATAGATCGCAGACCAATACTTGGTGTGGCCTGGCTTGGTTTGTTTACTTAAATTTTTTTTGTAATCCTTATTATTTAGAGGTGGCTACTAGATTGGTTCAGCTTGAGTTCAGGCCAGTCCTGTCCACCCCAGAACAGCCTAGCTGTGTTCCAAAGGTGGAATCAGTACAGAAACTGGCATGGGCCTGACACAGATCCTACAAGTGTTTTTTCTTCCTTTTCCTTTTTTTTTTATTCTCTTTTTTGTTTTTAAATTTTTTTTGAAATAGGCTTGGTTTTAGTCCATGAGTATGGACTGGGCCATGATCAAGTCCTAAATGGTCTACAGGTGACTTGTACCAGCTTGACTTTAAGCCTGTCTCAGACTTAAGCATGTTTTCAGTGTAATTTTTGGGCACCAATAAGTGTCTTTATGATTTGCAGGATTCTCAAAAGGTAGTCTGGTTTGGTCATAGATCATCTCTTTGCATGGAAAAACATCTTCATGTTGTCTACCATGATGTGGCAGCTTATCTTCTTGGCCACTGTTTAACTGGTAAGTGCCTGCTCTGCATCCTCATTCGAATATTTCGTTTTTACTTATTTGTGGTAAGTTGTCTGTTGTATTGAGTCTTGGTGACTGAATGGAGTATTCATCACATGTGTTTTTTGTAGCAAATCTTGGTGGCACTGAATTTGATTAAATCTTCTGATATCTGGCGAATAGCAGCCAACTTCAGATCCCAGCAGATCTTATGCCAGTTTTAGTAGTATCATATCATGCTCCTACTTGCCCTACTCCTGCCTGCTTCAGCGGGATGTAAATGTACAATTATCTGTAAAAGTTGGTAATAGTTTTAAGTTAGCTATTGCTCTCTCACTTGTTCATGATGCAGTGTGTGTGATGGGGATTCTATTGCTATTTCGTTGCATTAGGTATCGAAATGCCTGGTTGTGATAGTTGAAAGTAAATTGTATATACAATGTTTCCATTTTGTAACTCCGTATTAAAATGTTATTTCTAGTAAAAGAAGCTAAACTAACTCTTTGATGACGAAGAATATAGCAATTGCCATAATTGAATCCTATCCTATCTATATATAAGAGGAAGTTTACATGTTTGATGTTAGTGAGTGTCTGTATGACGCGTGCGACTTAGAAAAAGGTGAAAATTCCATGTATTTCTGAATCATAAAATACATAAGTGAGGGTATTTTACTTTCCAATATATATATATAGAGTGAGGGTGTTCTACTTTCTCGCAAAAGAAAAAAAAAATGTGTTTGGATTTCAATAAATTTGGCTAAAAGAAGTTGAGAAATAAAAACTACCCCTTCCTCCTCCCCCTCAGTTTTTTTTTTTATTTTTTTAAAATTAAATAAAGAATAGATAAAGAAAGGATCATCCAACGTAATATAGGGGTGAGCAAAAATTCTGAGTACCGGAATTGGAATCGGCGGGTTTAGAACCGGAATTGGACTCGATGGTTCCAATTTCTGGTAATAAATTAAGGACCCGGTTATAACCAATTCCAATTCTCAACTTTTTGGAACCGAAACCGGTTCGGTATCCGGTTACCTAATATATGCTAAACTAAATAAATTTTAAATAATAAAAATATGTTGAATGTAATTAATTTGTAAATTAAAAAAAAATATTATTAATACCTAACATAAATACAAATAGCTTAATGCATAAATATAAGTATTAAACGCTAAAAATGAACCTAACTAAAATAAGAATTATTATTTGTATTATATTATAACAGTTACATACATAAGTGGGTACCCGAAACCGGTACCTGGTGGTTCCAATACCAATTCCTAAATTTTAGGACCCGGTTGAACAAATTCCAATTCCTGATCCGAATTTTAGGACCTGGTTCCAACCAATTCCAAGTCCAAGTCCTAAAAATTTTACCAGGTACCCGATTTGCTCACCCCTACTACGTATATCTACCAAAAGTGAAAAAATCAAGTAAAAGAAAACTATACCATATAACCTTGTGTTTCATATGATTTTTCTTTGTAATTTTACCCTACTTTCTTAGCTAAACCTAAATTTAAGGGTGAAAATTCATATTTCAATTTGGATTATTGGTGAAATTTCGGATTTTAGGAATCGAATCCCAACCGAGTTGGTTTGGATCCAATCCAAACCGAAACAATTCGGTTTCAAAAACAAATCCAATCCAATCTGAAATTTTGTTGGGCTAACATTTTGGGCCTAAAAAATTTGGCTTATTATTGGACCTATTGTTTAGGCCCTTAAAATATCCTAATATTTGCCAAATTTAGGAGATAGCATAATAAATAAATAAAAAGTCCAGCCATTAGAATAAAATTTCACATTACAAAAGTCTTAAAAATGCAATAAAAGTCCTCAATCAAGATTCAACTAATAAATCAACATGGCTGCTTCAACATAGCAACAAATTCAACATGATGGCAACACTCTTCAACTCTTTAACCTTTAGATTTCATACTGCATAGTACATACACTAAGCCATTAATAATTGAAAGATTTACCATGCTTAACAATAAATATAGAAGTAAAAGAGCTTGAATACATACTACCTCCTGTTTTGGGATTGTTTGTGTCCTGTGGGATAGTTACAACACCAAGACTGGTGTGGGGCTGTCTGTACCTGCAAACCAACGAAAGCTCCGGTCAGCCGGAGTTTCGCCTCCGACTGTCAAGTTAGTGTATACGTTCGGAGTAAAATGGTGCAGAAAGTCTATATCTTCTCGAATTCCGAGATTAGGTGTTTTCTTTATTTTCAGGAGTAATAAATGATGTAATGATTGTAAGGTCCTCCAATAATGGAGTGAATCTCCCTATTTATAGGGTCCTAAGAGTTTGTGCCCTTGTCTTAGGATTTGATGACCTAGAATCATGGGCTGCGTCGTTTTACGGCGGCCTCGGGAATCGGGCCTCGAAGACCGCTAATTCCTAAAGCGGTATTTGCCTGCCACGTGTCGTACCCTGGTTGGTCCATTTGGAGACCTTCCTAGGGTGACACGTGTCACGCTATGAGAAGTTCACGTGGCAAGGTAAAAATAACCAAAACATTTGCCCCTCACAAGGGTGACGTGGCATGTCATGTGGCGCCTGTGACAAGTGTCAGGCAGACATTGGTGCGTAATTTTACTCTTTATCCGAAGTACAAATTAGGGTTTTACCCTAGAATTTTCACCCCTCTATAAATAGAAGTTGACCCCCCCTCATTTCACACAGCAAAAACTTTTGAGAGAGAATGTTTGACTTTTGAGAGCATTTGTCTTTTTCTGAGAAGAACCTCCCGACAGACTGTAATTTGTGTGCCTGTTTTTATAAACGACTAAGAATTTTGTAAGCATCTTTTCTACAACCGGCTACAAGGTAACCGCGTGCTTTCTTCTCTCTTTTTCTTTTTTCTTTTTTATTTTTTCTTTTCGAAAATAGTTTCCCAAACGCGCATGGCACGACCTAGGTTAGTAATCAGTCGGCCACCGAGGACGGTTGAATCTAAAACTAGGATTGCCGACTGCTCCTTATTAGAATTCCCTTTGAGAACTTCCCCAAGTTCGATCGACTCGGTTGTTGTGCAGGACACAATGGCCAGAAAAAAAAAAAAAAAGAACAATCGGTTGGAGGAGTCTAGGGAGGAGTTAGAAGAGAATGTTTCCGGGCCGTTTGATCAGGCTTCGGAAGAGGAGGTTAAGGAGGATGCTTCTGGCCCTAGCCATCGGACCCCTTATTCGGACTTAGAGTCCGAGAGCTCTAAGGACGATTCTGAGCCGTCTACTTCTGATTGAGCTTCCATGGTTTTAGAGGAAGCGCGCTCCCAGCTGGAAACAACGAGGGAGTCCCTGTCAATTGACAGGGGCGAGGGTTGGGCCGAGCATTCGGCCACTCGCCGAATGGAATATGTGGCCTATCACCAGTACATTCTTGAGGGCAGGCGGAAGACCATGGCCGAGAAGATAGGGGAATTTAGGTATAAGCATGTCATAGGCCAAGGAATTATTCTCAGCGTCCCGAATGCTATAGACACGATGGTCTAGCAAGAAGGGTCCAGTTACCGAGACAAATGTTTTGGCTGCTATGAGGCGGCTATTCAAGCTGGTCTTCGTTTTCCTTTCCACCCGGTTGTGGAGAGGATTCTTGATGGATACCAACTTAGTATCAGGCAACTAGCCCCAAACTCTTGGTCAACATCATGGGCTTCATTGTTGCATGTGAGATGCTTAAGGTAGAGCCTAGCTTAAAGGCCATTGCTCATATGCACTACCTCAGTTGGACCCTAAAGTTGAACGGAAGTGGATGGTTCACCCTAACAAGCCACAAGGGCTATATGATGTCTGTAGGGAAGGAGTCTAAATGGAAGGACTAGAGGAGGAAGTTTTACACTATCACCTCCCCTGACCGGATGAGAAACAAAAAATACAACCAGTGGAATCGGAACCCTCCTTTGCTGTATGGAGGTGTTGCTTTGTCGCCTATCCCAAGGAAGGCATAAGAGCAGATATTGGATCAGGGTCTTTTCAGGGTGACTGTTCGGTCCAATGAAGAGACAAAGAAAGAGGAGGTGACCCCCCAAAGTTACATTCCCCACCACGAAAGACTTTCAGATGAGAATTACTTGGCCGCTTGCGGCCTCAATATTGAGAGGTCGAGAGGTAACTAGCCGAATGTTCTTTAATAATTTGCTAAAATAAACATCATTTATTCATTTCTAATAACTTGTTTTCTTTTGTGCAGACAAAGCAATGGAGAAGCTTTAGACCTTTAGAAGCCGACGACCCACTTAACCACATATTACCATTTGTCTCTTGGAAAACAGAAGAATGAAGATTCTGAGTCAGGCAGAACTCCAAAGGTAAGTGAATGGAGATTTTCTCATTTCCGCCGGCTTTCCGATTCATTTATTTTGTGCAGGGCGACTCATCTAAACCATCTCCCTCTTCTCAGCTAGACTCGAAACTTCAGAAGAAGTCGGGTAGTGATGTTGGAATTTCTAGGAAGGTTAGAAAACACATTGCTTACAAGTCTGGTTGGACTAAGGCTGGGGACGACTCCCACCCTCCTTCTAGAAAATCACCTTCAAGTTTCGAAGCCTTCAAGAATCTGGAGTCCATGGGGTGTCAAAGAGTGGCAAGCCACTCCATGCTGCTGGCGACTCAACAATAGGTAGGAGCATACCTCCTGGAGAGGAGGCAGACGTTCAAGGTATAACTGCTTTTAACCCTTTACCCTATCCTTGTAGGGTAAAGTTCAATCAGTAGTGGTCCAGTACCTTAGAAGATACTCAATCATTTAGCCGGATTTACAACATCTATATACAAAGTGTTGAATGGGAAGATGTCCCCAAAGGCTGGACATCTAGCAGCTTGCAAAGATGATGCTGAGGGCGATTGCCCCTAAGGAAAAGGGATCCATCAGAGGAGTTGGATCCCTCAACCTAGATGCCATCTTGGCACTTCTTGCTGAGATACAACACTTGTAATTTTAATTTTTTACCTTATGCAAGTTATGTGATCGTTTAGTTCACGATTTCCACTTTTTTGTCGAATGCATGCTATGATGTGAGTAAATAACCTAAAGGAGCCGATTACTAAGAAGTCAAAAGAGGTAAAGGCTGCGAAAGCTCGAGTTGCCTCTTCTCTAGATATGACCAATTTTTAGACTGCCCAAAACAAACTTCTAACACTGGATATGATGTATTCCCTGACTTTGGCCAACCTATAGGTCAAGATTGATCTGCTGGATGCAGCGAAGAGGCGGATAACCGAGCTTCAGAAAGAGGTTAAGGATCTCAAGGCCAAGCTTGAGCCCCTTCAGAAGGCTAACAAGACGACAGATGGGCTCAAGATTAGGTACCGCAAGCTGAAGAGGAGGCTGGAAAACCAGGAGACCCAACTCAGAAAGAAGTATAAGTCCTAGGACGAGGATGAGAAGGAAGCCTTGGTCAAGCAGATGGTCGAGGACTATGATTCCATCATGTGGTCCACATGGGAGTCCCTCTGCCCCGATACCAACTACAGTCGCTGGAATAGTGAATTTGACTCGGCCTCAAATGAGTTCAATGCCTAGTGTTCCGGGTACATATCCAAGGGTTTTGACTGGCACGGGCTGAGTCCAGTTAATTACCTGCGTAAGTCGACACACGTAAACTGCCTAAGTTAGAAAGTGTTTAGAGAGAGAAAGTGTACTTAGAGAGATAGATGATGTAATAAAATGTATGTCTAACCTCTTTTCAGTTTTACTTTATCCCATATTTATAGGTGTGTGGTCTCCTTTACGTGGAGTCCCACTAGGTTAGCCTGCGAGCTGATTACTGTCAGGCTGGTGAGCCCCTTTGGGTGCTCCTCCAGCGGTGATTGCACACCTCGAGAGTAAAGCTAAGATCCTGGTGATAGCTTAGCAGGAGTTATCCTGTACAATTAGCCCCTCAAGAGGTGGTATGAGGTTACTCATGCCATCTCTTGTTTGGATGTTGATGTCCTCTCCAAATGGGTTCAACTGAGAAGGAATAGATCAACAGGAGCTATTGAATATAACTAGCACCTCAAGAGGTGGTATGAGGTTACTCGCTTATGCCAGCAGTTTTAAACATACGTTTCTGTCAGTGCTGCTCAATAGGTCGTATGACTGAGTCCTTTTACATACCTCTAGCCGCTTAATTATCAGGAATGATCACACAAATTTGAGGCTTAAGGTGATGTTGAAAGTGCCGAGTAGGAGTGTGCTTCTGTGTGATGACGATGCTTGACTTTGCTTGAGGGAGTGTCCATTACTCCCGTTGAAGTCTAAGAATTTACAAGCTTACAGGGAGGAATTTCGATTACTCTTGCTGAAGTCTAAGAAATGACGAGCTTTTAGGGAGGAATTTTGATTACTCCTGCTGAAGTTTGAGAAATAACAAGCTTATATGGAGGAATTTCGATCACTCTCGCTGAAGTCTCAGAAATGACGAGCTTACAGGAAGGAATTTTAATCACTCTCGCTGAAGTTTTAAAAACGGTGAGTTTATAGGGAGGAATTTTGATCAATCCTATAGAAGTTTTAGAAATGACGAGCTTATAAGGAGGAATTTTGATCACTCTCGCTGAAGTGTGAGAAATGGTGAGCTTGTAGGGAGGAATTTTGATCACTCCCACTAAAGTTTGAGAAATGACAAGTTTTTTTTTGGGCAGAAAAAGTTTTTTGCATGAGTAGGACGCGTGTCAGCCATTTTAAGGTCAGTTTGTATTTACTGAAGTGACATGACATTTTGGCCTTATTGTTTGGTTGAACCGCTCATTAACTCTTTCATTTATTTCACTGTCCCCCTTTTTTACTTCCTTATTTTTCATTTCTCACTTTTCACCTTCCTCCCTTGCTTTTTTAACTTTCCATTTTCGCCATTTCTTTGTGTACTTATTTTCTACCATTCTTTGTTCTACATTACATATTTTTTTGCTTTTTTGGTTGTATTTTGTAACCCTGTCTTCTGATTGGCTTCCTGGTGTCGCCATTGTTTTCGTGCCTTTTTAGTTCTATGATTGGGTGAGCCCTCTTTTTGACGGCGCAACTTAGTAGAAAGATCTTTTAACTGATCTTGCAAATATTGCATTCGTTGCTCCATATCTTCTTTCTCTTGTGCAACCTTATTGACATATTCTTGCCAATTAGGGGGTGGGATGTCGGACATGGTTTGTGTTTGGGGTATGTGTTTGGGTATGTGTTTGGGGTATGTGTTTGGGTATTTGTTTTGCTAGAGCCCCCTCCTTCTAGCGCCAAATGTTGTATATTTGGAGTAACACTTGAAATACACAAGGGATAAACCAAGGGATAGATAAGGCTAAGAACCAAAGGCTTCTTAGATAAAGTCACACTGACAAGGGAATAATCGCGTCGTCAAACGACTACACCTAGATCAAATACAATTTATACAACCTAAACAAACCTAATACGAGTATAAGGCAAGCATAGGGGTCGAACCACAGAGAACGGTTAAACACCACCAAATGTTATCAACAATTAAGCTAGTCCGGAATAAGGGAAGGTAAACTAAAGGTCTAAACAAACTAAAACTAGAGATAAAACATTAAGGGAAATAGTCTAGGAGTAGCATTCACTTGAACATAAACAAAAGCATAGAAGTTGAATTAATTATGAACTAAACATGCTTGAATATCGAAGTAAAGTCCAATCTAGCCACCTTCCGGGGTCAATTGGCTTCTCCTAACATAGCCTCTATGCTTCCACATTAGAACCATATACTAGGAGGTACTATCAAATAACAATCGATAATAATGAACCTTAACTAAGTCAACTTCCGTTTCATGTTAGCAAAGAGTCACTCCCAATCAACTAACAACATGCATTTTGCAAGGAGATTGAAGAATATCAAGCATATAAAGACTTTAATCACAAATAAATCAATTCTAAACCTAGAACATGCTCAAGATCCAACTTCACCACAACCATCCCCTTAATGGGGGAATTACTCACTAATCATGATAAAAACAAGATTAATCAACAAATAACCAAGAATCAACATGATTAATAAGCAATACCAACAACTAAAACAATAATAAAAATAAAGCAATAAAAATAGAGGAGAGAGAGTTAGAGATTCTCATTGATTGAAGATGGAAGTCTACAAACAAGATGATCAATCTTCTTCTTCAAAATCCAAGCTACAATCAACAATGGTGAAGCCCTCACTTTCTCTCTCTAAACTACACTAATCCTAAGCTAAACCTAGAGAGAGAAGCTCTCCTAAAACTAGGGAAAAAGATCTAAAAGAATGAAGTTTTCTTTGTGCAAAACAAGCCCCGCAATATATAAAGAATCGCGCAAAAACGCTGAACAGGACTCGCTGCGCGCCCGCGCAAGGCAGCTGCGCGCCCGCGCATTTGAGGGTTGCGCGGCTTGTGCTTTGGTGTGTGCGCCCGCGTTGCTGGCTGCGCGCCCGCGCACTGTAGCTGCGCGCCCGCGCAGTGTCGTTGTGCGCCCGCGCACATGTCGCGCACAGGCCGCGCAAAACTTTCTGCCTTGATTCTGCAATTTTGCCAGTTTTGCGCGGGTTCTCACAGGGCTGCGCGCCCGCACACTCTGGCCTTTCTTCGATTCTTCTCTCATGCTTCCTTGGCTTCTTCTTTGCAATCCAAGACTTTAAATACCTAAGCACAAACACCAAGGAAAGCAACAAGGTATAGGGAACGGTGCAAACACGCAATGAAGGCAAGCATTAAGGAATATACGCGATTTCATTAAAATCACATCGAGACATGTATGCACGCATTATTTGAACAAAACAACTACAAAACACCCTAAGACAAGCTAAAACAAGGCATAAACACTATCCTAGGAGTGACATAAATGTCACTCATCAAATTCCCCCAAGCTAAACCTTTGCTCGTCCTCGAGCAAAGCTAGAGCAAAAGAGAACAAGAGGAAATTATTGAAAGCAAAAGAAACAAAATAGAAAGAAGGAGAAAGAATGTACACTAACTCACTGTCGTAGGAATCACGGTTGTTTTTAGCTACAACAAGCCCTTAAAACCCCAAAGTCGCCTATGAGGACGAGTGAGGTCTCGTGAGGGTTTCCCAAGAGCTTAACCCACAACTCTTGACAAAAACCAAGGCAAGGCAACAAAAACCAAAGGTAAAGAAAAAGAAACACGAAAAGAAAAAGCAAAACACAAGCTCATATACGGACAAGAGATAAGGACAAGTACTAATGAATGCAAACCTTTCTAAATGGACAAATGTATGCACGTTCCAAGATGTCAATGGTTGATTGAAACATAACATATGCTAAGCATAGAGAACTACTTAGGACTCAATCCACCCTAGCCCCAACCAATCGGGCCACGTTCTCTCTACTAGCTTCAAATCAACCCTTAAGCTAGCTTCTCAAGATTCCACGAAGGAACCGGAAAAAGATAAAGAAATGAAAAACTTTGAGAAGGTAATCCCGACGTCTCAACTATGCATACTCTTTCCATAGGTTTGAGGTCTATCTCCCTCCACCGTTCTTTTGACCTAACCCACTAGAGTCTAAGGGTCTTTTTATTGGTTGTAACGTAAGGCTAAGGGTTAAGGCGGGGTAAAAATTTAAAATTTGGTGATATTTCCTAAGTGAAGCAAAAAGTGCGGCCGACACTCAAAAACACTCAAGAATTCACTAAATATCAAACAAAAATACCAATAATGCCATTCCCCAAAGCTTATTCAACACAAACACAATATTCCCCCCAAGCTTGAACAAAGCATTGTCCTCAATGCTTAAACTAAGGAAGGAAATGAAACCATCTAAAATATTTTTGGTGTTTTTGTTTTTTTTTTTTTTTTTTTTCACTTTTTAAAACTTTATTCATTGTCCTTGCCTTTTTTTTTAAATCATGGACGGCTTTTTCTTGAAACTTCATTTGATTTTCATAAATTTGCATATTTCTTTACAAGCTCAACTCTAACCAAATCTCAAAGTGCATCTTGTCTATGATCAACAACTCAAAACTCAAACCTCACATGCCAATGCTTCACTAACTAAAAGGTTGGTAAACATAGGCCATTAGGTTTGTAATGTGGTTTAAACAAGAGCGGGAAACATAAGGCTCAAATTGGTTAGCAAGTAGGTTTATGCAAAGTAGAAAATCAAATTTGTAACAAAATAAAAAGAAGATAAAGAAAAATGAGAAAGAAGTGCCCTTTTCCTCCCCTAGAGTGCTTCGGTCACGATCTTGGGAGCTATAAGTCAAAACAAGGATCAAGACATGCATAGCTAAGGATCCAAATGTGCCACACAACAAAGTGATGAAGGCTAGAACAATGTTACCTCACACGGGATTATAACTAAGTAAAAACCAACTAAGGGTGCCAAATCCACTATAGAGAGCAACACCATCTTACCACATACCCGTGAACTAAGGCTTCATGGCGCCCTAAAAGTTCTTAACCCGGCTACCTTAGCATGTAATATCCTACAGTCAACCAATGACACTCTCAAACCGTGCACACATTAACCACTTAGGAAGAAAGGCAGTCAAGAGTAAACAAATCCAAAAGATATAATGTCCAATTAAGAACAAACAAAACACATTTTGCTAAACTTGCCTTGAAGTAAACAAAAAAAAATTCTTTTGGATTTTCCAAAAGCATGAAAAACATGGAAATGTATATACTCAATGCATGACATATATGAATCAACATCCCACCAAACATGATAGAATACCCTCCCCCAAGCTTGAATGAGGCAACATACTCAAACATTGACCAAATAATCCATGGGAGGGGAAAAGGAAGAGATAAAACCACAAACCAACACATGTCCAACAAGGCATCAACCATTAGAGAAAGAGCAAGGAAAGATGTTACCGGATATTAGGTGGGTGTAAATACCCGCAAATGACCCAAATAAACCTTTCAAGACTAAATTCCTCTAGTATCGAATCTCGCCCTCCATGTGCTAGCAATTGCGGTGCCAATCTTCTTTGATTCATGATCCAAATCAATGCACCAAAGTATACCAAGTCATGTACCTAGCAAAAGGCGCACAAACATTTCCATGAGAGAAAATCTATTCTAAAAAGAAAAGAAAATGAAAGCAATAAAACACGGGTTACTTCCCGCAAAGGCTTGCTTAACGTCCAAGCATGACCAATCTAGTAAATAACCCGACAAAGAACGCAAAAGCTTGTCATATGCACCGGCAAACATATCAAGAAATAGAGCATACGCGATGCTCATATGACAAGCAAACATAAAGTACAAGGAGACTTTATGTTTGAGAGAAGGGGGAAAAGAAAAAGTAAAAGAATCAAAAGAAAAATCAACAAAATAAGACTTGGAAAAATCAAAACTAGAACTAGGAAGAGAAAAGGGGGGAACAAACTCATTTTGTTGCTCTTTGGAAGGTAAAACTCCGTCATTGAGTCCAAAAGAAGGGTAATGGGGAGCTAAAGAGATTAGGGGCCCCTCAATCGGTGGAACTTTGAGGATATATGGAAGTGAGATAGGGCAAGAAGGAAGGTTGGTAAGCTTTCTTAAAAAGGGGGTGGGGATTGAAAGAATTGGAATGGGTACCTCACTCACAACTTCAATCACACCACCTTGCATTGAAACACAAGCCTTTTCCTCCAAAGAATTCCCTTCTAACACATCTTCACTACCCTCAAAGAGTTTGGAAGTGTCCTCAACCACCAATTGGGATTCTTCACTCTCAACAAGAGCATGGTTTTCATTCTCAACATTTCCCAACTTAACATGATCAAACATGAGTATCCCATTATCACCACAACCCATCTTTTCTCTTAACAACCTCAAATTAGTTTCTAGGTCCACCAAAATGGGATCTTCAATGGGTTGCAAAGAGTGTTGAGGTTCAAGTTGGATAAAGGGGGTGGTTTTCAAAATTTCATCAAATGAAGTATCTTCCATACACCCTCTATCGCTTTCAACATCATCATCATAATCATCCTCAACCATGCACTCAAAAGCCCAATTAGGTTCAACCATATGGGAGGGGGAAGAAGAAGGAAGGACATTTGTTTGGGATTGAGCTAGGTGGGAAATTTGGCTCTCAAGTGCCTCTAGCCTAGCTTTCATCTCCTTGTTATATTCTTCTTTCTTTTCCCTCATCTCATTAACCTTCTCCATCATCTCGTTGAGCTTCTCCAACAACTCTCCTTCCTCTCTATGTCCCATTGAATTACCCTCACGAAAATGTTCACTAGATACATGGGAAAACTTATTTGGAATCATGTTGGAAAAGGAAGAGGTAAAGGGAAGATCATGCAAGTGAGGATTAGGGGTATGGGGAGCATCATCAACATCCATGCACGCATTTAAAAAACATTGGGAAAGAGCATGAACATTATCAACATTAGGATGCATCTCATCATAAATAGCACACAAGGGGGAGGGATTTGCATCATGGGGAGCATAGGATTCATCATTAGAGTGCATGCAAGAGCTAGAAAAATCGCAAGAATTAGCATCATTCTCTTGCTCATAACCATCCTTGGCAAACCACATATAGAAATCCCAAGCCTCATCCAAAGATTTGGCTCGAAATTGACCATTACACATGTTTTCAATCACCCCTCGAGTATACTCATTCAAACCCCAATAAATAACTTCACAAGCCTCCCATAAGGAACAACCATGGAAATTAGAGAAGTCTTCAAACCTATTAAAGTAGACCCAAAAGGGTTCATATTCAAATTGAGGCAAAGAGGAGCAAGACATCTCATTTTGGACAAATTGATCCATGACTCAATGAAGACAAACAACAAGCAACCAAACAAGAAAGCTCAAGAATATACACAAACAAAAACAAAAACAAGAAGAGAAGCAAACCAAAAGAAAATTATACAAAATGGACTAGTCTCAATAAGATAACACAACGGTAATGGAAGCCGTTCCCCGGCAACGGCGCCAATTTGACAAGGGAATAATCGCGTCGTCAAACGACTACACCTAGATCAAATACAATTTATACAACCTAAACAAACCTAATACGAGTATAAGGCAAGCATAGGGGTCGAACCACAGAGAACGGTTAAACACCACCAAATGTTATCAACAATTAAGCTAGTCCGGAATAAGGGAAGGTAAACTAAAGGTCTAAACAAACTAAAACTAGAGATAAAACATTAAGGGAAATAGTCTAGGAGTAGCATTCACTTGAACATAAACAAAAGCATAGAAGTTGAATTAATTATGAACTAAACATGCTTGAATATCGAAGTAAAGTCCAATCTAGCCACCTTCCGGGGTCAATTGGCTTCTCCTAACATAGCCTCTATGCTTCCACATTAGAACCATATACTAGGAGGTACTATCAAATAACAATCGATAATAATGAACCTTAACTAAGTCAACTTCCGTTTCATGTTAGCAAAGAGTCACTCCCAATCAACTAACAACATGCATTTTGCAAGGAGATTGAAGAATATCAAGCATATAAAGACTTTAATCACAAATAAATCAATTCTAAACCTAGAACATGCTCAAGATCCAACTTCACCACAACCATCCCCTTAATGGGGGAATTACTCACTAATCATGATAAAAACAAGATTAATCAACAAATAACCAAGAATCAACATGATTAATAAGCAATACCAACAACTAAAACAATAATAAAAATAAAGCAATAAAAATAGAGGAGAGAGAGTTAGAGATTCTCATTGATTGAAGATGGAAGTCTACAAACAAGATGATCAATCTTCTTCTTCAAAATCCAAGCTACAATCAACAATGGTGAAGCCCTCACTTTCTCTCTCTAAACTACACTAATCCTAAGCTAAACCTAGAGAGAGAAGCTCTCCTAAAACTAGGGAAAAAGATCTAAAAGAATGAAGTTTTCTTTGTGCAAAACAAGCCCCGCAATATATAAAGAATCGCGCAAAAACGCTGAACAGGACTCGCTGCGCGCCCGCGCAAGGCAGCTGCGCGCCCGCGCATTTGAGGGTTGCGCGGCTTGTGCTTTGGTGTGTGCGCCCGCGTTGCTGGCTGCGCGCCCGCGCACTGTAGCTGCGCGCCCGCGCAGTGTCGTTGTGCGCCCGCGCACATGTCGCGCACAGGCCGCGCAAAACTTTCTGCCTTGATTCTGCAATTTTGCCAGTTTTGCGCGGGTTCTCACAGGGCTGCGCGCCCGCACACTCTGGCCTTTCTTCGATTCTTCTCTCATGCTTCCTTGGCTTCTTCTTTGCAATCCAAGACTTTAAATACCTAAGCACAAACACCAAGGAAAGCAACAAGGTATAGGGAACGGTGCAAACACGCAATGAAGGCAAGCATTAAGGAATATACGCGATTTCATTAAAATCACATCGAGACATGTATGCACGCATTATTTGAACAAAACAACTACAAAACACCCTAAGACAAGCTAAAACAAGGCATAAACACTATCCTAGGAGTGACATAAATGTCACTCATCACACACCACTAAGAAACGTTTTGGATTCCTAAGATCACAAGCCAACTAGTAGCCTAAACTAGCTAACTAAGCAAAGGAAACGAAATTCTAAATCCAAGAATTTCAGGTTTTGTTTCTAATCCAAGAAACGAATGTAAGACAAGTTTTTTTTATGTTTGAATAATCTGATTTTCTCATTCACATTTGCTTGCTATTTATAGTAAACAAGCATCCTTAAGTACAAGCTAAACTAAGTGAAATTTCAGCTCACTTGTTACATGCCTAAGCTAAGCATCAAAAACAGATTTTGTGTCTAGATACATCAATAAAAGAAGCTATGCTTAACTAGATACATAAGCTTAAAAAGTGGCGGCCACAACCTCCTCAATTAAGCCTCATCAAATCTGAAATAAAGAGCATAACTCTCCCTTGATTCACGCCCATCAAAGCAGCAAGTAAGAGCATAACCTTCCCCAGAATCACGCCTCAACCAAGCAGCAAGTAAGAAGCAAAACAGCCCCTTAATTCACGCCCAATTCAAACAGCAAAAAGAAGTGTAACTCCTCCTTGATTCAAGCCTTGGATCAAGCTTGAATGTATGTAGACAAGAGTGTATTTGGACGCCTTTTGATGCTCAAATGCTGACTGAAATGACGCTCACTTAAAGGCTCAATTGACAGCTTGCAACTCCTCATTGAAACTGATTGTAACACCCAAGTTAAAGCCTTTGAAACTCCTCCAAAAGGAATTTTCAGATTCTATGTTTTTCCCAAGCTAAACAGATGCCTTCTTGTTGTATCTTGTACTTGTACTTCATGTGAATGTGACACTATATTTTCGAACTTTAATAAGCTAAAGAAAACTAAAGAAAATGAAACTAATTTGCAAACTTAAAATAAGACTAAAGTTTACAATTTATTCAAAGCATAAAATGAACTAGAATGAACTAGTTAATAAGAACAACAAGAAACTCAAAGGATTGAATATCTTGCTGCACATGGTTAGAACGCATAGCACCAATGCATGATGCTACGTCTTGAACTAAAGAAACGTCCATAACCAATTTGTTAGGCTTGGCTACAACATTCCGGCTAGGTAGACCATCCCACCCCCAAAACCAACCAAGGGGTGGGTGACCGGATGCATGCTGCTGACATTGTATTTCAGCTTTTGCAGGCACCGTAGGCTGATGATGTCTGATGAGCTGCCGGTGTCAATAAGGATCCGTCCAACCAGCTGGTTGGCAACCTTACATTCAATGACGACCGGGTCATCATGCGGACGGCGGACGCTGTCCCTGTCCTTCTCAGTGATTAGGACGTCTGGGAAGGAGGAGCTTGCAGACGCCTGTTCATCGTCATCTTTGTCCATCTTTCGAAGATGGCTCTTGGTGCCTCGAATGGTGGGGCCACCACATGAGAACCCGCCTGCTATTGTGTAGACCGGCTCCTTGTCGGTATCCGAGCTACTAGCAGGCTGGAGGGTAGTCTTGGAGGACTGACCCTTGTTCTTCTTCTTTGCCCCGGCTGCGGACTTAGAAATGTAGGACTTTAACATCCCCTTATCAGCTAAACGGTCCAACGCCCGTTGAAGGCTGAAGCAGTCGTTGGTGTCATGGCCAACTTCCACATGATATTGGCAGAATTTATTTTTGTTCCTTGATTGAATGAAACTTTTCATTGGATTCGACTTCTCTAGGGACAGCCGGTCCTTAATTTCCATGAGGATGGAGTTGAAGTCCTTGTTAAACTCGTACTTAGGGACGTACGGTTTAAACTCTTTCTTTTTCTTCTGGGACGGCTGATCAGAGTCACTAACCGCCCAGATTTCTTTTCTTTTCTTGCTCTCTTCTTTATTTTTGGCCGGCTGAGCAGGCCGGTTGTCTTTGTGTTTATCAGACTTCTTGGAGTCCGACTGATTACCAGGCGAGCAGAGGTCGGTTGCTTGAATATAGCTTTCCGCCTCCCTCAGGGCCGCCTGTAAGGTGAAAGCCCCTTTTCTGACTAGGTCGAACTTAAAGGTCGACCCGTCTCTCAGACCCTTAAAAAGTCTGTAAAAGCTACCTCATCAGACAGTCCTTGAATCTGAATTCTGATCAGATTGAACCGCCTGACATAGGAGCGCTTCCCTTCTCTCTCTCCCTGCTTAATGGTGCTCAAGTCAAGACTTGTTTTCTTAGTAGGGATGTTCATTGAGAAGTTTGATGCAAACAGGAAGGCGAGCTTCCTGAAACTGTCAATGGACCCGGCTGGCAAATTGCCAAACCATTGTTGGGCAATGCCCTTCAATGTAGCCGGGAAGCATCGACATCAAGTGGCATCATCCAACCCCTGTAAGTACATGAGGTTGGTGTAAGCCATGAGGTGATCTTCCGGGTTGGTGGTACCATCATAGGTACCTACCAATACATTCTTAACCTTGGCCGGCTGTGCCGCCTTGGTTATCTCCCGGATAAACGCAGAAGGTTGTTCACCCAGGCGAAGCAGACGGAGCTGCCAGTCCAGTGGCTGGACAGTGTGATATGCCGCCTGACCTCCGAAAAGGGCCGGTTGCATGAAGTGAGGGGGATACTGACCGTATACCTGAGATGGTACATACAGTACAGTTCGATCATCTAAGGGCCAGAATGGACGATATTACCGCCTGTCTGGCTCTCATGCAGGGAAAGTGCATTCCCTGCAGAGGTGTTGTTGAAGCTGTCAGGAAAGTTCGACGTGGAAGCCGACTCAGACAACTGTTGATTTCTCTTCCGGTTAATGATTTCCCGGGCATCAAGAGTTGATTTCTTACTTCCCACCGGCTGTTGAGTCCGGCGGGTATCGTTGGTATTCCTCTTAGGTAGAAGAATTTTGGACCAAGCAATGGTCCCGGCTGCCTTCTCCTTTGGATGAGGAGTAGGCTGCCGATCTCTGACTGACTTCCCCTTTTCTAGAGGAGTCTTCTTGGCCGTCTGACCCCTACTTAGGCTAGCCCAGCTCTGACTGATCAGTTCTTTAATTTCACCCTTGAAACTTGTCATGAATCTCATGAGTTCGTCTCGGGTGACAGGTGCTGATCCAGCTGCCGTATGGGTTTCCCCTTCCGGCTGCCCAGGGGGTCGATTTGGACCCGTCTGGGAGGCACCCCGCTCCAGAGTCTCTCTGGGCCGGATGCGCTTGGTTATCAGAGAGCCATCATCGGCTGTATAGGTCTCGACCTGAGGATCTTCATCCTCCTGGTCTGTAAAAACTTCTGGGTCATCGCCCAGACGGTTAGGAGGTGGTACAGACTCTTGAACCATCTTCGAGGTACTCTTCCCACAGACGGCGCCAAATGTTTTGGGTGCTTTTGTCCCTCGGGAGAGTTACAACACGAAGACTGATCCGGCGTGAGCTGTACCTGCAAAACAAACGGAGACACCGGTTGGGTGCTGCTCCGCCTCCGACGAACAAGTTAGTAACTTGAAAGGAGAGAAAAAGGTGCGGAAATTTAGGTGGGTATCTGCTCTGATTCCAAGCTCAGATGTCTCTATCACAGGGACAATTTGTAATAAATGGTAAAACTTGTCCTCCAAAAGAGGGGAATCTCCCTATTTATAGGGTCCTCGGGATTTGTGCCCCTGATTAGGTCAACGAACCCTAATCATTGGTGGGCTGCGCCGCATTGCGGCTTTCTCGGGATTTGGGCCTAAAGGCCGCCATTCCTCCCAGGTTTCTGGGGTGACACGTGTCAAGCAGGGAAAGGTCCACCTTGGGCTATCCTGGGGCTGACACGTGTCATCCTCTGATTGGACCACATGGCGGGGTAAAATTACCCTAAACAACTAGTATTAAATCTCATCTCTCGAATCTCGACTTAACCATTTATAAATCAGTCCGCCTATTGAAACTAAGCCTAAATATCAATTCTCATCTCTCGAATCTCGAATCAATATTGCTAAACTCATATGTAAAATATCTACGCAAATCAAGTTGAATAGCAATTAAATCAATCAATAGGAAATTAATCAAGTATTGAAAATCAACAACAATAAATTATCCCTTCATATTATTTATGGATCCCCATAAACCCTAAAAAGAAAACTACTTACGCATAATTAAATCTAAACTAATCAAAGCAATTAAACAAAACATGATGGAATAGAGAAATAGAATTACTAATATTAATAGAGAAGAAATTGTTACCAAAGTTAACGGAAATAATAAGTTGAATCAAGAACAAAGTGTAAAGTTGTAGAGAGGGAAAATAAGAGAGAAAATAAAACTAAGTAGAGAGAGAAAGTTTAAGAGAAGAGGTCACTAGTACCAAAAACACTAAATCGTACTTATGCAAAAACTCCTAACAAATCCTAAAAAGAACTAAGTAAATCGCCGAAAACACCATATCAGAAACACGCGCATGATCGGGCAAATAGCCGCCCGATCGGGCCCGCCTTTTTCTTCATTTTCTGATTCTAGGTGTTTCGGGGGTTTTTGTCCCTTGGGAGAGTTACAATACTGAGACTAGATTCAGCAAAGGACGCATGTACCTGCAAAGCAAACGGACCGCCGGATGGTCGGTGGTTCGCCTCCGAAGATTAAGTTAGTAAGCGTTCGGTAATAAAACATACGGAAGTAAAGTTATCTGCTCGGATTCCAAGCTCAGGTAAAGGGCTGTCTGTTCTTTGAAAATGACAGCTCTGTAGTAAGTGACGGATTGTCTCGTATTGCGTGTATATTCCTGTCCTATCATAAATGCGAGAATGTCCCTATTTATAGGGTCCTTCTGGATAGTGTGCCCTCCCTAGGATCTGGTGACCTAGGGATTAGGTCACGCCGCAAAACATCGCCTCAAGGTTTGGGCCCTTGAAGGCCGCCATTCTAGAGGCAATGCCCGAGTGACATGTGTCACTGAGCCCAAAAGGCCTTTGGGCATCTTTTAGGATGACACGCGTCGCCTTCCGATTGGTCCATGCTGGATCATCACTCTGTTTAGGGCAGAGGAATGTCCGCCCTCCACGTGTCATCATCTCATAGGTCCAAATGGCACCTTTACTAAGGACGTGTGGCATTTACTGATTGGGCCACCTGGCCGGGTAAAAATACCCAAATCACTAGGTAGTCGCCCGATCGAGACAAAGGTTGCCCGATCGGGCCCGGCTTTACTTGGACTTGAATTGGGCTTCACTTCTTAGCCCATTCCAAATTTCCACTTTAGGGCTTGAACACTCGGTGTCCAATGCTCAGTATTTCATATGTCGAGCCCTTAATCACTGGCATTTTCTGATTGGGCCACCTGGCCGGGTAAAAATACCCAAATTATTTGCCCCTCACAGGGGTCACGTGCATTGCACGTGGCACCTGTGACAAGTGTCTTCCTATGACTGGTTGGATTTTCAAATTGCTTTTGGGCATAAACCCTAAAAAGAAAACTACTTACGCATAATTAAATCTAAACTAATCAAAGCAATTAAACAAAACATGATGGAATAGAGAAGCCCGAGCGAAAATAGAGACTGCAAGGGAATCCTTGTCAGTAGAAAAAGGGGAAGGCTAGGCGGAGCCTAGTGCTTCCAGGCGCTTAGAACGCGCCCCCTACTGTCACCATGTTCCGCAAAGCAAGCGGACATCCATGACATCCGGTCTTGCCAATTTCAGGCGCAAGACCGTAATGGGGCATGGCTTTTCCTTGTCTTTCCCCAACAAGGAGGATATTGTAACCTGGCCCTCCCTGGCCAGTTATAAGGACAAAGCCTTCGGCTGCTACGAGGCGGTCCTTCAGGCTTGTTTACGCTTCCCTCTCCATCCGGCCGTGGAGAGGATACTGGACGGATACCAACTTGGTATCTGGCAACTTGTCCCGAATTCATGGATAAATATCATCGGGTACGTTGCCGCCTTTGAAATGTTGGAGGTGGATCCCAGCTTTGAGGCATTCGCTCACATGCACTATCTCAGCCGAGCGCCTGCCAAGGGCGGCGAAGGCTGATACACCTTGTCCACCTGCAAGGGGTACATGATGGCAGTCGGCAAAGAGAACAAATGGAAGGACTGGAGAACAAAGTTCTACATTGTCCATTCCTCTGAAAGCCGACTGAACCAAAAATACAATCGGTGGAACAAGGATGCGCCCCTCCTGGCTGGCAAGAGTGCCTTGCCCCCTCTCCCTAGGCGGGCCTAGGAGAAAATTTTTGACCGGGGTCTGTTTAAAGTGTCCGTTCGGACAAACAAGCATGGGGAGAAAATAGTCGTCCCCCAGAGCTACATTCCCCTTTACAAGTGGCTAGAAGATGGGGTGTTCTTGGCCGCTTGTGGTCTAAGCTCTGAGATGCTGAGAGGTAGTCGGCCGTCTGATTTTAAGCAAACTTTAAATTGTTTTCAGTGTATGTTTATAAAGCCTAACTCCTTCTTTTTGGTGCAGACAAAGCAATGGAAAAGCTCTCGGCAACAAAGAAGTCATCTGCCGTCTCTACAGCAAAGTACCGCTACAATGTCCTTAACAGGGCGAATGACGAGCAGAAAGCGGCCGGAACTCCCAAGGTAGCTGTTTATGACACTTGGTATATTTTTTCAAAAGAGGTTAAATTTTGCCCGCCTGCTTTTCTGACGCCTTTCTTTTTGTTCAAACAGAGTGGCTCCATCGGGCCTTCTCCCTCCAAACAATCCCAACCCAAAATTCAAAAGACTAGGGCGGGTGATGTGAGTGCATCCGGCAAAAACCGGAAACACATTGCTCAAAAGCCCAAGAGAGGGGACGGCTCTGCTCTCAAAGCTGACAGGGAGGTCAGCAAACCGGATGCTACTCAGGCATCGAAGGGTGGCTTTAAGCAACCCAGCACTACTGTCGGCTTAGCAGGAGAGAAGAGACGTCATGGGAAGGAGGAGGAGGTTCAGCCGGACGGTATGAGCCTCATCTCCATTGAATTCCAGTATCAAGATAGTTTCTTAGATCCTGACTAACTTATAATTTTGCAGCTCCTGTGCAAAGGCCGACCGTCGTCCAGATGGCCAAGGAGATGCTGCGGTCGCTCGATCCAGAGGACAAGGCGTCCGTGAGAGGAGTCGGCACCCTTAACTTGGATGCCATCTTGGGGAACCTCTGTGAGGTAAAAAAGTTAGCTAAATTTCCCTTAATATTTAAGCACATATCCGACTGGTTTTGACCATTCGGCTCTTTTCTCATTTCCAGGCCATGCTGCGCGTCCAGGGGCTAAGAAGGCCAATCTAGGAAAAGTCTAAAGAGGTAACAGCCGCTAAAGCTCGAGCCGAGTCCGCCTTAGACCGAGCTCAATTTGAAATTGCTCAGAATGAGCTTCTGACCCTTGATATGATGTATTCCCAGGCGGACGCCAACCTGCAGGTGAAGAAGGACCTGGATTCGGCCCGCTCCAAAATTAATGACCTTAAGGCCGAAGTTAAAGGCCTTAAGGAAAAGCTTGAGCCTCTTCAAGAGGCCAAGAAAGAGGCTGAGAGGGCCAAGGAGCGGGTTGGCCGCCTAGAGGGGTGCCTGGCGAACCAGCAGCAGCAGCTGAAGGCCAAGTTCCAGTCCCGGGTTGAGGAGGAAAAGCAGGCCCTTGTCAAACAAATGATGGAGGACTACGATACCATCATGCGGACGGCATGGGAGGCGGTACAGCCGGGTGCTGATTTTGGCATTTGGAAATCTAAGTTTGATCAAGCAAACGAGGATTTCAATGTTGAACTCCTTCGGCAGGCTGAAGAGGAAGCAAACAAGGATGACGCCGATGGCGATGAGGCCGACTCCTCTTCAGGCTCCTCTGGGGACGAAGACGGGGAAGAGGAGGATGATGAAAATGAAGAGCAGCCGACAACTGATGATGCGGCTACCAATGCCAATAATCCTTCTGCCCCTTAAAGCTTTTTAGTTGTTATTTCTGCGGCCGAATGGCCATACATTTCATCTTCCGGCCTGCGTGCCGAGTATCCATGTATCTTTACCGACCGAGGGGTCGGGTAATTTGACAATTTTCTCTGGCGTGGCCAGCAAACAATCTTACCCAGTCGTCTAGTGGCGATTGGGTCTATTAATCTAGAATCATTCGGCCGTTTGGCTGAGTTTATTCATATTCTCTTTTTTTTTTTTTTTGCATGTTTTTTGGCCAAGTATTATAACCTATATACCATGAAAATGTTCTTGCCCCTGGACGGATGTCAAGTGGTTTCGGTTGAGTGGTTTGATTGACTTAGAAATTATGGATACCTAGAAGAGTATGCATGGTTTCTAAGTCAATCAATCTCTATGGAGATTGCCCCAAACCACGCGACAGACGGCCATCCGGAGCGAGCGAATAATTATTTTCACTCGGCCATTGGCTCGAACGAAATACAAGATGACTTAGCAAATTTGCTAAAAAGAAATCCCTCGCTTGTTTTGCCCCAGGAGCTAAAAACAGGCGCATCCGGCCCAAGGTCTTTGACAAGATAAGATGCTAAGTTTTAACTTAGTCTTAATTTTACTTTAGAATAATCCGCCTGTCTTGCCCCAGAGCAAAAACAGGCGCATCTGGCCTAATGCCTCCATAGCCTCTACTTATGAAATGGTGACCTTTTGGCCTTTTAGATTTCACTTTCGATTAAACCAAACGACTGCGAATGCTGCCTTAGCATTCAGTAGGGCCGCTTGATGCATTTGTAAAGCAATGTGCCACCCAAATGGGAGATGCTTCTCCTCGACAAATTCGCCCGAATGGGCGTCGCTGGTTATCTGACTCATGTTGGAGCAGACGCTCATACTCATGTTGGAGCAGATTGTGACCATTCGGTCTCTATCTGTTTAATATCCGGCCATTGTCCTCAAAATGATTTTATCTGGCCTTAGGCCTTTTAAGCAGTTACTCATTAAGTGTTAGCATAATACTCGAAGAATTTCGTAAAAACGACTGCTCTAAGGCAGTCAGCTCCTTCATAGGGGTTGGGGCGTCTGTTATTGGGACAGACGTTACCCAAATACATTGGCCGCCTGTATTTTGTACAGGCGATACTAATAATAAAAAGACAAGTTGGAAATGAAGGCATATTCTCATTAGCAAAGTTTTAAAAGACAAAGTTTGAGGTATTTACATTTGTACTTAGAAATAGTACTTTTTCAAGTTGTCCACATTCCAAGTTCTAGGCAGCTTCCTGCCGTCTGGTTCTTCTAGGCGGTAGGTGCCGTCTCTTACTTCCTCATATATTCGGTAGGGGCCTTCCCAATTTGGGGTTAGCTTTCCCTGATCATTTGCCCTACCGATTGCCTCCATTTTCCGTAGTACAAAGTCCCCCACTTTGAGAGGACGCTTGTGTACTCTTTTGTTGTAAGCCTGTGTCATTCTCAGACGGTAAATCTCATGGCGCAAGGTAGCATTGCCCCTGTGCTCTAGTAGTGAATCCAACGCCAGCCGCATGGCCTCCCAGTTAGCTTCTTTGTCATATAACATGACTCGGAGAGTCGGCTCATAGTGATCAATGAGCAGGACAACTTCTGCACCGTACACCATGAGGAACGGGGTTTCTCCAGTTGCCCCTTTAACAGTCGTTCTGATGGACCAGAGGACGTGTAGTAATTCATCCGCCCAAAGACCACCAGCCCGTTCAATTTTCTTTTTAATCCCGTCTGAGATTAGTTTGTTGAAGGCTTCAACCTGGCCGTTTGCTTGGGGCCGGCCGACTGATGCAAAGAAGCTTGAGACCCCTTGTTCTCCCAGCCAAGTCTTGAGTTGAGGCGTTTCAAATTGAGGACCATTGTCAAAAACCATAGACATGGGCACCCCGAAGCGAGTGATAATATTCCTCCAGATGAAGGAAATAACGTCCTTTGTCTTAATGTTTTTAACCGCCTCTGTTGTAGCCAAGCCTAACAACTTGGTTATGGACATTTCTTTGGTTCAAGATGTAGCATCATGTATTGGTGCTATGCATTCTATCCTTGGGCAGCAAGATATTCAACCCCTTGAATTTCTTGTTGTTCTTATTAACTAGTTAATTCTAGTTCATTTTATACTTTGAATAAATTGTAAACTTTAGTCATATTTTAAGTTTGCAAATTAGTTATATTTTTCTTAGTTCTTTTGAACTGATTTTAGTTCGAAAAATATTGTCACATTCACACCAAAAGTACAAGTGCAAAGATACATCAAAATGGCAGCCATTTAAGCTTGGAATCCGAAATTCCTTTACAAGGAATTTCAAAGCTTTTACTTGGGAGTTATAATCAGTTTTCAAAGAGGAATCACAAGCCTTAACTTCAGCCTTCAAGTGGCCATTGATATCAGTCAACATTGGAGCATCTAAAGCCATAATTTCAGCCTTCAATTGGCTGTTTAATTTAGCCAGCTTTGGAGCAACTAAAGGGCGTCCAAGTACACCCTTGTCCACATACATTCAAGTTAATTTCAAGGCTTGAACCAAGGAGGAGTTACACTTCTTTGCTGTTTGAATTTGGGCGTGAATATTGGAGGAAATACATCTCCAACTTGCTGCTTGGATGGGCGTGAATCAAGGGGAGTTACACTCTCTTAATTTTGATTTTATTTCAGCCTTAATTTGGAGGTTATAAACCACCATTTTCTCTTTGATGTATCTAGTTAAATAAGGCTTCTTTTATTAATGTATCTAGACAATAAAAAGCTGATTTATACTTAGCTTTAGCTTAGGCGTGTAACAAGTGAGCTGAACAACCACTTAAGTTAGCTTGTACTTAAGGATGCTTGTTTACTATAAAAAGCAAGCAAATGTGAATGAAAAAATCAGATTATTCAAACAAAAAACTTGTCTTACATACATTCGTTTCTTGGATTAGAAACAAAACCTGAAATTCTTGGATTTGGAATTTCGTTTCCTTTGCTTAGTTAGCTAGTTTAGGCTACTAGTTGGCTTGTGATCTTAGGAATCCAAACAATTTCTTAGTGGTGTGACTTTATCTAAGAAGCCTTTGGTTCTTTAGCCTTAACTATCCCTTGGTTTATCCCTTGTGTATTTCGAGTGTTACTCCAAATATACAACAGCCTCCGCCTCTACCCACTTGGTAAAGTAATCCACAGCTACCAATATGTAGCGCTTGCCGCCTGGTGCCGCGGTGTAAGGCCCAAGTATGTCCATGCCCCATTTGGCAAAGGGTATTGGGCTGTGGATGGCCGTCAGGTCTGTGGCCGGACAATGGATGAGCTTGCCAAACTTTTGACACTTGTCACACTTTTTGACCATTTCCGTAGCATCCGACTCCAGAGTTGGCCAAAAATAGAGTCACCTGGCCTTGGTAGCCAGAGACCTGCCGCCTATATGGGAGGTGCAGAACCCCGCATGCAAATCTTCGAGGACCTCTTTACCTTTCTCAGGGGTAACACACTTCAACAAGGGTTTCAAGAAACCCGTTTTAAAGAGTTCTCCTTGTCTCAACTCGAAGTTTGCCGCTTTCTTCTTCAGAACAGCCGCCTCCTGGGGTGAATTAGGGAGCTTGCCGTCTGCAAGATAAGCCCGGATGCTGTCCATCCAGGTAGAGCTCCGGTCGAGAATTCCAATGGGGTCTTCATTAGATATACTTCTCTTTTCCATGACCTCCCAGAAGACCGACCGAGGCGTTTCACAGAAGGCGGATGATGCTAGCTTTGACAGAGCATCCACCTGATTATTTGAAGATCTGGTCACCTGAGTTAGATGGAACTCCTCAAGTGTCCCAACTTCACTCTTGACCGCCTGCAAGTATTTTATCATGGCCGGATGAGTGGCCTCGTACGTTCCATTGACCTGGAGTACGACTAGTTGAGACTCAGAGCAGGCGTCAATCTTTTTTGCCCCTGCCGCCTTGCAGTATCGAACGCCGGCCAGCAGGGCCTCATACTCGGCCTCATTGTTAGAGACCTGGAACTTGAACCGTAGTGCATATTCGTACTTATCTCCTTCAGGAGATTGACAGATAATTCCTGCACCACAGCCGTTCACAGTGGAGCTCCCATCCACATTCACTTTCCAAACCTGGTTAGTATTATCCGGTACAACAGGCCTTGTCATTTCGACAATAAAGTCGGCAAATGCTTGCCCCTTTATTGCCTTCCTAGGTTCGTAAGTGATCTCTAATCCTTGCATTTCAATTGCCCATTTAAGCATTCGTCCAGAAGACTCCAAGGTTGTGAGTGGCCGCTTGATCGGTTGGTCAGTATAGACCTCTACCGCATGTGCCAAGAAGTAGGGTTTTAGTTTCTTGATGGACATGTAAAGAGCAAGGCCGAATTTCTCAACCATAGGGTACCGAAGCTCCGCGTTCCTCAGAACATGGCTAATGAAATACACCGGGAGCTGGATGTCGTCTCTTTCAGCTAAGAGAACGGCACTGAGGGCATGATCAGAGACGGCTAAGTACATGAAGAGCTTCTCTTTGGGCAAAGGGCTGACAAGCCTTGGCAAAGAGTGCAAATGAGTTTTCAGCTTTTGAAAGGCCGCCTCTGCATCATCCCCCCATTCAAAGTTGGTCCTCTTTTTGATTGCCTGGAAGAAGTAAAGACACTTGTCGCCTGACCGACTGAGGAATCTCCCCAAGGCCGCTAGACAACCTGTTAGCTTTTGCACTTCCTTCACAGTACGGGGCGACTGCATGTCGATTACCACCTGTATTTTCTCAGGGTTGGCCTCTATTCCCCTTTGGTCAATCAAAAATCCGAGAAACTTCCCAGACTCAACGCCAAAGACACACTTTTTTGGGTTTAGCATGACCTTGTGCCGCCTGAGTGTAGCGAATGTTTCTTGGAGATCCGCAAGGTGATCCGCCTGTTGTTTGGATTTGACTATCATGTCATCAATGTACGCCTCTACATTCCTTCCGATTTGATAAATGAAGACCGTATTAACCATTCGTTGGAAGGTAGCAGGAGCATTCTTCAAACCAAACGGCATCACCGTATAATAGAACAACCCTTGATCAGTGACGAATGCCGTCTTTTCTTGATCTTTTTTCCACAGGGGGATCTGATGGAAACCTGAATAGGCGTCCATAAAACTCATCAGGGCATGTCCGGCTGTTGAATCGACCAGACTGTCGATCTTAGGCAATGGATAACTATCCTTTGGACATGCCTTGTTGAGGTCTGTGTAGTCAACACACATCCGCCAAGTTCCATTCGGCTTTTTAACTAACACAACGTTAGCTACCCATTTCGGGAAATTGCATGGCCGAATGAACTTGGCGTCTAGTAGCTTTTTAACTTCGGTGGCTGCCGCCTGACTTCTTTCCTCGCCATAGTTTCTTTTCTTTTGCCGGATGGGCTTCTTTTTGGGATCCACGACGAGTTTGTGGACAGCAAGATCCGGACTGATGCCTGGCATCTCCTCCACTTCAAAGGCAAAGATGTCTTTGAATTCTCTTAGCAGCTGGTGAAGGCTTTCACCCAGCTTCTTAAACGCAACCGTCCCCACCTTAACCGTCCGCTCTGGGCGACTGTCGTCCAAAGGGATATCAATGTGTTCGCCAGCAGGCTGGGGACGGAGATCATCCGACCGTTCCTCGGTCAGTGATTGCTATTGCTTTTCTTTTTTGACCGCCACCAGCTGATCAGTCTTTTTTTTCTTACCGGCTGGTGGGGCCGACTATTCTTCCTCGACAATGTCGAGGTCGATCGTTTGCTTGCCCCGACCGGATGCTACGGCAGCGGGCTTGACGTCCCAGAGATAACATTCCCGAGCCGTCTTTTGGTCCCCATTGAGGGAACCGACTGTTCCATCATCCTTCTCATACTTGAGAGCAGGGATGATGACGGCCTTGCACTCATTAAGAGTGGGTCGGCCGAAGATGATGTTGTAAGCTGTGAGCTCTTCAACTACTAGGAAACGGATGGTTATGTGCCGACCGTCTCCTCTGCTTCCCAGTCGGACTGGTAAGTCAATGCGTCCGACTAGATGCACAAGTCCTCCCCCAAACCCAACAAGGGTGTGGGAGACCTCCATCATGCTGTCTGGCTTGTACTTGAGATTGGACAAGCATTTGAGGCTGATGAGGTCAGAGGAGCTTCCTGTGTCAATCAAGATTTGACCAACCAGCTGATTGGCCACCTTGCATTCAATGACCACAGGGTCATCATGCGGTCGGCGAACTTTGCCTCTGTCCTGATCGGTGATGACGACTTTAGGGAAGGCGGATGTTCCTGCCGCCTCTCCTTCATCAACAGAGTTGACCATCTTCCTCAGATGGTCCTTGGTGCCCCGAATGGTCGGGCCACCTCAAGCAAAACCGCCTGCTATGGTGTATACCGGCTCTTCATCAGTTTCGGCACTCACAGCAGGCTGGGGAGTTTTTTTCTTGGACTGCACTAGGTTTGCCTTTGAAGTCACTTTGGACTTCACATAGGACTTAAGCTGTCCTTTGTAGGCGTGACGGTCGAGCTCCCGCTTGAGACTGAAGCAGTCGTTCGTGTCATGGCCAACATCCTCATGGAAATGGCAATGCTTGTTCTTGTTCCGATTTTCAGCGGAACCTTTCATAGGAGTCAGCTTCTCAAGAGTCAGGCGATCCTTAATTTCCAAGAGAATGGAGCAGCAGTCCTTGTGTAATTCGTACCTTGGGACATACGGTTTCCACTCTTTTTTCTTCTTCTGGGCCGGTTGATCAGAGTTATCAATGGCCCTGACTTGTTTTTTCTTTTTGCTCTCTTCTGGTTTAGGAGCCGGCTGAGCAGGCCGACTCTCTTTCTGTCGGTCGGACTTTTTATGGTCCGACTACTTATTGGAGGAGCAGAGTTCGGTCGCCTGTATATAGGCTTCCGCCTCCCGCAAGGCTCCTTGCAGAGTAAAGATTTGTTTGCGGACGAGTTCGTACTTAAAAGTAGACCCGTCCTTCAGACCCTTAAAGAAGTCTGTGAAAGCGACCTCATCAGACAGCCCATGAATCTGGATTCGTACCAGATTGAATCGTCTGACATAGGAACGCAAGCCTTCTCTATCTCCCTGCTGTACGTTGCCCAAGTCAAGGCTTGTGTTTTTGGTAGGGATGTTCATAGAGAAGTTTGAGGCAAACAAGAACGCAAGAGTCTTGAAGCTGTTTATGCAACCAGCCGGCAGATTGCCAAACCACTGTTGGGCTATGCCCTTCAGGGTGGCTAGAAAACAACGACACCATGCGGCATCATCCAACCCCTGTAGATACATGAGGTGGGTGTATGCTAGCAGGTGGTCTTCTGGGTTGGAGGTCCCGTCATAGGCTCCAACCAAAACATTTTTTACTTTAGCCGGCTGTACGGCTTCAGTTATTTCCCTAGAGAAAGCAAAGGATTGATCTCCAAGGTGTTGCAGCCTAAGCTGCCAGTCCGTCTGCTGATAGCCGTATGCCGCCTGTCCTCCAAAGAGGGCAGGCTGCATGTAAGGTAAAACCGGTGCCTGGTACAATGGTTGTGCCATGTATTGGGCCGACTGGATCATATGAGGACCAGAATGAACCCGTGGGCTGCTCGTTGGGGTCTCATGTACAGACTGGGAACACCTCGCAGAGGTATTCCGAAAGCTATCATGATAAGTCGACGTTGAGGCTGACTCCGATAGCTGGGTCTTCTTCTGCTCAATGTATTGCCGAGCATCAGAGAATGTTTTCTGGGAAACGGAGCCTGGTAAGGTCAAATTGGGGCCGAGTCTTCTCAGGGTGAGGAGTCGGCTGTCGGTTCCTGACCGACTTCTGTTTGCCAGCTGAGGCTGGCTTCTTGGCCGACTGCTCCTTTCTAGGAGTAGGCGACTTCTTGGAGGCGAGCTATTTAATTTCACCTCTGAGACTGCTCAGGAGTCTCATGAGTTCATCTCAGGTGACGGGAGTCGATCCTGCCGCCTGGGAAGGATCGCCTGGCCGCCCCAAGAGCGTATTTGGCTGACCAGCAGTTTTGCTTGGCCCTGCCTGATCAGCGTGACGCTCCCGCTTTTCCTTACTGCGGATGCGTCTAGAGATGAGGGATTCGTTTGGGTCCACATAGGTTTCGACATTAGCGTCGTCACCCGACTCATGGTCCGTCTGGACCAGTATGTCTTCTGGAGGCCGATTGGCCTCTGGATTCGGTATAGGGACTTGTGAAGCCATTTCAGAGGTACTCTCCCCACAGACGGCGCCAAATGTTTCGGGGGTTTTTGTTCCTTGGGAGAGTTACAACACTGAGACTGGATTCAGCAAAGGACGCCTATACCTACAAAGCAAACGGACCGCCAGATGGTCGGTGGTCCGCCTCCGAAGATTAAGTTAGTAAGCGTTCGGTAATAAAACGTGCGGAAGTAAAGTTATCTGCTCGGATTCCAAGCTCAGGTAAAGTGGTGTCTGTTCTTTGAAAATGACAGCTCTGTAGTAAGTGACGTATTGTCTCGTATTGCGTGTATATTCCTATCCTGTCATAAATGCAAGAATGTCCCTATTTATAGGGTCCTTTTGGATAGTGTGCCCTCCCTAGGATCTGGTGACCTAGGGATTAGGTCAAGCCGCAAAACGGCGCCTCAAGGTTTGGGCCCTTGAAGGCCGCCATTCCAGAGGCAATGCCTGAGTGACACGTGTCACTGAGCCCAAAAGGCCTTTGGGCATCTTTTAGGATGACACGCGTCGCCTTCCGATTGGTCCATGCTGGATCATCACTCTGTTTAGGGCAGAGGAATGTCCGCCCTCCACGTGTCATCATCTCATAGGTCCAAATGGCACCTTTACTAAGGACGCGTGGCATTTACTGATTGGGCCACCTGGCCGGGTAAAAATACCCAAATCACTAGGTAGTCGCCCGATCGAGACAAAGGTTGCCCGATCGGGCCCGGCTTTACTTGGACTTGAATTGGGCTTCACTTCTTAGCCCATTCCAAATTTCCACTTTAGGGCTTGAACACTCGGTGTCCAATGCTCAGTATTTCATATGTCGAGCCCTTAATCACTGGCTCGATGAATCTAACCGGCCCAGGGCTATGAAAAGTGGTCGTGCTCCTCCAATGCTCGTAGTCGTTCCATAAAATCCCGGGAAAATGCTCTAAAAGTGCAATTCCCTACAAAACTTAACCAAAACTACGAAAACACTAGAAAACACCAATTAGTAATACAAGTGGCTCTAAAGAGCCAAAAACACTACCAATTATGACCAAGGGACAGGGGTAAAATACTATATAAAATAGACACATCAAACTCCCCCAACCCAAACTCTTGCTTGTTCCTAAGCAAAGCAATGAATCAAAACAAATCATAACTTCACCCAAATCAAATCAAAAATCCACAACACAACTCAAGGCCAATCCAACAAATATGCATCCAAATCAATCACTCATATCCTTCTGACTTCCTATCTTCCCTAACAATTGTCAAGTAGAGCAAACCACAAAAACATATAGAATTCAAGACTAGTGCTCACACACTCAACTCTCATTTATGTGTCGAGTAAAGAATGTACTCGATCTCTCTCCAAACACCCCTTTACTGTGAACAATGCCCTCCCAAACTCACAACACTCTTGTGTTTAAAGAGAATAGCACTCAACCTAGATAGTCGATTCGGAATACATCAAGTCATCCTTCGCATTGATAAACAACTACTTTCACATCTACACAATTCTATGCACAAAGGTAGGAAGGTCTTTGAAGCTTTTAATGTAAGGCTAGGATAAAAGGTAGGAAATATTTGGGAAAATGTGAGAGAAAATCCATTCTTAAGGGAGCCATATCCTAATAAAACCCAAGGTCAAAAACAAGTAATGACCAAATCATCTCCAATCATAACTTAACTCTACAAAAGTTCACCAAACAACCAAATTGATATCTCACATAACCACCATCACTTACAAATTCACTCATAAAAATATGATATTAAAGAATTAGAGTGAATAAAACTTTGAACTCATTCTTTTTTTTTTTTTTCAAACATAACTTTTTTCTTTCTTGATTTTTTTTCCTCTTTTGAGCAACCTTCACATAGAACATTTGAACATTGAAATAATTTTTTTCTTTTTCTCATTTTTTTTGTTTTTATCTCACATTGGAATTTTTTCAAATTTGAAACATAAAATGTCAACATTTTTTTCCAATCACAATATCAAAAGAACAATCACTCTTCTATTTTTTCACATTATGCATATTATGTGAACACCACAACTCCCTCACCTCACTAACTAATAGCTCCCTGATAGAGGAATAATTGCGTCGTTAGACGACTACACCTAAATTAAATACAATTTATAACACTCGACTTATCGTAATCAAGTATATGGCAAGAAGAGGGATTGAACCACAGGGAGAAGCACATAAACACCGCATTCATTACTAGACTTTAAGCTATCTCGGGACAAAGAATAGGAATGACTAAGAGATTAAACTAAAGGTAAAACGAGTTAAAATCAATATAACTAAACACCAAGGGAAATGGGTAGATGTAGATGTCGCTTGATCATGCAATAACATAAAAGCAAATCAATAGTGAACTAAACATGCATGAATATCGAAATAAGGTCCAATCTAACCGCCTTCCGGGGTTAATCGGTTTCTCCTAACATAGACTCTATGTTTCCACACTAGAACCATATATTGGGAGGTGCAATAAAAGAACAATTGATAGTAATGAATCTTAACTAAGTCAACTTCCGTTCCTTGTTAGCAAAGATTCACCTTTAATCAACCAACAATGTGAACTTGCAAGAAGATCAAAGAATATCAAGCATGCAAAGATTTTAATCACAATTAACTTAATCCCAATATTATAAGCATGAACAATTAGCAACAACACCATCCCCACTCCCTTGGCTAAGTGACTACTCACACATCATGTTGAAAACAATATCAATCACCAAATCAATAAGTATCAACATGATCAATAAGCAAAGAAGGAAAATCAAAGTAAACAAACAAAATTAAATGCAAAGGTAAAGAGAAAGAGTAAGATATTGCTCATTAATTGAAGTTGAAGATCTAAAAAAGAATAAACAAGCTTCTTCTTCAAAATCCAAGTTCATTAATGAAGAAATCCACACTTTCTCTCTCTACCAAATGAAGACTAATAGTGTTTCTCTCTCTAGATTAAGCTAAAAAATGCAGAAAAAATAAAACTAAGTTAATCTAATTACATCAAAACGTTCTCAAATGGGACTTATATAATCCGTACACAGCTAGCTGAAGTAGGGGAGTGGTCCGACCGAACACTGGGAATGTTCGGCTGGACTACAGGGTAGGTTCGGCCGAACCATGGGTAGGTTCGGTCGAACTCCCCTGATCCTGGTCTGGTCGAACTTCTGAGGTTCGACCACTCCTGCAAAATCACCAAAATGCAACTTTACTCTGCCTCGACGTTCGGCCGAACAATGGAGCAGGTTCGGCCACACCCTGGTTTGACTGCACCTTAAGGGGGTTCGGCCGAACCTCTCCTAAACCTTGCTTATCTGTAGCTTTCCTTGAACTTTGGCTTTCTCCTCTTCAAGACCCCGGTTCCTATAAATAATAATCATGGAAATCAAAGTAAAGAGTAGGAAAAAGGGCAAAATCTAGGAAAGAAGATGCATAAAGGGAAAGGGAACTAAGTGCAAAGAAAAGGATGCAAACAAGCCGCAAATGTGGGAAAATGACCATCAAAATGAACCTTAATCGTGGCATAAATGCCACTCATCACTCCCCCAAGCCAAGCTTGGGACTAGTAACCAATGGAGCTTAATTAGGCTTGTAATGTGGCTAAATAAACAATGAAAGGGCACAAGCAACAACATGGGTAGCAAGAAGGGAACAAATGTATCTAAATCGTCTGAAGGCTACCTAAAAAAGTGAAAGCCTTCGTCCTCCACATTGTGCATAATAGTGAATCATATAAACATTACTCATAGTCACAAATCAATACTCAGATTCATTGATATACCTGGAACTAACACACATTCCTTACCAAATCAACTTATCAAGCACTATATTCACAAGTAGTTGGACAAAATTGACGCGTGTTAAGGTTCCAAGGCAATCAAACATCAAATCATGACCAACTAATCCGCAATATTCGTTATCAACAACCAAGAGTCAAAACAACTTTTTTAAAGGGGCACAGGGAAGCATGATTCATTTTCCTCATTGGAACGTATTTTTTGTATTTTTTTTTATTTTGTCATTTATTTTGTATTTTTTTCTTTTCTCAAAATCAATAAAACTACTCTAGAAAGCAATGAAAGGAAGAAAAGAGAGAGTAATACCATATATACAAGATCATCTCGCCCAAACCAAATCAAGTAATGTCCTCATTGACTTGGGAGTGTAACTAGGACTAGCTACTCCTCATCATCATCCTCATCCTCCTCCATCCTAGCATAACCACCACCATGGCTAGAGCCGACACCTCCATGGCTCGAACCAACACCTCCATGACCCGAACCACTTGCAAAATAGTTAGGATCCACATTCCCCCAAGCTCACTAAAAGGGACATCGGCCCCATAACCATGGACCGAAGAATAGTCCACATAACTACTAAAAGCACCGGGGGTTGAATATCCTCCTTGAGGATACTTAAACCAATCGCAAACAAGAACCTCGGTGGGGATAGCCCCTCGGCGAGCATAATCATCATACATGGGGTATAAACCCCTCCCTAGGGTTCTCTCCACGTGCCCAACCCGTCTATCTAGAGAACCTACTCTAGAGTCAAGGTTTTGAGCTAAACCCTTGTAGGGAATATTTCAAGACACCCCACACTTAAGCTTTATTGTGATCATACACTTAAGCATGGTGGCGTCTAAAGGGAAGAAAGCTAGAGTAAAACATTCACCAACAAGTTTTAGGAGCTTGTAAACCGTTCATAGGGTGAAGGTTACACCCCTTAACGATCCTGGAGATCGTTAATTCGAATAGGTCTAGAACCATGACTGGAATTTCGGGGATGAAGGTACAAATCCAACCTAAAAGAGATTAAACCTGCCCTAAAAATAGGCCTCTACTGTATTCTTCTCGTATTCTTGTGCGCTTTCTGACTAACATGCAATCAATAGGTTTAACCTAAACCTGTTTATTTATGTTGGTTGAATATTAATGCACAAATAAAACTATTATTGGCGATCACTTGAATTATAATCAAATTAACCCTAAATAAGATTATTAATTATCTTATTAAGTGTGATTACAAGTACTAATTCCTTTTAAACATGCATAAAAGGTGTGAAAAAGTAATAACAATAATAATATAATGTCAAGCAACATGTCATCATTATAACAACTATAATCATCATAATTATCATAATCATGTTAAAGCATAATATTAATAGCAAGATCTTGGCATGATACTGACAAGATTAATAACAAACCCTAGCATGTCACTCAATAATAAAGATCAATTAGCCCTAATATGACACTAACATGATATTAGGAAAGAAATAGGAAGCATCATAATAATCATACTTGATATTAGAAATTTTAGTTATTACCCTAAACATGATACTAGGAAGCAATAAAACATCCTAACATGATACTAGGAATCAAAATAATAATCTAAGCATGATTCTATATCAAAAGATCAATAAAACAATTAAACCACTTACTCGATGCCTCGTACCTCTTTCTAATAACAAAATACACACGTTAGTAACTTCAAGGAAAATATAACCAACCAATTAAATTAAATAATTGAAATAGAGATTTGGGACCAAACCCTCAGAATTATCAAACCTTTCACGTCTAGGGCGAAGACAACTTCGAACTTGGCTAGGTGTTTCTAGATCTAATGAGTGAGGAATTTTGAGAGATGGAAGGTTTAGAAAAAGAAGAGAGAGAGAGAGAAAGCTTTTAGCTTTTAGAGAGAGAAAGAATAGAATTAGAGAATTTTGTGTGATCTGAAAATAGGGAAATACGACCTCTATTTATAGGAAAAATAGCACGGGATCAAAGAAAATCATATTCGAAATAAAATACCTCTTGTCGCCAACGACAGGAGTCAGCGCTAGACGACAGCTGCAGTGGCAGGCGACGACTCTGTCGTCTCGCGCTAGTTCAAAAGTACAACGCGTTTTTTACACGCGAAATCACTTTTTAAACCGGTTACAGGTAATTTTGCGTCCAAGCAGATTTAAAATCAGATTTAATATATTTTATTCAAAATAAAACATCTTTTAAAAATATAATTATCAATCCTAATTTTATTGGAATTAATAAGAACCTTCTAGATATTCTTAGAAGATTAAAATTAATCCTAATCACTTTAGGAATAATAATTAATAGGCCCTCCTCTAGATCATTAGGCCACCTTTAAAATCATTGGGCCTAATTTAATTTAAATTATAACTTTCTCATTATTGATCGGAATTGGGCTTGTAATATATCATTGGAATGCTCTTTTCGAGCCCAATCCAACTACACTATTATTGGACCCTTGTTATTGATCAAACTAAATTGGAATGGCTATTTTTTATAAATAGGGTAAGAAATGAAATATATTTGAAAACAAAAAGAGAAATATTTTAATAAAAACATCCTCATCACTAGACTTTCCACACTTTCACTTTGTTCGATAATCAAATGACGTGAAAGGTATTCATCACTAGGTTTGGTTTTAGGGAGACACATTTAGGTGTCTACAAAAGCCCCCACTTTGACTAAGTTTGGAGAAACTTATGTTTCGAAAATAAAAGTCAAAGTATTGATAGGGACGGAGAATGATTCAAAACCTTATGCGATCCTAAATCATTCTTGTAACGCCGATACTTGCAAACTAGCGTTGGTTAAACAGATAAAAGAGTTAAGAAACGTGTATCTTGCAGCGTCGAGCACACGTCTCTGGAATAACCGATTTTGTTTGACTATCTTCCTCAAGCTAGGGGATACCACCTGAAGACTACCATGCTTGCAGCTGCCTCCAATTTCTGCTGTTTTATGATCATCTTCCAGATCCTAGGGAATATGATCGAAGATAACTTCGCTTGAAATAACCTCCTATTTTATGGCAACCTTCCACATCCTAGGTAACGCCGTCGAAAATAATTTCGCTTGAAGCCATCCTTAGTTTTCTGTGACAACCCTCCGCAAGCTAGGGAACGCCGTCGAAGATAACTCCTCTTGAAGCCATCTTCAGTTGTTGCGATAGTATTTCAAAGAAAATTACCGAAGACCAACGTTTGTTGATCCTTAAAGCTCACTTGAACTTTGCTGCTGTGATATTTACTGAAATTTCCGCGGTGCCAATACATCAGCGTATTTTGCTGTTTGTGAACCATTGCGTCGGTGCTTTTTACTGCTTGTGAATCATTATGTCGGTGCCTTTGCGACGAGCCAATGTTTGGCGCTTTAAGCTAAGTGAGACGATCTTTTATCAGGTCAATCACCTACTGTGATTGTAATCGAGCCGATTACTTAATCATGTCAAATTGCTTATAGGGGCTAACTGGCGTACCAAGGAACCTAAAATTTTTGCATAAGGTCTGCATAGTCATTTATGAGGGCCACATATCCTGTCCCCACACCAGCGCACGCTGGAACACAGTGTCGCCAGGAATTAACTCTATCGCCAGGCGACGAAGGTCAGCGGCTGGCGACGAACTCGTCGTCTGGCGCTGATGTTCGGTTTTCAAAATAAAACCCCTTTCTTCTTCATTTGTTGTGACTGCTGCTATTTGCATTTCGTGTTTGTTTGAGACTTCAAATTGGTCGTTCTTGCTTGTTTGTCCACCAAATTTGCTCAAACTTGTTGCAAATCAAAGCTTATCTCACCTATTTTCCTGATCCATGTAAGTTTTTTCCAAACTTATCTCCATTTTTGCTGAATTTGAAGATATTTGTGTGCGGGTATTCGAAAAAATTGAACCCAATTATGCTTAATTCGCTTTGTTTGTTGAATTTTATGCCTTGAAATTGCTTGATTATGTTTATATATCACGTTTAGAGCATTTTAAGACTTGTTTTACTCAATTTGGTGAAGAAATGAGCAAATTGCCATTGTTAAACTCCTTGAGTTCGTGAGAACAATGTGACTTGTTCATCATGTTTTTGCTAGCCATTCTTGTCAAATTTGTAACAATATTTGTCATATTATTGCAAGAAATTGTTTGACTGTTGAATATTTCCATTTATTCTTGAACTGAAATTATGCTCTGTTTTAATACTACGTACTCTGGTTTTTGCGAACATAGTATCATGTGGCTTGACAAATCTTAGATACTATAGAACCTTAATTTTCTGGTATTTTTCATAATATAGTATGGCTAGACGACGAGGTTCGGGTTCTCGTTCTAGGAAGGCTCATTGGGAGGACGATCCCGTTGACGTCGACGTAGGGACCTTTTATTCTCTAGGAAGGTTTCTAGAGTGGGACGAGCCCAATCTGTACTTCACGCCTGAGTTTCACATTTCATAGCACGTCCAACGAGGGATTCATAGCGGGAGAGTCCGTAGCCATGGTTCTGGCAACACGACCATCAGCTCTTTGTACAATACATACTTCCGCGACCATAACGGTCTGCGCCTTCTATGGGAGTCATGTGGCTTGACTCCTTTGCTGCGAGCCACTCAGGCTATATACTCTTTTGGACAGAGCCACTATGCAGTCCGAGCTTTGGTGGAGTTCTTTTGGGACACCACCAACACCTTCAATTTTCCTTGAGGTGAGATCTTTGTCTTAGACTAGGTTTTCTTCATATTTTTATGCTCGTCTTTAGTCTTTTATGGCGTGTTTTTAGGTAATAATGCTTGAATTGCGTGTTTATGTGTAAGATTAGGGAAATGCGTGCTTTAAATGGTTTTGTTATTATTTTATTCATTTATCGGCTTTTTCTCTCGCTTCTCCGTTCCTTTGACTTGTTTTGTAGGTGTGTCGAGTTTCCCAGATTTAATCATCAAGGAGGGAGCTCAAGCGCATTCAAGGAATTCAACAAAGCCGAGCTCGAGAAACCAAGCATGCAAGTCAAGCAACCAAGCAAGCTCCGCGACCCCGAGCAACAAAGTAGCAGCCCTTAGTAACCGCGAAACGCAGCAGCGACCCCGAGTAACAAAGAAGCAGCCGTGGGCGTGGGCCTGGTAGCCGTGGGCGCGAGTTACTGCAGCCCAAAACCACCAATTTCAAGCAGTAACTTGCCGCGGTCTCCTGGGCGCGGGCGCGGGTTTCTGTCGCAGGCGCGGCCTCGGGCTGCTCTGTTCCAGCTTTTCTCCTCCGCGGGCGCAGACGATTTCTCCGCAGGCGCGGTTTTCTGGGTTTTATTTGCGATTTCCTTTATTTTCTCCGCTTGCTTATATTGTACGGCTATCTTTAATCTTCATACATGAAATTCTTTAGTTTTAGAATAGTTTCTCTCTCCTCTAAGGAGGGTTAGGTTAGTTTAGAAGTCTTTGGTGTAGTTTTAGAGAGAGAAAGTGAAGGATTTTAATGTTGATTGAGAGATTAAAGATACAAGGGTGACAATTGTGTTGAAGATCTTCTCTATTATCAATGAGCATTCTTAACTCTATCTCACCTTGTTGCTTTGTTTAATTTCATGTTTGTTTGGTTTAATTTTGATGTTTGATTCTTGATAGTGTAATTGTTCTTGATATATTGTTGATTCTTGATTTTTTAGTTGATTGTTGATAGATGATGATATTTGAGTAGTTGTTTACTAGGAATTGGGTGAAACTTGTATGATTGATTGATTGTGATTAATTTGGGAATTGTGTTGGTTGATTGTTGAGATTAAAGTGATTAATGAAGGTTTGCATGTGTGTAATTCGATTTGGCCTTGAGAATTACGCTAGATTGCATTGTAATTGCTAATGACACGAACAATTGATTTAGGAATTGCAATTATCAATTGGTTTTGATTGTGATTCTCTTACTTTGTTATTCATAGTGAACCCTAGCTTAACAATTGGGAGATAGCTCTTTGTTTCCAATTAATTGCTCTTATCATTAGTCTTCACAACCTTTGATTGGCATGATCCTCTGAAGTTGTTGCTATTGATATGATTACTTGTTGATCCCCATTCCTAGTGTTTTATTTGTTTGGTTGCTTGTTTTGTTAGTTGTTAGTGTTACATCTTACCTTCAACTTCGACCTAGCTTAAGCGCATAATTGAAAGTGCTTGAACATAACCGTTCCTTTGTGTTCGACCCTTGACTTGCCTCTATACTCGTATTAGGTTTGTTAAGTGTTTATAAATTTAGTTTGACCAAGGGAAGATTAGATAGCGACCTAGTTTTCCCCTCGTCAGGGCTCGTGCTGAGGCTGATCCGACGCAGCTTAGCACTAGGTGCATTTGCCGGACCACACTTGCGGCGACCTTTCAGGACAATGCGACCACCCCAGAGCAGCGGATGCGCATCTTCACCCTTATCCTATTATCAGGGACCTTTTCACCTGATAGGGGTAGTCGAGTGCTACTCTACTACCTGCCTGCTCTTCGCGACCTTCCTACAGTTGGGTCGTATGATTGGGCCATCTTGGCATACACGGACTTTCCTAGTCGGACTGCGACTTGCTAGTCGTCATAGCTCCTTCGAGGGAGACATCGTGCTTTCCAGCTTTTGGAGAGTCGTAGAGGTACACTTTATTTCTTTTAAAGTTAGCTCTAGATTTGTATTGGCATTTGCTAACTTTTTTTTATTTTCATAGATCTGGTTCTACGAGTACTTTCTATCTCTTGCGCCGGTGAGACCTTCACCTCGCAAGCTCCCCGTTGCTGCCGGTTGGGGAGGCCGTCACAGTGCGGATGTTACTGCTAGGCGCGTTTGAGAGTTGATCCTCTTGGTATGTTCTTCAGATACTTGCCTTTTTCTACCTTTGGTAGGATTTTGTCTTATGAGTATGCATCTTGTAGGAGTCGGCCGTAGTATTTCGACCGTGGGCCGATTTTGACGTTCCTTCGCTTGATGCGCAATACACCGCTCAGTGTCGGTACTTCCAGGGGACGTATGATGTTGTAGTGTATCTAGGCGGGAGAGTGGCTATTCAGCACTCCTTAGAGGCTTTTGTTGTTCGTGCTCGCCCTCGTTAGCATATATTTGATAAGGCAAGGTTGAGGACATTGGCGAGTAGAGCGCCAGAGGGCACACCTTGGCTGACTCACGCTCATCCGGAGCTATGCTACATAGAGGCATTGTTGCCGCTATTGGCTCCACCACCTGCTTTGCTACAGGGAGTAGATAAGGTATTCTTTATATTGTGCATTTGTCCCTTATATAGCCCCTAATTAGATATTGATTACTCATTTTATTTTATAGGATGTGCACGCGGAGTTCTTCGCTCCACCTGTGTCCATCACCTATCAAGGGATGTATGGCCTTGTTGAGGAGATGATTCCTCTGGCTCCTCTAGGTCACCGCTTTATTGAGCAGTCGATACCTCGACACCAGAGTTGGTGAGTCATTTATTTGCTCTTTTACTTGCACATATATTTTTTATTATCACTGACTTGTCTCTTGATAGTTCTCTCGCGAGGAGGTGACGAGGATGGAGAGGGGTTCTTCGCTTTTGGCTACCAGCTGGTGAGATTGAGGGATCGAGCTTCTTGTCGCCATGATGACACTGCATATGTATTTCTCTTATGCTTATCCCACGTTTGTATCTACTCATTTAGCATCTGACATGATTTAATTTTGCAGGGACAACCTATTCCTCCTCCACACACTCGGGCGAGACCTGAGGCTAGGAGAGAGAGGTCCGACTCGAGGCGTCGTCGCACCTCTTCCAGGGGTGAGGGTGGCCGATCAGAGACGACTCCAACTGAGAGACCGAGGGTTCAATCCCTTCGTCTGAGGGTGCATACGCTAGGCCGGCAGGCCAAGGAGGTGTGACATCGACTCCTTTAGGGGTGGTAGGACGTACGAGGCTCACCTTGATGTCGAATAGCCAACCTCGTACGTCCTATTTAGGTGTGACATCAACTCCTTTAGGTGTGACCTCAGTTGTTGGCTATTCGACATCAAGGTGAGCCTGGATGGGCTGGCCCTACTTTGTTGATCCCGACTGTCAGTGATCCATTGTATATATAAACTTATTATGCTTATTTTATCTTTGCATTTTATTTTTCATTTTATGTGTATGTGAGTGTGTGAAAAAATTGTGACAAATTTTTGCGCAAAAGAATTTCCGTCATTTTATTGTTAATGGAGGATATCCGACTTTCTCCCCCAGAAGGAAAAATGAAAAATAAAATTTCGACTAAATTAATTAAGCTTAAATTTATTGAAAAGTGTTTGAAAAAACGTAAAGTCAATGTACAAAAATCGAGTCGTAATCGAAAACATATGATTTGCATAGCACGGAGAAGCTGTCGTATAGTCGACGTTCTATCGCCAAACGCTGACCACGTCTCCAGGCGCTGACCTTGTCGCCAGGTGACAGGGCTCATCGCCAAACGCTGTCCTTGTCGTCTGGCGACGCACTTTTTTTTTCTTCGAATCCTTTTAGAAAACAAACTGTACCTGATTTGGGTATTTTATACCCGGCCAGGTGGCCCAATCAGAAAGCGCCACGTGTCTTCCGTATAGGTGACATTTGGACCTATGGAATGATGACACGTGGAGGGTGGACTCTTCTCCATCCTACGTGGACTGAAGGTCCAGCAGGGACCATTCAGGTGGCGACACGTGTCATACAAAAAGTGCTTCAAAATCCTTTTGGGCACAGTGACACGTGTCACTCAGGCATTGGCCCTTGGATGGTGGCCTTCTAAGGCCCAAATCCCGAGGCGCCGCAAAACGGCGTGACCTAATTCCTAGGTCACCAGATCCTAGGAAGGCACACTTTTCAAAAGGACCCTATAAATAGGGACATGATGTCATTTATGACAGAGATAATTTTTGACACGCAATACGAGACAATACGTCACTTACCACAGAGCTGTCGTTTTCAAGGAACACACATCACTTTACCTGAGCTTGGAATTCAAGCAGATAACTTTACTTCCGCACGTTTTATTTTCGAACGTTTACTGACTTAATCTTCGGAGGCGGACCACCAACCATCCGGCGGCCCGTTTGCTTTGCAAGTACAGGCATCCTCAGTTGAATCCAGTTTCAGTGTTGTAACTCTCCCGAGGGACAAAAACCCCCAAAACATTTGGCGCCGTCTGTGGGGAGAGTACCTCTGAAATGGCTTCACAAGAGCTTGTACCAAATCCGGAGGCCATTCGGCCTCCAAATGATGCACTGGTCCAAACGGACCATGACTCAAGTGACGACGCTGATGTCGAAACCTATGTGGATCTAAATGGATCCCTCATCTCTAAACGCATCCGCAGTAAGGAACGACGAGAGCGTCCCCATGTTCAGGCAGGACCAAGCAAAGTTGCTGGTCAGCCAAAGAAGCCCTCGGGGCGGCCGGTTGATCCTTCCCAGGCGGCAGGATCAACTCCCGTCACTCGGGATGAGCTAATGTCACTCCTGAGCAGCCTCAGGGGTGAAATCAAGCAGCTCGCCTCAAAGAAGTTGCCTACTCTTAGAAAGGAGCAGTCGGCCAAGAAGCCAACCCAATCTGGCGAACAGAAGTCGATCAGGGACCGTCAGCCGACTCCTCATCCTGCTCCTAAGGAGAAGGCCAGGCCCCAATTTGACCTTAATCGGCTCCGTTTCCCAGAAGCGGGCGCAAGAAAACCCATCCGGCACATACAGCCGGATGGTAGCAAGAAAACGTTCTCTGACGCTCGGCAATACATTGAGGAGAGGAGAACTGAGCAATCAGAGTCGGCTTCAACGTCGACTTATCATGATAGCTTTCGGAATACCTCTGTGAGGTGTTCCCAGTCTGTACATGAGACTCCAGCAAGCAGCCAAAGGATTCAGTCTGGGCCGCATGTGATTCAGTCCGCCCAGTACATGGCACCGCCACTGTACCAGGTGCCAGTAGTACCTTACATGCAGCCTACCCTCTACGGGGGACAGGCGGCATACGGCTATCAGCCGATGGACTGGCAGCTTAGGCTGCAACACCTTGGAGATCAACCCTCTGCTTTCTCCAGAGAAATAACTGAAGCCGTGCAGCCGACTAAAGTTAAAAACGTTCTGGTTGGGGCCTATGACGGGACCTCCAACCCAGAGGACCACCTGTTGGCATACACCCACCTCATGTATTTACAGGGGTTGGATGATGCCGCATGGTGTCGTTGCTTTCCAGCCACCCTGAAGGGTATAGCCCAGCAGTGGTTTGGCAACCTGCCGGCTGGCTGCATAAATAGCTTCAAGACGCTTGCGTTCTTGTTTGCATCAAACTTCTCTATGAACATCCCTGCCAAAAAGACAAGTCTTGACTTGGGCAATGTACAGCAGGGAGATAGAGAAGGTTTGCGATCCTACGTCAGGCGGTTCAATCTGGTCCGAATCCAGATTCATGGGCTGTCTGATGAGGTCGCCTTCACAGACTTCTTTAAGGGTCTGAAGGACGGGTCTACTTTTAAGTATGAACTCGTCCGCAAACAAATCTTTACCCTACAAGGAGCCTTGCGAGAGGCGGAAGCCTACATACAGGCGACCGAACTCTGCTCCTCCAATAAGCAGTCGGACCATAAGAAGTCCGCCCGGCAGAAAGAGAGTCGGCCTGCTCAGCCGGCTCCTAAGCCAGAAGAGAGCAAAAAGAAAAAGCAAGTCTGGGCCATTGATAACTCTGATCAACCGGCCCAGAAGAAGAAAAAAGAGTGGAAACCGTACGTCCCAAGGTACGAATTCCACAAGGACTGCTGCTCCATCCTTTTGGAAATTAAGGATCGGCTAACTCTTGAAAAGCCGACTCCTATGAAAGGTTCCGCTGAAAATCGGAACAAGAACAAGCATTGCCATTTCCATGAGGATGTTGGCCATGACACGTGTTTCGGGGGTTTTTGTTGTGTTTTTGGGTGTATATGTGTGTGTCGTCATAAATGACGTAAGTTCCCTATTTATAGGGAAAAGTGTGCCCTCCTAGGATCTGGTGACCTAGGAGTTAGGTCACGCCGTTTTGCGGTGCCTCGGGATTTGGGCCTTAGAAGGCCGCCATCCCAGAGCTAATACCTGAGTGACACGTGTCACTGTACCCAAAAGGATTTTGAAGCACCTTTTGGGTGACACGTGTCGCCGACTGAATGGTCCCTGCTGGACCTTCAGTCCACGTAGGACGGAGAAGAATCCACCCTCCACGTGTCATCATTCCATATGTCCAAATGGGACCTATATGGAGGACACGTGGCGCTTTCTGGTTGGGCCACCTGGCCGGGTATAAAAATACCCAAATCATTTGCCCCTCACAGGGGACACGTGCATTGCACGTGACTCCTGTGACAGGTGTCAGTATCTGAGTGGTCAGATTCAAAAATTACTGGAGGGAAAAATTAGGGTTTTTACCCCCTATAAATAGTAAGGTTTGACCCCCCCTTTGGATTCACACCTTGACGAATCTCTGGAGAATCTTGGACTTTTTGACTTAAGGAATCTCAAAATTCCCTAAGCGTTTTTCAAGCATCCGACACTCGGCCAACAGTCCGACCGTTCTTTAGTCAACCAGGCGTCTTTCTCCCTTCTTCTAAAGGTAACACCTGTATTTTCTTTTTACTCTTCATTTTTTCTTTGTTTTCGAAAAGATGGCTCCCCAATTGCATGCGGCACGGCGTAGGATAGTGATCAGCCGGTCACCGGGGACGGCTGAATCTAGAACTAGCAGTGCCAAATGCTTGGCCAAAGACCCTGCTTTGCGAACTTCTCCGAATCCGACCGTTTCCGTGTCTGTGCAGGACACTATGGCCAGAATCAAAAGAACAGCAAGGCAGTGTAGCTCCGATGGAGTTTTCTACCATTCGGATGGGTCGACTGTTTTTTCAGACGGCTCAATAAGAGTGCCTCGAAGTGAGCTGTCGGAACACCCTGACAGCCCCTCCTATCTTCCTCCTACCCCCACTTATTACCATTCGCCCACATCCAGTGGAACTCCCAGTGATGAAATCCTGAGGGAGGCGGATGAAGAATATCAACCCGGGCCTTCTGGACGGGCGCCGGAAGAGAGTCTAGGGGAGGACCCCGCTGGCACCAGTCGGCGGTCCCCTAGCTCTGATGAGAGCTCTAATGACGAGTCGGCCTCGTCATCTTCTTCAGAGAATGCCTCCGTAACTTCAGCGGAGGCTAGATCAAACATAGATTCTGCCAGAGAGTCCCTGGCAGTGGATAGGGGGGAAAGCTGGGCCGAGCCGAGTGCTTCCAGGCGCTTGGAGAGAGCCCCCTACTATCAGCATGTTCCGCCAGGCAGGCGGAGCGCCATGGCATCCGGCCTTGCCAATTTTAGGCGCAAGGTCGTCCTAGGCTATGGCTACACTTTGTCGGTCCCTAACGAGGGCGACACCATAACCTGGCCGAGCCTGGCCAGCTATCAAGACAAAGCATTTGGCTGCTATGAAGCGGCCTTCCAGGCTGGCCTCCGCTTCCATCTCCATCCGGCCGTGGAGAGGATCTTGGACGGATACCAACTGGGTATTTGGCAACTTGTACCCAACTCCTGGATCAATATTCTGGGGTACGTTGCCGCCTGTGAGATGCTGCAGGTGGAGGCGAGCTTTGAAGCGTTCGCCCACATGCACTATCTGAGCAGGGCGCCTGCTAGGGGCGGTGAAGGTTGGTACACCTTGACCACTTGCAAGGGGTACATGATGGTTGTTGGCAAAGAGAACAAGTGGAAAGACTGGAGGACTAAGTTTTACATAGTCAAGTCTGCCGACAGCCGCCTGAACCAAAAGTATAACAGGTGGAATAAGGATCCACCTCTCCTAGCAGGCAGGAGCGCATTGCCGCCTATTCCCAGGCGGGCAAAGGAGGAGATCATGGACGCGGGGTTGTTTACCGTGTCCGTGTGGACGAATGATGAGGGGGACAAGGAGGTCACCCCTCAATGCTATCTCCCTTTGTACAAGTGGTTTGAAGAGGGGACATTCTTAGCCGCCTGTGGGCTAAGTTCTGAGATGCCGAGAGGTAGTCGGCCGTCTGTTTTATATGCAATTTACTTTTGCTTTTCAGTACTTGTTTAATGATGCTGATCACTTGTTCATTTTTGCAGACAAAGCAATGGAAAAGCTCTTGGCCACAAGGAAGCTGGCTGTATCTGCTGCTCGATACAGGTCGAATGTCCTAAACAGGGCAGAAGTAACCACTCACACCAAAGTGGACGAGCAGAAAACTGGCGGCAACTCCAAGGTAGTAAATTGTTATACTTTCATTTCTGACCAATATTAAATTTGCCCGAATGATTTCTAACTTGCGTTTATCTTGTGTTGATGTAGGGTGCGCCTTCCAAATCTCCTTCAAAACCATCCGACCCTAAAATCCAAAAGACTAGGGCGGGTGATGTGAGCGCATCCGGCAAGGGCGGCCGGAAGCACATTGCTCATAGGCCCAAGAAGGGCCCAGACGCCTCTTCTCTCGAAGTTGAAAAGGAGATCAGCAAACCGGATGCCCAGAGGGCATCGAAGGGTGGCTTTAAGCAACCCACCACTGCTGTCGGCTCAGCAGGAGAGAAGAGGAGCCTGGGGAGAGAGGAGGAACAGAAGGACGACGGTAAAATCCATTCGCCTTTATTGCTCTTTCATTTAGATGTACTTGAGTTGTTTTTTCTAACTTTCTCTCCTTCTCAGTTCCTGTGCAGAGGCCGACTGTTGTCCAGATGGCCAAGTCCATGCTGAGGGCGGTTGATCCTGACGACAAGGCGTCTGTCAGAGGAGTCGGCACCCTTGACTTGGATGGCATCTTGGGGAACCTCTACGAGGTTTGAGTTTTAGCTCAAGCAATTTTTTATTAAGCATTATTTCTTTTTCCGCCTGGTTTTAACCTTTCGGCTCTTTTGCAGGCCATGCTGCGCGTCCATGGGCTTAGGCAACCCCTCAAGGAGAAATCCAAAGAGGTAACAGTCGCTAAAGCTCGGGCCGAGTCTGCCTTGGATCGAGCTCAATTTGATATTGCTCAGAATGAGTATCTGACGCTTGATATGATGTATTCGCAGGCGGAAGCCAATATGCAGGTGAAGAAGGACCTGGATTCGGCCCGCCTGCGCATCACTTCCCTTAAGAAAGAGATTACAACTCTTAAGGAGAAGCTCGAGCCTCTTCAAGATGCCAAAGAAGAGGCCGAGAGAGCCAAGCAGAAGGTGGGCCGCCTGGAGCAGCGCCTCAGCAACCAGGAGCATCAGCTGAAGTCCAAGTTTGAGTCCGTGGCTGATCAAGAGAGAAAGGCTCTTGTTAAGCAAATGATGAGCGATTATGAAGCCATCATGCGGGACACTTGGGCGGCTGTACAGCCGGATTCGGACTATCAGATTTGGAAATCCAAATTTGACGAAGCCAGCAAAGCATTCGACGCTCGCCTTATTGAAGAGGCTGAGAATGCTGAGGCCGAGGAAAGTTCTGGGTCCGACTCTTCTGGGGAGTCGTCCTCTGGTGGCGAGGAGGAGGATCAGGCGGAGGAGCCAGAGCAAAAGGAGGAAGAGCAGCCGAAGGACGACAGGCCGGCTGCCACTGAAGAGGCTCTCCCCTGATCACTTAAGCTTTTATGTTTTTCTGCGGCCAAATGGCCATGTACTTTTCTTTTCCGGCCTGTGTGCCGAGTATTTGTATCTTTACCGACCGAGGAGTCGGGTAATTTGACAATCTTTCTGGCTTTGCCAGATAACACTCTTAACCAATCGTCTGGTGACGATTGGTCTTTTTAATTTGAATCATTCGGCCATTTGGCTGAAGTTATCCATATTGTTGTCCTTTCCATGCCAAACTTTGAATTTTTCATTGCATGCATGTTTTTGGCTAAGTATTATAACCTGTATACCATGCGAATGTTCTTGCCCCTGGACGGATGTCGAGTGGTTTCGGTTTATTGGATTGATTGACTTGGAAATCTTTGATACTAAGAAGAGTATGCATGGTTTCTAAGTCAATCAATCGCTATGGTGATTGCCCCAAACCACGCGGCAGACGTCCATCCAGAATTGGCAAACACAAGTGTTCATTCGGCCATTGGCTCGAACTAACTCAAATTTCCAACATAGCTAATTTGCTAAGGGTAAACCTCCGCTTGTTCTGCCCCATAAGCAAAAACAAGCGCCTCCGGCCATAGGCCTCTTTGAGATAAAATGCTAAGTTTGTAACTTAACCAATTTTCTTAAAAATAATTGTCCGCCTGTCTTGCCCCATAGGCAAGGATCAGGCGTTATCCGGCCAATAGCCTCAATAAGTGCTAAGTAGTTAACTTGTATATTAATCAAATATTCTGCCTGTTTTGCCCCTAAGCAATAACAGGCGCATCCGGCTTTATGCCTCGCTTAGCCTCTACTTATGAAACATTGACCATTTCTGAACTGCGCTAGATAGAAAATTCGGGTCTTTTAGATTTCACTTTCGATTTTAACAAACGACTGCGAATGCTGCCTTAGCATCCGGTAGGGCCGCTTGATATATTCGTAGAGCAATGTGCCACCCAAATGGGAGATGCTTCTCCTCGACGAATTCGCCCAAATGGACGTCGGCGGTTATCTGACTCATGTTGGAGCAGACGGTCATGCTCATGTTGGAGCAGACTGTGACCATTCGGTCTCTTTTTGTTTATTAACATCCGGCCATGGGCCTCATCATGATTTTATCTGGCCTTAGGCCTCTTAAATGATTAAGTAAATATTCGTCAAGTGTTGGTGTAAACTTGATGAATTTAGTAGGAACGACTGTTCTAAAACAATCGGCTCCTTCAGAGGGATTGGGGCACCTGCTGTTGGGACAGACGCTTTCCAAATATATTGGCCGTCTGTATTTGGTACAGGCGACACTTAAAAAGCTTAAATAAAAAGATAAGTTGGGAAATGAAGGCATATTCTCATTAACAATACGGGAGATTTACAAAATTGAGGTCTTTACATTCGTACTTAGAAGTAGTACTTTTTCAAGTTGTCTACATTCCAAGTTCTGGGCAGCTGCCTGCCGTCTGGTTCTTCCAGGCGGTAGGTGCCGTCTCTTACCTCCTCATAAATTCGGTAGGGGCCTTCCCAATTTGGGGTTAGCTTTCCTTGTTCATTCGCCCTACCGACTGCCTCCATTTTCCGTAGCACAAAGTCCCCCACTTTGAGAGGACGCTTGTGTACTCTTTTGTTATAAGCCCGAGTCATTCTCAGACGGTATATCTCATGACGCAAGGCAGCATTGCCCCTGCGCTCTGGAAGTGAGTCCAATACTAGGCGCATGGCCTCCCAATTTGCCTCTTCATCATACAACATGATTCGAAGGGTCGGCTCATAGTGCTCAATGGGCAGAACAGCTTCTGCACCATACACCATAAGGAATGGGGTTTCTCCCGTTGCCCCTTTAGCAGTCGTTCTGATGGACCAAAGGACGTGTGGTAATTCATCCGCCCAAAGGCCACCAGCCCGCTCAATCTTCTTTTTAATCCCGTCTGAGATTAACTTGTTGAAGGCTTCGACCTGGCCGTTTGCTTGCGGCCGGCCGACTGATGCGAAGAAGCTTGAGACCCCCTGATCTCCCAGCCAAGTCTTGAGTTGAGGCGTCTCAAATTGAGGACCATTGTCAAAAACCATAGACATGGGCACCCCGAAACGAGTGATTATGTTCCTCCAGATAAAGGAAATGACGTCTTTAGTCTTGATGTTTTTGACTGCCTCAGCCTTTACCCACTTGGTAAAGTAATCCACAGCCACCAATATATAGCGCTTGCCGCCTGGTGCAGTTGTATATGGCCCCAGAATGTCCATGCCCCATTTGGCAAAGGGTATTGGGCTGTGGATGGCCGTCAGGTCTGTAGCCGGACGATGGATGAGCTTGCCAAACTTTTGGCACTTGTCACATTTTTTCACCATTTCCATGGCATCCGACTCCAGAGTTGGCCAAAAGTAAAGCCGTCTGGCCTTGGCCGCGAGGGATCTGCCGCCTATATGGGAGGCGCAGAATCCCGAATGCAGCTCTTTGAGAACTTCCTTCCCCTTTTCAGGGGTAACACACTTCACCAGGGGTTTCAAAAAGCCAGCCCTGAAGAGCTCTCCTTGCCGCAACTCGAAGTTAGCTGCTCGTATTTTAAGGACAGCCGCCTCCCGTGGTGAGTCAGGGAGCGTGCCGTCTGCAAGATAGGTCCGGATGCTGTCCATCCAGGTTGAGCTTCGGTCAAGGATTCCAATGGGGTCTTCCTCAGATATACTTCTTTTTTCCATGACCTCCCAAAAGACTGACCGAGGCGTTTCACAAGAGGCGGATGATGCCAACTTGGACAGAGCATCTGCCTGATTGTTTGAAGACCTGGGCACCTGAGTTAGATGAAATTCTTCAAGTGACCCAACTTCACTCTTGACCGCCTGCAAATATTTTATCATGGCCGGATGAGTGGCCTCGTACGTTCCATTAACCTGGAGTACGACCAGTTGAGAATCAGAGCAGGCGGATATCTTCTTCGCCCCTGCCGCCTTGCAATACCGGATGCCGGCCAGCAGGGCCTCATACTCGGCCTCATTATTAGACACCTGAAACTTGAACCGTAGTGCGTATTCGTACTTATCTCCTTCAGGAGATTGACAGATAATCCCCGCACCACAGTCGTTCACAGTGGAGCTCCCATCCACATACACTTTCCAAACCTGGTTTGTATTGTCCGGAACAACCGGCCTTGTCATTTCGACAATAAAGTCAGCTAATGCTTGTCCCTTTATTGCCTTCCTTGTTCGTAAGTGATTTATAATCCTTGCATTTCAATCGCCCATTTGAGCATTCGTCCAGAAGACTCCAAGGTTATGAGTGGCCGTTTGATCGGTTGGTCAGTATAGACCTCTACCGCATGCGCCAAGAAGTAAGGTTTAAGCTTCTTGATGGCCATGTAAAGGGCAAGGCCGAATTTCTCAATCATGGGGTACCGAAGCTCCGCGTTTCTTAGAACATGGCTTATGAAATACACCAGGAGCTGGATGCCGTCTCTTTCAGCTAAGAGGACAGCACTGAGGGCATGATCAGAGACGGCTAAGTACATGAAGAGCTTCTCTTTAGGCAAAGGGCTGACAAGCCTCGGCAAAGAGTGCAGATGAGTTTTTAGCCTTTGAAAGGTCGCCTCTGCATCATCCCCCCATTCAAAGTTTGTCTTCTTTTTGATTGCCTGGAAAAAGTAGAGACACTTGTCGCCTGAACGGCTGAGGAATCTCCCCAGGGCCGCCAGACAACCTGTTAGTTTTTGCACTTCCTTCACAGTACGGGGCCTCTATTCCTCTTTGGTCAATTACCGCCTGTATTTTCTCAGGGTTGGCCTCTATTCCTCTTTGGTCAATCAAAAATCCGAGAAACTTCCCAGACTCAACACCAAAGACACACTTTTTTGGGTTAAGCATGACCTTGTGCCGCCTGAGTGTGGCGAATGTTTCTCGGAGATCAGCAAGGTGATCCGCCTGCTGTTTGGATTTGACTATCATATCATCAATGTACCCCTCTACATTCCTTCCGATTTGATTAATGAAGACCGTATTAATCATTCGTTGGAAGGTAGCAGACGCATTCTTAAAACCAAACGGCATCACCGTATAGCATAACAACCCCTGATCAGTGACGAATGCCGTCTTTTCTTGATCTTTTTTCCACAGGGGGATCTGATGGAAACCTGAATAGGCGTCCATGAAACTCATCAGGGCATGTCCGGCTGTTGAGTCGACCAGACTGTCGATCTTAGGCAATGGATAGATATCCTTTGGACAGGCCTTGTTGAGGTCTGTGTAATCAACACACATCCGCCAAGTTTCATTCGGCTTTTTTACTAACACAACGTTAGCTACCCACTCAGGGAAGTTGCACGGCCGGATGAACTTGGCATCTAACAGCTTTTTTACTTCGGCAGCTGCCGCCTGACTTCTTTCTTCGCCGTGATTTCTTTTCTTTTGCCGGATGGGCTTCCTTTTAGGATCCACGGCGAGTTTGTGGACAGCGAGATTCGGGCTGATGCCTGGCATCTCTTCCACATCAAAGGCAAAGATGTCTTTGAAATCCTTGAGCAGCTGGTGAAGGTTTTCACCCAACTTTGCAAAGGCAATCGTCCCCACCTTAACAGTTCGCTCTGGACGGCTATCATCCAGAGGGATATCAATGTGCTCTCCAGTAGGCTGGGGACGAAGATCATCCGGCCTTTCCCCGGTCAGTGATTGCTATTGCTTTTCTTTTTTGACCACCACCAGCTGATCAGTCTTTCTTTTCTTTCCGGCTGGTGGGGCCGACTGTTCTTCCTCGACATCGTCGAGGTCAATCATTTGCTTGCCCCGTCCGGATGCTGCGACCGCAGGCTTGACGTCCGAGAGATAACACTCTCGAGCCGTCTTTTGGTCCCCATTAAGGGAACCAACTGTTCCATCATCTTTCTCATACTTGAGTAGCATGAGAGCAGGGATGATGACGGCTTTACACTCATTAAGAGTGGGTCGGCCAAAGATGAGGTTGTAAGCCGTGAGCTCTTCAACCACTAGGAAACGGATGGTCATGTGCCGACCGTCTCCCCTGCTTCCCAGGCGGACAGGTAGGTCAATTCGTCCGACTGGGTGCACAAGTCCTCCCCCAAACCCAACTAAGGTGTGGGTGACCTCCATCATGCTATCCGGTTTGTACTTGAGATTGGACAAGCATTTGAGGCTGATGAGGTCAGAGGAACTTCCTGTGTCAATCAAAATTCGGCCAACCAGCTGGTTGGCGACTTTACACTCGATGACAACAGGGTCATCATGCGGCCGACGGACTTTGCCTCTGTCCTGCTCGGTGATGACAACTTTAGGGAAGGTGGATGTACTAGCTGTATCCCCCTCCTCAACAGAATTGACCATCTTTCTCAGATGGTCCTTGGTACCCCGAATGGTCTGGCCACCACAGGCAAATCCGCCTGCTATGGTATACACCGGCTCTTCATCAGTTTCGGCACTCACAGCAGGCTGGGGAGTCTTTTTCTTGGACTGCCCCGGATTTGCTTTTGAAGTCACTGTGGACTTCACATAGGACTTCAGCTGTCCTTTGTCGGCCAGACGGTCGAGCTCCCGCTTGAGACTAAAGCAGTCGTTCGTGTCATGGCCAACATCCTCATGGAAATGGCAATGCTTGTTCTTGTTCCTATTTTCAGCGGAACCTTTCATAGCAGTCGGCTTTTCAAGAGTTAGCCGATCCTTAATTTCCAAAAGGATGGAGCAGCAGTCCTTGTGGAATTCGTACCTTGGCACGTACGGTTTCCATTCTTTTTTCTTCTTCTGGGCCGGTTGATCAGAGTTATCAATGGCCCAAACTTGCTTTTTCTTTTTGCTCGTTTCGGGCTTAGGAGCCGGCTGAGCAGACCGAGTCTCTTTCTGTCGGTCGGACTTCTTATGGTCCGACTGCTTATTGGAGGAGCAGAGTTCAGTCGCCTGTATGTAGGCTTCCGCCTCTCGCAAGGCTCCTTGTAGGGTAAAGATTTGTTTGCGGACGAGTTCGTACTTAAAAGTAGACCCGTCCTTCAGACCCTTAAAGAAGTCAGTGAAGGCGACCTCATCAGACAGCCCATGAATCTGGATTCGGACCAGATTGAACCGCCTGACGTAGGATCGCAAACCTACTCTATCTCCCTGCTGTACATTGCCCAAGTCAAGACTTGTCTTTTTGGCAGGGATGTTCATAGAGAAGTTCGATGCAAACAAGAACGCAAGCGTCTTGAAGCTATTTATGCAGCCAGCCGGCAGGTTGCCAAACCATTGCTGGGCTATGCCCTTCAGGGTGGCTGGAAAGCAACGACACCATGCGGCATCATCCAACCCCTGTAAATACATGAGGTGGGTGTATGCTAGCAGGTGGTCTTCTGGGTTGGAGGTCCCGTCATAGGCTCCAACCAGAACATTTTTAACTTTGGCCGGATGTACGGCTTCAGTTATTTCCCTGGAGAAAGCAGAGGGTTGATCTCCAAGGTGTTGCAGCCTAAGCTGCTAGTCCATCGGCTGGTAGCCGTATGCCGCCTGTCCTTCATAGAGGGTAGGTTGCATGTAAGGTACAACTGGCGCCTGGTACAATGGCTGTGCCATGTACTGGGCGGACTGAATCACATGTGGCCCAGACTGAACTTTTTGGCTGCTTGCTGGGGTCTCATGTACAGACTGGGAACACCTCACAGAGGTATTCCGAAAGCTATCATGATAAGTCGACGTTGAAGCCGACTCTGATTGTTGGGTTCTCCTCTCCTCAATGTATTGCCGAGCGTCAGAGAACGTTTTCTTGCTACCATCCGGCTGTATGTGCCGGATGGGTTTTCTTGCACCCATTTCTGGGAAACGGAGCCGATTAAGGTCAAATTGGGGCCTGGCCTTCTCCTTAGGAGCAGGATGAGGAGTCGGCTGACGATCCCTGACCGACTTCTGTTTGCCAGCTTGGGCTGGCTTCTTGGCCGACTGCTCCTTTCTAGGAGTAGGCGACTTCTTTGAGGCGAGCTGCTTGATTTCACCCCTGAGACTACTCAGGAGTGACATTAGCTCATCCCGAGTGACGGGAGTTGATCCTGCCGCCGGGGAAGGATCAACCGGCCGCCCCGAGGGCTTCTTTGGCTGGCCAGCAGTTTTGCTTGGTCCTGCCTGAACATGGGGACGCTCTCGCCGTTCCTTACTGCGGATGCGTTTAGAGATGAGGGATCCATTTGGATCCACATAGGTTTCGACATCAGCGTCGTCACCTGAGTCATGGTCCGTGTGGACCAGTACATCATTTGGAGGCCGAATGGCCTCCGGATTTGGTACAGGTTCTTGTGAAGCCATTTCAGAGGTAATCTCCCCACAGACGGCGCCAAATGTTTCGGGGGTTTTTGTTGTGTTTTTGGGTGTATATGTGTGTGTCGTCATAAATGACGTAAGTTCCCTATTTATAGGGAAAAGTGTGCCCTCCTAGGATCTGGTGACCTAGGAGTTAGGTCACGCCGTTTTGCGGTGCCTCGGGATTTGGGCCTTAGAAGGCCGCCATCCCAGAGCCAATACCTGAGTGACACGTGTCACTGTACCCAAAAGGATTCTGAAGCACCTTTTGGGTGACACGTGTCGCCGACTGAATGGTCCCTGCTGGACCTTCAGTCCACGTAGGACGGAGAAGAATCCACCCTCCACGTGTCATCATTCCATAGGTCCAAATGGCACCTATATGGAGGACACGTGGCGCTTTCTGGTTGGGCCACCTGGCCGGGTATAAAAATTCCCAAATCAACACGAACGACTGCTTTAGTCTCAAGCAGGAGCTCGACCATCTGGCCGATTAAGGACAGCTGAAGTCCTATGTGAAGTCCAAAGTGACTTCAAAAGCAAATTCGGGGCAGTCCAAGAAAAAGACTCCCCAGCCTGCTGTGAGTGCCGAAACAGATGAAGAACCGGTGTACACCATAGCAGGCGGATTTGCCGGTGGTGGCCCGACCATTCGGGGTACCAAGGACCATCTAAGAAAGATGGTCAATTCTGTTGAGGAGGGGGATACAGCTAGCACATCCACCTTCCCTAAAGTTGTCATCACCGAACAGGACAGAGGCAAAGTCCGTCGGCCGCATGATGACCCTGTTGTCATTGAGTGTAAAGTCGCCAACCAGCTGGTTGGCCAAATTCTGATTGACACAGGAAGTTCCTCTGACCTCATCAGCCTCAAATGCTTGTCCAATCTCAAGTACAAACCGGATAGCATGATGGAGGTCACCCACACCTTAGTTGGGTTTGGGGGAGGACTTGTGCACCCAGTCGGACGAATTGACCTACCTGTCCGCCTTGGAAGCAGGGGAGACAATCGGCACATGACCATCCGTTTCCTAGTGGTTGAAGAGCTCACGGCTTACAACCTCATCTTTGGCCGACCCACTCTTAATGAGTGTAAGGCCGTCATCATCCCTGCTCTCATGCTACTCAAGTATGAGAAGGATGATGGAATAGTTGGTTCCCTTAATGGGGACCAAAAGACGGCTCGAGAGTGTTATCTCTCGGACGTCAAGCCTGCGGCCGCAGCATCCGGCCGGGGCAAGCAAATGATTGACCTCGACGATGTCGAGGAAGAACAGTCGGCTCCACCAGCCGGAAAGAAAAGAAAGACTGATCAGCTGGTGGTGGTCAAAAAAGAAAAGCAATAGCAATCACTGACCGGGGAACGGTCGGATGATCTTCGTCCCCAGCCTGCTGGTGAACACATTGATATCCCTCTGGATGACAGCCATCCAGAGCGGACTGTTAAGGTGGGGACGATTGCCTTTACAAAGCTGGGTGAAAACCTTCACCAGCTGCTCAAGGAATTCAAAGACATCTTTGCCTTTGAAGTGGAGGAGATGTCAGGCATCAGCCCGGATCTCGTTGTCCACAAACTCGCCGTGGATCCTAAAAAGAAGCCCATCCGGCAAAAGAAAAGAAACCACGGCGAAGAAAGAAGTCAGGCGGCAGCTGCCGAAATAAAAAACCTGTTAGATGCCAAGTTCATTCGGCCGTGCAACTTCCCTGAGTGGGTAGCTAACGTTGTGTTAGTAAAAAAGCCGAATGGAACTTGGCGGATGTGTGTTGATTACACAGACCTCAACAAGGCATGTCCAAAGGATAGCTATCCACTGCCTAAGATCGACAGTCTGGTCGACTCAACAGCCGGACATGCCCTGATGAGTTTCATGGACGCCTATTCAGGTTTCCATCAGATCCCCCTGTGGAAAAAAGATCAAGAAAAGACGGCATTCGTCACTGATCAGGGGTTGTTATGCTATACGGTGATGCCGTTTGGTTTGAAGAATGCGTCTGCTACCTTCCAACGAATGATTAATACGGTCTTCATTAATCAAATCGGAAGGAATGTAGAGGGGTACATTGATGATATGATAGTCAAATCCAAACAGCAGGCGGATCACCTTGCTGATCTCCGAGAAACATTCGCCACACTCAGGCGGCACAAGGTCATGCTTAACCCAAAAAAGTGTGTCTTTGGTGTTGAGTCTGGGAAGTTTCTCGGATTTTTGATTGGCCAAAGGGGAATAGAGGCCAACCCTAAGAAAATACAGGCGGTGATCGACATGCAGTCGCCCCGTACTGTGAAGGAAGTGCAAAAACTAACAGGTTGTCTGGCGGCCCTGGGGAGATTCCTCAGCCGTTCAGGTGACAAGTGTCTCTACTTTTTCCAGGAAATCAAAAAGAAGACAAACTTTGAATGGGGGGATGATGCAGAGGCGGCCTTTCAAAGGCTAAAAACTCATCTGCACTCTTTGCCGAGGCTTGTCAGCCCTTTGCCTAAAGAGAAGCTCTTCATGTACTTAGCCGTCTCTAATCATGCCCTCAGTGCTGTCCTCTTAGCTGAAAGAGACGGCATCCAGCTCCCGGTGTATTTTATAAGCCATGTTTTGAGAAATGCGGAGCTTCGGTACCCCATGGTTGAGAAATTCGGCCTTGCCCTTTACATGGCCATCAAGAAGCTTAAACCTTACTTCTTGGCGCATGCGGTAGAGGTCTATACTGACCAACCGATCAAACGACCACTCACAACCTTGGAGTCTTCTGGACAAATGCTCAAATGGGCGATTGAAATGCAAGGATTAGAAATCACTTACGAACCAAGGAAGGCAATAAAGGGACAAGCATTCGCTGACTTTATTGTCGAAATGACAAGGCCGGTTGTTCCGGACAATACTGACCAGGTTTGGAAAGTGTATGTGGATGGGAGCTCCACTGTGAACGGCTGTGGTGCGGGGATTATCTGTCAATCTCCTGAAGGAGATAAGTACGAATACGCACTACGGTTCAAGTTTCAGGTCTCTAATAATGAGGCCGAGTATGAGGCCCTGCAGGCCGGCATCCAGTATTGCAAGGCGGCAGGGGCGAAGAAGATATCCGCCTGCTCTGATTCTCAACTGGTCGTACTCCAAGTTAATGGAACGTACGAGGCCACTCATCCGGCCATGGTAAAATATTTGCAGGCGGTCAAGAGTGAAGTTGGGTCACTTGAAGAATTTCTTCTAACTCAAGTGCCCAGGTCTTCAAACAATCAGGCAGATGCTCTGTCCAAGTTGGCATCATCCGCCTCCTGTGAAACGCCTCGGTCAGTCTTCTGGGAGGTCATGGAAAAAAGAAGTATATCTGAGGAAGACCCCATTGGAATTCTTGACCGAAGCTCAACCTGGATGGACAGCACCCGGGCCTATCTTGCAGACGGCACGCTCCCTGACTCACCACGGGAGGCGGCTGTTCTAAAAAAACGAGCAGCTAACTTCGAGTTGCGACTAGGAGAGCTCTTCAGGGCTGGCTTTTTGAAACCCCTGTTGAAGTGTGTACCCCTGAAAAGGGGAAGGAAGTTCTCAAAGAGTTGCATTCGGGATTCTGCGCCTCCCATATAGGCGGCAGACCCCTCGCGGCCAAGGCCAGGCGGCTTTACTTTTGGCCAACTCTGGAGTCAGATGCCATGGAAATGGTGAAAAAATGTGACAAGTGCCAAAAGTTTGGCAATCTCATCCATCGTCCGGCTACAGACCTGACGGCCATCCACAGCCCAATACCCTTTGCCAAATGGCAATTGGACATTCTGGGGCCATATACAACTGCACCAGACGGCAAGCGCTATATATTGGTGGCTGTGGATTACTTTACCAAGTGGGTAGAGGCTGAGGCAGTCAAAAACATCAAGACTAAAGACGTCATTTCCTTTATCTGGAGGAACATAATCACTCGTTTCGGGGTGCCCATGTCTATGGTTTTTGACAATGGACCTCAATTTGAGACGCCTCAACTCAAGACTTGGCTGGGAGACCAGGGGGTCTCAAGCTTCTTTGCATCAGTCGGCCGGCCGCAAGCAAACGGCCAGGTCGAAGCCTTCAACAAGTTAATCTCATACGGGATTAAAAAGAAAATTGAGCGGGTTGGTGGCCTTTGGGCGGATGAATTACCACACGTCCTTTGGTCCATCAGAACGACTGCTAAAGGGGCAACGGGAGAAACCCCATTCCTAATGGTGTATGGTGCAGAAGCTGTTCTGCCCATTGAGCACTATGAGCCGACCCTTCGAATCATGTTGTATGATGAAGAGGCGAATTGGGAGGCCATGCGCCTAGCATTGGACTCACTTCCAAAGCGCAGGGGCAATGCTGCCTTGCGTCATGAGATATACCGTCTGAGAATGACTCGGGCATACAACAAAAGAGTACACAAGCGTCCTCTCAAAGTGGGGGACTTTGTGCTACGGAAAATGGAGGCAGTCGGTAGGGCGAACGAACAGGGAAAGCTAACCCCAAATTGGGAAGGCCCCTACCAAATCTATGAGGAAGTAAGAGACGGCACCTACCGCCTGGAAGACCCAGACGGCAGGCAGCTGCCCAGAACTTGGAATGTAGACAACTTGAAAAAGTACTACTTCTAAGTACGAATGTAAAAACCTCAATTTTGTAAATCTCACGTATTGTTGATGAGAATATGCCTTCATTTCCCAACTTATCTTTTTATTTAAGTTTTTTAAGTGTCGCCTATACCAAATACAGACGGCCAATATGTTTGGAAAGCGTCTGCCCCAACAGCAGACGCCCCAATCCCTCTGAAGGAGCCGATTGTTTTAGAACAGTCGTTCCTACTAAATTCATCAAGTTTACACCAACACTTGACGAATATTTACTTAATCATTAAAGAGGCCTAAGGCCAGATAAAATCATGATGAGGCCCATGGCCGGATGTTAATAAACAAAAAGATACCGAATGGTAACAGTCTGCTCCAACATGAGCATGACCGTCTGCTCCAACATGAGCCAGATAACCGGCGACGTCGATTTGGGCGAATTCGTCGAGGAGAAGCATCTCCCATTTGGGTGGCACATTGCTCTACGAACATATCAAGCGGCCCTACCGAATGCTAAGGCAGCATTCGCAGTCGTTTGTTTTAATCGAAAGTGAAATCTAAAAGACCTGAACTTTCTGTCTAGCGCAGATTAGAAATGGTCACTGTTTCATAAGTAGAGGCTAAGCGAGGCATAAAGTCGGATGCGCCTGTTATTGCTCAGGGGCAAAACAGGCGGAATATTTGATTAATATACAAGTTAAGTTAACTACTTAGCACTTATTGAGGCTATTGGCCGGATGACGCCTGATCCTTGTCTATGGGGCAAGACAGGCGGACAATTATTTTTAAAGAAAATTGGTTAAGTTACAAACTTAGCATTTTATCTCAAAGAGGCCTATGGCCGGAGGCGCTTGTTTTTGCTTATGGGGCAGAACAGGCGGAGGTTTACCCTTAGCAAATTAGCTAAGTTGGAAATTTGAGTTAGTTCGAGCCAATAGCCGAATGAACAATTATGTTTGCCAATTCTGGATGGACGTCTGCCGCGTGGTTTGGGGCAATCACCATAGTGATTGATTGACTTAGAAACCATGCATACTCTTCTAAGTATCAAAAATTTCTAAGTCAATCAATCCAATAAACCGAAACCACTCGACATCCGTCCAGGGGCAAGAACATTCACATGGTAAACAGGTTATAATACTTAGCCAAAAACATGCAATGAAAAATTAAAAATGCAAAGGACAACAATATGGATAACTTCACCAAATGGCCGAATGATTCAAATTAAAAAGACCAATCGTCACCAGACGATTGGTTAAGATTGTTATCTGGCAAAGCCAGAAAGATTGTCAAATTACCCGACCCCTTGGTCGGTAAAGATACAAATACTCGGCACGCAGGCCGGAAAAGAAAAGTACATGGCCATTCGGCCGCAGAAAAGCATAAAATCTTAAGTGATCAGGGGAGAGCCTCTTCAGTGACAGCCGGTCTGTCGTCCTTCGGCTGCTCTTCATCCTTTTTCTCTTGCTCCTCCGCCTGATCCTCCTCCTCGCCACCAGAGGACGAATCCCCAGAAGAGTCGGACCCAGAACTTTCCTCGGCCTCAGCATTCTCAGCCTCTTCAATAAGGCGAGCGTCGAATGCTTTGCTGGCTTCGTCAAATTTGGATTTCCAAATCTGATAGTCTGAGTCCGGCTGTACAGCCGCCCAAGTGTCTCGCATGACGGCTTCATAATCGCTCATCATTTGCTTAACAAGAGCCTCTCTCTCTTGATCAGCCACGGACTCAAACTTGGACTTCAGCTGATGCTCCTGGTTGCTGAGGCGCTACTCCAGGCGGCCCACCTTCTGCTTGGCTCTCTCGGCCTCTTCTTTGGCATCTTGAAGAGGCTCGAGCTTCTCCTTAAGAGTTGTAATCTCTTTCTTAAGGGAAGTGATGCGCAGGCGGGTCGAGTCCAGGTCCTTCTTCACCTGCATATTGGCTTCCGCCTGCGAATACATCATATCAAGCGTCAGATGCTCATTCTGAGCAATATCAAATTGAGCTCGATCCAAGGCGGAATCGGCCCGAGCTTTAGCGACTGTTACCTCTTTGGATTTCTCCTTGAGGGGTTGCCTGAGCCCTTGGACGCGCAGCATGGCCTGCAAAAGAGCCGAATGGTTGAAACCAGGCGAAAAAAAAAATAAATAAATAAATAAAATTGCTTGAGCTAAGACTCATACCTCGCAGAGGTTCCCCAAGATGCCATCTAAGTCAAGGGTGCCGACTCCTCTAACAGACGCCTTGTCGTCAAGATCAACCGCCCTCAGCATGGACTTGGCCATCTGGACTACAGTCGGCCTCTGCACAGGAACTGAGAAGGAAAGAAAGTTAGAAAAATAACTCAAGTACATCTAAATGGAAGAATAATAGAGGCGAATGGATTTTACCGTCATCCTTCTGTTCCTCCTCTCTCCCCAGGCTCCTCTTCTCTCCTGCTGAGCCGAAAGCAGTGGTGGGTTGCTTAAAGCCACCCTTCGATGCCCTCTGGGCATCCGGTTTGCTGATCTCCTTTTCAGCTTCGAGAGAAGAGGCGTCTGGGCCCTTCTTGGGCCTATGAGCAATGTGCTTCCGGCCGCCCTTGCCGGATGCGCTCACATCACCCGCCCTAGCCTTTTGGATTTTAGGGTCGGATGGTTTTGAAGAAGATTTGGAAGGCGCACCCTACATCAACACAAGATAAACGCAAGTTAGAAATCATTCGGGCAAATTTAATATTGGTCAAAAATGAAAGTATAACAATTTTCTACCTTGGAGGTGCCGCCAGTTTTCTGCTCGTCCACTTTGGTGTGAGTGGGTACTTCTGCCCTGTTTAGGACATTCGACCTGTATCGAGCAGCAGATACAGCCGGCTTCCTTGTGGCCGAGAGCTTTTCTATTGCTTTGTCTGCAAAAATGAACAAGTGATTAGCATCATTAAACAAGTACTGAAAAGCAAAAGCAAATTGCATATAAAACAGACGGCCGACTACCTCTCGGCATCTCAGAACTTAGCCCACAGGCGGCTAAGAATGTCCCTTCTTCAAACCACTTGTACAAAGGGAGATAGCATTGAGGGGTGACCTCCTTGTCCCCCTCATCATTCGTCCACACGGACAGGGTAAACAACCCCGCGTCCATGATCTCCTCCTTTGCCCGCCTGGGAATAGGCGGCAATGCGCTCCTGCCTGCTAGGAGAGGTGGATCCTTATTCCACCTGTTATACTTTTGGTTCAGGCGGCTGTCGGCATACTTGACTATGTAAAACTTAGTCCTCAAGTCTTTCCACTTGTTCTCTTTGCCAACAGCCATCATGTACCCCTTGCAAGTGGTCAAGGTGTACCAGCCTTCACCGCCCCTAGCAGGCGCCCTGCTCAGATAGTGCATGTGGGCGAACGCTTCAAAGCTCGCCTCCACCTGCAGCATCTCACAGGCGGCAACGTACCCCAGAATATTGATCCAGGAGTTGGGTACAAGTTGCCAGATACCCAGTTGGTATCCGTCCAAGATCCTCTCCACGGCCGGATGGAGAGGGAAGTGGAGGCCAGCCTGGAAGGCCGCTTCATAGCAGCCGAAAGCTTTGTCTTGATAGCTGGCCAGGCTCGGCCAGGTTATGGTGTCGCCCTCGTTAGGGACCGACAAGGTGTAGCCATAGCCTAGGACGACCTTGCGCCTAAAATTGGCAAGGCCGGATGCCATGGCGCTCCGCCTGCCAAGCGGAACATGCTGATAGTAGGGGGCTCTCTCCAAGCGCCTGGAAGCACTCGGCTCGGCCCAGCTTTCCCCCCTATCCACTGCCAGGGACTCTCTGGCAGAATTTATGTTTGATTTAGCCTCCTCTGAAGTTACGGAGGCATTCTCTGAAGAAGATGACGAGGCCGACTCGTCATCAGAGCTCTCATCAGAGCTAGGGGACCGCCGACTGGTGCCAGCGGGGTCCTCCCCTAGACTCTCTTCCGGCGCCTGTCCAGAAGGCCCGGGTTGATATTCTTCATCCGCCTCCCCCAGGATTCCATCACTGGGAGTTCCACTAGATGTGGGCGAATGGTAATAGGTGGGGGTTGGAGGAAGATAGGAAGGGCTGTCAGGGTGTTCCGACAGCTCACTTCGAGGCACTCTTATTGAGCCGTCTGAATAAACAGTCGACCCGTCCGAATGGTAGAAAACTCCATCGGAGCTACACTGCCTTGCTGTTCTTTTGGTCCTGGCCATAGTGTCCTGCACAGACACGGAAACGGTCGGATTTGGAGAAGTTCGCAAAGCAGGGTCTTTGGCCAAGCATTCGGCACTGCTAGTTCTAGATTCAGCCGTCCCCGGTGACCGGCTGATCACTATCCTACGCCGTGCCGCATGCAATTGGGGAGCCATTTTTTCGAAAACAAAGAAAAAATGAAGAGTAAAAAGGAAATACAGGCGTTACCTTTAGAAGAAGGGAGAAAGACGCCTGGTTGACTAAAGAACGGTCGGACTGTTGGCCGAGTGTCGGATGCTTGAAAAACGCTTAGGGAATTTTGAGATTCTTTAAGTCAAAAAGTCCAAGATTCTCCAGAGATTCGCCAAGGTGTGAATCCAAAGGGGGGGGTCAAACCTTACTATTTATAGGGGGGTAAAACCCTAATTTTTTCCCACCAGTAACTTTTGAATCTGACCACTCAGATACTGACACCTGTCATAGGAGTCACGTGCAATGCATGTGACCCCTTTGAGGGGCAAATGATTTGGGTATTTTATACCCGGCCAGGTGGCCCAATCAGAAAGCGCCACGTGTCTTCCGTATAGGTGACATTTGGACCTATGGAATGATGACGCGTGGAGGGTGGACTCTTCTCCATCCTACGTGGACTGAAGGTCCAGCAGGGACCATTCAGGTGGCGACACGTGTCACACAAAAAGTGCTTCAAAATCCTTTTGGGCACAGTGACACGTGTCACTCAGGCATTGGCCCTGGGACGGCGGCCTTCTAAGGCCCAAATCCCGAGGCGCCGCAAAACGGCGTGACCTAATTCCTAGGTCACCAGATCCTAGGAAGGCACACTTTTCAAAAGGACCCTATAAATAGGGACATGATGTCATTTATGACAGAGAGAATTTTTGACACGCAATACGAGACAATACGTCACTTACCACAGAGCTGTCGTTTTCAAGGAACACACAGCACTTTACCTGAGCTTGGAATTCAAGCAGATAACTTTACTTCCGCACGTTTTATTTCCGAACGTTTACTGACTTAATCTTCGGAGGCGGACCACCGACCATCCGGCGGCCCGTTTTCTTTGCAGGTACAGGCATCCTCAGTTGAATCCAGTTTCAGTGTTGTAACTCTCCCGAGGGACAAAAACCCCCAAAACAGTACCAGTTTTGTGCATAAATTGTTGGGGTTTGGTAAGCCAACTTACCGCGGAAACAACCCCGACCAAAAGAACCACTCGCAATTAATAAAACCATAAAGCATAAATAAATTAATCACAAGATTAAGACAAGATAATTGCCTTTGGAGCATGCTTCGCCCAAACGGAACGGGCTCTTACCTCGAAAGCAAGCCTCGAAAATACGACAGCCTCCTACGATAGTCCACCCACAACCCGACCACCGAAAATGGTCCAATGCCTTGGAGTTAGCAAGGCCCGACCAAAAACTCGAGTGATTAATGAGTTCGAAGGTTTTCACAATGGTGATGCCTTTTTCAACTCTCACTCAAGTGATTTTCCCAATACCCCAACTTGGTATGTGGGAGAATTTGATTTTTCCATTTTATTTTAAAGCTAAAATAAAATTAATAATAAACTAGTAATAAATCAACAAGTGGCAAGCTCATGTGAAAGGTTAAGTGAGGAACATCTGGAGGAGGGGTGACCAAACTTGCTCCCCACTCCCTCTCCAAAAACCAGCAAACACACCCTTTCAACCTCCTCTCAATTCACGCCACATGGCACCCTCACTTAGGTACCAAGGCACCCAAGGTGGGCTGCCATGCCGCAGTTGCCCAGCAGGCCCAGCGTAAGGGCTGCTAGCGGTGCTAGCCAGTAAGCCCAGCAGCTTGTGTAGGCTGCTCGTACTCTCAGCCAGCGAGCCACGCACCAAAGATGCGGGCTGCTGCTGGCCTTGCGCCTTGGCCCAGCAGTGCTGCGGTTGGCGCGGCTAGCCTTGCGATGCTAGCATTAGTGCGCTAGCACGCACCAGCCAGCCCAGGCTCGGCTTGGTGTGCATGCTAGCCACCATGCTAGGTTATATGCCCCTAGCACTCGGGTTTCTCGGGGCATCCCGATGCTAGGGGTATTTTGGTCTTTGTTGATTTATTATTATTTTCATGTCTCGTCTTTTACTTTTTTTTTACTCGACTTCCGAGTTCGGTTTCGACGCTCTAAGCTCAAATACCCGACGTCTAAATATTAATTACTCGGTTGACTTATTAATTAATTCATAATTAATTAGTCGCTTCGGTTCGTTAGTTGCTTTGGTGTGACCCGAAGGGTTCAGTCAAGATTAAGCTGTAATATTAATTATGCATTAATATTACTGATCGAAAGCAGCCTCCATCCAGGCATCCGATTACTTGACCTTACTGAATAAATTAGCTTTCTAATAATTCTGAACCCACTAACGGAATAGTACACTTGTTCGAAGGACACCATTCCTTTCAATCTCCCACTTTTCCTTCCGGAAAAGTGCACATTTAAGGCCCGTTCTCTTACGTTGAATTCAGTTTAGTTCAGTTCAGTTCAGTTCAGCTCAGTTCAGTTCAGTTCAGTTCAGTTCAGTTTCGTTCAACTCAGTTCAGTTCAGTTCATTTCAGTTCAGCTCAGCTCCTAATTTCCTTCTCTTATAAAATATTCATTTCAATTCAATTCAATTCAATTCAATTCAGTTCAGTTCAGTATAGTTCAGCTCAGTTCAGTTCAGTTCAGTTTAGTTCAGCTCAATTCAGTTCAGTTCAGTTCAGTTTAGTTCATCTGAGTTTAGTCAATGAGAACAAGCCCTTAGTGTACAGCCTTTTTCCTATGTCACTTAATGTCTCTTCATGAACTATAAGGTAAGATTATTTCGTCATCCTTATTACGTCCAGAAGTGTTTCTCGATTTCTAGTCCGACTTTCAATAAACAGATGATTTCTAAAATCTATCCGAGCATGACCATGCATTTTTACTGTCTCGCTCTACTAGAGGCCTTGTATACAACAAAGTCTTCTTCCCTATTTTAGTAGGGGGGAAATTCCTAGTCTTGTAATGTAGCCCCTCTTACTGAGAGGACCTAGCCGCCCGAGTGTTGCCGTTATAACCCCCTATTACAGCAGACGTTTGACAACATCAAAGCGGACTAGTACTCAAACAAGAGAACTCACAATACTCATGGTCGAGGAAATAGGTTCCGATAGCCATAATGAGAAGTATACTTATGATGATTTTTAATCTCTTAAAGTATTCTCATAGGTCGATCCAGTATGGTTCTAAACCAATACCTGTGTAAATGATTTATGACAATCATGTCCTCGTAGCACAAGAAATGGCGCTATAAATCAGACTACACTCAATTGGTCATTAATCATCCATCGTTTAAATGACCTCGATTAGGGATAATTTTCGATTATAATATTCAACGTTCACTTAATAGGTGTTTCCTTACCAAGACTGGTCTTGATACCCTATTTTGAATATTCCAAGAATCGAATGGACTCATTATTTAATCCTAAACCATAATTAAATAGCAAATGGAGTGATAAAATATAGCATGAAATTTATATTACTCCAAAACTTGAATGATTTTTTTTAGTGTCTTACAAAAAATGTTCAAAATTTAACTAAAACACTAAACAAGGAAATCAAAGCCAGTCTCCTAAATGCCTGATTCCCATTGCCTTAACGTGCTTGTTGTGCTTCACTTGAGGCAAAGGTTTAGTAAGTGGATCGGCTACATTGTCATCCGTTCCAACTTTGCAAATTCTAATTTCACCTTCTGATTTCCATTCTCGAATCATGTGAAACCTCCATTTGACATGTTTGACTTTCTGATGTTCCCTTGGCTCTCTAGCCTAAGCAATAGCTCCATTATTGTCACAATAGAGGGCTATTGGACCCTTTATGGAGGGTACAACATCAAGTTCACCAATGAACTTACGAATCCAAATAGCCTCCTTTGCCGCTTCAGCAGCTGCTAAGTACTCGGCTTCAGTTGTAGAATCTACAGCTGTACTCTGCTTGGCACTCTTCCAACTAAACGCTCCTCCATTCAGATAGAACACATATCCAGATTGCGATTTAAAATCGTCTTTTTCTGTCTGGAAGCTTGCGTCGGTATAACCTTCAACAACTAATTCCTATAAACCACCATACACCAGGAATTTATCCTTGTTCCTTTTCAGGTACTTTAGGATATTCTTGGTCGCAGTCTAATGGGCCTCTCCTAGATCTGATTGATAACGACTCGTAGCACTCGAGGCATACGATACACCTGGCCTAGTACATATCATGGCATACATGATCGATCCAATAAGTGAAGCATATGGAATCAGATTCATTCTTTCCCGCTCATTAGGTGTATGTAGACACTACTTCTTGCTAAGGGTTATGCCATGTGACATTGGCAGGTGACCTCTCTTGGCCTCCTCCATGCTAAATCGAGCAAATACCTTATCAATATAAGTACTTTGACTCAATCCAATCATCCTTTTTGATCTATCCCTATAGATCTTGATGCCTAGTATGTACTGAGCCTCTCCTAAGTCTTTCATTGAGAAGCATTTTCCAAGCCAGGCCTTTACAGACTCTAACAACGGAAATCTGTTTCCAATGAGCAATATGTCATCGACATATAAGACTAAGAAGGCAATGTCACTCCCACTGACCTTCTTGTAACCACAAGATTCATCTAGATTCTTGATAAAACCAAACTTCTCGATGGCTTCATCGAATCACAGATTCCAACTTCTGCTAGCTTGCTTTAGTACATAAATGGACTTCTTAAGCTTACAAACCTTCCCAGCATTGTTTTGGTCGAAAAAACCTTCAAGTTGTGTCATGTACACAGTTTCTTCCAAAATACCATTTAAGAAGGCGGTTTTGACATCCATCTGCCATATTTCATAATTGTAATATGCAGCAATTGCTAGGAGGATCCGAACGGATTTAAGCATTGCGACTGGTGAAAAGGTTTCATCGTAATCAATACCATGAACTTGTCTGTAACCTTTTGCAACCAATCTAGCTTTGTAAATGAATACATTTTTATCCGATAGGCGTATAACCTTCGGGTAAGTCAACCAAGTCCCAAACTTGATTTTCAAACATGGAATCCATTTTAGATCTCATGGCCTCATGCCATTTAGCAGAGTCGGTGCTTACCATCGCTTGCTTGTAGGTTGCCGGTTCATCTCCATCCATAATCAAGATGTCCTCTAGGATCTCGGTTAATGCTAAACCAAGATATCTATGAGGTTGAGATCTCGGCCTCTGAGACCAACGTAGGGTAATGGATTGAGCATTTGCATTGTCAGTTTGACATTGCACATTTTGATCATTTTGACCTGCGTCAACAGATGTTGTTTGTGCACTTTGACTGTCATTCTGATTTTGTTGCTCATCCTCACGAACTTCGTCGAGTTCGATTTTCCTCCCACTTGTCATTTTGGAAAGGTGTTCCTTCTCCAAAAAGACACCATCGCGAGCAAAAAACACTATGTTCTCCGATTTGTTGTAGAAGTAATACCCTTTGGTTTCTTTTGGGTAGCCCACAAAGTAAACCTTGCCAGATTTGGGATGAAGTTTGTCAGAAATCAATTTCTTGACATATGCTTCACATCACCATATCTTTAGAAAAGACAACCTTGGAGGTTTCTTTGTCCATAATTCATATGGAGTCTTTTCTACAGCTTTTAATGGTGCACGGTTCAGTGTTAGTGTCGCAGTTAGAAGTGCGTGTCCTCAGAAAGAGATAGGAAGATCACTAAGACCCATTGTTGATCGTACCATGTCTAACCAGGTCCGATTTCTTCTTTCGGATACTTCGTTCCATTGTGGAGTTCCTGGAGGTGTCAATTCTGAAAGTATACCCTTTTCTTTCAGATGGTCATCAAATTCTTGGCTCAAGTATTCACCACCTCGATCCGATCGAAGGGCTTTGATTTTCTTGCCAAGCTGATTTTTGACCTTCACTCTGACATTCTTAAAACATTTCAAACGATTCAGATTTATGCGACATTAGGTAGACATAACCATATCTACAATAGTCATCTGTGAAGGTGATAAAATATCGGTGTCCATTTCTTGTGGTGGAGCTCATTGGTCCACATACATCAGGGTGTATTAGACCTAATAAGTCTCCTGCCCTTTCTCCTAGCTTGGAGAATGGCTTCTTAATCATCTTGCCTAATAAACATCCCTCGTAGTTCTCAAATGATTCTAAATCAAAAGAGTCAAGAACACCTTCCTGTAGAAGTCTCTTAATGCTTTTGATGTTAATATGGCCAAGACGACAATGCCACAAGTAAGTTTGGTTTGACTCCATGGTCTTAGCCTTTTTGTTAGTATTATTCACATTATAAACTTGATTGTCTAAATCAAGCACATAAAGACCATTTTCAGAATGTGCAATACCATATAATACATTATCGAGATAAAACGAACATTCATTGTCTTTTACTCGAAATTCAAAACCCTTGGAATCAAACGCCGAAATTGAAATGATGTTTTTGGTAATGTTAGTCACATAATAAACATTATCTATTCCAAAACTAGCCCGGTGGGCAAAGACTAACTGAGAGTTCCTACAGATATGACACTAATTCTGGCTCCATTGCCGACCCGGAGTTCAACCTCTCCCTTCTCTAGCCTTCTAGCGTTCCTTAATCCCTGAGAATTGGAAAAAAGGTGTGAGCCACATCCGGTATCTAATACCCATGATGCTAAGCTAGTGAAGTTAAAGTCTATAACGAATAAACCTGATTTAGAAGTAACGGTTTCGTTCTTCTTATCTTCCTTGAACTTGAGGCAATCTCTCTTCCAATGTCCCTTCTTCTTACAGTAGAAACATTCGGAATCGGATTTAGAAGACGCTACCTTCTTTTCTTTGTTATCATTGGTAGCTTTAGACTTAGGCAAAAAGGTTTTCCTCTTGCCCTTCCCCTTAAAGCCTTTCTTCTTCTTGCCTGAGAATTTGAACGGCTTGCCCTTTTTAATCATGAGCATATCATGCTTCCCCTCATCCTTGAGAATTTGCTCTGCTTTCTTCAACATACCATGAAGCTCGGTGAGGGTTTTCTCCAAGCTGTGCATGTTTAGTTCATCTTGAACTGATCATTACCTTTTTGCAATGAGTGGAGAATGATGTCAATTGGCATCTCGGTTGAATACCCCGCATCAAGCCTTCCCATATTCTCAAACAATCCTATCATTTTGAGTACATGTAGGTTGACTAGCTCTCCTTTCTTGAGCTTGCTCTCAAGGATCTGCCTGTGGGTTTCAAACCTTTCAGTTCGAGCCTGTTCTTGAAATATATCCTTCAGTTCAGAAATGATCTCAAAAGCTGTCTCCTTCTCAAAGAAAGTCTTTTGAAGCTCAAGAGACATTGTGGCCAACATGATGCATTTGACATCTCGATTGGCACTTTGCCATCGATTTAGGGCAGCCTGAGTCACCTCCTCATTAGGAGCCTCGGGCATTTCCTCATCAAGGACATATTCCTTTTTCTCTTGCATGAGAACAATTCGCAAATTCCTTTGCCAATCAAGAAAATTTGGCCCACTCAACTTCTCCTTGTCGAGAATTGAGCGTAACAAGAATTGGTTGTTTGAGTTATTTGAAGACATGAATCTACAATTGAAAGAATTTGAAATTAAAAACCATTCATGATATTTAAATAAGATTGAATTCATGCATTTTTAATCAAACTTATTTAAAACGTCTTATTCACACATTTAAAATTGTCCCCAATTTGATGAGAATAAGTCGATTCCAAGATCCGAAGAAACAAAGAGTGGTTAAGCATGCTTTGGCTTGTCTTAACACTCAATCACCTAAGGTAAGCAACGCTTTGCTAATGGCTCCAAGCCACTCTTGGTTGAATAAATCGTCACATCTAATGTTCTCTCAACAATTTATTCACTTTGCCACGACATGTTAGGACTCCATCACTCATATCGTTGACTACAACAAAAACCAACTTGCATACCCGGTATGCCTTACGCTCCTAGGAGAGGTAGTGATGCCTCGCTTTGGCGTAGCCCACCACTACCCTCGTTCGGTTGGTAAGTGTTGTTTTGGAATGGCAAGTTTTACTCAATATTTAGGGACCTAGGGTTTCTATGTTGGTTGATTTAAGTGAACTTAATTAATCATCACAACATTCGAAATCCTAAACATGCATCTAACATATAATTCATATATATATATATATATATATATATATATATATATATATATATATATCGAAAAACATAAATATAAATGCATTTGGCAACTAGCATGACCCCTTGAGATAAATATAAATGCAAAAACATAAATATAAATGCATTTGGCAACTAGCATGACCCCTTGAGATCTTCAAAAGGTCTTCATTTGCAACTTCATGGCTACGTCTTCGAAGAACCTCCATCTTCAAGACTAGACCATAATTAAATGCAACTACTAGTATATACGATTAGGACTAATATAAATATTAAGGTACAAAAATACTCAACGGTTCGCAGATCGTATTTAGATTTACAAAAATACATCACGGATCACAGTCCGTATTTTCTATCCTAATCGGGCCCCACTAGTTGCCATTTCATAAAACCTGTGAGAGAATATACATTCCATTCATCCATTCACTATTTGTGAATGGCCCATGCATTTTACAACGATAAACAAGTAACAATGCATAAACACGCGTGAACTAGTAACTAATCTAGGTGGTTAATCCAATTAACACGCCTAATTAAAACTAGTCAAAGTTGTTTAAACCGGGTATGTAAATAAGCGCAATAAACATTTGAAGCTCCCACTAAATTCCACATCCAACTTAATTAATCCAATTAATTAAGCCGGAAAAACCAAAAATTTCTCAAAATAAATTTTGCCAATGCCACTCAAAACTGAGGCCTAGCCTCCAAAATTTATTAAAATAATTAAAACAAATTAGATTAATAAAATAATTAAAACGACAATTTAAGCAAAAAATTACGTAGTCCAAAATGTCTAAGTGCCTAGCACTAAGACATGGAGTGCTCACATTTCGCACAACCGTTTGATGCTCAATGAACGTGGGAGTGGGCCTGATGTCACTAAGCGTTACACCGCCCACATCAGCGAACTTTCACACATCAATAACGTGGCCCTTGATGGCCATGTTGTACGAACTCATTGCACTACATTGCTTGGCAAGCAACGTCTACGCATATCCCTAATTACACGACGCATGCACCAAGTCCCAAGCCATGCACCAATGTGCTCTTGCTTGCACCAGCTGCGGCCAGCCAAGCAAGGCAGCATGCACAGCGCGCACAGCACCATGCTGCTGTTGCGCCGTGCTGCTGCTTGGTGCTTGCTGGCGCGCCATGCTGCTGGCAGCAAGCAGCAGCCACGATTAGGCTTGCGTGCAAGCACGGGAAACCATCCTTGGCTGCCACATGCGGGCTGCTATGCAGCTCGGCTAGCCAAGTAATGTTCTTACCACGTTTTGCGTGCCATAGCCTCGGGATTTTGATCCCAATTTTGCGTGACATAATTATTAATTCTAAATCAATTTTAGAACTAATTCATTTGAGCAAAAATAAAACTATTTAAACAAGTCTAACTTAAATAATATTTTCAAAGTGCATGTAACCAAAATAATTCCAAAGAACCATTCTTTAATTAAATTGGTTTAACTTGGTGCAACAAAAATAAGAGGGCAATTACTCACTATTAATTTAAATTAATCTTGAGTTTTTGACAAAATCAGAGGGAGTCGGAAAAATGAACATAAGTTCAATAAAGATTCCAACTTTAATACTTGTGAATCCTTGAAAAATTATATCTTCCAATATGAAGATAAACAATTTTCTATCACAAAGATTCAAACTTTATGATTCCAATCAACTAAAAAATGATTAAATCAACAAAGTTTAACAAAAATTCATGGAATTTAGTAATATAAAGTTTCAATCACTTAACATAATTAAAGATTGAATCTTTAATACTTGGAAGCCTCAAAGAACAACAATTTCACGCTTAATGCAATTAGTTTGCAATTATGTAAAAAAATAAAACCAAGCTTTCAAGCACAAATTACTACCAAGTAATCATGCCTAGAGAGGTTTAAAATTGCATATAAAATATGTATTGAACTAATTACATAACCACCATAAATATGCAATTAATTTTCAAGGTTAGAAAGACTTAAAATTTTTCGTAAAAACGAAAAACCCTCAAAAATTGCATTTCTGGTCGTCTTTTGGCTAAAAACCATTCCCTTGAAGAACAAAACCATTTCCAGAACACATTTTCCACCAAAAATTCACTATTTTTGGGTCAAAATCTGGGTTCGGGGCTGAAGATAGCTTAAATACGAGGTTAGTATAAATAAAACGATCTACTAATTTAATTAGCACTTCAAGACCAGAAAATTAAGCCATAAAAAATACCTTGAAAAAATATTATGATTTTAAAAATAAACGAGCGTGGCTCCGATACCGCTGTTGGAGTTTGGTAAGTCCAACTTACCGCGGAAACAACCCCGACCCAAAGAACCACTCGCAATTAATAAAACCATAAAGCATAAATAAATTAATCACAAGATTAAGATAAGATGATTACCTTTGGAGCATGCTTCGCCCAAACGAAATGGGCTCTTACTTCAAAAGCAAGCCTCGAAAATACGACGGCCTCCTACGATAGTCCGCCCACAACCCGACCACCGAAAATGGTCCAATGCCTTGGAGTTAGCAAGGCCCGACCAAAAACCCGAGTGATTAATGAGTTCAAAGGTTTTCACAATGGTGATGCCTTTTTTAACTCTCACTCAAGTGATTTTCCCAATACCCCAACTTGGGTATTTATAGGGAAAATAAGAGAATGAAAAGCTCTCCCATCAATGTGGGAGAATTTTATTTTTCCATTTTATTTTAAAGCTAAAATAAAATTAATAATCAAACTAGTAATAAATCAACAAGTTGCAAGGTCATGTGAGAGGTTAGGTGAGGACCATTTGGAGGAGGGGGGACCAAACTTGCTCCCCACTCCCTCTCCAAAAACCAGCCAAAACACCCTTTCAATGTAACACCCCCGATTTACGAGCCAATAATAAATAAGAAATAAAGGAAAAATAGACAACCTTTAAATAAAATTGCGGAAGCATACACTTAAATCGGAGGTATTACCGCCACACTCAACAACTTGTCGAGTGTTAAGGCTTATAAAATCCCAATAATTACAACCCAATAAACTAGGTGAGCTATTTATACAACTTTATAAACTCATGACATCACACTAATCGAAACACTTGAGCTCCTTTAGCTACGACCACTTGATCAACCTGCTTAGAAAATCTTAACTGCTCACCATTAAGGACAAATTCCAAAATAGATCGTCGCAGGGCCACATAAGAAAAAGACATGGCCGCAAATACAAATAGCACAATAAAACAACACACACGTCAGCAAAAAGCTGAGTAATCACCACATATTAGAATATAGAGTATAATATAATAATTAATATTACTAGATCAATTAAACAATGTAGTTCGAAACTACATTACACATTGTACTCTGAAAATAACCTTTAACAACACAACCTCGAATAATAATTCGAACCTTTACTCAATCAACTCATATAACCCATAAGTCTGCCATGCTCGTTGTTCTATACCTAGCCTTGGACATGGGTAATTCGAATAAAACTAACAAGTATAAAAACTTGAATACTCCCAATAACTAGAAAACACCTTGAACCAGACCACATACGGGTCAATTTCCGCTGTAGGGGACCATAGAAAAATAAATGTTAAAGATTGTACCTCATTCTTAACTCATGATCATTATCTCATTACCAACATGCAAAGAACTAAGGTCTATAACGCCGAGCCTCAAACCAATAACAAAATAATAATTCTCAACCTTTTGATCTCACACATTGATCAAATAACCATTCACAAATTAATAAATAATATCTCAATATTGGCACAGGTTCCCAATTCATATATGACGACATATTCGGTTTATAAATATCTCAACTCTTATTAGGCTAATACTAGTACCCAAAATTAATTAATTATCAACCCAAAGTAATACTCTGCATTAATAATCCTAAAACCTCAAGAACAATACTCCCTATAGCAATTGTTTCGGGGGTTTTTGTCCCTCGGGAGAGTTACAACACTGAAACTGGATCCAACTGAAGATGCCTGTACCTGCAAAGCAAACGGACCGCCGGATGGTCGGTGGTCCGCCTCCGAAGACTAAGTCAGTAAATATTCGGAGATAAAATGTGCGGAAGTAAAGTTATCTGCTTGGATTCCAAGCTCAGGTAAAGTGCTGTGTGTTCCCTGAAAACGACAGCTCTGTGGTAAGTGACGTATTGTCTCGTATTGTGTGTCAAAAATTCTCTCTTTTTTCGTCTCTCGTCATAAATGACGTAATGTCCCTATTTATAGAGTAGAGTGTGTCCTCCTAGGATCTCGTGACCTAGGAGTTAGGTCACGCCGTTTTGCGGCGCCTTGGGATTTGGGCCTTAGAAGGCCGCCATCCCAGGGCCAATACCTGAGTGACACGTGTCTCTGTGCCCAAAAGGATTCTGAAGCACCTTTTGGGTGACACGTGTCGCCGACTAAAGGGTCCCTGCTGGACCTTCAGTCCACGTAGGACGGAGAAGAGTCCTCCCTCCACGTGTCATCATTCCGTAGGTCCAAATGGCACCTACATGGAGGACACGTGGCACTTTCTGATTGGGCCACTTGGCCGGGTATAAAATACCCAAATCATTTGCCCCTCACAGGGGACACGTGCATTGCACGCGACTCCTGTGACAGGTGTCAGTATCTGAGTGGTCAGATTCAAAAATTACTGGAGGGAAAAATTAGGGTTTTTACCCCCCTATAAATAGTAAGGTTTGACCCCCCTCTTGGATTCACACCTTGGCGAATCTCTGGAGAATCTTGGACTTTTTGACTTAAAGAATCTCAAAATTCCCTAAGCGTTTTTCAAGCATCCGACACTCGGCTACCAGTTCGACTGTTCTTTAGTCAACCAGGCGTCTTTCTCCCTTCTTCTAAAGGTAACGCCTGTATTTTCTTTTTACTCTTCATTTTTTCTTTGTTTTCGAAAAAATGGTTCCCCAATTGCATGCGGCACGGCGTAGGATAGTGATCAGCCGGTCACCGGGGACGGCTGAATCTAGAACTAGCAGTGCCGAATGCTTGGCCAAAGACCCTGCTTTGCGAACTTCTCCGAATCCGACCGTTTCCGTGTCTGTGCAGGACACTATGGCCAGAATCAAAAGAACAGCAAGGCAGTGTAGCTCCGATGGAGTTTTCTACCATTCGGATGGGTCGACTGTTTTTTTTTACGGCTCAATAAGAGTGCCTCGAAGTGAGCTGTCGGAACACCCTGACAGCCCCTCCTATCTTCCTCCTACCCCCACTTATTACCATTCGCCCACATCCAGTGGAACTCCCAGTGATGGAATCCTGAGGGAGGCGGATGAAGAATATCAACCCGGGCCTTCTGGACAGGCGCCGGAAGAGAGTCTAGGGGAGGACCCCGCTGGCACCAGTCGGCGGTCCCCTAGCTCTGATGAGAGTTCTGATGACGAGTCGGCCTCGTCATCTTCTTCGGAGAATGCCTCCGTAACTTCAGAGGAGGCTAGATCAAACATAGATTCTGCCAGAGAGTCCCTGGCAGTGGATAGGGGGGAAAGCTGGGCCGAGCCGAGTGCATCCAGGCGCTTGGCGCCAGGCAGGCGGAGCGCCATGGCATCCGGCCTTGCCAATTTTAGGCGCAAGGTCGTCCTAGGCTATGGCTACTCTTTGTCGGTCCCTAACGAGGGCGACACCATAACCTGGCCGAGCCTGGCCAGCTATCAAGACAAAGCTTTCGGCTGCTATGAAGCGGCCTTCCAGGCTGGCCTCCACTTCCCTCTCCATCCGGCCGTGGAGAGGATCTTGGACGGATACCAACTGGGTATCTGGCAACTTGTACCCAACTCCTGGATCAATATTCTGGGGTACGTTGCCGCCTGTGAGATGCTGCAGGTGGAGGCGAGCTTTGAAGCGTTCGCCCACATGCACTATCTGAGCAGGGCGCCTGCTAGGGGCGGTGAAGGCTGGTACACCTTGACCACTTGCAAGGGGTACATGATGGCTGTTGGCAAAGAGAACAAGTGGAAAGACTTGAGGACTAAGCTTTACATAGTCAAGTCTGCCGACAGCCGCCTGAACCAAAAGTATAACAGGTGGAATAAGGATCCACCTCTCCTAGCAGGCAGGAGCGCATTGCCGCCTATTCCCAGGCGGGCAAAGGAGGAGATCATGGACGCGGGGTTGTTTACCGTGTCCGTGTGGACGAATGATGAGGGGGACAAGGAGGTCACCCCTCAATGCTATCTCCCTTTGTACAAGTGGTTTGAAGAAGGGACATTCTTAGCCGCCTGTGGGCTAAGTTCTGAGATGCCGAGAGGTAGTCGGCCGTCTGTTTTATATGCCATTTACCTTTGCTTTTCAGTACTTGTTTAATGATGCTAATCACTTGTTCATTTTTGCAGACAAAGCAATGGAAAAGCTCTCGGCCACAAGGAAGCCGGCTGTATCTGCTGCTCGATACAGGTCGAATGTCCTAAACAGGGCAGAAGTAACCACTCACACCAAAGTGGACGAGCAGAAAACTGGCGGCACCTCCAAGGTAGAAAATTGTTATTCATTTCTGACCAATATTAAATTTGCCCGAATGATTTTTAACGAGCGTTTAACTGGTGTTGATGTAGGGTGCGCCTTCCAAATCTCCTTCAAAACCATCCGACCCTAAAATCCAAAAGACTAGGGCGGGTGATGTGAGCGCATCCGGCAAGGGCGGCCGGAAGCACATTGCTCATAGGCCCAAGAAGGGCCCAGACGCCTCTTCTCTCGAAGCTGAAAAGGAGATCAGCAAACCGGATGCCCAGAGGGCATCGAAGGGTGGCTTTAAGCAACCCACCACTGCTGTCGGCTCAGCAGGAGAGAAGAGGAGCCTAGGGAGAGAGGAGGAACAGAAGGACGACGGTAAAATCCATTCGCCTTTATTGTTCTTTCATTTAGAGGTGCTTGAGTTATTTTTTCTAACTTTCTCTCCTTCTCAGTTCCTGTGCAGAGGCCGACTGTTGTCCAGATGGCCAAGTCCATGCTGAGGGCGGTTGATCCTGACGACAAGGCGTCTGTCAGAGGAGTCGGCACCCTTGACTTGGATGGCATCTTGGGGAACCTCTGCGAGGTTTGAGTTTTAGCTCAAGCAATTTTTTTATTAAACATTATTGCTTTTTCCGCCTGGTTTTAATCATTCGGCTCTTTTGCAGGCCATGCTGCGCGTCCATGGGCTTAGGCAACCCCTCAAGGAGAAATCCAAAGAGGTAACAGTCGCTAAAGCTCGGGCCGAGTCTGCCTTGGATCGAGCTCAATTTGATATTGCTCAGAATGAGTATCTGACGCTTGATATGATGTATTCGCAGGCGGAAGCCAATATGCAGGTGAAGAAGGACCTGGATTCGGCCCGCCTGCGCATCACTTCCCTTAAGAAAGAGATTACAACTCTTAAGGAGAAGCTCGAGCCTCTTCAAGATGCCAAAGAAGAGGCCGAGAGAGCCAAGCAGAAGGTGGGCCGCCTGGAGCAGCGCCTCAGCAACCAGGAGCATCAGCTGAAGTCCAAGTTTGAGTCCGTGGCTGATCAAGAGAGAGAGGATCTTGTTAAGCAAATGATGAGCGATTATGAAGCCATCATGCGGGACACTTGGGCGGTTGTACAGCCGGATTCGGACTATCAGATTTGGAAATCCAAATTTGACGAAGCCAGCAAAGCGTTCGACGCTCGCCTTATTGAAGAGGCTGAGAATGCTGAGGCCGAGGAAAGTTCTGGGTGCGACTCTTCTGGGGAGTCGTCCTCTGGTGGCGAGGAGGAGGATCAGGCGGAGGAGCCAGAGAAAAAGGAGGAAGAGCAGCCGAAGGACGACAAGCCGGCTGCCACTGAAGAGGCTCTCCCCTGATCACTTAAGCTTTGTATCTTTACCGACCGAGGGGTCGGGTAATTTGACAATCTTTCTGGCTTTGCCAGATAACACTCTTAACCAATCGTCTGGTGACGATTGGTCTTTTTTAATTTAAATCCTTCGGCTATTTGGCTGAAGTTATCCATATTGTTGTTGTCCTTTGCATTTTGAATTTTTCATTGCATGTTTTTGGCTAAGTATTATAACCTGTATACCATGCGAATGTTCTTGCCCCTGGACGGATGTCGGGTGGTTTCGGTTTATTGGATTGATTGACTTAGAAATTTTTGATTCTTAGAAGAGTATGCATGGTTTCTAAGTCAATCAATCACTATGGTGATTGCCCCAAACCACGCGGCAGACGTCCATCCAGAATTGGCAAACATAAGTGTTCATTCGGCCATTGGCTCGAACTAACTCAAATTTTCAACTTAGCTAATTTGCCAAGGGTAAACCTCCGCTTTTTCTGCCCCATAAGCAAAAACAAGCGCCTCCGGCCATAGGCCTCTTTGAGATAAAATGCTAAGTTTGTAACTTAACCAATTTTCTTTAAAAATAATTGTCCGCCTGTCTTGCCCCATAGGCAAGGATCAGACGTCATCCGGCCAATAGCCTCAATAATTGCTAAGTAGTTAACTTAACTTGTACAAAATATTCCGCCTGTTTTGCCCCTGAGCAATAACAGGCGCATCCGGCTTTATGCCTCAATTAGCCTCTACTCATGAAACAGTGACAACTGCGTTAAATAGAAAATTCAGGTCTTTTAGATTTCACTTTCGATTAAAACAAACGACTGCGAATGCTGCCTTAGCATTCGGTAGGGCCGCTTGATATGTTCGTAGAGCAATGTGCCACCCAAATGGGAGATGCTTCTCCTCGACGAATTCGCCCAAATGGACGTCGCCGGTTATCTGACTCATGTTGGAGCAGACGGTCATGCTCATGTTGGAGCAGACTGTGACCATGTGGTCTCTTTTTGTTTATTAACATCCGGCCATAGGCCTCATCATGTTTTTATCTGGCCTTAGGCCTCTTAAATGATCAAGTAAATATTCATCAAGTGTTGGTGTATACTTGATGAATTTCGTAGGGACGACTGTTCTAAAACAATCGGTTCCTTCAGAGGGATTGGGGCGTCTGCTGTTGGGACAGACGTTTTCCAGACATATTGGCCGTCTGTATTTGATACAGGCGGCACTTAAAAAACTTAAATAAAAAGACAAGTTGGGAAATGAAGGCATATTCTCATTAACTATACGTGAGATTTACAAAATTGAGGTCTTTACATTCGTACTTAGAAGTAGTACTTTTTCAAGTTGTCTACATTCCAAGTTCTGGGCAGCTGCCTGCCGTCTGGTTCTTCCAGGCGGTAGGTGCCGTCTCTTATCTCCTCATAAATTCGATAGGGGCCTTCCCAATTTGGGGTTAGCTTTCCCTGTTCATTCGCCCTACCGACTGCCTCCATTTTCCGTAGCACAAAGTCCCCCACTTTGAGAGGACGCTTGTGTACTCTTTTGTTATAAGCCCGAGTCATTCTCAGACGGTATATCTCATGACGCAAGGCAGCATTGCCCCTGCGTTCTGGAAGTGAGTCCAATGCTAGGCGCATGGCCTCCCAATTTGCCTCTTCATCATACAACATGATTCGAAGGGTAGGCTCATAGTGCTCGATGGGCAGAACAGCTTCTGCACCATACGCCATTAGCAACGGGGTTTCTCCCGTTGCCCCTTTAGCAGTCGTTCTGATGGACCAAAGGACGTGTGGTAATTCATCCGCCCAAAGGCCACCAGCCCGCTCAATCTTCTTTTTAATCCCGTCTGAGATTAACTGGCCGTTTGCTTGCGGCCGGCCGACTGATGCGAAAAAGCTTGAGACCCCCTGATCTCCCAGCCAAGTCTTGAGTTGGGGCGTCTCAAATTGAGGACCATTGTCAAAAACCATAGACATAGGTACCCCGAAACGAGTGATTATGTTCCTCCAGATAAAGGAAATGACGTCTTTAGTCTTGATGTTTTTGACTGCCTCAGCCTCTACCCACTTGGTAAAGTAATCCACAGCCACCAATATATAGCGCTTGCCGCCTGGTGCAGTTGTATATGGCCCCAGAATGTCCATGCCCCATTTGGCAAAGGGTATTGGGCTGTGGATGGCCGTCAGGTTTGTAGCCGGACGATGGATGAGCTTGCCAAACTTTTGGCACTTGTCACATTTTTTCACCATTTCCATGGCATCCGACTCCAGAGTTGGCCAAAAGTAAAGCCGCCTGGCCTTGGCCGCGAGGGATCTGCCGCCTATATGGGAGGCGCAGAATCCCGAATGCAACTCTTCGAGAACTTCCTTCCCCTTTTCAGGGGTAACACACTTCAACAGGGGTTTCAAAAAGCCAGCCCTGAAGAGCTCTCCTTGCCGCAACTTAAAGTTAGCTGCTCGTTTTTTAAGAACAGCCGCCTCCCGTGGTGAGTCAGGGAGCGTGCCGTCTGCAAGGTAGGTCCGGATGCTGTCCATCCAAGTTGAGCTTCGGTCAAGGATTCCAATGGGGTCTTCCTCAGATATACTTCTTTTTTCCATGACCTCCCAAAAGACTGACCGAGGCGTTTCACAGGAGGCGGATGACGCCAGTTTGGACAGAGCATCCGCCTGATTGTTTGAAGACCTGGGCACTTGAGTTAGATGAAATTCTTCAAGTGACCCAACTTCACTCTTGACCGCCTGCAAATATTTTATCATGGCCGGATGAGTGGCCTCGGAGATCAGCAAGGTGATCCGCCTGCTGTTTGGATTTGACTATCATATCATCAATGTACGCCTCTACATTCCTTCCGATTTGGTTAACGAAGACAGTATTAATCATTCGTTGAAAGGTAGCAGGCGCATTCTTCAAACCAAACGGCATCACCGTATAACAGAACAAACCTTGATCAGTGACGAATGCCGTCTTTTCTTGATCTTTTTTCCAGAGGGGGATCTGATGGAAACCTGAATAGGCGTCCATGAAACTCATCAGGGCATGTCCGGCTGTTGAGTCGACCAGACTGTCGATCTTAGGCAATGGATAGCTATCCTTTGGACAGGCCTTGTTGAGGTCCGTGTAATCAACACACATCCGCCAGGTTCCATTCGGCTTTTTTACTAACACAACGTTAGCTACCCACTCAGGGAAGTTGCACGGCCGGATGAACTTGGCATCTAACAACTTTTTTACTTCGGCAGCTGCCGCCTGACTTCTTTCTTCGCCGTGGTTTCTTTTCTTTTGCCGGATGGGCTTCTTTTTAGGATCCACGGCGAGTTTGTGGACAGCGAGATCCGGGCTGATGCCTGGCATCTCTTCCACATCAAAGGCAAAGATGTCTTTGAAATCCTTGAGCAGCTGGTGAAGGTTTTCCCCCAACTTTGCAAAGGCAATCGTCCCCACCTTAACAGTTCGCTCTGGACGGCTATCATCCAGAGGGATATCAATGTGCTCTCCAGTAGGCTGGGGACGAAGATCATCCGGCCTTTCCCCGGTCAGTGATTGCTATTGCTTTTCTTTTTTGACCTCCACCAGCTGATCAGTCTTTCTTTTTTGACATCGTCAAGGTCAATCATTTGCTTGCCCCGGCCGGATGCTGCGGCCGCAGGCTTGACGTCCGAGAGATAACACTCTCGAGCCGTCTTTTGGTCCCCATTAAGGGAACCAACTGTTCCATCATCCTTCTCATACTTGAGTAGCATGAGAGCAGGGATGATGACGGCCTTACACTCATTAAGAGTGGGTCGGCCAAAGATGAGGTTGTAAGCCGTGAGCTCTTCAACCACTAGGAGATGGATGGTCATGTGTCGACCGTCTCCCCTGCTTCCCAAGCGGACAGGTAGGTCGATTCGTCCGACTGGGTGCACAAGTCCTCCTCCAAACCCAACTAAGGTGTGGGTGACCTCCATCATGCTATCCGGTTTGTACTTGAGATTGGACAAGCATTTGAGGCTGATGAGGTCAGAGGAACTTCCTGTATCAATCAGAATTCGGCCAACCAGCTGGTTGGCGACTTTACATTCAATGACAACAGGGTCATCATGCGGCCGACGGACTTTGCCTCTGTCCTGTTCGGTGATGACAACTTTAGGGAAGGTGGATGTGCTAGATGTATCCCCCTCCTCAACAGAATTGACCATCTTTCTTAGATGGTCCTTGGTACCCCGAATGGTCGGGCCACCACCGGCAAATCCGCCTGCTATCGTGTACACCGGTTCTTCATCAGTTTCGGCACTCACAGCAGGCTGGGGAGTCTTTTTCTTGGACTGCCCCAGATTTGCTTTTGAAGTCACTTTGGACTTCACATAGGACTTAAGCTGTCCTTTGTCGGCCAGTCGGTCGAGCTCCCGCTTGAGACTAAAGCAGTCGTTCGTGTCATGGCCAACATCCTCATGGAAATGACAATGCTTGTTTTTGTTCCTATTTTCAGCGGAACCTTTCATAGCAGTCGGCTTTTCAAGAGTTAGCCGATCCTTAATTTCCAAAAGGATGGAGCAGCAGTCCTTGTGAAATTCGTACCTTGGGACGTACGGTTTCCACTCTTTTTTCTTCTTCTGGGCCGGTTGATCAGAGTTATCAATGGCCCAGACTTGCTTTTTCTTTTTGCTCTCTTCTGGCTTAGGAGCCGGCTGAGCAGACCGAGTCTCTTTCTGCCGGTCGGACTTCTTATGGTCCGACTGCTTATTGGAGGAGCAGAGTTCGGTCGCCTGTATGTAGGCTTCCGCCTCTCGCAAGGCTCCTTGCAGAGTAAAGACTTGTTTGCGGACGAGTTCGTACTTAAAAGTAGACCCGTCCTTCAGACCCTTAAAGAAGTCTGTGAAGGCGACCTCATCAGACAGCCCATGAATCTGGATTCGGACCAGATTGAACCGCCTGACGTAGGATCGCAAACCTTCTCTATCTCCCTGCTGTACATTGCCCAAGTCAAGACTTGTCTTTTTGGCAGGGATGTTCATAGAGAAGTTTGATGCAAACAAGAACGCAAGCGTCTTGAAGCTATTTATGCAGCCAGCCGGCAGGTTGCCAAACCACTGCTGGGCTATGCCCTTCAGGGTGGCTGGAAAGCAACGACACCATGCGGCATCATCCAACCCTTGTAAATACATGAGGTGGGTGTATGCTAGCAGGTGGTCTTCTGGGTTGGAGGTCCCGTCATAGGCTCCAACCAGAATGTTTTTAACTTTGGCCGGCTGTACGGCTTCAGTTATTTCCCTGGAGAAAGCAGAGGGTTGATTTCCAAGGTGTTGCAGCCTAAGCTGCCAGTCCATCGGCTGATAGCCGTATGCCACCTGTCCTCCATAGAGGGTAGGTTGCATGTAAGGTACAACTGGCGCCTGGTACAATGGCTGTGCCATGTACTGGGCGGGCTGAATCACATGTGGCCCAGACTGAACCCTTTGGCTGCTTGCTGGGGTCTCATGTACAGACTGGGAACACCTCACAGAGGTATTCCGAAAGCTATCATGATAAGTCGACGTTGAAGCCGACTCTGATTGCTGGGTTCTCCTCTCCTCAATGTATTGCCGAGCGTCAGAGAACGTTTTTTTGCTACCATCCGGCTGTATGTGCCGGATGGGTTTTCTTGCGCCCATTTCTGGGAAACGGAGCCGATTAAGGTCAAATTGGGGCCTGGCCTTCTCCTTAGGAGCAGGATGAGGAGTCGGCTGACGGTCCCTGACCGACTTCTGTTTGCCAGCTTGGGCTGGCTTCTTGGCCGACTGCTCCTTTCTAGGAGTAGGCGACTTCTTTGAGGCGAGCTGCTTGATTTCACCCCTGAGGCTGCTCAGGAGTGACATTAGCTCATCCCGAGTGACGGGAGTTGATCCTGCCGCCTGGGAAGGATCAACCGGCCGCCCCGAAGGCTTCTTTGGCTGGCCAGCAGTTCTGCTTGGTCCTGCCTGAACATGGGGACGCTCTCGTCGTTCCTTACTGCGGATGCGTTTAGAGATGAGGGATCCATTTGGATCCACATAGGTTTCGACATCAGCGTCGTCACCTGAGTCATGGTCCGTTTGGACCAGTACATCATTTGGAGGCCGAATGGTCTCCGAATTTGGTACAAGCTCTTGTGAAGCCATTTCAGAGGTACTCTCCCCACAGACGGTGCCAAATGTTTCGGGGGTTTTTGTCCCTCGGGAGAGTTACAACACTGAAACTGGATCCAACTGAAGATGCCTGTACCTACAAAGCAAACGGACCGCCGGATGGTCGGTGGTCTGCCTCCGAAGACTAAGTCAGTAAATATTCGGAGATAAAATGTGCGGAAGTAAAGTTATCTGCTTGGATTCCAAGCTCAGGTAAAGTGCTGTGTGTTCCCTGAAAACGACAGCTCTGTGGTAAGTGACGTATTGTCTCGTATTGTGTGTCAAAAATTCTCTCTTTTTTCGTCTCTCGTCATAAATGACGTAATGTCCCTATTTATAGAGTAGAGTGTGTCCTCCTAGGATCTCGTGACCTAGGAGTTAGGTCACGCCGTTTTGCGGCGCCTTGGGATTTGGGCCTTAGAAGGCCGCCATCCCAGGGCCAATACCTGAGTGACACGTGTCTCTGTGCCCAAAAGGATTCTGAAGCACCTTTTGGGTGACACGTGTCGCCGACTAAAGGGTCCCTGCTGGACCTTCAGTCCACGTAGGACGGAGAAGAGTCCTCCCTCCACGTGTCATCATTCCGTAGGTCCAAATGGCACCTACATGGAGGACACGTGGCACTTTCTGATTGGGCCACTTGGCCGGGTATAAAATACCCAAATCAGCAATAACATTAAAAACCCTAGAAAAATAACACAATCAATCAATATAACAATAATAGCAAGACAATTAAATCAGATCATATCATAAAATTATATACGTCAATCATATATATATACACTCAAGCATATGAATTCCAATTATACAATAATAATATAAAGTAATAATTATACAAACAATTCTAAAATAAACCTGTGTGATTACCTTACGCAAAATTAGGCAAGACACTCCACCTTCACATTCAGCAATTCACGCACAAAACTAGCTAGTTGATTTTGATCATTAACAGATCATTGACCGAACATCATGGCAGCATAAAAAAAATAGATACAAAGGCTTACATAATAAAAGTTTGATGGAGGATCATGATAATAGTAGAAGGCCTAAAAGAATTATTAAGAGAATTATATTGCTTACTTGATAATGGGGCTTGAGGTTTGCTTGTTCCAACGCAGAGGAACAAAACGACAAAAGGGATGGAAAAAAAAAATGAAGCAATATAACATTTGTAATAGTTAGGGTTTAAAATATATAGTTAATATAGATTAAATAAGAGTCCTATTAAAATAGGGTTTTAAACCTTTGCGAACTCTAAAATAAAAATATGAGATTAGGAAAGTTATTTAATAAATAAAAATAAACTATATATATATATATATATATATATATATTCTTATAAAATATAATATAAAATCATAAAATATTCGGGTATTACAATCTACACTCCTTAAAACAAGTTTCGTCCCCGAAACTTAAAAAAAAAAATTTAGGGTATTACAATCTACCCTCTTTAAAAGAAGTTTCGTCCTCGAAACTTAAAATAGAAAAATTTTAGGGTATTACAATTTACCCTCCTTAAAACAAGTTTCGTCCCGAAACTTAAAATAAAAAAAATAACATACTTGTAAATTTGAGAGAAAGTAAAAATTAAGAAACCGAAAATTTTCTTTATAAAAATATAGATAGGATACTAAAATGTTAGGGTATTACATACTATCCCCCTTAAAAAAGGAGTTCGTCCCCGAACTAAATCTAGTCACATAAAAAAAATGCTTAATAAACAAGAGCAAAAAGAGAAACACTCTTAAAACGGCTTACCTTATGTCAATTTTAATCCTAACTCTTAATTAACAGGTTCATCCTAACCCAAAACACGCTGGGATATGAGGATCCGTGCGTTAATCCCCCTAACGGTTAGGCTCTGAATACCATTTTGTAACACCCCCGATTTACCAGCTAATAATAAATAAGAAATAAAGGAAAAATAGACAAACTTTAAATAAAATTGCGGAAGCATACACTTAAATCGGAGGTATTACCGCCACACTCAACAACCTGTCGAGTGTTAAGGCTTACAAAATCCCAATAATTACAACCCAATAAACTAGGTGAGCTATTTATACAACTTTATAAACTCATGACATCACACTAATCGAAACACTTGAGCTCCTTTAGCTACGACCACTTGATCAACCTGCTTAGAAAATCTTGACTGCTCACCATTAAGGACAAATTCCAAAATAGATCGTCGCAGGGCCACATAAGAAAAAGACATGGCCGCAAATACAAATAGCACAATAAAACAACACACACGTCAGCAAAAAGCTGAGTAATCACCACATATTAGAATATAGAGTATAATATAATAATTAATATTACTAGATCAATTAAACAATGTAGTTCGAAACTACATTACACATTGTACTCTGAAAATAACCTTTAACAACACAACCTCGAATAATAATTCGAACCTTTACTCAATCAACTCATATAACCCATAAGTGTTCCATGCTCGTTGTTCTATACCTAGCCTTGGACATGGGTAATTCGAATAAAACAAACAAGTATAAAAACTTGAATACTCCCAATAACTAGAAAACACCTTGAACCAGATCACATACGGGTCAATTCCCGTTGTAGGGGACCATAGAAAAATAAATATTAAAGATTGTACCTCATTCTTAACTCATGATCATTATCTCATTACCAACATGCCAAGAACTAAGGTCTATAACGCCGAGCCTCAAACCAATAACAAAATAATAATTCTCAACCTTTTGATCTCACACATTGATCAAATAACCATTCACAAATTAATAAATAATATCTCAATATTGGCACAGGTTCCCAATTCATATATGACGACATATTCGGTTTATAAATATCTCAACTCTTATTAGGCTAATACTAGTAACCAAAATTAATTAATTATCAACCCAAAGTAATACTCTGCATTAATAATCCTAAAACCTCAAGAGCAATACTTCCTATAGCAATAACATTAAAAACCCTAGAAAAATAACACAATCAATCAATATAACAATAATAGCAAGACAATTAAATCAGATCATATCATAAAATTATATACGTCAATCATATATACATACACTCAAGCATATGAATATAAAGTAATAATTATACAAACAATTCTAAAATAAACCTGTGTGATTACCTTAGGCAAAATTAGGCAAGACACTCCACCTTCACATTCAGCAATTCACGCACAAAACTAGCTAGTTGATTTTGATCATTAACAGATCATTGACTGAACATCATGGCGGCATAAAAAAAATAGATACGAAGGCTTACATAATAAAATTTTGATGGAGGATCATGATAATAGTAGAAGGCCTAAAAGAATTATTAAGAGAATTATATTGCTTACTTGATAATGGGGCTTAAGGTTTGCTTGTTCCAACGTAGAGGAACAAAACGACAAAAGGGGTGGAAAAAAAAATGAAGCAATATAACATTTGTAATAGTTAGGGTTTAAAATAGTTAATATAGATTAAATAAGAGTCCTATTAAAATAGGGTTTTAAACCTTTGCGAACTCTAAAATAAAAATATGAGATTAGGAAAGTTATTTAATAAATAAAAATAAACTATATATATATTTAATTTCTTATAAAATATAATATAAAATCATAAAATATTCGGGTATTACATTCAACCTCCTCTCAATTTGCACCACATGGCACCCACACTTGGGCACCAAGGCACCCAAGGTGGGCTGCCATGCCGCAGCTGCCCAGTAGGCCCAGCACAAGCGTGCGGGCTGCTAGCACTGCCAGCCAGCAAGCCCAGCAGCTTGTGCGGGCTGCTCGTGCTCTCAGCCAACGAGCCACACACCAAAGATGCGTATTGCTGCTGAGAGCTGCTGCTGGCCTTACGCCTTGGCCCAGCAGTGCTGCGGTTGGCGCGACTAGCCTTGCGATGCTAGCATTGGTGTGCTAGCACGCACCAGCCAACCTAGGCTCGGCTTGGTGTGCATGCTAGCCACCATGCTAGGTCATATGCCCTTAGCACTCGGTTTGCTCGGGGCATCCCAATGCTAGGGGTATTTTGGTCTTTGTTGATTTATTATTATTTTCATGTCTCGTCTTTTACTATTTTTCGACTCGACTTCCGACGTTCGGTTTCGACGCTCTAAGCTCGAATACCCGACGTCTAAATATTAATTACTCGGTTGACTTATTAATTAATTCATAATTAATTAGTCGCTTCGGTTCGTTAGTTGCTTGGGTGTGACCCGAAGGGTTCAGTCAAGATTAAGCTGTAATATTAATTATGCATTAATATTACTGATCGGAAGCGGCCTCCACCAAGGCATTCCGATCACTTGACCTTACTGAATATATTAGCTTTCTAATAATTCTGAACCCACTAACGGAATAGTACACTTGTTCGAAGTACACCATTCCTTTCATAAATAGCCCCTAAATCTGCCGAATTTTTAATATTTCGAACGGATTAAAATAATATTTATAGCTTTAATTTTCTTTAAGCAATCATGTCTAAAAGTTTTAGTGATTTTACTCGTGAGTGGTGCCGTTCTTTAACTGCTAGGGAGAGAAAAGAGCTTGATTTCTTTCATATGGGAGGTATTTATGGTATTAAGGGGGTAGACATAGATATAGATTTTATTCATACCGCCTTAGAATATTGGGATATAGACACCCATTGCTTTAGATTAGGCTATGATGAAAATAGTCCTTTACCGGAAGAATTTAGTGCTATTCTAGGCTTTCCTTCCATGGATCTTGAGGTAATTCCTAGTATGAGCGAATATTATTATAAAGATTTTGAGTGTTTCTTTAATCTTAAAGACAGGGTTCCAACAAATATTGTAGATGGAACTGTAGTTAATCTAAAAGAATCTGCACGCCACTACTTTGATAGACCATATTCTGAATCTTTTCATGTTTATAGGAGGAGAGCTTTTCTCTTTTGCATGTTTAGCAAATATCTCCTCACTAGTGGAAATAATCGTGAGGGTCAAGCAATTTTGGTGTCTGTTATGGAAAAAATTGAATCAGGGAGGAATCCAATGCCATTAATTGTTGGAGAAATTATGCTTAGTTTGGATGAATTAAACAAAAATCCAAAAGCACCTTTTTGAGGCTCTCCAATTTTATTACAGGTAAAAAAAAAAATATTTTTAATTACAGAAATAAAAAACATATATTTTTGTATAGTAATACTAATTATTTGCATTGAATTTTTGCAGATGTGGCTAATGGAGAGGCTAGAATTAATTAGTCCTCTTGACAATATTGAAAAATATACACCAAACTGCTTTGTTAGGCAGAAGAGACGTTTTTCCATAAAGATGGGTCGCCGGGAGTGGAGTAAAATATTCGCCTCTTGTGATTTTTCCATCAAATGGATCATCCCATGGTGGAGAATTGAGAAGATGGTTGGTGTCAACAAGCAAACCTTCTGCTGTCTTCCAAGCTTATCCAAATTGACTTTTTCCCCTGCAAGGTAACAAGGCAGTATGGCCTTGTTCAAACCATTCCTTCTGGAGACCTTCGTTGTCCTTATGAATTTCATGTGTCACAAGAAGTAAAGAGGTATGATGCCTATTGAAGTGCTAGGTGTTTTGGGTGTTTTTGTCCCTCGGGAGAGTTACAACATGAAGACTGATCCAGGATGAGCTGTACCTGCAAAACAAACGGAGACACCGGTTGGGTGGTGCTCTACCTCCGACAATCAAGTTAGTAACTTGAAGAGGAATAAAGAGTACGGAAATTTAGGTGGGTATCTGCTCGGATTCCAAGCTCAGGTGTTTCTCTGATGTAAGAGAAGGCAGGTGTATTAAATGATAAAACGTTCTTTTTCTCAAAGTGAGGGGTATCTCCCTATTTATAGGGTCTTTGGGAGTTGTGCCCCTGATTAGGTTACTGAACCCTAATCATTGGTGGGCTGCGCCGTTTTGCGGCATTCTCGGGATTTGGGCCTGAAGGCCGCCATTTTTCCCTTCTTTTCTGGAGTGACACGTGTCGAGCAGGGATTGGTCCACTTTGGGCCATCCTGAGGCTGACACGTGTCATCCTCTGATTGGACCACGTGGCGGGGTAAAATTACCCTAAACACTAGGCCTTTATGGGAAGTTGTTGCCCAAAAGGTTCCTCCTTCTTTGTCCTAAGATGTGAAGCATTGACTACTTAATAGGCCTAAAAAGAAAAAGAAGAGAGATTAAAATAAAACAAATGAGAAGAATTATCTAGGAGACAAGATAGCTCCTGTTAAGGAAATCCTAGGCAAAAAAGTTGAATTTAAAACTCCTATCATGCCTAAGAAGAAAGACACTACTAAAGGCAAAGAGAAAAGGAAAGCTGACTCTACAGAAAAGAAAATATGGGTACAGAAGAAACATGGTGTAATGGCTAAGGGAGAAACTATTAACACCAAAATTGAATGCAGATCCTCTAAAGGATGTTTGCTTGCAAAAGTAATAGATGAAGAAGAAGAAGCTGACAAGAATTGGAAGAGAGCAAAGAAAGAGAAGAAAGATTAGAGCATTGCTTTACTTTCAACTTATTAGACAAATTTAATTTTTTAAGCTTTCATTTAAATTCCATCAATAATGTAATTTTACTTTATTTTATTAATGCAATTTTCAACTTTTAAAATTAAATCAACATTTACATTATAATCTCCATTAAATTAATGAAAACACTTAATTATTTTCTGAAAAATAATCGAGTACGAAAGTCGAAAATTTCCGAAATACACAAAAATTCAACCAGTTTAATGCAAAAAAATTAGTGTCGCAATTTGGGTCTGTCGCCAGACGCTGATTTTTTGTCTCCTGGCGCCGTGTTCGTCGCCACACGCCGCAGCTCGGCGCCTGGCGCTGTCCTCGTCGCCAGACGCTGCTTCTGTCGGCTAACGCTGACATCTGTCGCCAGGCCACAACTTTTCTAGGATGCGTTTGCAAATTTTCGCGCTAATTGCTCTGAGTTGATTTGCTGGGATGCGAGGTTTGTAAAAATTAAAGTGGTCGCAACCTATAAGGGTTGCCTACGTATCCTTTCTGGAATCAGGCCAAACGTAGCTCTCTTGAGTATCCTACTCAAGTAATTATGGGTAGTACTTCTTAAGTTTGTCAGGATTTGTCATGTTTGAAAATTCATTGCCATCCATATCAGTCAATTTTGCAGCACATCCTGATAAGATAGTTTTGGCAATGTATGGCCCAGACCAATTGGGTCTAAACTTGCCTTTTGGGTCTAAAACATTTTTCCTTAATGCTTTTAGCACCAAGTCTCCTACTTTAATATTCCTTGTCTTGAATTTCTTGTTGAAGTGTCTAGCCATACGAGTTTGATAACATTGAGTATGATGTAGAGCCTCTAGTCGCTTTTCATCAAGTAAAATTAGCTCTTCATATCTCGCTCTAGTCCGTTCTACTTCATCGAGTTTACTTTCTAAAGTGATGCGTAGAGAAGATACTTCTAGCTCTACAGGTTGTACGACATCCATCCCATAGTCTAAGGGAAATGGCGTATTCCCTATTGATGAGAGAATTGACGTGCGATAACCCCACATAGCAAAGTGGAGTTTGTCAGGCCAATCTTTGTAATTTTTTGTCATCATCTCGATGATCGTCTTTAAATTTTTATTATCTTCCTCAACGGCACCTTTTGCCTAAGGTATGTATGGAGAAGAATGATGGTGTTGAATGCCATACTTTTGTAACAATTTTTCACATTCTGCTTGAAAGTCAGTTCCATTGTCACTTATCATTTCATGTGAGACTCTATATTGATAAATAATGTTTCTTTCGATAAAGAGTGCTACATGTTTTGCTGTGTTTTTTGGGTATTTTATACCCGACCAAGTGGCCCAATTGGAGTCTGCTATGTGTCACTAGAATGGGCGCCACCTTGGACCTTCCAGATGGTGACACGTGTCAGGAAGATACCACCATTGATTTGGAGTATTTGATTATCCAAAGTGGACCAACAAGAGAGCGACACGTGTCGCCCTAATGGCCTCTTGGGATGAGCGACACGTGTCACTCAGATATTGCTTCTAAAATGGCAGCCTTCAAAGGCCCAAACTTTGAGGCGTCGTTTTAAGGCGTGCCCTAATCCCTAGATCATCATACCCTAAGGAGGGCACACTTCCCCAAAAGACCCTATAAATAGGGACAATTCCCTCATTTATGGGGACACGTCACATCAACATTGCTGGAACGTTGATCTGGGACTGTTTTCAGTATTTTAACTCTACGGGACGTGCCTAAGTCAATTCCGATTAAATTATTAGACTTTAATTACTCTAATTAATTAACTAGTCAAAGTCCTTTTAGTCATTAATCAGTTTATTTAGTCTTAAACACACGTCAAACAAACGGTTAGGAAAAACACATAGAGTATGCTCAATAAATATTGCACAATTAGTCAAGTAGGCACAATATGATGCAATGAGTTCGCAACCTAACCATGGCTCTAGTTCTCTAAGGTCCGGGATATGGGTTATACAAAGAGGGTCCATGTTTAATTGTCCGTATGCACCGCATGGAAGCCTTACCTTTTGAAGGGTCAGCGCGAGTGGGTGGGACACCGCGAGTTAAAAACTCGCTTCCATGGTTTGGTGAATTCAACACTCTCGGATGTACCCTTTGTTGCAAAGAGCGTTCAATCAGGTAGATGGAGCATGAATTCCCAAAGGGTTATGTCCATATGTAGAACACATATGAGTTTCAAAAAAGTGAGAAAAACTCAATTAGGAAGTAGAATCGAGCAAACAGTGCTAAAAACTGGTTAAAATTAGAACGCATAATTCTAGCTCGGTATTGGAAGAACTTAGCGCCAGCAACAGAGGTCGGCGCTGCGAATCGGCTCTGGCGCCTGGCGACAGGAGTGTCGCCTGGCGCCAGAGTCAAATCCTTGGCAACAGACTCTGTTTTCTTACGCTAGTTCCTACATGCCTCAGCAACTTTCTGTGCTCGATAAAATTTTCCAGTTTCGCGCAGCATTATTTCGATCCTAGTTGTGAAATATATTCCTCAAATTTCCTACGTGTAAAAAATCCTATGTTTTAACTCATTATGGATGGTCTTTCCAATGAGATTTTTTTTATGCATATGACAATAATGATAATCAAAATTACGCACATGAAATACTTAGAACTTTTCGAGTCTCGTCCACTCATTCTAAATCATTGCCAAAATAAGTTTTAGGAATCAAAATAGAAATCATCCGCAGTAGAGTCGCCAAAAACTTTAGGGAATATTTCAAGCATTACCCCAAACTTGAACCCCACTGTGATCATACACTAAAGCACGGTGGCGTCCAAAGGGATGAAAGCTAGAGCAAAGAGTCGCCAACAAGTTTTAGGAACTTGTAAACCGTTCACAAGGTGAAGGTTATACCCCGTTAACTCCAATAGGTCTGGAACCATGACTGGAAGTTCGGGGATGATGGTACAAATCCAACCTAAAAGAGATTGAACTTGCCCAAATAATAGGCCTCTACTTTATTCTGGTCGTATTCATGTGCGCTTTCTGACTAACATGCAATCATTAGGTTTAACCCTAAACCTGTTTAATCTATGTTGGTTGAATATTAATGCACAAATAAATCTATTATTGGCGATCACTTAAATTATAATCAAATTAACCCTAAACAAGATTATTAATTATCTTACTAAGCATGATTACAAGTACAAATTCCCTTTAAACATGCATAAAATGTGTGATCAAGCAATAAATAAACACTAGTAGAAAAATATAAAAAGGCACCGAGCCATGCCCACCGGTTTTTAAAAACCGATAGGGAAAAAATGGGCGGGATTAGGCTTTTTTTAATTGCCACCGGTTCAAACCAAACCGTTGGCATATGTTTTAAAGGCCACCGGTTCAAACTGGTGGTAATAATTAAAAATAAAAAATCGCCCCTCTATTTTCTTTCACTTGTCGCGTTCTCTCTCTCTTTCCTCTATCTCGTGTTCTCTCTCCTCTCTCCTCAACTAGATCTCCCTCTTCTCTCTCTCTTTCCTCTTTCCACCGTGCCACCGTCCATTCCTCCCGCTTCCCTCTGTTCATGTTCATGGCGCATCAGTCGGTCGGTCCTAGCAACGGCGGCAGTGGCACAAGGAGCTGATACAAACCCACCTCTCGTCGTTTCCCCCTCGCGAAATGATTTTCCCTGAAGGTTCATGTTTTTTTCTTCTTTTCTCTTTAATTAATTTCTTTATTTCGTGATTTTTGAGTTTTTATTTTTCTCAAATTTACAATTTCATGTTTTCGGAAACCAAGGGTTTTCTGATTTTCGATTTTAATTCTATATTACTCCATAGAAATTGTTCCTTTCTCAAATACATGCAGCACCGCAATTACTGAATTTTGACAACATTTCATCGTCAGATTTCTTGAAATCATATAGATTTGTGTTTTAGAGCTTTCAAATTACTGATGTGTAGTGGAGCGAACTTGGGTACGAGATTTAACCCGGGTATTGTGGCCATGTGAAGGTTGGGTATGGTGATGAGTTTGATGATGATGAGGTAAAGGATGTCTCTTGATAATTTTTCTGCATTTTCGTGATAATCTGACCCTAATTACAGAAAAAATTGAACTTGATATGGGGCTTATCGATTTTGTCTTTGATATGTATATTCACGTAGGTTTGTTATGTTGAGATTTGATTTATATCTGTGATCAATGTTGAATTTTGGTTTTGTCTATAAATCACTTAATTCTTAAGAAATAGGTATGTAGGAACTCAATTTTGGTCGAACAATTTAATTTGAAGTACTGCTTTTTGCTCGTGAGATTTGTCAATATTTGAACAATAGGTTTCTCGCATAAATTTGCTGTGATGGCAGTGATGTTTGGGAGCATGCTGAGTGTGCTGAAATCTGTGGCAAAAATCTCAAGGTTGGTTCACTCTTTGTTTTTGTTTTATTGACAAGACCTGGTGCTTGTAAAGACTATTTTTAGAGGATTTATTTGTACATTCTGTTTCTATCTAAGGATTTGGAAGATGCAGAATATTACTGCCCTGATTGCAAGCCAAAGTTTGCATTTGAGCCATCATACTCTGTAGCTCTACCTGAAGTCGACCTAAAGTACTTGTTTACTTCTGTTTGTTGTTACTATTACTTTACTTTCATTGTTATCATCATTATTAATATTGTTATGGATAATTTATTATAGATTTACAGTAAATACTTTTATTATTATTACTATTATTGTTATTTCTAGCATTTATACAACCTATTTTGAGCTCAAACAATTTAGTAAGAGTTACTATTGTATGATACAGACAACCTGTGCCATCCGATGAGGTAACTGTTGCGTGCAATGGTATGGAGGCATCATATATCCTAAGCCTTCACTTGTAAGTTCTAAAGGTTACAAAAATTATATATTATGCTCTTTTAAATTCTTTTTTACATTTTGCAAACAATCTGCTATTAATTTGATTACATGTGCTCTTCTTTTTAGGGTTGTGTGTAAGTGTGGTAAATGTGGGACAAGGAAGTAGTCATTAAGTGAATGGGAAAAGCACACTGGTTGTAGAGCCAAGATATGGAAGCATAGCGTCAAAGTCAAAGGCTCAATGATCCCCTTGCATCAGTGGGTAAGGCAGTCCTTTCTGCTTTAATTTGAATATGTCAAAACATTATGATTATCTTGGATTTAGCTAGCATAGTTGTCGTTTGGTGGTCTCCTTTTACAGTGTGATCATACTCAATACTCACGCTGTCGGATTTCTGAATCACTTATGATGAAGGATATGAGATCATTTAAGTGAAAGACCCTTGATAGTTTTTCATAGTATTTGTTTAAGCAAGGATATGTTTAGTGCAAAATTTTAATGAGACAGATGATATTTATGCAACCTTTGATGAATCTTTGTATTAGAAACATCAAGATCTATCATATATGGATAATATATTAGTAGGAATGATCAGTTGGGAAATACTATATCTGCATATTAATGCATTAATTGAAGTAAAGTACTCAGATTTTGTATGTTGGTTATAACCGAGTCTAGCAGTAGGTTTGTTGAATTTAAATGACATTTCCAAGTGTTGATACAAAGGACTAGTGTTTTGTAGTCTATTTTTAATATGACTAGAAATAATAGACATTCATTTACTCAAATTTGGACTTTTTGACCACATGCATGGAAAAAACTGAAGGTATGATCAAACCTTTTTGGTACATTATCTGTGAATCTTTTTCCCCATCTATCTCAGTCAGAGAAGAAGATGTGACATTAAGCACAAAGTTGATTGATATAATACATAAAGGACTTGGCGAGATCACAACAGAAACTATCATTGGATGGCATGAATTGATAATGTGACAATCGTTTACTCTTTGTTAATACCAAGTTATTGCATAACGTATTTAAAGAGGAATCTCCCCTTGATTTTGAGAGGTTAGAATACTGTTTGGTAAAGAAAAGGAGGCTTATAATTGGATTTTTTTCTCATACAACACTAGTTCCTTTGGTATACAACATCAGTCCTTTTTTCATGTAGCTGTGCTAAATTGCAAATAGTTTTGTAGAATTCTGTGCTGGTGATGGAAGTGATTTGTAATGGATACTGGGTAGCATACTTTATGTTAATTTGTTGCCTATGTATAATTCATCTTAATCACTGCCAATTTTCTTACAGTGCTGTAATATAGAACTTTTACACTGGCATATAGATGCTGCATCCCGATTGTGCACAGAAGCAGAGATAAGGGTCTACTTGGGTAGCTTCTTTGATGGTGGTGGCCTTCAAGCTAACAAGAACTGTAATCTAAGTTCCTGGGTTGCTGGATGTGAGCCCGGATGGGCTTGCAGCACTGGTTCTGTTCAAAAAATTGATTTGGAGACTATTGACAAGGAGATACCTGCACGAACTTCTGAATGTAAAAGTTGCTGTGAGGGTTTCTTTTGCCCACAAGGTCTTACTTGCATGATGCGTAGGTGTCTCAACTTTATCACTCTCTCCTAAGTTGCTGATGCTAAACCTAATTTTAGCTATTATCTGATTATATGTTTTATTCCTTCATTTAAATTTTCTATTAATACAATATAGCTCCAATGGGAAACCGCATTATAACATGCAAATACCTAATCATGCTACTGGGAAGTCTTAGATTGTTAAATATTCATGCCTTTTGTAGGTCCTGATTTTTTCCCTCTTTAAACTTGCTTGAGGTCTTTTGCACTTCCAAGTCTTAATACTCAAGATGCTAGATGTTGTTTTGCTTATATAATATTAACCATATTTCGTAGTTAGGATGAGATTTTGCTTATCATCGTCAACCTATACTTGACTCTCTATGCTTCATTAACAAGAAAATGCCTAACTACATAATAACAGAATCATTGAAATATTAGCAATCATGATATTGTTTTTCTTTATTTTTATCTCTTCACATAAATGTGGTTCACTTTGCTCAAACTTATCTATCTTACTATTATCTGCATTCACTTTACATCAGTCATGACACCAGCTTATGTGATTGAGAAAATAATAGATCAGTTGCGAATGAAAGTTTATAAGCCCATAATCTTTGTGCATGGCTCTCTGCATTTTTTATGTAATATATTTAGTGGAAACAAAGAAAATCTTTGCTAGTCTATTTACATGAGAGAATGTGTATATGTAAATATGAGGCCCACTTAATATATGACTCCGATTTTTTTCTTTATTCTATGTTATATAAGCCCATTTTCAATGTACAATTAGAAAAGCTCCATTTTGCATATCATGACTTAGTATTTACATTTTATAATTCTCTCAGGTAGTTGCATCACATATCTATGCTGATAATCGGGCCCCTATTGAGAAATTAAAAGATGGTGAAGCTCCCCTTTTGACAACTTGCAATCAAAAGCTGCTCATAACTGTACGATGATGGTTGTAGCTCTTATTGGTGCTCACCCTACGTAAGTATCATGAAAGATTCTATAGAATGTATACACTAAATTTGATTAGAGCAGTAGTTCTATAGAATGTATACACTAATTTGATCAGGTGTTTATTCATCAAATGAACATAGATAATTGACACTTGTAAGCATTTTGCATGAATCTCCACTATGTATTAGTCATAAATTATTGATTTGGAGGCCATGCCGTTATGGACTACTATGTTACTTGGACTCCTCACATAAATCAGACTATAAGTTTCTGAGTCACCATATATTTTTAATTCCTGAGGCATGTGCATATATTGTGAATTCTGAGTGTAGTTCTTTTCTTTCTCATGTTGCTTGTGACAACTGGTATCTCTCTTTGCAAAATTTAGTAAGGGGATTTCACTGAGTACACATAGCCCCCCCTTCTTTATTATTTTTTTGGTGAAGATCTAGTGAACATATGTACAAAACCAATCTTTGAGTTTTCCTTTGTTCTAAGTTGGTTGGGAGTGGCCTGTGCATGTGGCCTGGTCCTGCCTGAGAGACTCTTGGCACTTGTCATGTGCTACATTTCTGAAAATCAGCATAGCAACTTGGTCCTGCCGACTGAGATGCTGCACTATATGCTCTGCTAGAGCTAATGTCACTTGTCACTTCTACTCTGCCCTACCGAGGCTGTTGTAAAGTGTTTATTCCAAATACTGGTTTGATTTGTTTATCTGATTTATGATTTGTTTACTCTGATTTGTGTAGGTTCTTGTTCAAAATGCTATATGTTGATTGATTGATTGATTATATTGTCTGGAATTTTACTTCTTCCGTAACAATGAACTTGTAATTTGGTGAAAATATACTGAAGTCTGTCAATTTCAGGAAGAATTAGTCTGGCCAGAATTAGATCAGTTGCTTCGGGATGAGGATGATGAAGTTGGAGGAAGTGGCAAATAACCAAGCAAAGAATTCACCAAATACTACTGTAAGGGCTCACAGTGAAGAAGGGCCTGAACAACCTGATAACGGGCTTAATGCTGGTTGAGAATTTGCCTAAAAATTCATGTCGTTCATGCCACTTTGTTTTTCGGGGAATATTGTAATTTTACAGCTTTTTTATGAAAAAAATGTAAGTTATTATATATGTAAGTGTTTATATATCATTTTAAGTGAAAAAAATGCAAAAAAAAAAAATATATTTTTTTTGCCATTATTGCCACCGGTTTTGACCAGGAACCGGTGCCAATAACCTCTTTAAAAAAAAGCGGGAAGAATTATTGCCACCGGTTAACCGATGGCAATACTTGTTTTTGCCACCGGTTTTGAACCGGTGGCTTTTTATACGATTATTGCCACCCCCCAAATGCCCAGCGGTTCAAAACCGGTGGCATAGGGGGGTTTTGAACCGGTGGGGAATTGCAATTTTCTACTAGTGAAATAAGCATCAAGCAACATAATAATCATCATAACAATCATAATAACAATTATAATCATCATCACAAAATAATCATGTTAAAGCATAATAGCAAGATCCTAGGAATGATACTAACAAGATTAATAAAAAAACCCTAGCATGTCTGTTGTATATTTGGAGTATCAACCCGAAATATACAAGGGATGAACCAAGATAAGTAAGACTAATGAACCAAATAGCTTCTTAGCTACAGTCACACCACTAAGAAACGAAATGGGTTCCTAAGATCACAAGCCAACTAGTAGTCTAAGCTAGTTAACTAAGCAAAGGAATTGAAATTCCAAATCCAAGAATTTCTGGTTTGTTTCTAATCCAAGAAACGAGTGTAAAACACAAAGTTTGTTTGTTCGAATAATCTGCCTTTTTTCATTCACATTTGCTTGCTATTTATAGTAAACAAGCATCCTTAAGTACAAGCTAATTTAAGTGGCTGTTTAGCTCACTTGTTACACGCCTAAGCTAAAGCTAAGTACAAATCAGCCTTTTGTTGTCTAGATACATTAATAAAAGAAGCCTTATTTAACTAGATACATCAAAGAGAAAATGGTGGCTTATAACCTCCAAATTAAGGCTGAAATAAAATCAGAATTAAGAGAGTGTAACTCCCCTTAATTCACGCCCATCCAAGCAGCAAGTTGGAGATGTATTTCCTCCAATATTCACGCCCAAATTCAAACAGCAAAGAAGTGTAACTCTTCCTTGGTTCAAGCCTTGAAATAAGCTTGAATGTATGTGGACAAGGGTGTACTTGGACGTCCTTTAGTTGCTCCAAAAGCTGACTGAATTAAACAGCCAATTGAAGGCTGAAATTAAGGCTTAAGATGCTCCAATGTTGACTGATATCAACGGCCACTTGAAGGCTGAAGTTAAGGCTTGTAATGGCTTGTAATTCCTCTTTGAAAACTGATTGTAACTCCCAAGTCAAAGCTTTGAAATTCCTTGTAAAAGAATTTCGGATTCCAAGCTTAAATGGCTGCCATTTTGATGTATCTTTTGCACTTGTACTTTTGTGTGAATGTGACAATATTTTTTGAACTAAAATCAGCTAAAAAGAACTAAGAAAATTATAACTAATTTGCAAACTTAAAATGACTAAAGTTTACAATTTATTCAAAGCATAAAAAGAACTAGAATAAACTAGTTAATAAGAACAACAAGAAATTCAAGGGATTGAATATCTTGCTGCCCATGGATAGAATGCATAGCACCAATACATGATGCTACGTCTTGAACCAAAGAAATGTCCATAACCAAGTTGTTAGGCTTGGCTACAACAATGTCACTAAACAATAAAAATCAAAGCTTTTTCCCTAATATGATACTAACATGTTATTAGAAAAGAAAATAGGAAGCATCATAATAAGCATATTTGATACAAGGAACTTATTGTTCTAACCCTAAACATCATACTAAGAAAAGTATCCTATCATGATACTAGGAATCAAAATAACAATAAAACAATTAAAGCACTTGTTGAGGGTAAAAAATACCCCGTATACGTGGACCAGTCCCGTAGTGACACGTGGCCCAATTATATGGTGACACGTGTCACCATGGGAATATGCCACATATCCAACTCAAGAGCACCCAAAGGTTCAGGCCAATCTCGTAGCGACACGTGGCCCAGTTAGAGGGTGACACGTGTCGTCACGAGAAGACGCCACGTGTTTAGGGCATGTGTTCCCCTTAAATCAGCACGCAAAAGAGGCCTAACAACGTCAGGGCCCAAATCCCGAGAGATATCATTGAAAGCCGCAAAGCGGCGCCCCCAAAGTAATACGTGGCATTCACTGATTGCGCAGCCAATCACGTAACGCAATTCTAGGGTGCAAACCCTAGAATGGCGCACGAGTCCCACCCCTATAAATACCCCAATCCTTTATGATGGGAGGGGTGGATTAAGACATTACAACAAAAAGAGAATTAAATAGCTCCAACTTCTCTCTACTTTCTCTCTCTAGCCTTTTCCGTTCCAATCACTAACTTGATCGTCGGAGGCGAATATTATGACAACCGGAATATTCGTTGTTTTGCAGGTCGGACCGTCTCGTTGCTAGGAGAGCGTGACCAGTATCCAAGGAAATCCAAAAAAAAACCCGAAACATTTGGCGCCGTCTGTGGGGATACTCGTACGCTATGGCGATAGACGGTCAGACACCTAATCTAGGCAAGGACAGACATGTAGAGGATATAATCCCTACAATCCATACCAGCGATCCGCTGATAGCCACATTTCTAGAAGCTGATGACTCTCCTGTTATCGCAGCCTCTCTTAAGGTCGCGCTTAACAAACTCAGGAAGGAGATTGAGAGCAATGGAGCCTCTACCTCTAGGCAGCCGCCCAGGAGAGAGGAACAGAGGGCTCCAAAGAAGACACACAGCAAAGCAGTTCATGCAACGGACGCTGGAAACACTCCCTTTAGAAGGCCGACTGGAAGGTCCCTAAGGGTACCACGGACAAATTTCTCTGATTTGTTGGTGAAAACACAGTCGCCTAGGGGGAGGGGTAGGAAGCCTCGAAGAGAAGAGCCTGAGCCGTCCAGACGATGGAAGGACGCAAGGGATTAGCAGCGAGAACGTGCCGCCTACTTGGACACGGCCTCAACCCCAACTATGCCGGATGATTTTTCACATCATTCTCTCTCCCAACATACCAACACGGCCATCTCCAGCAGAAGTCAGGCGGTCCGCACCCCAACTCCTATTCCAGTTGTCCATACTCCAACTCCTATTCCAGCGCAATCACTTCAATATCAACCTCCTCAGGGGTTCAATGGCTTGATGCAGCCGAACCCCCAAGCCTTTGGACAATATGGGCCATACGGACAGGTGTACGGACAGGCTCCCTACCTGGCTGGACCGTCTGTGCAGCCACAACCCATCGATTGGCAGATGCGCCTACTCACTTTGGGAGATAAGCCGCCTCCGTTTTTGCAAGATATTTTAACTGCCCCTCAGCCGCCAATGGTGAAGAGTGTACTTGTGGGATCCTATTATGGCACGGGCAACCCAGAAGAACACATCACCTCGTACAGGAACCTGATGTACTTGCAAAGTGTAGATGATGCTACTTGGTGCAAATGCTTTCCAGCCACTTTGAAAGGTGTGGCGCAGGATTGGTTCAACAGTTTGCCGACCGGATGTATCAATTGTTTTACTACTCTTAGTTTGCTGTTTGTGGGAAATTTTTCATACAACATACCGCCTCAAAAGACTAGCCTTAACTTGGCGACAATTGTCCAAGGGAAGAATGAGGGCCTACGCTCGTACGTCCAACGATTTAACCAAGAAAAAGCCCAAATTCATAATCTGCCGGATGAAATGGCTTACTCTAAATTTCTCCGGGGATTAAGGCACAATGGTTTTAAATTTGACCTGGTAAGAAAAAAGATTCGGACATACGCAAATGTCTTGCGGGAAGCCGAAGCTTATATTGAAGCGGCGGACTTTTGTTCGCTCACGAAATCAGAAGCGCCGGCCAAGGGGGCTGAGAAGAAACTTTCTCAGCAAGACTCGGCGGGCTAAAAGAAAGAAGGAAAAAAGAGAAAGGAAGTCTGGGTGGCTGATGCCCAGCCACAAAAGTCCAAGAAGGTTAAGACGTACGAGCCTCAGTTTGAATTCAACAAGGATTGTTATTCTATCTTGATGGAAATCAAGGATAAGTTTGAGTTTGAAAAGCCACAGCCGCTGAGAGGCCCGGCTCAGTACAGGAACAAGAACAAGTACTGTCATTACCACAAGGACGTGGGACATGACACAAACAATTGTATCAACTTGAAGAGATTGCTGGACAAGCTAGCCAAGAAGGGCATGTTGAATTATTATGTGATGAAGTCCAAATTCACTTACACACGGACAAACAACACGTCCGAACAAAGACAGAATAATGATAAGAATAAAGGCAAGGAAGATGATGGGAATAGCACTGATTCAGGCTTTGTGGCCGTGATATCAGGGGGGATTCGTCTCAGGCGGCCCAACTATGAAGGGGATCAAGCAGAATGCCCGGAACTTGGGAAAGGTGATGCAAATGGACTCAATAAAGGTCGAACCCTTCCCTGAAGTAATCATCAGTGAGGCCGATCGGGGGGAGGTCAAAGTTCTGCATAATGATCCCATGGTATTCATTATGAAGATAGCCAATTTGAAGGTCGGACGAATATTGATTGACACGGGTAGCGCGGCTGACATCATTAGCCTAGCTGCCTTGAAGAATCTAAGCTTCCCAGAGGATGCTCTCCAGAACATCACTCACCCGTTGGTCGGATTTGGGGGGAATGTTATCCACCCGGTGGGGCGGATAGATTTACCCGTCCGCTTTGGGCAAAAAGGGGAAGTAAGAGATATGGTTGTCCGCTTCTTGGTTGTGAAAGAGCTGATTGGATATAATGTCATACTCGGCCGTCCTACACTGAATGCAGCCAAAGCAGTCATTGTACCTCACCTAATGCTGCTAAAGTTTGAGAGGACGGACGGAAAAATAGGGACAATCCAAGGGAGTTAGAAGATGGCAAAGGAATGTAATCAGTTGGCTGTTAACCCTACAGCGCGCGGACCAAAGGCGTCCGAGCCAAAAGAAGAAGGAACCTCACTCCCAGCACACCAGGTCGGCCAGAAGCGTAAGGCGACCAAGATAGAACAAGCATAGCAGCTAATGACTGTCGGTCGGCCAGAAGAGTTACGACCCCAGCCGGCCGGCAGTCACCAAGATATAGTGCTTGACCCCGATCAACCAGGTCGGACGGTTATTGTGGGCACTATAGCTTTGGGTGTGCTTGGGGATGAGTTATTTCAATTGTTGAGAGGGTTCAAAGATGTATTTGCATTTGATGTTGGTGAGATGCCAAGAATAAGCCCTGACCTGGTCGTGCATAAGCTGGCTGTAAATCCAGCCATTAAGCCTGTCCGCCAGAAGAAAAGGAATCATGGAGAAGATAGGAATCAGGCGGCCGCAGCTGAAGTAAAAAAGCTGCTGGACGCCGGTTTCATTCGGCAATGTTATTACCCAGACTGGGTAGCCAATGTGGTTCTTGTGAAGAAGTCGAATGGAACTTGGAGAATGTGTGTGGATTACACCGACCTGAACAAGGCATGCCCTAAGGATAGCTTTCCCTTACCCAAAATCGACCGCCTGGTTGATTCAACGGCCGGGCATGCCCTGATGAGTTTTATGGACGCATACTCCGGATTCCATCAAATTCCATTATGGGAAGAAGATCAAGAGAAAACAGCGTTCGTAACTGAGCAAGGGTTGTACTGTTACAAAGTTATGCCATTCGGCCTTAAGAATGCCCCAGCTACCTTTCAACGACTTGTTAATACGGTCTTCAGAGATCAGCTCGGCCGGAATATGGAGGCGTACATTGATAACATGATTGTCAAGTTAAAAGAGCCGGCCGACCATCTGAAAGATCTGCGAGAAACTTTTACCGAACTCAGGCGGCATAAGATGATGTTAAATCCAAAGAAATGTGTATTTGGTGTTGAGTCCGATAAATTTCTTGGATTTTTAATTGATCAGCGTGGAATTGAGGCCAACCCTGAAAAGATCCAAGTCGTCATGGACATGAAGTCACCAAGGACGATTAAAGAAGTTCAAAGATTGACCGGCTGTTTAGCAGCACTTGGTAGATTTCTGTCAAGATCAGGGGATAAGTGTCGTTATGTCTTTCAAACCATAAAAAAGAAAGCCATGTTTGAATGGACAGAAGAGGCCGAGGAAGCATTCGTACAGCTAAAAAGCCACCTTCATACATTGCCTCGGCATGTCAGTCCACTCAAGAGTGAGAAGATATTTATATATCTTGCCATCTCTGAACACTCTCTAAGTGTCGTCCTGCTTGCTGAACGGGACGGCCACCAGATCCCAGTCTACTTTATCAGCCATGTACTTCACAACGCTGAGCTGAGGTATCCCCCTATTGAAAAATTTGGCTTGGCATTATACATGGCATCGAAAAAGCTGCGGCCATACTTCTTGGCACATTCAATTGTGGTCTACATAGACCAACCTCTAAATAAGCCATTTACAACTTTGGAGGCAAGTGGCCGTATGCTCAAGTGGGCCTTGGAAATGAGAGGCTTTGACATTGCATTTGAGCCAAGAAAAGCAATCAAGGGACAAGCCTTTGCTGATTTTTTAGCTGAGATGACTCGGCTGGATCTTCAACCGGCCGGAGACCAGATCTGGAAGGTGTTCGTGGACGGTAGTGCAACAACTACTGGGTGTGGTGCAGGTGTCATATGTTAGTCTCCTGAGGGAGATAAGTTTAAGTACGCTCTGAGATTTCAGTTTCAAGCCTCTAATAATGAGGCCAAGTACGAAGCCCTCCTGGCCGGCCTTAGAATGTGTAAGGCGGCAGAAGCAACAAAAATTGATGTAAGCTCGGACTCCCTACTTGTAGTCGGCCAGGTGAATGGAGACTTCGAGGCAAGGGAGCCGGCTATGATGAAGTACCTGAAAATTGTAAAGGAGGAGGCTAAGGGCCTAGATCATTTTACTCTACAACAAGTTCCCCGTTCGTCCAATCATCAGGCGGACGCCCTCTCTAAATTAGCATCCTCGGCATCATGTGATACCCCCGGGTCGGTATTTTGGGAGGTAAAGGAAAGAAGGAGTATTGATGCCGAGCCGGTACATATCATTGATAGAAGCTCCACTTAGATGGACGGGATCATATCTTATCTAAAGGATGGATTACTCCCGGCCGATCCTAAAGAGAGCTGGCTGATGAAAAAGAGAGCGGCCTGGTTCGAAATGAAGTAGGGGGAGTTGTTTAAAAAGGCATTTGTGAAGCCGTACCTGAAGTGTATCACTCTTGAGAAAGGGCATGATGTCCTGAACGATCTTCACCAGGGGCAGTGCGGCTCTCATATTGGAGGACGAGCCTTGGCTGAAAAGGTTGCCCATCTAGGCTACTACTGGCCGAGCTTAAAGTCGGACGCCATGAAAATGGTAAAGAAATGTGACAAGTGCCAGAGATTTGCAACCTTGATCCATTGCCCCGCCAACAGTCTGTCGGCCATCAGTAGTCCGCTCCCCTTTGCCAAATGGGGGATGGATATTTTAGGGTCGTACACGCCAGCATCTGGTCAAAGGCCCTATGTGTTTGTAGCAGTAAACTACTTCACAAAGTGGGTGGAGGTCGAGGCTGTACGGGGCATCAAGTGGACGGATGTTTCAGCCTTCATATGGAAGAGTATCATTACACGCTTTGGCGTGCCTCAGTCTATGGTGTTCGACAACGGACCTCAGTTTGAAACGCCTCAACTTAAAGGATGGTTGGAGGACCAAGGCATAGCTCATTACTTTGCTTCAGTCGGCCGACCACAAGCCAATGACCAAGTAGAGGCATACAACAAGTTGATCTCCAATGGAATTAAGCGCAAGCTTGAAAGGGCAGGCGGCTTATGGGCTGATGAGTTGGTTAATGTGTTATGGTCCATACGAACCACGGCCAAGAGCTCCACAGGAGAAACTCCATTCTTCTTGGTCTATGGCGCCGAGGCTGTCCTCCCAATTGAGATGTATGAGCCCACCCTTAGAGTGATGCTATATGATGAAGCGGCTAATTGGGAAGCCATGAAGACCGCCCTAGACTTTCTCCCTGAAGCTAGGGGCAACGCGGCGCTTAGACACGAAATCTATCGCCTAAGGATGACAAGGGCATACAATCGCCGAGTGTCAAAGCGGTCGCTAAAATTGGGAGATCTGGTCCTAAGGAAGATGGAGGCTTTGGGACGAGCAAATGAAGATGGAAAGCTGACCCCAAACTGGGAAGGGCCGTATTGAGTCAGGGAAGAAGTCCGAGATGGGACTTACCGTCTTGAAGCCATGAACGGACGACCTATTCCGCGTACATGGAACACTGACAATTTGAAGAAATATTATATTTAAGTTTAAGTACTTAGCCAAAAGCTGTATGTACAGCTAGGTCTGTTGACCAAGCAATGTAAGTCGTACGGCCACAACAATGTAATTTTGACAAATTAATGAAAAGTCAAACATTGTTATATTATTTTCCATTCTATTTATGCTTATTTGCACGGTCATAGTCTACACAGAAATGCCGCGTGAAATTTGTGATTAGGTTGCTTGCAACACAGCAACCCGGTCGCAGAATAAAATAAATTAAATAAAATAAAAATGAGCGACTTGACCTTAAGTCGCATGTATACGTCCGTCCCTCACTGAGGCGGACGGAAAAGGTAAGGTACCCTATGAAACCCCTGTAATGGGGCAAGGGCATACCTAGGCATTCCAGCCCAGCCCAAAGCTTAGAAATTTTAAGTTGAGATCATACTTGAAATTTTTTTAGCGCGTCCGAGCGATAGTTTCAACGGACAAACTCACATAAAGCTAATTGAACGGCCAAATAATGTGTTGATTCGGCATATCACCTAGTCCAAGGGCAATCATTACTATGATTTGATTAACTTACTAGTCGTCATACCCCCTAAGGTATAAATTCTACTAAGTCAATCAAACCACTTAGAATATGGACTAGGCGAACGCCGAATAAAGGGGCATACCCCCCCCCCCCCCCAATTGTACGAGGATACAAAAACGTAAAAAAAATACGCGTACGAAAAAGCAAAAACTTGTTAAGTGTAAAATTTGCAAAGTATGAAGCATAATAAAAAACTTGGATTAATAAAAGACCGCTCAAAAAGCGGCAGAGTACTTTACATAAAACCGCACGGAGAGGCGGCAGATAAAGAAAATAAAAATTAACTAAGGCAGAAAAGAGCTGAAATTAAGGGGCGGCTGGGGTAGAAGCTGGACTCTGGCCTGGGTCGGGCTCTTAAACGGCGGCAAGGCACGCGTCCTCAGCAGGCGTCTCCTTGCTCTCAGCTTCACCGTCTTTGCTGGCCGCCACTTCTTCGTTTTCCTCCTCTTCTGAGGTATTTGGCGTGACGTCCAGCTCAGGAGAAGGCTGCCCGGCCTTCTTAGCCTCTTCTCTGAGGTAAACAAAGTTGAGACGTTTGGTGAAGCGTTCTTGATAAAAGGCCGCCTCGCCCTCGTCCACCATAAGCTCAAAAGCCTCAAAGAAGTGGCTCTTCAGCCTGTCCTCAGCATTCAGCATTCTGTTCAATGCTGACGACCTCATCCGCACTAGGGGCCCGAGGTGTTTGCAGCTGGAGAGTTAAGTCCTCAACGGACTTCTTTAAACTTTCCACCTCGACCTTGAGAACGTTCGCCTTGTCCAAGGCCTCCTTCAAGTGTTTCTGGGCCAAGGCCACATCGCTTCTAAGCTTCTCGGAGGCCTCGAATCCTTCCCTCCAGCGCTGGCCGTCCAGGAGGGCCTGATCCCTCTCCTGTCTCATGGCATCTATGGCCACGGACTCTTGCTCCAGGGCCTGGCCCGGCTTCACCAAATCTTCAGCCTGCCACGCCGCCTTGTCGGACAGCGCGTTGATTTGGGTTTCGAAATATCGGCGCTGGACGGTCGTTTCCCCAGTAATGGCATCCTGGGTCTTCTAAATCTGGGCCCAGGCATGCTTCAGCCTTTCATTCTCCTTGTCCTTCCATTCAAGGAAGGCATTCAACCGCAGGAAGAGCTGCGTATAGGGAAAACGTATTAGCAAAATAAGAATGAAAAATTGACTAAGTATGATAGTTGAGAGAGAAATTACCTCGGCACTGCAGTTGATCATTGGGCCAAGGAAGCCCTCATGGATCCCCCGCAGCTTGTCTCGCTGCTCAGCAGGGACCGCCCTGACCATGGCCTCCCTCATGGCCTTCCTGTCCGCGCCCGTAAGGGATTGGCCGGGCAGCTTCATGTGCAGCTCCTCTGCAATGTCTGTGCAAGGGCGCAAAAATAAAAGTTTAGCTCAGGTTCAATCGGACTTGTAAAGAGCGAAGTAGAGAATTCAAAGTTACTCGGACTGACCGTCAGAGAAGCTTGGAGGGGTAGGAAGATTGAAGGTGAATGACGGGGGCAGCGTAGGCTCGTCACCCTCCTCCCCCGTCCGGCCAGGCTGATCGTCGGCCGACTGAGAGGCTTAAAGCCAATCAGATTCGTTGACTCTTTGTACGGGCGGAGTCACTTCTGGCCTGGTCGGTTTTGCTGGGGTCGACTTACCCCTATCGTCTAATTTCTCGGACTTGTCATGAACAGGCATGGCGGCCGGATCCATGGACTTAGAGGCCCCGCTATCACTCAGCCGGGGTTGTTCTCCTTTGGACTGCTTAGAGGCAATCCGCGACGTGGTCTTGGCCGCAGTGGTGGAAGTGGTCTTGGATGCGACCGTCTTCCTTTGCTTGGACGCCCTGCCGTCCTTGTCCGTCTTGGAGGAAGGGGACGACTGCTTCCGTTTGGACCTAGGGGTCGGATTTGACAGCTGAAGAGGCAAAAGTTAGCAAAAAGAGAGCAAGATAATACAATTGATTGGCCGTGTCTAGTTAGGAAGAAGATCTCTTCTGTAATGCCTACACGGACGAAAAGAAGAAATGAAGATGGATATACTTCTTTAGATTGCTCGTACAGCTTCCGACGAGCCTTGTAGCGGGCCAAGTCAATCTCCGACATATTTACATCCCCTTTCTGCTCTGAGTCAAGCATCTTGTACGCCTCAGCTGAAAATGAAAAGGAAAAGGTGTTAGAAAACCCTTCCAACGTCAAATAACCTACGTATGTGTAAAAATATGCCTCCATGCGTCCACCTTGGGGCAAGTTCTTGTACAGGCCATAGGCGGACATGAACGTGGGATCCCGTAGCCAATTGGATAAGGGGACCCAGTTGCTTGGAACGCGTTCAGTTTTGTCGTTCCTCTTCACCCTCTTGACTTTGAAGTATTCAAGCTGGTGATCTTGGCTGGGGTGGACGGGTGGCTTATCAGGCTTGAGGTCCCCGTGTCCAAGCTGAATTAATTCAGCATTGAACCGATTCATCCGCAGGTTGAATTCAACATCTTTGGTCTTGATGCGGTAGAATCGGTGCTTCCAGTCACGCCATTTGGAGACGCGGTCGACCACCATCATGTAGTCCCTACCGGTACTCAGAATAAGCCAGCCGTCCGTTTCGGCGTCCAACTTGGTCAGTGAGTGCATCTCACAGAAAACTGCAAAGTCCAGCTTGAAGCCTTTGCAGATGCACGTCACCAAATACCCAAAAATGTTTAACCAGTTGTTCGGCATCAGCTGGAAAAGAGCAATGTCGTATTCGTCCAGGATGGTGCGGACGAAGGGGTGGAGAGGAAAGCGCAGTCCAACGTCTAGAGCCGCCCTGTAAACGCTAAAAGACCTTTGGCGCGGCCTCTCTTCCTCCCAGGCAGCCACAACATGTGACTTCCTTGGGGGCTGAATTTCAAATCCCTCCCCAAGGTGGAGGAATGCCTTGTACTCCTCAAAGTTGTCATTTAGGTAGCCCAAGGCCGTGCTACCCACCGTACAGGCGTACGGGTCCTTAAAGTTATCGGCATTGGCGACGTCTTCCTCGGCCTCCGCCTCGCCCTGGGCCGCTTTCTCGACCTCTCCCTCCTCTTGTTGAGGAGCGCTCCCAAACTCAGAAGACAACACTCTGTCCAGATCGGCTTCCTCCGCTGAGCTGCGGCTTCTAGAGCTACGACCGCCCCTGGGAGAGGTAATGTCTTCATTAATTAGGGGCCTTTTGCCTTTGTCTTTGGCATCGGCCACCTGACTCCCAGTAGGAGGCGCTCTGCAAGGGGGCAGGTCGGACGGTTCATTAATTGAGACCCCAGTTCTTGGCCTGTCCGACCTGCCATATCGGAGATAGAGTTTTGAGGGAGTAGGGACGGACGGATCAGCGTCCGCCCGAGAAGAGGAAGGAGGTCCTTCACAGAGTAGCAACTCGGCCCCATCCATGACCGAGTTGGCATATTGGGGGAACCTCAACCCCGGAGTTCGCCCGGACGTTCCCCCCGCAGTAGAAGCGCCCTGAGTTCTTTGGCGCTCCTCAAAAGAGGAAGTTACTTCCACGGCCGAGCAGTCAGTGCCCGTGGAAGCGGTCGTATGAGTAGAAGAATGGGTCTATAAATTAGTATTGTTAGGGTCATAAGGAGGCCTAGGGTTCACCAGACTACCGTCTGGATTTCTGGCCGCATGACGATCGTGCGTCTGTATCGTCCTTGCCATGTTCGACTGTAGGGACAGAGAAGAATGGGTGGAAGTGAGTTGGTACGCACTAGAAATGGACCCACTCCATGAAGGAGATAACTCGTCTCCGTCCACTCTAGACTCCTCAGTCCCAGGCGAACGGCCGGCCTCATGAGGAGAAACGGACGAAGCCGAGTGTTAAGCCAGATTTTAAATGAAGAATAAAGAAATGAAAATGCAAGAAAAAGAAAAAAGGCGGCCTACCTCTGTACGTGTAGAAAACTTGAAAGTCTTGAAGGTTGACCGGAAAACTCAAGGAATGTGCCCGGAAAACTCAAAGGCACGGCGGAGCTCTCGAAGATTCAAAGGAAAAGGCACTTTCTCTCTCTAAAAGCTCTGACTTCTCTCTAGAAAATGAAAGTTCCAAAGTGTGAAAATGAGGCCAAAACCTTTGTATATATAGACAAAATTTATGGGGGTAGGATGGTAACTTCATCTTTCCCGCCTAAAAGAAGTTGAACGGTTATAATTCCAAATTTTAACCTAAAATTTGAAGGGTTAAGGGACAACGCCGTTAGAATAGGCGGAAAAGAAGACGACCCAATAAACGGCACGTCCAAAAAATAAGCCGACGGAGCTAAAGCTCCCTCCGCAATGGCAAGACGGCCGCAATTCCAAAAGCGAGACGGCCTACCATTGTCCGCGACATTCGTATAGATGGGCGTTCACTCTAAATTATCAGGCGGACAGAAATCTGTCAAAACCCTAATACACTTGTACGCCCCAAGGCTATTTGAGGTCAGAGGAGTCGGCCTGTAAGCGTATGAGCCACCCTCTCTGAGGGGCAAATGTTGAGGGTAAAAAATACCCCGTATACGTGGACCAGTCCCGTAGTGACACGTGGCCCAGTTAAAGGGTGACACGTGTCACCATGGGAAAATGCCACATATCCAGCTCAAGAGCACCCAAAGGTTCAGGCCAATCTCGTAGCGACACGTGGCCCAGTTAGAGGGTGACAAGTGTCATCACGAGAAGATGCCACGTGTTTAGGGCATGTGTTCCCCTTAAATCAGCACGCAAAAGAGGCCTAACAACGTCAGGGCCCAAATCCCGAGAGAAATCATTGAAAGCCGCAAAGTGGCGCCCCCAAAGTAATACGTGGCATTCACTGATTGCGCAGCCAATCACGTCACGTAATTCTAGGGTGTAAACCCTAGAATGGGGCACGAGTCCCACCCCTATAAATACCCCAATCATTTATGATGGGAGGGGTGGATTAAGAAATTACAACAAAAAGAGCATTAAATAGCTCCAACTTCTCTCTACTTTCTCTCTCTAGCCTTTTCCGTTCCAATCACTAACTTGATCGTCGGAGGCGAATATTCCGACAACCGAAATATTCGTTGTTTTGCAGGTCGAAGATGAGTGACATTTATGTCACTCTTAGGGAGTAGTTTTAGAGTCATTTTCGTGTTTATTTTATCTTATTTTCCTTTCTTTCTCTTTAATAAAGTTTCTAGTTTATTTTGGTAATTTTGTCGTGTTTTAATTCTTTTCGTAGTTTTTAGTTTATTTTTGTATTTTATTTGCTTTTGATTTGTTATATTTCGTTCTTTATTTTGATGAGTGGCATTTATGCCACTCTTTTATCCTTTTTCTCTAAGGATTCTCCCCTCGTTTGCACTTGTTTGGCCCTCTTTCTAAGCATTTTTACTTAGCTTTGCTTTCTCTTTTCTTTCTCCTTTATCCTCCCTTTTCTTAGTCTTCCCGCTTTGTTCTTATTGTGCTTTCCATGCTTATGCTTTGTAGGAACCATCGAGATTTTCAAGAGGAGGAAGCTAAGCTCAAAGGAAGCTAGAGGAAGCATGATTCAGAAGAGGTTCGGCCGAACCTCCTGATGGTGTGGCCGAACCAAAGTGTGGCCGAACCTGCTCAGTGGTTTGGCCGAACTTCGAGGCAGGGGCAAGATGAAAATTGGCAGTTTTGCAGGAGTGGCCGAACCACAGGAGTTCGACCAGACCAGGATCAGGGAGGTTCGACCGAACCTACCCATGGTTCGGCCGAACCTACCCATGGTTCAGCCGAACCTACCCATGGTCCGGCCGAACCTACCCTGTAGTCCGGCCGAACCTTCCCATTTGTTCGGTCGGACCTCTCCTTTTCTCAGCTGACTCTGTACGGACTATATAAGTCCCTTTTTTAGAACGTTTTGGGGGAATTCAATAACTATCTATTCAACTCTCTAATTAGTTTTAGGTGAGGTTAGGATTAGTCTTCTTTGGTAGAGAGAGAAAGTGAGGTTTTCTTCATTAATGAACTTGGATTTTGAAGAAGGAGCTTGTTCAATCCTTTGTAGACCTTCATCTTCAATTAATGAGCAATTTCTTACTCTCTCTCCTCTATTTTTATTTGTTTATTTTGATTATTTTAGTTGTTGGTATTGCTTGTTGATCATGTTGATTCTTGATTATTTGTTGATTAATCTTGTTATTATCATGATTAGTGAGTAATTTCCCCATTAAGGGGATGGTTGTGGTGTAGTTGGACCTTGAGCATGTTCTAGGGTTTAGAATTGATTTATTTGTGATTAAAGTCTTTATATGCTTGATATTCTTTAATCTTCTTGCAAGTGCACATTGTTGGTTGATTAAAGGTGAATCTTTGCTAACAAGAAACGGAAGTTGACTTAGTTAAGGTTCATTACTATCTATTGTTATTTAATAGTACCTCCTAGTATATGGTTCTAATGTGGAAACATAGAGGCTATGTTAGGAGAAGCCAATTGACCCCGGAAGGCGGCTAGATTGGATTCTTAATTTCGATATTCGAGCATGTTTACTTCATAATTAATTCAATTTCTATGCCTTTGTTTATGTTCAAGTGAATGTTATACCTAAACCATTTCCCTTAATGTTTTATTTCTTGTTTTAACATTTTTAGACTTTAGTTTATTTATCCCCTATTCCGGACTAGCTTAATTGTTGATAACATTTGGTGGTGTTTACCGTTCTCTGTGGTTCGACCCCTATGCTTGCCTTATACTCGTATTAGGTTTGTTTAGGTTGTATAAATTGTATTTGATCTAGGGATAGACAATTGACGACGCGTTTATTCCCTTGTCAAATTGGCGCCGTTGCCGGGGAACGGCTTCCATTACCGTCATGTTATCTTATTGAGACTAGTCCATTGTTTATATTTTCTTTTGATTTGTTTTTGTTCTCTTTGTTTTGTTTGAGAAAAAATGGCTTATATTTCTATTCCTCAATTTGATAATGAACCGTTTTGGGTGTATTTCAATAGACTTGAGGATTTCCTAGATGGTGTTAAAGGTTTAACCAAGGGTGATTATTGTGAAATCATCAATTTGGGATTAAATGAGAATTTTAGAGGAGTAGTTGATAATATGTTAAATGGTAAATTTCAAGACATGTCTTCGGATGAAGCTTGGGATTTCTATTCATGGTTAGCTAGGGATAATTATGATTGGGAGAGGGCCAATCATGAGACTTATGTTCGGAATTCTCATGCTTTTAATGTTGATGCTAATTGTCATGATTTGTCTAATATGAATTCCCATGATGTGCTTGATTCTCCCCATAGTGACCATGTAATGCATGATTTCAACTCCCCTCCCTCTATAGCTCAATGTAATGAGGTACATTCTAATGATGATGAAGTGCATGTTCTTTCTCATTTTGCATCCGATTTTTGCATGAATTCTAAAGGTGTGCCCCATAGTCCCCTAGATGATTCCAATGAGCAAGCTTTTGACTCGTCTATCCATGATGATTTGGACTCATTTGAGATTATGGCCCAAATATTTCTTGAGTTTCAAACGGTAGCCCATAACCTTATGAGCGAGTTCATTGATAAGGCTTCATTAGAAAGAGATGAGTTTGAGAGAAATTTGCCCCCATTCACTCTTGATTTTGAGATAGTAGAAGGAAAGGATGTTTATTGTGTTGAAAAGGAGGATAAGGTTGATTACTTTGGAGTTTTTGAGCTTGAGGGAGATGTAGAACATGAGGGTTCTTCATTTGAGGATTCCATGATTGATTTTCATTCCCTCATTAGTGATGTGAGATCTTGTGATGAGGGATTAGCTACCCCTTTTTGCCTTTCTCATACACCTTTTTCCCAAAGGTTTAACCATATCTCCTACTATCCTATGTTCCTCCCTTCTTTTCTCAAAGAACCTCTTAGGGATCCTCTTCCTTTTCAAGCTTCCAAAGCCCCTAACCCTTTCATTGTTGATGAGGAAAAGAGTTATAATGCCAACCAAAAAGATTTTTGTGAGGATTTTTCTTTTTCTTCTTCTACTTTTTCTTCTTATTTTCTTGATTTTTCTTTTGATTCTTTTACTTTTTCTTTTCTCCCTTCTCTCAAGCATAAAGTCTCCTTGTACTTTATGTTTGCTTGTCATATGAGCATCGCGTATGCTCTATTTCTTGATATGTTTGCCGGTGCATATGACAAGTTATTGCGTTCTTTGTCGGGTTATTTACTAGATTGGTCATGCTTGGACGTTAAGCAAGCCTTTGCGGGAAGTAACTCGTGTTTTATTGCTTTCTTTTTCTTTCTTTTGTGTTTCTCATTTTTGTTTACTCTCTTGTCTATGTGTATAGGTACTCGATGCATATACTCATGTGCAAAGATTTTGGATTGAGCTCCTTGAGACGAAGCACACCAATGATTGCTTGCATTTGGAAAAGCAACAAAGACGAGGAATTAGATGAAATTGTGGACAATGTGCTCAATTGCGGGTTTCAACACCCACCTCACATTTGGTTTACTCTTTCCTTCTTCCCTCATCTTGGATTTGCTTTCTTAATTGCATTTGGATTGTATGATTATGAATTGTTGTGTGAATTAGTTTTCTTCCTTCCCCTCCCACCCACCCTTTGTGCCTTTATTTTGAGCATTGAGGACAATGCTCCATTCTAGCTTGGGGGAGTAGCTATTCGCTAGCTTTGGGGGGTTATCTATATCTCTTGGTGGTTTCTTAATCCATAGTCTCATGATTGCTTGATTTATTTCTCTCATACTTGCCAAAGTCTATTATTGAGATTGGTTTTCTATGTTTGGATGGCCATGAGCGCCTTATTGAGTTGACTTTTGGTATATGTAGTTTTGATTGATCATGCTTTCATATTGCACTATTGTATATGCATTCTTGAGTATTGTTGGTTTTGTGAATATTTGTGTGTATAGTGTCTTTCCATGGCATTCAAGGCAAGTTTCAAAATGTTTTGTTTTAAACTTGGACATAATTGGGCTTTAGCACCTAGAATACCCTCTTTGCTAGTTGTTAGAGGTTTCCGTGCACTTGAATGTCGAGGTTGGTTCACACATATAACATTGCCAAGGTAGTAGAACTTAAGGGCTATGAGACCTTAGCTCACTTGGTTTGTGGTAAGATGGTTGTCGCTCTCTAGCTAGTTGAAGCTTTAAAGGTGATTTTTGCTACTCCACTACCGTCATTTTTGTGAGAATGTGTCTATTTTGTTCTAGCCTTCTACATTTCTTGCATGTGTGGCGTTTGGATCCTTGGCATTGCTAGCTTATATCGAGAATTTGGCTTAATCTACCCAAGATCGAGACCGAACCAACCTAGGGGAAGACAAAGGCAATTAGGATTTTTGTTTTGTTTTATTATTTTCTTTTCTTTTATTTTTCTTTTGCATTTGCTCATTTAGTAACCCAATTTGAGCCATTTTCCCTTCTTTGGCATAACCACATTACAAACCAATGGACCTTTGCTTTATTTTCACCTTTTTTAGTTTTTGTGAAGCATTCTTGGGACCTGATTTGTATTTTTGGTTAATGAAAGTGAGAAAAAGAATGAAAAAGAAGTGAAAAACTCAAATTTTGGTACTTGAGATTATTTTTGTTATGTTGAATGGTTTGAGTAAATGAGAAGAAAATAAAGGAAATGAAAGAAAAAGCCGCTCAAAGTTAAAAGAGGCGAGAGCAAAGAATAAAAAGAAATGAAAAAAAAAAAAGGAGAAAATATTGAGAAAATACAAAAATATTTGTTGTTTGGTTGAAAAAAGAATAAGCTTGGGGGAAGAGTTGCTAGAATTTTTGATTTGAAAGTTGGTAGTTTTATTGAGTTTGAATTGAGGAATGATCAACCTTGCTTCACTTCTAAGTTTACCACCACTTTCCAAATTTATTTCCACACCCTTTACCCTAGCCTAAATGTTTCAACCCTTTTGAGACCTTTTGACCTTAGTGAGGTTTAGTTACTACCGATGGAGGGTAATCAAGCCAAGCCTATTGAGCGAGCTATCAACGCCAAGATGTCGGGTAGCCTAAATGTTTTTCATTGATTATTTCTTCCGATTCCTTCGAGGAATCTCGAGATATCACCTTAAAAGTGGATGCAAAACTAGTGAGGATGCGGGAGTTTGGTTGGAGATAAGGAGGAGTGTAAGTCCCTCTAAGTTCTCTACCCTTTGCATGCTTTATGTGTGTACCAACCTTAACTATTCTTTTGCTTGGCTACCTTTAATGTCTAGAAAGGTTTGTATTCTTGTGCATTTAGCCCATTGTTTGTGTTTGGTTTGAAATATCAAAACTCGAGTTTTCTTGATTTCACCTTTGCCTTGAATGTTATGTGTTGTCGAGAGTTGTGGGTTAAACCTCTTAGGAAACCCTCACGAGAGCTTACTCGTCCTCTTTGGCGACATAGGGGTTTAAAGGGCTTGATGCATACGCTAAATGCATCCGTGATTCCTACGACAATGAGTTAGTGTACATTCTTTCTCTTTATTTCTATTTTGTTTCTTTTGCCTTTAATAATTCCATCTTGTTCTCTTTTGCCTTAGCTTTGCTCGAGGACGAGAAAAGGTTTAGCTTGGGGGAATTTGATGAGTGACATTTATGTCACTCTTAGGGAGTAGTTTTAGAGTCATTTTCGTGTTTATTTTATCTTATTTTCCTTTCTTTCTCTTTAATAAAGTTTCTAGTTTATTTTGGTAATTTTGTCGTGTTTTAATTCTTTTCGTAGTTTTTAGTTTATTTTTGTATTTTATTTGCTTTTGATTTGTTATATTTCGTTCTTTATTTTGATGAGTGGCATTTATGCCACTCTTTTATCCTTTTTCTCTAAGGATTCTCCCCTCGTTTGCACTTGTTTGGCCCTCTTTCTAAGCATTTTTACTTAGCTTTGCTTTCTCTTTTCTTTCTCCTTTATCCTCCCTTTTCTTAGTCTTCCCGCTTTGTTCTTATTGTGCTTTCCATGCTTATGCTTTGTAGGAACCATCGAGATTTTCAAGAGGAGGAAGCTAAGCTCAAAGGAAGCTAGAGGAAGCATGATTCCTCTAGTGGTTTGGCCGAACCAAAGTGTGGCCGAACCTGCTCAGTGGTTTGGCCGAACTTCGAGGCAGGGGCAAGATGAAAATTGGCAGTTTTGCAGGAGTGGCCGAACCACAGGAGTTCGACCAGACCAGGATCAGGGAGGTTCGACCGAACCTACCCATGGTCCGGCCGAACCTACCCTGTAGTCCGGCCGAACCTTCCCATTTGTTCGGTCGGACCTCTCCTTTTCTCAGCTGACTTTGTACGGACTATATAAGTCCCTTTTTTAGAACGTTTTGGGGGAATTCAATAACTATCTATTCAACTCTCTAATTAGTTTTAGGTGAGGTTAGGATTAGTCTTCTTTGGTAGAGAGAGAAAGTGAGGTTTTCTTCATTAATGAACTTGGATTTTGAAGAAGGAGCTTGTTCAATCCTTTGTAGACCTTCATCTTCAATTAATGAGCAATTTCTTACTCTCTCTCCTCTATTTTTATTTGTTTATTTTGATTATTTTAGTTGTTGGTATTGCTTGTTGATCATGTTGATTCTTGATTATTTGTTGATTAATCTTGTTATTATCATGATTAGTGAGTAATTTCCCCATTAAGGGGATGGTTGTGGTGTAGTTGGACCTTGAGCATGTTCTAGGGTTTAGAATTGATTTATTTGTGATTAAAGTCTTTATATGCTTGATATTCTTTAATCTTCTTGCAAGTGCACATTGTTGGTTGATTAAAGGTGAATCTTTGCTAACAAGAAACGGAAGTTGACTTAGTTAAGGTTCATTACTATCTATTGTTATTTAATAGTACCTCCTAGTATATGGTTCTAATGTGGAAACATAGAGGCTATGTTAGGAGAAGCCAATTGACCCCGGAAGGCGGCTAGATTGGATTCTTAATTTCGATATTCGAGCATGTTTAGTTCATAATTAATTCAATTTCTATGCCTTTGTTTATGTTCAAGTGAATGTTATACCTAAACCATTTCCCTTAATGTTTTATTTCTTGTTTTAGCATTTTTAGACTTTAGTTTATTTATCCCCTATTCCGGACTAGCTTAATTGTTGATAACATTTGGTGGTGTTTACCGTTCTCTGTGGTTCGACCCCTATGTTTGCCTTATACTCGTATTAGAATTGTTTAGGTTGTATAAATTGTATTTGATCTAGGGATAGACAATTGACGACGCGTTTATTCCCTTGTCAGTCGGACCGTCTCGTTGTCAGGAGAGCGTGACCAGTATCCAAGGAAATCCAAAAAACACCCGAAACATCACTTACTTGGATGCCTCGTACCTCTTTCTAATAACAAAATACACACGTTAGTAACTTCAAGGAAAATAATAAAACAAACAATTAAATTAAATCATTGAAAGAGAGATTTGAGACCAAACCCTCAAAAAAATCAAACCTTTCATGTGTAGAGCGAAGGCAACTTTGAACTTGGCTTGGTGTTTCTAGATCTTGTGAATGCGGAATTTTGTATGCAAAAAGGCTAGTTTAGAAAAGAGAGAGAGAGAATAATCAAGAGATTCTTGATGAGAATTGGTGATAGAGGGAATTGAAGAACTGATGAGAATTGATTGATGATTGAAAACGGAGATTTTAGGAGGCTATTTATAGAGAAAATCAGTCGGATCTGATAAAAAACGAATCAGAGTTTTGAAAAGAATAAAACACGATTGCAGCGCCAAACACGCGCGTGTCGCTAGACGCTGGAGAGCGGCGCCAAACGCCATGGCACCAGATGCCAGGTCTGTCGCCAGACGCTGGAAATAAATTTCCACGCGTTTTCTTATTTTGATAAAATTTAGCCGTACGAGAGGGAAAAATTGTATTTTCCTCAAAAACACTTCTTTTATTCTGAGTAAAACTCTTAAAAGTCAACTAAAGTCAATTTATCAATGCTAATTAAATTCGGAATGAAAAGAACCTTCTAGAGGAATCTAGAAGACTATAATCAATTCTAATTGCATTAGGAATGATAAGTCAATATTAGGCCCTCCTCTAGATCATTGGGCCGCTCATAAAGATCAAACCGGGCCCAGTTTAGTAATTTGGCCATAACTTCCTCATTATTCATCGGAATTGGGCTTATAATATATCGTTGGAAAGCTCTTTTCGAACCTGACCCAACTACACAATTATTGGACCCTTGCCATTGACCAAACCAAACTGGATTGGTTGTTCTTAAAATAGGTTTTCAAAATCAGAAAGAAAGAAAAGAAATAAAACTAACCGCAACACTAGACTTTCCACACTTTCACTTCATTCGATTATGATTCGACGTGAAAGGTACTCAACACTGGGTTTGGTTTTGGGGAGACACAAATGGGTGTCCACAGCGTGACATCCGCGCGCAACTGTTTTAGTTGTGCGCGACACCTGTGCTACGAGTGTTAATATTTTTTTCACATTATTACCCCCCAAATGTGAAGAGTTTTTCGTGATGTTCGAAAAAATCTAAATACTTGAATGGTCTGTGTTTTATTTTTAAATTACCCCCCCCCCCCCAAGTGTTATGAAGTTTACTGTGTTATTCGGTAAAGTGTGTAACACTTAGAATCTTTTAATTGAATGCTAAAGAAAATGATTTATTTAATGAATGAACGAGTTTATTCGGATTTCATATGTAATATTTTTTAAGTCGATCAATGTTTATTAATTGGCGAATTTCGTCACCTCCAATATCCATTAATCTGAAAGCTCCTCCTGATAGAATTTTAATTACGCGGTAGGGTCCTATCCAATTAGGTTTGACTTTCCCTCTTGAATCGATTGGTGGACTCCTAACCTCTTTTAGTACAAAGTCACATTCTTTGATATTTCTGGGTCGTACCCTTTTGTAAAAATCTCGCGCAATGCGTCGTTTGTAGACTTGTACATGATGCAAAGCTCTTCATACCTCACTCTTACCCATTCAGCTTCCAGTAGCTTACTTTCAAGTACGATGCGTTGGGATGGTATTTCTAGTTCGACTAGTTGAACTGCGTCCATTCCAAAAACTAAGGAGTATGGAGTTACTCCTATTGATGTTTGTATGGACGTTCTATAACCCCATAGAGCGAAGTGTAGTTTATTCGGCCAGTCTTTATAATTTTATGCTATTTTTTTTAATGATGACGGTTATGTTTTTATTTGCCGATTCTACAGCTCCATTCATTTGAGGTCTATATAGAGATGAGTGATGATGTTTTACTTTATAACGAGTTTAGAGGGTCTCGACTTCAGCTTTGAATTGAGATCCATCATCACTAATTAGTTCGTGTGGAACTCCATATCTACAAAATAAGTTTCTTTTGAGAAACTTTGCGACATGTTTAGAAGTGATATTCATGCAAGAAGCAGCCTCAATCCACTCGGTAAAGTAATCGATGGCTACTAATACGTACTCGTACCCTTATGCTCCTGTTGGAGAAATTTTACCAATTATCTCAATTCACCGAGTCAAAAAAGGCCAAGGGGAAGTGAGATTGTATAGTTCGGATGGTGGAAGGTGTTGTAAATTAGCGAACATTTGACACTCTGGACATTTTTTAACATATTGTATGCAATCATGTTCCATAGTGGACCAATAGTACCCTTGTCGTGAAATTATTTTAGCAAGCATTTTACCATTCATGTGAGGTCCACAAACACCTTTGTGAGTATTCTCCATAAGGCGTGTGGATTCGGGTTGGTCTATACACAATAACCTTTGACCATTAGGTCCCTTTTTGCATAATTGACCATTTAATAGACCATATCGGGCAGCAAGTGTTCTTAAGGCTCGTTGGTCTTTCGATGAAATATTTTCAGGATATGTGCCATGGGTAATATATTGGAGGATATGATCATACCAAGGATTGTCTCCTTCGATGTCATTTATTTCCTCTATCACGTTGCAATATGTTGGTTCTTCTCTTCTATCAATGCATAATGGAATCATATATAAGTGATCTGGAATGTTGATCATTGAGGCTAATTTTACTAGCGCATCGGCAAATTGATTATCATCCCTTGGGAGATATTTAAGATCAATATCTTTAAAATGCTCGATGAGTTGCTCTAGGTATGCTTGGTATAATATCATTGTGGAGTTCTTTATTTTCCATTTTTTAAGTATATGATTTATAATCAAACTAGAATCTCCATATACCTCTAATTTTTGCACACCTATGTTAGCTACTGCTTCTTATCCAATAATGCACGCTTTGCATTCCGCGGCATTATTAGTACCTCAAAGTCTAGTTCGACAGAGATTAGAGTATATGCTCCCTCTGGACTTATGAGTAACACTCCCACGCCACATCCTTTTTTTATTGGATGCACTATCAAAGTACATTACCCATTTGTCATCTTGCGTCATTAGAATCTCTTCATCCAGAAGATAAGTAGTTTCTGCATGACTTGTTTGAATAGGATGTTGGGCCAGAAAATCGAAAATTTCTTTCCCTTTTATTGATTTTTCAGGAATATATTTTAGTTCAAATTCGGCCAACATTACCAACCACTTGGATATTCTTCCTTGTATAGGTGGTTGTTTAAACAAATACTTTATCGGATTTTGTTGAGAAATCACATGAGTGGTGTGTGGTAGTATGTAATGTCGTAGTTTTTTAGTTGCCCACACTAATGCTAAACTCGTTTTTTCCAAGGTGCTATATTTTGTTTCATATTGAATGAGTTTTTTACTTATGTAGTATATTGCACGCTCGACTTTTTCTACCTCTTGTGCTAGCATGGCACCTGTGGCCGTGTCTGTAACCGTGATGTATAGCCTAAGAGGTAGTTTGGGTACTGGTGGTGCTAAAACTAGTGGACTTTTGAGATAATCTTTGATTTTCTCAAAGGCCCTTTGGAATTGATCGTCCCATTCATGTTTTTCTTCTTTTTTAATTTTTTAAATATTGGTTCACAAGTCATAGTCAATTTGTTGATAAACCGACTAATGTATTGTAGTTTGCCAAGAAACCGTCTAATTTCTTTTTCTGTTTGAAGGGAAGACATATCAACTATTGCCTTTATTTTAGAGGGATCGATCTCAATACCACGTGTGCTTACTACGTATCAGAGTAACTTGCCATAAGTTACTCTGAAAGCGCATTTTTGTGGATTCAATCGCATATTATATTTTTTTATGCAAGTGAAAAATTTGCGTAAAGCTTTTATGTGTCCCATTCTATCTTTGGACTTCACAATCATATCATCCACATACACTTCTATTTCTTTATGCATCATATCATGCAAGAGAGTCGTAGCAGCTCTTTGGTACGTAGCTCCTGCATTTTTTAGATCAAATGGCATGACTGTGTAGCAATAGAGTTCAAGGGATAATTAGCACTAATCGTAAGTTTACCCATGCCCAAATTGGTCTACGTGTACCAGAAATGAGTTCGGGAGAGAGGGTACTAAAATAACTTTCCTTTCAGGGAGGAACCGTTATTCTAGCCCTAGTTACGGCCTCTACTAGCTCTTCCTTTTTCACAGTTTCATCACCAAACAATATATGCAATGTGGTACCTAATACTAAGTTAGTTGATTTTACTTTCGTGCCTCATAATCTTTATCCAAATTTTATATGGTTGGATATATATTGAAATTATCTTTCCAATGATATATTATAATATTAATTCCGAGCTATAACGAAAAAGATATGAATGAGATATGAAACTCTATCCAAAACTGACACCGTCCAACTATTTCAGAAATATCTTTTTATATACAAAATATTTTAATCTGATTCTAATTGGGTTGGAAATTAGACTTCAAGAGCTTTCCAACGACATATCATATGCTTTATTTGGACTTCTGGATAAAAAGATATGATAAAAACAAAATCCGCAAAAATTGTTATCCATCGAATTTTATTTCGATTCGAATTCGGATTCTTTTCTTATTCTTCGAGTCTCTTTTTTCTCTATAAATAGAGGTCATATCTCCCCTTTTTCAATCACCAAATCTCATCAAGAATTTCTTTATTCTCTCTCTCTTTCTAAACCAACCCTTTTACAAACACAATTCCTCATACATTAGCACTAGACACACCTAGCATAATTCGAAGTTGCCTTTGCCCTAGACATGAAAGGTTTTAATTTCTGAGGGTTTGGTCCCAAATCTCTCTTTCAATTATTATTTAATTTAATTTTTTTATTATTATTTTCCTTGAAGTTACTAACATGTGTATTTTTTTATTAGAAAGAGATACGAGGCATCCAAATAAGTTCTTTAATTGTTTGCATTGATATTATGATATAGAAATCATGTCTAAGTTGTTATTATGATTCCTAGTATCATGTTAGGATGTTTTTCTTAATTTGATGTTTAGGGTGACTACAATAAGTTCCTAGTATCATGTTTAAGGTAAAGAATATAATGTCAATTATGATTTCTATGATGCCTTTTATTGTCTTTCCTAATAGTATCATGTTAGGGATATATATTTGATCTTTATTGTTTAGTGACATGCTAGGGTTTGTTATTAATCTTGTTAGTATCATGCCTAGGATCTTGCTATTAATATTATGCTTAAACATGATTATTTTAATTATGATTATTATGATATTTATTATGATTATTATTATTATTATTATTATTATTATTATTATTATTATTATTATTATTATTATTATTATTATTATTATTATTATTATTATTATTATTATTATTAATCTTGTTTAGGGTTAATATGATTATAATTCAAGTGATCGCCAATAATAGATTTATTTGTACATTAAATTCAACCAAAATAGATAAACAAGTTTAGGGTTAACCTAATGATTGCATGTTAGTCAGAAAGTGCACATGAATACGATCAGAATAAAGTAGAGGCCTATTATTAGGGCAGGTTCAATCTCTTTTAGGTAGGATTTGTACCTTCATCCCCGAACTACCAGTCATGGTTCCAGACCTACTGGAGTTGACGATCTCTTGGATCGTTAAGGGGTGTAACCTTCACCTCGTGAACGGTTTACAAGTTCCTAAAACTTGTTGGCGACTCTTTTTCTCTAGCTTCCTTCCCTTTGGACGCCACCGTACTTTAGTGTATGATCACAGTGGGGTTCAAGCTTGGGATAATGCTTGAAATATTCCCTACAATATTCAACCAATTTAGTTTAATAATAGATTGGAGCAAATTGAATCTTTGTTTGCATGCCTTTGAGATTGCAGGAATCACTTTTCACTATAAGAATTGAGTAGAGGCCAACACGGGCGAATGTGACGACTCCATGACTCACTTCGTACCATCATCCCCGATCCTCCTTTCGTGGTTCCGAACCATATGGAGTTAGTAATCTTATGGATTATGAATGGGGTGTAACCTTCACGAGTCAATCATTGTTGCCTTTCGTTGTCCCTTTATCGTGATTGCCTTTTATGATCCGTGAACGGTTTACAAGTTCCTTAAAAACTTGTTGGCGGCTCCCTACTTTGCTTTGTCCCTAATCGTATATGTCGATTCCCACTTCCTATGAGTGTCAAGAATATTCACCACATGCTTTAACGTAGGCGCACTTCAAACGACGCTTGCACCTGTAAAACGACAACAAATGGAGCAAATGGAGGAAAGCTTGAGCAAGCTATCCAATGACTATAAGTCCAAGGGCATTAGCTCTCAAGGGGTCTCATTGGGCAAGGAGCTTCTTCCGCTGAAGTTCAATGCCAATAACATCCCTAGGTTCAAACCAACTGACAATCCTTATTTCCACTTAAGGACTTTTGAAACTATAATGAACATTAAGGGGATTGATAGGAAAGTCTTTCACTCTTTATTCTCACTATCTCTTGAAACCGTTTGTCAACAATGGTTCTTTTCTCTTGATAAAGAGAAGATCTCTACTTGGGATGGAATAGTAAACGCTTTCATTGATAGATACAAATGTAACATTCAAGTTGAAACTGGTCATAGAGAACTTGAGATGTTAAAGCAAAAAAAGAATGAGGGTTTTACGTCTTTCTTTAATAAGTGGAGGGAAACTTCCTCTAAAATGGTTGAGGTGCCTAGTGAGAAATAATCTGTAAGGATGTTCATTAAGAACCTCCAAGGAAAATATTCTAAGAATTTCGAATATCAAAGTAATTTGAGCACTTTCAAGGCCGTCTATGACATAGGAATTAATATTGAAGGCGACCTTGCAAAACAAAAAGCTGCTAACAACTCCAACAGTGGTTGGAAAGGAAAGAAGAACGATAATTATTCTTCTTCAAAAACTACCCACTCAAACAACGTTAGCACCTTTAATCTGAATGAAGTCCTCACTATGAATAATCAAGGCAAAAGAAGCCATTTAGGAAGAACTTTACTCCTATTGGCATGAGTTATGACATCGCATTTGATCTTCTTCATGCAAAAGGTCTTATAACTCCCATTGGACCATTTGGAGATCCACCAGTCGAAAGGAGAACGGCTAGTTGGAATCCCAATGCACATTGCAAATACTATCAAGGCAGGGGCCATCTGACTGAAAATTGTTGGAAGCTAAAGAAAGCTATCCAAGATATGATTGATAGCAAAAAAACTTCCATTGCCTCCTGCAAGCAAGAAGCCAAGCATCAATAACGCTCCACTCTCAGATTCTTTGCCTATTTCTGATGAGGAAAGTCATGTTGACCCATTATCCCTCATCAAACCAATAAAAGAAGCCCATGCTATCGAAGAAGTGGAGGAAACCTTTTTCGATGCCATGAGTGATTTCCCTCCAAGTGAACAACCGGCCACTAACACTAGTAGAAAAATAGCAAATGGCACCGGTTCAAACCCGGCCTAAGGCACCGGTTTGAACCAGTGCCAATGTGAGGGGTGCCAAAAACCCCCCCTTTTTGGCACCGGTTCAAACCGGTGCCATAATTGATTTTTGGCACCGGTTAACCGGTGCCATAATTGATTTTTGGCACCGGTTAACCGGTGCCATATCTATTTCTATTTTTTTTTTGTTGGGAATTAAAGTCAATTGGCACCGGTTAACCGGTGCCAATTCATGTTTTTTTTTTTTTTTTTTTTTTTTTTTTTTTTAAAGTTTGCTTTATCCACACATTCAATCAGAGATATTGATCAAAATATAATCAGAAAATATAACAAGCTTGAATACGAAATATAATCAGAAATGTATTGATGATTAAATTGTTATTTTACAATACAAAAAAATAAAATAAATTACAACATCAAAATCCAAAAAAAAAAAATACAACATCAAAGAAAAAAAAATTACACATCGAACGAAAAAAAAAAAATTACAACAATAAAATAAAAATTCCAAAATCAACACTTTGATTCTTCACCTGCATCAATTAAAACAACGAATTAATAAAAACTCACAATAAACTAAAATTACGAAAATTAAACCCAGAAAATAAACACAGAACTCACGAAATTAAAAGCAAGATAATAAACCCAGAAATCCCCCCCCCCCAAAAAAAAAGAAAAAACTCCAAAAATACTCACGAACTGAAAATAAAAAAACCCAGAAACTCAAAATTATAAGAAAAATTGAAAAAAAAAAATCCCCGAATTACTTAACAAGAATGGCTTAACACAAGTATTTCATCCATTTTTTTTAACATGCATGTACCCAGAAAAATACAAAATCCACGAATTTTCTCTTTTAACATTAAAACACCCAGAAAACTCAAAAAAAAAAATTCGATTGGATGAAATACAAAACCGATTAAATTCGGATAATTATACCCAGAAAAAACGAGAAAAATCGAATTAAAATACAAAACCGATTAAATTCGGATAATTATACCCAGAAAAATTGACAAAACTCAAATTAAAATCCAATAATCAATTAAATAAACCCAGAAAAATCGATTTAAATCCAAAATCAAACCCAAATTTAAATCCAACAAACTCGATTAACATCGAATTAAACCCATAGAATAAACCCTAACCTCGAAGGATACCCAGAAATTGTTGTTGATGATGATGTTGGTGGGCTTTGCGGCGGCGGTCGACCTTTGTGGTGGTGGCGGCGGCTTTGCGGCAGTGGTGATGTTGTGGTGGTGGGCTTTGTGGTGGTGGTCGAATTTGTGGTGGTGTACATCAAAGAAAGTGAGGAGATCGAAGAAGCTAGGGAGAGGAGATGAAAGAAGATCGGTTGAGAGAGAGGAGATCGAATATGCATGGGAGATGGAGATGAAGATGAATAAGGGAGATGAGAGGAGAGAGAAGGGAGAGGAGAAGAAGGGAGAGAGGAGAGAGAAGGAGATCAGAGGGAAATATATTAAAAGAGGCGGAGTGAGTCACTTTATTTAGGGTTTATTATTTGTTGAACCGTTTTTTTTTTTACATCTTATGGCACCGGTTCAAACCGGTGCCATTTGTATTTTTGGCACCAGTTTGATCTGAACCGGTGCCATTTCTCTTTGTCTAAAAACCCGCCCATTTTTAGGCCGATTTTTGGCACCGGTTTGGCCTGAACCGGTGCCATTTGGGGGTTGCCTTTTTGTATTTTTCTACTAGTGTAAAGAAGAAGTAGTATGGATCCTCATAGAAGCAATGAAGGAAGCAATAGACATGTGTCACGAGGCTCTCGATCATGCAAAGATGGTTCGAAATAAGCATGTCATTAAAGAGATGACGCCTACAAAGACTACTAAGAGAAAGCTATTTTCTCTCCAAGTAGTCGAAACACCCAAAAGGAGCAACAAGTCTTACACTCCAATTGGGACCTCTTATGTAAATATGTTCAAAATGCTCTTCGAGAGTGGGAGAATCGTTGAAAAGGACAAATAGGTTCTATTGTCCATACCATCAAACAAAAGGACATACTATAGAACACTGTTTCAAATTCAAAGATCTAATCCAAGGATTAATTGACAGTAAAAAGTTGGTCCAAATTCCACCAGAAAAAGATGTTAGCATCAACGGATTTTGGGAAAGTGATGATGAGGACGTTGACAGGGTAAAGTCGTATCCCCTAATCAAAAATAATTACCTAATTCACTAACTAAAGTAGATAGGGAAGTAGGGTCGATCTCCACAGGGAAACAAGTCTTTTTACTCCTAATTAAATATTATAATCTAAATTATTTAAGTAACCAATATTAAAAGTTGAATATGAAACTAAACTAAAAAGAGTAGGAAAAGGGAGAAAATAATATATAAGAGGATCTAGAGCATAGGTTCACCAATAAATAATACTCCGGGGTAAAATAGGGTAATCAATCATTGACATTGCATAAATAACATGATTAACAGGCTCTCGCAATTTATTAACCAACATAGATCTAACAGGCTCTCGCAATTTACTAGATCTAAGTTCTTATTGAAAATAGCCTTTAATACCAAATTAACATCTGCTCGATTCATCAATTTAATATTGCTATACTTTTACAAGCCGCAATTGTAAAACATTAAAACAATCCAATAAGAAATCATCATGCAATGCCAACAATCAATAATAGTCAATCATCAATGCATCAATTAACCAGATTGTAAAGGGCTCTCGCTACTTATTACAATCACACAATTAAATTACCGGTATTAAACCTCATCTCTCGAATCTTGACTTAACCATTTATAAATTAACTTGCCTATTGAAACTAGACCTAAACATTAATTCTCATCTCTCGATTCTTGAATCAATATTGTCAAACTCATGCATAAAAGATAGGCCTAATCTAGTCACAGAGCATTAAATCAATCAATAGGAAATTAATCTAGCATTGATAATTAACAACAATAAATTACCCCTTCATATTATTTATTAGATCCCCATAAACCCTAGAAATTAAACTACTCACACGTAATTAAATATAAACTAAGCAAAGCAATGAAATAAATCATGATCAAAAGAATAAAATAAAGAACTAAGATTAAAGGAAGAGAAATCGTCACCAAAGTAAATATGGAATTAATTTAAAGAAATAATAACAAAGGTTTAGAGAGAGATTAAGAGAGAGAAAACTAAGTAGAGAGAGAAAGTCTAGGAGAAAGGATTAAGAGAAGAAGAAGTCATCCTAAAATCGTATTACGGAGGAGTATTTATACTCCGTACAAAAATCCTAAACTGAAACAAATTAAAACGACGTTAATCGTCTCCTAAATAAACACGCGCCCGATCGGGCGAGGCACCGCCCGATCGGGCGCGCCTTTTTTCACCTCTAATAACAATCTCGCGCCCGGCCGGGCGCGTCATCGGGCGCTCCTCCCGCCCGGTCGGGCGCGCCTCCGGGCGCCAGCCTTTTTGGCCGGGCGGATCATTTGGGCCACTATTTGGACTTTGATTGGGCTCCAATTCTTCGGGTCAATCTGGGTTTCCTCTTTGGGTCTTGAATACTCGGTCCAAATGCCCCGGTATCACCTCTACCGAGCCCTTAATCACCGGTTCGATGTCTCTAACCGGCCCTGGGCTATAAAATCTGGTCATGCTTCTCCAGTGCTCGTGATTACTCCTAAATATCTCGGGAAAATACTCCAAAAGCATAAATCCCTGCAAAAGTCAACCAAATCTACGAAAACACTAGAAAACACCAATTAGTAATAAAAGTGGCTCTAAAGAGCCAAAAACACTACTAATTATGACCAAGGGACGGGGGTAAAATACTATATAAAATGGATACATCAAACTCCCCCAAGCCAAACCTTTGCTTGTCCCTAAGCAAAGATCTCATCAATGAATCAATAAATATGCTTCACCCCAATAAGTAAAAATCAAGCACAAGCGATCCAGGGTAAATCAAATAAACACGCTTCAGAGTCAACCAATCAAATCCATCCAATTACCTTTCTTCCCTAACAATTGTCAAACAGAGCAAACCACAAGAGCATATAGAATTCAAGACTAGTGCTCACACACTCGACTCTCATTTATGTGGCGAGTAAAAGATGTACTCGATCGCTCTCCATCCAACCCCTTTATGTGAACAATGCCCTCCCAACTCACACTCTCGTGTGTATAAAAACAATGAACGCTCAATCCTACTAGTCGACTCGAAATATGCCAAATCATAACTTGCATTGATAAGCAACACTTTCACATTCATACAATTCTATGCACAAAGGTCGGAAGGTCTTTAAAGCTTGTAATGTAAGGCTAAGGTAAAGGGTAGGATAACTTTGGAAATACGTGAGAGAAAAGCTATGCTTAAGGGAGCAATATCCTAATAAAACTCATGATCAAAAATAAATAATGATCAACATCTCCTACATAACCAACTCTAACATCAACCAAATATACTCCAATCATAATAAATAAACCCAACTCTTACAATTTCACTCATAAGATATAATAATGGAGCAATAGAGTGAATAAACAAACTTTATTTTCCAAACTTGAAATTTTTCCATTGAGGCTCAAAATTATTCTTTACAAACCTCCAACTAGAACATTTGAACATTTTTTTTTCTTTTGAAGTTCGCTTATTTTTTTCACATTTTTTTTTTCTTTGAACTTCTCTTTTTTTTTTCATAATATCATGCTTTATTTTTTCAAGAAAATATAACTCTCAAACTCATCAAAAATAAACATGAACAATCAACAAAACAACTTCTCAAAATCCCACCCAAATTGTGCAAATAAATAGCACACTACAAACTCCCTCACCTCACTCACTAATAGCTCCCCCAAGCCAAGCTTGGGACTAGTAACCAATGGGGCAAAATAGGCTTGTAATGTGGCTAATAAACAATAAAAAGTCAAGGCAATAACATGGGTAGCAAGAAGGGAACAAATGTATCTACAATATCTGGAGGCTACCTAAAAGAACAAATGCCTTCGTCCTCCACAATGTGCATAATAATGAATCATATAAACATTACTAGTAGTTGCAAACCAATACTCAAATTCATTGACATACCAGGAAAAATGGAACTATCACACATTTCCTAACCAAATCAACTAGTCAAGCACTATATTCACAAGTAGTTGGACAAAATTGACGCATGTAAAGGTTTCAAGGCAATCAAACATCATATCATGATCAACTAATCCATAATGCCTATCATCAATTACCAAGGATCAAAACAACTTTCTCAAGTAAGGGGCATAGGGAAGCATGATTTACAATTCATTGGAACAAAACTAACCTAAGAAAGTAATAAAATCTATACTAAGAAAAATAAAAATAAAAATAAAAAGAGAAAAGAGAGAGTGAAAGATGTACCATACGAACACGAGAACCTCCCCCCAAGCTAAATCAGACAATGTCCTCATTGTCTTAAAGGAAAGCTAGTAGTCAAGGTGACTACTCTTCATCATCACCACATCAATGTCACCAAAGCCTCGAGGATTGCAATGCATCTCTTTGGAACAAAATTGGGGAAGAAAGAAACAAAGTGTTAGTGGGAAAAAGTTCAAATTTGAGTCAGGTGCACTATTCTGATCATAACTTTTGATGTATAAATGATAATACAGTAATTCCAATTTCATTGGAAACAAGACTTGAAGAGCTTTCCAACGACAAGTCACACGCAAAAATCGGATAAGAAACGCAAAAGTTATGGCCTGTCGAAGTTGACGTAGTTTGCTGACGCGTACACGCGCCCGATCGGGCGAGCTCTGCCCGATCGGGCCCGTGCTACTGATTTGACGGGGCAACTTGCTGCTGCTAATTGGCCCGGGATTCCTTTAGCCCTTCGATCTTTTCTCAACTTTTCTAGTATCTGTGCACAAAATCACACTCCCACAAATATAAGATATACTCTCCTCTACCTCTCTAAAACAAAACAAAAAGAAAACACACAAACAAATAAATAAAAAAAAAAACTAAATAAAAATCAACAAAATACGGGTTGCCTCCCGCAAAGCGCTAGTTTATCAAGGTCCCGCTCGACCATACTCCTTCTCTCAATCGGAAGAATTCAATGCCTTGAGTAACTTATCAAACGCTCCTGCAAACATTTCATTAAGCACTATATAGGGCTTAATAGCAAGCACATTTATCCCTATAAAGAAAAAGTTAGGAGTACATAAAGAGAACTCAAGGTAGAAAGAAAAATGAAAAGAGGGAGATGAAAATATACCACAACCTTCTACTTCCTCCGCTAAAAATTTAGAATTAATAGAACGAACATGGAGGTAGTCATTGTCTTTATCATCCAATAATGACTTTAAAATTTTACCCTCACAAATAACCTCATCATCAACAAAGGAATTATCAACCACCGTTTCTACAACTAATGATTTTTCAATCACCGATTCGTCAACCAATGATTTTTCAACCACAAATTCTATAACCGATGGTTCTTCATCCTCAATAACATTCATATTATTATAGTGTCCATAGACTTTTTCATCAAGAGCCTTCCAATAACTTTCATTAGCAACTAATCGTTTCCGAATATGATCATATGTATATGGAAAGACTCTAAAATCATCCGGAGCACGCGCAAAAAACTCACTATAAGGGCATTCAGGATTTTCATGACAAAGACGTTGACAACTACAGTAGTTAGGTGCTGCATAAAAATTATATAATTCTTGTAGTGACATAAGCATGGATATTTTCAACTCATAAAAAAAATTAAAAAATAAAATAAAATAATAAAAAAATAAAATAAAATAAATTAATTAAAAATAATCTAGACTCTAATAATAATTAGAAGTAAAAATAAAACCGTTTCCCCGGCAACAGCGCCAAATTTTGACAGGGTAAAGTCGTATCCCCTAATCAAAAATAATTACCTAATTCACTAACTAAAGTAGATAGGGAAGTAGGGTCGATCTCCACAGGGAAACAAGTCTTTTTACTCCTAATTAAATATTATAATCTAAATTATTTAAGTAACCAATATTAAAAGTTGAATATGAAACTAAACTAAAAAGAGTAGGAAAAGGGAGAAAATAATATATAAGAGGATCTAGAGCATAGGTTCACCAATAAATAATACTCCGGGGTAAAATAGGGTAATCAATCATTGACATTGCATAAATAACATGATTAACAGGCTCTCGCAATTTATTAACCAACATAGATCTAACAGGCTCTCGCAATTTACTAGATCTAAGTTCTTATTGAAAATAGCCTTTAATACCAAATTAACATCTGCTCGATTCATCAATTTAATATTGCTATACTTTTACAAGCCGCAATTGTAAAACATTAAAACAATCCAATAAGAAATCATCATGCAATGCCAACAATCAATAATAGTCAATCATCAATGCATCAATTAACCAGATTGTAAAGGGCTCTCGCTACTTATTACAATCACACAATTAAATTACCGGTATTAAACCTCATCTCTCGAATCTTGACTTAACCATTTATAAATTAACTTGCCTATTGAAACTAGACCTAAACATTAATTCTCATCTCTCGATTCTTGAATCAATATTGTCAAACTCATGCATAAAAGATAGGCCTAATCTAGTCACAGAGCATTAAATCAATCAATAGGAAATTAATCTAGCATTGATAATTAACAACAATAAATTACCCCTTCATATTATTTATTAGATCCCCATAAACCCTAGAAATTAAACTACTCACACATAATTAAATATAAACTAAGCAAAGCAATGAAATAAATCATGATCAAAAGAATAAAATAAAGAACTAAGATTAAGGGAAGAGAAATCGTCACCAAAGTAAATATGGAATTAATTTAAAGAAATAATAACAAAGGTTTAGAGAGAGATTAAGAGAGAGAAAACTAAGTAGAGAGAGAAAGTCTAGGAGAAAGGATTAAGAGAAGAAGAAGTCGTCCTAAAATCGTATTACGGAGGAGTATTTATACTCCGTACAAAAATCCTAAACTGAAACAAATTAAAACGACGTTAATCGTCTCCTAAATAAACACGCGCCCGATCGGGCGAGGCACCGCCCGATCGGGCGCGCCTTTTTTCACCTCTAATAACAATCTCGCGCCCGGCCGGGCGCGTCATCGGGCGCTCCTCCCGCCCGGCCGGGCGCGCCTCCGGGCGCCAGCCTTTTTGGCCGGGCGGATCATTTGGGCCACTATTTGGACTTTGATTGGGCTCCAATTCTTCGGGTCAATCTGGGTTTCCTCTTTGGGTCTTGAATACTCGGTCCAAATGCCCCGGTATCACCTCTACCGAGCCCTTAATCACCGGTTCGATGTCTCTAACCGGCCCTGGGCTATAAAATCTGGTCATGCTTCTCCAGTGCTCGTGATTACTCCTAAATATCTCGGGAAAATACTCCAAAAGCATAAATCCCTGCAAAAGTCAACCAAATCTACGAAAACACTAGAAAACACCAATTAGTAATAAAAGTGGCTCTAAAGAGCCAAAAACACTACTAATTATGACCAAGGGACGGGGGTAAAATACTATATAAAATGGATACATCAGACGTCTACCTCAAAGATGTGGAAGAAACTCTACTTTCCACGATATACCCAGTAGATGACATTTGGGATGAAGAAGATTCACCCATAGATGTTCTCACAAAATCAGGGAGAATGCAACCTCCCATCACTACACAACCTATTCCTATTACCCAACAAGTTCTCATACCAATCATAGAAGACAATGATGTTGTCAAACAACTTAAAAAGACTAAGGTCGAAATAAACGTATGGAAACTACTAGCCACATCCCATGAACATAGAGTTGCAGTAATGGATGCTTTGGCTAAAGTAGGGATAGATTCTAAAACCACTCCTGGAGGGATTATCTAATTTTCCCACGAGTGATATTCCGATTCCCATCAATCTAATCACCTTTTCTGATAAGGATCTACCTCCGAAATACCGCCTTTGAGAGACTTATTTTGTTTATCAATATGAGAAACATTAATTTACCTTTAATTCAATATACCATGTGGCTAGCCACATTAAAGTTTGTGAATTTAAAAAGTTACATAGGGATAAATGGATAACAATGGATCATATTTAAATTAAATTGTAAAGATCCTAATCCAATCCAAAAATTAATCGGACCCTAAATCCAAATCCAAGTCCATCGAAGACATCCAAATCCAAGTCCAACTTTGCTAGATTCAGAATTCGGAATCGAAGTCTAGATCCAAATTCAACTAGGTGTGTTTGGATACATGATATTCATTTCAGATGTTGGAATTGAATTTTAGAATTTGAAATATTGATATTCAATTTCAATATTGGGTGTTTAGGAAATATCATAATTTCATTTCCAAAATTTCAAATTCTAACCTATGTTTGGAGATGAGTGAAATTTTAAATTAAGTAAATGAAATTATACTTTTAACTCACACTAATTTCTTTTCTCTCTCTTCCATAATCTTCAATTCCCAAATTTTCATCTCTTCCTCTACTCAATCTAAAATTCCCGAAGTTTCAACCTCTTCCCCTATATTTTTCTTGCTCCTCAATCTTAAATCCTCAAATTTGCTTTGCTTGCCTCAATGTTGGTATCAAGTTGCAATGTTGGTTCAATGGAGGAGAGAGAAAGCTCGTGCGCCACATCAATGGAGAACTCGAAGAGCTGATGCAAATTTTGGAAATTGGTCTAGCAAATTTCAAAAATTGGTCGATCAAATTTCAGTTATTTTAAATAAGGTACACTCTATGGTTGAGCAAGAAATTTGAAGCTCGCTTCAATGGAGGGGCAAGAGAACTTGTGTATGCTTCAACAGTGAAGAACCCTAGGAGCGAGAAAAAATTGGGGAAGAGGATAAAAACTTTTGTATGACATAGGAGAGAAAGAGAGTTGAGCTTTTTTTCATTAAATATAAGAATTTGAAATGACATGTTTATAATTGGAATTTCAATATATCAAAATATACTCATCTTTATAATCTTGGATTTGGGCTAATTTCAATTCCCAAATTTTAAATACATCCAAAAACATAAATGGGTTACCAAACAGGCCACTTATATTTTTTTTTTGCTCGTATAATTGTAAATTGCAAATGCCAAGTCTTTATATTTTTAGACGTAAAGGTATGCGCGAGACCAAGATTCCGTATAATACCGTAAAGCAACAATAAATAGCCACCATAACAATTGATCTTGAACTCAGGACGAACATGAACTAGAGTCCATATCCAAGTCCAACTTTTCAGAGTCAAACTTAATTTCAGCCTCGGATTCTGATTATACTTTAACGAATCGGACTATTTCCTTCAAATCGAGTTGGATTCAAGTCGAACTTATTGCCTTCCATCATTATTGGCCATAGAGATTATTAGACTGCGTTAGGTTTCCTCAATAACGTACTCATTTGAAAAGGAAAAAAAAAAGTACGCATTTAAAAATCATGCAGATGGCTTGTAGGCAACAAAACATAAAACAAGGATTAGCAAAATAGTCATAGAAACCAACACAATATTTCCATGTTCTGACTCACTGTAATATTGTGAAATTAAAATCATAATGCCCTGGTGTAGATCAGTGATTGCAGAAGTTGAAGAGAAAAAACTAGAAATTGTCCATGACGGTAGAAAATCAGAATACAACAGTGTCTAGCATAGTACCCAATGTCTGAACTATGTTAGAGGACATCAAGTTTGAGACATGTTCTTCAAGATGCTTCTTTGCATCTTGTCTTCCCACATTAGCAATTGCAAGCTTCTCTGGGGACAACTCATCCTCCTCTTGAACAGCCTTGTTGTATTTTATCGCAAGATTCAGCATTTCCTGCAAAATTTGGAATGTCAGTAAACACATTTTTAGAATTCCTCGCACAGATTATGTCATAATATTAGTGTAGCAAGAACAAAATGCTTGTGAAAACTTGGACAAGTGAGAAATTCCCAATCCTGAATCCACCTTTTTATTTCTTTTTTTATTAAACCACACAATTCTCAATCAAGTTAAATCTTGCTATTCAAATATATGGTTGGTTGAGGTTTCCAAACCACATTCTAATTTAAGCTCACTAAATGCCAATCCATGGTTGAACCCTACTGAATACTGATACCTAAGAGATTGGAGGTGATATGCAAGAATCCCCTATCAAAAAAATTTCTGCACTAAACTTCAGAATATAACTATCACATTTTAAAACCAACTAGTTCCTACTTTTATTGTTTCATTCATCAATATAAAGCTACATTTTGAAACATTCTTTAAATTTACAGTGATCTACTGTATTAGGTTAGCTTAAGGGTAATATGATGATAAATATTACACTAATTTATGACCTCAAGGTAATATCACTAATATGATGATAAATACTACTCCGTACAATCAGCAGTCAATTTAGAATGGTGAACAACTACAGGCCACACTAGATGAACTAAAAGGTAATGCTACTACCACAAATATCTAATAGGAATTGGGATATGTAAGGTGGGATTCAACAAAAAAAATCCTAACTCATCGTCCTGTTAACGGAACAAACAATTCATTCTCTAACATCTTTGAATTTTTTGTTTTTCTTTCTTATTTTTCTTTCTCGAACAAGTCATTTGACTTCTCCAGTAAGCTTCCACTTTGATGGGCATGATAATATTATCTATTAGCCAGTTCAACTCTTGTAAGCTTTACTTTGATAAGGCATAAATAGCATCAGTTACACCATGTTTGGATTTAGACTGAGAAATGAAGGAAATTGTCATCCCTTGTTTGGATAGCATATGGAAAGAGGAAAGAGGAGAAAATTTGGAATGACCCATTTTCCTTCCCCTTTAATAAACCAAATCCTTTCAATATTGAAAAGATTTGGAAAGATCTAAGCTCACTCTCTCCTCTCTCCTTCCTTTCCTTTCCCTTCTTTAAACTCTTCTCCCTTCCCTTTCCCTTCATAATTTATATCCAACCATAGTGTTATGGATAACTTATAAATGGTAAAGCTTGATATTGAGCAATTGCTACAAATCTTAAATTCAAAATTCCTACATACCTGGACAGTCTGTTCGTTGGTCTTAGAATGAGAATCAAATCTCTTAAGTGTCAATCCATCAGTCCATTTCTTTTTGTGAAGGTTCAGTAACATCTTCTCTTCAAGTTCGTTCTTCCTGTAGTTGATGGCTATGGAATAGTAATGTCTGTTCAGCCCATGTATCAATGCCTGGAAAGGACATATCAATCAGAGAGAGAACTATAATTGTCAAATGCAAATATGAGTATCCATACAAAATCCAGTCCCCACTAACCTGGATAGAGGGTTTATTAAGATGCCCAAGGTTGGATGTTGTCTGGCGAGGCTCTTGACCAAGCATCATGGTCTGTGGGTTGATTAAACGAAAGGCATCAATAACAACCTTCCCCTTGACACTCTGTATTGGATCCACCACTACGGCAACAGCTCTTTGATTTAAAGCTTCAAAACTCTGCAGTCATTAAGCAAAAGTTAACAGAGTTTATTGAAAACTAGCCTTCTTATTGTTAATGAGATAGTTACAGATAAAGCACATACTAGAAAGCAGAGTTGATACAACTATTTTATTCTTTGAATGGATTATTGACAAATGTCAACAGTAAATAAAGTTGTCAGAACTCAGAAGACTAACAAAACATAAAAGACACATATGTATATGCAGATTGGAGATTAGAGGGGGGGCACTACTTAGATCCACCATGGTCCAGTCTAATTGGGTCATAGACACCCAACAATCAACACTAGCAGCACCAAAAATGGAGGAGAATCATGGAAGTGTTCAAATTACTATCCCATGCATTGACAAATTCATCCCAAGCCCATAAATGTGTAACACTACCAACATCCAAAACAAATGACTAGCTCCTTATAACTGCTGGAAAATTACAAAGACTGGACCATGCTCAGAGGACATGTAGAGAAAGCCAATGACTAGCAGCAAATAACCAATAAAGCTAAAACAAAATTATTCAGACCTGTTGAGTGTTGATATCTACTCCAGAAAGCCAGCAACCAAATCCAGGATGCGAGTGGTACCATCCAACAACCATCTCTGGCCTGTAAAATGAAGAAAAAATATTTAACGCAGCTGATTCACAGAAAGAATGAATAGCATACAGTGTCAAAAAAAAAAATTAATTAAATAAAATTGAATACAGTAGCACAGAACATAAACTGAAAAACACCACTTTCCCAATTATATCAATGCTGTAATGTAATAAAGATATATATATATCAAACAAATAACCCACCGAATAAAAGGAAAACAGGAACCCCAAAGGTAAGGCCCATAAGGTTAATATCATGAGTTGAATTATTACCAAGTGATTTATGGGGTATAGTTTTTAGTGGTAACCCTGAGATTTGATGATTTAATTCAACCATCAAATTCCATTTGTGCTCTTGAACCACCAGCGATGAGAGAACACTGGTGAGAAAAGAACTGTGGTGGTGCAAGATAAAGACAACTGCTATGGAATAATGATGGTGGTGGGAGAATAATGAGGGAGGCAAGAGAATCAGTGAGAGAAGAAGGTGCCGCAAGAATGTTTGGAATTAACCTACGAGAGAGAATGTCTTTTCCTTTTTTTTGGTGGTGGTGGTTGGGGGGTTATTGCCCAAATGTGTAAAAAAGTATGAGCCCAAAAAATTAACCTCATTCCAGGTGTTTCATTTAGGTCAATAACAATTACCTAAGCGAGCCCTACTCCAAGCATACCCATAAAAGGTATGGTATGAACACTCCGATCTAGATGATAGGGAAAACTAACACAATATAATAGCAAAACGTAATGGTGTGCATTGTGATTCAATAATATATGAAGTATCAATTCATTCCAAAGCACTAGAACACTATAAGGTGGTATCAATTCTTTAACCTTGGTCAAAGTGAAGGAGAAGACATTTCTTTAATCTTGGTCAAAGTGAAGGAGAAGACATTTCACCAGGAATGCAATAGCTAAAGGATTGCTTCAAGTTTTTTTTTTGGGGGGGGGGGGGCGATTAGTCACCAATTAGATAATTGAAACAATGAACCAGAAAATGTTTAAAAAAAAAAAGAAAAGAAAAGAAAAAAGAAAAAAAAAAAAAAAAGAGCCAGGGGGTAATAGCAGGTAATTAACTCTTAAACTAACCCATGTCTTGCTAAAAAAATAGAAGAATAGCCAAGTTTGACTTGTAAGAGAGATAAATAGTTGAAAATCAACAAGAAGCACAGCCAGACGCCACTACTATCTCTCTTCACCTTTTCCCTTTACTTCATGACAAAATACTTTGAAATGCTTCAAAAAAATGAGAACACAATAATGAAATCTAGAAAGACGGAACACAATTTATGTTTTCTCAAAAGCACAAACAAATATAATACATGAATAAAAGTAATATATATAACGAGTAGGTTACAACAATCACCAATTAAAACCTATCATACATGATTTGTGCTTAAACAGTAAAGGAGAATTGACCCGCACCGAGAATAGATAAATCTAGCATAAATAGAACAAAAACTTTGAGCACCTCAAATTCACATTTACAGGATGAACAACATATTAAAATATCCATGATACAGCAGGTAACAGCAGAACAATCCACAAAATTTAGAAATATTTTAGACAAGCAGAAAGTTAACAAAAAGAACGGCTAATCTATCAGCAGATTAATCGACCAGAGAATATGATCCAAATTTTGTCAAATATGAGGCTGGGACAATAGTACTTGCTACAAGGACTTCTAATTAACACGACCATACAAAGGTTTGAATTCTTTGACAATCATGCTGAGCTAAAACCTTCTGAAAATATTCCAAGTAGCTTGAACATGATTCGACAATAATCCAAGATCAAAGAACTAGGCGTAAAAAGATATTGAGGCAATGCCATACCAATCATATTATACTCTTTCTAGCTTAAAATTCTTAGCGAAATGCCAAAATCATATTCCATGAACCTAATAGTCTAACACCTACTTGAGAAAATGAAAATGAACAACATTCTGCCCTTTCAACCTTCAGTTTTGCATTCTCAATCATCTTCAAGAAGGGGTCTTCATAATTTTTTCCCCACCTCAAAACTCAAAACCATAGAAAGACCACAGAGATTGCATAAAATCCAAATTTATAGAATTCACGTCCTTGTTGACATAAAATGCGAGTCACACTCCTACAGCCTTGTTTTATGTACCTTAAACGTCTTCATCACAAATAAATTCTAAGTTTATATCAATTTCAATATATACAAGTTTGAATTGATTCGAAACAAGTCTACTAATTTCAAAACCCCAATTCTTTCAATAAGACTACTGTTGATAGAATTAAAAAGCTGATCCACTAAATCTAAATTACATTTACAAAAATCTAGCACAATACAAGACAAAACCCTAAAAAATCAAAACAAAAAATGAAAAGAATACCTTCCAGTTTGCTTAAGCATATCAAGCATGTTAGTCTGGAAAACATGGTCAACAGCTTCAACACTAACACCAGTACCACTCTGCGGCATAGCGAAAACATCAACAACCCTAACAGTATACTCATCCACAAATTCACCCAACATCAATCCCATAACTTCCATAGGAACACCAGCTCTACCTACAAATCCAATTCAAAATTTAAAATCCAATTCACAAAATCCCAAATAAAAATTAGGGTTTATGAAATCACCATGTTTGAGCATCTTAAGGAGAGCAAGGGAGGAGATGTAGACTTGTTCGGAGGTGTCAAGGGTTGGAGAATCGGGAGGTGGGTGGCCGAGTGCTCCTCCGGCGCCGGCAAACATTCTGGTGAGTCTGTCCATCGTATCTTCTCTCTTTCTCTCTAGTTTACTGGAAATCAGGAGGTGGATGTGTTTCGATTTGTTTTTTAGAGAGGAGAAGTGAGAGATCGGAATCGTGTTTTCTTTTTGTGCACGAAACTGAATACAGATGGTAATTAGGGATGGCAACGGGTCGGATTTGAAGCGGATTATGCTAAATCCGACTCCGACCCGACAGAAAGTCGGAGGTTAAATCCGACATCCGACTCCGACTCCGACTCCGACTCCGACTTCTATATCCGACCTCCGACTCCGACTTCGATCCGACCCGACTCCGAGTTTTTTTTTTTTTTCCCATTATTCAATATACTTTGAGATGTTGGGCTATTTGGGCATTTACAACCCACACCCAATGCCACCATGATCCACACAAAAAAATCACTATCTATTGGAGTCGGAGTCGGATAATCCGTTAAAGCCGGACATTTGTCGGAGTCGGATTTTTTTCTCGGATTTTTTGTAGGATCCGACTCCGACCCTCCTCCGACTCGGAGTCGGATTATTTTAACAGAGTCGAACTCGAATTACTTTTTTCTCGGACTCGGAGCGGATATTTTACCTCGGATCGGGGCGGAGTAGGGTCGGATCCGGACTAGATTGTCATCCCTAATGGTAATAGTGCCACTTCAATTAAATGGATACATACAAGTAGAGATGTAAAAGGGAAGTGAGAGGTTCGGTCTAGTAGAGCCTTCTCTAGGGATGTCAGTGAGGCGGGTCTTGGTTTGGCGGGTGGAGGGGCGAAGATTGGGATAAAAGTCATATCCACCATAGGTGATGGCGGGTGGATTTTAAGTTATACCCGCTCCATCCCCATCTCATACCCACATTTATATATATTTAAAACAAAATTATATACGTTTATACTATTTTATAAAATAATTATGTGAAATACAATATTAATTATAATACTTTATACTACACTTATATTATGAACAAAAATGTGTGTAATATTAAGATTGTTTTTTTTTTATTATTATTATTATAATCCGTATTAATTATGTTGTATTGTTTATTTGAGACTATTGAGAGGCGGAGATTAGGTGGGTCTTGGGTGGGGATTAGGCGGATCTTAGGTGGGGATTAGGTGGGGGTAAATATTCAACTGGGGGTGGGGCGGGGATGGTTTTAGAGTTGTACCCACCGGGGTGGAGATGGGGATGAATTTTAGACCTGCTGCGGGGATAGAGATAGGGATGGGGATGGAAATGGAAATGAAAATGAAAATATTAGATGGGGATGGGGATGGGAAGGCCAACATCCGCCCCTCCCCGCCTCATTTACATCCCTACCCTTCTCCTTACCAACCAATAAAGAAAAAAAATGTAGAGGTGTCAAAACAGAGGCAATCCCAAAAAAAAAATAAAAAAATAAAAAAAATAAAAATAAAAAAATCATCGGTTTCAAACTGTAATCAATATGATTTTACTCATGAAATTCATGACCCGGATACGATCAATAATCGATCTGGACTCAATCTGTGTTGGGTTTTGATGAGTCCAACTGACCGCGGAAAATAAAACCCGAGCCAAAATCACACTCACAATTAATGTAATCAAAAGACATAATTAACAAGAATTAAGGAAAGATGAAAATACCTTTGAAGCGAGCTTCGCTCGTACCCCGACCTCTTACTTGAGAAAGCTTAAGTCTCGCAACAGGCGAAAACCTCCTACAGTATCACTCGCAACACGACCCTGACTAGGTCTATTGCTTGGAGATTATCCAAGCCCGACCAAACTACTCGAGTAATTATAAGTTTAAAGGTTTTCTCAATGGAGATGCCTTTTCTAACTCTTACTCAAGTGAGTTTTCCAAAACCCCAAGTTGGGTATTTATAGGGAAACTCATGAGTGAAATCCTCTCTCCCATCAATGCGGGAGAGATGGTAAAATCAATATTTTCCTTTTATTTTTAAATCAAAAATAACATTAAATAGCCATCAACTAATTAATCAACAAGTGATACATTTAGAGGAGGGGTTAGGTAAGGACCTCAAGGAGGGGGGGGGGGACCAAACTTGATCCCCAAGCACTCCCCATAACTAGCCACCTACACCCAAACACCCCTAATTCCCCCGCGTGGCACTCTCCCTTGGGCACCAAGGCAGCTTGGGTGTGGGCTGCTGCTACGGCCCCAGCTAGTGGTTGCTTCCCCTTGGCCCAGCAAGCTGTTGTTGCCCTTGGTCTAGCAAGCCGCGCGCTGTAATATTAACCGATCGGAAGCGGCCTCCACCTAGGCATTCCGATCACTTGTCCTCACTGAATAATTAGCTTTCTAATAATTCCGAACCCTTTATTGGAATTATACACTTGTTCGAAGGACACCATTCCTATCAATCTCCCACTTGTCCTTCCGAACAAGTGTGCTTCTAGTGTATAGGCTTTTTCCTATGTCGCTTAATGTCTCTTCAGTAACTATAAGGTAAGATTTATTCGTCATCCTTATTACGTCTAGAGGTATTTCTCAATATCCGAGTCCGATTGTCAACAAACAGATGATTTCTAAAATCCATCTGAGCACGGCCATGCATTTTCACAATCTTGCTCTTCGAGAGGCCTTGTAAACAACAAAGACATCTTCCCTATTATTAGTAGGGGTACATTCCCAGTCTTGTAATGTAGCTTCTCATACTGAGAGGACCTAGCCGTCTGAGTGTTTCCGTTATAATCTCCTTTTACGGCAGACGTTTAACTAACATCAAAACGGACTAGTACTCAAACAAGAGAACTCACAATACTTTTGTTTGGGGGTTTTTGTCCCTCGGGGGAGAGTTACAGCTTAGAGACTGATCCGATTAGGCATTTATCTACAAGACAACGGAGACTTCGGATGGTAGCAGCTCCGCCTCTAACAATCATGTTAGAATGCGTGGGAGTGAGTAAAAAGTGCAGAAAAAGGTAAAAGTGAGATCTTATCGGATTTTGAGACTAGGTGATTTCTCTGATGTAAGAGAAAGGTAGGTGTGAGGTAATAAATAATCTTGTCCCCATAATGGGGAAAATCTCTGTCATATGACCTAAATTCGGTGGGCTACCCCATTTTTGGTGGCTTTTTAGGGAATTGGGCCTTTGAAAGCCGTCATTCCTTCTCCTGACAGTGGATTCCACGTGTCATCTTGCTATTGGCCCTTTTTGGACCAATTCTAGGTGGACACGTGTCCTGATTTTAATGGGCCACGTGGCGGGGTAATTTTACCCAAAACATTTTCCCTCATAGATGTGACGTGGCATGCCATGTGGCATCTATGACACTTGTCACTCAACAATTGGTGGAACAGATTTTACTGTTTACCTTTTAGAAAAATTACCAAGGTATCCCTGGAATTACCCCTCTATATATATGAAGTTTACCCCTCATTTTTCGCATATTCATGAAAACAACTTTGAGAGAATTTGAGATTTTTCAGAGAAAAGATTGTTATCTGCCGTTTGCTACAGTCCGCATGCTTTAATCGGCTCAATTTACCTTCGAACAGTACCTTCTACAAGGTAACCGCCCGACTCTTTTCTCCTTATAATTTTAAATCTCCGCCTGTGTTTGTCTTTCATTGTTTTCATAAATGGTTTCACAAACACACATGGCACGACCTAGGATAGCTGTCAGTCGGTCACCTGGCATGGGACGGTTGAATATAGGACTAGGGGTGTCGTCTACCCCATTCATTCGTCCCCTAATCCGACCATCTCTGTGTCAGTGTCTGTGCAGGACACTATGGCCATGACGAAAAGGATAGCTCGGCCACCTAGTGATGAGGAGGGTGAGGGTTCCATTATGGTGCCCAGGAGATTCAATTTGCTCTAAACTATCATTAAGCTAAATTGGTTGAATATTAATGCAACATATAATTCTAAAATATTAGTGATCACTTATTTAAACAATAAGATTAAAAAGGAACTGTAGACACCTAAAATTCTCCCCAAAACAAAACCCAATGATGAACAACCTTTCACCGCCATTATTGGTCGGTGTTATGGGTAATTTTCAGGCTCGTCAAGACGCATGACAGGTCGCACGATTCAAAAGACGGCAAGCAGTCAGCGTGACTAAACCTCCCAGAAAACTCGGGTTGACCAGGTCCTAAAGGATGACTTCTTCAAACTGCAGAATTATCTTCTTATTTCAAGTATTCTCTTCTTCAAATGTTATCTTCAGCAAAAGGATAAGTCCGAGACTAATTCTAGTAACAACCTCCGGATTTCAAGGAGATCGTTAGACGGCTCCAACGACTCTCTAGCTAGCTTAGTTAACCTAGTTTGCTCTTGTATAAATAGCGGAGTATTTGTATAAGAAAAACACAACTGACTCACCGTAGCCTAGCATCTAAAGTTCTTCATATCTATTGTATTCATCAGTTTTCCATAGTGAATCAGTGGTCTTGCACCCACCCGCAGTTTTTCTCGTATTTGGGTTTTCTGCGTCATCAAATCATCTTGTCTATTACCTTTTACGTTTCAATACTCTAGTTGTCGTACGTCCCAGCCTTAGGTCGCCTTTGAGCGAAATTTGGCATAAACAATTTGGCGCCCACCGTGGGGCCGACAACTAGATAATCCATCGAAAAAATCCCAAAAACAATCTTCCCTTTTAATAGAGCACCCCGCCGCCATGGTTTCATCCGAAGAAAACCTGACAATTTAGCAACTCATGGAACAGATCCGCAAGACGCAAGAGGAGCTCGAGCAGCAAAAGGCGGAGAACGCCCGGATCGCTAAAGAAAGTCAAAAGACCGCAAAGACGCTCGGGAAAGAGTTGGACTCCGTCCGCAGCAACATCCCCGGTCGTCGTCGCCCCACTGACGACATCCCCACCATGATGGACCTAGATACTGAAGGGGAAGACAGAGATGACGAGGAAGAAGAGCAATTCGACGACCAAGAAGTGGTGGACGAGCTAGATCCTACGGCCCAGAGGTTGAGCAAGATCGAGGCTCAGAACGCCAAGTTGCTTCGCCTATTGAAGAGGCTGCCAGGAGCGCCCGTCCCGATAAAAACTGAGGAAGCAGACAGTTTTGCCGCGTCACCGTTCGTAGAAGAAATTGCAATGGCAGACGTCCCTAGACGGCTCAACATCCCTCCTCCAGCGTCGCTCTATGATGGAAGCACCTGCCCGCTGGAGCATGTCAATCATTATAAGCAGCGGATGTGGCAGTACTCCATCCCTCGCAACCTGCTCGAGCCAGTCCTGTGTAAATCTTTCAGAGCTACCCTTATAGAGCCAGCCTTTAAATGGATATGTGATATAAAACGTGGTTCTATTACTAACTTTCAAAATTTGTGTAACAGGTTCTATAGTAAATTCAATAAAAGTTGCAAAGTTAAAAAGCAAACCAGCGACCTCTACCGTGTCGTGCAAACAAGAGATGAATCTACCAAGTCATATTTTAGTAGATTCAACAAGGAATGATCGGCATCAAAGGATACGACGTCCGTACGACCATCGAAGCTTTTAAGAGAGGGCTGATGGACGACTCGGAACTCTACAAAGAGCTGACCAAGTATCCATGCACGACCTTTGAGGAAGTCAGAACCCGCGCCCTAGCACAGATGCGGTTGGAGGACGACCTCGCCATCCGAAAAGGCTTCCAGTTGTCGCCGTTCCCTAGCAACGACAGAGTCTTTAGGAGGCCCAACGACAAGAAAAACTGGCGTCGCAGGCCCTATGACAGGCCAGGTTAGGTAAACGCAGTGAATAATGTTAAAACTAACGTTGCCCAAGGTTCTGTCGACAGGTCCCAGAAGCAAGATGCCGACGCATACCCCGACATTGCCGAATTTGGATTCTGCGTCGACATCGGGGGCGTGGTGAATGCACTGCACTCTCTAGGAAATGTCGCTCGATGGCCAAGGAAGAGCGACATGCCAGAAGAAAGCAAGGACAAATCTAAGTGGTGCGACTATCATGCTGATCATGGTTATCGTACCGAAGACTGCAACGCCCTGAGAAAGGAAGTAGCCTTCCTCCTGAAGAAAGGTCACCTCAAAGAACTGTTGGGAAAAGGCAAGCCAAGCAACAAAGAAGCGTCGCCCCAGCAACAAAATGAGTCTCAACAGCCGCCAAAAGGACCAACGGTCACTAAGGTAGTAAATGTTATTAATGGCGGATCTGATATTTGTGGACTAACCTATTCTGCAGCAAAGAAAATAGCAAGAACAGGTAATCCCGAAGAGGTCGTCCCCATGGACGCAAGATCAAACCAAGACAAAGCCTTAGAAGCAATGATCCTTGCCTTCGACGATTGCGACCTTGGAGATTATCGAGAGGAGCATCATGATTCCCTAGTGGTATCCTTGACCATCGGCAATTGCCTGTTGCGAAGAGTACTCGTCGACGGAGGAAGCTCAGCCAATGTCCTTTTCAAAAGCACCTTGGAAGACATGGGGATCGACGCTAGAGATGTCATTAGAAAGTCAAAAGTCCTCGTAGGTTTCAGTGGAGAGGCTCTCAATACAAGCGAAGAGATCGTGCTGCCAACCTTTGCTGGGGGCGTCAACCTTTCAACGTCGTAGATTGCCCGTCAACCAGCGTCAGAAGAGCCCAACGAGCAAGAGATCGATGAAGTGGCGCTGGACCCAAGTGAACCAGAGCATACCGTCCAAATTGGAGCATCGCTCGACCCAGGTATAAAGACTGAACTTATCGAATTCCTTAAAGCTAACAAAGATTGCTTTGCTTGGTCGCATGAAGACATGACAGGTATCAGCCCCGACGTGATTACCCACAAGTTGAACGTCGATCCTACTCACAAACCGATCAAGCAGAAGCGACGCAAGTTTGCACCAGAACGGAACCAAGTAATCAATGACGAGGTCCAAAAGTTGATCGAAACAGGGAAGATAAGAGAAGTCAAATACCCCGATTGGTTAGCAAATGTCGTGGTAGTCAGTAAAAAGAACGGGAAGTGGAGAGTCTGTATAGACTTCACTGACCTAAATAAAGCATGTCCCAAAGATCCATTCCCTCTGTCGCATATCGATGCAATGGTCGACGCAACCGCCGGTCATGAGCTGCTCACATTCATGGACGCATATTCAGGGTACAACCAAATACTGATGCATCCAGACGACCAAGAGAAGACAACCTTCATGACGGACAAGGGAATCTACTACTACAAAGTCATGCCGTTCGGACTAAAGAACAACTAGGGGACACTATGGAAGTATACATCGACGACATGTTAGTTAAGTCCAAAAAAGCAGAAGATCATATCGGTCACCTCAAGCAATCCTTCGTCGTCCTTAGACAATGCGGTATGAAACTGAATCCTACTAAATGTTCCTTTGGAGTGTCTGTAGGAAAATTCTTAGGGTACATCGTGACTCAAAGAGGGATCGAAGCAAGTCCCGACCAGATCAAAGCCATTATCAACATCCAGACCCCTAGGAATGTTAAGGAAGTACAAAAGTTGACAGGACGTGTCACGGTATTGAATAGGTTCATAAGTAAGTCCTCCGATAAGGGTCGCCCGTTCTACGACGTCCTGAGGAAAAACAAGGAATTTCTATGGACGGAGAAGCATGAGAAAGCCCTGCAAGACCTCAAACAATACATGGCATCCCCACCTTTGCTGTCTAAGCCAGGAGAACACGAGACATTGCAGTTGTACTTAGCAGTCAGCACGACATCCGTAAGCGCAGTCTTGGCTAGGGAAGACGACAACCAGCAACTGCTGGTGTACTACATCAGTAAGTCTCTTCTCGACGCAGAGACCAGGTATTCCGCCCTTGAAAAATTAGTACTCACCTTAATAAGTGCCGTTAAAAAATTGCGACACTATTTTGAAACCCACCAGTGGTGGTACGCACTAATTTCCCTCTTAAGTCTGTATTGCGCAGCCCAGATTTGACAGGCATGTTAGGCAAGTGGAGCGTCGCTCTTAGTGGATATGACATCAAATACCAGCCAAGAACGGCCATAAATTCCCAAGCCCTTGCTGATTTTGTGGCAGATTTCAGCCCGGAACTGGAACCATTAGCCGCCCAAGAACTCGAAGAAATAAACAATGTACAAAAAGAAGCAATCTGGACAATGTTCTGCGATGGTTCGTCGAACCATAGAGGCGCCGGGTTAGGCGTCATTCTAAAATCACCACAAGGGGACGTGATCGTACAGTCCATCAGCTGTGACTTCAAAGCGATGAATAACGAAGCAGAGTACGAGGCCCTAATTGCAGGCATGACCGTCGCACTGGACTTAAAGGCAACAGGCCTCAACGTGTACAACGACTCATATTGATCGTCAGTCAGCTCAATGGGGAATTTGCAGCCAAAGATTCAAAAATGGCGGCCTACTTGGAAATCACCAAAAGAAAGGAAAAGCAGTTCAACCCATTCACAATCAAACAAATCCCAAGGGACAGAACGCCCAAGCTGACGCCCTGGCCAACTTGGGTTCAGCACTCAGAAAGTCACCTTTCAGTACCATCCCTTTGATTCACCTTTAGAGTCCGTCAGTTGACACGTCTCACATACCAGATGTCATGGCGATCGACATAACCCCCAATTGGGCGACGCCAATCATCCAATACCTAAAGAACGACGTCCTCCCAGACAACCCCCTTGAAGCAAGGAAAATCAGGTACAAAGCCTCTAGATATGCCATAAAGCATGATGTGTTGTTCAAAATATCATCCACAGGTCTTTGGCAAAGATGTCTCATCGGAGACGAGCAGCAAGACGTCCTGCAGGAGAAGCACGATGGAGAATGCGGCAACCACTCTAGGGCCCGCAGTCTAGCAAACAAAGTTCTGCGAATGGGATACTTCTGGCCAACCTTGAAGAAAGACGCTGAAGCGTATGTAGCAAAGTGCGACAGCTGCCAACGATTCGTAGGGTTGACGCATAAGCCACCTGAGATGCTGCATCCAACGCTATGCCCATGGCCCTTCATGAAATGGGGAATGGACATAGTAGGGAAACTACCAGTCACCCCAGGATAAAAAGTGTTCATGCTCGCCTTGACGGACTACTTCTCAAAGTGGATAGAGGCAGATTCATTCACTCAAGTACGTGACAAGGAAGTCATTTCATTTATATGGAATAACATCATCTGCAGGTTTGGCATCCCTTCGGGAATCGTGTGTGACAACGGATCACAGTTCATAAGCGACAAAACCCGAAGGTACTGCGACAAGTGGAACATCAAACTTTGTACGTCCACACCTAGGTACCCACAAGCCAAAGGCCAAGCCGAGTCAAGCAATAAACACAATCATTCAATCACTCAAGAAACGACTCAAAGAAGCTAAAGGAAAGTGGGCAGAGGAACTTCCGTCAGTTCTTTGGGCAAACAGGACGACCCCAAGGACGTCAACCGGGCAAACGCCGTTCTCACTTGTCTACGGGTGCGAGGCAGTTTTGCCATCTGAGGTACGCATCCCAACAGCTCGCTATGGTCTTATGACATGTGATCAAAACAACATAAAATTGTCGTCCGACCTTAACACATCAGAAAAGTTAAGGGAAGCATCCTACCTAAGAATGGAAGCACAACAACAAATTGTCGCACGAAGCTTCAACAAGAACGTCAAAGCTAAAGTTTTCAGAATCGGAGATTGGGTGTTAAAGAAAGTGTTCCAAAACACCAAAGATCCATCGGACGGAAAGCTAGGACCAACATGGGAAGGACCTTATCAGATCCTCGACGTCACAGGCAAAGGGGCATACAGACTTATGTCCAAAGAAGGTAAGGTCGTTCCTCGAAGTTGGAACGCGACACATCTTAAACTTTACCAATTCTAGGTAAAGACCAAAGGTACTCAAACGCACGATCTTAAGTCTTAAGTCCTTTATTTCTTTTTAATACTCTTTCAATTAAGTGTACTAACTTAAGCATCGGAGGGCCGTTAGCAAAAACGCCAACGGCCAACCCTAACGCCTGTTTTACAGAAAGTCGCAAGGGCAACAAGACGCCAGACTCAGAAATACGACACGACGGTACGTCAGTCATAGTTGGACGAGACACGACAGGAAGTCAGTCAGTCACGACCCAAGAAAAGCCATGGCAAGAAAATATCTCATCGACGACGTTTGATTTGGCCAATCAACGAACGACGTAAGATATTGGGGGCACCTCCCACGTACGAGCACTCAAGCTTCCCTAACAAATGTAATCTTTTTATTTTTCGCCCCAACAAGTGTAACTTTTCCACTTTATGCCTCTTAGAATGTAAAAGTGCATTAAAATGCACGACAAAAGTTTGAAAAATAACTAAGTTATCTCTACGATTACTTTTTGGCAAATCTTGTACTGAACCTAAGATCACAAGTGTACGCAAGACATGCATAAATGATTAAACACAATATATTTTATCTAGCGTGAACGCAGGTCTAAATGTTCTTTGCTGAATGGAAAAGGCAGCAAAATGAAAAACGATGTCCAAAAAACAACAAGAAACACAAACCTGATCATCCCACGACGACCAGTAAAACAAACCAATTTCAACAAAAAGAAAGCAAGTTCAAGAGTTCAACAAAAGGGAGAGACAACAGAAGTCAAGCATCTTCAGCAGCGACTTCTTCAACATTATCCCCAGCAGCGCCTCTGGAGTGACTTCAGCTGCGACGTTGGTAGGAACGTCAAGAACCGACTCGACAAAAGTATCCTCGAGAGTCTTGACACCGGACACAACACCCTCCAACGTATCTTTAGAATCAGCAGTAGACTTTGCGTCGTCCCCATGGGCGTCATCTTCTGACACCAAGTCAGGTTAAGTCCCAAGAGAAGACAAATACTTGTCCAACTCCCCTTGAGCAACCTCCACAGTCAGTTGGCCAGACAGGAAAAACTTCAACAGTTTGGCACGAGCCATCAACTGGTCAAGACACTTGGAGTTTACAGCATCTTCGCGAACCTCGACCAAAGCAGCTTCTAAATCAGCAATCTGCTTGTCCTTCTGTTGAACCGAGCCCTCCAGTTCAGAGACGCGCTGCCCCCTTATCTCCAAGGTGGCAATTTGCTTATCCTTCTCATCAACGAGCTTCCTCAGCTTCTTCACCTCTTCTTCAGCAGTGCGCTTCTGAGTACTAATAGTGCCAACTGAAGAGCGAAGTGAATTCATCTCCTTCTCATTTGAAACAAAATGTCCTCGAATGGCTAACAAATCTTGCAGGGACTACGAGAACCAAAGAAAAGAAAAAAATATCAAAACGGGAAAATGTCAAATAGAGAAAACAACAGAACAAGGATGACTCACGTTCAATTGGAGCGACACTACCTCACTAACAATTTGGGCAGGGGACATCTTCTCTAGACGCCTCTCAGCGCCAGGGAAAAGCAGCCTCTCTGTAGAAGGCCAAATTGACGCAGACATAGACGTGCCAGCAAGGAAATCAGCAGGAACGCGCACCACGTAGTCAGACTCCTTGGGTGCCTTTGGAATCTCCTTGGTACGGGGACTAGACATTGTTTGAATAGGACGGACGTCCAGAACTTCATCAGCACTCCCCGCAGCTTGCTTCCTCTTCTTCGACGCACGTTCTAACATCTCAGCATAAGACATATTCTTGGATTTACCAGATTGGGATTCTGAGGTAAAACAAACACCAGGCACAACCTATAAACACCCACGAGGCATAGTAAAACCCAGGTAAAGAGCAGAGAGACAAAAGACAACACCTGCAACCATTTTTTGCGAATTTGTTTCCGCTTCAACGCCCCCCACAACACTAGAAGAACGTCCGAAAGATCGCTGCTTAACAGGAACGCTCATCACGGCCTCAACTTTTCTCAAACTTTTCTTTCCCGGAGAGACCACAGCAACGTCAATATCTGCAACAAAGCAAGCCATAAGAACACACGTCAAAACAAATTGAAAAATTAGGCGACAAGAGATATAAAAATACCTCTGTCGCGCCAACCATAACGAATCCAACTAGCTTCTACGCCCAAGGATTCCCTTTCAACAAACATGTAACGCGACTTCCAACCACGATCGTTTTCTCCCGCTCGCTTGACAAGGGCAGGGTGTCCTCTCTTCAACACTAAGGTACACCTATTTTTCTTGGAGAGGTGTAGTTTGTAAGCATAAACCAGATCTGAGAGGTCAAAGGGGTCCTCCCAATCTTTGGTCACCTTCTCCAATGTGTGAGCAACCCTCCAAAATTGAGGCATCACTTGCCTAGGGCTTATGTCCAGTACCTCCATCAACGACCTTGCCAAATGGCCAAATTGGATGGAATATCCTAACTTGAAAGGGTACTTGTACAGCGCAATGTGCCCCTCTGGGCAATCTTCTGGTCTTTCGTCGTTAGAAGGAATCTGAACCAAGGTACACTCGGGTAACCCGGCTAAAGCAAGAAAAACTGGAACTTCCCCCTCACCAAGGTCACTAGGAGGATCATCGTTTTCAGCCATGTCACCAACAATCTCACTTTCGCCCTGCTCTAAAACCCTAAGTGAAAATCTCGTTCTTCGAGCCAAATTCGACTTCCTAGTCATACGCTAAACTACAAATTGAAGAAAAATGAAAGTATAAAGTGCGAAAGTTACCCGGAAAAGCAAGGGTCGAAGCAGGCAAAACCGCCAGAGAAATTTGAATCAATAGCAAAGTGAGTAAGTTTGGGGATTTTTAGAGAGAGAAAAGAAGATTGGAGGAAGAGTGTGGAAGTAGAAAAAGGGCACGGTTATTTATGCAATAATTAGGTGAGAGAAGTTATTACAGTTTTTTGAAATTATAGTGGGTTAATGGGAAGTTAATTGTTCCCTTGATTTGCCCACGATCAATCCAAAAATTGGGGGCAAATTATTATGGGTAATTTTCAGGCTCGTCAAGACGCACGACAGGTCGCACGATTCAAAAGACGGCAAGCAGTCAGCGTGACTAAACCTCCTAGAAAACTCGGGTTGACCAGGTCCTAAAGGATGACTTCTTCAAACTACAGAATTATCTTCTCATTTCAAGTATTCTCTTCTTCAAATGTTATCTTCAGCAAAAGGATAAGTCCGAGACTAAGTCTAGTAACAGCCTCCGGATTTCAAGGAGATCGTTAGACGGCTCCAACGGCTCTCTAGCTAGCTTAGTTAACCTAGTTTGCTCTTGTATAAATAGCGGAGTATTTGTATAAGAAAAACACAACTGACTCACCGTAGCCTAGCATTTAAAGTTCTTCATATTTATTGTAATCATCAGTTTTCCATAGTGAATCGGTGGTCTTGCACCCACCCGTAGTTTTTCCCGCATTTGGGTTCTCTGCGTCATCAAATCATCTTGTCTATTACCTTTTACGTTTCAATACTCTAGTCGTCGTACGTCCCAGCCTTAGGTCGCCTTTGAGCGAAATTTGGCATAAATAGTCGGGTTGAGTATTTAATCTTTAGAGTGCTTAAATCCATATTTCTATTTCATAAACCAACCTAATTCCTAGCCCATTTCCCCAAACCATAACTTATTTTCTTCTTTTCGTGCCTTTAAACCCAAAATAATTCATTTTGTGTCCTTTAAAATAATTCATTTATGGTCCTTTTATAAAAACGTTTAATCTTGTTTATTTTGCTCCATAATCTGGGTCCAATGATTGAATAGTTGGATGGGGTTTGAAAAGATATTTCTAACAATATATTATAAGCCCAAATCCAAGTTATAACGAATAAGTTATGGCCAAAATACTAAATTGAGCCCAAACCGAACCTAAGCCCACCTTACCTACGACCCAATGATCATGTGGAGGGTTCAAATTATTTAATCCCATTCCTAAACCAATTAGGATTAATTAGAAGCTTCTATAAGTTTCTAAAAGATCTTAATTATCATTTTTGAAAAGATAAGATTAAAGAGTTTGAAATTGAATAAAACTTTTCTTTTTGAAAGTCCTAATTTTATCCGAATTGAAAGATGTTTAAAGATAGACAGATATTATTTTTGTGCCTCATAGTTTTTATCTAAATTTTATATGGTTGGATATCCCTTGAAATTATCTTTCCAATGATATATTATAATATCAATTCCGAGCTATAACGGAAAAGTTATGAATGAAATATCAAACTCTATCTAAAACTGACACCGTCTCACTATTTCGGCCATATATTTTATTCTACAAAGTATTTTAATCTGATTCCAATTGGGTTAGAAAGTATACTTCAACAGCTTTTTAACTACATATTATTTATCTTATTCCAATTTCTGGATCAAAAGATATGATAAAAAAACAAAAACCGCAAAAATTGTTGTCTATCGCAAAAGTATTATTCCAATTCGAATTCTTATCTTTTCTTAATTCTTTGACCCTTCTTTTTCCTTATAAATAGAGGTCATATTTCCCCTTTTCAATCATCAACAAGCATGATCACAAAATAATTCTCTTCTCCCTCTTTAGCCTAAACACTAGCCTCCCTATTCTTTCATTCCTTCCCCTAAGCACTCCAAGGAGTCCATACAATACCTGAAGTTCTATACTTTAACCAAGGCGTGATAGGTAGAATTAACTAAGGGTTTGGACCAAATCAACTCTACTTTTAATTTGATTTAATTTTCATTTGATTTATATTTTTTTTATTGAAGTTACTAACAATTTATTCATGATGTAGCAATTTAAAGGAACGCGCGGAATGTGAGTAATTAATTAATTTAATTACTCTTATTTTATTTTAATATTGCTAGTATCATGATTAAGTTTATTATTTATATTTTATTTGACTAACTATATTATTGTTAAATTTCTTCTAATATTAATATTTACTCTATTATTATTATGATCACCATATTGCATGTTCAAAGGGAATATGTAATTGAAAATCACGACTAATAAGATAATTTGGACGACCGGTTTAGATTCCTTTTTAATCTTGTTATTAAATCAAGTGATCACTAATATTTTAGAATTATATGTTGCATTAATATTAAACCAATTTAGCATAATAATAGTTTGGATCAAATTGAATATCTTGTTTGTATTCCTTTGAGATCGGAGAAATCACTTTTCACTATAAGAATCGAGTAGAGGCCAATACGGGCGAGTGTGACTCCATAACTCACTTCGTACCATCATCCCCGATCCTCCTTTCGTGGTTCTGAGCCATATGGAGTTAGTAATCTCATGGATTATGAATGGGGTGTAACCTTCACGGGTCAATCGTTGTTGTATATCGTTGTCCCTTATTCGTGGTTGCCTTTTATGATCCGTGAACGGTTTACAAGTTCCTTAAAAACTTATTGGCTGCTCCCTACTTTATTTGTCCCTAATTGTATACATCAATTCCCACTTTCTATGAGTGTCAAGCATATTCACACATGCTTTAACGTAGGCGCACTTCGAACGACGCCTACAGGAACCTAAACCGGTTGTCCAAATTATCTTATTGCGTTATATTCAATGACATATTCCCTTTAAACATGCAATATGGTGATCATAAAATATAATAGAATATACATCAATATTTGAAGCAATTCAACAATAATCCAACAATATAAAATCCTTGGAAAAATAATAGAAATAAAAGGAACATGATTTCTTACTTTGATTTTGCTTGCTTGCTACTATAAAACAATAAACGAGTTAGTAACTTCAAGGAAATAAATAAAACAATAATTTAAATTAAATTAAATTAAATAGAGTTTATTTGGGGCCAAACCCTCAAACTGTTCTACCTTTCACGCCATGGTTTAAGGACATAACCTCGAGTAAAGTACGGACTCCTTGAAGGAGTGAATTTTGAAAGAATAAGTTAGGCTAGTGTTTAAAGAAAAGAAGAGAGAAGAGAAAATTAATTGGTGCCCCGAACAACAGAAATGAGGGGGTATTTATAGGGAAAATGAGCATAGGGAACACAAGGAACCCTAAAAAGATAAAAACCCTAAAAAAATACTTTCGCGACACGGCATAAAATTCCGTGACACGAGAGAACTTTGTGATTTGGGTATTTTTATACCCGGCTAGGTGGCCCAATCAGAAAGCGCCACGTGTCCTCCATATAGGTGCCATTTGGACCTATGGAATGATGACACGTGGAGGGTGGACACTTCTCCGTCCTACGTGGACTGAAGGTCCAGCAGGGACCATTCAGGTGGCGACACGTGTCACTCAAAAGGTGCTTCAGAATCCTTTTGGGCACAGTGACACGTGTCACTCAGGCATTGGCCCTGGGATGGCGGCCTTCTAAGGCCCAAATCCCGAGGCGCCGCAAAACGGCGTGACCTAATTCCTAGGTCACCAGATCCTAGGAGGGAACACTTTTCAAGAAGACCCTATAAATAGGGACATTAGGTCATTTATGATAACACGCAAAAAAAGAAAGAGAATTCTTGACACACAATACGAGACAATACGTCACTTACCACGGAGCTGTCGTTTTCAAGGAACACACAACACTTTACCTGAGCTTGGAATCCAAGCAGATAACTTTACTTCCGCACGTTTTATCTCCGAATATTTACTGACTTAATCTTCGGAGGCGAACCACCGACCATCCGGCGGTCCGTTTGCTTTGCAGGTACAGGCATCCTCAGTTGAATCCAGTTTCAGTGTTGTAACTCTCCCGAGGGACAAAAACCCCCGAAACATTTGGCGTCGTCTGTGGGGAGAGTACCTCTGAAATGGCTTCACAAGAGCTTGTACCAAATCCGGAGACCATTCGGCCTCCAAATGATGTACTGGTCCAAACGGACCATGACTCAGGTGACGACGCTGATGTCGAAACCTATGTGGATCCAAATGGATCCCTCATCTCTAAACGCATCCGCAGTAAGGAACGGCGAGAGCGTCCCCATGTTCAGGCAGGACCAAGCAAAACTGCTGGCCAGCCAAAGAAGCCCTCGGGGCGGCCGGTTGATCCTTCCCAGGCGGCAGGATCAACTCCCGTCACTCGGGATGAGCTAATGTCACTCCTTAGCAGCCTCAGGGGTGAAATCAAGCAGCTCGCCTCAAAGAAGTCGCCTACTCCTAGAAAGGAGCAGTCGGCCAAGAAGCCAGCCCAAGCTGGCAAACAGAAGTCGGTCAGGGACCGTCAGCCGACTCCTCATCCTGCTCCTAAGGAGAAGGCCAGGCCCCAATTTGACCTTAATCGGCTCCGTTTCCCAGAAATGGGTGCAAGAAAACCCATCCGGCAGATACAACCGGATGGTAGCAAGAAAACGTTCTCTGACGCTCGGCAATACATTGAGGAGAGGAGAACCCAGCAATCAGAGTCGGCTTCAACGTCGACTTATCATGATAGCTTTCGGAATACCTCTGTGAGGTGTTCCCAGTCTGTACATGAGACCCCAACAAGCAGCCAAAGGGTTCAGTCTGGGCCGCATGTGATTCAGTCCGCCCAGTACATGGCACAGCCATTGTACCAGGCGCCAGTTGTACCTTACATGCAACCTACCCTCTATGGAGGACAGGCGGCATACGGCTATCAGCCGATGGACTGGCAGCTTAGGCTGCAACACCTTGGAGATCAACCCTCTGCTTTCTCCAGGGAAATAACTGAAGCCGTACAGCCGGCCAAAGTTAAAAACGTTCTGGTTGGAGCCTATGACGGGACCTCCAACCCAGAAGACCACCTGCTAGCATACACCCACCTCATGTATTTACAGGGGTTGGATGATGCCGCATGGTGTCGTTGCTTTCCAGCCACCCTGAAGGGCATAGCCCAGCAGTGGTTTGGCAACCTGCCGGCTGGCTGCATAAATAGCTTCAAGACGCTTGCGTTCTTGTTTGCATCAAACTTCTCTATGAACATCCCTGCCAAAAAGACAAGTCTTGACTTGGGCAATGTACAGCAGGGAGATAGAGAAGGTTTGCGATCCTACGTCAGGCGGTTCAATTTGGTCCGAATCCAGATTCATGGGTTGTCTGATGAGGTCGCCTTCACAGACTTCTTTAAAGGTCTGAAGGACGGGTCTACTTTTAAGTACGAACTCGTCCGCAAACAAATCTTTACCCTGCAAGGAGCCTTGCGAGAGGCGGAAGCCTACATACAGGCGACCGAACTCTGCTCCTCGAATAAGCAGTCGGACCATAAGAAGTCCGACCGGCAGAAAGAGACTCGGTCTGCTCAGCCGGCTCCTAAGCCAGAAGAGAGCAAAAAGAAAAAGCAAGTCTGGGCCATTGATAACTCTGATCAACCAGCCCAGAAGAAGAAAAAAGAGTGGAAGCCGTACGTTCCAAGGTACGAATTCCACAAGGACTGCTGCTCCATCCTTTTGGAAATTAAGGATCGGCTAACTCTTGAAAAGCCGACTGCTATGAAAGGTTCCGCTAAAAATCGGAACAAGAACAAGCATTGCCATTTCCATGAGGATGTTGGCCATGACACGAACGACTGCTTTAGTCTCAAGCGGGAGCTCGACCGTCTGGCCGACAAAGGACAGCTGAAGTCCTATGTGAAGTCCAAAGTGACTTCAAAAGCAAATCCGGGGCAGTCCAAGAAAAGACTCCCCAGCCTGCTGTGAGTGCCGAAACTGATGAAGAACCGGTGTATACCATAGCAGGCGGATTTGCCGGTGGTGGCCCGACCATTCGGGGTACCAAGGACCATCTGAGAAAGATGGTCAATTCTGTTGAGGAGGGGGATACAGCTAGCACATCCACCTTCCCTAAAATTGTCATCACCGAGCAGGACAGAGGCAAAGTCCGTCGGCCGCATGATGACCCTGTTGTCATCGAGTGTAAAGTCGCCAACCAGCTGGTTGGCCGAATTCTGATTGACACAGGAAGTTCCTCTGACCTCATCAGCCTCAAATGCTTGTCCAATCTCAAGTACAAACCGGATAGCATGATGGAGGTCACCCACACCTTAGTTGGGTTTGGGGGAGGACTTGTGCACCCAGTCGGACGAATCGACCTACTTGTCCGCCTGGGAAGCAGGGGAGACGGTCGGCACATGACCATCCGTTTCCTAGTGGTTGAAGAGCTCACGGCTTACAACCTCATCTTTGGCCGACCCACTCTTAATGAGTGTAAGGCCGTCATCATCCCTGCTCTCATGCTACTCAAGTATGAGAAGGATGATGGAACAGTTAGTTCCCTTAATGGGGACCAAAAGACGGCCCGAGAGTGTTATCTCTCGGACGTCAAGCCTGCGGCCGCAGCATCCGGCCGGGGCAAGCAAATGATTGACCTCGACGATGTCGAGGAAGAACAGTCGGCCCCACCAGCCGAAAAGAAAAGAAAGACTGATCAGCTGGTGGTGGTCAAAAAAGAAAAGCAATAGCAATCACTGACCGGGGAACGGTCGGATGATCTTCGTCCCCAGCCTGCTGGTGAGCACATTGATATCCCTCTGGATGACAGCCGTCCAGAGCGGACTGTTAAGGTGGGGACCATTGCCTTTGCAAAGTTGGGTGAAAACCTTCACCAGCTGCTCAAGGAATTCAAAGACATCTTTGCCTTTGAAGTGGAAGAGATGCCAGGCATCAGCCCGGATCTCGCCGTCCACAAACTCGCCGTGGATCCTAAAAAGAAGCCCATCCGGCAAAAGAAAAGAAACCACGGCGAAGAAAGAAGTCAGGCGGCAGCTGCCGAAGTAAAAAAGCTGTTAGATACCAAGTTCATTCGGCCGTGCAACTTCCCTGAGTGGGTAGCTAACGTTGTGTTAGTAAAAAAGCCGAATAGAACTTGGCGGATGTGTGTTGATTACACAGACCTCAACAAGGCATGTCCAAAGGATAGCTATCCACTTCCTAAGATCGATAGTCTGGTCGACTCAACAGCCGGACATGCCCTGATGAGTTTCATGGACGCCTATTCAGGTTTCCATCAGATCCCCCTGTGGAAAAAAGATCAAGAAAAGACGGCATTCGTCACTGATCAGGGTTTGTTCTGTTATACGGTGATGCCGTTTGGTTTGAAGAATGCGCCTGCTACCTTCCAACGAATGATTAATACGGTCTTCATTAATCAAATCGGAAGGAATGTAGAGGCGTACATTGATGATATGATAGTCAAATCCAAACAGCAGGCGGATCACCTTGCTGATCTCCGAGAAACATTCGCCACACTCAGGCGGCACAAGGTCATGCTTAACCCAAAAAAGTGTGTCTTTGGTGTTGTGTCTGGGAAGTTTCTCGGATTTTTGATTGACCAAAGAGGAATAGAGGCCAACCCTGAGAAAATACAGGCGGTAATCGACATGCAGTCGCCCCGTACTGTGAAGGAAGTGCAAAAACTAATAGGTTGTCTGGCGGCCCTGGGGAGATTCCTCAGCCGTTCAGGTGACAAGTGTCTCTACTTTTTCCAGGCAATAAAAAAGAAGACAAACTTTGAATGGGGGGATGATGCAGAGGCGGCCTTTCAAAGGCTAAAAACTCATCTGCACTCTTTGCCGAGGCTTGTCAGCCCTTTGCCTAAAGAGAAGCTCTTCATGTACTTAGCCGTCTCTGATCATGCCCTCAGTGCTGTCCTCTTAGCTGAAAGAGATGGCATCCAGCTCCCGGTGTATTTCATAAGCCATGTTTTGAGAAATGCGGAGCTTCGGTACCCCATGGTTGAGAAATTCGGCCTTGCCCTTTACATGGCCATCAAGAAGCTTAAACCTTACTTCTTGGCGCATGCGGTAGAGGTCTATACTGACCAACCGATCAAACGGCCACTCACAACCTTGGAGTCTTCTGGACGAATGCTCAAATGGGCAATTGAAATACAAGGATTAGAAATCACTTATGAATCAAGGAAGGCAATAAAGGGACAAGCATTCGCTGACTTTATTGTTGAAATGACAAGGCCGGTTGTTCCGGACAATACGGACCAGGTCTGGAAAGTGTATGTGGATGGGAGCTCCACTGTGAACGGCTGTGGTGCGGGGATTATCTGTCAATCTCCTGAAGGAGATAAGTACGAATACGCACTACGGTTCAAGTTTCAGGTCTCTAATAATGAGGCCGAGTATGAGGCCCTGCTGGCCGGCATCCGGTATTGCAAGGCGGCAGGGGCGAAGAAGGTATCCGCCTGCTCTGATTCTCAACTGGTCGTACTCTAGGTTAATGGAACGTACGAGGCCACTCATCCGGCCATGATAAAATATTTGCAGGCGGTCAAGAGTGAAGTTGGGTCACTTGAAGAATTTCATCTAACTCAGGTGCCCAGGTCTTCAAACAATCAGGCGGATGCTCTGTCCAAGTTGGCATCATCCGCCTCCTGTGAAACGCCTCGGTCAGTCTTCTGGGAGGTCATGGAAAAAAGAAGTATATCTGAGGAAGACCCCATTGGAATTCTTGACCGAAGCTCAACCTGGATGGACAGCATCCGGACCTATCTTGCAGACGGTACGCTCCCTGACTCACCACGGGAGGCGGCTGTTCTAAAAAAACGAGCAGCTAACTTCGAGTTACGGCAAGGAGAGCTCTTCAGGGCTGGCTTTTTGAAACCCCTGTTGAAGTGTGTTACCCCTGAAAAGGGGAAGGAAGTTCTCGAAGAGTTGCATTCGGGATTCTGCGCCTCCCATATAGGCGGCAGATCCCTCGCGGCCAAGGCCAGGCGGCTTTACTTTTGGCAAACTCTGGAGTCGGATGCCATGGAAATGGTGAAAAAATGTGACAAGTGCCAAAAGTTTGGCAAGCTCATCCATCGTCCGGCTACAGACCTGACGACCATCCACAGCCCAATACCCTTTGCCAAATGGGGCATGGACATTCTGGGGCCATATACAACTGCACCAGGCGGCAAGCGCTATATATTGGTGGCTGTGGATTACTTTACCAAGTGGGTAGAGGCTGAGGCAGTCAAAAACATCAAGACTAAAGACGTCATTTCCTTTATCTGGAGGAACATAATCACTCGTTTCGGGGTGCCCATGTCTATGGTTTTTGACAATGGTCCTCAATTTGAGACGCCTCAACTCAAGACTTGGCTGGGAGACCAGGGGGTCTCAAGCTTCTTCGCATCAGTCGGCCGGCCGCAAGCAAACGGCCAGGTCGAAGCCTTCAACAAGTTAATCTCAGACGGGATTTAAAAGAAGATTGAGCGGGCTGGTGGCCTTTGGGCGGATGAATTACCACACGTCCTTTGGTCCATCAGAACGACTGCTAAAGGGGCAACGGGAGAAACCCCATTCCTAATGGTGTATGGTGCAGAAGCTGTTCTGCCCATTGAGCATTATGAGCCGACCCTTCGAATCATGTTGTATGATGAAGAGGCAAATTGGGAGGCCATGCGCCTAGCATTGGACTCACTTCCAGAGCGCAGGGGCAATGCTGCCTTGCGTCATGGGATATACCGTCTGAGAATGACTCGGGCTTACAACAAAAGAGTACACAAGCGTCCTCTCAAAGTGGGGGACTTTGTGCTACGGAAAATGGAGGCAGTCGGTAGGGCGAATGAACAGGGAAAGCTAACCCCAAATTGGGAAGGCCCCTACCAAGTTTATGAGGAGGTAAGAGACGGCACCTACCGCCTGGAAGAACCAGACGGTAGGCAGCTGCCCAGAACTTGGAATGTAGACAACTTGAAAAAGTACTACTTCTAAGTACGAATGTAAAGACCTCAATTTTGTAAATCTCACGTATTGTTAATGAGAATATGCCTTCATTTCCCAACTTATCTTTTTATTTAAGCTTTTTAAGTGTGTCGCCTGTACCAAATACAGACGGCCAATATGTTTGGAAAGCGTCTGTCCCAACAGCAGACGCCCCAATCCCTCTGAAGGAGCCGATTGTTTTAGAACAGTCGTTCCTACTAAATTCATCAAGTTTACACCAACACTTGACGAATATTAACTTAATCATTAGAGGCCTAAGGCCAGATAAAATCATGATAAGGCCCATGGCCGGATGTTAATAAACAAAAAGAGACCGAATGGTCACAGTCTGCTCCAACATGAGCATGACCGTCTGCTCCAACATGAGTCAGATAACCGGCGACGTCCATTTGGGCGAATTCGTCGAGGAGAAGCATCTCCCATTTGGGTGGCACATTGCTCTACGAATATATCAAGCGGCCCTACCGAATGCTAAGGCAGCATTCGCAGTCGTTTGTTTTAATCGAAAGTGAAATCTAAAAGACCTGAATTTTCTATTTAACGCAGTTGTCACTGTTTCATGAGTAGAGGCTAATTGAGGCATAAAGCCGGATGCACCTGTTATTGCTCAGGGGCAAAACAGGCGGAATATTTTATTAATATACAAGTTAAGTTAACTACTTAGCAATTATTGAGGCTATTGGCCGGATGACGTCTGATCCTTGCCTATGGGGCAAGACAGGCGGACAATTATTTTTAAGGAGAATTGGTTAAGTTACAAACTTAGCAAATTGGTTAAGAGGCCTATGGCCGGAGGCGCTTGTTTTTGCTTATGGGGCAGAACAAGCGGAGGTTTACCCTTAGCAAATTAGCTAAGTTGGAAATTTGAGTTAGTTCGAGCCAATGGCCGAATGAACACTTATGTTTGCCAATTCTGGATGGACGTCTGCCGCGTGGTTTGGGGCAATCACCATAGTGATTGATTGACTTAGAAACCATGCATACTCTTCTAAGTATCAAAAATTTCTAAGTCAATCAATCCAATAAACCGAAACCACTCGACATCCGTCCAGGGGCAAGAACATTCGCATGGTATACAGGTTATAATACTTAGCCAAAAACATGCAATGAAAAATTCAAAATGCAAAGGACAACAACAATATGGATAACTTCAGCCAAATGGCCGAAGGATTTAAATTAAAAAAGACCAATCGTCACCAGACGATTGGTTAAGATTGTTATCTGGCAAAGCCAGAAAGATTGTCAAATTTCCCGAACCCTCGGTCGGTAAAGATACAAATACTCGGCACACAGGCCGGAAAAGAAAAGTACATGGCCATTCGGCCGCAGAAAAGCATAAAAGCTTAAGTGATCAGGGGAGAGCCTCTTTAGTGGCAGCCGGCTTGTCGTCCTTCGGCTGCTCTTCCTCCTTTTTCTCTGGCTCCTCCGCCTGATCCTCCTCCTCGCCGCCCGAGGACGACTCCCCAGAAGAGTCGGACCCAGAACTTTCCTCGGCCTCAGCATTCTCAGCCTCTTCAATAAGGCGAGCGTCGAATGCTTTGCTGGCTTCGTCAAATTTGGATTTCCAAATCTGATAGTCCGAGTCCGGCTGTACAGCCGCCCAAGTGTCCCGCATGATGGCTTCATAATCGCTCATCATTTGCTTAACAAGAGCCTCTCTCTCTTGATCAGCCACGGACTCAAACTTGGACTTCAGCTGATGCTCCTGGTTGCTGAGGCGCTGCTCCAGACGGCCCACCTTCTGCTTGGCTCTCTCGGCCTCTTCTTTGGCATCTTGAAGAGGCTCGAGCTTTTCCTTAAGAGTTGTAATCTCTTTCTTAAGGGAAGTGATGCGCAGGCGGGCCGAGTCCAGGTCCTTCTTCACCTGCATATTGGCTTCCGCCTGCGAATACATCATATCAAGCGTCAGATACTCATTCCGAGCAATATCAAATTGAGCTCGATCCAAGGCGGACTCGGCCCGAGCTTTAGCGACTGTTACCTCTTTGGATTTCTCCTTGAGGGGTTGCCTGAGCCCTTGGACGCGCAGCATGGCCTGCAAAAGAGCCGAATGGTTAAAACCAGGCGGAAAAAGAAATAATGCTAAATAAAAAAAAAAAAAAGTTGCTTGAGCTAACTCATACCTCGCAGAGGTTCCCCAAGATGCCATCCAAGTCAAGGGTGCCGACTCCTCTGACAGACGCCTTGTCGTCAGGATCGACCGCCCTCAGCATGGACTTGGCCATCTGGACTACAGTCGGCCTCTGCACAGGAACTGAGAAGGAGAGAAAGTTAGAAAAAATAACTCAAGTACATCTAAGTGGAAGAACAATAGGGGCGAATGGATTTTACCGTCGTCCTTCTGTTCCTCCTCTCTCCCCAGGCTCCTCTTCTCTCCTGCTGAGCCGACAGCAGTGGTGGGTTGCTTAAAGCCACCCTTCGATGCCCTCTGGGCATCCGGTTTGCTGATCTCCTTTTCAGCATCGAGAGAAGAGGCGTTTGGGCCCTTCTTGGGCCTATGAGCAATGTGCTTCCGGCCGCCCTTGCCGGATGCGCTCACATCACCCGCCCTAGTCTTTTGGATTTTAGGGTCGGATGGTTTTGAAGGAGATTTGGAAGGCGCACCCTACATCAACACAAGATAAACGCAAGTTAGAAATCATTCGGGCAAATTTAATATTGGTCAGAAATGAAAGTATAACAATTTTCTACCTTGGAGGTGCCGCCAGTTTTCTGTTCATCCACTTTGGTGTGAGTGGTTACTTCTGCCCTGTTTAAAACATTCGACCTGTATCGAGCAGCAGATACAGCCGGCTTCCTTGTGGCCGAGAGCTTTTCCATTGCTTTGTCTGCAAAAATGAACAAGTGATTAGCATCATTAAACAAGTACTGAAAAGCAGAAGTAAATTGCATATAAAAAAGATGGCCGACTACCTCTCGGCATCTCAGAACTTAGCCCACAGGCGGCTAAGAATGTCCCTTCTTCAAACCACTTGTACAAAGGGAGATAGCATTGAGGGGTGACCTCCTTGTCCCCCTCATCATTCGTCCACACGGACACGGTAAACAACCCCGCGTCCATGATCTCCTCCTTTGCCCGCCTGGGAATAGGCGGCAATGTGCTCCTGCCTGCTAGGAGAGGTGGATCCTTATTCCACCTGTTATACTTTTGGTTCAGGCAGCTGTCGGTAGACTTGACTATATAAAACTTAGTCCTCCAGTCTTTCCACTTGTTCTCTTTGCCAACAACCATCATGTACCCCTTGCAAGTGGTCAAGGTGTACCAGCCTTCACCGCCCCTAGCAGGCGCCCTGCTCAGATAGTGCATGTGGGCGAACGCTTCAAAGCTCGCCTCCACCTGCAGCATCTCACAGGCGGCAACAAACCCCAGAATATTGATCCAGGAATTGGGTACAAGTTGCCAGATACCCAGTTGGTATCTGTCCAAGATCCTCTCCACGGCCGGATGGAGAGGGAAGCGGAGGCCAGCCTGGAAGGCTGCTTCATATCAGCCGAATGCTTTGTCTTGATAGCTGGCCAGGCTCGGCCAGGTTATGGTGTCGCCCTCGTTAGGGACCGACAAAGTGTAGCCATAGCCTAGGACGACCTTGCGCCTAAAATTGGCAAGGCCGGATGCCATGGCGCTCCGCCTGCCTGGCGGAACATGCTGATAGTAGGGGGCTCTCTCCAAGCGCCTGGAAGCACTCGGCTCGGCCCAGTTTTCCCCCCTATCCACTGCCAGGGACTCTCTGGCAGAATCTATGTTTGATCTAGCCTCCTCTGAAGTTACGGAGGCATTCTCTGAAGAAGATGACGAGGCCGACTCGTCATCAGAGCTCTCATCAGAGCTAGGGGACCGCCGACTGGTGCCAGCGGGGTCCTCCCCTAGACTCTCTTCCGGCGCCTGTCCAGAAGGCCCGGGTTGATATTCTTCATCCGCCTCCCCCAGGATTCCATCACTGGGAGTTCCACTAGATGTGGGCGAATGGTAATACGTGGGGGTAGGAGGAAGATAGGAAGGGCTGTCAGGGTGTTCCGACAGCTCACTTCGAGGCACTCTTATTGAGCCGTCTGAAAAAACAGTCGACCCATCCGAATGGTAGAAAACTCCATCGGAGCTACACTGCCTTGCTGTTCTTTTGATTCTGGCCATAGTGTCCTGCATAGACACGGAAACGGTCGGATTCGGAGAAGTTCGCAAAGCAGGGTCTTTGGCCAAGCATTCGGCACTGCTAGTTCTAGATTCAGCCGTCCCCGGTGACCGGCTGATCACTATCCTACGCCGTGCCGCATGCAATTGGGGAACCATTTTTTCGAAAACAAAGAAAAAATGAAGAGTAAAAAGAAAATACAGGCGTTACCTTTAGAAGAAGGGAGAAAGACGCCTGGTTGACTAAAGAACAGTCGAACTGGTAGCCGAGTGTCGGATGCTTGAAAAACGCTTAGGGAATTTTGAGATTCTTTAAGTCAAAAAGTCCAAGATTCTCCAGAGATTCGCCAAGGTGTGAATCCAAGAGGGGGGTCAAACCTTACTATTTATAGGGGGGTAAAAACCCTAATTTTTCCCTCCAGTAATTTTTGAATCTGACCACTCAGATACTGACACCTGTCACTGGAGTCACGTGCAATGCACGTGTCCCCTGTGAGGGGCAAATGATTTGGGTATTTTTATACCCGGCTAGGTGGCCCAATCAGAAAGCGCCACGTGTCCTCCATATAGGTGCCATTTGGACCTATGGAATGATGACACGTGGAGGGTGGACACTTCTCCGTCCTACGTGGACTGAAGGTCCAGCAGGGACCATTCAGGTGGCGACACGTGTCACTCAAAAGGTGCTTCAGAATCCTTTTGGGCACAGTGACACGTGTCACTCAGGCATTGGCCCTGGGATGGCGGCCTTCTAAGGCCCAAATCCCGAGGCGCCGCAAAACGGCGTGACCTAATTCCTAGGTCACCAGATCCTAGGAGGGCACACTTTTCAAGAAGACCCTATAAATAGGGACATTAGGTCATTTATGATAACACGCGAAAAAATAAAGAGAATTCTTGACACACAATACGAGACAATACGTCACTTACCACGGAGCTGTCGTTTTCAAGGAACACACAGCACTTTACCTGAGCTTGGAATCCAAGCAGATAACTTTACTTCCGCACGTTTTATCTCCGAATATTTACTGACTTAATCTTCGGAGGCGGACCACCGACCATCCGGCGGTCCGTTTGCTTTGCAGGTACAGGCATCCTCAGTTGAATCCAGTTTCAGTGTTGTAACTCTCCCGAGGGACAAAAACCCCCGAAACACTTTGTGTGACGCGGGACAATTTAATGTGACGCAGGACTGAAAACAAGCTACATAAGGTAAAACGCGTTTAAGGATTATGTGGAGAAAACACGGAGCAATCCCGTGTCACGGGATTGGCACCGTGACACGGGGAAATATGCTGTGATGAGGCACAGTTTGCCGTGACGCGGGGGATGCTACTTCCATTTTTACGTCCATTTACATTTAAACCCTAATTATGCTCAGCATTTTTATGTGTCGTTTCGTAATTTCAGGCTATTTAGGTTTATTATTTATTAATTGGGCTAAAATAATAAATAATATGAAATGAATAAAAAGTTTTGGGCCAACATAAATATTGGACTATGCTTTGACTAAACATTAGGACTAATTCGTTGACTATTTTATGAACTGAATTTGATTGCATATGAATTTTAAGCACTCCTGGGATTAAATACTCAACCCTACCAATAATGACGGTGAAAGGTTGTTCATCATTAGGTTTGGTTTCGGGGAGCCATTTTTAGGTGTCTACAGAAACCCCCACTTTCACTGAGTTTGTAGAAACGTCAATTTCGAAAACGATAGTCAAAGTAGTCGATAGGGGCGGAGATTCATTTAAGACGTTCTATGATCCTAAATCACCCTATATACACCGAAACCTGCAGAAAAGTGTTAGTTCCACAGATAAAAGAGTAAAGAGATAGAATGCGTATTTGACACCAGTGTATCGGTGACAAATGAGTTTGGTAGCTTCCTATGCTTGAAGGAATCCAATGCATGTCGTTTTGTTGAAAGACTTTCCATGCCTGAGGAAAGTCGACTGATGAGTTTGGTAGCTTTCTATAGTTGAAGAAATCTACCGGATGATATTTTCCATGCTTGAGGAAAGTCGACATACGAATTTGGCGGCTTTCTATGCTTAAAGAAATCCACCGATAATACTTTCCATATTTGAGGAAAGTCGACTGATGAATTTGGCGGTTTTCTATGCTTGAAGAAACCCACCGATAATACTTTCCATGCTTGAGGAAAGTCGACAGATGAATTTGGCGGTTTTCTATGCTTGAAAAAATCCATCGATTGAGATACTTTCCATGCTTGAGGAAAGTCGATAGATGTTATAATCGTTGACTTCTTCGTTTTGAGAGGTGACAACGATCGACAATTTTCCATGCTTGAGGAAAAACTTGTCTAATAATATTGCAAGTCTCTATGTATCGAGAACTTTGTGCCGTGAAATTATGGTGGTTTGATTGTCCCCGAATGTGGGCTGTAGTTGGTTCGCTTGTCCCCGAACGTGGGCCGTAGATGATTCACATCTTCAAGTCAACTATCCGACCATGTTGGGTGTTTAAAATGTCGAAAATGTGACCCTGATGCTTGCTAGGGATCAAATGGTAATTTTGGTACCACTTAAATACCAGTTACAATTTTTTGCGTATTTTTGGTAAGAAAATACTGTCCAAAAGTTACGGAAAATCGTCTAAACCTGGTCAAAGATGCCAGGAATATTCGCTGGAGCATCCAGGAGCGTTTAGATCACATGCCTGTGCACCTTGCCACGTGGCTCCGCCGTGACACGGCAAGAATTACCGTCAAACGGTAAAATTCACGTGACACGAGAATCTTCTTCCTCGTCAACGTGCTTCGATTCCAGCTCTTTTGACTGCGCCATGTCACAAGGTATGCTCGGATGCCATCGATTAAGAATTCCAATGGGTTCCATCCAGGTGGAGCTTCCGTCAAGAATTCCAATGGGCTCTTCATGTATACTTTGCTTTTCCAGAACTTCCCAAAAGACTGACCGAGGCGTATCACAGTAGGCGGAGAATGCCAGTTTGGACAATGCATTCGCCTGATTGTTTTCAGATCTGGGCACCTGACTTAGATGAAACTTTTCAAGTGCCCCAGCTTCAACCTTGACCGCCTGAAGGTATTTGATCATAGCCGGGTGGGTGGCTTCATACTCACCTTGGTATAGGCTAATGACCAATTGCGAATCAGAGTAGGCGTCAATTTTGATCACCCCTGCCGCCTTACACATGCAGATGCCGGCTAGCAGGGCTTCATATTCTGCCTATTATTTGAGGCTTGGAACTTAAACCGCAGTGCATACTCATGTTTGTCCCCCTCAGGAGACTCAAAGATAACCCCTACACCACAGCCGTTCATAGTAGAGCTCCCACCCACGTACACTTTCCAAACCTATCAAGATTATCCGGTGGAACCGGCCTTGTCATTTTGACAATGAAGTCGGTAAACGCCTAGCCCTTCACTGCCTTTCTTGGTTCGTAAGTGATTTTAAGACTTTGCATTTCAATAGCCCATTTGAGCATCCTATAGGATGACTCCAAGGTAGACATCGGCCGCATGAGGGGTTGATTGTGTAGATCACAACCGGATGTGCCAAGAAGTATGGTTTCAACTTCTTGGATGCCATGTAAAGAGCAAGGCCAAAATTTTCAACCATGGGGTACCGGAGTTTAGCATTTTTGAGCACATGGCTAATGAAATAGAGCAGGAGCTGGATGTTGTCTCTCTCAGCAAGGATAATAGCGCTAAGGGCATGGTCTGAGACGGCTAAGTTCATATATAACATCTCTTTGTGCACAGGGCTAACCAGCCTTGGCAAATAGTGCAGGTGTTCTTTCAATTTTTGAAAGACCGCCTCAACATCATCCCCCCATTCAAATATAGTCTTCTTCCTGATTGCTTGGAAGAAGTAAAGGCATTTGTCACCTGACCGACTGAGGAATCTTCCCAATTTCGCCAGGCAACCGGTTAACTTCTGAACTTCCTTGAGAGTGCCGGGTGACTTCATGTCAATTACCTCCTGTATCTTCTCAAGATTAGCCTCTATCCCCCTTTGATCAATCAGGAATCCGAGAAAATTCCCAGACTCAACACCAAAGACGTATTTCTTGGGATTTAACATAACCTTATGCCGCCTGAGTGTGGTGAAGGTTTCTCAAAGATTAGCAAGATGATTCGTCTATAGCTTGGATTTGACTATCATATCATCAATGAACGCTTCTACATTCCTCCCAATTTGATTAATGAAGACTATATTAATCATACGTTGGAAAGTAGCAGGCGCATTCTTCTTCCTGATCAATGACGAAGGTCGTATTTTCTTTATCTTTTTTCCACAGGGGTATCTGGTGGAAACCGGAATAGACGTCCATAAAGCTCATTAAGGCATGACTGGTTGTAGAGTCGACTCGGCTGTCGATCTTTGGAAGCGAGTAACTGTCCTTTGGACATGCCTTGTTGAGGTCTGTGTAATCAACACACATGCGCCAGGTACCATTCGACTTTTTTACAAGCACAACGTTTGCAACCCAATTAGAAAAGTTGCATGGCCGAATGAACCCAGCGTCTAACAACTTTTTAACTTCTGCAGCTGCCGCCTGACTTCTTTCCTCGCCGTGATTTCTCTTCTTTTGCTGAATGGACATCTTTTTCGGATCCACATCGAGTTTGTGGACAGCAAGATCCGGGCTTACGCCTGGCATCTCTTCCACTCCAAAGGCAAAAATGTCTTTGAATTCTTTTAGCAAGAGGTATAAGTCTGCACCCAACTTAGCATAGGCAGCCGTCCTCACCATAACAATATGCTCTAGACGGCTATCATCCAGAGAGAGATCCATGTGCTCACCAGCCGGCTGAGGACGGAGCTCCTCTGATCGCTCTCCGGTCAGTGATTGCTATTTCTTTTCTTTCATCACCTCCATCAGCTGATCGACTTTTCTCTTCTTTCCGGCTGCTGGTGGGGCTGGGCTGGGATCCTTGACTTCATCAAGGTATATTGGCTCCTTCCCTTAGCCGGATGAGGCTAGAGTGGGCTTGACGGCTAAGAGATAACATTCTCGAGCCGTCTTCAGGTCTCTATTTAGTGAGCCAACAGAATCGTCATCCCTTTCATACTTCAGTAACATGAGGGAAGGGATAATAACAGCCTTGGATTTGTTCAGTGTTGGATGGCCCAAAATGATGTTATAAGCGGCCAACGCCTCAACTACCAAGAACTTGACGATTAGGTGCCACCCTTCTCCTTTGTCTCCAAGCCGGATAGGTAAGTCAATCTTGTCGACTAGGTACACCATCCCCCCCCCCAAAACCAACTAGGGGATGGGATACCAGATGCATGCTGCTGGGCTTATACTTGAGCTTTTGCAAGCACTTGTAGCTAATGATGTTCGAGGAGCTACAGGTGTCTATAAGGATCTGTCCGACCAGTTGGTTGGTGACCTTATATTCAATGACAACCGGGTCGTCATGCGGACGGCGAACGCTGCCCTGGTCCTTCTTAGTAATAAGGACGTTTGGGAAGGTTCTATTAGCAGACGCCTGCTCTTCATCAGCAGCCTTGGCTATCTTTTTCAGATGGTCCTTGGTGCCCCGGATAGTCGGACCACCACCTGAGAACCTGCCTGCTATGGTGTAGACCGACTCTTTGTAAGTGTCCGAGCTAATAGTACGTTGGGCAGTCTTGGACGAGTGTCTTGTGTTCTTCTCATTAGTCCCTTTGGACTTTGAGATATAGGACTTCAACATCCCATTGTCAGCCAAACGATCCAACGCCTGCTGAAGGCTAAAGCCGTTGTTGGTGTCATGGCCAATCTCCTCATGGTACTGGCAGAATTTATTTTTGTTCCGTGTATGAATGGAACTTTTCATAGGATTCGGCTTCTAAAGAGTCAATCGATCCTTAATCTCCATGAGGATGAAGTTGCAGTCCTTATTAAACTCATACCTTGGGGAGTACGGTTTGAATTCCTTCCTTTTCTTCTGGGACGGCTGGTCAGAATCATTGACCGCCCATACATCTTTTCTCTTTTTGCTTTTTTCTTGGTTCTTAGCCAGTGCAGCAGACCAATTATCTTTTTGCTTGTCAGACCTTTTGGAGTCTGACTGGTTGTTGGGCGAGCAGAGGTCGGTTGCTTGTATAAAGCTTTTCACCTCCATCAATGCCTGTTGAAGGGTGAAAACCCTCTTTTGGACGAGGTCAGACTTGAAAGTTGACCCATCCTTCAGACCCTTGAAGAAGTCTATAAAGGCTACTTCATCAGACAGCCCGTGAATTTGGATTCTGGTCAGGTTGAACCGGCTAACGTAAGAGCAAAGTCCTTCCTTCTCCCCCTGCTTAATGGTGCTCAAGTCTAAACTTGTTTTCTTCGCATGGATGTTCATGGAGAAGTTGGACGCAAAAAAGTAGGCAAGCTTCTTGAAGCTGTCTATACACCCGGCCGACAAGTTGCCAAACCATTGTTGGGCTATGCCTTTCAACAAGTAGGCAAGCTTCTTGAAACTGTAGGGAGTATTTCAAGCATCCCACACTTGATCCCCACTGTGATCATACACTTAAGCATGGTGGCGTCCAAAGGGAATGAAGCTAGAGTAAAAGAGTCACCAACAAGTTTTAGAAACTTGTAAACCATTCACAGGGTGAAGGGTACACCCCTTCACAATCCATGAGATCGCTAAATCCATAGTGGTCTGGAACCATGACTGGATATTCAAGGATGAAGGTACAAATCCAACCTAAAAGAGATTGAACCTACCTTAAAAATAGGCCTCAACTTTATTCTTCTCATATTCAAGTGCGCTTTTTTACTAACATACAATCAATAGGTTAGCCCTAACCTGTTTAATCTATGTTGGTTGAATATTAATGCACAAACAAATCTATTATTAGCGATCACTTGAATTATAATCAAATTAGCCCAAACAAGATTATTAATTATTTATTAAGCGTGATTACAAGTACAAAATCCCTTTAATCATGCATAAAAGGCATGATCAAGCAATAACAATAATATATATCAAGCAACATAACAATTAAAATCATCATCATAATATTCTCAATAAAGCACAATAATAGCAAGATCCTAGGCATGATACTAACAAGATTAATAACAAACCCTAGCATGTCACTAAACATTAAAGATCAATGTTTTATCCCTAACATGTTAGAAGGAAAGAATAGGAAGCATCATATAAACATACATGATATTAAAAATCTTATTACCCTAAACATGATACTAGGAACATAAAGACATCCTAACATGATATTAGGAACATAAAGACATCCTAACATGATACTAGGAACATTAAGACATCCTAACATGATACTAGGAATTTAAATAATTAAAGCATGATTTCTATATCAAAAGAATAATTGGAGCAACTTACTTGGATGCCTCGTACCTCTTTCTAATAACAAAATACACGCGATAGTAACTTCAAGGAAAATAATAAATCAAACAATTAAATTAAATAATTGAAATAGAGATTTGGGACCAAACCCTCAAAAATTATCAACCTTTCATGTCTAGGGCTAAGGCAAATTTAAACTTGGCTTGGTGTCTAGAACTAATGTATGTGGAATTTTGTTTGTTAAAAAGCTAGTTAAGAAAGCTAGAGAGAGAAAGAATAAGTTATTGCTTAAGAGAGGAAGAGAGAGAATTCGAGAATTCTGGGTGATTTGAAAACGGAGGTCTAGGAGCCTATTTATAAGAAAACAGTTCGAAAACCGATAAAAAAGAGTAAGAATTCGAATCGGAATAAAATTGGTTCTGTCGTCTGGCGACAGAAACCGTCGTCTGGCACTGGGACAGTTTTTTTACGAATTTGTTTTTATCATATCTTTTGATCCAGAAGTACAAATAAGTCATATAATATGTCCTTGGAAAGCTATTGAAGTCTAATTTCCAACTCAATTAAAATTAGATTAAAATCTTTTGTAGATTAAAAGATATGGCCGAAATAATGGAAGGGTGTTAGTTTTGGATATAGTTTTGTATTTTTTTTTCATATCTTTTTCGTTATAGCTCAGAATTAATATATAATATATCATTGAAAAGATAATTTCAAAATTTATCCAACCATATAAGATTTGGATAAAAATTATGAGGCACAAAAATAATTTCTGACTGTTTTTGAACATCTTTAAATTTGAATAGAATTAGGACTTAAAAAAGGAAAGTTTTTATATCAGTGTCAAATTCTTTAATTTTATCTTTTTAAAAAGTATAATTAAGATCTTTAGAAACTCATAGAAGCTTCAATTAATCCTAATTAATTTAGGAATGGGATTAAACCTTTGGACCCTCCACATGTTCATTGGGTCGTAGGTAAAATTCGGTTTGGGCCCAGTTTAGTATTTTGGCCATAACTTCCTCATTATTATCGGAATTGGGCTTATAATATATCGTTGGAAAGGTATTTTCAAGTCCCATCCAACTACACCATTTTTGGACCCTTAACATGGACCAAACTAAACTGGAGTGGACATTTTTCATAAATAGACTAAGAAAAGAAATATTTTCAAAAACAGAAAGAAGTATTTTTATTAAAACAACTGCATCATAAGACTTTTCACATTTCACCTTTTTCGATAATTAATGACGTGAAAGATATTCATCACTGGATTTGGTTTTTGGGGAGACACAATTGGGTGTCTATAGAGGCGCTTGGTAATGAGTGACCCATCTTTGGCCACATATGTTTCAACTTGGGGATCATCATCCTCCTAGTTTGTAAAGAACTCCGGCTGATGATCCTTAGGGTCAGGAGGTGGTACAGACTCTTGAACCATCTTTGAGGTACTCTCCCCACAAACGACGCCAAATGTTTTGGGTGTTTTTGTCTCTCGGGAGAGTTATAGCTCAGAGACTGATCCGACTACGCCTGTACCTGCAAAACAACGGAGACTCCGGGTGGTGGGAGCTTCGCCTGCGACGATTTTGTTAGAATGCGTGGGACTGAGTAAAATGTGCTGAAAAAGGTAAAAGTGAGATCTTCTCAGATTCCGAGATCAGATGATTTCTCTGATGTAAGAGAAAGGTAGGTGTGAGGTAATAAATAATCTTGTCCCCATAATGGGGAAAATCTCCCTATTTATAGGGTCGTGGGAAAATATGCCCTTACGTAGGTCATATAACCTAAATTTGGTGAGCTGCCCCCTTTTTGGTGGCTTTTTGGGAGATTGGGCCTTTGAAAGCCGTCATTCCTACTCCTGATAGTGGATTCCACGTGTCATCGTGCTATTGGCCCTTTATAGACCAATTCTTGGTGGACACGTGTCCTGATTTTAATGCGCCATGTGGTGGGTAATATTACCCAAAACAATACTCATGGTCGAGGAAAGAGGTTCTGTTAGCCATAATGAGAAGTATAATTATGACGATTTTTAAATAAGAAAAATGGAAACTAAAAATCCAACCTTTTGGCGGTCTGACATTAAAATCCAACCTTCCATTAATCTCATAAAAATCCAACCTTTATACCCCACCTTTTTTGACAGATCCATTTGAGCTTTAACCTGTTAAACAAGTTAATTTTTTTTTTTTTTAATTCTCACTTTCCTTCTCACTCCTCTTCTTTCTCTCTCCTCTCTACACCACCACCAGTACACCACCTCTGCCACCACTTACCCACCCTACCCAAACCCGAAATCGAAACCCTCTTCCTCCTCCTCCACTCTCTCCCCTCCTAAACCAACGCCCAACCACAAGCCTCACGTAGTCCTCCCAAACGACGCGGGCCGGGATAGGGTCTATGGTTGGTTTAGGGTCGTTGAGCGTTGATTGAGGTTTGATAATGTGGAAGTTGGGGTAGGTCAGGGCTTGATTTTGGGGTGGGTTTAGGGTCGCCGTTGATTGGGGTTTGATAGGGGCTAGGTTTCGCGCAGGGGAGGGAGGGGAAGAGACAGAGGTTGCGCTGCGCAGGGGAGGGAGGGGGAGAGGGGGAGGTTGCGCTGCGTAGGGGAGGGGGAGGTTGCGCTGCTCAGGGAGGGAAAGGGAGTGGTGGCGGGGGAAGGTGGTAGTTGTTTAGGGTAAAAATACCCTAGACATGTGGACCAATGAGAGGAGGCCACGTGTCAAGTTCAGGATGGCCCACGTGGCTTAATATCCTCTTGACACATGGCCCCCTTGGATACATCCCTGAAATGGCGGCCTTCAAGGGCCCTAATCCCAGGAAGCGCCGTAAAACTGTGCAGCCCACTAAAATCTAGGTCAAGTGACCTAGATAGGGGCATGTCCTCCAATGACCCTATAAATAGGAAGATATTTCCCCATTTTGGGGACACATTTAATAATTTATTACACCTACATTCTCTCTCATCAGAGAAAAACCTGAGCTTGGAATCTAAGCAGATCCCCACCTAAATTTCCGTACTCTTTTTTTCCTTTCAAGTTACTAACTTGACCTTCGGAGGCGGATCTCCAACCACCCGGAGTCTCCGTTGTTTTGCAGGTACAACTCAGCCGGACCAGACTTTGTGACGTAACTCTCCCTAGGGACCAAGAGGATGAAGATCCTCAAGTTGAAGCCTATACAGCCGATGATGGCTCTCTAATAACTAAGCGCATCCGGTACAGAGACACTCTGGAGCGGGGTGCCACCCAGGCGGGTACAAATTGACCCCCTAGGAAGCCGGAAGGGGAACCCACACGGCAGCTGGATCAGCTCCTGTCACCCGAGACGAACTCATGAGGTTCATGACAAGTTTCAAGGGTGAAATCAAAGATCTGATCACTAAGAGCCGGGCTGGCCCAAGTAGGGGTCAATCGGCCAAGAAGACTCCTCTGGAAAAGGGGAAGTCAGTCAGAGATCAGCAGCCAACTCCTCATCCAAAGGAGAAGGCAGCCGGGACCATTGATTGGTCCAAAATTCGTCTACCTAAGAGGAATACCAACAACACCTGCCGGACTCAACAGTCGGTGGGAAGCAAAAATTTAACTCTTGATGCCCGGGAGATCATCAACCGGAAGAGAAATCAACAGTTGTCTTAGTCGGCTTCTGCGTCGAATTTTCCAGACAGCTTCAACAATACTTCTGCAGGGAATGCACTTTCCTTGCATGAGAGTCAGACAGGCGGTAATAACGTCCACTCTGGCCCTCAGATGATCGGGACTGCACCGTATGTACCTTATCAGGTCTACGGCCAGTATCCACCTTACTATATGCAGCCGACCTTCTTTGGAGGTTAGGCGACATATCATAATGTCCAGCCACTAGGCTGGTAGCTCCGTCTGCTTCACCTGGGTGAACAACCTTCTGCGTTCACCAGGGAGATAACCGAGGCGGCACAGCCGGCCAAGGTTAAGAATGTATTGGTAGGTACCTGTGATGGTACCACCAACCCGGAAGATCACCTTATGGCTTACACCAACTGTTTCGGGGGTTTTTGTCCCTTGGGAGAGTTACAACACTGAGACTGGATTCAACAAAGGACGCATGTACCTGCAAAGCAAACGGACCGCCGGATGGTCGGTGGTCCGCCTCCGAAGATTAAGTTAGTAAGCGTTCGGTAATAAAACGTGCGGAAATAAAGTTATCTGCTCGGATTCCAAGCTCAAGTGAAGTGCTGTATGTTCCTTGAAAACGACAGCTCTGTAATAAGTGACGTGTTGTCTCGTATTGCGTGTATATCTCTGTCTTGTCATAAATGTAAGAATGTCCCTATTTATAGGGTCCCTTTGGAAAGTGTTCCCTCTCTAGGGTCTGGTGACCTAGGAATTAGGTCACGCCGCAAAACGGCGCCTCGGGATTTGGGCCCTTGAAGGCCGCCATTCCAGAGGCAATGCCTGAGTGACACGTGTCACTGAGCCCAAAAGGCCTTTGGGCATCTTTTTGGACGACACGTGTCGTCGTCTGAATGGTCCATGCTGGATCATCAGTCTGTTTAGGACAGAGGAATGTCCGCCCTCCACGTGTCATCATCTCATAGGTCCAAATGGCACCTTTACTGAGGACACGTGGCACTTTCTGATTGGGCCACCTGGTCGGGTAAAAATACCCAAATCACCAACCTCATGTACTTACAAGGATTGGATGATGCCACTGGGTATCGATGCTTTCCGGCTACGTTGAAGGGCATTGCCCAACAATGGTTTGGCAATTTGCCAGCCGGGTCCATTGATAGTTTCAGGAAGCTTGCCTTCCTGTTTGCTTCCAACTTCTCAATGAACATCCCTGCTAAGAAAACAAGCCTTGACTTGAGCACCATTAAGTAGGGGGAGAGAGAAGGGTTGCGCTCCTATGTCAGGCGGTTCAATCTGATTAGAATTCAGATTCAAGGACTGTCTGATGAGGTAGCTTTTACAGACTTTTTCAAGGGTCTGAGAGACGGGTCGACTTTTAAGTTCGACCTAGTCAGAAAAGGGGCTTTCACTTTACAAGGCCTGAGGGAGGCGGAAAGCTATATTCAAGCAACCGACCTCTGTACGCTTGGTAATCAGTCGGACTCCAAGAAGTCTTACAAACAGAAAGACAGCCGGCCTGCTTAGCCGGCCAAAAAGAAAGAAGAGAGCAAGAAAAGAAAAGAAGTCTGGGCGGTTAGTGACTCTGATCAGCCGTCCCAGAAGAAGAAGAAAGAATTTAAACCGTACGTCCCTAAGTACGAGTTTAACAAGGACTGCAACTCCATCCTCATGGAAATTAAGGACGGGCTGTCCCTAGAGAAGCCGAATCCAATGAAAAGTTTCATTCAATCAAGGAACAAAAACAAATTCTGCCAATACCATGAGGAAGTTGGCCATGACACCAACGACTGTTTCAGCCTTCAACGGGCGTTGGACCGTCTGGCTGACAAGGGGATGTTAAAGTCCTACATTTCTTAGTCCAAAGGGACTAATAAGAAGAAACCGGGGTAGTCGTCTAAGACCCCCCCAGTCTGCTAGTAGTTCGGACACTGACAAGGAGCCGGTCTACACAATAGCAGGCGGGTTCTCATACGGTGGCCCTACCATCCGGGGCACTAAGAGCCATCTTCGAAAGATGGACAAAGATGATGATGAACAGGCGTCTGCTAGCTCCTCCTTCCCAGACGTCCTGATCATTGAGAAGGACAGGGGCAGCGTCCACCGTCCGCATGATGACCCGGTCGTCATTGAATGTAAGGTTGCCAACCAGCTGGTTGGACGGATCCTTATTGACACCGGTAGCTCATCAGACGTCATCAGCATCCGGTGCCTGCAAAAGCTGAAATACAATGACAGCAGCATGCATCCGGTTGCCCACCCCTTGGTTGGTTTTGGGGGTGGAATGGTTTACCCAGTCGGAAGGGTTGATTTACCAATCCGGCTTGGTGAGAAAGGGAAAGGGCGACACCTGGTCGTCAAGTTCTTAGTCGTTGAGGAGCTGACCGCCTACAACATTATTTTGGGCCAGCCAACCCTCAACGAAGCCAAGGCTGTAATCATCCCTTCCCTCATGCTCATTAAGTATGAGAGGGATGACGACTCTGTTGGTTCCTTGAATGGGGATCAGAAGACGGTCCGGGAGTGCTATCTCTCAGCCGTCAAAGATACTGTGGCCCCAGACGGCTAGGAACCAATAGACCTTGACAATGTCAAGGATGTCGACCCAGTACCAGCCCCACCAGCAGCCGGGAAGAAAAGAAAGGCACCTCTGTTGGTGGAGGTGAAGAAAGAGAAAAAATAGCAATCACTGACCGGTGAACGGTCAGATGAGCTCTGTCCCCAACCGGCTGGAGAACATGTTGATATACCTCTGGACAACAGTCGTGCGGAGCGTACTGTGAAGGTTGGGACGGTTTCTTATGCAAAGTTGGGTGCAGACTTGCACCTTCTGCTGAAAGAATTCAAAGACATTTTTGCCTTTGAAGTGGAAGAGATGCCAGGCGTTAGCCCGGATCTTGTTTTCCACAAACTCGTCGTGGACCCTAAAAAGAAGCCCATCCGGCAAAAGAAAAGGAATCACGGCGAGGAAAGAAGCCAGGCGGCAGCTGCCGAAGTTAAAAAGCTGTTGGACGTTGGGTTCATTCGGCCATATAATTTCCCCGACTAAGTGGCGAATGTTGTGCTTGTAAAGAAGCCGAATGGTACCTGGCGTATGTGTGTTGATTACACAGACCTCAACAAGGCATGTCCCAAAGACAGTTATCCGCTTCCTAAGATCGACAGTCTGGTCGATTCGACAGCCGGGCATGCCTTGATGAGTTTTATGGATGCTTACTCCGGCTTCCATCAGATACCACTGTGGAAGAAAGATCATGAAAAGACGGCCTTCGTCACTGATCAGGGGTTATTCTGTTACACTGTGATGCCGTTTGGCTTGAAAAATGCGCCGGCTACATTCCAACGGATGATTAATACGGTCTTTATTAATCAAATTGGGAGGAATGTAGAGGCGTACATTGATGACATGATAGTCAAATCCAAGCAGCAGGCGGATCACCTTGCTCATCTCCGAGAAACCTTCACCACACTCAAGCGGCATAAGGTTATGTTAAATCTTAAGAAATGCGTCTTTGGTGTTGAGTCTTGGAAGTTTCTCAGATTCCTTATTGATCAAAGGGGGATAGAGGCTAACCCCGAGAAGATACAGGCGGTAATTGACATGAAGTCACCCCGCACTGTCAAGGGAGCACAAAGACTAACCGGTTGTCTGGCGGCATTGGGGAGGTTCCTCAGCCGGTTAGGTGACAAATGCCTTTACTTCTTCACAGCAATCAGGAAGAAGACCAGATTTAAGTGGGGGGATGATGCTGAGGCGGCTTTTCAACGGCTGAAAGAACACTTGCACTCTTTGCCAAGGCTTGTTAGTCCACTTCCTAAAGAGGTGTTTTACATGTACCTAGCCGTTTCAGATCATGCCCTCAGTGCTGTTCTCCTTGCTGAAAGAGACGGTGTTTAGCTCCCGGTCTATTTCATTAGCCATGTTCTAAAAAATGCTGAGCTCCGGTACCCCATGGTAGAAAAATTTGGCCTTGCCCTGTATATGGATTTCAAGAAATTGAAACCGTATTTTCTGGCTCATCCGGTGATAATTTACACCTACCAGCCCCTCAAGCGGCCAATGTCTACCTTAGAGTCATCTGGCAGAATGTTGAAATGGGCTATTGAAAAGCAAAGTCTTGAAATCACTTTTGAACCTAGAAAGGCAGTGAAAGGTCAGGCGTTTGCCGACTTCATTGTTGAAATGACACGACCGGTGCAACCGGATAACATTGACCAGGTTTGGAAAGTGTATGTAGACGGAAGCTCAACGAAGAACGGCTGCGGTGCAGGAATTATATATGAATCCCCTGAGGGGGACAGATTTGAATATGCACTGCGGTTTAAGTTTCAGGCCTCAAATAACGAGGCGGAGTATGAAGCCCTGCTAGCCGGAATCCGCATGTGTAAGGCAGCAGGGGCAACTAAAATTGACGCCTATTCTGATTCACAGTTAGTCGTTAGCCAGTATGAGGGAAAATATGAGGCAACTCATCAGGCAGTCAAAGAAGAGGCTGGGGCACTTGAGGAATTCCGTCTGAATCAAGTGCCTAGGTTGGATAACAATCAGGCGGATGCGTTGTCCAAATTAGCTTCATCCGCCTGCTGTGATACGCCTCGGTTGGTCTTTTAGGAAGTTCTTGAAAAGAGAAGCATATATGAAGAGCCCATTGGAATTCTGGACCGAAGCTCTACCTGGATGGATGGCATCCAGGCATATTTAGCAGACGATTTACTCCCTGATTCACCACAGGAAGCAGCCGTCTTGAAGAAGCGAGCAGCAAACTTCGAGTTGAGAAACGGAGAGCTCTTCAAGGCGGGTTTTCTTAAACCTCTTTTGAAGTGTGTTACCCCAGAAAAGGGAAAAGAAGTTCTCAAAGAATTGCATGTTGGGTACTGTGCCTCTCATTTAGGCGGCAGGTCCCTAGCCGTCAGAGCCAGGTGGCATTACTTTTGGCCTACTCTTGAAGCAGACGCTAATGAGTTGGTGAAGAGATGTGACAAATGCCAGAGGTTTGGCAAACTTATTCACTGCTCGGCTACTGATCTGACAACAATCCACAGCCCAGTCCCATTTGCTAAATGGGGCATGGATATCTTGGGTCCTTATACGCTTGCCCAAGGCGGAAAGCGCTGCATTTTGGTGGCTGTGGATTATTTCACCAAATGGGTAGAAGCTGAGCCGGTTAAGAACATCAAGACAAAGGATGTCATCTCTTTCATCTGGAAGAACATCATCACCCAGTTTGGGGTACCTATGTCTATGGTGTTTGATAATGGCCCTCAGTTTGAAACCCCCCATCTCAAGACTTGGTTGGGAGATCAGGGTATCTCACATTGTTTTGCATCAGTCGGGCGACCCCAAGAAAACGGCCAGGTTGAAGCCTTCAACAAACTCATCTCAGACGGCATAAAAAAGAAAATTGAAAGTGCCGGTGGCTTATGGGAAGAAGAGTTAGTTCATGTCCTATGGTCCATCCGGACTACTGCTAAAGGGGCAACCGGAGAAACCCCATTTCTTATGGTATACGGTGCTGAAGCCGTCTTGCCCATTGAACACTACGAGCCGACTCTCAGAGTTATGCTTTATGATGAAGAGGCAAATTGGGAGGCCATGCGGCTGGCATTGGACTCCCTCCCAGAACGCAGGGGCAACGCTGCCCTGCGCCATGAGATATACCATCTGAGAATGACCAGAGCCTACAACAAGAAAGTGCACAAGCGTCCTTTGAAAGTTGACGACTTTGTGTTGCGAAAAATGGAGGCAACCGGTAGGGCCAATGAGGCTGGGAAGCTAACCCCTAATTGGGAAGGCCCCTACCGGATTTATGAAGAAGTCTGGGATGGCACCTACCGTCTGGAAACCCCAGACGGCCGGCGTCTGCCTAGAACTTGGAATGTAGATAACTTAAAAAAGTACTACTTTTGAGAAATGTAAATTTTTGTAAACAGTAAGTCAATCAATGAGAATTCAAACTTTGTTTGCAGACTTATTTTGCCATTTTTATTGTTTGTCCGCCTAGGTAATACTCTGACGGACCCTTTGTTTAACTAACTAAGTTTGATACTTAGTTTTATTTAATGTTATAATTGCTTGTCCGCCTGGGTAAAACTCAGACGGACTCTTTGTTTAATTAACTACGTTTGATACTTAGTGTAATTTAATAATTGCTTGTCCGCCTGGGTAATACTCAGACGGACTATTCGTTCAACCAACTAAGTTCGATATTTAGTGTAAATTCAATGTTGTAATAACGCTCGGCCAATGGTCCGATTAAAAACTAAGCACAAAAACGCTTAGTGACTATACAACCGGTCTCAAACAAGACCAAAGGCCAATATGGCCGGATGGTTGCTTATTTTATAAAACCGCCTGTCCCAATATGGACAAAGGCGTCCGGCGACACCCCTCTGGGTGCAATCGTCGCAGAGAATAGACTATTCGTCGGTTCTACGTACCTATGCAGATGGCGAAAATTGAACGACCGAATTAGTCAGCTCATAGCCGTCTGACCAGAATAATCTATGAAGAACGATTAAGTTACCGAATACCGGATGCCCTAGGGCATCAGTCGGTCACCGGTTGAAGTTCTCACTTAGGTTATTTATTCCAAAGTTTCACTCACTCTCCCTATTGGGACAAAAGATTTTGTGTAATGGCTATGTGTTAACCCCAGACGGAATATAACCGCCTGGGTAAGAAGCTCAGAGCACCCGCTCTAATGGCCGGCTGTGCACTTGGTTTGGGGAAATCACCATTATGATTGATTGGCCTAAAAATACTTCATACTTCTCCTAGTATCAAGTGTTTTCAAGCCAATCAATCAATTTGAAATAAAACCAACCACACAGCCGCCTAGGGGCAAGAGCACCCGGATTGCAAATTGCCGCATGCTTTTTTAAGTTAGGAAAAATATTAAAGAATTGCAAACAGACGCAAAATTCAAATTGAAAAACTCAAACACAAACAAGTATAAACAACCGACTGAGTCGGAATACTTCATTAAATATTTAAAATGGCTCAAAGGCCAGAAGTTGTGTTAACCGGAGTTACATCCGGTGAAGAAACAAAAAATAAATTGTTAAACCAACCCCATGGTTGGTAAAGATACAACAAAACACGGCATACAAGCCGGTAAAGAAACAAAATGGCATACTGCCGCAGAAAGTGGGGAGGCCCGCCTATGGCTGAGGTGGATGCTGCTGCTCCGGCCGAGTTTGGCTGGTTTGGCCCTCATTTCGCTCATCCGCCGCCGGCTCCTCATTATCAGAGACTTCATATCCCTGCTCAGCAACCCAATATTTGAAGCGAGGCGGTGGAGCATCACCCAGTAGCTGGGCATCATACACCTCAGTGGCGTAATCATACCTTAGCTTATAGACCTCAAAGTCTATATCTGGGTAGAGGAGGCTCCAAGTGATCTTCAGCCGGGCCAGATTATCACACTCATTCTCCTCCGTTAGCCGCTTTTGCTCTTGGGCTAGCTCGTCTGACTACTTGTTTCGCAGATTGACAAGCTCAACCCCCAGACGGGAAACGTCTGCTCGAAGTTGAGTGTTTTCTTGATCAGCCTCTTCTAATGCCTTGAGCTCAGACTTGGCGTCCTTCAGTTTCTGATCAAGATCATCAGCTCGACTGCTAGCTTCGTCGTTCGCAGCCGTCAAACTCTGGATCAGCTCCTCCTGTTTCAACTCTACTGCTTTAATCTTTAAATCACACATATAATTAGCATATTCAGCAGAGTTGAGGTTTTCAAGGGCCCTCCGTTTGGCGTCATTTACCTCTTCCTGTTTTCGCCTGAAGGGGCCCCGGAGGCCATCCACTCTCAGCATCACCTGAGAAAAGAGCAGCCGGATTATGATAAGCTTAGTTCAAATAAAGGAAAAGTATTGGGGTTGTGGGATTTTTTACCTCAGCCAGTTTTCCCATTATCCGGTCGAAGTCCACCACCTGCAGGTCAGGTATGGAGTTCTTCTCCGACCGGGTGAGGGTCCTCACCATCCGTTTGGCGAAACCCGCAAGATCCGGCTCGTCGGATGTCAGATCTGCACCAAAAGTAGTACTTTGTGAGTAAGAGGCAGCATAGGTGGCACTCATCCGTTGCCGGCTGCTGACTGAACCCCCAAGGTATTTCAATCCTTCCCTTACCTTGGGTATTCGGATGGGGCGCAGGCTTCTTCTCCTCCCCAGTTATTGCCGCACCGTCTGCAACATTAGGTGGCTCGCCACCCTTCGATGCCGTAGAGGCATCCGGCGCTTTCTGCTGAGAGCGTTATGAGCTTTCGCTCAAAATCTTCATCGCAGCAGGCGATTTGCCTCCGGTCGTTGGACGATCGGATTTGGCAGAAGAATGTGTCTGGGGAGGGGGATCCTTCCTGGCGGCCTTCGCAGCCGGAGCTTTCTTTAGATCATCTCCTTGCCTTTTGAGAAGCTTGGAGAAGGATCGTGGAATTCGCTTTGCAGAGTCTTGAGAAATGAACAAGGGTAAGTATACCCAACCGGCAAATTATTTTTAAAAAAAAAAAAAAATGGATGAATGAAAATGTATACACATAAAAAGTCAGGCGGTCTTACCCCGCCTTTCTTAGAGTCCTTGGCTTCGACGGCTGCTTTCTTGGCGAGTGCAGCCTCTTTGCGCAGCAACGCCGCCGACTTAGCCGGTGTCTTTGCCGGGTCGACCATTTTCAAGGCGTCGGCTGCATGTACAGAATTCAAGGTTAGAAGAAATTATGGCAAGTTTGCAATAAAAATAAAAATAACAAACACTCCGGATGTAAGGTATTCTACCCTTGGGAAACATGGTACTCAGCCCGCAGGCGGACAAGAAGCACTCGTCCTTGAAGAAGTCCGGATGGGGGATCCAGTTCTTGGGAACTATAATGTGAGTTCCATCCCCCATGGGCTCGTTGGTTGTTTCAAAAAATCCCGGCTCTATTATTTGCTCCCGAGCCTTAGTAGATAGCGTTGGGAGAGGGCACTTCCTTCCTAGAAGAGCTGGCTCAGTGTTGTTCCGGCGCAGTGTCCGGTTATGTCTCAAAGTTGGGGAAGAAATCAAGTAAAACTTGTCTTTCCACCCGGACCATTTGGACACCTTGTCAAAAGTCATCAAATATTGGGGCAAGGTAGTCAGAGTATACCATGCCCCATGGCCGCCTGGGGCCTTGCTCAAATAATGCATGTGAACGAAGGCGGAGAAGCTTGGATTTATATTCTGGAGCTCGCAGGCGGCGATGTAACTAAGAATATTCACCCATGAACTGGGGGTGAGCTGCCAAACCCCTACATCGTACCCCTTTAGGATTTTCCTAATCCCGGGGTGGAGGGGGAACCGGAGGCCGGCTTCAATGACCGCCTCGTAGCAGACGAAGTAATGGTCTGCATTATCAATATCGTCGCTCCAGGCCATTACAGCGTCAGCCGGTGGAACGATGATGTCCCAGCCCCTTCCAAAGGGGTGCTTTTCCTTAAAAGCCCTAAAGCCGCTCTTGAGTAGGGCGATGTTACCCGACAGCATCCTAGTTCGTTTGGGGTTGGGTAGGTCGGCGACCTTAGGCGGCTGCTGATAGTCAGCCGCAAAGTTATCTTGGTCAGAGCCTGAAGATTCGGCCCTTGACCCTTCGCCGGCCTCAGCATCGCCGGCTTCATTAGAGGAGGCGGCTCCCTCGTCATCTACCTCTCGTACCCCCGAGCTCCCTGAAGTAGAGGGAACCTCTTCATTAGAACCACTCTCCTCCAAATCCCTCTGTTCCCCGTCGGGAACAACCTCATCGGCTGGCACTTCTATAGTGCGCTGGCTCCTAGACCTTCTGGCCGTCTGTTTCATTCTGGCCATTGTGTCCTACACAGACACAGAGAGGGAGGAATTCGGAGATGAGCATATCGGTTCCGACAGTCCAGAAAAGGAACCCCCTGTTCTAGACTAAGCCGTTCCGGGGGACCGGCTGAGTGTCCTAGGCAGTGCCGAGTGAGTGGATTGAGAACTCATCTATATTTTCTAAAAAAAACTATGTATACGGGCGGAGAAAGAATTGTATACAAGTTGAAAAAGAGGAAAGCTAAAATGGTACAGGCGGTTACCTTACTTTTACTCTGAAAAATCTGAAAACCGCTAAAACCGGTAAACCGGGTGTTGAACTTCTAGCACACGGAAACTTGAAACTGCTTTGATGCAGACGTAGGCAGAGAATCTCTCTCTAGAATCTCTCTTTTTCTCTCTCTAAAAAGTCAAATGTGAATAAGGTGAAGAAAAAGTGGGAGGTAAACTTCTATTTATAGAAGGTGAAAACGGGGGAAATCCTTGTTTGAAATTCAAATTTTACTACCCGTTACCGTTCACCTTTGATAGGTGGACACGTGTCACAGGCCTCACGTGATATGCACGTGAGACCTGTGAGGGGCAAATGTTTAGGGTAAAAATACTCTAGACACGTGGACCAATGAGAGGAGGCCACGTGTCGAGTTCAGGATGGCCCACGTGGCTTAATATCCTTTTGACACATGGCCCCCTTGGATACATCCCTGAAATGGTGGCCTTCAAGGGCCCTAATCCCAGGAAGCGCCGTAAAACGGCGCAGCCCACTGAAATCTAGGTCAAGTGACCTAGATAGGGGCACGTCCTCCAATGACCCTATAAATAGGGAGATATTTCCCCATTTTGGGGACACATTCAATAATTTATTACACCTACATTCTCTCTCATCAGAGAAACACCTGAGCTTGGAATCCAAGCAGATCCCCACCTAAATTTCCGTACTCTTTATTTCCTTTCAAGTTACTAACTTGACCTTCGAAGGCGGAGCTCCAACCACCCGGAGTCTCCGTTGTTTTGCAGGTACAACTCAGCCGGACCAGACTTCGTGACGTAACTCTCCCGAGGGACAAAAACACCCAAAACAGTAGTGATGGCAGGGGAATCGATGGTTGCTTTGGAGTAGGTGCGGCGGTTGGTGGTTGCTTTGGAGCAGGTGCGATGATGGGCGGTGGACGTGGGGATGGGGTGTTTAGGTAGGGTGGGGATGGGGTGGTCAGGAGGTAGGGTTGGGCTTTTCTGATTTTTTTTTTTTAAAAATTTAAATTTTTTTTTTGTTTTTTAATGATTAAAAAAATAATTGACCAAATAATGACTGACACGTGGCACATAACTTACAAAAGTCGATCATCAACAAGTAATGGATCTGTTAAAGAAGGTAGGGCATAAAGGTTGGATTTTTATGAGATTAATAGAAGGTTGGATTTTTAGTGTCAGATCGCGCAAATGTTGGATTTTTAGTTTCCATTTTTCCTTTTAAATATCTTAAAGTATTCTCATAGGTCAATCTAGTATGGTTCTAAACCAATACCTGTGCAAATGATTCATGACAATCATGTCCTTGTAGCACAAGAAACGGTGCTATAAATCAAACTACACACTAATCTCAAGCGTTCATTAATCGACCATCATTTAAATGACCTTGATTAGGGGATAATTTTCGATTATAATATTCAATGTTCACCTAATTGGTGTTTCCTTATCAAGACTTTTCTTGATACCCTATTTTGAATACTCTCATAATCTAATGGACACATAATTTAATTCTAAACCACAATTAAATAGAACCGGAGTGATAAAATTGCATGAAATTAAATTACTCCAAAACCTGAATGGTTCATCTTATGATAAATGGTTTTTCAAAATGTTTTAAGAGTAATACTCTTTATAAAACATTTACAGAAATCACACCCATATTTAATATGCTTGATTTCTTTCATGCAATTGTGAACGTTGTCGTTCACTTATTGATGCAAGTCTAAGCATGGAGAACTTCGAAGATTTGCTTATCATGCATCAAGATAGCTTGTCCCTAAACATTGATTCAAGCCAAGCATTGCATGGACACTTTCATGGATATAAAAGCAAAGCCACGGTTTGCTTAGTGGCTTTTCTTGGAGTCTAGTTCACTTTCTTGAACTTTCTTGAATTTTCTTTACTTAGATTTTGCTTACAAGTTTTTACCTTTCACTTGAAAGGGTTTTTCTTGGTTCAAGCATTAGGATCTTTAATCTTTATTTAGTTGCTTTTAAAATCAGTTAGTTAGCAAAATAAATCAGTTTAGGCGTGTGCTTGTTCTCCAAGGAGATTGGCGTATGCTTGTGCTCCAAGGTGCTTGCTCTTCAAGCAAGTTAGAATTCTAGTTTAATTAGGATTGAATTAGGAACTTGTCCTAACCTTCCTAGGTAAACTAAGTCTATAAATACGGCTGTAAAACATACGAATTAAAGAGAGATTAATATACATTGTTTTAAGTTTAAACACTTAAGTTTTGTTGATTGTGATCAATTGCTGTTTTGCTTGTTTTAGATAAAACATTCGTTTGGATTGATTAATTAGGTGGATTCTTAATTGATTAATCTTAGTTTTTGTTTAATTCTTGGTGGATTTCCTGTATAGAATTAGACTTAAACATATCCCTTGTGTTTTGTTGATTTTCGGATCAATAATTCACATCATCTTTGGTATTAGAGCCAGGTTACGCAACTTCGGTAAAAATTAAACTGGGAACAATTGGCTGGGAATTTTTACATGATTCTTTTTGCATTGAACTCTAAAAACGTCCAGCTATTACCATATAAAAGTTTAAAATTTTTAGTTGAGTAACGCACTCTACACAGCCTCAAATGTTTGGTGTTTGTGCACTGATTTGCGGTTGGGAGTCCGGTTTTTGTGTTGCCTAGTTTTCCTTCAAGGTTCAATCTTTTAATCAAGATTTTTACATAAACTGACTTGGTTTGTGTAGGAATCATGAGTGACGAAGAGGTCCCACAAGTTCCAAGGGGATTAACCTTAGAACAGGCTCAAAATCTTAGAAGAGATAGGCGAATTTACGAGTTGGCAGCAAGGATGGATGAGATATTAAAAAGGCTTGATACTCGTGCTGGAGATTCTTCAAGGAAAGGGAATTCTAACCCTAATTCTGGTTCAAGTGAGGAAGAACAACCAAGGAGGAACCCAAGGAGGCCACGAAATAATTATTCCTCAAGTGATGAATCACCAAGGCCTAGGAGAAGAGATAGACCAAAGGATGATGATAGGAACCTTCGATTAGATCTTCCCGAATTCAATGGGAGTATGAATGAACCTGAAAAATACCTTGAGTGGATTAGAAGGGCCGAGACACTCTTTGATTACAAGGAGTATGATGAAAGGAAAAGATGCAAATTGGCTGAATTAAAATTGACCGGTTATGCTAGTCTTTGGTATGATAATCTAAAGAAGAAGAGGCATAAGGAGGGGCGTGCAAGAATCTCAACTTGGGAACAACTCAAGAGGCACATGAAAAAGAGGTTCGTACCTAGTGATTATATTCAAGATGTTTATCTTAAGATGCAACTTTTTAAACAATATTCTATGACTATTGAGAATTATATTGGTGAATTTGAAAAGTTATGCATGCTATGTGGCTTAGAAGAGATTGTTGAGCATAAGATTGCTAGATTTATTTCGGGGTTGAATGATAATATTGCTGAAAAAGTTTAATTGCAACAATATTGGTCCTTTGAGGATGTTTGCAAGGTAGCTTTGAAAGTTGAAAAACAGATAAAGGGGAAGAAAGGGACGTACACTAAGTCCTTTGTAAAGGGTTTCGCTAAACCTTTTGAGAAGAACAGCTTGGAGAAAAGTGGTTCTAGTTCGAACTACAAGGAGACTAAATCAAAATTTGAAGCTCCTAAAAAGCTTGTTGAAGATAGGAAGTGCTTCAAGTGTGGTAGTGTTGGTCACATTGCAACTAATTGTCCATCAAAAAGAGTAATGACTGCTCAAGAGTGGGAACAAGAACAAGCTATGTGTGAGCAAGGTAGTGACTATGTAGAAAAGAACGAAGAGGAAAACTTTGAAGAAGAGGAGGGGCATATTGACGAAATTGATCCTGAGACTCATGGTAAAAGTTTGGTTCTAAGAAGGGCACTACACTCTAAAACCATACCTATGGAAAACAATCAAAGGGAGAAAATCTTTCTTACAAGGTGCAAGGTAGAAGATAGGTTGTGTGACATGATCATAGACACGGGGAGTTGCACTAATGTGGTATCTACTACTTTGGTAGACAAATTGACGTGGCCAATTACTGAACATCCAAGCCCTTATAAGCTTCATTGGCTTAATAATTCGAGTGATGTTAAGGTAACTAAACAAGCCTTAATATCCTTTTCAATTGGTAAATTTCATGATAAAGTTTTGTGTGATGTTTGTCCTATGGATGCTTGTCATATACTATTAGGCCGTCCTTGGCAATATGATAGATTTGTGAAGTTTGATGGAAGGACTAATGTGTATGTTGTGAGAAAAGGAGAAAAAGAGAGACCGGTTGCTTTAAAACCTTTGATAAGCAACAAGTCTTCTAATGTTACCTCTAATTCGAAGAATTCTTATTTGATTAGTGAGAGGGAATTAGAAAAAGAAATTTGCAGCAACAATGTGGTATATATACTTGTTTCTAATGAGATTCGAATTGATCAAAATAAACAAGCAAAGAGGCCGTATGAATTGGAATCTGTTTTAGAAGAATTCAAGGATGTCTTTCCTAAGGAATTACCTCCGGGACTACCTCCTATTCGTGGGATAGAGCATCAAATTGACTTGATTCCGGGAGCACCATTACCTAATAAGGCAGCCTATAGAAGTAATCCGGAAGAAACAAAGGAGATGCAAAGGCAAATTGAAGAGCTTATGACTAGAGGATACGTGAGGGAAAGTATGAGCCCTTGTGCCGTGCCTACTTTACTTGTCCCAAAGAAAGATGGGAGTTGGCGCATGTGTATTGATAGTAGGAGTGTGAATAACATCACTATCAAATACCGATTTCCTATTCCAAGATTAGATGATCTACATGATGAACTACATGGTTCAAAGTTGTTTTCTAAGATTGATCTTATGAGTGGTTATCATCAAATTCGAATGAGAGAAGGAGATGAGTGGAAAACAGCATTCAAGACTAAGTTAGGGTTGTATGAATGGTTGGTGATGCCGTTTGGACTCACTAATGCACCTAGCACTTTCATGAGGTTGATGCATGAGGTACTTAAACCTTTCCTTGGCAAGTTTGTTGTTGTTTATTTAGATGATATTCTGATATACTCTAAAAATTTGCATGATCATCTAAATCATCTAACAAGTGTGTTTTAAGTGTTAAGAGAGAAGAAACTCTATGCTAAGCTTGAAAAATGCTACTTCTTAGTGCCTAGTGTTACTTTTCTTGGTTATGTTGTATCAAAAGATGGAGTTTCAGTTGATCATTCGAAAGTAGAGGCTATTAAAACTTGGCCTATTCCTACTAATATGAGTGAAGTAAGGTCTTTTCATGGTCTAGCTTCATTCTATAGAAGATTTGTCAAGAATTTCTCAAGTATTGTGGCGCCTATGACCGAATGTTTGAAGAAGGACAAGGGTAAATTCGAATGGACTAAAGAAGCTCAAAGCGCGTTTGAGTTGGTTAAAAAGAATCTATGTGAAGCACCTATACTTGCGTTACCAGATTTCTCCCCAAGCGATGGTGCCCAGCTCAGGCTAATTCTATACAGGAAATCCACCAAGAATTAAACAAAAACTAAGATTAATCAATTAAGAATCCACCTAATTAATCAATCCAAACGAATGTTTTATCTAAAACAAGCAAAACAGCAATTGATCACAATCAACAAAACTTAAGTGTTTAAACTTAAAACAATGTATATTAATCTCTCTATAATTCGTGTGTTTTACAGCCCTATTTATAGACTTAGTTTACCTAGGAAGATTAGGACAAGTTCCTAATTTAATCCTAATTAAAATAGAATTCTAACTTGCTTGAAGAGCAAGCACCTTGGAGCACAAGCATACGCCAATCTCCTTGGAGAACAAGCACACGCCTAAACTGATTTATTTTGCTAACTAACTGATTTTAAAAGCAACTAAATAAAGATTAAAGATCCTAATGCTTGAACCAAGAAAAACCCTTTCAAGTGAAAGGTAAAAACTTGTAAGCAAAATCTAAGTAAAGAAAATTCAAGAAAGTTCAAGAAAGTGAACTAGACTCCAAGAAAAGCCACTAAGCAAACCGTGGCTTTGCTTTGATATCCAAGAAAGTGTCCATGCAATGCTTGGCTTGAATCAATGTTTAGGGACAAGCTATCTTGATGCATGATAAGCAAATCTTCGAAGTTCTCCATGCTTAGACTTGCATCATCCTCTCCTGGACCAACATTCTGGGGTATGTTGCCGCCTGCGAGTTCCAAGGGCTTAACCCCGGCTGGGAGGCTTTTGCAAGCATGCATTACCTCAGCAGAAGCCCAGGCGGCTGGAGAGCGTGGTATACTCTAACCACACAGCCGCAATACATGATGACCTTGGACAAGGTCTCAAAGTTCGATGGCTGGAAGCACAGGTTCTACCTGATGTAAGCCCCAACCAGACGGGAAAATTATGAATTCCGTCTGCACAATAAGAAGCCTGACTTGTTGGGCAGGAAGTGCGCTCTTCCCCGGATCCCAGAGGAAGACTTTGACAAAATAATCGAGGCAGACTTTTTCGGCCTCACGGACGTAACTCTGTCAACCGGGGAAACAATAAAAGTCCCTAAGAATTGGATTCCCAAGAGCGCCTGGTTCAGGGATGAATGTTTCCTAGCCGCCTGCGGGCTAGGGCACATGTTTAATAAACGTATGCGCCTGAGTTCATACCGTCTGTAGTATTTTTCTATCGGAATTGATTTATGATTTTGACCAATTTCTTTATTTTTGCAGAAGAAGCACTAAACATGTTGCAGTCGGAGAAAACTCCCAAGCGGTCTTCTGCGACCATCCGCAAAGATCTTGCGGAGAAAGCTGCGTCCGAGCTCAGGGCCAAGGTATTGAGCGCCTGACCCTTTCTTAAGTTTATTTTATAAACTGTCTTGCCCGGATACTAACCTTGACTTGTTTATTTTCACAGGGGGGAGAAGTTGGGAAATCATTTGAGAAGAACCTCAAACGGGCTAAAGAGGAGGCCCCAGCCGTTCTTAACAAGATAAAAAAGTCCGCCTCTGCGTCAACTCCTGGCGCCTCAGCCGGGGCTAAGACGATGCGGATATCGGGGCTGTTTCGGGGGTTTTTGTCCCTCGGGAGAGTTACAACACTGAAACTGGATTCAACTGAGGATGCCTGTACCTGCAAAGCAAACGGACCGCCAGATGGTCGGTGGTCCGCCTCCGAAGATTAAGTCAGTAAACGTTCGGAGATAAAACGTGCGGAAGTAAAGTTATCTGCTTGGATTCCAAGCTCAGGTAAAGTGCTGTGTGTTCCTTGAAAACGACAGCTCTGTGGTAAATGACGTATTGCCTCGTATTGCGTGTCAAAAATTCTCTCTTCTGTCATAAATGACATAATGTCCCTATTTATAGGGTCCTTTTGAAAAGTGTGCCTTCCTAGGATCTGGTGACCTAGTAATTAGGTCACGCCGTTTTGCGGCGCCTCGGGATTTGGGCCTTAGAAGGCCGCCATCCCAGGGCCAATGCCTGAGTGACACGTGTCACTGTGCCCAAAGGATTTTGAAGCACTTTTTGTGTGACACGCGTTGCCACTTGAATGGTCCCTGCTGGACCTTCAGTCCACGTAGGACGGAGAAGAGTCCACCCTCCACGTGTCATCATTCTATAGGTCCAAATGGGACCTTTACGGAGGACACGTGGCACTTTCTGATTGGGCCACCTGGCCGGGTATAAAATACCCAAATCATTTTCCCCTCACAGGGGCCACGTGCATTGCACGTGACTCTTGTGACAGGTGTCAGTATCTGAGTGGTCAGATTCGAAAATTTACTGGAGGGAAAAAATTAGGGTTTTACCCCCCTATAAATAGTAAGTTTGACCCCCCCTCTTGGATTCACACCTTGGCGAATCTCTGGAGAATCTTGGACTTTTTGACTTAAAGAATCTCAAAATTCCCTAAGCGTTTTTCAAGCATCCGACACTCGGCTACCAGTTTGACTGTTCTTTAGTTAACCAGGCGTCTTTCTCCCTTCTTTTAAAGGTAACGCCTGTATTTTCTTTTTACTCTTCATTTTTTATTTGTTTTCGAAAAAATGGCTCCCCAATTGCATGCGGCACGGCGTAGGATAGTGATCAGTCGGTCACCGGGGACGGCTGAATCTAGAACTAGCAGTGCCGAATGCTTGGCCAAAGACCCTGCTTTGCGAACTTCTCCGAATCCGACCGTTTCCGTGTCTGTGCAGGACACTATGGCCAGAATCAAAAGAACAACAAGGCAGTGTAGCTCCGATGGAGTTTTCTACCATTCGGATGGGTCGACTGTTTTTTCAGACGGCTCAATAAGAGTGCCTCGAAGTGAGCTGTCGGAACACCCTGACAACCCTTCCTATCTTCCTCCTACCCCCACTTATTACCATTCGCCCACATCTAGTGGAACTCCCAGTGATGGAATCCTGGGGGAGGCGGATGAAGAATATCAACCCGGGCCTTCTGGACAGGCGCCGGAAGAGAGTCTAGGGGAGGACCCCGCTGGCACCAGTCGGTGGTCCCCTAGCTCTTATGAGAGCTCTGATGAGGAGTCGACCTCGTCATCTTCTTCAGAGAATGCCTCCGTAACTTCAGAGGAGGCTAGATCAAACATAGATTCTGCCAGAGAGTCCCTGGCAGTGGATAGGGGGGAAAGCTGGGCCGAGCCGAGTGCTTCCAAGCGCTTGGAGAGAGCCCCCTACTATCAGCATGTTCCGCCAGGCAGGCGGAGCGCCATGGCGTCCGGCCTTGCCAATTTTAGGCGCAAGGTCGTCCTAGGCTATGGCTACACTTTGTCGGTCCCTAACGAGGGCAACACCATAACCTGGCCGAGCCTGGCCAGCTATCAAGACAAAGCATTCGGCTGCTATGAAGCGGCCTTCCAAGCTGGCCTCCGCTTCCCTCTCCATCCGGCCGTGGAGAGGATCTTGGACGGATACCAACTGGGTATCTGGCAACTTGTACCCAACTCCTGGATCAATATTCTGGGGTACGTTGCCGCCTGTGAGATGCTGCAGGTGGAGGCGAGCTTTGAAGCGTTCACCCACATGCACTATCTGAGCAGGGCACCTGCTAGGGGCGGTGAAGGCTGGTACACCTTGACCACTTGCAAGGGGTACATGATGGCTGTTGGCAAAGAGAACAAGTGGAAAGACTAGAGGACTAAGTTTTACATAGTAAAGTCTGCCGACAGCCGCCTGAACCAAAAGTATAACAGGTGGAATAAGGATCCACCTCTCCTAGCAGGCAGGAGCGCATTGCCGCCTATTCCCAGGCGGGCAAAGGAGGAGATCATGGACGCGGGGTTGTTTACCGTGTCCGTGTGGACGAATGATGAGGGGGACAAGGAGGTCACCCCTCAATGCTATCTCCCTTTGTACAAGTGGTTTGAAGAAGGGACATTCTTAGCCGCCTGTGGGCTAAGTTCTGAGATGCCGAGAGGTAGTCGGCCGTCTATTTTTTATGCAATTTACTTCTGCTTTTCAGTACTTGTTTAATGATGCTAATCACTTGTTCATTTTTGCAGACAAAGCAACGGAAAAGCTCTCGGCCACAAGGAAGCCGGCTGTATCTGCTGCTCGATACAGGTCGAATGTCTTAAACAGGGCAGAAGTAACCACTCACACCAAAGTGGACGAGCAGAAAACTGGCGGCACCTCCAAGGTAGAAAATTGTTATACTTTCAATTCTGACCAATATTAAATTTGCCCGAATGATTTCTAACTTGCGTTTATCTTGTGTTGATGTAGGGTGCGCCTTCCAAATCTCCTTCAAAACCATCCGACCCTAAAATCCAAAAGACTAGGGTGGGTGATGTGAGCGCATCCGGCAAGGGCGGCTGGAAGCACATTGCTCATAGGCCCAAGAAGGGCCCAGACGCTTCTTCTCTCAAAACTGAAAAGGAGATCAGCAAACCGGATGCCCAGAGGGCATCGAAGGGTGGCTTTAAGCAACCCACCACTGCTGTCGGCTTAGCAGGAGAGAAGAGGAGCCTGGGGAGAGAGGAGGAACAGAAGGACGACGGTAAAATCCATTCGCCCCTATTGTTCTTCCATTTAGATGTACTTGAGTTATTTTTCTAACTTTCTCTCCTTCTCAGTTCCTGTGCAGAGGCCGACTATAGTCCAGATGGCCAAGTCCATGCTAAGGGCGGTTGATCCTGACGACAAGGCGTCTGTTAGAGGAGTCGGCACCCTTGACTTGGATGGCATCTTGGGGAACCTCTGCGAGGTATGAGTCTTAGCTCAATTTTTTTTTTTATTAAGCATTATTTCTTTTTCCGCCTGGTTTTAACCATTCGGCTCTTTTGCAGGCCATGCTGCGCGTCCAAGGGCTCAGGCAACCCCTTAAGGAGAAATCCAAAGAGGTAACAGTCGCTAAAGCTCGGGCCGAGTCCGCCTTGGATCGAGCTCAATTTGATATTGCTCAGAATGAGTATCTGACGCTTGATATGATGTATTCGCAGGCGGAAGCCAATATGCAGGTGAAGAAGGACCTGGACTCGGCCCGCCTGCACATCGCTTCCCTTAAGAAAGAGATTACAACTCTTAAGGAGAAGCTCGAGCCTCTTCAAGATGCCAAAGAAGAGGCCGAGAGAGCCAAGCAGAAGGTGGGCCGCCTGGAGCAGCGCCTCAGCAACCAGGAGCATCAGCTGAAGTCCAAGTTTGAGTCCGTGGCTGATTAAGAGAGAGAGGCTCTTGTTAAGCAAATGATGAGCGATTATGAAGCCATCATGCGGGACACTTGGGCGGCTGTACAGCCGGACTCGGACTATCAGATTTGGAAATCCAAATTTGATGAAGCCAGCAAAGCATTCGACGCTCGCCTTATTGAAGAGGCTGAGAATGCTGAGGCCGAGGAAAGTTCTGGGTCCGACTCTTCAGGGGAGTCGTCCTCTGGTGGCGAGGAGGAGGATCAGGCGGAGGAGCAAGAGAAAAAGGATGAAGAGCAGCCGAAGGACGACAGGCCGGCTGCCACTGAAGAGGCTCTCCCCTGATCACTTAAGCTTTTATGCTTGTCTGCGGCCGAATGGCCATGTACTTTTCTTTTCCGGCCTGTGTGCCGAGTATTTCTATCTTTTCCGACCGAGGGGTCGGGTAATTTAACAATCTTTCTGGCTTTGCCAGATAACAATCTTAACCAATCGTCAGGTGACGATTGGTCTTTTTAATTTGAATCATTCGGCCATTTGGCTGAAGTTATCCATATTGTTGTCCTTTGCATTTTGAATTTTTCATTTCATGTTTTTGGCCAAGTATTATAACCTGTATACCATGCGAATGTTCTTGCCCCTGGACGGATGTCGAGTGGTTTCGGTTTATTGGATTGATTGGCTTAGAAATTTTTGATACTTGGAAGAGTATGCATGGTTTCTAAGTCAATCAATCACTATGGTGATTGCCCCAAACCACGCGGCAGACGTCCATCCAGCATTGGCAAACATAAAGTGTTCATTCGGCCATTGGCTCGAACTAACTCAAATTTCCAACTTAGCTAATTTGCTAAGGGTAAACCTCCGCCTGTTCTGCCCCATAAGCAAAAACAAGCGCCTCTGGCCATAGGCCTCTTTGAGATAAAATGCTAAGTTTGTAACTTAACCAATTTCCTTTTAAAAATAATTGTCCGCCTGTCTTGCCCCATAGGCAAGGATCAGGCGTCATCCGGCCAATAGCCTCAATAAGTGTTAAGTAGTTAACTTAACTTGTATATTAATCAAATATTCCGCCTGTTTTGCCCCTGAGCAATAACAGACGCATCCGGCTTTATGCCTCGCTTAGCCTCTACTTATGAAACAGTGACCATTTCTGAACTGCGCTAGATAGAAAATTCAGGTCTTTTAGATTTCATTTTCGATTAAAACAAACGACTGCGAATGCTGCCTTAGCATTCGGTAGGGCCGCTTGATATATTCGTAGAGCAATGTGCCACCCAAATGGGAGATGCTTCTCCTCGACGAATTCGCCCAAATGGACGTCGCCGGTTATCTGACTCATGTTGGAGCAGACGGTCATACTCATGTTGGAGCAGACTGTGACCATTCGGTCTCTTTTTGTTTATTAACATCCGGCCATGGGCCTCATCATGATTTTATCTGGCCTTAGGCCTCTTAAATGATTAAGTAAATATTCGTCAAGTGTTGGTGTAAACTTGATGAATTTCGTAGGAACGACTGTTCTACAACAATCGGTTCCTTCAGAAGGATTGGAATGTCTGCTGTTGAGACAAACGCTCTACAAACGTATTGGCCGTCTGTATTGTATACAGGCGACACTAAGAGCTTAAATAAAAAGACAAGTTGGGAAATGAAGGCATATTCTCATTAACAATACGTGATATTTACAAAATTGAGGTTTTTACATGCGTACTTAGAAGTAGTACTTTTTCAAGTTGTCTACATTCCAAGTTCTGGGCAGCTGCCTGCCGTCTGGGTTTTCCAGGCGGTAGGTGCCGTCTCTTACTTCCTCATAGATTCGGTAGGGGCCTTCCCAATTTGGGGTTAGCTTTCCCTGTTCGTTCGTCCTACCGACTGCCGCCATTTTCCGTAGCACAAAGTCCCCCACTTTGAGAGGACGCTTGTGTACTCTTTTGTTGTATGCCCGAGTCATTCTCAAACGGTATATCTCATGACGCAAGGCAGCATTGCCCCTGCGCTCTGGAAGTGAGTCCAATGCTAGGCGCATGGCCTCCCAATTCGCCTCTTCATCATACAACATGATTCGAAGGGTCGGCTCATAGTGCTCAATGGGCAGAACAGCTTCTGCACCATACACCATTAGGAATGGGGTTTCTCCCGTTGCCCCTTTAGCAGTCGTTCTGATGGACCAAAGGACGTGTGGTAATTCATCCGCCCAAAGGCCACCAGCCCGCTCAATTTTCTTTTTAATCCCGTCTGAGATTAACTTGTTGAAGGCTTCGACCTGGCCGTTTGCTTGCGGCCGGCCGACAGATGCGAAGAAGCTTGAGACCCCCTGGTCTCCCAGCCAAGTCTTGAGTTGAGGCGTCTCAAATTGAGGACCATTGTCAAAAACCATAGACATGGGTACCCCGAAACGAGTGATTATGTTCCTCCAGATAAAGGAAATGACATCTTTAGTCTTGATGTTTTTGACTGCCTCAGCCTCTACCCACTTGGTAAAGTAATCCACAGCCACCAATATATAGCGCTTGCCGCCTGGTGCAGTTGTATATGGCCCCAGAATGTCCATGCCCCATTTGGCAAAGGGTATTGGGTTGTGGATGGGCGTCAGGTCTGTAGCCGGACGATGGATGAGCTTGCCAAACTTCTGGCACTTGTCACATTTTTTCACCATTTCCATGGCATCCGACTCCAGAGTTGGCCAAAAGTAAAGCCGCCTGGCCTTGGCCGCGAGGGATCTGCCGCCTATATGGGAGGCGCAGAATCCCGAATGCAACTCTTCGAGAACTTCCTTCCCCTTTTCAGGGGTAACACACTTCAACAGGGGTTTCAAAACGTCATCCCTGAAGAGCTCTCCTTGTCGCAACTCGAAGTTAGCTGCTCGTTTTTTTAGAAAAGCCGCCTCCCGTGGTGAGTCAGGGAGCGTGCCGTCTGCAAGATAGGTCCGGATGCTGTCCATCCAGGTTGAGCTTCGGTCAAGAATTCCAATGGGGTCTTCCTCAGATATACTTCTTTTTTCCATGACCTCCCAGAAGACTGACCGAGGCGTTTCACAGGAGGCGGATGATGCCAACTTGGACAGAGCATCCGCCTGATTGTTTGAAGACCTGGGCACTTGAGTTAGATGAAATTCTTCAAGTGTCTCAACTTCACTCTTGATCGCCTGCAAATATTTTATCATGGCTGGATGAGTGGCCTCGTACGTTCCATTAACTTGAAGTACGACCAGTTGAGAATCAGAGCAGGCGGATATCTTCTTCGCCCTTGCCGCCTTGCAATACCGGATGCCGGCCATCAGGGCCTCATACTCGGCCTCATTATTAGAGACCTGAAACTTGAACCGTAGTGCGTATTCGTACTTATCTCCTTCAGGAGATTGACAGATAATCCCCGCACCACAGCCATTCACAGTGGAGCTCCCATCCACATACACTTTCCAGACCTGGTCCGTATTGTCCGGAACAACTGGCCTTGTTATTTCGACAATAAAGTCAGCGAATGCTTGTCCCTTTATTGCCTTCCTTGATTCATAAGTGGTTTCTAATCCTTGCATTTCAATCGCCCATTTGAGCATTCGTCCAGAAGACTCCAAGGTTGTGAGTGGCCGTTTGATCGGTTGGTCAGTATAGACCTCTACCGCATGCGCCAAGAAGTAAGGTTTAAGCTTCTTGATGGCCATGTAAAGGGCAAGGCCGAATTTCTCAACCATGGGGTACCGAAGCTCCGCATTGCTCAAAACATGGCTTATGAAATACACCAGGAGCTGGATGCCGTCTCTTTCAGCTAAGAGGACAGCACTGAGGGCATGATCAGAGATGGCTAAGTACATGAAGAGCTTCTCTTTAGGCAAAGGGCTGACAAGCCTCGGCAAAGAGTGCAGATGAGTTTTTAGCCTTTGAAAGGCCGCCTCTGCATCATCCCCCCATTCAAAGTTTGTCTTCTTTTTGATTGCCTGGAAAAAGTAGAGACACTTGTCGCCTGAACGGCTGAGGAATCTCCCCAGGGCCGCCAGACAACCTGTTAGTTTTTGCACTTCCTTCACAGTACGGGGCGACTACATGTCGATTACCGCCTGTATTTTCTCAGGGTTGGCCTCTATTCCTCTTTGGTCAATCAAAAATCCGAGAAACTTCCCAGACTCAACACCAAAGACACACTTTTTCGGGTTAAGCATGACCTTATGCCGCCTGAGTGTGGCGAATGTTTCTCGGAGATCAGCAAGGTGATCCGCCTGCTGTTTGGATTTGACTATCATATCATCAATGTACGCCTCTACATTCCTTCCGATTTGATTAATGAAGACCGTATTAATCATTCGTTGGAAGGTAGCAGGCGCATTCTTCAAACCAAACGGCATCACCGTATAGCAGAACAACCCCTGATCAGTGACGAATGCCGTCTTTTCTTGATCTTTTTTCCACAGGGGGATCTGATGGAAACCTGAATAGGCGTCCATGAAACTCATCAGGGCATGTCCGGCTGTTGAGTCGACCAGACTGTCGATCTTAGGCAGTGGATAGCTATCCTTTGGACATGCCTTGTTGAGGTCTGTGTAATCAACACACATCCGCCAAGTTCCATTCGGCTTTTTTACTAACACAACGTTAGCTACCCACTCAGGGAAGTTGCACGGCCGAATGAACTTGGCATCTAACAGCTTTTTTACTTCGGCAGCTGCCGCCTGACTTCTTTCTTCGCCGTGGTTTCTTTTCTTTTGCCGGATGGGCTTCTTTTTAGGATCCACGGCGAGTTTGTGGACAGCGAGATCCGGGCTGATGCCTGGCATCTCCTCCACTTCAAAGGCAAAGATGTCTTTGAATTCCTTGAGCAGCTGGTGAAGGTTTTCACCCAACTTTGCAAAGGCAATCGTCCCCACCTTAACAGTCCGCTCTGGACGGCTATCATCCAGAGGGATATCAATGTGCTCTCCAGTAGGCTGGGGACGAAGATCATCCGACCTTTCCCCGGTCAGTGATTGCTATTGCTTTTCTTTTTTGACCACCACCAGCTGATTAGTCTTTCTTTTCTTTCCGGCTGGTGGGGCCGACTGTTCTTCCTCGACATCGTCGAGGTCAATCATTTGCTTGCCCCGGCCGGATGCTGCGGCCGCAGGCTTGACGTACGAGAGATAACACTCTCGAGCCGTCTTTTGGTCCCCATTAAGGGAACCAACTGTTCCATCATCCTTCTCATACTTGAGTAACATGAGAGCAGGGATGATGACGGCCTTACACTCATTAAGAGTGGGTCGGCCAAAGATGAGGTTGTAAGCCGTGAGCTCTTCAACCACTAGGAAACGGATGGTCATGTGCCGACCGTCTCCCCTGCACAAGTCCTCCTCCAAACCCAACTAAGGTGTGGTTGACCTCCATCATGCTATCCGGTTTTTACTTGAGATTGGACAAGCATTTGAGGCTGATGAGGTCAGAGGAACTTCCTGTGTCAATCAGAATTCGGCCAACCAGCTGGTTGGCGACTTTACACTCAATGACAACAGGGTCATCATGCGGCCGACGGACTTTGCCTCTATCCTGTTCGGTGATGACAACTTTAGGGAAGGTGGATGTGCTAGCTGTATCCCCCTCCTCAACAGAATTGACAATCTTTCTTAGATGGTCCTTGGTACCCCGAATGGTCGGGCCACCACCGGCAAATCCGCCTGCTATGGTATACACCGGTTCTTCATCAGTTTCGGCACTCACAGCAGGCTGGGGAGTCTTTTTCTTGGACTGCCCCGGATTTGCTTTTGAAGTCACTTTGGAATTCACATAGGACTTCAGCTGTCCTTTGTCGGCCAGACGGTCGAGCTCCCGCTTGAGACTAAAGCAGTCGTTCGTGTCATGGCCAACATCCTCATGGAAATGGCAATGCTTGTTCTTGTTCCGATTTTCAGCGGAACCTTTCATAGCAGTCGGCTTTTCAAGAGTTAGCCGATCCTTAATTTCCAAAAGGATGGAGCAGCAGTCCTTGTGGAATTCGTACCTTGGGACGTACGGTTTCCACTCTTTTTTCTTCTTCTGGGCCGGTTGATCAGAGTTATCAATGGCCCAGACTTGCCTTTTCTTTTTGCTCTCTTCTGCCGGTCGGACTTCTTATGGTCCGAGTGCTTATTGGAGGAGCAGAGTTCGGTCGCCTGTATGTAGGCTTCCGCCTCTCGCAAGGCTCCTTGTAGGGTAAAGATTTGTTTGCGGACGAGTTCGTACTTAAAAGTAGACCCGTCCTTCAGACCCTTAAAGAAGTCTGTGAAGGCGACCTCATCAGACAACCCATGAATCTAGATTCGGACCTGATTGAACCGCCTGACGTAGGATCGCAAACCTTCTCTATCTCCCTGCTGTACATTGCCCAAGTCAAGACTTGTCTTTTTGGCAGGGATGTTCATAGAGAAGTTTGATGCAAACAAGAACGCAAGCGTCTTGAAGCTATTTATGCAGCCAGCCGGCAGGTTGCCAAACCACTGCTGGGCTATGCCCTTCAGGGTGGCTGGAAAGCAACGACACCATGCGGCATCATCCAACCCCTGTAAATACATGAGGTGGGTGTATGCCAACAGGTGGTCCTCTGGGTTGGAGGTCCCGTCATAGGCTCCAACCAGAACGTTTTTAACTTTAGCCGGCTGCACGGCTTTAGTTATTTCTCTGGAGAAAGCAGAGGAATGATCTCCAAGGTGCTGCAGTCTAAGCTGCCAGTCCATCGGCTGATAGCCGTATGCCGCCTGTCCCCCGTAGAGGGTAGGCTGCATGTAAGGTACTACTGGCGCCTGGTACAGTGGCGGTGCCATGTACTGGGCGGATTGAATCACATGAGGCCCAGACTGAACCCTTTGGCTGCTTGCTGGGGTCTTATGTACAGACTGGGAACACCTCACAGAGGTATTCCGAAAGCTATCATGATAAGTCGACGTTGAAGCCGACTCTGATAGCTGAGTTCTCTTCTCCTCGATGTATTGCCGAGCGTCGGAGAACGTCTTCTTGCTGCCATCCGGCTATACATGCCGGATGGGCTTTCTTGTGCTCGTTTCTGGGAAACGGAGCCGAGTGAGATCAAATTGGGGCCGGGCCTTCTCCTTAGGGGCAGGATGAGGAGTCGGCTGACGGTCCCTGACCGACTTCTGTTTGCCAGCTTGGGCTGGCTTCTTGGCCGACTGCTCCTTTCTAGGGATTTGGTACAGGTTCTTGTGAAGCCATTTCAGAGGTACTCTCCCCACAGACGGCGCCAAATGTTTCGGGAGTTTTTGTCCCTCGGGAGAGTTACAACACTGAAACTGGATTCAACTGAGGATGCCTGTACCTGCAAAGCAAACGGACCGCCGGATGGTCGGTGGTCCGCCTCCGAAGATTAAGTTAGTAAACGTTCGGAGATAAAACGTGCGGAAGTAAAGTTATCTGCTTGGATTCCAAGCTCAGGTAAAGTGCTGTGTGTTCCTTGGAAACGACAGCTTTGTGGTAAGTGATGTATTGCCTCGTATTGCGTGTCAAAAATTCTCTCTTCTGTCATAAATGACATAATGTCCCTATTTATAGGGTCCTTTTGAAAAGTGTGCCTTCCTAGGATCTGGTGACCTAGTAATTAGGTCACGCCGTTTTGCGGCGCCTCGGGATTTGGGCCTTAGAAGGCCGCCATCCCAGGGCCAATGCCTGAGTGACACGTGTCACTGTGCCCAAAGGATTTTGAAGCACTTTTTGTGTGACACGCGTCGCCACCAAAATGGTCCCTGCTGGACCTTCAGTCCACGTAGGACGGAGAAGAGTCCACCCTCCACGTGTCATCATTCTATAGGTCCAAATGGAACCTTTACGAAAGACACGTGGCTTTTTCTGATTGGGCCACCTGGCCGGGTATAAAATACCCAAATCAGGGGCGACTCGAGAAGGTAGGCGGCAGCGTGTGCCTTGATTTTGTCAACCCCTTATCAGCAGCCGCGGGGTTCCCCACGCCTGCAAGCGTTTCTCGCTTGGCCGGCTCTGAAGGTAAGAACCCTTTTGAATCCCCGCTTGAGCTGGGGTGGCCTTTACGGGTGAAATCCCACTCCCAACAGACGTCATCCTCAAACGGTCGGCAACAAATAGGTGCTGCCTTAGTTTCGCACTCATCACGTATTGATTGTGGTGCAGATCAATCTCCCCGCTGGCCAGACGTCCAGAAGCACGCCAAGGCCATGCTGGAAGCCGTCCGGAAGAGGGATAAGGACAATATCCCTGGGATAGAGACGTTCAATCTTGAACGCATTCTATCCCTTCTGGCTGAGGTAAGAAACTTGTCAATTCAATTTAATTTTTTCCAAGTAATTATCCCGCTTGTAATTCTTATACCGCCTGCTTTTTTGCAGGCCATGCTGTGGGTGGACGGGCTCAAACGTCCTTATTCCCGCAAACGGGAAGAGGTAAAAAGGGCTAAGAAGTCCGCCATAGACGCTGATAATATTGCTTTCCACTCGACTATCGTAAATGAACTTGAAACTAAAGCAATAATTATGACACAGGCGTCTAAAATCCAGCAGCCGGAGCTAGATCTGAAGGCGGCCGACCAGCGGGCAGCGGAGGTTGAGACGACCAAGAAGGGGGCGGAGGAGGCCCAGAAGAAGGCAGACGAGAGCGCCAAACAGGCTGATGAGGAGCTCAAGAAGGCCCAGGCGGACCTTGGCAAACTGAAATCTAAGGTTGAGAGGCTGGAGAAGGATGCTGCTCAAGCTCAAAAAAAATTTGCAGCAAGCCTGGAGGCAGAGCAAAACCGCCTTGTTGCTGAGAGTGATGCTGGCAACGACGCCTGTATGAAGATTGCTTGGGCTGCCTTGTACCCAGACGCGGATTATAGCATCTGGGCAATGGCACACAGCTATGCCGAGTACGTGGTGTACTTGAGAGAGCAAGGCGAGCCAGAGCCTGCCTCCTTTGACGCCTGGCTCAGCAACAATGAGCCGACCGCGCCTGAGCTTCCTGGTCCCGGTGAAGCGCACCAAATTCCCTCAGATGATGAGAAGGGGGAGAACCAGGAGGCTCCGTCTGTAGGCCAGAAGTGACCCCTCAGCGGCAGTATGCCAGTCTTTGCTTTTTTAATTTTCTTTTTATTCAGCGGCTGTATGCCAAAACTTGCTGATGCAAGTCTAAGCATGGAGAACTTCGAAGATTTGCTTATCATGCATCAAGATAGCTTGTCCCTAAACATTGATTCAAGCCAAGCATTGCATGGACACTTTCTTGGATATCAAAGCAAAGCCACGGTTTGCTTAGTGGTTTTTCTTGGAGTCTAGTTCACTTTCTTGAACTTTCTTGAATTTTCTTTACTTAGATTTTTGCTTACAAGTTTTTACCTTTCACTTGAAAGGGTTTTTCTTGGTTCAAGCATTAGGATCTTTAATCTTTATTTAGTTCTTTAATTTTTATTTATTTATTTAGTTGCTTTAAAAATCAGTTAGTTAGCAAAATAAATCAGTTTAGGCGTGTGCTTGTTCTCAAAGGAGTTTGGTGTATGCTTGTGCGCCAAGGTGCTTGCTCTTCAAGCAAGTTAGAATTCTAGTTTAATTAGGATTGAATTAGGGACTTGTCCTAATCTTCCTAGGTAAACTAAGTCTTATAAATAGGGCTGTAAACACACGAATAAACATACGTAGATTAATATTCAGATTTATTTCTTAAGTTGCATACTTGAGTTTTGGTTGATTGCGATCAATTGCTGTTTTGCTTGTTTTAGTTAAAACATTCGTTTGGATTGATTAATTAGGTGGATTCTTAATTGATTAATCTTAGTTTTTGTTTAATTCTTGGTGGATTTCCTGTATAGAATTAGACTTAAACATATCCCTTGTGTTTTGTTGATTTTCGGATCAATAATTCACATCATCTTTGGTATTAGAGCAGGTTTGCGCAACTTCGGCAAAAATTAAACTGGGAACAATTGGCTGGGAATTTTTACGTGGTTCTTTTTGCATTGAACTCTAAAAACGTCCATCTATCACCATATAAAATTTCATAATTTTTAGTTGAGTAACGCGTTCTACACAGCCTCAAACTTTTGGTGTTTGTGCACTGATTTGCGGATGGGAGTCCGGTTTTTGTGTTGCCTAGTTTTCCTTCAAGATTCGATCTTTTAATCAAGATTTTTGCATAAACTGACTTGGTTTGTGTAGGAATCATGAGTGACGAGGAGGTTCCTCAGGTTCCAAGGGGATTAACCTTAGAACAGGCTCAAAATCTTAGAAGAGATAGGCGAATTGACGAGTTGGCAGCAAGGATGGATGAGATATTAAAAAGGTTTGATACTCTTGCTGGAGATTCTTCAAGGAAATGGAATTCTAACCCTAATTCTGGTTCAAGTGAGTAAGAACAACCAAGGAGGAACCCAAGGAGGCCACGAAATAATTATTCCTCAAGTGATGAATCACCAAGGCCTAGGAGGAGAGATCGACCAAAGGATGATGATAGGAACCTTAGATTAGATCTTCCCGAATTCAATGGGAGTATGAATGAACCTGAAAAATACTTTGAGTGGATTAGAAGGGCCGAGACACTCTTTGATTACAAGGAGTATGATGAAAGGAAAAGATGCAAATTGGCTGAATTAAAACTGACCGGTTATGCTAGTCTTTGGTATGATAATCTAAAGAAGAAGAGGCATAAGGAGGGGCGTGCCAGAATCTCAACTTGGGAACAACTCAAGAAGCACATGAAAAAAAGGTTCGTACCTAGTGATTATATTCAAGATGTTTATCTTAAGATGCAACTTTTTAAACAAAATTCTATGACTGTTGAGAATTATATTGGTGAATTTGAAAAGTTATGCATGCTATGTGGCTTAGAAGAGATTGTTGAGCATAAGATTGCTAGATTTATTTCGGGGTTGAATGATAATATTGCTGAAAAAGTTGAATTGCAACAATATTGGTCCTTTGAGGATGTTTGCAAGGTAGCTTTGAAAGTTGAAAAACAGATAAAGGGGAAGAAAGGGACGTACACTAAGCCCTTTGTAAAAGGTTTCACTAAACCTTTTGAGAAGAACAGCTTGGAGAAAAGTGGTTCTAGTTCGAACTACAAGGAGACTAAATCAAAATTTGAAGCTCCTAAAAAGCTTGTTGAAGATAGGAAGTGCTTCAAGTGTGGTAGTGTTGGTCACATTGCAACTAATTGTCCATCAAAAAGAGTAATGACTGCTCAAGAGTGGGAACAAGAACAAGCTAAGTGTGAGCAGGGTAGTGACTATGAAGAAAAGAACGAAGAGGAAAACTTTGAAGAAGAGGAGGGGCATATTGACGAAATTGATCCCGAGACTCATGGTCAAAGTTTGGTTCTAAGAAGGGCGCTACACTCTAAAACCGTACCTATGGAAAACAATCAAAGGGAGAAAATCATTCTTACAAGGTGCAAGGTAGAAGATAGGTTGTGTGACATGATCATAGACACGGGGAGTTGCACTAATGTGGTATCTACTACTTTGGTAGACAAATTGAAGTGGCCAACTACTGAACATCCAAGCCCTTATAAGCTTCATTGGCTTAATAATTCGAGTGATGTTAAGGTAACTAAACAAGCCTTAATCTCCTTTTCAATTGGTAAATTTCATGATAAAGTTTTGTGTGATGTCTGTCCTATGGATGCTTGTCATATACTATTAGGCCGTCCTTGGCAATATGATAGATTTGTGAAGTTTGATGGAAGGACTAATGTGTATGTTGTGAGAAAAGGAGAAAAAGAGAGACCGGTTGCTTTAAAACCTTTGATAAGCAACAAGTCTTCTAATGTTACCTCTAATTCGAAGAATTCTTATTTGATTAGTGAGAGGGAATTAGAAAAAGAGATTTGCAGCAACAATGTGGTATATATACTTGTTTCTAATGAGATTCGAATTGATCAAGATAAACAAGCAAAGAGGCCGTATGAATTGGAATCTGTTTTAGAAGAATTCAAGGATGTCTTTCCTAAGGAATTACCTCCGGGACTACCTCCTATTCGTGGGATAGAGCATCAAATTGACTTGATTCCGGGAGCACCATTACCTAATAAGGCAGCCTATAGAAATAATCCGGAAGAAACAAAGGAGATGCAAAGGCAAATTGAAGAGCTTATGACTAGAGGATACGTGAGAGAAAGTATGAGCCCTTGTGCCGTGCCTACTTTACTTGTCCCAAAGAAAGATGGGAGTTGGCGCATGTGTATTGATAGTAGGAGTGTGAATAACATCACTATCAAATACCGATTTCCTATTCCAAGATTAGATGATCTACTTGATGAACTACATGGTTCAAAGTTGTTTTCTATGGATTTTATTGTGGGATTGCCGAGAACACAACGGGGGAAAGACTCTATTATGGTTGTTGTGGATAGGTTCTCTAAGATGGCTCATTTTGTTCCTTGTCACAAAGTGGATGATGCTATGAAAGTGGCGGAATTATACTTCAAAGAGATTGTTAGATTGCATGGAATTCCGAAAACTATTGTGAGTGATCGAGATAAAAAGTTCATGAGTTTCTTTTGGAAGTCTCTATGGAAGCTTGTGGGAACTAAATTGCTCTTTAGTACATCTTACCATCCACAAACTGATGGACAAACCGAGGTTACTAATCGTACTCTTGGTGCGCTATTGCGTGGGTTAGTGAGTAAGACACAAAAGGATTGGGACATCAAGTTAGCTCATGCGGAGTTTGCTTATAATAGATCACCTACATATGCTACCAAACATAGTCCTTTTGAGGTAGTTTATGGAGTCAATCCGAAACTTCCAATTGATCTTGTTCCATTGCCTAAGGGTGAATTAATTCACAAAGATGCCGAGTCTAAGTTGAAGAGTATGCTGAAATTACATGCTCAAGTTCAAACAAGAATAGAGAAAGTAAATGACATGTACAAAGCTAGAGCAAACAAGCATAGACGGCAACAAAGTTACAATGTTGGAGACTTGGTATGGTTACATTTGAGAAAGGAAAGATTTCCAGGAAAACGCAAGAATAAGTTGATGCCTAGAAGTGAAGGTCCTTTCAAGATTGTTGAGAAGATCAATGACAATGCTTATAAGTTAGAACTTCCGGGAGAATATGGAGTTAGTGCTACATTCAATGTTGGCGATTTGGCTAAGTATATTCCTGATGAAGAACTTCGAGATTTGAGGAAAAATTCTTTCGAAGAAGAGGAGGATGATGCAAGTCTAAGCATGGAGAACTTCGAAGATTTGCTTATCATGCATCAAGATAGCTTGTCCCTAAACATTGATTCAAGCCAAGCATTGCATGGACACTTTCTTGGATATCAAAGCAAAGCCACGGTTTGCTTAGTGGTTTTTCTTGGAGTCTAGTTCACTTTCTTGAACTTTCTTGAATTTTCTTTACTTAGATTTTTGCTTACAAGTTTTTACCTTTCACTTGAAAGGGTTTTTCTTGGTTCAAGCATTAGGATCTTTAATCTTTATTTAGTTCTTTAATTTTTATTTATTTATTTAGTTGCTTTAAAAATCAGTTAGTTAGCAAAATAAATCAGTTTAGGCGTGTGCTTGTTCTCAAAGGAGTTTGGTGTATGCTTGTGCGCCAAGGTGCTTGCTCTTCAAGCAAGTTAGAATTCTAGTTTAATTAGGATTGAATTAGGGACTTGTCCTAATCTTCCTAGGTAAACTAAGTCTTATAAATAGGGCTGTAAACACACGAATAAACATACGTAGATTAATATTCAGATTTATTTCTTAAGTTGCATACTTGAGTTTTGGTTGATTGCGATCAATTGCTGTTTTGCTTGTTTTAGTTAAAACATTCGTTTGGATTGATTAATTAGGTGGATTCTTAATTGATTAATCTTAGTTTTTGTTTAATTCTTGGTGGATTTCCTGTATAGAATTAGACTTAAACATATCCCTTGTGTTTTGTTGATTTTCGGATCAATAATTCACATCACTTGCCTTTCCGGCCTGCGTGCCGAGTATTTGTGTTTTTACCGGCTATGGAGCCGGGTTAATTAACAATTTCTTTCTCTCGGACGGGGTCCGGTTAACATTTGATCCATTACAACCGTTTGGTTGGATGGACTTTTATGAATTGCACCGACTAAGTCGGTTTTGATCATTTTGCATTTGAATTTTTATTTAACTTATCGAAAGCATGCGGCGATTTTTTGCCTAACTTATCAATAGTATCAATAGTCCGACTGTCCTTGCCCCTGGACGAGTGTGTGATTGGTTTCAATTGGAGCTGGTTGATTGACTTGAAAACGTCTGATGCTGCAAAGAGCATGATATGTTTGTAAGTCAATCAATCACAGTAGTGATTGCCCCAAACCAAGTGCACAGCCGTACATCAACAGGCGTTTCAGTCACTACACAGACGGCGTTTGTCCGTCTTGGTAGAGATTTCATAGCCATTGAACAACTCTTTTGCCCCAATTGGGGTGGGAAGTGCAATTTTGGAATAAATAACCTAAGTGAGAACTTCAGCCGGTGAACGACTGATGCCTATGGGCATCCGATATCCGGAAACTTAATTCATTCTTCATAGGTTATTTTGGTCAGACGGCTATGAGTTGACCAATTTAGTCGTTCAATTTTTGCCGTCTGCATGGATACGTAGAACCGACAAATAGTCTGTTCTCTGCAACGATTGCACCCAGAGGGGTGTCGCCAGATGCCTTTGTCCATGTTGGGACAGGCGATTTTATAAAATGAGCAATCATCCGGCCATTTTAGCCTCTGGTCTTGTTTGAGACCGGTTGCGTAGCCACTAAACGTTTTTGTGCTTAGTTTCTAGTCAGTATTGAATTTACACTAAGTATCGAACTTATTTTTTTAAGCAAACGAGTCTGTCTGGGTATTACCCAGACGGACATGCAATTATTTGATCATACTAAGTATCAAACTTAGTTAGATAAATGGAGATCCGTCTGAGTATTACCCAGGCGGATAGTCAAGCAGTTGAATAAACAAAGTATCCAACTTAAATAAACAAGGGATCCGAGCATTACCCAGGCGGATAAACAAATGTAACCTTCACTAAGTATCGAACTTAGTTAGGTAGATGGGGAATCCGCCTGGATATTACCCGGATGGATAATCAAACGATAACTCAATTTTGCAAACAAAGACTGAATCTTCAATAATTGACTCATTGTTTACAAAAAGTTACATTATCAGAAGTAGTACTTTTTTAGATTGTCTACATTCCAAGTTCTAGGCAGGCGCCTGCCGTCTGGGGTTTCCAGGCGGAAGGTGCCGTCCCTTACTTCTTCATAGATCCGGTAGGGGCCTTCCCAATTTGGTGTTAGCTTTCTCAACTCATTGGCCCTACCGGTTGCCTCCATTTTTCGTAACACTAAGTCGTCAACTTTCAAAGGACGCTTGTGTACTTTTTTGTTGTAGGCTCTAGTCATTCTCAGACGGTAAATCTCATGACGCAAGGCGGCATTGCCCCGGCGTTCTGGGAGTGAATCCAATGCCAGGCGCATTGCTTCCCAGTTTGCCTCTTCATCATACAGCATGACTCTGAGAGTCGGCTCGTAATGTTCGATGGGAAAGACGGCTTCAGCACTGTAAACCATAAGAAATGGGGTTTCACCGGTTGCCCCTTTCGCTGTTGTCCGGATGGCCCATAGGACATGGATTAATTCTTCTGCCCATAAGCCACCGGCTCTTTCTATTTTCTTTTTAATGCCGTCTGAGATGAGTTTGTTGAAAGCTTCAACTTGGCCGTTTGCTTGGGGCCAGCCAACAGATGCAAAATAGCTTGAGATCCCCTGATCCCCCAACCAAGTTTTTAGCTGAGGCGTCTCAAACTGAGGACCATTATCAAATACCATAGACATGGGTACCCCGTACCGGGTGATAACATTCTTCCAGATGAAGGAAATGACATCTGAGGTCTTGATGTTTTTAACCGCCTCAGCCTCAACCCACTTGGTGAAATAATCCACAGCCATTAAGATATAGCGCTTTCCGCCTGGAGCAGGCGTGTAAGGACCTAGAATGTCCATCCCCCACTTTGCAAACGGGATTGGGCTGTGGATGGCCGTCAGATCAGTAGCCGGACGATGAATAAGTTTTCCAAACTTTTGGCACTTGTCACATTTTTTCACCAATTCCTTGGCGTCTGCCTCAAGAGTGGGCCAAAAGTAATGTCGTCTGGCTCTGACGGCTAGGACCTGCCGCCTATGTGAGAGGCGCAGAATCCCGAGTGCAAGTCTTCGAGAACTTCCCTCCCCTTTTCTGGTGTGACACACTTCAACAGGGGTTTAAGAAACCCCGCCTTGAAGAGTTCTCCATTTCTCAACTCGAAGCTCGCAGCTCGCTTCTTCAGGGCGGCTGCCTCCTGTGGCGAATCAGGAAGGGTGTCGCCTGAAAGATAAGCCCGGATGCCATCCATCTAGGTAGAGCTTCGATCCAGGACTCCAATGGGATCTTCATAGATGCTTCTCTTTTCCAGGACTTCCCAAAAGACAGACCGAGGCGTGTTATGGAAGGCGGAAGATGCCAGTTTTGACAATGCATCCGCCTGATTGTTTTCAGACCTAGGCACTTGATTTAGTCGGAATTCCTCAAGTGCCCCGGCCTCTTCTTTGACTGCCTGAAGATATTTGATCATAGCCAGATGGGTAGCCTCATAACTTCCCTCGTACTGGCTAACAACCAATTGAGAATCAGAGTAGGCGTCAATTTTCATGGCCCCTGCCGCCTTACACATGCGTGTGCCGGCTAGCAGGGCTTCATATTCCGCCTCATTGTTAGAGGCCTGAAACTTGAAGCGTAGTGCATATTCAAATCTGTCTCCTTCAGGAGACTCATAAATTACGCCTGCATCACAGCCGGTCTTTGTAGAGCTCCCGTCTACATACACTTTCCAAACCTGATCAAGATTATCCGGAGCCACCGGACGAGTCATTTCTACAATGAAGTCGGAAAACGCCTGACCTTTCACTGCCTTTCTTGGTTCGTAAGTGATTTCAAGACTTTGCATTTCAATAGCCCATTTCAACATTCTCCCGGATGAGTCCAAGGTAGACATCGGCCGCTTGAGTGGCTGGTCCGTGTAGATCACCACCGGATGTGCCAAAAAGTAAGGCTTCAATTTTTTGAATGCCATATACACAGCAAGCCCAAAATTTTCAACCATGGGGTACCGGAGTTCAGCATTTTTAAGAACATGGCTAATGAAGTAAACTGGGAGCTGCACGCCATCTCGCTCAGTAAGGAGAACGGCACTGAGGGCATGGTCTGAGACGGCTAAGTACATGTAAAACGTCTCCCTAGGCAAAGGGCTGACCAACCTAGGCAGAGAGTGCAAATGCTCTTTCAACCTCTGGAACGCCGCCTCAGCATCATCCCCAAGGCGGCCAGGCAACCGGTGAGTCTCTGGAATTCAAATCTGGTCTTCTTCCTGATTGCTTGGAAGAAGTAGAGGCATTTGTCGCCTGACCGGCTGAGGAACCTCCCCAAGGCGGCCAGGCAACCGGTGAGTCTCTGGACTTCCTTGACAGAACGGGGTGACTTCATGTCAATCACCGCCTGTATCTTTTCGGGGTTAGCCTCTCCCCCTTTGATCAATCAGGAATCCGAGAAACTTCCCAGACTCAACACCAAAGACGCATTTCTTAGGATTTAACATAACCTTATGCCGCCTGAGTGTGGTGAAGGTTTCTCGGAGATCAGCAAGGTGATCCTCCTGCTGTTTGGATTTGACTATCATGTCATCAGTGTACGCCTCCACATTCCTTCCAATCTGATTAATGAAGACCGTATTAATCATCCGTTGGAAAGTGGCAGGCGCATTTTTCAAGCCAAACGACATCACAGTATAACAGAATAGCCCCTGATCAGTGACGAAGGCCGTCTTCTCTTGATCTTTCTTCCACAGGGGTATCTGATGGAAGCCGGAGTAGGCATCCATAAAGCTCATCAAGGCGTGGCCGGCTGTAGAATCGACCAGACTGTCGATCTTTGGAAGCGGGTAACTGTCCTTTGGACACGCCTTGTTGAGGTCTGTGTAATCAACACACATGCGCCAGGTCCCATTCGGTTTCTTAACAAGGACCACATTGGCCACGCAGTCGGGGAAATTGCAAGGCCGAATGAACCTGGCGTCTAGCAGCTTTTTGACTTCAGCAGCTGCCGCCTGACTTCTTTCCTTGCCGTGATTTCATTTCTTTTGTCGGATGGGCTTCTTTTTGGGGTCCACGGCGAGTTTATGGACAACAAGATCCGGGCTGACGCCTGGCATCTCCTCCACTTCAAAGGCAAAAATGTCTTTGAATTCCTTCAGCAGAAGGTGCAAGCTTGCACCCAAGGTAGCATGAGCTACCGTCCCAACCTTAACAGTACGTTCTGGACGGCTGTCATCCAGAACGAGATCAATGCTTTCGCTAGCCGGTTGGGGACGGAGCTCATCTGACCGTTCACCGGTCAGTGATTGCTATTTTTTCTCTTTTTTCACCTCCACCAGCAGAGGAGCCTTTCTTTTCTTTCCGGCTGCTAATGGGGCAGGAGCTGGGTCGGCATCCTTGACGTTGTCAAGGTCTATTGGTTCCTGACCGCCCGGGGTCACAGTATCTCTGACGGCTGAGAGATAGCACTCTCGGGCCGTCTTCTGATCCCCATTCAAGGAACCTACAGAGCCGTCATCCCTCTCATACTTGATGAGCATGAGGGACGGGATGATTACTTCCTTGGCTACGTTGAGGGTTGGCCTGCCAAGGATGATGTTGTAGGCGGTCAACTCTTAAACGACCAAGAATCTGACGACAATATGTCGTCCCTGACCTTTCTCTCCCAGCCGGATGGGTAAGTCGATTCTCCCGGCTGGGTAGACCATCCCACCCCCAAAACCAACCAAGGGGTGGGTGACCGGATGCATGCTGCTGACATTGTATTTCAGCTTTTGCAGGCACCGGAGGCTGATGATGTCTGATGAGCTGCCGGTGTCAATAAGGATCCGTCCAACCAGCTGGTTGGCAACCTTACATTCAATGACCACCGGGTCATCATGCGGGCGGCGGACGCTGCCCCAGTCCTTCTCAGTGATCAAGACGTCTGGGAAGGAGGAGCTGGCTTCCGCCTGCTCATCATCATCTTTTTCCATCTTTCGAAGTTGGCTCTTGGTACCCCGGATGGTAGGGCCACCACATGAGAACCCGCCTGCTATAGTGTAGATCGGCTCCTTGTCGGTATCCGAACTACTAGCAGGCTGGGGGGTAGTCTTGGAGGACTGACCCTTGTTTTTAGTTTTTGCCCCGGCTGGGGACTTAGAAATGTAGGACTTTAGCAGCCCTTTGTCAGCCAGACGGTCCAACGTCCGCTAAAGACTAAAGCAGTCGTTGGTGTCATGGCCAACTTCCTCATGGAACTGACAAAATTTATTTTTGTTCCGTGACTGGACAGAACTCTTCATAGGATTTGGCTTCTCAATGGACAGCCGGTCCTTTACCTCCATGAGGATGGAGTTGCAGTCTTTGTTAAACTCGTATTTGGGGACGTATGGTTTAAACTCTTTCTTTTTCTTCTGGGACGGCTGGTCAGAGTCAGTAACCGCCCATACTTCTTTTCTTTTCTTGCTCTCTTCTTTGTTTTTGGCCGGATGAGCTGACTGGCTGTCTTTCTGCTTGTCGGACTTCTTAGAGTCCGACTGGCTACCAGGCGAGCAGAGGTCGGTAGCTTGAATGTAGCTTTCCGCCTCCCTCAGGGCCGCCTGTAGGGTGAAAGCCCCTTTTTTGACGAGGTCGAACTTAAAAGTCGACCCGTCTCTCAGACCCTTGAAAAAGTCTGTAAAAGCTACCTCGTCAGACAGTCCCTAAATCTGAATTCTTATCAGATTGAACCGCCTGACATATGAGCGCAGCCCTTCTCTCTCTCCCTGCTTAACAGTGCTCAAATCAAGGCTTGTTTTCTTAGCAGGGATGTTCATTGAGAAGTTGGGAGCAAACAGGAAGGCAAGCTTCCTGAAGCTGTCTATGGACCCGGCTGGCAGGTTGCCAAACCATTGTTGGGCAATGCCCTTCAATGTAGCCGGGAAGCATCGACACCAAGTGGCATCATCCAACCCCTGCAGATACATGAGGTTGGTGTAAGCCATGAGGTGGTCTTCCGGATTGGTGGTACCATCATAGGTACCAATCAACACATTCTTAACCTTGGCCGGCTGAGCCGCCTCGGTTATCTCCCGAGTGAACGCAGAAGGTTGTTCACCTAGGCGCAGAAGACGAAGCTGCCAGTCCAATGGTACCCGTAAGCCTGAGTAGGCACATATGGGACAGCTCCAATCATATGAGGGCCAGAATGGACGGTATTACCGCCTGTCTGACTCTCATGCAAGGAGGGTGCACTCCCTGCAAAAATGTTGTTGAAGCTGTCTGGAAAATTCGACGTTGAAGCCGACTCAGACAGCGATTGATTTCTCTTCCGGTTGATGATCTCCTGGGCATCAAGAGTTGATTTTTTACTTCTCACCGGCTGTTGGGTCCGGCGAGTGTTATTTGTGTTCCTCCCAGGAAAGAGAATTTTCGACCAATCAATGGTCCCGGCTACCTTCTCCTTTGGATGAGGAGTGGGCTGCCGGTTTCTGACTGACTTCCCCTTCTCTGGAGGAGTCTTCTTAGCCGACTGACCTTTACTTGGGCCAGCCCGGCTTTTGGTGATCAGCTCTGTAATTTCACCCTTGAAACTCGTCATGAACCTCATGAGTTCGTCTCGGGTGACAGGGGCTGATCCAGCTGCCGTTTGGGTTGCCCCTTCCGGCTGCCCAGTGGGTCTGCTCGGACACACTTGGGAGGCGCCCCGCTCCAGAGTCTCTCTGGGCCGGATGCGCTTGACTCTGAGAGAGCCGTCTTCGGCTGTGGAGGTTTCGACCTGAGGATCCTCATCCTCCTCATGGTCTGTAAAGACTTCCGAGTCTTCGCCCAGACGGTTAGAGGGTGGTACAGACTCTTGAACCATCTTCGAGGTACTCTCCCCACAGACGGCGCCAAATGTTTTGGGTGTTTTTTGTCCCTCGGGAGAGTTACGTCACGAAGACTGATCCGGCTTGAGCTGCACCTACAAAATAACGGAGACTCCGGGTGGTTGGAGCTCCGCCTCCGACGGTCAAGTTAGTAACTTGAAAAGGAATAAAGAGTACGGAAATTTAGATGGGTATCTGCTAGGATTCCAAGCTCAGGTGTTTCTCTGATGTAAGAGAATGTAGGTATATTAAATGGTAAAACGTTGCCCTCAAAATGAGGGATATCTCCCTATTTATAGGGTCTTTCGGAGTTGTGCCCCTGATTAGGTCACTGAACCCTAATCATTGGTGGGTTGCGCCGTTTTGCGGCATTCTCGGGATTTGGGCCTAAAGGCCGCCTTTTCCCTTGATTTATGGAATGACACGTGTCGAGCAGGGATTGGTCCATTTTAGACCAATCTGGGGCTGACACTTGTCACCTTCTGATTGGGCCACGTGGCAGGGTAAAATTACCCTAAACAATCATCATCAAAACCTTTAAGCTTCAACAATTCCCCCTTTTTGATGATGACAAACTTTAGCAAACTTCGAAGGAAAGTTAATTGTTATGAGAAGGACATATTTTTGTATTTTTGTTTTTGAGAAAAAAAACCGAACATAAAAGTTCAAAACAAAAATAAACAAAAGTTAATAACAACAAAATAAAAACAGAACAAGACTAAAGGACATAATGCAAACAAAAAATAAAGATTAAAACTAAATGAAATAGACAATACTGAAATAAACACTAAAATAAACATAGTAGCATCACAGAAACTTCTGATACTTTATCAACTGGAACCCAGAACAGCTTTAGCCTTTAAGTTTGCTTCTTATTTTCCCCCTTTTGGCATTATCAAAAAGTCATGCATTTCAAGTTTATTAAGCAACTAGCCACATCCCCACAAGCAATTCATCGGGTGTGGGAAACTGAAGGTAGTGCTACTAAATCCCTTTTAGTTAATTCCACTTTCTTGCACATGTTTTCACAACACACAAAGCATACATGTAGGGAATATTTCAAGCATTACCCCAAACTCGAACCCCACTGTGATCATACACTTAAGCATGGTGACGTCCCAAGGTAAAGAAGATAGAGCAAAAGAGTCGCCAACAAGTTTAAGGAACTTGTAAACCGTTCATAGGGTGAAGGTTACACCCTTAAGATCGTTAACTCCAATAGGTCTGGAACCAAGACTGGAAGTTCGGGGATGAAGGTACAAATCCAATCTAAAAGAGACTGAACCTGCCCTAATAATAGGCCTCTACTTTATTCTTCTCGTATTCATGTGCGCTTTCTGACTAACATACAATCAATAGGTTAACCCTAAACCTGTTTATCTATGTTGGTTGAATATTAATGCACAAATAAATCTATTATTGGCGATCACTTGAATTTAATCAAATTAACCCTAAACAAGATTATTAATTATCTTATTAAGCGTGATTACAAGTACCAATCCCTTTAAATATGCATAAAAGGCGTGATCAAGCAATAACAATAAATATATAAATATAATCATGCAACATAATAATAATAATAATAATAATAATAATAATAATAATAATAATAATAATAATAATAATAATAATAATAATAATAATAATAATAATAATAATAATAATAATAATAATAATAATAATAATAATAATAATAATAATTGTAACAATTATAAAAATAATCATGTTAACAATAAAGCAAAATAATATTAGTAAGATCCTAGGCATGATACTAAAAAGATTAATAACAAATCCTAGCATGTCACTAGATATTAAAGATTAAAGCTTTAACCCTAACATGATGCTAACATGCTATTAAGAAAGAAAATAGGAAGCATCACAACAATCATACTTGATATTAGGAATTTTTATTTATTACCCTAAACACGATACTAGGAAGCAATGAAACATCCTAACATGATACTAGGAATCAAAATAACAAACTAAGCATGATTTCTATATCATAATATCAATAAAGCAATTAAAGCACTTACTTGGATGCCTTGTATCTCTTTCTAATAACAAAATACACAGGTTAGTAACTTCAAGGAAAATAAAATCAAACAATTAAATTAAATAATTGAAAGAATGATTAGGGACCAAACTCTCAGAAATATCAAACCTTTCACATCTAGGGCGAAGGCAACTTCAAACTTGGCTAGGTGTGTCTAGTGCTAATGTATGAGGAATTGTGTTTGTAAAAGGCTAGGCTAGAAAGAGGGAGAGAGAATCAAGAAATTCTTGATGAGAGTTTGTGATTGAAAAAGGGAAGATATGACCTCTATTTATAGGAAAAAAGAGAGTCGAAAATTAAAGAAAAGAATCTGAATTCGAATTGAAATAAAACTCGATGGACAACAGTTTTAGCATATTTTGTTTTTATCATGTCTTTTGATCCAGAAGTCTAAATAAGGCATATAATATTTCGTTGGAAATATCTTGAAGTCTACTTTCCAACCCAATTGGAATAAGATTAAAATATTTTGTAGATAAAAAGTTATGGCCGAAATAGTAGGACGGTGTCAGTTTTGGATAGAGTTTTGTATTTCATTCATATCTTTTTTGTTATAGCTCGGAATTAATATTATAAAATATCATTGGAAAGATAATTTCAAGATCTATCCAACCATATAAAATTTGGATAAAGATTACCGTTTAGGGCAAAAATACCCTGGACAAGTGGACCAATGAGAGGAGGCCACGTGGTGAGCTCAGGATGGCCCAAGTGGCCCAATATCCTCTTGACACGTGGCCCCTTAGATAAACCTATGAAATGGCGGCCTTCAAGGGCCCAAATCCCTTGGAGCGTTGTAAAACGTCGCAGCCCACTAAAATCTAGGTCAAGTGACCTAGATAGGGGTACATTCTCCAACGACCCTATAAATAGGGAGATATTTCCCCATTTTGGGGACACATTGAATCATTTATTACACCTACATTCTCTCTCATCAGAGAAACACCTGAGCTTGGAATCCAAGCAGATCCCCACCTAAATTTCCGTACTCTTTATTCTTTTCAAGTTACTAACTAGATCTTCGGAGGCGGAGCTCCAACCACCCGGAGTCTCCGTTGTTTTTGCAGGTACAGCTCAGCTAGACCAATCTTTGTGACGTAACTCTCCCGAGGGACAAAAAACACCCAAAACATTTGGCGCCGTCTGTGGGAAGAGTACCTCGAAGATGGTTCAAGAGTCTATACCACCTCCTAACCGTCTGGGCGACGACCCGGAAGTTTTCACAGACCAAGAGGATGAAGATCCTCATGTTGAAACTTATATAGCCGATAATGGCTCTCTGATAACCAAGCGCATTTGGCCCAAAGACACTCTGGAGCGGGGTGCCAGCCAGGCGGGTACAAATCGACCCCCTGGGCAGCCGGAAGGGGAAACCCATACGGTTAGTGGATCAGCTCCCGTCACCCGAGACGAACTCATGAAGTTCATGGCAAGTTTCAAGGATGAAATTAAAGATCTGATCTCTAAGAGCCGGGATGGCCCAAGTAGGGGTCAGTCGGCAAAAAAGACTCCTCTGGAGAAGGAGAAGTCAGTCAGAGATCGGCAGCCAACTCCTCATCCAAAGGAGAAGGCAGCCGGGACCATTGATTGGTCCGAAATTCTTCTACCTAAGAGGAATGTCAACAATCCCCACTGGACTCAACAGCCGGTGGGAAGCAAAAAACAACTCTTGACGCCCGGGAGATCATCACTCGCAAGACAATTCAGCAGTTGTCTGAGTCGGCTTCTACGTCAAACTTTCCAGACAGCTTCAACATTACTTCTGCAGGGAATGTACCTTCCTTGCATGAGAGCCAAACAGGCGGTAATACCGTCCATTCTGGTGCTCAGATGATTGGGACTGCGCCGTATGTACCTTCTCAGGTATACGGTCAGTATTCTCTCTATTTCATGCAGCCGACCCTCTTTGGAGGCCAGGCGGCATACAACAACGTCCAACCTCTGGACTGGCAGCTTCGTCTGCTCTGCCTGGGTGAACAACCTTATGCGTTCACACGGGAGATAATCGAGGCGGCACAGCTGGCCAAGGTTAAAAATGTGTTGGTAGGTACCTATGACGGTACCACCAACCCGGAAGATCACCTCATGGATTATACCAACCTCATGTACTTACAAGGGTTGGATGATGCCACTTGGTGTCGATGCTTCTCGGCTACATTGAAGGGCATTGCCAATAATGGTTTGGCAACCTGCCAGCCGGGTCCATTGATAGTTTCAGGAAGCTTGCGTTCCTGTTTGCTTCCAACTTCTCGATGAACATCCCTGCGAAGAAAATAAGTCTTGACTTGAGCACCATTAAGTAGGGGGAGAGAGAAGGATTGCGCTCCTATGTCAGGTGGTTCAATCTGATCAGAATTCAGATTCAAGGACTGTCTGACGAGGTAGCTTTTACAGACTTTTTCAAGGGTCTGAGAGACGGGTCGACTTTTAAGTTCGACCTAGTTAGAAAAGGGGATTTCACTTAACAGGCGGCGCCGAGGGAGGCGGAAAGTTATATTCAAGCGACCGTCCTCTGCTCGCCTGGTTACCAGTCGGACTCTAAGAAGTTTGACAAACAGAAAGACAGCCGGCCAAGAAGAAAGAAGAGCGCAAGAAAAGAAAAGAAGTCTGGGCGGTTAGTGATTCTGACTAGCCGTCTCAAAAGAAGAAGAAAGAATTTAAACCGTACGTCCCTAAGTACGAGTTTAACAAGGACTGCAACTCCATCCTCATGGAGATCAAGGACCGGATGTCCCTAGAGAAGCCGAATCCAATGAAAAGTTCCATTCAATCAAGGAACAAAAATAAATTCTGCCAATACCATGAGGAAGTTGGCCATGACACCAACGACTGCTTCAGCCTTCAACGGGCGTTGGATCGTCTGGCTGACAAAGGGATGTTAAAGTCTTATGTCTCCAAGTCCAAAGGGACTAATAAGAATAATCCGGGACAATCGTTTAAGACACCCCATCCTGCTAGTAGTTCGGACACTGATAAGGAGCCGGTCTACACCATAACAGGCGGGTTCTCATGCGGTGGCCCTACCATTCGGGGCACCAAGAGCCATCTTCGAAAGATGGACAAAGATGATGATGAGCAGGCGTGTGCTAGCTCCTCCTTCCCAGACGTTCTGATCACTAAGAAGGACATGGGAAGCGTTCGCCATCCGCATGACGACCCGGTCGTCATTGAATGTAAGGTTGCCAACCAGCTGGTTGGACGAATCCTTATTGACATCGGCAGCTCATCGGACATCATCAGTCTCCGGTGCCTGCAAAAGGTGAAATACAACGTCAGCAGCATGCATCCGGTTACCCACCCCTTGGTTTGCTTTGGGGATGGAATGGTTTACCCAGTCGGAAGGGTTGATTTACTAATCCGGCTTGGTGAGAAAGGAAAAGGACGACACCTGGTTGTCAAGTTCTTGGTCGTTGAGGAGTTGACCGCCTATAACATTATTCTGGGCCGGCCCACCCTCAACGAAGCCAAGGATGTAATCATCCCTTCCCTCATGCTCATTAAGTATGAGAGGGATGACGGCTCTGTTGGTTCCTTGAATGGGGATTAGAAGACGGCCCGGGAGTGCTACCTCTTAGTCGTCAAGGATACTGTGGCCCCAGACAGCCAAGGGCAGGAACCAATAGACCTTGACAATGTTAAGGATGCCGCCCCAGCCCCACCAGTAGCCGGGAAGAAAAGAAAGGCCCCGCTGCTGGTGGAGGTGAAGAAAGAGAAAAAATAGCAATCAGTGACCGGGGAGCGGTCAGCTGAGCTCCGTCCCCAGCCGGCTGGAGACCATATTGATTTACCTCTGGACGACAGCCGTCCAGAGCGTACTATTAAGGTTGGGACGGCTGCTCATGCTAAATTTGGTGTAGATATGCACCTCCTGCTGAAAGAATTCAAAGACATTTTCGCCTTTGAAGTGGAGGAGATGCCAGGCGTTAGCCCGGATCTTGTTGTCCACAAACTCACCGTGGATCCTAAAAATAAGCCCATCCGGCAAAAGAAAAGAAATCACGGCGAGGAGAGAAGTCAGGCGGCAGCTGCCGAAGTAAAAAAATCTGTTGGACGTTGGGTTCGTTCGGCCATGTAATTTTCTCGACTGGGTGGGGAATGTTGTGCTTGTAAAGAAGCTGAATGGTACCTAGCGTATGTGTGTTGATTATACAGACCTCAACAAGGCATGTCCTAAGGACAGTTACCCACTTCCAAAGATCGACAGTCTGGTCGATTCGACAGCTGGTCATGCCTTGATGAGTTTCATGGATGCCTACTCCGACTTCCATTAGATACCGCTGTGGAAAAAAGATCAAGAGAAGACGGCCTTCGTCACTGATCAGGGTTATTCTGTTACACTGTGATGTCGTTTGGCTTGAAAAATGCGCCGGCTACATTCCAACGGATGATTAATACGATCTTCATTAATCAAATTGGGAGGAATGTGGAGGCGTACATTGATGACATGATAGTCAAATCCAAGCAGCAGACGGATCACCTTGTTGATCTCCGAGAAACCTTCACCACACTCAGGTGGCATAAGGTTATGTTAAATCCTAAGAAATGCGTCTTTGGTGTTGAGTCTGGGAAGTTTCTCGGATTCCTGATTGATTAAAGGGGGATAGAGGCTAACCCTGAGAAGATACAAGCGGTAATTGACATGAAGTCACCCCGCACTATCAAGGAAGCACAGAGACTAACCGGTTGCCTGACGGCTTTGGGGAGGTTCCTCAGCCGGTCAGGTGACAAATGCTTTTACTTATTCCAAGCAATCAGGAAGAAGACCAGATTTGAATGGGGGAATGCTGCTGAGGCGGCCTTCCAAAAGTTAAAAGAGCACTTGCACTCTTTGCCAAGGCTTGTTAGCCCTCTGCCCAAAGAGTCGTTATATATGTACCTAGCCGTCTCGGATCATGCTCTCAGTGCTGTTCTCCTTGTTGAGAGAGACGACATTCAGCTCCCGGTCTATTTCATTAGCCATGTTCTGAAAAATGCTGAGCTCTGGTATCCCATGGTTGAAAATTTTGGCCTTACCATATATATGTTCTTCAAGAAATTGAAGTCGTATTTTTTGGCCCATCCGGTGGTAATTTACACCGATCAGCCCCTGAAGCGGCCAATGTCTACCTTGGAATCATCCGGCAGAATGCTGAAATGGGCTATTGAAATGTAAAGTCTTGAAATCACTTTTGAACCTAGAAAGGCAGTGAAAGGTCAGGCGTTTGTTGACTTCATTGTTGAAATGACATGACCGGTTCAACCGGATAACATTGACCAGGTTTGGAAAGTGTATGTAAACGGGAGCTCGACGAACAATGGCTGCGGTGCAGGAATCATATATGAGTCCCCTGAGGGGGACAGATTTGAATATGCATTGCGGTTTAAGTTTCAAGCCTCAAATAACAAGGCGGAATATGAAGCCCTGCTAGCCGGAATTCGCATGTGTAAGGCAATAGGGGCAACTAAAATTGATGCATACTCTGATTCATAGTTGGTCGTTAGCCAGTATGAGGGAAAATATGAGGCAACTCATCCGGCTATGATCAAATACCTTCAGGCAATCAAAGAAGAGGCCGAGGCACTTGAGGAATTCCGTTAGAGTCAAGTGCCCAGGTCAGATAACAACCAGGCGTATGCGTTGTCCAAATTGGTTTCGTCAGCCTGCTGTGATACGCCTCGGTCAGTCTTTTGGGAAGTTCTTGAAAAGAGAAGTATATATGAAGAGCCCATTGGAATCCTAGACCGAAGCTCTACCTGGATGGATGGCATCCGGGCATATTTAGCAGACGGCATACTTTCTGATTCACCACAGGAAGCAGCCGTCATGAAGAAGCGAGCAGCAAACTTCGAGTTGAGAAACGGGGAGCTCTTCAAGGCGGGTTTCCTTAATCCTCTATTGAAGTGTGTTACCCCAGAAAAGGGGAAAAAAGTTCTTGAAGAATTGCATGCTGGATACTGTGCCTCTCATATAGGCGGCAGGTCCCTAGCCGTCAGAGCCAGGCGGCATTACTTTTGGCCCACTCTTGAAGCAGATGCTAAAGAGTTGGTGAAGAGATGTGACAAATGCCAGAGGTTTGGCAAACTTATTCACTGCCCGACTACTGATCTGACGGCAATCCACAACCCAGTCCCGTTTGCTAAATGGGGCATGGATATCCTGGGTCCTTATACGCCTGCTCCAGGCGGAAAGCGCTACATTTTGGTGGCAGTGGATTATTTCACTAAATGGGTAGAAGCTGAGCCGGTCAAGAACATCACGACAAAGGATGTCATCTCTTTCATTTGGAAGAACATCATCACCCGGTTCGGGGTAACTATGTCTATGGTGTTTGATAATGGCCCTCAGTTTGAAACACCTCATCTTAAGACTTAGTTGGGAGATCAGGGTATCTCACATTGTTTTGCATCAGTCGGCCGACCCCAAGCAAACGACCAAGTTAAAGCCTTCAACAAACTCATCTCAGACGGCATAAAAAAGAAAATTGAAAGAGCTAGTGGCTTATGGGCTAAAGAGCTAATTCATGTTCTATGGGCCATCCAGACTAGTGCCAAAGGGGAAACCGGTGAAACCCCATTTCTTATAATATACGGTGCTGAAGTCGTCTTGCCCATTGACCATTACGAGCCGACTCTCAGAGTCATGCTTTATGATGAAGAGGCAAACTGGGAGGCCATGTGGCTAGCATTGGACTCCCTCCCGGAACGTAGGGGCAATGCTGCCCTGCGCCATGAGATATACCGTCTGAGAATGACAAGAGCCTACAACAAGAAAGTGCGCAAGCGTCCTTTTAAAGTTGACGACTTTGTGTTACGTAGAATGGAGGCAACCGGTAGGGCCAATGAAGCTGGAAAACTAACTCCTAATTGGAAAGGCTCCTACCGGATTTATGAAGAAGTTAGAGATGGCACTTACCGTTTGGAAACTCCAGACTGTCGGCGTCTACCTAGAACTTGGAATGTAGATAACTTAAAAAAGTACTACTTCTGAGAAATGTAAATTTTTTGTAAACAGTGAGTCATTCAATGAGAAATCAGGCTTTGTTTGCAAAATTGTTTTGCTATCTTTAAAATTACTTATCCGCCTGGGTTATCCTCAGACGGAACTATGTTTGACTGTCTAAGTTTGACACTTAGTGTAGATTCAATGATATAATTATTTATCCGCCTAGGTAATACCTAGACGGATTACTAGTTTAATCAATTAAGTTTGATACTTAGTGTAATTTAATGTTATACTTACCCTTCCGCCTAGGTAATACCTAGACGGACAAATTGCTTAACCAACTAGATTGACATTTAGTGTAAATATGATATCGCGTGGCCAATGGCCAGCTTGAAAAAACTAAGTACAAAAATGCTTAGTGGATATACAACCGGTCTCAAACAAGACCAAAGGCCAAATAGCCGGATGGCTGCTTATTTTATAAAACCGCCTGTCCCAACATGGACAATGGCGTCCGGCGACACCCCTCCGGCAGCAATCGTCGCAGAGAACAGACTCTTCGTTAGTTCTACGTACCTATGCAGACGACAAAAATTGAACGACCAAATTGGTCAACTCATAGCCGTCTGACCAGAATAATCTATGAGAAACGGTTAAGTTACCGTATACCGGATGCTCCGAGGCATCAGTCGGTTGCCGGCAGAAGTTTCCACTTAGATTATTTATTCCAAAGTTGCACTCTCTCTCCCAATTTGGGAAAAAGATTTTGTGTAATGGCTATGTAATATTCCTAGACGAGATATTACCGTCTGGATAAAAGACTCGAAGCACCCGTTCTAATGGCCGGCTGTGCACTTGGTTTGGGGCAATCACCATTGTGATTGATTGGTCATCAGCTACTTGAGGATAATTACCTTTGTTTCGCTCTACCTCCGTCGGCTCCTCGTTGTCCGACACTTCATACCCTTGCTCGGCAGCCCAGTCTTGGAAGCGAGGCAGAGGAGCCTCACCAAGCACTTGGGCATCATACACCTCAGTGGCGTAATCATACCTAAGTTTATAGACTTCAAAGTCTATATCTGGGAAGAGGAGGCCCCAAGTGATCTACAGGCGGGCTGCATTGTCCCGCTCATTTTCCTCCATCAGCCGCTTTTGCTCCTGAGCAATCTTGTCCGACTGCTTGTTTCGCAGAGTGACAATCTCGACCCCCAGTCGGGAGACATCTGCCCGGAGTTTGGTATTTTCTTTGTCAGCATCTTCTAATGCCTTGAGTTCAGATTGAGCATCCTTCAGTTTTTCCTCAAGGTCATTAGCCCGGCTGGTGGCCTCATCGTTTGCAGCCATCAAGCTCCAGATCAGCTACTCCTGTTTCAACTCTACTGCTTTAATCTCTAAATCACACATATAATTAGCATATTCAGCAGATTTGAGGTTTTCAAGGGCCCTCCATTTGGCGTCATTTACCTCTTCCTGTTTCCGCCTGAAGAGGCCCCGGAGTCCGTCCACTCTCAGCATTACCTGGGAAAAGAACAGCCGGATTATGACATACTTAGTTAAAATAAAGAAAATATATCAGGGTTGTGGGATTCTTTACCTCAGCCAGCTGGCCCATTATCCGGTCGAAGTCCACTACCTGCAGATCAGGTATTGAATTCTTCTCTAACCGGGTGAGGGTCCTCACCATCCGTTTTGCGGAACCAGCAAGATCCGGGTCGTCGGATAAAAGATCCGCACCAAAAGTAGAATAACTCTGTGAGAAGGAAGAAGCATAGTTGGCATTCATCCGTTGCCGGATGCTGACTGAACCTCCGGAGGGGTCTACCTTAGTCTTGACTCTCATGAAGTCAAGTGGCCAAGGTATTTAAATCTTTCCCTTACCTTGGGTATCCGGATGGAGCGTAGGCGTCTCTTCCCCCTGGTTGTTGCCGCACCGGCTGCAACATTAGGTGGCGGGCCACCCTTCGATGCCGTGGAGGCATCCGGCGCTTTCTGCTGCGAACGCTCCGAGCCTTCGCTCAGAATTTTCATTGCAGCAGGGGATTTACCACCGGCCGTGGGACGATCGGTTTTGGCAGTAGAGGTTGACCGGGAAGGGTCCTTTCTAGCGGCCTTCGCAGCCGGAGTCTTTTCCAGATCTTCTCCTTGCCTTTTGAAAAGCTTGGATAAGGATCGTGGCACGCGTTTTACAGGGTCCTGCAAAAAAAAAAAAAGTTGAGTATACCCAGCCGGCAAACTGCCTTAGTAAAAAAAAAATATTAATACTAAGACAGGCGGCCTTACCCCGCCCTTCTTGAACTCTTTCGCTTCAACGACTGCTTTCCTTGCAATAGAAGCCTCCTTGCGCAGCAGCGCCGCCGACTTAGCCGGAGTTTTGGCCGGATCAACCATCTTCAAGGCGTCGGCTGCATGAATAGAATTAAAGTTAGAAGAAATTATGGAAAGTTTGTAATGAAAGAATAAAATCACAAACACTCCGGATGCAAGTGGATCTACCCTTGGGAAACATGGGACTTAACCCACAGGCGGACAAGAAGCATTCGTCCTTGAAGTAGTCCGGGTGGGGGATCCAGTTTTTTGGAACTATAATATGAGTCCCATCCCCCATGGGCTCAGTAGTGGTTTCGAAGAAACCTGACTCCATTATTTGCTCCCGGGCCTTAGTAGATAGCTCCGGGAGAGGGCATTTCCTGCCTAGAAGAGCCGGTTCCGTGTTGTACCGGCGCAGTGTACGGTTGTGTCTCAGAGTTGGAGAAGAAATCAAATAAAACTTATCTTTCCACCCGGACCATTTGGACACCTTGTCCAAACTCATCAAATATTAGGGCAAGGGTGAAAGAGTGTACCATGCACCATGACCGCCTGGTGCCTTGCTCAAGTAATGCATATGAGCGAAGGCGGAGAAGCTGGGAGTTATGTTCTGGAGCTTGCAGGCGGAGATGTAACTCAAAATGTTCACCCACGAGTTGGGGGTGAGCTGCCAAACTCCTAGGTCATACCCCTTCAGGATTTTCCTAATCCCGGTATGGAGAGGGAACCGGAGGCCGACTTCTATGACCGCCTCGTAGCAGATAAAGTAATGGTCTGCATTATCTATTTTATCGTCCCATGCCATTACTGCGTTAGTAGGCGGGACGATAATATCCCACCCCTTTCCAAAGGGGTGGTTCTCTTTGAAAGCCCTAAAGCCGCTCTTTAACAGAGCAATGTCACCCGGCAGCATTCTAATCCTTTTATGGTTAGGGTTGTCAGCGACTTTAGGCGACTGCTTATAGTTAGCCTTAAAGTTATCCTGGTTAGAGCCAGAAGTTTCAGCCCTTGACCGACCTCATTATCGCCGGATCCATTTGAGGAGGCGGCTTCCTCACTGCCTTCCTCCCGTACGCCTATGCTCCTGGAAGTAGAGGGAGCCTCTTCATCAGAACTGCTCTCCTCCAAATCCTCATGTTCCCCATCCGGAACAACCTCATCGGCTGACACTAACATAGTGCGCCGGCTCCTAGACCTTCTGGCCGTCTGTTTCATTCTGGCCATTGTGTCCTGCACAGACACAGAGAGGGAGGAATTCGAAGATGAGCACATCGATTCTAACAGTCTAGAAACGGCACCCCCTGTTCTAGACTCAGCCGTTCCGAGGGACCGGCAGAGTGTCCTAGGCAGTGCCGAGTGTGTGGATTGAGAACTTATTTTTATTTCTAAACTATGTATACAGGCGGAGAAAGAATGTATACAAGTTGAAAAAGAAAAAAGCTAAAGATGGTACAGGCGGTTACCTTACTTTAACCCTGATAAATCTGAAAACAGCTACAGACGGTGAACCGGGTGTTACAACGTTAGCACGCGGAAATCCGAAAAACTTTGAAGCAGACGGAGGCAGAGAATCTCTCTCTAAAAATCTCTCTTTCTCTCTCTAGAAAGTCAAATGAAAATGAAGCGAGAGAAAAAGGGGGAGGTAAACTTCTATTTATAGAAGGTGAAAACGGGGGCATTCCCGTTTGAAATATAAATTTTACTATCCGTTGAAACTGTTCACCTCTCATAGATGGACACGTGTCACAGGCCCCACGTGACATGCACGTGACCCCTGTGAGGGGCAAATGTTTAGGGCAAAAATACCCTAGACAAGTGGGCCAATGAGAGGAGGCCACGTGGTGAGCTCAAGATGGCCCAAGTGGCCCAATATCCTCTTGACACGTGCCCCCCTTAGATAAGCCTCTGAAATGGTAGCCTTCAAGGGCCCAAATCCCTAGGAGCGCCGTAAAATGGCGCAGCCCACTAAAATCTAGGTCAAGTGACCTAGATAGGGGCACATTCTCCAACGACCCTATAAATAGGGAGATATTTCCCCATTTTGGGGACACATTGAATCATTTATTACACCTACATTCTCTCTCATCAGAGAAATACCTGAGCTTGGAATCCAAGCAGATCCCCACCTAAATTTTCGTACTCTTTATTCTTTTTCAAGTTACTAACTTGATCTTCGGAGGCGGAGCTCCAACCACCCGGAGTCTCCGTTGTTTTTGCAGGTACAGCTCTGCCGGACCAATCTTTGTGACGTAACTCTCCCGAGGGACAAAAAACGCCCAAAATAATTATGAGGCACAAAAATAATGTCTGATTGTCTTTGAAAATCTTTAAATTCGAATAGAATTAGGATTTATAAAAAACAGGAAAGTTTTTATTTAACTCAAATTCTTTAATCTTATCTTTTCAAAAAGGATAATTAAGATCTTTAGAGACTTATAGAAGCTTCTAACTAATCCTAATTAGTTTAGGAATAGGATTAGACCTTTGGACCCTTTACATGATCATTGGGCCGTAGGTAAAAACCGGTTTGGGCCCAGTTTAGTATTTTCCATAACTTCCTTATTATTCATCGGAATTGGGCTTATAATATATCGTTGGAAAGTTCTTTTCAAGCCCCATCCAACTACACCATTATTGGACCTATATCATGGACCAAAATAAACTGGAATGCACGTTTTTCAAAAATAGGGTAAGAAAAAAAATATTTTCAACAACAGAAAGAAGAGAAATTTTAATAAAAACATTTTCATCACTAGACTTTTCACACTTTCGCTTTGTTCGTTAATCAATGACATGGAAGGTATTCATCACTTGGTTTGGTTTTGGGGAGACACAAATGGGTGTCTACAGAAGCCCCCACTTTGACTAAGTTTGGAGAAACGCAAGTTTCGAAAATAAAAGTCAAAGTATCGATAGGGACGGAGAATGATTCAGAACGTTCTGCGATCCTAAACCATTCTTGTAACGCCGATACCTGCAAACTAGCGTTAGTTAAAACATATAAGAGAGTTAAGCAACGCGTATCTTGCACCGTCGAGCACACGTCTCTGTAGGTAACCGATTTGTTGCACTGTTGTTGTGACAACCTTCCACAAGCTAGGGAACGCCATCTTGCTGTTTTAATGTTCACTCATCTCTGAACAATGGAGCTTTTCTAGATATGTTCATGCATCTCTGAACAAAGAGCTTTGACGATTTTCCTCAAGCTAGGGGATACCGCCTGAAGACTGCTACGCCTGTAACTGCCTCCAATTTCCGCTGTGATAGTCTTCTGCAAGCCAGAGAATACTATCAAAGATTGCTTCGCCTGAAACGACCTTCTACCGCCTTGTGACCATCTTTCGCAAGCCAGGGAATATGATCGAAGATTGATCCGCCTGAAGCCATTCTCAATTGTTGCGATACTTTGGGTGATAACAATCCTCTTTTCTTTAGGAATAGTTGCTAACACAACTCTTGTATGTTGTATGACAATCCGATTTAGGGAAAGTTGTCAATGCCACGTAACAATCCATCCTTGGAAATGTTTCTACGATGAAGCGACAATCCGTATCTCGGAAAATTTGCCAAAATCCAATTTTTGCGAAAAAGTTGCCAATGCTTCGTAACAATTTGTCATAAGAACTTTGCTACGATCGACAAACCACATCTTGGAATATAACTCTGGAAAGCAATCCACCTTGGAAATTTGCCAATGCTGTGCGACAATCCTTTTAGGAAAATATTGCCACAATTGACAATTCGCGTCTTGGAACATTTGCCAAAAAAGAGTCGATCGACAATCCACTTCGAGAAAATTTGCCACTTACTGAAATGAATGGCAATCCATGTTGAGGAACTTTTGCCGAATTTTATGATCAATAGAGACCTACGACAATCCTTTGGGAAATTTTCCCATACAGAACTAGGTGTATGACAATCCAATCTTGGAAAACTTGCCAGCGATGACAATCCGAAGGAGCACGACAATCCACGCTTGGAAACTTTGCCGGAGATGACAATCCAATCTTGGAAAAATTATCGTTTAAGAAGAATGCGCGACAATCCATATTTGGAAATATTGTCGGTTGGGGACGACAATCCAATCTTGGAAAAATTGTCATATAAGTGCTTTCTTTTGAACCGATGCCTTAGTGCTTGTAATGATCCAATGTTTAGGCGCTTAAGCTAAGTGAGACTATCGTCGTCAGGTAAATCACTTACTACGATTGTAATCGAGCCGACTACTAATCATGTCAATTTGCTTATAGGGGCTAATTGGCGTACTAAGGAACCCGAAATTGCTAGAAGAGATCCGCATAATCCAATATGGGACCACGCATCTCGTCGCTACACCGGCGCTCGCCAGAACATATTGTCGCCGCGTTCTCGCATGGTCGCCAGGCGATAGCCTTGTCGTTTGACGCTGGAGTCAGGTTTTCATTCGCGGCTTTTCGAAAAAATCCGGGAATGTTCTTGCTCACTAGAATGTACCTGCATTTATATTTTGGACTATAGGACATTGCTCATGTAATTAGGGTTGACCTAAGACTAAGTGTTGTTTGACTCATTGACTTGACACGACTCAAGGTATAAACTTGACTTAATGATGACTCACTTCGTGTGACTCATGTGTGCATAGTGTTGACTCAATGTGATAACACGACATGACTCAATGTGTACATGACTCGTGTGTGCATTGTAATGTGATCGTACGACTCGAAAATGCAAAAAAGCAAAAATTTTCCGTCATTTTTGTGGAGGGTACCAACTTTCTCCCGAAAAAGAAAGAAGCGAAGTTTTTGAAGGTGCATGTTGAATGAGCTTAGTAAAATGTTGTTTCTCACAGTACAAGGATTGTAACATCTTAGACTATCATAGTTGACTCGATAGTGAAAGTATTTAGGTGACTTAGGCGCGGAGGCTAAGTACTTCATACTTTATGATGCAATGATGATTGATGTTGATATGACAAGGCATGGTTCAACATTGTTTTAAGATTTCATGACAAAGGGTTCCTAAGGGAAGTATATTTGGTCATGTATCTGTGATGTGTGTGATAGTGACACTAAAGTTAGGCCGCAAGGGCTAAGTGTGTGGGAAGATATTATTTCATGAAGAGTCAAATGATGGTGACTCTTTAGGCTAGGTAAGCTAATAATGCAGGGATCAAGCCCCCAAGTCTATCTTGTAGTAAAAATGGACGAGCATTGGAAATTCCTAGATATGATCAATTATGAACGTAAATATGAATGAATTTTTTATTACGGTCGCACCTCGCACAAGTGTGTGTATACCTTAAAAAGGTTTTTTTAAGGGTTACAACGTGGTTAGGCTAAAGGTTTGAAGAAGAAGGGGATAAAGGCTAAAGATCCTTGATATGTCCCCAAGGTGTACAACCTTGCTTTTGAATATTTGTATTTTCATGCTTGAGGTTTTTAACTCTTTTTTAGCTCTCTTTTCTCTCTTTTTTTTTTATTTATATTTTTCTCTCTCTTTTGCTTTAGAATTTATTTTATTTTTATAAGTGTGGGCAATCCCCATCATACGGTCTATCACTCACTTGACATTCATGTTTTTCAGGCACGGTACCGAGCACTCGATAAGAGATGCAATATGAGACGTGTTCATATCAAAGACATGTTCATATCAAAAACATTGGAACACTTGCCCTTTTGTACCCTTTTATTTATTTTGCTTATTTTTTTGCTATTTTAATCTTTTGAAGTCACTCAAGCTTTTTATGAAATTTAAAATTGCATAAGTTGCACACCATCCCATCCCATCCCAAGGTTAGTTAGATTTGGGTTGAAAAACGAAAGGTCTATTGTTAGACGAGGCTTAAAGTGGTTTATCAAAAAAGGATTGCATATATGAAGGGTGAAAGGTGATATGATGTGGCTACAAGGGGTGCCTCAAATCATTGGTATACCTTGCACTTAGTTTGACATGGATTTTTTATTTATTTATTTTTTTTTTATTATTTATATTTTTTTAATATTTTTTGCAATGCAATGATCATATGTAAGGAAATAAATGCTCATTTTATTTAAAAGGTGAAGGGTAAAAATCAAACTATAAGAAATAAATTCAAGAAGGATGAAGGGTTCCTTTGCTAGACTTATTGGGGAAAGGGTTTGAAAAAAAAGAAGAAGAAAGCATGAAATCTTGGTGAGAAGCTTGCCTTGTGCATTTGTTTCATCATTACTGATGTGAATTATTGATCCGAAAATCAACAAAACACAAGAGATATGTTTAAGTCTAATTCTATACAGGAAATCCACCAAGAATTAAACAAAAACTAAGATTAATCAATTAAGAATCCACCAAATTAATCAATCTAAACGAATGTTTTATCTAAAACAAGCAAAACAGCAATTGATCACGATTAACAAAACTTAAGTGTTTAAACTTAAAACAATGTATATTAATCTCTCCTAAATTCGTGTGTTTTACAGCCCTATTTATAGACTTAGTTTACCTAGGAAGATTAGGACAAGTTCCTAATTTAATCCTAATTAAACTAGAATTCTAACTTGCTTGAAGAGCAAGCACCTTGGAGCACAAGCATACGCCAATCTCCTTGGAGAACAAGCACACGCCTAAACTGATTTATTTTGCTAACTAATTGATTTTAAAAGCAACTAAATAAAGATTTGATGTGAATTATTGATCCGAAAATCAACAAAACACAAGGGATATGTTTAAGTCTAATTCTATACAGGAAATCCACCAAGAATTAAACAAAAACTAAGATTAATCAATTAAGAATCCACCTAATTAATCAATCCAAACGAATGTTTTAACTAAAACAAGCAAAACAGCAATTGATCGCAATCAACCAAAACTCAAGTATGCAACTTAAGAAATAAATCTGAATATTAATCTATGTATATTTATTCGTGTGTTTACAACCCTATTTATAAGACTTAGTTTACCTAGGAAGATTAGGACAAGTCCCTAATTCAATCCTAATTAAACTAGAATTCTAACTTGCTTGAAGAGCAAGCACCTTGGCGCACAAGCATACACCAAACTGATTTATTTTGCTAACTAACTGATTTTTAAAGCAACTAAATAAATAAATAAAAATTAAAGAATTAAATAAAGATTAAAGATCCTAATGCTTGAACCAAGAAAAACCCTTTCAAGTGAAAGGTAAAAACTTGTAAGCAAAATCTAAGTAAAGAAAATTCAAGAAAGTTCAAGAAAGTGAACTAGACTCCAAGAAAAGCCACTAAGCAAACCGTGGCTTTGCTTTGATATCCAAGAAAGTATCCATGCAATGCTTGGCTTGAATCAATGTTTAGGGACAAGCTATCTTGATGCATGATAAGCAAATCTTCGAAGTTCTCCATGCTTAGACTTGCATTATACTCAAGGTCTTTGTAATGCCAAAGTGACCAGCAATTCCTCCCCCATGAGCTTCTCTAACAACTAGCTCTCTAATAGAACACTTAGGAAGACAAAGTCGATTTCCTTTGAAAAGAAAACCATCTTGCAGCAAATAAGAACCCACGGCTCCTTTAGAACACTCTTCAATCAACGTAGCAAAATCATCATCACCTTTGTAGTATTCTTTGATCAATTCAAAACCAAGTAGCTTGCTATTTAGAATTCCAATCAAAGTGTATCTTCTAGATAATGCATCAGCCACAACATTCGATTTCCCTTCTTTGTACCTTGAAGAAAAATTAAATGATTGTAAAAATTCAACCCATGTAGCATGTCTAGGATTGAGCTTTTGTTGTCCATGTATGTACTTCAATGCTTCATGATCAGAATGCAACACAAAGTGATTAGGTCGGAGATAATGACTCCAATGATCTAAAGCTCTAACAATGGCATAGAACTCTTTATCATAAGTAGAATAGTTCGATCGAGCTCCTCCCAATTTCTCACTGAAATATGCAATAGGCCTCTTCTTTTGGAGTAAAACTGCTCCAATTCCAACTCCACTAGCATCGGTTTCAACTTCAAAAGGACTTGAGAAATCTGGTAACGCAAGTATAGGTGCTTCACATAGCTTCTTTTTTACCAACTCAAACGCACTTTGAGCTTCTTTAGTCCATTCGAATTTACCCTTGTCCTTCTTCAAACATTCGGTCATAGGCGCCACAATACTTGAGAAATTCTTGACAAATCTTCTATAGAACGAAGCTAGACCATGAAAAGACCTTACTTCACTAATATTAGTAGGAATAGGCCAAGTTTTAATAGCCTCTACTTTTGAATGATCAACTGAAACTCCATCCTTTGATACAACATAACCAAGAAAAGTAACACTAGGCACTAAGAAGTAGCATTTTTCAAGCTTAGCATAGAGTTTCTTCTCTCTTAACACTTCAAACACACTTGTTAGATGATTTAGATGATCATTCAAATTTTTAGAGTATATCAGAATATCATCTAAATAAACAACAACAAACTTGCCAAGGAAAGGTTTAAGTACCTCATGCATCAACCTCATGAAAGTGCTAGGTGCATTAGTGAGTCCAAACGGCATCACCAACCATTCATACAACCCTAACTTAGTCTTGAATGCTGTTTTCCACTCATCTCCTTCTCTCATTCGAATTTGATGATAACCACTCATAAGATCAATCTTAGAAAACAACTTTGAACCATGTAGTTCATCAAGTAGATCATCTAATCTTGGAATAGGAAATCGGTATTTGATAGTGATGTTATTCACACTCCTACTATCAATACACATGCGCCAACTCCCATCTTTCTTTGGGACAAGTAAAGTAGGCACGGCACAAGGGCTCATACTTTCCCTCACGTATCCTCTAGTCATAAGCTCTTCAATTTGCCTTTGCATCTCCTTTGTTTCTTCCGGATTACTTCTATAGGCTGCCTTATTAGGTAAGGGTGCTCCCGGAATCAAGTCAATTTGATGCTCTATCCCACGAATAGGAGGTAGTCCCGGAGGTAATTCCTTAGGAAAGACATCCTTGAATTCTTCTAAAACAGATTCCAATTCATACGGCCTCTTTGCTTGTTTATCTTGATCAATTCGAATCTCATTAGAAACAAGTATATATACCACATTGTTGCTGCAAATCTCTTTTTCTAATTCCCTCTCACTAATCAAATAAGAATTCTTCGAATTAGAGGTAACATTAGAAGACTTGTTGCATATTAAAGGTTTTAAAGCAACCGGTCTCTCTTTTTCTCCTTTTCTCACAACATACACATTAGTCCTTCCATCAAACTTCACAAATCTATCATATTGCCAAGGACGGCCTAATAGTATATGACAAGCATCCATAGGACAAACATCACACAAAACTTTATCATGAAATTTACCAATTGAAAAGGAGATTAAGGCTTGTTTAGTTACCTTAACATCACTCGAATTATTAAGCCAATGAAGCTTATAAGGGCTTGGATGTTCAGTAGTTGGCCACTTCAATTTGTCTACCAAAGTAGTAGATACCACATTAGTGCAACTCCCCGTGTCTATGATCATGTCACACAACCTATCTTCTACCTTGCACCTTGTAAGAAAGATTTTCTCCCTTTGATTGTTTTCCATAGGTACGGTTTTAGAGTGTAGCGCCCTTCTTAGAACCAAACTTTGACCATGAGTCTCGGGATCAATTTCGTCAACATGCCCCTCCTCTTCTTCAAAGTTTTCCTCTTCGTTCTTTTCTTCATAGTCACTACCCTGCTGACACTTAGCTTGTTCTTGTTCCCACTCTTGAGCAGTCATTACTCTTTTTGATGGACAATTAGTTGCAATGTGACCAACACTACCACACTTGAAGCACTTCCTATCTTCAACAAGCTTTTTTGGAGCTTCAAATTTTGATTTAGTCTCCTTGTAGTTCGAACTAGAACCACTTTTCTCTAAGCTGTTCTTCTCAAAAGGTTTAGTGAAACCTTTTACAAAGGGCTTAGTGTACGTCCCTTTCTTCCCCTTTATCTGTTTTTCAACTTTCAAAGCTACCTTGCAAACATCCTCAAAGGACCAATATTGTTGCAATTCAACTTTTTCAGCAATATTATCATTCAACCCCGAAATAAATCTAGCAATCTTATGCTCAACAATCTCTTCTAAGCCACATAGCATGCATAACTTTTCAAATTCACCAATATAATTCTCAACAGTCATAGAATTTTGTTTAAAAAGTTGCATATTAAGATAAACATCTTGAATATAATCACTAGGTACGAACCTTTTTTTCATGTGCTTCTTGAGTTGTTCCCAAGTTGAGATTCTTGCACGCCCCTCCTTATGCCTCTTCTTCTTTAGATTATCATACCAAAGACTAGCATAACCGGTCAGTTTCAATTCAGCCAATTTGCATCTTTTCCTTTCATCATACTCCTTGTAATCAAATAGTGTCTCGGCCCTTCTAATCCACTCAAGGTATTTTTCGGGTTCATTCATACTCCCATTGAATTCGGGAAGATCTAATCTAAGGTTCCTATCATCATCCTTTGGTCTATCTCTTCTCCTAGGCCTTGGTGATTCATCACTTGAGGAATAATTATTTCGTGGCCTCCTTTGGTTCCTCCTTGGTTGTTCTTCCTCACTTGAACCAGAATTAGGGTTAGAATTCCCTTTCCTTGAAGAATCTCCAGCACGAGTATCAAGCCTTTTTAATATCTCATCCATCCTTGCTGCCAACTCGTCAATTCGCCTATCTCTTCTAAGATTTTGAGCTTGTTCTAAGGTTAATCCCCTTGGAACTTGTGGAACCTCCTCGTCACTCATGATTCCTACACAAACCAAGTCAGTTTATGCAAAAATCTTGATTAAAAGATCGAATCTTGAAGGAAAACTAGGCAACACAAAAACCGGACTCCCATCCGCAAATCAGTGCACAAACACCAAAAGTTTGAGGCTGTGTAGAACGCGTTACTCAACTAAAAATTATGAAATTTTATATGGTGATAGCTGGACGTTTTTAGAGTTCAATGCAAAAAGAATCACGTAAAAATTCCCAGCCAATTGTTCCCAGTTATATTTTTTCCGAAGTTGCGCAAACCTGCTCTGATACCAAAGATGATGTGAATTATTGATCCGAAAATCAACAAAACACAAGGGATATGTTTAAGTCTAATTCTATACAGGAAATCCACCAAGAATTAAACAAAAACTAAGATTAATCAATTAAGAATCCACCTAATTAATCAATCCAAACGAATGTTTTAACTAAAACAAGCAAAACAGCAATTGATCGCAATCAACCAAAACTCAAGTATGCAACTTAAGAAATAAATCTGAATATTAATCTATGTATATTTATTCGTGTGTTTACAGCCCTATTTATAAGACTTAGTTTACCTAGGAAGATTAGGACAAGTCCCTAATTCAATCCTAATTAAACTAGAATTCTAACTTGCTTGAAGAGCAAGCACCTTGGCGCACAAGCATACACCAAACTGATTTATTTTGCTAACTAACTGATTTTTAAAGCAACTAAATAAATAAATAAAAATTAAAGAATTAAATAAAGATTAAAGATCCTAATGCTTGAACCAAGAAAAACCCTTTCAAGTGAAAGGTAAAAACTTGTAAGCAAAATCTAAGTAAAGAAAATTCAAGAAGGTTCAAGAAAGTGAACTAGACTCCAAGAAAAGCCACTAAGCAAACCGTGGCCTTGCTTTGATATCCAAGAAAGTGTCCATGCAATGCTTGGCTTGAATCAATGTTTAGGGACAAGCTATCTTGATGCATGATAAGCAAATCTTCGAAGTTCTCCATGCTTAGACTTGCATCAAGATTAAAGATCCTAATGCTTGAACCAAGAAAAACCCTTTCAAGTGAAAGGTAAAAACTTGTAAGCAAAATCTAAGTAAAGAAAATTCAAGAAAGTTCAAGAAAGTGAACTAGACTCCAAGAAAAGCCACTAAGCAAACCGTGGCTTTGCTTTGATATCCAAGAAAGTGTCCATGCAATGCTTGGCTTGAATCAATGTTTAGGGACAAGCTATCTTGATGCATGATAAGCAAATCTTTGAAGTTCTCCATGCTTAGACTTGCATCATCCTCCTCTTCTTCGAAAGAATTTGTCCTCAAATCTTGAAGTTCTTCATCAGGAATATACTTAGCCAAATCGCCAACATTGAATGTAGCACTAACTCCATATTCTCCCGGAAGTTCTAACTTATAAGCATTGTCATTGATCTTCTCAACAATCTTGAAAGGACCTTCACTTCTAGGCATCAACTTATTCTTGCGTTTTCCTGGAAATCTTTCCTTTCTCAACTGTAACCATACCAAGTCTCCAACATTGTAACTTTGTTGCCTTCTATGCTTGTTTGCTCTAGCTTTGTACATGTCATTTACTTTCTCTATTCTTGTTCGAACTTGAGCATGTAATTTCAGCATACTCTTCAACTTAGACTCGGCATCTTTGTGAATTAATTCACCCTTAGGCAATGGAACAAGATCAATTGGAAGTTTCGGATTGACTCCATAAACTACCTCAAAAGGACTATGTACTATGTAGGTGATCTATTATAAGCAAACTCCGCATGAGCTAACTTGATGTCCCAATCCTTTTGTGTCTTACTCACTAACCCACGCAATAGCGCACCAAGAGTACGATTAGTAACCTCGGTTTGTCCATCAGTTTGTGGATGGTACGATGTACTAAAGAGCAATTTAGTTCCCACAAGCTTCCATAGCGACTTCCAAAAGAAACTCATGAACTTTGTATCTCGATCACTCACAATAGTTTTCGGAATTCCATGCAATCTAACAATCTCTTTGAAGTATAATTCCACCACTTTCATAGCATCATCCACTTTGTGACAAGGAACAAAGTGAGCCATCTTAGAATACCTATCCACAACAACCATAATAGAGTCTTTCCCCCGTTGTGTTCTCGGCAATCCCACAATAAAATCCATAGAAATATCTTCCCAAGGTGAGTCTGGAACAGGTAAAGGAGTATACAAGCCTTGATGAAAATTAGCCTTCGCTTTTTGACAAGTTGCACACCTAGAAATAACTAGTTGCACATCCGTGAGCATCTTAGGCCAATAGAAGTGTTCTTGTAACATACTCAAGGTCTTTGTAATGCCAAAGTGACCAGCAATTCCTCCCCCATGAGCTTCTCTAACAACTAGCTCTCTAATAGAACACTTAGGAAGACAAAGTCGATTTCCCTTGAAAAGAAAACCATCTTGCAGCAAATAAGAACCCACGGCTCCTTTAGAACACTCTTCAATCAATGTAGCAAAATCATCATCACCTTTGTAGTATTCTTTGATCAATTCAAAACCAAGTAGCTTGCTATTTAGAATTCCAATCAAAGTGTATCTTCTAGATAATGCATCAGCCACAACATTCGATTTCCCCTCTTTGTACCTTGAAGAAAAATTAAATGATTGTAAAAATTCAACCCACGTAGCATGTCTAGGATTGAGCTTTTGTTGTCCATGTATGTACTTCAATGCTTCATGATCAGAATGCAACACAAATTGATTAGGTCGGAGATAATGACTCCAATGATCTAAAGCTCTAACAATGGCATAGAACTCTTTATCATAAGTAGAATAGTTCAATCGAGCTCCTCCCAATTTCTCACTGAAATATGCAATAGGCCTCTTCTTTTGGAGTAAAACTGCTCCAATTCCAACTCCAATAGCATCGGTTTCAACTTCAAAAGGACTTGAAAAATCTTGATGTGAATTATTGATCCGAAAATCAACAAAACACAAGGGATATGTTTAAGTCTAATTCTATACAGGAAATCCACCAAGAATTAAACAAAAACTAAGATTAATCAATTAAGAATCCACCTAATTAATCAATCCAAACGAATGTTTTAACTAAAACAAGCAAAACAGCAATTGATCGCAATCAACAAAAACTCATGTATGCAACTTAAGAAATAAATCTGAATATAAATCTCTGTATGTTTATTCGTGTGTTTACAGCCCTATTTATAAGACTTAGTTTACCTAGGAAGATTAAAACAAGTCCCTAATTCAATCCTAATTAAACTAGAATTCTAACTTGCTTGAAGAGCAAGCACCTTGGCGCACAAGCATACACCAAACTCCTTGGAGAACAAGCACACGCCTAAATTGATTTATTTTGCTAACTAACTGATTTTTAAAACAACTAAATAAATAAATAAAAATTAAAGAACTAAATAAAGATTAAAGATCCTAATGCTTGAACCAAGAAAAACCCTTTCAAGTGAAAGGTAAAAACTTGTAAGCAAAATCTAAGTAAAGAAAATTCAAGAAAGTTCAAGAAAGTGAACTAGACTCCAAGAAAAACCACTAAGCTAACCGTGGCTTTGCTTTGATATCCAAGAAAGTGTCCGTGCAATGCTTGGCTTGAATCAATGTTTAGGGATAAACTATCTTGATGCATGATAAGCAAATCTTTGAAGTTCTCCATGCTTAGACTTGCATCATCCTCCTCTTCTTCGAAAGAATTTGTCCTCAAATCTCGAAGTTCTTCATCAGGAATATCTTAGCCAAATCGCCAACATTGAATGTAGCACTAACTACATATTCTCCCGGAAGTTCTAACTTATGAGCATTTTCATTGATCTTCTCAATAATCTTGAAAGGACCTTCACTTCTAGGCATCAACTTATTCTTGCGTTTTCCTGGAAATCTTTCCTTTCTCAAATGTAACCATACCAAGTCTCCAACAGTGTAACTTTGTTGCCTTCTATGCTTGTTTGCTCTAGCTTTGTACATGTCATTTACTTTCTCTATTCTCGTTCGAACTTGAGCATGTAATTTCAGCATACTCTTCAACTTAGACTCGGCATCTTTGTGAATTAATTCACCCTTAGGCAATGGAACAAGATCAATTGGAAGTTTCGGATTGACTCCATAGACTACCTCAAAAGGACTATGTTTGGTAGCATATGTAGGTGATCTATTATAAGCAAACTCCGCATGAGCTAACTTGATGTCCCAATCCTTTTGTGTCTTACTCACTAACCCACGCAAAAGCGCACCAAGAGTACGATTAGTAACCTCGGTTTGTCCATCAGTTTGTGGATGGTAAGATGTACTAAAGAGCAATTTAGTTCCCACAAGCTTCCATAGAGACTTCCAAAAGAAACTCATGAACTTTTTATCTCGATCACTCACAATAGTTTTCGGAATTCCATGCAATCTAACAATCTCTTTGAAGTATAATTCCGCCACTTTCATAGCATCATCCACTTTGTGACAAGGAACAAAATGAGCCATCTTAGAGAACCTATCCACAACAACCATAATAGAGTCTTTCCCCCGTTGTGTTCTCTGCAATCCCACAATAAAATCCGTAGAAATATCTTCCCAAGGTGAATCTGGAACAGGTAAAGGAGTATACAAGCCTTGATGAAAAGTAGCCTTCGCTTTTTGACAAGTTGCACACCTAGAAATAATTAGTTGCACATCCGTGAGCATCTTAGGCCAATAGAAGTGTTCTTGTAACATACTCAAGGTCTTTGTAATGCCAAAGTGACCAGCAATTCCTCCCCCATGAGCTTCTCTAACAACTAGCTCTCTAATAGAACACTTAGGAAGACAAAGTCGATTTCCTTTGAAAAGAAAACCATCTTGCAGCAAATAAGAACCCACGGCTCCTTTAGAACACTCTTCAATCAATGTAGCAAAATCATCATCACTTTTATAGTATTCTTTGATCAATTCAAAACCAAGTAGCTTGCTATTTAGAATTCCAATCAAAGTGTATCTTCTAGATAATGCATCAGCCACAACATTCGATTTCCCTTCTTTGTACCTTGAAGAAAAATTAAATGATTGTAAAAATTCAACCCACGTAGCATGTCTAGGATTGAGCTTTTGTTGTCCATGTATGTACTTCAATGCTTCATGATCAGAATGCAACACAAAGTGATTAGGTCGGAGATAATGACTCCAATGATCTAAAGCTCTAACAATGGCATAGAACTCTTTATCATAAGTAGAATAGTTCAATCGAGCTCCTCCCAATTTCTCACTGAAATATGCAATAGGCCTCTTCTTTTGGAGTAAAACTGCTCCAATTCCAACTCCACTAGCATCGGTTTCAACTTCAAAAGGACTTGAGAAATCTGGTAACGCAAGTATAGGTGCTTCACATAGCTTCTTTTTAACCAACTCAAATGCACTTTGAGCTTCTTTAGTCCATTCGAATTTACCCTTGTCCTTCTTCAAACATTCGGTCATAGGCGCCACAATACTTGAGAAATTCTTGACAAATCTTCTATAAAACGAAGCTAGACCATGAAAAGACCTTACTTCACTCATATTAGTAGGAATAGGCCAAGTTTTAATAGCCTCTACTTTCAAATGATCAACTGAAACTCCATTCTTTGATACAACATAACCAAGAAAAGTAACACTAGGCACTAAGAAGTAGCATTTTTCAAGCTTAGCATAGAGTTTCTTCTCTCTTAACACTTCAAACACACTTGTTAGATGATTTAGATGATCATGCAAATTTTTAGAGTATATCAGAATATCATCTAAATAAACAACAACAAACTTGCCAATGAAAGGTTTAAGTACCTCATGCATCAACCTCATGAAAGTGCTAGGTACATTAGTGAGTCCAAACGGCATCACCAACCATTCATACAACCCTAACTTAGTCTTGAATGCTGTCTTCCACTCATCTCCTTCTCTCATTCGAATTTGATGATAACCACTCATAAGATCAATCTTAGAAAACAACTTTGAACCATGTAGTTCATCAAGTAGATCATCTAACCTTGGAATAGGAAATCGATATTTGATAGTGATGTTATTCACACTCCTACTATCAATACACATGCGCCAACTCCCATCTTTCTTTGGGACAAGTAAAGTAGGCACGGCACAAGGGCTCATACTTTCCCTCACGTATCCTCTAGTCATAAGCTCTTCAATTTGCCTTTGCATCTCCTTTGTTTCTTCCGGATTACTTCTATAGGCTGCCTTATTAGGTAATGGTGCTCCCGGAATCAAGTCAATTTGATGCTCTATCCCACGAATAGGAGGTAGTCCCGGAGGTAATTCCTTAGGAAAGACATCCTTGAAATCTTCTAAAACAGATTCCAATTCATACGACCTCTTTGCTTGTTTATCTTGATCAATTCGAATCTCATTAGAAACAAGTATATATACCACATTGTTGCTGCAAATTTCTTTTTCTAATTCCCTCTCACTAATCAAATAAGAATTCTTCGAATTAGAGGTAACATTAGAAGACTTGTTGCTTATCAAAGGTTTTAAAGCAACCGGTCTCTCTTTTTCTCCTTTTCTCACAACATACACATTAGTCCTTCCATCAAACTTCAAAAATCTATCATATTGCCAAGGACGGCCTAATAGTATATGACAAGCATCCATAGGACAAACATCACACAAAACTTTATCATGAAATTTACCAATTGAAAAGGAGATTAAGGCTTGTTTAGTTACCTTAACATCACTCGAATTATTAAGCCAATGAAGCTTATAAGGGCTTGGATGTTCAGTAGTTGGCCACTTCAATTTGTCTACCAAAGTAGTAGATACCACATTAGTGCAACTCCCCGTGTCTATGATCATGTCACACAACCTATCTTCTACCTTGCACCTTGTAAGAAAGATTTTCTCCCTTTGATTGTTTTCCATAGGTACGGTTTTAGAGTGTAGCGCCCTTCTTAGAACCAAACTTTGACCATGAGTCTCGGGATCAATTTCGTCAATATGCCCCTCCTCTTCTTCAAAGTTTTCCTCTTCGTTCTTTTCTTCATAGTCACTACCCTGCTCACACTTAGCTTGTTCTTGTTCCCACTCTTGAGCAGTCATTACTCTTTTTGATGGACAATTAGTTGCAATGTGACCAACACTACCACACTTGAAGCACTTCCTATCTTCAACAAGCTTTTTAGGAGCTTCAAATTTTGATTTAGTCTCCTTGTAGTTCGAACTAGAACCACTTTTCTCCAAGCTGTTCTTCTCAAAAGGTTTAGTGAAACCTTTTACAAAGGGCTTAGTGTACGTCCCTTTCTTCCCCTTTATCTATTTTTCAACTTTCAAAGCTACCTTACAAACATCCTCAAAGGACCAATATTGTTGCAATTCAACTTTTTCAGCAATATTATCATTCAACCCCGAAATAAATCTAGCAATCTTATGCTCAACAATCTCTTCTAAGCCACATAGCATGCATAACTTTTCAAATTCACCAATATAATTCTCAACAGTCATAGAATTTTGTTTAAAAAGTTGCATCTTAAGATAAACATCTTGAATATAATCACTAGGTACGAACCTCTTTTTCATGTGCCTCTTGAGTTGTTCCCAAGTTGAGATTCTTGCACGCCCCTCCTTATGCCTCTTCTTCTTTAGATTATCATACCAAAGACTAGCATAACCGGTCAGTTTTAATTCAACCAATTTGCATCTTTTCCTTTCATCATACTCCTTGTAATCAAAGAGTGTCTCGGCCCTTCTAATCCACTCAAAGTATTTTTCAGGTTCATTCATACTCCCATTGAATTCGGGAAGATCTAATCTAATGTTCCTATCATCATCCTTTGGTCGATCTCTCCTCCTAGGCCTTGGTGATTCATCACTTGAGGAATAATTATTTCGTGGCCTCCTTGGGTTCCTCCTTGGTTGTTCTTCCTCACTTGAACCAGAATTAGGGTTAGAATTCCCTTTCCTTGAAGAATCTCCAGCAAGAGTATCAAGCCTTTTTAATATCTCATCCATCCTTGCTGCCAACTCGTCAATTCGCCTATCTCTTCTAAGATTTTGAGCCTGTTCTAAGGTTAATCCCCTTGGAACTTGTGGAACCTCCTCGTCGCTCATGATTCCTATACAAACCAAGTCAGTTTATGCAAAAATCTTGATTAAAAGATCGAATCTTGAAGGAAAACTAGGCAACACAAAAACCGGACTCCCATCCGCAAATCAGTGCACAAACACCAAATGTTTGAGGCTGTGTAGAACGCGTTACTCAAATAAAATTTATGAAATTTTATATGGTGATAGCTGGACGTTTTTAGAGTTCAATTCAAAAAGAATCACGCAAAAATTCCCAGCCAATTGTTCCCAGTTTAATTTTTGTCGAAGTTGCGCAAACCTGCTCTGATAACAAAGATGATGTGAATTATTGATCCGAAAATCAACAAAACACAAGGGATATGTTTAAGTCTAATTCTATTCAGGAAATCCACAAAGAATTAAACAAAAACTAAGATTAATCAATTAAGAATCCACCTAATTAATCAATCCAAACGAATGTTTTAACTAAAACAACCAAAACAGCAATTGATCGCAATCAACAAAAACTCAAGTATGCAACTTAAGAAATAAATCTGAATATAAATCTCTGTATGTTTATTCGTGTGTTTACAGCCCTATTTATAAGACTTAGTTTACCTAGGAAGATTAGGACAAGTCCCTAATTCAATCCTAATTAAACTAGAATTCTAACTTGCTTGAAGAGCAAGCACCTTGGCGCACAAGCATACACCAAACTCCTTGGAGAACAAGCACACGCCTAAACTGATTTATTTTGCTAACTAACTGATTTTTAAAACAACTAAATAAATAAATAAAAATTAAAGAACTAAATAAAGATTAAAGATCCTAATGCTTGAACCAAGAAAAACCCTTTCAAGTGAAAGGTAAAAACTTGTAAGCAAAATCTAAGTAAAGAAAATTCAAGAAAGTTCAAGAAAGTGAACTAGACTCCAAGAAAAACCACTAAGCTAACCGTGGCTTTGCTTTGATATCCAAGAAAGTGTCCATGCAATGCTTGGCTTGAATCAATGTTTAAGGATAAACTATCTTGATGCATGATAAGCAAATCTTCGAAGTTCTCCATGCTTAGACTTGCATCAAATCTGGTAACGCAAGTATAGGTGCTTCACATAGATTCTTTTTAACCAACTCAAACGCACTTTGAGCTTCTTTAGTCCATTCGAATTTACCCTTGTCCTTCTTCAAACATTCGGTCATAGGCGCCACAATACTTGAGAAATTCTTGACAAATCTTCTATAGAATGAAGCTAGACCATGAAAAGACCTTACTTCACTCATATTAGTAGGAATAGGCCAAGTTTTAATAGCCTCTACTTTCGAATGATCAACTGAAACTCCATCTTTTGATACAACATAACCAAGAAAAGTAACACTAGGCACTAAGAAGTAGCATTTTTCAAGCTTAGCATAGAGTTTCTTCTCTCTTAACACTTCAAACACACTTGTTAGATGATTTAGATGATCATGCAAATTTTTAGAGTATATCAGAATATCATCTAAATAAACAACAACAAACTTGCCAATGAAAGGTTTAAGTACCTCATGCATCAACCTCATGAAAGTGCTAGGTGCATTAGTGAGTCCAAACGGCATCACCAACCATTCATACAACCCTAACTTAGTCTTGAATGCTGTCTTCCACTCATCTCCTTCTCTCATTTGAATTTGATGATAACCACTCATAAGATCAATCTTAGAAAACAACTTTGAACCATGTAGTTCATCAAGTAGATCATCTAACCTTGGAATAGGAAATCGGTATTTGATAGTGATGTTATTCACACTCCTACTATCAATACACATGCGCCAACTCCCATCTTTCTTTGGGACAAGTAAAGTAGGCACGGCACAAGGGCTCATACTTTCCCTCACGTATCCTCTAGTCATAAGCTCTTCAATTTGCCTTTGCATCTCCTTTGTTTCTTCCGGATTACTTCTATAGGCTGCCTTATTAGGTAATGGTGCTCCCGGAATCAAGTCAATTTGATGCTCTATCCCACGAATAGGAGGTAGTCCCGGAGGTAATTCCTTAGGAAAGACATCCTTGAAATCTTCTAAAACAGATTCCAATTCATACGGCCTCTTTGCTTGTTTATCTTGATCAATTTGAATCTCATTAGAAACAAGTATATATACCACATTGTTGCTGCAAATTTCTTTTTCTAATTCCCTCTCACTAATCAAATAAGAATTCTTCGAATTAGAGGTAACATTAGAAGACTTATTGCTTATCAAAGGTTTTAAAGCAACCGGTCTCTCTTTTTCTCCTTTTCTCACAACATACACATTAGTCCTTCCATCAAACTTCACAAATCTATCATATTGCCAAGGACGGCCTAATAGTATATTTCAAGCATCCATAGGACAAACATCACACAAAACTTTATCATGAAATTTACCAATTGAAAAGGAGATTAAGGCTTGTTTAGTTACCTTAACATCACTCGAATTATTAAGCCAATGAAGCTTATAAGGGCTTGGATGTTCAGTAGTTGGCCACTTCAATTTGTCTACCAAAGTAGTAGATACCACATTAGTGCAACTCCCCGTGTCTATGATCATGTCACACAACCTATCTTCTACCTTGCACCTTGTAAGAAAGATTTTCTCCCTTTGATTGTTTTCCATAGGTACGGTTTTAGAGTGTAGCGCCCTTCTTAGAACCAAACTTTGACCATGAGTCTCGGGATCAATTTCGTCAATATGCCCCTCCTCTTCTTCAAAGTTTTCCTCTTCGTTCTTTTCTTCATAGTCACTACCCTGCTCACACTTAGCTTGTTCTTGTTCCCACTCTTGAGCAGTCATTACTCTTTTTGATGGACAATTAGTTGCAATGTGACCAACACTACCACACTTGAAGCACTTCCTATCTTCAACAAGCTTTTTAGGAGCTTCAAATTTTGATTTAGTCTCCTTGTAGTTCGAACTAGAACCACTTTTCTCCAAGCTGTTCTTCTCAAAAGGTTTAGTGAAACCTTTTACAAAGGGCTTAGTGTACGTCCCTTTCTTCCCCTTTATCTATTTTTCAACTTTCAAAGCTACCTTACAAACATCCTCAAAGGACCAATATTGTTGCAATTCAACTTTTTCAGCAATATTATCATTCAACCCCGAAATAAATCTAGCAATCTTATGCTCAACAATCTCTTCTAAGCCACATAGCATGCATAACTTTTCAAATTCACCAATATAATTCTCAACAGTCATAGAATTTTGTTTAAAAAGTTGCATCTTAAGATAAACATCTTGAATATAATCACTAGGTACGAACCTCTTTTTCATGTGCCTCTTGAGTTGTTCCCAAGTTGAGATTCTTGCACGCCCCTCCTTATGCCTCTTCTTCTTTAGATTATCATACCAAAGACTAGCATAACCGGTCAGTTTTAATTCAACCAATTTGCATCTTTTCCTTTCATCATACTCCTTGTAATCAAAGAGTGTCTCGGCCCTTCTAATCCACTCAAAGTATTTTTCAGGTTCATTCATACTCCCATTGAATTCGGGAAGATCTAATCTAATGTTCCTATCATCATCCTTTGGTCGATCTCTCCTCCTAGGCCTTGGTGATTCATCACTTGAGGAATAATTATTTCGTGGCCTCCTTGGGTTCCTCCTTGGTTGTTCTTCCTCACTTGAACCAGAATTAGGGTTAGAATTCCCTTTCCTTGAAGAATCTCCAGCAAGAGTATCAAGCCTTTTTAATATCTCATCCATCCTTGCTGCCAACTCGTCAATTCGCCTATCTCTTCTAAGATTTTGAGCCTGTTCTAAGGTTAATCCCCTTGGAACTTGTGGAACCTCCTCGTCGCTCATGATTCCTATACAAACCAAGTCAGTTTATGCAAAAATCTTGATTAAAAGATCGAATCTTGAAGGAAAACTAGGCAACACAAAAACCGGACTCCCATCCGCAAATCAGTGCACAAACACCAAATGTTTGAGGCTGTGTAGAACGCGTTACTCAAATAAAATTTATGAAATTTTATATGGTGATAGCTGGACGTTTTTAGAGTTCAATTCAAAAAGAATCACGCAAAAATTCCCAGCCAATTGTTCCCAGTTTAATTTTTGTCGAAGTTGCGCAAACCTGCTCTGATAACAAAGATGATGTGAATTATTGATCCGAAAATCAACAAAACACAAGGGATATGTTTAAGTCTAATTCTATTCAGGAAATCCACAAAGAATTAAACAAAAACTAAGATTAATCAATTAAGAATCCACCTAATTAATCAATCCAAACGAATGTTTTAACTAAAACAACCAAAACAGCAATTGATCGCAATCAACAAAAACTCAAGTATGCAACTTAAGAAATAAATCTGAATATAAATCTCTGTATGTTTATTCGTGTGTTTACAGCCCTATTTATAAGACTTAGTTTACCTAGGAAGATTAGGACAAGTCCCTAATTCAATCCTAATTAAACTAGAATTCTAACTTGCTTGAAGAGCAAGCACCTTGGCGCACAAGCATACACCAAACTCCTTGGAGAACAAGCACACGCCTAAACTGATTTATTTTGCTAACTAACTGATTTTTAAAACAACTAAATAAATAAATAAAAATTAAAGAACTAAATAAAGATTAAAGATCCTAATGCTTGAACCAAGAAAAACCCTTTCAAGTGAAAGGTAAAAACTTGTAAGCAAAATCTAAGTAAAGAAAATTCAAGAAAGTTCAAGAAAGTGAACTAGACTCCAAGAAAAACCACTAAGCTAACCGTGGCTTTGCTTTGATATCCAAGAAAGTGTCCATGCAATGCTTGGCTTGAATCAATGTTTAAGGATAAACTATCTTGATGCATGATAAGCAAATCTTCGAAGTTCTCCATGCTTAGACTTGCATCAAATCTGGTAACGCAAGTATAGGTGCTTCACATAGATTCTTTTTAACCAACTCAAACGCACTTTGAGCTTCTTTAGTCCATTCGAATTTACCCTTGTCCTTCTTCAAACATTCGGTCATAGGCGCCACAATACTTGAGAAATTCTTGACAAATCTTCTATAGAATGAAGCTAGACCATGAAAAGACCTTACTTCACTCATATTAGTAGGAATAGGCCAAGTTTTAATAGCCTCTACTTTCGAATGATCAACTGAAACTCCATCTTTTGATACAACATAACCAAGAAAAGTAACACTAGGCACTAAGAAGTAGCATTTTTCAAGCTTAGCATAGAGTTTCTTCTCTCTTAACACTTCAAACACACTTGTTAGATGATTTAGATGATCATGCAAATTTTTAGAGTATATCAGAATATCATCTAAATAAACAACAACAAACTTGCCAATGAAAGGTTTAAGTACCTCATGCATCAACCTCATGAAAGTGCTAGGTGCATTAGTGAGTCCAAACGGCATCACCAACCATTCATACAACCCTAACTTAGTCTTGAATGCTGTCTTCCACTCATCTCCTTCTCTCATTTGAATTTGATGATAACCACTCATAAGATCAATCTTAGAAAACAACTTTGAACCATGTAGTTCATCAAGTAGATCATCTAACCTTGGAATAGGAAATCGGTATTTGATAGTGATGTTATTCACACTCCTACTATCAATACACATGCGCCAACTCCCATCTTTCTTTGGGACAAGTAAAGTAGGCACGGCACAAGGGCTCATACTTTCCCTCACGTATCCTCTAGTCATAAGCTCTTCAATTTGCCTTTGCATCTCCTTTGTTTCTTCCGGATTACTTCTATAGGCTGCCTTATTAGGTAATGGTGCTCCCGGAATCAAGTCAATTTGATGCTCTATCCCACGAATAGGAGGTAGTCCCGGAGGTAATTCCTTAGGAAAGACATCCTTGAAATCTTCTAAAACAGATTCCAATTCATACGGCCTCTTTGCTTGTTTATCTTGATCAATTTGAATCTCATTAGAAACAAGTATATATACCACATTGTTGCTGCAAATTTCTTTTTCTAATTCCCTCTCACTAATCAAATAAGAATTCTTCGAATTAGAGGTAACATTAGAAGACTTATTGCTTATCAAAGGTTTTAAAGCAACCGGTCTCTCTTTTTCTCCTTTTCTCACAACATACACATTAGTCCTTCCATCAAACTTCACAAATCTATCATATTGCCAAGGACGGCCTAATAGTATATTTCAAGCATCCATAGGACAAACATCACACAAAACTTTATCATGAAATTTACCAATTGAAAAGGAGATTAAGGCTTGTTTAGTTACCTTAACATCACTCGAATTATTAAGCCAATGAAGCTTATAAGGGCTTGGATGTTCAGTAGTTGGCCACTTCAATTTGTCTACCAAAGTAGTAGATACCACATTAGTGCAACTCCCCGTGTCTATGATCATGTCACACAACCTATCTTCTACCTTGCACCTTGTAAGAAAGATTTTCTCCCTTTGATTGTTTTCCATAGGTACGGTTTTAGAGTGTAGCGCCCTTCTTAGAACCAAACTTTGACCATGAGTCTCGGGATCAATTTCGTCAATATGCCCCTCCTCTTCTTCAAAGTTTTCCTCTTCGTTCTTTTCTTCATAGTCACTACCCTGCTCACACTTAGCTTGTTCTTGTTCCCACTCTTGAGCAGTCATTACTCTTTTTGATGGACAATTAGTTGCAATGTGACCAACACTACCACACTTGAAGCACTTCCTATCTTCAACAAGCTTTTTAGGAGCTTCAAATTTTGATTTAGTCTCCTTGTAGTTCGAACTAGAACCACTTTTCTCCAAGCTGTTCTTCTCAAAAGGTTTAGTGAAATCTTTTACAAAGGGCTTAGTGTACGTCCCTTTCTTCCCCTTTATCTGTTTTGCAACTTTCAAAGCTACCTTACAAACATCCTCAATGGACCAATATTGTTGCAATTTAACTTTTTCAGCAATATAATCATTCAACCCCGAAATAAATCTAGCAATCTTATGCTCAACAATCTCTTCTAAGCCACATAGCATGCATAACTTTTCAAATTCACCAATATAATTCTCAACAGTCATAGAATTTTGTTTAAAAAGTTGCATCTTAAGATAAACATCTTGAATATAATCACTAGGTACGAACCTCTTTTTCATGTGCCTCTTGAGTTGTTCCCAAGTTGAGATTCTTTCACGCCCCTCCTTATGCCTCTTCTTCTTTAGATTATCATACCAAAGACTAGCATAACCGGTCAGTTTTAATTCAGCCAATTTGCATCTTTTCCTTTCATCATACTCCTTGTAATCAAAGAGTGTCTCGGCCCTTCTAATCCACTCAAAGTATTTTTCAGGTTCATTCATACTCCCATTGAATTCGGGAAGATCTAATCTAAGGTTCCTATCATCATCCTTTGGTCGATCTCTCCTCCTAGGCCTTGGTGATTCATCACTTGAGGAATAATTATTTCGTGGCCTCCTTGGGTTCCTCCTTGGTTGTTCTTCCTCACTTGAACCAGAATTAGGGTTAGAATTCCCTTTCCTTGAAGAATCTCCAGCAAGAGTATCAAGCCTTTTTAATATCTCATCCATCCTTGCTGCCAACTCGTCAATTCGCCTATCTCTTCTAAGATTTTGAGCCTGTTCTAAGGTTAATCCCCTTGGAACTTGTGGAACCTCCTCGTCGCTCATGATTCCTACACAAACCAAGTCAGTTTATGCAAAAATCTTGATTAAAAGATCGAATCTTGAAGGAAAACTAGGCAACACAAAAACCGGACTCCCATCCGCAAATCAGTGCACAAACACCAAATGTTTGAGGCTGTGTAGAACGCGTTACTCAACTAAAATTTATGAAATTTTATATGGTGATAGCTGGACGTTTTTATAGTTCAATGCAAAAAGAATCACGCAAAAATTCCCAGCCAATTGTTCCCAGTTTAATTTTTGTCGAAGTTGCGCAAACCTGCTCTGATACCAAAGATGATGTGAATTATTGATCCGAAAATCAACAAAACACAAGGGATATGTTTAAGTCTAATTCTATACAGGAAATTCACCAAGAATTAAACAAAAACTAAGATTAATCAATTAAGAATCCACCTAATTAATCAATCCAAACGAATGTTTTAACTAAAACAACCAAAACAGCAATTGATCGCAATCAACAAAAACTCAAGTATGCAACTTAAGAAATAAATCTGAATATAAATCTCTGTATGTTTATTCGTGTGTTTACAGCCCTATTTATAAGACTTAGTTTACCTAGGAAGATTAGGACAAGTCCCTAATTCAATCCTAATTAAACTAGAATTCTAACTTGCTTGAAGAGCAAGCACCTTGGCGCACAAGCATACACCAAACTCCTTGGAGAACAAGCACACGCCTAAACTGATTTATTTTGCTAACTAACTGATTTTTAAAACAACTAAATAAATAAATAAAAATTAAAGAACTAAATAAAGATTAAAGATCCTAATGCTTGAACCAAGAAAAACCCTTTCAAGTGAAAGGTAAAAACTTGTAAGCAAAATCTAAGTAAAGAAAATTCAAGAAAGTTCAAGAAAGTGAACTAGACTCCAAGAAAAACCACTAAGCTAACCGTGGCTTTGCTTTGATATCCAAGAAAGTGTCCATGCAATGCTTGGCTTGAATCAATGTTTAGGGATAAACTATCTTGATGCATGATAACCAAATCTTCGAAGTTCTCCATGCTTAGACTTGTATCAAATCTGGTAACGCAAGTATAGGTGCTTCACATAGATTCTTTTTAACAACCTCAAACGCACTTTGAGCTTCTTTAGTCCATTCGAATTTACCCTTGTCCTTCTTCAAACATTCGGTCATAGGCGCCACAATACTTGAGAAATTATTGACAAATCTTCTATAGAATGAAGCTAGACCATGAAAAGACCTTACTTCACTCATATTAGTAGGAATAGGCCAAGTTTTAATAGCCTCTACTTTCGAATGATCAACTGAAACTCCATCTTTTGATACAACATAACCAAGAAAAGTAACACTAGGCACTAAGAAGTAGCATTTTTCAAGCTTAGCATAGAGTTTCTTCTCTCTTAACACTTCAAACACACTTGTTAGATGATTTAGATGATCATGCAAATTTTTAGAGTATATCAGAATATCATCTAAATAAACAACAACAAACTTGCCAATGAAAGGTTTAAGTACCTCATGCATCAACCTCATGAAAGTGCTAGGTGCATTAGTGAGTCCAAACGGCATCACCAACCATTCATACAACCCTAACTTAGTCTTGAATGCTGTCTTCCACTCATCTCCTTCTCTCATTCGAATTTGATGATAACCACTCATAAGATCAATCTTAGAAAACAACTTTGAACCATGTAGTTCATCAAGTAGATCATCTAACCTTGGAATAGGAAATCGGTATTTGATAGTGATGTTATTCACAATCCTACTATCAATACACATGCGCCAACTCCCATCTTTCTTTGGGACAAGTAAAGTAGGCACGGCACAAGGGCTCATACTTTCCCTCACGTATCCTCTAGTCATAAGCTCTTCAATTTGCCTTTGCATCTCCTTTGTTTCTTCCGGATTACTTCTATAGGCTGCCTTATTAGGTAATGGTGCTCCCGGAATCAAGTCAATTTGATGCTCTATCCCACGAATAGGAGGTAGTCCCGGAGGTAATTCCTTAGGAAAGACATCCTTGAAATCTTCTAAAACAGATTCCAATTCATACGGCCTCTTTGCTTGTTTATCTTGATCAATTTGAATCTCATTAGAAACAAGTATATATACCACATTGTTGCTGCAAATTTCTTTTTCTAATTCCCTCTCACTAATCAAATAAGAATTCTTCGAATTAGAGGTAACATTAGAAGACTTGTTGCTTATCAAAGGTTTTAAAGCAACCGGTCTCTCTTTCTCCTTTTCTCACAACATACACATTAGTCCTTCCATCAAACTTCACAAATCTATCATATTGCCAAGGACGGCCTAATAGTATATGACAAGCATCCATAGGACAAACATCACACAAAACTTTATCATGAAATTTACCAATTGAAAAGGAGATTAAGGCTTGTTTAGTTCCCTTAACATCACTCGAATTATTAAGCCAATGAAGCTTATAAGGGCTTGGATGTTCAGTAGTTGGCCACTTCAATTTGTCTACCAAAGTAGTAGATACCACATTAGTGCAACTCCCCGTGTCTATGATCATGTCACACAACCTATCTTCTACCTTGCACCTTGTAAGAAAGATTTTCTCCCTTTGATTGTTTTCCATAGGTACGGTTTTAGAGTGTAGCGCCCTTCTTAGAACCAAACTTTGACCATGAGTCTCGGGATCAATTTCGTCAATATGCCCCTCCTCTTCTTCAAAGTTTTCCTCTTCGTTCTTTTCTTCATAGTCACTACCCTGCTCACACTTAGCTTGTTCTTGTTCCCACTCTTGAGCAGTCATTACTCTTTTTGATGGACAATTAGTTGCAATGTGACCAACACTACCACACTTGAAGCACTTCCTATCTTCAACAAGCTTTTTAGGAGCTTCAAATTTTGATTTAGTCTCCTTGTAGTTCGAACTAGAACCACTTTTCTCCAAGCTGTTCTTCTCAAAAGGTTTAGTGAAACCTTTTACAAAGGGCTTAGTGTACGTCCCTTTCTTCCCCTTTATCTATTTTTCAACTTTCAAAGCTACCTTACAAACATCCTCAAAGGACCAATATTGTTGCAATTCAACTTTTTCAGCAATATTATCATTCAACCCCGAAATAAATCTAGCAATCTTATGCTCAACAATCTCTTCTAAGCCACATAGCATGCATAACTTTTCAAATTCACCAATATAATTCTCAACAGTCATAGAATTTTGTTTAAAAAGTTGCATCTTAAGATAAACATCTTGAATATAATCACTAGGTACGAACCTCTTTTTCATGTGCCTCTTGAGTTGTTCCCAAGTTGAGATTCTTGCACGCCCCTCCTTATGCCTCTTCTTCTTTAGATTATCATACCAAAGACTAGCATAACCGGTCAGTTTTAATTCAGCCAATTTGCATCTTTTCCTTTCATCATACTCCTTGTAATCAAAGAGTGTCTCGGCCCTTCTAATCCACTCAAAGTATTTTTCAGGTTCATTCATACTCCCATTGAATTCGGGAAGATCTAATCGAAGGTTCCTATCATCATCCTTTGGTCTATCTCTTCTCCTAGGCCTTGGTGATTCATCACTTGAGGAATAATTATTTCGTGGCCTCCTTGGGTTCCTCCTTGGTTGTTCTTCCTCACTTGAACCAGAATTAGGGTTAGAATTCCCTTTCCTTGAAGAATCTTCAGCAAGAGTATCAAGCCTTTTTAATATCTCATCCATCCTTGCTGCCAACTCGTTAATTCGCCTATCTCTTCTAAGATTTTGAGCCTGTTCTAAGGTTAATCCCCTTGGAACTTGTGGAACCTCCTCGTCACTCATGATTCCTACACAAACCAAGTCAGTTTATGCAAAAATCTTGATTAAAAGATCGAATCTTGAAGGAAAACTAGGCAACACAAAAACCGGACTCCCAACCGCAAATCAGTGCACAAACACCAAATGTTTGAGGCTGTGTAGAACGCGTTACTCAACAACAAATTATGAAATTTTATATGGTGATAGCTGGACGTTTTTAGAGTTCAATGCAAAAAGAATCACGCAAAAATTCCCATCCAATTGTTCCCAGTTTAATTTTTTCCGAAGTTGCGCAAACCTGCTCTGATACCAAAGATGATGTGAATTATTGATCCGAAAATCAACAAAACACAAGGGATATGTTTAAGTCTAATTCTATACAGGAAATCCACCAAGAATTAAAAAAAAACTAAGATTAATCAATTAAGAATCCACCTAATTAATCAATCCAAACGAATGTTTTAACTAAAACAAGCAAAACAGCAATTGATCACAATCAACAAAAACTCAAGTATGCAACTTAAGAAATAAATCTGAATATTAATCTATATGTTTATTCGTGTGTTTTATAGCCCTATTTATAAGACTTAGTTTACCTAGGAAGATTAGGACAAGTTCCTAAATCAATCCTAATTAAACTAGACTTGTAAGAAAAAATCTAAGTAAAGAAAATTCAAGAAAGTTCAAGAAAGTGAACTAGACTCCAAGAAAAACCACTAAGCAAACCGTGGCTTTGCTTTGATATCCAAGAAAGTGTCCATGCAATGCTTGGCTTGAATCAATGTTTAGGGATAAACTATCTTGATGCATGATAAGCAAATCTTCGAAGTTCTCCATGCTTAGACTTGCATCAACGTATGTGGCCAAAGACGGGACATTCATCTCCAAATACACCCGTTCCAAAGATCAGCTGGAACGTGAAGAAAACCAGTCGGGTCGAGCTCGACCAACTGGGAGGCCAGACAAGGAAACTCGGAAGGCCAGAGGATCAGCTCCAGTCACCCGGGATGAGCTCATGACTTTCATGAACTCCTTCAAGTGTGAGATCAAGGAGATGATCAACAAAAACAAGGCCAACTCCAGCAAGGGTTAGCCGGCTAAGAAGACACCGCCATCTGGGAGGAAGAAGCCGATCAAGGACAGGCAGCCTACTCCTCATCCCAAGGAGAAGGAGAAGGCAGCCGCAAAACTTGACTGGACCAAGATCCTTTTGCCTAAGGGTCCTCAGAGGCACATCCAGCAAGAACAGCCGGGGGCCACTAGAAAGACTGTTTCTGACGCTCGACAGATCACTGAGCGAAGGAGACACCAGCAGCTATCTGAGTCAGCTTCCACCTCGGACTTTCCAGACAACTTTAAACAAACTCCTGTGCAAAACTCACTCTCCATGCATGAGAGTGGGACCGGCGGCAAGTCCGTCAACACCGATCCTCAAATGATGATAGGATCTGTCCCGTTTGCACCGCAGGCGCAATACGGACAGTATGGTTTTCCATATATGCAGTCGTTTCCTTTTGGGGGACAGGCGGCATTCAACAGTGTCCAACCCTTGGACTGGCAGCTTCGACTGCTTTAACTTAGTGAACAACCCTCTGCGTTCACCAGGAATATAAATGAGGCGGCTGAGCCGGCCAAGGTTAAGAATGTGTTAGTAGGTACTTACGATGGTACCTCCAACCCAGAAGACCACCTGATGGCGTACACCAACCTCATGTGTTTACAAGGGTGGGACGATGCCACTTGGTGTTGATGCTTCCTGGCTACTTTGAAGGGTATTGCCCAACAATGGTTTGGCAACTTGCCAGCCTGTTCTATTGATTGCTTCAAGAAGCTAGCCTTCTTGTTTGCCACAAACTTCTCAATGAACATCCCTTCTAAGAAAACGAGCCTTAATTTGAGCACCGTTAAGCAGGGTGAGAGAGAAGGGCTACGCTCATATGTCAAGCGGTTCATCCTAGTCAGAATCCAGATCCAAGGGCTGTCTGACGAGGTAGCATTCACAAACTTCTTCAAGGGTCTGACCTCTACACTGCAAGCGGCCTTGAGGGAGGCGGAATGCTATATTCAAGCTACCGACCTCTACACGCCTGGCAGCCAGTCAGACTCCAAGCATTCTGACAAACAAAAAGAAAGCCAGTCTGCTCAGCCGGCAAAAAAGAAAGATTAGAGAAAAAAGAGAAAAGAAGTCTGGACGGTTAATGACTCTGACCAGCCGTTCCAGAAGAAGAAAAAAGAGTTTAAACCGTACGTCCCCAGGTATGAGTTTATCAAGGACTCTAACTCCATCCTCATGGAGATAAAGGACCGGCTGACCATTGAGAAGCCGAATCCAATGAAGAGTTCCGTCCAGTCACGGAACAAGAACAAATTTTGTTAGTACCATGAGGAAGTTAGCCATGACACCAACGACTACTTTAGCTTACAGCGAGCGTTGGATCGTCTGGCCGACAAAGGGAAGTTAGCCATGACACCAACGACTACTAATAAGAGGAACAAGGGGCAGTCGTCAAAGACTCCCCAGCCTACTAGTAGTTCGGACACCGATAAGGAGCCGGTCTACACCATAGCAGGCGGTTTCTCATGTGGTGGCCCCACCATCCGGGGCACCAAGAGCCATCTTCGAAAGATGGACAATGATGATGATCAGCAAGCGTCTGCTAGCTCCTCCTTCCCAGACGTTCTGATCATTGAGAAGGACAGGGGCAGCGTTCGACGTCCGCATGACGACCCGGTCGTCATTGAATGTAAGGTTGCCAACCAGCTGGTTGGACGAATCCTTATTGACACCGGAAGCTCATCGGACATCATCAGTCTCCGGTGCCTGCAAAAGCAGAAATACAACGTCAGCAGCATGCGTCCGGTTACCCACCCCTTGGTTGGTTTTGGGGGTGGAATTGTTTACCCAGTCGGAAGGGTTGATTTACCAATTCGGCTGGGTGAAAAAGGAAAAGGACGACACCTGGTCGTCAAATTCTTGGTCGTTGAGGAACTGACCGCCTATAACATTATTCTAGGCCGGCCAAACCTCAATCAAGCCAAGGCTGTAATCATCCCTTCTCTCATGCTCATCAAGTATGAGAGGGATGACGGCTCTGTTGGTTCCTTGAATGGGGATCAAAAGACGGCCCGGGAGTGTTACCTCTCATCCGTCAAAGATACTGTGACCCCGGGCGACCAAGGCCAAGAACCATTAGACCTTGACAATGTCAAGGATGCCGCCCCAACCCCAGCCTCACGAGCAGCCAGAAAGAAAAGAAAGGCTTATCAGCTGGTGGAGGTGAAGAAAGAGAAAAAATAGCAATCACTAACCGAGGAACGCTCAGATGAGCTCCGTCCCCAACCAGCTGGAGAACATATTGATATACCTTTGGACGACAACCGTCCCGAGCGTACTGTAAAGGTTGGGATGGTTGCTTAAGTTGGGTGCAGATTTGCACCTTCTGCTGAAAGAATTCAAAGACACTTTTGCCTTTGAAGTGGAAGAGATGCCAGGCGTCAGCACGGATATTACTGTCCACAACCTCGCCGTGGATCCTAAAAAGAAGCCCGTCTGGCAAAAGAAAAGAAATCACGGCGAGGAAAGAAGTCAGGCGGCAGCTGCCGAAGTAAAAAAGCTGCTGGACGCTGGGTTCATTCGGCCATGTAATTTTCCCGACTGGGTGGCCAATGTTGTGCTTGTAAAGAAGCCGAATGGGACCTGGCGTATGTGTGTTGATTACACATACTTCAACAAGGCGTGTCCCAAGGACAGTTATCCGCTTCCAAAGATCGACAGCCTGGTCGACTCTACAGCCGGCCACGCCTTGATGAGTTTTATGGATGCATATTCCGGCTTCCATCAGATTCCCCTGTGGAAGAATGATCAAGAGAAGATGGCCTTCGTCACTGATCAGGGGTTATTATGTTATACTGTGATGCCGTTTGGCTTGAAAAATGCGCCTGCCACCTTCCAACGGATGATTAATACGGTCTTCATTAATCAAATCGGGAGAAATGTGGAGGCGTACATTGATGACATGATAGTCAAATCCAAGCTACAGACGGATCATCTCACTGATCTCTGAGAAACATTCACCACCCTCAGGCAGCACAAGGTCATGTTGAATCCTAAGAAATGCGTCTTTGGTGTTGAGTCTGGGAAGTTTCTCGGATTCCTGATTGATAAAAGGGGGATAGAGGCTAACCCCGAGAAGATACAAGCGTTAATTGACATGAAGTCACCCCGCACTATCTAGGAAGTACAGAGATTAATCAGTCGAAATACACAAGGGATAAACTAAAGGATAGTTAAGGCTAAAGAACCAAAGGCTTCTTAGATATAGTCACACCACTAAGAAACGGTTTCGATTCCTAAGATCACAAGCTAACTAGTAGCCTAAACTAGCTAACTTAGCAAAGGAACGAAATTTCGAATCCAATAATTTCAAATTTTGTTTCTAATCCAAGAAACGAATGTAAGACAAATTTGTTTGTTCCAATAATCTGATTTTTTTATTCACATTTGCTTGCTATTTATAGTAAACAAGCATCCTTAAGTACAAGCTAACTTAAGTGACTTTTCAGCTCACTTGTTACACGCCTAAGCTAAGTACAAATCAGCTTTTGTTGTCTAGATACATTAATAAAAGAAGCCTTATTTAACTAGATACATCAAAGAGAAAATGGTGGTTTGTAACCTCCAAATAAAATCAGAAATAAGAGAGTATAACTCCCCCTTGATTCACGCCCAACAAAGCAGCAACTTGGAAGTGTAACACCCCATTATTCACGCCCAAATTCAAACAGCAAAAGAAGTGTAACTCCTCCTTGTTTCAAGCCTTGAAATAAGCTTGAATTGTATGTGGACAAGAGTGTACTTGGACGCCTTTTGAATGCTCAATTGCTGACTGAAATAAACGGCCCCTTGAAGGCTGAATTGAAGGCTTGTAACTCCTCATTGAAGCTGAATGTAACACCCAAGTCAAAGCCTTGAAATTCCCTTGAAAGAATTTTGGATTCTATGCTTCATTCACAAGCTTAAGTGGCTGCCTTCTTGATGTATCTTGTACTTGTACTTTATGTGAATGTGACATTACATTTTCGAACTTTAATCAGCTAAAAAGAACTAAAGAAAATATAACTAATTTGCAAACTTAAAATAAGACTAAAGTTTACAATTTATTCAAAGCATAAAATGAACTAGAATAAACTAGTTAATAAGAACAACAAGAAATTCAAGGGATTGAATATCTTGTTGCACATGGATAGAACGCATAGCACCAATGCATGATGCTACATCTTGAACCAAAGAGACGTCCATAACCAAGTTGTTAGGCTTGGCTACAACATTCCCCCCTTCTTGAAAAGAGTTTGCCCTCAAAATCGGCAACTCTTCAAACTCATCATAGTAAGGTGATAAATCAGCCACGTTAATGGTGCTAGAAACACCATAATCTCCGGGCAATTCAAATTTGTAAGCATTATCATTCACCTTTTCAACAATAGCAAATGGACCATCACTACGAGGACTAACCTTGGACCGCCTTTTGGAAGGAAATCTTTCCTTTTGAAGATGAATCCAAACTAAGTCATCGGGCTGAAAACATACCTCCTTTATCTTCTTGTCATAGTAGGTCGTTGTCTTTGCATTAGCTTGTTCAATTTTGGAACGAACTTGCTCATGCATAGACTTGATTTCTTTTGCACGCACCTCGGCATCTTTGCTGAACTTGTTTGGTGATGGGATGGGAGTGAGATCAATAGGAGTGCACAGATTGAAGCCATACACAACTTCAAAAGGACTCAAACCTGTTGTCTTGCTAGGCACATGGTTGTAAGCAAACTCCGCATGAGGAAGCATCTTTTCCCATTGCTTAGGACGTTTGGTTGCCAAAGACAGCAACAAGGATCCCAAAGTTCTATTAGTCACTTCGGTTTGACCATCTGTTTGAGGATGGCTTGAAGTGCTAAAGTTCAATTTCGTGCCCATCTTCCTCCATAATGTAAGCCAAAAATGACTTAGAAATTTTGGATCACGATCACTCACCATGGATTTAGGTACACCATGTAAACGCACAATCTCATTGAAAAACAAGTTAACAACATGAGTAGCATCATAAGTTGAATGACAAGCAATGAAATGAGCCATTTTAGAAAATCGATCCACAACAACCATTATTGAATCTTTCTTTTGTTGGGTAATAGAAAGTCCCACAACGAAATCAAGACTAACATCCTCCCATGGTGCTTGTGGAATAGGTAAGGGCAAAAGATAGCCTTGTGGAAGACTATGACTCTTGGCCTTTTGACATATCACACATCTCTTCACAATGAACTCCACATCACGGACCAATCTAGGCCAATGAAAGTATTCTTGTACAAGAAGAGTAGTCTTCTCTATGACAAAGTGTCCCGCCATTCCTCCTTCATGAAACTCTTTGATAAGAGATTCTCTTAGGCTTGATCTTAGAATGCACAACCTGTTTCCTTTAAACAAGTAACCATCTAAAATGTAATAATCTTTGTAAGCATGATTAGAACATTTTAAAAATAAATCACCAAAATCATGATCATTTTTGTAACTTGCTTTCACTTCTTCAACACTAATCACTCTTGCTTTGAAAGAATTCAAGAGTGTGTATCTCCTTGAAAGTGCATCAGCCCCTTTGTTCATGGCGCCTCTCCTATGCTTGATCATAAAATGAAAAGCTTGCAAATACTCCACCCATTTGGCATGGCGTGGTTGGAGTTTTTGTTGGCTTTGAATATACTTGAGTGCTTCATGATCTGAATGAAGGATAAACTCCTTGGAAATGAGGTAATGTCGCCAATGGTCCAAAGCACGAACAAGGGCAAAGAACTCCTTATCATAGGTGCTATACTTCTGTTGTGCTTCATTGAGTTTCTCACTAAAGTAGGCAAGGGGACGGCCCACTTGTGACAAAACAGCACCAATGCCAACTCCACTAGCATCACATTAAACTTTAAAAACTTCATCAAAGTTAGGCAAAGCAAGAATAGGTGCACTAGTAAGTTGTTGTTTTACCTCGTCAAAGGCCTTTTGAGCCTTGTCATTCCAAACTAACTTCTGATTTGTAGTTAGCTCGGTGATAGGTGCCATGAGGGTACTAAAATTCCGCACAAATCTTCTATAGAAAGAAGCAAGTCCATGAAAGCTTCGAACTTATTGAATTGTTTGTGGCGTGGGCCACTCACGAATTGCAGCAACTTTCTTTTTATCAACTTCAAGGCCTTGTGATGAAACTTTAAAGCCAAGAAAAATAACTTGGGAAGTGAAAAAATGACACTTCTCTAAGTTATCATACAATTTCTCAGGTTCAAGGGCTTCAAAAACCTGTTGCAAATGCATAGAATGCTCTTCTTCCTCCCTAGTATACACCAAAATATCATCAAAATAAACTACAACAAATTTACCCATGAAAGGTTGCATAACCTGATTCATTAGGCACATAAATGTAGATGGTGCATTAGACAAACCAAATGGCATCACAAGCCATTCATAGAGGCCCTCCTTTGTCTTGAAAGCGGTCTTCCATTCATCTCCTTCGAAAATTTGAATTTGATGGTAGCCACTTCTCAAATCAATTTTAGAGAACACTTTAGAACCATGCAAATCATCAAGCAAATCATTCAATCTTGGAATAGGAAACCGGTACTTGATAGTGATCTTGTTGATTGATCTAATATCAACACACATTCTCCATTCCCCATTCTCCATTCTTCTTAGGCACAATCAAAGTAGGACAAGCACATGGACTAAGAGACTTACGAATAAGACCCTTGGACAGTAATTCTTCCACTTGCCTCCTAATCTCCTCGGTTTCTTTTGGAGTGGTTCTATAGGTTGGTTTGTTTGGAAGCATTGATCCGGGAACAAGATCAATCTTGTGTTGTATGTCACGTTTTGGGGGTAGGCCATGGGGAATGTCTTCGGGGAAAACATGAGAATAGGTTTTTAGAAGAGGGGTGAGGAGTGGGTGTTGTTCTTTTTGTGACGGTTGGGAAGGTGTATCAAGTTGGCTCAAAATGAATTGTTTGTGAGCTTTATACTCATGCAATTCTGATTTTATGAGAGTGGTAAGGGAAGTGGGGGGTGTGGATGTGGGGTGGCCGTTTTTGAGGTTTAGAGGGGTATGGATTATTTTCTGTCCATCCTTAGTGAAAGAGTAAGTGTTTTTATACCCATCATGCATCACACGCCTATGAAATTGCCAAGGTCTACCAAGTAAAATATGACATGCATCCATAGGTATAATGATGCAAGTCTAAGCATGGAGAACTTCGAAGATTTGCTTATCATGCATCAAGATAGCTTGTCCCTAAACATTGATTCAAGCCAAGCATTGCATGGACACTTTCTTGGATATCAAAGCAAAGCCACGGTTTGCTTACTGGCTTTTCTTGGAGTCTAGTTCACTTTCTTGAACTTTCTTTAATTTTCTTTACTTAGATTTTGCTTACAAGTTTTTACCTTTCACTTGAAAGGGTTTTTCTTGGTTCAAGCATTAGGATCTTTAATCTTTATTTAGTAGCTTTTAAAATCAGTTAGTTAGCAAAATAAATAAGTTTAGGCGTGTGCTTGTTCTCCAAGGAGATTGGCGTATGCTTGTGCTCCAAGGTGCTTGCTCTTCAAGCAAGTTAGAATTCTAGTTTAATTAGGATTAAATTAGGAACTTGTCCTAATCTTCCTAGGTAAACTAAGTCTATAAATAGGGCTGTAAAACACACGAATTATAGAGAGATTAATATACATTGTTTTAAGTTTAAACACTTAAGTTTTGTTGATTGTGATCAATTGCTGTTTTGCTTGTTTTAGATAAACATTCGTTTGGATTGATTAATTAGGTGGATTCTTAATTGATTAATCTTAGTTTTTGTTTAATTCTTGGTGGATTTCCTGTATAGAATTAGACTTAAACATATCCCTTGTGTTTTGTTGATTTTCGGATCAATAATTCACATCATCTTTGGTATCAGAGACAGGTTACGCAACTTCGGTAAAAATTAAACTGGGAACAATTGGCTGGTAATTTTTACGTGATTCTTTTTGCATTGAACTCTAAAAACGTCCAGCTATCACCATATAAAATTTCATAATTTTTAGTTGAGTAACGCACTCTACACAGCCTCAAACGTTTGGTGTTTGTGCACTGATTTGCGGTTGAGAGTCCGGTTTTTGTGTTGCCTAGTTTTCCTTCAAGGTTCGATCTTTTAATCAAGATTTTTGCATAAAATGACTTGGTTTGTGTAGGAATCATGAGTGACGAAGAGGTCCCACAAGTTCCAAGGGGATTAACCTTAGAACAGGCTCAAAGTCTTAGAAGAGATAGGCGAATTGACGAGTTGGCAGCAAGGATGGATGAGATATTAAAAAGGCTTGATACTCGTGCTGGAGATTCTTCAAGGAAAGGGAATTCTAACCCTAATTCTGGTTCAAGTGAGGAAGAACAACCAAGGAGGAACCCAAGGAGGCCACGAAATAATTATTCCTCAAGTGATGAATCACCAAGGCCTAGGAGAATAGATAGACCAAAGGATGATGATAGGAACCTTCGATTAGATCTTCCCGAATTCAATGGGAGTATGAATGAACCTGAAAAATACCTTGAGTGGATTAGAAGGGCCGAGACACTCTTTGATTACAAGGAGTATGATGAAAGGAAAAGATGCAAATTGGCTGAATTAAAACTGACCGGTTATGCTAGTCTTTGGTATGATAATCTAAAGAAGAAGAGGCATAAGGAGGGGCGTGCAAGAATCTCAACTTGGGAACAACTCAAGAGGCACATGAAAAAGAGGTTCGTACCTAGTGATTATATTCAAGATGTTTATCTTAAGATGCAACTTTTTAAACAATATTTTATGACTGTTGAGAATTATATTGGTGAATTTGAAAAGTTATGCATGCTATGTGGCTTAGAAGAGATTGTTGAGCATAAGATTGCTAGATTTATTTCGGGGTTGAATGATAATATTGCTGAAAAAGTTGAATTGCAACAATATTGGTCCTTTGAGGATGTTTGCAAGGTAGCTTTGAAAGTTGAAAAACAGATAAAGGGGAAGAAAGGGACGTACACTAAGTCCTTTGTAAAGGGTTTCGCTAAACCTTTTGAGAAGAACAGCTTGGAGAAAAGTGGTTCTAGTTCGAACTACAAGGAGACTAAATCAAAATTTGAAGCTCCTAAAAATCTTGTTGAAGATAGAGAGTGCTTCAAGTGTGGTAGTGTTGGTCACATTGCAACTAATTGTCCATAAAAAAGAGTAATGACTGCTCAAGAGTGGGAACGAGAACAAGCTAAGTGTGAGCAAGGTAGTGACTATGTAGAAAAGAACGAAGAGGAAAACTTTGAAGAAGAGGAGGGGCATATTGACGAAATTGATCCCGAGACTCATGGTCAAAGTTTTGTTCTAAGAAGGGCACTACACTCTAAAACCGTACCTATGGAAAACAATCAAAGGGAGAAAATCTTTCTTACAAGGTGCAAGGTAGAAGATAGGTTGTGTGACATGATCATAGACACGGGGAGTTGCACTAATGTGGTATCTACTACTTTGGTAGACAAATTGACGTGGCCAATTACTGAACATCCAAGCCCTTATAAGCTTCATTGGCTTAATAATTCGAGTGATGTTAAGGTAACTAAACAAGCCTTAATCTCCTTTTCAATTGGTAAATTTCATGATAAAGTTTTGTGTGATGTTTGTCCTATGGATGCTTGTCATATACTATTAGGCCGTCCTTGGAAATATGATAGATTTGTGAAGTTTGATGGAAGGACTAATGTGTATGTTGTGAGAAAAGGAGAAAAAGAGAGACCGGTTGCTTTAAAACCTTTGATAAGCAACAAGTCTTCTAATGTTACCTCTAATTCGAAGAATTCTTATTTGATTAGTGAGAGGGAATTAGAAAAAGAAATTTGCAGCAACAATGTGGTATATATACTTGTTTCTAATGAGATTCGAATTTATCAAAATAAACAAGCAAATAGGCCGTATGAATTGGAATCTGTTTTAGAAGAATTCAAGGATGTCTTTCCTAAGGAATTACCTCCGGGACTACCTCCTATTCGTGGGATAGAGCATCAAATTGACTTGATTCCGGGAGCACCATTACCTAATAAGGCAGCCTATAGAAGTAATCCGGAAGAAACAAAGGAGATGCAAAGGCAAATTGAAGAGCTTATGACTAGAGGATACGTGAGGGAAAGTATGAGCCCTTGTGCCGTGCCTACTTTACTTGTCCCAAAGAAAGATGGGAGTTGGCGCATGTGTATTGATAGTAGGAGTGTGAATAACATCACTATCAAATACCGATTTCCTATTCCAAGATTAGATGATCTACTTGATGAACTACATGGTTCAAAGTTGTTTTCTAAGATTGATCTTATGAGTGGTTATCATCAAATTCGAATGAGAGAAGGAGATGAGTGGAAAACAGCATTCAAGACTAAGTTAGGGTTGTATGAATGGTTGGTGATGCCGTTTGGACTCACTAATGCACCTAGCACTTTCATGAGGTTGATGCATGAGGTACTTAAACCTTTCCTTGGCAAGTTTGTTGTTGTTTATTTAGATGATATTCTGATATACTCTAAAAATTTGCATGATCATCTAAATCATCTAACAAGTGTGTTTAAAGTGTTAAGAGAGAAGAAACTCTATGCTAAGCTTGAAAAATGCTACTTCTTAGTGCCTAGTGTTACTTTTCTTGGTTATTTTTTTATCAAAAGATGGAGTTTCAGTTGATCATTCTAAAGTAGAGGCTATTAAAACTTGGCCTATTCCTACTAATATGAGTGAAGTAAGGTCTTTTCATGGTCTAGCTTCATTCTATAGAAGATTTGTCAAGAATTTCTCAAGTATTGTGGCGCCTATGACCGAATGTTTGAAGAAGGACAAGGGTAAATTCGAATGGACTAAAGAAGCTCAAAGTGCGTTTGAGTTGGTTAAAAAGAATCTATGTGAAGCACCTATACTTGCGTTACCAGATTTCTCAAGTCCTTTTGAAGTTGAAACCGATGCTAGTGGAGTTGGAATTTGAGCAGTTTTACTCCAAAAGAAGAGGCCTATTGCATATTTCAGTGAGAAATTGGGAGGAGCTCGATTGAACTATTCTACTTATGATAAAGAGTTCTATGCCATTGTTAGAGCTTTAGATCATTGGAGTCATTATCTCCGACCCAATCACTTTGTGTTGCATTCTGATCATGAAGCATTGAAGTACATACATGGACAACAAAAGCTCAATCCTAGACATGCTACGTGGGTTGAATTTTTACAATCATTTAATTTTTCTTCAAGGTACAAAGAAGGGAAATCGAATGTTGTGGCTGATGCATTATCTAGAAGATACACTTTGATTGGAATTCTAAATAGCAAGCTACTTGGTTTTGAATTGATCAAAGAATACTACAAAGGTGATGATGATTTTGCTACATTGATTGAAGAGTGTTGTAAAGGAGCCGTGGGTTCTTATTTGCTGCAAGATGGTTTTCTTTTCAAGGGAAATCGACTTTGTCTTCCTAAGTGTTCTATTAGAGAGCTAGTTGTTAGAGAAGCTCATGGGGAGGAATTGCTGGTCACTTTGGCATTACAAAGACCTTGAGTATGTTACAAGAACACTTCTATTGGCCTAAGATGCTCACGGATGTGCAACTAGTTATTTCTAGGTGTGCAACTTGTCAAAAAGCAAAAGCTACTATTCATCAAGGCTTGTATACTCCTTTACCTGTTCCAGATTCACCTTGGGAAGATATTTCTATGGATTTTATTGTGGGATTGCCGAGAACACAACGGGGGAAGGAGTCTATTATGGTTGTTGTGGATAGGTTTTCTAAGATGGCTTACTTTGTTCCTTGTCACAAAGTGGATGATGCTATGAAAGTGGCGGAATTATACTTCAAAGAGATTGTTAGATTGCATGGAATTCCAAAAACTATTGTGAGTGATCGAGATACAAAGTTCATGAGTTTCTTTTGGAAGTCTCTATGGAAGCTTGTGGGAACTAAATTGCTCTTTAGTACATCGTACCATCCACAAACTGATGGACAAACCGAGGTTACTAATCGTACTCTTGGTGCGCTATTGCGTGGGTTAGTGAGTAAGACACAAAAGGATTGGGACATCAAGTTAGCTCATGCGGAGTTTGCTTATAATAGATCACCTACATATGCTACCAAACATAGTCCTTTTGAGGTAGTTTATGGAGTCAATCCGAAACTTCCAATTGATCTTGTTCCATTGCCTAAGGGTGAATTAATTCACAAAGATGCCGAGTCTAAGTTGAAGAGTATGCTGAAATTACATGCTCAAGTTCGAACAAGAATAGAGAAAGTAAATGACATGTACAAAGCTAGAGCAAACAAGCATAGAAGGCAACAAAGTTACAATGTTGGAGACTTGGTATGGTTACATTTGAGAAAGGAAAGATTTCCAGGAAAACGCAAGAATAAGTTGATGCCTAGAAGTGAAGGTCCTTTCAAGATTGTTGAGAAGATCAATGACAATGCTTATAAGTTAGAACTTCCGGGAGAATATGGAGTTAGTGCTACATTCAATGTTGGCGATTTGGCTAAGTATATTCCTGATGAAGAACTTCGAGATTTGAGGACAAATTCTTTCGAAGAAGAGGAGGATGATGCAAGTCTAAGCATGGAGAACTTCGAAGATTTGCTTATCATGCATCAAGATAGCTTGTCCCTAAACATTGATTCAAGCCAAGCATTGCATGGACACTTTCTTGGATATCAAAGCAAAGCCACGGTTTGCTTAGTGGCTTTTCTTGGAGTCTAGTTCACTTTCTTGAACTTTCTTGAATTTTCTTTACTTAGATTTTGCTTACAAGTTTTTACCTTTCACTTGAAAGGGTTTTTCTTGGTTCAAGCATTAGGATCTTTAATCTTTATTTAGTTCTTTAATTTTTATTTATTTATTTAGTTGTTTTAAAAATCAGTTAGTTAGCAAAATAAATCAGTTTGGTGTATGCTTGTGCGCCAAGGTGCTTGCTCTTCAAGCAAGTTAGAATTCTAGTTTAATTAGGATTGAATTAGGGACTTGTCCTAATCTTCCTAGGTAAACTAAGTCTTATAAATAGGGCTGTAAACACACGAATAAACATACAGAGATTAATATTCAGATTTATTTCTTAAGTTGCATACTTGAGTTTTTGTTGATTGCGATCAATTGCTGTTTTGCTTGTTTTAGTTAAAACATTCGTTTGGATTGATTAATTAGGTGGATTCTTAATTGATTAATCTTAGTTTTTGTTTAATTCTTGGTGGATTTCCTGTATAGAATTAGATTTAAACATATCCCTTGTGTTCTGTTGATTTTCGGATCAATAATTCACATCAATATCCCTTGTGTTTTGTTGATTTTCGGATCAATAATTCACATCATATAACATCACACCATAATTCTTCCTCATAAGTTTTACCAATGCTAAATGATAACAAGACTTGTTGTGTTACTTGAATCCCTTTACCATGATTTATCCATTGAATCACATAAGGTTTAGGGTGAGGGACGGTTTTTATTTTCAGCTTGTCTATCATTACTTGTGAAGCTACATTAGTACAACTACCTCCATCAATAATCAAGGTGCATACCTTACCACCAATGGTGCAACGAGTGTGAAAGATTGCCTCACGTTGCAAGCTCCCTTCTTTGCCAATCATATTGCTTAGTGTACGTCGAACCACCAAGCATTCTCCTTCATCCGGTCCTAGACACGCATACTCATCATTCTCCTCAAGATTGCTGTCCTCTTCAACTTCTAATTCGTCCTCCTCTTCATGCTCAATCAAAGTAACAATCTTTTTATTTGGACAATCACTAGCCAAATGTCCAAGGCCTTGACACCTAAAACATCTTCTTGGGGCTGGTTTTGGGTTGGAATTTTGGGTGGTTTGTGAAGGTGGTTTAGAAGTAGGCCGATTGGATGTGGGTTTGAAAGGTGGGAAGTTGGTTGTTTGCTTTTTTTAGGGAAATGAGGTTTGAGATGCAAAACGTGACGAATCACTTTTGCCTCTTGCTTTTTGTTGCTGCTCAATCTTATGTGCTAAGATAATGAGCTCTTCAAGGGTGGTGTAAGGGTGTAGCTCGACCACATTGGCTATTTTTGGGTCAAGTCCGCCTAAAAAGCGCACCAATGTTTGAGGTTCATCTTCCTCTACTCCACATTTCATGACAAATCCTTCAAATTCCCTAGCATATTCTTCTACTGATTTTGTACCTTGTTTGAGGTTGTGGAACTTGGAAAAGTTTTCTTGCACATAATATGTGGGAAGAAACTTTTGTTTCAACATCTTTTTCATCTTGGTCCACGATCTCACCTTCTCTTTGCCTTGCCTTTCCCTCTTGGCGCACACACTAGCCCACCAAGTTGAGGCATATTTTCTTAATTTCAAGGCCATAATCTTCACCTTTTTCTCTTCTGGTGTTTGCTTGTAATCAAACACTCTCTCCACCGTTCTAAGCCATTTTACAAACTCATCAGCATCGAGTTTTCCATCATACTCCGGAATGTCAACTTTAATATCATTGTTAGGCCGTGACCTTTCTCTTTTATGAAAAGGTCTCTCATTGTGATTGAAATTAGATTCACTCATTTCTTCATCGCTGTGATTAGGTGAACCCTCTCTTTGATGGCGCAACTTAGTAGAAAGATCTTTTAATTGATCTTGCAAATATTGCATTCGTTGCTCCATATCTTCTTTCTCTTGCTCAACACTTATTGACATATTCTTTCCAATTAGGTGGTGGAACGCTGGCCATAGGTTGTGTTTGGGCTGTGTTTAGGTTGTGTTTAGGTTGTGTTTGAGTTTGTGTTTGGGTTGTGGTTTGCTAGATCCCCCTCCTTCTAGCGCCAAATGTTGTATATTTAGAGTAGCACTCGAAATACACAAGGGATAAACCAAAGGATAGTTAAGGCTAAAGAACCAAAGACTTCTTAGATATAGTCACACCACTAAGAAACGGTTTGGATTCCTAAGATCACAAGCTAACTAGTAGCCTAAACTAACTAACTAAGCAAAGGAACGAAATTCCAAATCCAAGAATTTCAAATTTTGTTTCTAATCCAAGAAACGAATGTAAGACAAATTTGTTTGTTCCAATAATCTGATTTTTTTATTAACATTTGCTTTCTATTTATAGTAAACAAGCATCCTTAAGTACAAGCTAACTTAAGTGACTTTTCAGCTCACTTGTTACACGCCTAAGCTAAGTACAAATCAGCTTTTGTTGTCTAGATACATTAATAAAAGAAGCCTTGTTTAACTAGATACATCAAATAGAAAATGGTGGTTTGTAACCTCCAAATAAAATCAGAAATAAGAGAGTATAACTCCCCCTTGATTCACGCCCAACAAAGCAGCAACTTGGAGGTGTAACACCCCATTATTCACGCCCAAATTCAAACAGCAAAAGAAGTGTAACTCCTCCTTGTTTCAAGCCTTGAAATAAGCTTGAATGTATGTGGACAAGAGTGTACTTGGACGCCTTTTGAATGCTCAATTGATGACTGAAATAAACGGCCCCTTGAAGGCTGAATTGAAGGCTTGTAACTCCTCATTGAAGCTGATTGTAACACCCAAGTCAAAGCCTTGAAATTCCCTTGAAAGAATTTTGGATTCTATGCTTCATTCACAAGCTTAAGTGGCTGCCTTCTTGATGTATCTTGTACTTGTACTTTATGTGAATGTGACATTACATTTTCGAACTTTAATCAGCTAAAAAGAACTAAAGAAAATATAACTTATTTGCAAACTTAAAATAAGACTAAAGTTTACAATTTATTCAAAGCATAAAATGAACTATAATAAACTAGTTAATAAGAACAATAAGAAATTCAAGGGATTGAATATCTTGCTGCACATGGATAGAACGCATAGCTCCAATGCATGATGCTACATCTTGAACCAAAGAAACGTCCATAACCAAGTTGTTAGGCTTGGCTACAACACAAGCGACAAGTGCCTTACTTCTTCCAAGCAATCAGGAAGAAGACCATATTTGAATGGGGGGATGATGCTGAGGCGGCCTTTCAAAAGCTGAAAGAGCACTTGCACTCCTTGCCGAGGCTTGTTAGTCCTCTGCCCAGAGAGACGTTGTACATGTACTTAGCCATCTCAGATCATGCCCTTAGTGTCGTTCTCCTTGCTGAAAGAGACAGCGTTCAGCTCCCGGTCTATTTCATTAGCTATGTCCTCAAAAATGCTGAACTCCGGTACCCTATGGTTGAAAGTTTTGGCCTTGCTTTGTATATGGCATTCAAGAAGCTGAAGCCTTATTTTCTGGCACATCCGGTGGTGATATACGTTGACCAGCCACTCAAACGGCCAATGTCTACCTTGGAGTCATCCGACAGAATGCTTAAATGGGCTATTGAAATGCAAAGTCTTGAAATCACTTTTGAACCAAGAAAGGCAGTGAAGGGTCAGGCGTTTGCCGACTTCATTGTTGAAATGACCCGTCCGGTGGCTCTGGATAATCTTGATCAGGTTTGGAAAGTGTATGTAGACGGGAGCTCAACAAAGAACGGATGTGGTGTAGGCGTAATCTATGAATCTCCATAAGGGGACAAATATGAGTATGCACTACGGTTCAAATTTCAGGCCTCAAACACTGAGGCGGAGTTCGAAGCCGTGCTAGATTGAATCCGCATGTGTAATGCAGCAGGTGCAACCAAAGTTGACGCCTACTCTGATTCTCAATTGGTCGTTAGCCAGTACAAAGGTATATACGAGGCTACCCATCCGGCAATGATCAAATATCTTCAGGCGGTCAAAGAAGAGGCTGGGACACTCAAAGGGTTCACTCTGAGCCAAGTGCCCAGGTCCGGTAACAACCAGGCAGATGCCTTGTCCAAATTAGCATCTTCCGCCTGTTGTGATACGCCTCGGTCAGTCTTTTGGGAAGTTATGGAAAAAAGAAGCATTTATGAAGAGCCCATTGGAATTCTGGACCGAAGCTCTACCTGGATGGATGGCATCCGGGCTTACTTGACAGACAACACGCTCTTTGATTCGCCATAGGAGGCAGCCGTCATGAAAAAGAGAGCGGCGAATTTCGAGATGAGAAATGGAGAACTCTTTTAGGCGGGGTTTCTGAAGCCTTTTCTGAAGTGCGTTACCCCAGAAAAGGGGAAGGAAGTTCTCGAAGAATTGCATGCGGGGTACTGCGCCTCCCACATAGGCGACAGATCCCTAGCCGTCAGAGCCAGGCGACACTACTTTTGGCCCACCCTTGAGGCAGACGCCAAAGAGCTGGTGAAGAAATGTGACAAATGTCAGAAATTTGGCAAACTTATTCACCGCTCGGCTACTGATATGACGGCTATCCACAGCCCAGTCCCGTTTGCAAAATGAGGCATGGACATTTTAGGTCCTTATACGCCTGCTCCTGGCGGAAAACGTTACATTCTAGTGGCTGTGGATTACTTCACCAAGTGGGTGGAGGCAGAGGCGGTCAGGAACATCAAGACTAAGGATGTCATCTCTTTCATTTGGAAGAACATCATCACCCGGTTTGGGGTACCTATGTCTATGGTGTTTGACAATGGCCCTCAGTTTGAGATGCCTCAGCTCATAACTTGGTTGGGGGATCAAGGGATCTCCAACTGTTTTGCATCAGTCGGCCGACCCCAAGCAAACGGCCAGGTTGAAGCCTTCAACAAACTCATCTCAGACGGCATAAAAAAGAAAATTGAAAGAGCCGATGGTTTATGGGCAGAAGAGTTGATTCATGTCTTATGGGCCATCCGGACAACAGCCAAAGGGGCAACCGTTGAAACACCATTTCTCATGGTTTACGGTGCTGAAGCCGTCTTACCCATCGAACATTACGAGCCTACAACATTGGGAGGCCATGCGTCTGGCTTTGGACTCTCTTCCAGAACGCAGGGGCAATGTCGCCCTACGTCATGAGATATACTGTCTGAGAATGACAAGAGCCTACAACAAGAAAGTACACAAGCGCCCTTTGAAAGTTGGCGACTTCGTGTTACGAAAAATGGAGGCAACCGGTAGGGCCAATGAACTTGGAAAGCTGACTCCAAATTGGGAAGGCCCCTACCGGATCTATGAGGAAGTTAGAAACGACACCTACCGCCTGGAAACCCTAGACGGCAGGCACCTGCCTAAGACTTGGAATGTAGACAATTTGAAAAAGTACTACGTCTGAGTTGTAAAATTTTGTAAGCAAAAAGTATATTAATGAGAAATCGCTTTTTGTTTTCAATTATGTTTTCCTTTTTTCAAGCTTTAAGGCCGTCTGGGAAATTCACAGGCGGCCCAATTGTTGAACTCTCTAAGTTTAAAACTTAGTAGACAATTCAGCGTTCATTTTACATGAGGCCACTGGCCGGATAACTAAACTAGGCACAAAACCGCTTAGTGGCTATACAGCCGGTCTCTACCAAGACAAGAGGCCAATGGCCGGATGGCTGTCTGTTTTATAAAATTGCATATCCCAACATGGACCAAGGCGTCCGGCGACATCCCTCCGGGTGCAATCGTCGTAGAGAGCAGCCTACCTGTTTGTTCTACGTACTTATGCAGACGGCAAAGATTGAATGACTAAATTGGTCAACTCATAGCCGTCTGACCAGAAAAGTTGGAAGAACGATTAAGTCTTCGAAATACCGGATGTCCTCAGACATCAGCCGGTGTCCGACCGAAGTTCCCAACCTTTCCACCCCAAAGTTCCACCAACCCCCCCCCCACCGGGGCAGCAAGGGTTGTGCAACAGCTACGCAATTGTCAAAAGGACATGAGGCTGATGGCCGGATGGTTATTCGAATTTCGTCCACTCAATGAATATTAAGGCGGCCGGTAACACCCCTCCGGGTGCAATCATCACAAACACTACCAAAGAGTGCACTTGTACATACAGGCAGCATGGTCCAACTCATAGTCGCCTGGCCGGGGTAAATTGAATCACCCTTCGAAATTACATGTTTTCCCAAGGCGGAAAAGCATAATTGGGTTGCAAACACACCAGGCGAAAATTTGCGTTATGTCTCATGACAGGACAGACGACCCCTCGCCTTTTGTCTGATACCCAGACGGCCTTTTTTCGTCTGATCCTCAGCGCTTAAGGGGAGCCTGTCATATGAGCGGTTGTGCACTTGGTTTGGGGCAATCACTGTTGTGATTGATTGACTTGCAAACATATCATGCTCTTTAAAGCATAAAACGTTTCCATGTCAATCAATCGATTTAAAGGTGAAACCAACCACACAGCCGCCCAGGGACAAGAGTAGCCGGATTATCAGTTGTCGCATGCTTTTCATAAGTTAGGCAAAAGCAAAAAAATTTCAGGCATACTTGCAAAAAGTAAAAATGCAAAATTCAAAAGCAAAGTGATCAAAACCGACTTAGTCGGCGCATTCATTAAAAAACTACCCAGCCAATCGGCTGTGGTAGGAAATTGTTAACCGGACCCCGTCCGGGAAGTGAAGAAAATTGTTAATTAACCCGGCTCCTCAGCCGGTAAAAACAACATATACACGGCACACAGGCCGGAAAGAAAGTATTCTGGCATACAACCGCTGAAACGGGAAAATAATAAAAATGGCATGCTGCCGCATAAATTCATTGTTGAGCTGCAGACGGATCCTCCTGGTCATCGCCCCCCTCATCTTCTTCATCTTCCTCGTCAGAAGGAACCTCGTGCGCCTAAGTCGGGACGGGGTGACCAGGTTCTGGAAGCTCAGCATGCGCCCAGGTTTCGAACGACTCCGGCTCTAGCTCGCCCTTCTCCCTCAAATATACAACTTCCTCTACATATTTGTGAGCCAGTGCCCAGACGCCATACTCCTTGTTTTGATACAAGGCGTTCCAGGCAATCTTCATCCGGGTATCGTTGTAAGCCTCACTCTCGGCAACAAGGCCCTCTTATTCCGCCTCTAAAGTTTCCTTGAAGTTTAGCTGCGCCTGGGTCGCTGCCTCCTCTAGCCCCTTGACCTTGGCCTTGAGGTCGCTGCCTCCTCTAGCCCCTTTACCTTGGCCATGAGGTCGCTGTTCTCTTGGGAGACCCCCTTAAGAGAGTCCAGCTCCGTCTTGGCCTTGTCAAGCTCCTCTTTTGCCTTTTTAAGCGTCGTCTCAGCAACCCCGGCTTTCTGCTTGAACGCCTCCAGGTCCTTCTCGAGCTGATCAATCTTCAACGCCTGCGTCATCACTATGGCTTTAGTCTCAAGTTCATTTATTGTACAAGAGTATAGAGCAACGTTTTCAGCGTCTCTAGCTGATTTGTTGGCTCTCTTTACCTCTTCCCGCTTGCGGGAGTATGGACGTTTGAGACCGTCTACCCGCAAAAGTGCCTGCATAGAACGAATGAGGTTAGATCTGCAGGTAGGATAATACTTGAAGTTCACTTCTGTTACTTTCTTTACACCTTACCTCAGCCATAAGGGATAGAACGCGCTCCAAATTGAACGTCTCTATCCCAGATATGTTGTCTTTGTCCCTCTTCCGGACGGCGTCAAGCATGGCCTTGGCATGCTTCTGGACGTCTGGCCAGCGGGGAGAGACATCTAAACCACAATCAACATTTGATGAGTGCAAAATACAGGTGACACCAATCTGTTGCCGACCGTCTGAGGATGAAGTTTGTTGGGAGTGGGATTTGACTCGCAAAGGCCACCTTAACTCAGGCGGGGACTTAAATGGGTTAGCCTTACCTTCAGAGACGGCCTGGCAAGAGCCACCCGCAGCCGCTGTAACCCCTCTTCCAATGAACAAGGGGTTGACGAGGTCAAGGCCAAAGTCGCCGCCTACCTCCTGCATCCTTCCCCCAAGACGCATTTGGGTTTACCCGGCTTTGGCTCCAAGAGTCTGGGAGGAGCCAGTCTTTTTCTTGGAGGGGATAGAGGCGGAGTCATCCCTAGCCCGTTTGAGAGTCTTCTCAACGTTTTTGGGATTTTGCCTCCCTGTAAAGCGGATGCAAGTTAGTCATGCATCCGGAAATAAAGCTTGCAAAGTTAAAGTAAAGTGGGGTCAGGCGTCTTACCTTGGCCCTGATAGCAGCCGCCTGCTTTTCCGCCAGATCTCTGCGGATGGCGGCGGAGGACCTCTTGGGCGTCTTCTGTTGTATATTTGGAGTATCAACCCGAAATATACAAGGGATGAACCAAGATAAGTAAGACTAATGAACCAAATAGCTTCTTAGCTACAGTCACACCACTAAGAAACGAAATGGGTTCCTAAGATCACAAGCCAACTAGTAGTCTAAGCTAGTTAACTAAGCAAAGGAATTGAAATTCCAAATCCAAGAATTTCTGGTTTGTTTCTAATCCAAGAAACGAGTGTAAAACACAAAGTTTGTTTGTTCGAATAATCTGATTTTTTCATTCACATTTGCTTGCTATTTATAGTAAACAAGCATCCTTAAGTACAAGCTAATTTAAGTGGCTGTTTAGCTCACTTGTTACACGCCTAAGCTAAAGCTAAGTACAAATCAGCTTTTTGTTGTCTAGATACATTAATAAAAGAAGCCTTATTTAACTAGATACATCAAAGAGAAAATGGTGGCTTATAACCTCCAAATTAAGGCTGAAATAAAATCAGAATTAAGAGAGTGTAACTCCCCTTAATTCACGCCCATCCAAGCAGCAAGTTGGAGATGTATTTCCTCCAATATTCACGCCCAAATTCAAACAGCAAAGAAGTGTAACTCTTCCTTGGTTCAAGCCTTGAAATAAGCTTGAATGTATGTGGACAAGGGTGTACTTGGACGTCCTTTAGTTGCTCCAAAAGCTGACTGAATTAAACAGCCAATTGAAGGCTGAAATTAAGGCTTAAGATGCTCCAATGTTGACTGATATCAACGGCCACTTGAAGGCTGAAGTTAAGGCTTGTAATGGCTTGTAATTCCTCTTTGAAAACTGATTGTAACTCCCAAGTCAAAGCTTTGAAATTCCTTGTAAAAGAATTTCGGATTCCAAGCTTAAATGGCTGCCATTTTGATGTATCTTTTGCACTTGTACTTTTGTGTGAATGTGACAATATTTTTTGAACTAAAATCAGCTAAAAAGAACTAAGAAAAATATAACTAATTTGCAAACTTAAAATGACTAAAGTTTACAATTTATTCAAAGCATAAAAAGAACTAGAATAAACTAGTTAATAAGAACAACAAGAAATTCAAGGGATTGAATATCTTGCTGCCCATGGATAGAATGCATAGCACCAATACATGATGCTACGTCTTGAACCAAAGAAATGTCCATAATTAAGTTGTTAGGCTTGGCTACAACATTCCCCCCTTCTTGAAAAGAGTTTGCCCTCAAACTCGGCAACTCTTCAAACTCATCATAGTAAGGTGATAAATCAGCCACATTAAAGGTGCTAGAAACACCATAATCTCCGGGCAACTCAACCTTGTAAGCATTATCATTCACCTTTTCAACAATAGCAAATGGACCATCACTACGAGGACTAACCTTGGAACGCCTCTTGGAAGGAAATCTTTCCTTTCGAAGATGAATCCAAACCAAATCACCAGGTTGAAAACGGACCTCCTTTCTCTTCTTGTCATAGTAGGCTTTAGTCTTTGCATTAGTTTGTTCAATTCGAGAACGAACTTGCTCATGCATAGACTTGATTTCTTTGGAACGCACCTCGGCATCATGACTAAACTTGTTAGGTGAGGGAATGGGAGCAAGATCAATAGGAGTACAAGGATTGAATCCATACACAACTTCAAAAGGACTCAAACCGGTTGTCTTGCTAGGCACGCTGTTGTAAGCAAACTCCGCATGAGGGAGCATCTCTTCCCATTGCTTGGGACGTTTAGTAGCCAAAGTTCGCAACAAAGTTCCCAAAGTTCTATTAGTCACTTCGGTTTGACCATCTGTTTGAGGATGACATGAAGTGCTAAAGTTCAATTTCGTGCCCATCTTCCTCCATAATGTAAGCCAAAAATGACTTAGAAATTTTGGATCACGATCACTCACCATGGATTTAGGTACACCATGCAAACAAACAATCTCATTGAAAAACAAGTTAGCAACATGAGTAGCATCATAAGTTGTATGACAAGAAATAAAATGAGCCATTTTAGAAAAACGGTCCACAACAACCATAATGGAATCTTTCTTTCGTTGGGTCATAGGAAGTCCCACAACGAAATCAAGACTAACATCTTCCCATGGAGCTTGCGGAATAGGTAAGGGCAAAAGATAGCCCTGTGGAAGACTATGACTCTTGGCCTTTTGGCATATCACACATCTCTTCACAATGAACTCCACATCACGAACCAATCTAGGCCAATGAAAGTACTCTTGGACAAGAAGAGTAGTCTTCTCTATGCCAAAGTGTCCCGCCATTCCTCCTTCATGAAACTCTTTGATAAGAGATTCTCTTAGGCTTGATCTTGGAATGCACAACCTGTTTCCTTCGAACAAATAGCCATCTAAAATGTAATAATCTTTGTAAGCATGATTAGAACATTTTAGAAATAAATCACCAAAGTCATGATCATTTTTGTAACTTGCTTTCACATCTTCAACACTAATCACTCTTGCCTTGAAAGAATTCAAGAGTGTGTATCTCCTTGAAAGTGCATCAGCTCCTTTGTTCATGGCTCCTCTCCTATGCTTGATCACAAAATGAAAAGCTTGCAAATACTCCACCCATTTGGCATGGCGTGGTTGGAGTTTTTGTTGGCTTTGAAGATATTTGAGAGCTTCATGATCTGAATGAAGGATGAACTCCTTGGAAATGAGGTAATGTCTCCAATGGTCCAAAGCACGAACAAGAGCAAAGAACTCCTTATCATAGGTACTATACTTCCGTTGTGCTTCATTGAGTTTTTCACTAAAGTAGGCAAGGGGACGCCCAACTTGTGACAAAACAGCACCAATACACACTCCACTAGCATCACATTCAACTTCAAAAACTTCATCAAAGTTAGGTAAAGAAAGAATAGGTGCACTAGTAAGTTGATGTTTTACCTCATCAAAGGCCTTTTGAGCCTTATCATTCCAAACTAACTTCTGATTTTTAGTTAGCTCGGTGATAGGTGCCATGAGAGTACTGAAATTTCGCACAAATCTCCTATAGAAAGAAGCAAGGCCATGAAAACTACGAACTTGCTGAATTGTTTGTGGCGTGGGCCACTCACGAATTGCAGCAACTTTCTTTTCATCAACCTCTATGCCTTGAGATGAAACTTTGAAACCAAGAAAAATAACTTGGGAAGTGAAAAAATGACACTTCTCTAAGTTACCATATAGTTGCTCACGAGCAAGGGCTTCAAAAACCTGTTGCAAATGCATAGCATGCTCTTCTTCTTCCCTACTATACACCAAAATGTCATCAAAATAGACTACAACAAATTTACCCATGAAAGGTTGCATAACCTGATTCATAAGGCGCATAAATGTAGATGGTGCATTAGACAAACCAAATGGCATCACAAGCCATTCATAGAGTCCCTCCTTTGTTTTGAAAGCGGTCTTCCATTCATCTCCTTCGAAAATTCGAATTTGATGATATCCACTTCTCAAATCAATTTTAGAGAACACTTTAGAACCATACAAGTCATCAAGTAAATCATTCAACCTTGGAATAGGAAACCGGTACTTGATAGTGATTTTATTGATTGACCTACTATCAACACACATTCTCCATTCTCCATTTTTCTTAGGTACAATCAAAGTAGGACAAGCACATGGACTAAGAGACTTACGAATAATACCCTTTGATAACAATTCCTCCACTTGTCTTCTAATTTCCTCGGTTTCTTTGGGATTGGTTCTATAGGCTGGTTTGTTTGGGAGCATGGATCCGGGTACAAGATCAATCTTGTGTTGGATGTCACGCTTTGGGGGTAATCCGTGAGGGATATCTTTGGGGAAAACATGGGAATAGGTTTTGAGAAGAGAGGTGAGGAGTGGGTGGTTTTCTTCTTTGGACGGTTGAGAGGGGGTATCAAGTTGGCTCAAAATGAAGTGTTTGTGAACTCTATATTCATGGAATTCAGATTTTATGAGAGTGGTGAGGGAAGTGGGAGGCGTGGATATGGGGTGATCATTTTTGAGGATTAAAGGGGTAAGGACAATTTTCTTTCCATCCTTAGAAAAGGAGTAGGTGTTTTTGTAACCATCATGCATCACACGCCTATCAAATAACCAAGGTCTACCAAGTAAAACATGACATGCATCCATAGGCACAACATCACACCATAATTCTTCCTCATAAGTTTTACCAATGCTAAATGATAACAAGACTTGTTGTGTGACATGAATCCCTTTACTATGACTTAACCATTGAATTTTATATGGTTTAGGATGAGGGATAGTTTTCATTTTCAGCTTGTCTATCATTACTTGTGAAGCTACATTGGTACAACTACCTCCATCAATAATCAAAGTGCATACCTTTCCACCAATGGTGCAACGAGTGTGAAAGATTGCCTCACGTTGCAAGCTCCCTTCTTGGTCCAACATATTGCTAAGCGTACGTCGAACCACCAAGCATTCTCCTTCATCCGGACCTAGGCACGCATACTCATCATTCTCTTCAAGATTGCTGTCCTCTTCAACCTCTAATTCGTTCTCCTCTTCATACTCTACCAAAGAAACAATTTTTTTATTTGGACAATTACTAGCCATATGTCCAAGGCCTTGACACCTAAAGCATCTTCTTGGGGCTGGTTTTGGGTTGGAATTTTGGGTGTTTTGTGAAGGTGGTTTAGAAGTAGGCTGATTGGATGTGGGTTTGAAAGGTGGGAAATTGGATGTTTGCTTTCTTTGGGGAAATAAGGTTTGAGATGCAAAACGTGATGATTCACTTTTGCCTCTTGCTTTTTGTTGCTGCTCAATCTTATGTGCTAAGATAATGAGCTCTTCAAGGGTGGTGTAAGGGTGTAGTTCGGCCACATTGGCTATTTTTGGGTCAAGTCCGCCTAGGAACCGAACCAAAGTTTGAGGCTCATCTTCCTCTACTCCACACTTCATAACAAATCCTTCAAACTCCCTAGCATATTCCTCTACTAATTTCGTACCTTGCTTAAGGTTATGGAATTTTGAAAAGTTTTCTTGCACATAGTATGTGGGAAGAAACTTTTGTTTCAACAATTTCTTCATCTTAACCCATGATCTCACTTTTTCTTTGTCTTGCCTTTCCCTCTTGGCGCACACACTAGCCCACCAAGTTGAGGCATATTTTCGTAGCTTCAAGGCCACAATTTTCACCTTTTTCTCTTCCGGTGTTTGCTTATAGTCAAACACTCTCTCCACCGTTCTTAACCATTCTACAAACTCATCAGCATCGAGTTTGCCATCATATTCAGGAATGTCTGCTTTTATGTCATTATTAGGCCGTGACCTTTCTCTTTCATGAGAAGGTCTATCATTGTGATTGAAATTAGATTCACTCAATTCTTCATCACTATGATTGGGTGAGCCCTCTTTTTGATGGCGCAACTTAGTAGAAAGATCTTTTAACTGATCTTGCAAATATTGCATTCGTTGCTCCATATCTTCTTTCTCTTGTGCAACCTTATTGACATATTCTTGCCAATTAGGGGGTGGGATGTCGGACATGGTTTGTGTTTGGGGTATGTGTTTGGGTATGTATTTGGGGTATGTGTTTGGGTATTTGTTTTGCTAGATTCCCCCTCCTTCTAGCGCCAAATGTTGTATATTTGGAGTATCAACCCGAAATATACAAGGGATGAACCAAGATAAGTAAGACTAATGAACCAAATAGCTTCTTAGCTACAGTCACACCACTAAGAAACGAAATGGGTTCCTAAGATCACAAGCCAACTAGTAGTCTAAGCTAGTTAACTAAGCAAAGGAATTGAAATTCCAAATCCAAGAATTTCTGGTTTGTTTCTAATCCAAGAAACGAGTGTAAAACACAAAGTTTGTTTGTTCGAATAATCTGATTTTTTCATTCACATTTGCTTGCTATTTATAGTAAACAAGCATCCTTAAGTACAAGCTAATTTAAGTGGCTGTTTAGCTCACTTGTTACACGCCTAAGCTAAAGCTAAGTACAAATCAGCTTTTTGTTGTCTAGATACATTAATAAAAGAAGCCTTATTTAACTAGATACATCAAAGAGAAAATGGTGGCTTATAACCTCCAAATTAAGGCTGAAATAAAAACAGAATTAAGAGAGTGTAACTCCCCTTAATTCACGCCCATCCAAGCAGCAAGTTGGAGATGTATTTCCTCCAATATTCACGCCCAAATTCAAACAGCAAAGAAGTGTAACTCTTCCTTGGTTCAAGACTTGAAATAAGCTTGAATGTATGTGGACAAGGGTGTACTTGGACGTTTTTTAGTTGCTCCAAAAGCTGACTAAATTAAACAGCCAATTGAAGGCTGAAATTAAGGCTTAAGATGCTCCAATGTTGACTGATATCAACGGCCACTTGAAGGCTGAAGTTAAGGCTTGTAATGGCTTGTAATTCCTCTTTGAAAACTGATTGTAACTCCCAAGTCAAAGCTTTGAAATTCCTTGTAAAAGAATTTCGGATTCCAAGCTTAAATGGCTGTCATTTTGATGTATCTTTTGCACTTGTACTTTTGTGTGAATGTGACAATATTTTTTGAACTAAAATCAGCTAAAAAGAACTAAGAAAAATATAACTAATTTGCAAACTAAAAATGACTAAAGTTTACAATTTATTCAAAGCATAAAAAGAACTAGAATAAACTAGTTAATAAGAACAACAAGAAATTCAAGGGATTGAATATCTTGCTGCCCATGGATAGAATGCATAGCACCAATACATGATGCTACGTCTTGAACCAAAGAAATGTCCATAACCAAGTTGTTAGGCTTGGCTACAACATCTTCTCGTCTGGGAGCATGGCTAAAGCTTCCTCTGCAAAAAAGAGTAAAAAACATCAGTAATTGCCAAATTCGGCACGGAAGTACCCCAGACGGTCTTAAGGTCAGGTGCATACGTTTGTTGAACATTGTGCTGAGCCCGCAGGCGGATAAAAAGGCCTCGTCTCTGAACCAGGCGCTTTTAGGAATCCAGTTATTTGGAACCTTTATTTTTTCCCCGGTTGACAGGGTAGCATCTTCAAGACCAAAAAAGTTGGTCTCAATTATTTTGTCGTAGTCCTCATCCGGAATCCGAGGAAGATAACACTTCCGGCCCAGAAGGTCGGGCTTCTTATTGTATTGGCGCAGTTTAAAATTTTCTCGCCGGCTAGGCGCAGATTGCAAGTAGAAGCGGTGCTTCCAGCCGTCGAACTTGGACACCTTGTCCAAGGTCATCATGTACTGAGGGAGGGTGGTCAATGTATACCACGCCCTCCAGCCGCCTGGGTTGCGACTCAAGTAATGCATGTGGGCAAAGGTCTCCCAGCCTGGATGCAGCCCTTGGAACTCACAGGCGGCAACATACCCCAGAATGTTAGCCCAAGAATTGGGGGTAAGTTGCCAGACTCGCAGGTCATAGCCTCTTATAATCGCCTTCACCGCCTCGTGAAGTTGAAATCTTAGCCCAACCAGGAACGCCGCCTCATAACAACCAAAGTAGGCATTGGCGTTCCTCTCGTCATCTTTCCAAGAGACGGTGCCTTCTGCAGGTGGAACCCGGATGGTATAATTTCCGGCTAGGGGGCGCATGAGCTTAAATTTTTCCAAGTCTTTGTCCATGTTTGCCCTATCTTTGGCAGAGACGTGGATTTGGAAGGGGTCGTCCTTCTCACTCCATTTTTTCCTCTCCTCCACCTCATTATCCTCAAGCGGCGACATAGGCTCGTCACTGCTCTCGGAGCTGGAGGCGGAGCTTTCCCCGGATGACTGCTCATCCTGCGAGCAGGGCATAGAGACGGCCTCCTAACCGTCTGCCTGATCGCACTCTTCAAGGAATGAATCCCCAGGGGTTGAAGAGGCACCCGAGGGAGACCTCTCAGCAGCCATCTGGTTTTCCCTACCTAACGTCTCCCCCTCAGGCGGTTGCCTGCTTTAGCCCTCGCTCTTATAGTCGGGATCTATTTCCGTCTGCATTGTCCGAGCCATTGTGTCCTGCACAGACATATAGACGGTCAGATTCCATGCATAAGGGTGGTCCCAACACCCTAAGGCGGCACTCCCAGTCCTAGACTCAGCCGTACCAGGTGACCGGCTAGACTCTAACCTAGGTTGTGTCGTGTGTGTTGGTGATGCATCCATTTATTGCAAAGAGTATATACAAGCGTGAAAAAATGAAAAGAGCTGAGAGAGACAGAAGCGGTACCTTTAAGAGTTGATGTCTGAAGGTTAGGCGGAATCGTCTAGGGCAGGCGGAAATGAGCTTGATTGCTTGCGCTTGACTTAGACGTGAAAGCAGACTCTCTCTCTAAAGTTTATCTCTCTTAAAATTTTTTGTAAAACGTACAAAAATGAGGGTAAACGGCTACATATAGGGGGTAAATACAGGGGTACCTCCGTAATTTCCGCATAAGGTGAACAGTAAAAAATTGGCGGTAAAATCACCCCCAATGGAGGAGTGACACCTGTCACAGATGCCACGTCACATCTGTGAGGGGCAAATGTTTGGGATAATTTTACCATGACACATGGTCCAGTCAGAATGTGACACGTGTCACCTTAGGGTTAGTCCAAATAGGACCAATCCCTGTTTGACACGTGTCATCCCAAAGAAGTGGGAAAAAAGGCGGCCTTCATGGCCCAAATCCCGAGAAAGCCGCAATGCGGCGTAGCCCACCAATGATTAAGGCTTGATGACCAAATCAGGGGCACAATTCTCGAGGACCCTATAAATAGGGAGATTTCCTCCTTTTGGAGATACGTCTTTCCATTTATTACACAGTTTACTCTTTGATAGAGACATCCTGAGCTTGGAATCCGAGAAGATCCCCACCTAAATTCCGCACCTTTTTACTCCCATTAAAGTTACTAACTTGATCGTCGGAGGCGGAGCTCCAAATACCTGGGGTCTCCGTTGTTTTGCAGGTACAGCTCACGAGTGGACCAGACTTTGTGACGTAACTCTCTCAATGGACAAAAACACCCAAAACAACACTTACTTGGATGCCTCGTATCTCTTTCTTATAACAAAATACACGCGTTAGTAACTTCAAGGAAAATAACAAACAAAGAATTAAATTAAATAATTGAAAGAGAGATTTGGGACCAAACCCTTAGAAATCAAAACCTTTCATGTCTAGGGCGAAGGCAACTTCGAACTTGGCTAGGTGTTTCTAAATCTTGTGAATGCGGAATTGTGTTTGAGAAAAGCTAGTCTTAGAAAGAGAGAGAGAAATCTTGAAAACTAGAGAGAATAAGAAAATTAGAGAGAATTGATAGTTGTTGATGATTCAAAACGGAGGTTTTAGGAGGCTATTTATAGAGAAAATCAGTCGAACGGATAAAAAAACAAATCAAAGTTTCGAAGAGAATAAAACAGATTAGCGCCAAACGGTGGACATTAGCGCCAGGCGCTTAGGCTAGCGCCAGGTGTTAATCCTGTCGTCAGGCGCTAGAAATTAATTTCACGCGTTTTCTTAATTTTGATAAAATTTAGCCGTACAGAAGGGCAAAATGGTATTTTCCTTAAAATCACTTCTTTTATTCAGATTAAAACTCCAAAAAGTCAACCTGTAGACACCCAAATGTGTCTCCCCAAAACCAAACCCAGTGATGAATACCTTTCATGTCATTTGATTATCGAATAAAGCGAAAGAGTTAAAAGTCTAGTGATGAGGATGTTTTTATTAATATATCTCTTCTTTCTCTTTTTGAAAATATTTCTTTTCTTACCCTATTTATGAAAATAATTGTGTAGTTGGATGGGGCTTCAAAAGACCTTTCCAACGATATATTATAAGCCCAATTCCGATGAATAATGAGGAAGTTATGGCCAAAATACTAAACTGTGCTCGAACCTGATCTTACCTACGACCCAATGATCAAGTGGAGGGTCTGATGTGAATTATTGATCCGAAAATCAACAAAACATAAGGGATATGTTTAAGTCTAATTCTATACAGGAAATCCACCAAGAATTAAACAAAAACTAAGATTAATCAATTAAGAATCCACCTAATTAATCAATCCAAACGAATGTTTTATCTAAAACAAGCAAAACAGCAATTGATCACAATCAACAAAACTTAAGTGTTTAAACTTAAAACAATGTATATTAATCTCTCCATAATTCGTGTGTTTTACAGCCCTATTTATAGACTTAGTTTACCTAGGAAGATTAGGACAAGTTCCTAATTCAATCCTAATTAAACTAGAATTCTAACTTGCTTGAAAAGCAAGCACCTTGGCGCACAAGCATACACCAAACTCCTTGGAGAACAAGCACACGCCTAAACTGATTTATTTTGCTAACTAACTGATTTTTAAAGCAACTAAATAAATAAATAAAAATTTAAGAACTAAATAAAGACTAAAGATCCTAATGCTTGAACCAAGAAAAACCCTTTCAAGTGAAAGGTAAAAACTTGTAAGCAAAAAATCTAAGTAAAGAAAATTCAAGAAAGTGAACTAGACTCCAAGAAAAACCACTAAGCAAACCGTGGCTTTGCTTTGATATCCAAGAAAGTGTCCATGCAATGCTTGGCTTGAATCAATGTTTAGGGATAAACTATCTTGATGCATGATAAGCAAATCTTCGAAGTTCTCCATGCTTAGACTTGCATCATCCTCCTCTTCTTCGAAAGAATTTGTCCTCAAATCTCGAAGTTCTTCATCAGAAATATACTTAGCCAAATCGCCAACATTGAATGTAGCACTAACTCCATATTCTCCCGGAAGTTCTAACTCATAAGCATTGTCATTGATCTTCTCAACAATCTTAAAAGGACCTTCACTTCTAGGCATCAACTTATTCTTGCGTTTTCCTGGAAATCTTTCCTTTCTCAAATGTAACCATACCAAGTCTCCAACATTGTAACTTTGTTGCCTTCTATGCTTGTTTGCTCTAGCTTTGTACATGTCATTTACTTTCTCTATTCTTGTTCGAACTTGATCATGTAATTTCAGCATACTCTTCAACTTAGACTCGGCATCTTTGTGAATTAATTCACCATTAAGCAATGGAACAAGATCAATTGGAAGTTTCGGATTGACTCCATAAACTACCTCAAAAGGACTATGTTTGGTAGCATATGTAGGTGATCTATTATAAGCAAACTCCGCATGAGCTAACTTGATGTCCCAATCCTTTTGTGTCTTACTCACTAACCCACGCAAAAGCGCACCAAGAGTACGATTAGTAACCTCGGTTTGTCCATCAGTTTGTGGATGGTAAGATGTACTAAAGAGCAATTTAGTTCCCACAAGCTTCCATAGAGACTTCCAAAAGAAACTCATGAACTTTGTATCTCGATCACTCACAATAGTTTTCGGAATTCCATGCAATCTAACAATCTCTTTGAAGTATAATTCCGCCACTTTCATAGCATCATCCACTTTGTGACAAGGAACAAAGTGAGCCATCTTAGAAAACCTATCCACAACAACCATAATAGAGTCTTTCCCCCGTTGTGTTCTCGGCAATCCCACAATAAAATCCATAGAAATATCTTCCCAAGGTGAATCTGGAACAGGTAAAGGAGTATACAAGCCTTGATGAATAGTAGCCTTCGCTTTTTGACAAGTTGCACACCTAGAAATAACTAGTTGCACATCCGTGAGCATCTTAGGCCAATAGAAGTGTTCTTGTAACATACTCAAGGTCTTTGTAATGCCAAAGTGACTAGCAATTCCTCCCCCATGAGCTTCTCTAACAACTAGCTCTCTAATAGAACACTTAGGAAGACAAAGTCGATTTCCTTTGAAAAGAAAACCATCTTGCAGCAAATAAGAACCCACGGCTCCTTTAGAACACTCTTCAATCAATGTAGCAAAATCATCATCACCTTTGTAGTATTCTTTGATCAATTCAAAACCAAGTAGCTTGCTATTTAGAATTCCAATCAAAGTGTATCTTCTAGATAATGCATCAGCCACAACATTCGATTTCCCCTCTTTGTACCTTGAAGAAAAATTAAATGATTGTAAAAATTCAACCCACGTAGCATGTCTAGGATTGAGCTTTTGTTGTCCATGTATGTACTTCAATGCTTCATGATCAGAATGCAACACAAAGTGATTAGGTCGGAGATAATGATGTGAATTATTGATCCGAAAATCAACAAAACACAAGGGATATGTTTAAGTCTAATTCTATACAGGAAATCCACCAAGAATTAAACAAAAACTAAGATTAATCAATTAAGAATCAACCTAATTAATCAATCCAAACGAATGTTTTAACTAAAACAAGCAATACAGCAATTGATCGCAATCAACCAAAACTCAAGTATGCAACTTAAGAAATAAATCTGAATATTAATCTATATGTCTTTATTCGTGTGTTTACAGCCCTATTTATAAGACTTAGTTTACCTAGGAAGATTAGGACAAGTCCCTAATTCAATCCTAATTAAACTAGAATTCTAACTTGCTTGAAGAGCAAGCACCTTGGCGCACAAGCATACACCAAACTGATTTATTTTGCTAACTAACTGATTTTTAAAGCAACGAAATAAATAAATAAAAATTAAAGAACTAAATAAAGATTAAAGATCCTAATGCTTGAACCAAGAAAAACCCTTTCAAGTGAAAGGTAAAAACTTGTAAGCAAAATCTAAGTAAAGAAAATTCAAGAAAGTTCAAGAAAGTGAACTAGACTCCAAGAAAAACCACTAAGCAAACCGTGGCTTGGCTTTGATATCCAAGAAAGTGTCCATGCAATGCTTGGCTTGAATCAATGTTTAGGGATAAACTATCTTGATGCATGATAAGCAAATCTTCGAAGTTCTCCATGCTTAGACTTGCATCAGATAATGACTCCAATGATCTAAAGCTCTAACAATGGCATAGAACTCTTTATCATAAGTAGAATAGTTCAATCGAGCTCCTCCCAATTTCTCACTGAAATATGCAATAGCCCTCTTCTTTTGGAGTAAAACTGCTCCAATTCCAACTCCACTAGCATCGGTTTCAACTTCAAAAGGACTTGAGAAATCTGGTAACGCAAGTATAGGTGCTTCACATAGCTTCTTTTTAACCAACTCAAACGCACTTTGAGCTTCTTTAGTCCATTCGAATTTACCCTTGTCCTTCTTCAAACATTCGGTCATAGGCGCCACAATACTTGAGAAATTCTTGACAAATCTTCTATAGAACGAAGCTAGACCATGAAAAGACCTTACTTCACTCATATTAGTAGGAATAGGCCAAGTTTTAATAGCCTCTACTTTCGAATGATCAACTGAAACTCCATCTTTTGATACAACATAACCAAGAAAAGTAACACTAGGCACTAAGAAGTAGCATTTTTCAAGCTTAGCATAGAGTTTCTTCTCTCTTAACACTTCAAACACACTTGTTAGATGATTTAGATGATCATGCAAATTTTTAGAGTATATCAGAATATCATCTAAATAAACAACAACAAACTTGCCAAGGAAAGGTTTAAGTACCTCATGCATCAACCTCATGAAAGTGCTAGGTGCATTAGTGAGTCCAAACGGCATCACCAACCATTCATACAACCCTAACTTAGTCTTGAATGCTGTCTTCCACTCATCTCCTTCTCTCATTCGAATTTGATGATAACCACTCATAAGATCAATCTTAGAAAACAACCTTGAACCATGTAGTTCATCAAGTAGATCATCTAACCTTGGAATAGGAAATCGGTATTTGATAGTGATGTTATTCACACTCTTACTATCAATACACATGCGCTAACTCCCATCTTTCTTTGGGACAAGTAAAGTAGGCACGGCGCAAGGGCTCATACTTTCCCTCACGTATCCTCTAGCCATAAGCTCTTCAATTTGCCTTTGCATCTCCTTTGTTTCTTCCGGATTACTTCTATAGGCTGCCTTATTAGGTAATGGTGCTCCCGGAATCAAGTCAATTTGATGCTCTATCCCACGAATAGGAGGTAGTCCCGGAGGAAATTCCTTAGGAAAGATGATTTGGGTATTTTATACCCGGCCCGGTGGCCCAATCAGAAAGTGCCACGTGTCCTCCGTAAAGGTCCTATTTGGACCTATAGAATGATGACACGTGGAGGGTGGACTCTTCTCCGTCCTACGTGGACTGAAGGTCCAGCAGGGACCATTCAGGTGGCGAAGCGTGTCACACAAAAAGTGCTTCAAAATCCTTTGGGCACAGTGACACGTGTCACTCAGGCATTGGCCCTGGGATGGCGGCCTTCTAAGGCCCAAATCCCGAGGCGCCGCAAAACGGCGTCACCTAATTACTAGGTCACCATATCCTAGGAAGGCACAATTTTCAAAAGGACCCTATAAATAGGGACATTATGTCATTTATGACAGGGGAGAGAATTTTTGACACGCAATACGAGACAATACGTCACTTACCACAGAGCTGTCGTTTTCAAGGAACACATAACACTTTACCTGAGCTTGGAATCCAAGCAGATAACTTTACTTCCGCACGTTTTATCTCCGAACGTTTACTGACTTAATCTTCGGAGGCGGACCACTGACCATTCGGCGGTCCGTTTGCTTTGCAGGTACAGGCATCCTCAGTTGAATCTAGTTTCAGTGTTGTAACTCTCCCGAGGGACAAAAACCCCCGAAACATTTGGCGCCGTCTGTGGGGAGAGTACCTCTGAAATGGCTTCACAAGAACCTGTACCAAATCCGGAGGCCATTCGACCTCCAAATGATGTACTGGTCCAAACGGACCATGACTCAGGTGACGACGCTGATGTCGAAACCTATGTGGATCCAAATGGATCCCTCATCTCTAAACGCATCCGCAGTAAGGAACGGTGAGAGCGTCCCCATGTTCAGGCAGGACCAAGCAAAACTGCTGGTCAGCCAAAGAAGCGCTCGGGGTGGCCGGTTGATCCTTCCCAGGCGGTAGGATCAACTCCCGTCACTCGGGATGAGCTAATGTCACTCCTGAGTAGCCTCAGGGGTGAAATCAAGCAGCTCGCCTCTAAGAAGTCGCCTGCCCCTAGAAAGGAGCAGTCGGCCAAGAAGCCAGCCCAAGCTGGCAAACAGAAGTCGGTCAGGGACCGTCAACCGACTCCTCATCCTGCCCCTAAGGAGAAGGCCCGGCCCCAATTTGATCTCACTCGGCTCCGTTTCCCAGAAACGAGCACCAGAAAGCCCATCCGGCATGTACAGCCGGATGGCAGTAAGAAGACGTTCTCCGACGCTCGGCAATACATCGAGGAGAAGAGAACTCAGCTATCAGAGTCGGCTTCAACGTCGACTTATCATGATAGCTTTCGGAATACCTCTGTGAGGTGTTCCCAGTCTGTACATGAGACCCCAGCAAGCAGCCTAAGGGTTCAGTTTGGGCCTCATGTGATTCAATCCGCCCAGTACATGGCACCGCCACTGTACCAGGCGCCAGTAGTACCTTACATGCAGCCTACCCTCTACGGGGGACAGGCGGCATACGGCTATCAGCCGATGGACTGGCAGCTTAGACTGCAGCACCTTGGAGATCAACCCTCTGCTTTCTCCAGAGAAATAACTAAAGCCGTGCAGCCGGCTAAAGTTAAAAACGTTCTGGTTGGAGCCTATGACGGGACCTCCAACCCAGAGGACCACCTGTTGGCATACACCCACCTCATGTATTTACAGGGGTTGGATGATGCCGCATGATGTCGTTGCTTTCCAGCCACCCTGAAGGGCATAGCCCAGCAGTGGTTTGGCAACCTGTCGGCTGGCTGCATAAATAGCTTCAAGACGCTTGCGTTCTTGTTTGCATCAAACTTCTCTATGAACATCCCTGCCAAAAAGACAAGTCTTGACTTGGGCAATGTACAGCAGGGAGATAGAGAAGGTTTGCGATCCTACGTCAGGCGGTTCAATCTGGTCCGAATCCAGATTCATGGGCTGTCTGATGAGGTCGCCTTCACAGACTTCTTTAAGGGTCTGAAGGACGGGTCTACTTTTAAGTACGAACTCGTCCGCAAACAAATCTTTACCCTACAAGGAGCCTTGCAAGAGGCGGAAGCTTACATACAGGCGACCGAACTCTGCTCCTCCAATAAGCACTCGGACCATAAGAAGTCCGACCGGCAGAAAGAGACTCGGTCTGCTCAGCCGACTCCTAAGCCAGAAGCGAGCAAAAAGAAAAAGCAAGTCTGGGCCATTGATAACTCTGATCAACCGGCCTATAAGAAGAAAAAAGAGTGGAAACCGTACGTCCCAAGGTACGAATTCCACAAGGACTGCTGCTCCATCCTTTTGGAAATTAAGGATCGGCTAACTCTTGAAAAGCCAACTGCTATGAAAGGTTCCGCTGAAAATCGGAACAAGAACAAGCATTGCCATTTCCATGAGGATGTTGGCCATGACACGAACGACTGCTTTAGTCTCAAGCGGGAGCTCGACCGTCTGGCCGACAAAGGACAGCTGAAGTCCTATGTGAAGTCCAAAGTAACTTCAAAAGCAAATCCGGGGCAGTCCAAGAAAAAGACTCCCCAGCCTGCTGTGAGTGCCGAAACTGATGAAGAATCGGTGTATACCATAGCAGGCGGATTTGCCGGTGGTGGCCCGACCATTCGGGGTACCAAGGACCATCTAAGAAAGATGGTCAATTCTGTTGAGGAGGGGGAAACAGCTAGCACATCCACCTTCCCTAAAGTTGTCATCACCGAACAGGACAGAGGCAAAGTCCGTCGGCCGCATGATGACCCTGTTGTCATTGAGTGTAAAGTTGCCAACCAGCTGGTTGGCCGAATTCTGATTGACACAGGAAGTTCCTCTGACCTCATCAGCCTCAAATGCTTGTCCAATCTCAAGTACAAACAGGATAGCATGATGGAGGTCAACCACACCTTAGTTGGGTTTGGAGGATGACTTGTGCACCCAGTCGGACGAATTGACCTACCTGTCCGCCTGGGAAGTAGGGGAGACGGTCGGCACATGACCATCCGTTTCCTAGTGGTTGAAGAGCTCACGACTTACAACCTCATCTTTGGCCGACCCACTCTTAATGAGTGTAAGGTCGTCATCATCCCTGCTCTCATGCTACTCAAGTATGAGAAGGATGATGGAACAGTTGGTTCCCTTAATGGGGACCAAAAGACGGCTCGAGAGTGTTATCTCTCGGACGTCAAGCTTGCGGCCGCAGCATCCGGCCAGGGCAAGCAAATGATTGACCTCGACGATGTCGAGGAAGAACAGTCGGCCCCACCAGTCGGAAAGAAAAGAAAGACTGATCAGCTGGTGGTGGTCAAAAAAGAAAAGCAATAGCAATCACTGACCGGGGAAAGGTCGGATGATCTTCGTCCCCAGCCTACTGGAGGGCACATTGATATCCCTCTGGATGATAGCCGTCCAGAGCGGACTGTTAAGGTGGGGACGATTGCCTTTGCAAAGTTGGGTGAAAACCTTCACCAGCTGCTCAAGGAATTCAAAGACATCTTTGCCTTTGAAGTGGAGGAGATGCCAGGCATCAGCTCGGATCTCGCTATCCACAAACTCGCTGTGGATCCTAAAAAGAAGCCCATCCGGCAAAAGAAAAGAAACCACGGCGAAGAAAGAAGTCAGGCGGCAGCTGCCGAAGTAAAAAAGCTGTTAGATGCCAAGTTCATTCGGCCGTGCAACTTCCCTGAGTGGGTAGCTAACGTTGTGTTAGTAAAAAAGCCGAATGGAACTTGGCGGATGTGTGTTGATTACACAGACCTCAACAAGGCATGTCCAAAGGATAGCTATCCACTGCCTAAGATCGACAGTCTGGTCGACTCCTGATAAGTTTCATGGACGCCTATTCAGGTTTCCATCAGATCCTCCTGTGGAAAAAAGATCAAGAAAAGACGGCATTCGTCACTGATCAGGGGTTGTTCTGCTATACGGTGATGCCGTTTGGTTTGAAGAATGCGCCTGCTACCTTCCAACGAATGATTAATACAGTCTTTATTAATCAAATCGGAAGGAATGTAGAGGCGTACATTGATGATATGATAGTCAAATCCAAACAGCAGGCGGATCACCTTGCTGATCTCCGAGAAACATTCGCCACACTCAGGCGGCACAAGGTCATGCTTAACCCGAAAAAGTGTGTATTTGGTGTTGAGTCTGGGAAGTTTCTCGGATTTTTGATTGACCAAAGAGGAATAGAGGCCAACCCTGAGAAAATACAGGCGGTAATCGACATACAGTCGCCCCGTACTGTGAAGAAAGTGCAAAAACTAACAGGTTGTCTGGCGGCCCTGGGGAGATTCCTCAGCCGTTCAGGCGACAAGTGTCTCTACTTTTTCCAGGCAATCAAAAAGAAGACAAACATTGAATGGGGGGATGATGCAGAGGCGGCCTTTCAAAGGCTAAACACTCATCTGCACTCTTTGCCGAGGCTTGTCAGCCCTTTGCCTAAAGAGAAGCTCTTCATGTACTTAGCCGTCTCTGATCATGCCCTCAGTGCTGTCCTCTTAGCTGAAAGAGACGGCATCCAGCTCCCGGTGTATTTCATAAGCCATGTTTTGAGAAATGCGGAGCTTCGGTACCCCATGGTTGAGAAATTCGGCCTTGCCCTTTACATGGCCATCAAGAAGCTTAAACATTACTTCTTGGCGCATGCGGTAGAGGTCTATACTGACCAACCGATCAAACGGCCACTCACAACCCTGGAGTCTTCTGGACGAATGCTCAAATGGGCGATTGAAATGCAAGGATTAGAAATCACTTATGAATCAAGGAAGGCAATAAAGGGACAAGCATTCGCTGACTTTATTGTCGAAATGACAAGGCCGGTTGTTCCGGACAATACGGACCAGGTCTGGAAAGTGTATGTGGATGGGAGCTCCACTGTGAATGGCTGTGGTGCGGGGATTATCTGTCAATCTCCTGAAGGAGATAAGTACGAATACGCACTACGGTTCAAGTTTCAGGTCTCTAATAATGAGGCCGAGTATGAGGCCCTGCTGGTCGGCATCCGGTATTGCAAGGCGGCAGGGGCGAAGAAGATATCCGTCTGCTCTGATTCTCAACTGGTCGTACTCCAAGTTAATGGAACGTACGAGGCCACTCATCCGACCATGATAAAATATTTGCAGGCGGTCAAGAGTGAAGTTGGGACACTTGAAGAATTTCATCTAACTCAAGTGCCCAGGTCTTCAAACAATCAGGCGGATGCTCTGTCCAAGTTGGCATCATCCGCCTCCTGTGAAACGCCTCGGTCGGTCTTCTGGGAGGTCATGGAAAAAAGAAGTATATCTGAGGAAGACCCCATTGGAATTCTTGACCGAAGCTCAACCTGGATGGACAGCATCCGGACCTATATTACAGACGGCACGCTCCCTGACTCACCACGGGAGGCGGCTGTCCTAAAAAAACGAGCAGCTAACTTCGAGTTGCGACAAGGAGAGCTCTTCAAGGCTGGCGTTTTGAAACCCCTGTTGAAGTGTGTTACCCCTGAAAAGGGGAAGGAAGTTCTCGAAGAGTTGCATTCGGGATTCTGCGCCTCCCATATAGGCGGCAGATCCCTCGCGGCCAAGGCCAGGCGGCTTTACTTTTGGCCAACTCTGGAGTCAGATTCCATGGAAATGGTGAAAAAATGTGACAAGTGCCAGAAGTTTGGCAAGCTCATCCATCGTCCGGCTACAGACCTGACGGCCATCCACAGCCCAATACCCTTTGCCAAATGGGGCATGGACATTCTGGGGCCATATACAACTGCACCAGGCGGCAAGCGCTATATATTGGTGGCTGTGGATTACTTTACCAAGTGGGTAGAGGCTGAGGCAGTTAAAAACATCAAGACTAAAGATGTCATTTCCTTTATCTGGAGGAACATAATCACTCGTTTCGGGGTGCCCATGTCTATGGTTTTTGACAATGGTCCTCAATTTGAGACGCCTCAACTCAAGACTTGGCTTGGAGACCAGGGGGTCTCAAGCTTCTTCGCATCAGTCGGCCGGCCGCAAGCAAACGGCCAGGTCGAAGCCTTCAACAAGTTAATCTCAGACGAGATTAAAAAGAAAATTGAGCGGGCTGGTGGCCTTTGGGCGGATGAATTACCACACGTCCTTTGGTCCATCAGAACGACTGCTAAAGGGGCAACGGGAGAAACCCCATTCCTAATGGTGTATGGTGCAGAAGCTGTTCTGCCCATTGAGCACTATGAGCCGACCCTTCGAATCATGTTGTATGATGAAGAGGCGAATTGGGAGGCCATGCTGATAGAGCGTCGCCAACCTATCAAATAATAGACCTAACTCGATCCTGCTAAACTAGTAGCAAGGGCAAGAAAGGGTCGAACCCATGAGAGGCGTTGAATCAACCACCAAATGTTAGTGTTTAAACAAGCTAGATTAAGTCGGGTTTTTGGAATTGGTATTATGTCACACCGATCTAATTCAAATCAATTAATTCTAAGAGGTGATTAACGATATTAAGAAGATCTAGGATATGGGTTACACCGCTCAACTTCATCACAAATAACGATTAGCATACATAGCAATGGTAAAATGGGAGATAAATTAGGGGAAGTTACCTAAGGCACCCTACTACTCTCTCAAGCTAGAGGGATTACTTGACATCAAGAACATAACCTACTCTCGTGATTATGGGCAAGAAACAAGTGTTAAAGCATTATCACGGTAACATACAATTCCCTTGACTAGAAGTTCCTATTCTCATGGCAAATCAAGTCAATTAAGCATAAGGAGCCCTCTCAAGTTCATCTCTCGATCCTTCGTTGAAAAAGCTAGATAAATAATTCAAGCAATGGCCAATTACAAGAATTAACAATTAATTCACTTAAACTCAACTAATTAACATCCCACAATTACCAAATTAATACATGCAACAAGCTATTGGTGACTACATTGAGGGTTCACCCAAACCCCAGAAATTAGACTACTCACAATCCATGGAGATTAAAGCAATTAAGTGGTTCAAGTAATTCATGACCAAATTAAAACTAGGAATTAAGTAGAAATTAACAATCTAAGCATGCAAATAACAATTAACAATGAAGAATAATAAGTATTAAAGCAAGAAAGAGGGAAGAGAAAGAGTAAGAAATGGTTACTAGAAGCTTCAACTTGAATAACAATGGTGGAACTTGTTCTACAAAGATTTGGATTGAAATTTCCAAGCAAATAACTAAAATCTACAATTACAAGCTAGTGTTTTTTGGAGTATTTTTGAGCTACCGACTAAGAGAAATAGATTTCTGGAATAATAATGGCCACCCCCTTCAAAAACGTCCAAAGGGGCTATTTAAAGGACCCCCAAAAAGAAAGGACGGAGAAAACAAGAGAAGTCGCAAAACTGACTCTGCACGGACGTGCCAAATTCTGCACGTCCGTGCAGAGGGTGCAGTAGCTCGATTTCAGACTCAGGCCAGTCTGCACGGCCGTGCAACATCTGCACGTCCGTGCCAAACTATGCACGACCGTGCAGAATGCTGCACGTCTGTGCTGTCTGGGGCAGAAACTCTCCTTCAGTTTTGGCCGTGCTGCACGGCCGTGCTAAGGCATGCACGACCGTGCAGCCCTCCCTCGGGGCTCTAACGACTCCAAAACGCTTCCTCCTTGCCTCGTGGGTCCCGCATGATGCTCCCCTTGCCTTGCACTCGTCGCTCCATCACCAAAGGTGCTCGGATCATCGTCATTTTCACCTGAAAAGTGCATCAAAAACACGAACACCTCGTGAAGCACGTAATACACAAAATTACATAAAAATAAGGTAAGATAGAGCAAGTAAGTGGATAAAGACACGGAAACAAGCCCTAAAAGTACCCTAAAATCATGTTTGATAACAAGTTATCAAATCCCCCCAAGCTAAGCTCTTGCTCGTCCTCGAGCAAACTAACAATAATAAATAGGAGAGGGACTAAATTGTAGCGAAGAGTGAGAGCAAGGACTATGCCAAAATCGGGGAGCAAAAGCACACTAATCCAAACAATCACTTTTAGCAAAAGTGAGAAGCCGTTTAAACCTATAAGTCGCCTAATAGGACGAGTTCATCTCTCGTGAGGGTTTCCAAAGAGAAACACCCACAACTCCAACAACCAAAATATCTATTTACAATCAAAACATGCTTCCAAAGAAAACAAAAGTTTTTAGCCCAAGTCAACCTATCGGGATGTGAACACAAGCAAGAAAAGAGAGCAATTTGCGGAAATCAAATCATACTAGTGTACACATGAGTTAGAGACCAAGAAGCAACTAAACAAGATTGCAAAGGGACGCTAACTTAAACTTTTTACTAGTTCATTAGAACACACTTAGTCACTCCCAAGTCGTGGCACATTTTTATTTTCGGTTATAAAATAGTGGAGTACAAGTCCACCTCCCAAGATACACCAACAAACTCCTTCCACTAAACTCCACTATGAGATTTTTACAAGATGAACTAAAATATATACATAATGTGGGAGGCGTCCACAAATTGACCTCAAAAGAAAAAGAATTTTTATGGTTTTTTTTTTTTTATAAAGTTCTTGAATTTTGAACTTTATTTATTGCTCCGCCTTTTTTGACTGTTGAGCGGCATTTTTTTTTTTTTTTTTTTTTTTTTTTTTTTTTTTTTTTTTAATAATTAATAATTACTAGAGGATAAAAGAGTGGTTTATTTTACCACTTATTTAACAAGCAATAACCTACTAAATCTCAAGTGAAGCTTCGCTTTGGGAAGAGTGGAGGCAAATCAAGGGCACAAGGGACCGCAAACCAACTGAAACATATCCTACTTCAAGTGTGCTTAGACAAGTTCATGAACTAACCGTGCAATTGAACATTCATCGACTTAATTACAAGCATGCACCTAAGCAATCAAGTTTAATAAACTCCTAAATGTACCGAACCCTTGCATACACTTTCTTTTAAGGAAATCTTACTCATCACTCAACGATCAAGCAAGTAATTCACATAGGTATCGTCATATAGGAATCATTCTTGGGCATTTTTTTTTTTTTTTCTTTTTCATCATTTTTTTTATTTATTTATTTATTTATTTATTTTTTTTATTATTATTTTTTTAGCATATATACAAAATTAGAGTAAGAGTTAAATTAAACTAAAAGAGGAGAAGATAGAAACTAAATTAAACTAAAAAAAAGGAGAAGAAAAATTTGGATTTATGGGAAGATTGGATTTTTGGGTTTGGATTAACGGGAAACAAGCAAGGGAACAAATCAAACAAAAACAACACAACCAAATCACAACCAACACAACAAGTTCCAATGAGCACAACCAACTCACAAGATATCCAAATCACAACCCCCCCCCAAGCTATCACTAACATTGTCCCCAATGTTAAGCATGAAAATCATAAGGAGGGGCAAAGAAGGAGTACCTCATTGGTTGGGATCGTGGGGGCTTGAGCCTCCCGGGTAGAATTGCCGATAGGCGTTCCGGAACTCTCCGAGGTCCCCACGAAGACCTTCAAAACTCTCCCTCATTTGGGTGAAGGCCGTAGTCATTGTTTCATTCGACCTCCTCACCTCCCCGAACTCGGTTTGGAGATTTTGAAAGTTTGTGTTCATCATTTGGAAGTTGGTGTTCATTTGGTGGAAATATTGCTCGTAGGAGAACGAGCTTGTACCAACTTCCGGTTCTCCAAATTGGAATCCTTGTTGTTGTTGGAAAGCCCCTTGGAAGGATTGCTCTCCTTGGAAATGGTGAGGATGTGGTTGCTCCTCTTGATGTTGTCCATGTGGTTGATGGGGGTGTTCTTGATGATGTTGGGCTTGAGGTTGCTCCTCCCCTTCCTCTTCTTCCTCCTCGTCATCTACTCCACCCGGTTGCCAATTGTAATCCGACTCAAAGATCCAGTTGGATGCGTCGTAGATGACGGTGTTCATTGGATTTGGGAGGTCGGCGTATCGGGCACCACTCACGTACCAAATGAGTGTGTTTCCTCTACCCTGCTCCACCCATTGCATGTTTTTGATTGTGGCTAAATCGATCCTTGTTGAACCTGGGAGAGCCTCAAGACCTGAAAAATCAACCTCAAGAAAAGTAGCAATAAAAGTAATCATGCCTCCTATAGCTATCCCTCCCTTCCCCTTGGCCACGTCCTCTAAGTGATCAACCAACCATGCGCCAAGGTCTAGTCTATCATCCCCCTCGCAAAGATGCCATAGAAAAAGCAACTCGCGATTAGACACAACTCCCGCGCTATCTCCTCTAGCGAAGATAGTGTTAGCAATGAGCCTATGGGCGAGTCTAAAGGCGGGGTGAATGATGGCTGTGGCCTTGTCCGATCTAGGGTCTCTTACAAAAAGTCCGGTAATTTTTCTCCAAAAACTACCGGCTTGGTAATTCCTAGATGGCTTGTCTTTAGGGCCAAACCTTTTTCCTACGGGCCACCTAAAGCAACGGTTTACTTGTTCTATTGTCATGCGGTGCTCATGGTCCATAAGCTGGAAGGTCATGTACCTAGGTGCATTGTTGTTATCCCGATGAACGTATAGGGATGAGAGAAATTCTACGGTGAGCCTTTTATAAGTTAATGCATGCATTTCAAGCCAATAAGGGATACCGGTAGAGTAGAAAATTTGTTTCACATCGTTCTCAACCCCTAATCTTTCCGCAATTCCTTCGTCATAGAACTTAGTTGGTTTTAACTTCCTAGTTACTATTGACTCATGTTTAATGCGGTGTTCATTTTTTTGGTAATGGATTCCAAGGGAAGTTGTCATGGGTGGGACATTGCTAGGTTGTCCAACTTCTAATTGCCTAGGTTGCCTAGGTTGCCTAGTTGAGGTGTTTCGGGTAGGGTTTCTCCTAGACATGATTGAGTAAATTATCCAAACAAAGTCCACAAAGCACACAATAATCACAACTTACACAACCAAGGCTCTAAGTCACACCTCCTAAAATCAACCAAACAATAGTCCACAACAATTAATACCAACAAGGTCAATTAGTCTCAACCACCAAACAAGAACAACCAAAACCAATCAACAAAAATTTTTTTTTTTTTTTTTTTTTTTTTTTTTTTTTTTTTTTTTTTTTTTTTTTTTTTTTGCTCAAAATCACAAATCAACACACCAAATCAACAATTTCAACCAAAAACAACAAAAAACATCAACTAAAATCAACTAAGAACAAGTAGTAAAGAGTGAGAGTTGGAGAGATTATACCCAATGAATCGTGGGTGTAAAACCCGCAAATGAACTCCACTAACGTTCCTTGTTGTTGATTGAAGCTCCTAGAACACCCAATTTGCCCAAAATTTGAAGATTCAAGAAACCCCCAATTTGATTTTTAAGTTAGGGTTTATGGGGTTTTGATGAATTTGTGGGAGTTTTAGGTAGAAAAGGTTAGTAATTTGTTGTTGTTGTTGTTAGAAAGTGAAGGATTTTCAATTTTTGTGGAAATATTTGAAGATTTGATGGAGTTTTGAGGAGATTAGAGAAGGTTTGAAGGGAGGAAGAAGAAGAGTTAGAGAGAGAGAGAGGCGAGAGGAGAGAGAGTGATTTTTTTTTTTTTTTTTTTTTTTTTTTTTTGAGCCGTGCAAAACTGCACGTAAATGCCTCTTCCTCGACGTGCACGGACGTGCAGAAACAGGCACGGACGTGCAAGACTAAGCACGGACGTGCCAAATTCTGCACGTCCGTGCAAAGGGAGACAGAAACTTTCCTCGATTTTTCCAGTTCTGCACGGACGTGCCAACTTCCGCACGCCCGTGCAGTCTTCCAGACCTGCACTTCACGATTTTTTTTTTTTTTTTTTTTTTTTTTTTTTTTTTTTTTTTTTTTTTTTTTTTTTTTTTTTTTTGGATATTGTTATGAGTTCATAATTGGTGAATATGCGTCATAACAAATCCCATTAATTTATTTCTTACTTCTCTCATTCATCAATTTTTCTCAAAAATGCGCGGGTTGCCTCCCGGAAGCGCTCTTTTATTGTCACTAGCTTGACCATATTTCAAAATCAACCATGAGGGACATCAAATTCATCCAAATGAATTACCTTTGTTTCTTCTTGAACAAAACCATCAAAGTATGCCTTCAACCTTTGGCCATTAACCTTGAATGGTTCTCCTCTCTCATTGGAAATCTCAATGGCACCATAGGGGAAAACCTTTGTGACGGTAAAAGGGCCACTCCATCTTGATTTTAACTTACCCGGAAACAACTTCAACCGGGAGTTAAACAACAAGACCTTGTCACCCTCCTTGAACTCTCTTTTGTTGATGTGCTTGTCATGCCATGCTTTGGTTTTCTCCTTGTAAATCTTTGCACTCTTATATGCATCTAACCTCAATTCTTCCAAGGCATGAAGGTCGAGCATCCTTTTTTCACCCGCGGCTTGGATATCAAAATTTAAGGTTTTGATAGCCCAATGAGCACGATGTTCAAGTTCCACCGGTAAATGGCAAGACTTCCCATAGACAAGCTTGTAAGGGGTGGTGCCAATGGGAGTTTTGAAGGCGGTGCGGTAGGCCCATAAAGCATCATCCAATTTTGATGACCAATCCTTCCTTGACCTATCTACCGTCTTCTCTAAGATCACTTTGATCTCCCTATTTGAAATCTCGGCTTGACCACTTGTTTGAGGGTGGTAAGCCAATGACACCTTGTGCCTAACACCGTACTTTTCAAGAAGAGCCTTGAAAGACCGCTTTGCAAAATGCGATCCCCCATCACTTATGACGGCGCGGGGCACTCCAAACCTTGGGAAAATGACTTTTTTGAACAACTTGACCACTACCTTAGCATCATTTGTAGGAGATGCAACCGCTTCCACCCACTTTGACACATAATCAACGGCCACTAAAATGTATTTATTCCCAAAAGAAGAAGGGAAAGGTCCCATAAAGTCAATTCCCCATACATCAAAAATTTCCAACTCAAGAATATTGTTCAATGGCATTTCACTTCTCTTTGTCAAATTACCGGTTCTTTGACACCGGTCACAAGCTTTAACGAACCCCCAAACATCTTTGAACATTGAGGGCCAAAAGAATCCACATTGCAAAATTTTCGCCAATGTCTTGTTACTACTCATATGCCCTCCACAAGGTGAGGAGTGACACATAGCAATAACATCATGAATCTCATCATCGGGGACACACCTTCTAAAAAGGCCATCAACACCTTGTTTGAAGAGCAAGGGGTCATCCCAAAAATATTGATGAACATCATGTAAGAACTTCCTCTTTTGTTGATAGGTGAGGTCGGGAGGGAGTATAGAGCAAGACAAATAGTTTGCGATATCCGCAAACCAAGGAGCCGGAGCTTGAATGATTGCAAACAATTGATCATCCGGGAATGAATCATCAATTGGCAAACCCCCAAGTTCTTCATCAAAGACCGGTAGCCGTGAAAGATGATCGGCTACTACATTTTCGGCACCCTTCTTGTCCCGAATCTCAATATCATAGTCTTGTAAGAGCAAGACCCACCTTATCAACCTTGGCTTGGCATCTTTCTTGGACAATAGGTACTTCAAAGCCGAATGGTCGGTGAAGACTATGACTTTGGAACCCACCAAATAAGATCTAAACTTCTCAATAGCATGGACAATGGCTAGAAACTCTTTCTCGGTTGTTGTGTAGTTCCTTTGTGCTTCATCTAATGTTTTGCTAGTGTAGTAGATGGCATGAAGCTTCTTGTCCTTTCTTTGCCCAAGGACGGCTCCAACGGCATAATCCGAAGCATCACACATGAGCTCAAAAGGGAGCTCCCAATTCGGTGGTTGAATGATAGGAGCCGTGATCAAAGCTTCCTTCAACCTATCAAAAGCTAGCAAACAATCGTTAGTAAACACAAAAGGGGCATCTTTTACCAACAATCGAGTGAGCGGCTTAGCGATTTTAGAAAAATCTTTTATGAACCGGCGGTAAAAACCCGCGTGTCCAAGAAAGCTCCTTACCCCCTTCACATTAGTGGGGGGAGGGAGGCGCTCAATGACCTCAATTTTGGCACGATCAACCTCAATGCCCCTACAAGAAACAACATGACCCAACACAATACCTTCTTCTACCATAAAATGACATTTTTCCCAATTAAGCACAAGGTTCACCTCTTGACATCTTTTCAGCACTTTCACCAAGTTTTTAAGGCATATGTCAAAAGATGAACCACAAACCGAAAAGTCATCCATGAATACTTCAATTGATGATTCAAGCATGTCGGAAAAAATAGACATCATACACCTTTGAAATGTAGAAGGTGCATTACATAATCCAAATGGCATCCTTCGATAAGCGAAGGTACCAAAAGGGCATGTGAATGTAGTCTTTTCTTGATCCTCGGGTAGGATTGGGATTTGGAAAAATCCCGAATACCCATCCAAGAAACAATAGTGACTATGTGATGCTAGTCTTTCCAAAATTTGATCAATAAAGGGGAGTGGAAAGTGGTCTTTCCGGGTGGATTTATTTAATTTTCTATAATCAATGCACATTCTCCACCCGGTGACCGACCTTGTAGAAATGGTCTCACCTTTATCATTCTTGACAATGGTCATGCCTCCTTTTTTTGGAACTACTTGAACCGGGCTAACCCACTTACTATCGGAAATAGGGTAGATTATGCCCGCTTCAAGGAGTTTCAAAACCTCTTTTTTAACAACCTCTTTCATATTGGGGTTGAGCCTTCTTTGATGCTCAATAGAGGAAGCATGTTCATCATCAAGTAAAATTTTATGCATGCATATTGTGGGACTTATCCCCTTAATGTCATCAATTGTATAACCAATGACACTTCTATACTCCCTCAATACAACTAGGAGTTTCTCAAGAGAAGTGTCATCAAGCTTGGCATTGACAATAACGGGATAAGTCTCACTATCATCAAGAAAAGCATATTTAAGCAAAGGGGGAAGGGGTTTAAGTTCAACCTTAGGAGGAGGCGTAGTACTCTCCTCTTTTACCTCCACTTCAAGTACTTCAAACTCCTTTGCCTTGCTATGTAGAGGTTGGTCAAGCAACAACTTGTACCCTTTAGCTTCTTCACCATCATCATACAAGTTTCCCGTGAGGGTTGCTTGTAAAGTATCCTTGCTACCATTCACTTTCTTCAATTCTCCTATGTCTCTTTCAAGAGTATCGGTTCTATTGATTTCCTCATACAAAGGCTTCTTCATAGCTTGTGAGAATGAGAATGAAATTTTCTCATCTCCCACATTCAAAGTGAGCTTGCCTTGTTTCATGTCAATCACCACTCCCGCGGTGTTCAAAAATGGTCTTCCCAAAATAAGAGGCACCTTGTCATCCTCTTCCATCTCCATTACTACGAAATCACATGGTACAAAAACTCTTCCAACTTGTACCGGCACATCTTCAAGAATTCCCAATGGTAATCTAACCGAGCGGTCGGCTAGTTGAATGGACATCCTTGTTGGTTTCATCTCACCAACCTTCAAGTTCCTTGCAATAGAAAGGGGCATCAAGCTTACACTTGCCCCAAGATCACACAAAGCATCCATAGCTTCCATATCACCAATCTTCACCGGTATTGCATAGCTACCCGGGTCACCAAGCTTTCGGGGAAGCTTGTTTTGAATGATTGCACTCACCTCCATTGGAAGGGAGATGGTTGCACTCTCTTCAAGCCTACTCTTGTTGGATAAGAGATCCTTTAGAAATTTTGCATAGGTAGGCATTTGTGACATAGCATGAAGAAAGGGGATGTTTACTTGAAGTCCTCTCATAACTTCAAGAAACTTTGAAAACTTCTCATTGAGCTTCTTCTCCACCAACCTATGAGGGAAAGGAATTGGTGGTTTGTACACCCTCATGGGAGGCTTCTCAACCTCAACTTCAACTCCCTCATCTCTCTTTGTGGCTCCCTCACCACTCTTTTCTTTCTCTTTTCTCTCAACTCCTACAACCTCATTCTCAAAGTCACCCTCATCTCTCACTTCAACTCCCTCATTTCTCTTTTGTGGCTCATCTTCACTCATAACCGGGCCTTCATACCCTCTCCCCGATCTCAAGGTGATAGCCTTGATATGCTCCTTTGGGTTCACTACCGTTGAGCTTGGAAAGTGACCACTAGCATTGGAGGTGGAGCTCCCAACTTGTTGAGCAATTTGAGCCAATTGGCTCTCAATTATCTTATTATGCGCTTGAAGTTGTTGAATGTTAGAGCTCATCTCGGCATTGCTCTTCCCTTGTTGATTTATAAAAGATTCAAGAGCGGTTTCAAGGGAAGTCTTTTGAGGTGGAGGAGGTGGTTGATTGAATTGTTGTTGCCTTTGTTGGTTAGGATGGCGGTATGGGGCTTGTTGATTTTGATGTGGAGGGGGTTGGTTGTAGTTGTTTTGAGGAGGATGGTTATAGTTGGATTGATTTTGGTTGGATGGTCTCCACCCTTGGTTTTGCTTCCACCCTTGATTGAATGGTTGGTCATTCCTTTGGTTCATGACCGCAACTTGCTCCGTGGTAGCGTTGCAATATGAGGCCATGTGATCGTTACCCCCACAAGTCTCACAAGACATAACTTGTGGTTGTTGTTGAGAGGTAGAGGGACCGGAAGAAGATGTCGCTTGGTCTAGCTTGTGAGCTAACATATCAAATTTTGAGGCAATAAGATCTATTGCACTCAAGTCATACATACCCTTCTTCTTTGGTTGGTTCTCTCTTCGATCATACCGGTAGGCATAATGCCTAGCAACTTCCTCAATCATACTTTCGGCTTCTTCTACCGGTAGCTTTTTAAGGCTACCTCCCGCTCCATTATCAAGGTTGGTCCTCGAAGTAGGAGTAAGACCGTCGTAGAAGCTTTGAATAATCATCCATGAAGGCAATCCGTGGTGTGGACACTTCCTCTTGTAGTCCTTGAATCTCTCCCATGCTTCACCCAAGGTTTCATCATCCTCTTGAGTGAAGCTTGTGATCTTCCTTCTCAATTCCGCGGTCTTCTCGGGTGGACAATACTTCCCAAGAAAGGCTTTTGTAACCTCTTCCCATGTTGTCAAGGACCCTTCTTTCACGGACCTCAACCAATATTTAGCCTTGTCCCTAAGAGAAAACCGGAACATATGCATCCAAATGAATTCCTCCGTGAGATTGTTTTGCTTGATGGTAGTGCACAACTCAAGGAAATTGTCTAAATGAGCTAGAGGGCACTCATTTACACTCCCCCCGAATTGTTCACTTTGGATCATCCTTATGAGTTGAGGAGAGAACTCATAGTTGTTTGCATTGGTGGTGGGAAGAAGTAAGCCACTCCGAAGTTGGAATGCATCGGGGTGGTCATAGTCTTGTAGAATCGGTTGTGGTTGATTTTGTTCATTCATCTCTTCTTCAATCTCCAATGTATCCTCCGATTCGGAATCCGTATAGGCTAATGAAAACTCCGGCGTGCCTTGTAAGAGCCTTCTTACGTTCCTTAAAGTCCTATTCAACTCCGGATCTACGGGGATAAGCGGTGATTGCTTACTCCTCCGTGTCATGCATAGTCAAACAAAGCTAAAGAAAGCGTTAGCAATGACTATCACAAAGTAAACACGCATAAACAAAAATAAAACAAGAAAACTATGCACATATACACATATCTAGACTCATTCAACAATAACTTATTCAATGTGACTTTGCCTCCCCGGCAACGGCGCCAAAAACTTGATAGAGCGTCGCCAACCTATCAAATAATAGACCTAACTCGATCCTGCTAAACTAGTAGCAAGGGCAAGAAAGGGTCGAACCCATGAGAGGCGTTGAATCAACCACCAAATGTTAGTGTTTAAACAAGCTAGATTAAGTCGGGTTTTTGGAATTGGTATTATGTCACACCGATCTAATTCAAATCAATTAATTCTAAGAGGTGATTAACGATATTAAGAAGATCTAGGATATGGGTTACACCGCTCAACTTCATCACAAATAACGATTAGCATACATAGCAATGGTAAAATGGGAGATAAATTAGGGGAAGTTACCTAAGGCACCCTACTACTCTCTCAAGCTAGAGGGATTACTTGACATCAAGAACATAACCTACTCTCGTGATTATGGGCAAGAAACAAGTGTTAAAGCATTATCACGGTAACATACAATTCCCTTGACTAGAAGTTCCTATTCTCATGGCAAATCAAGTCAATTAAGCATAAGGAGCCCTCTCAAGTTCATCTCTCGATCCTTCGTTGAAAAAGCTAGATAAATAATTCAAGCAATGGCCAATTACAAGAATTAACAATTAATTCACTTAAACTCAACTAATTAACATCCCACAATTACCAAATTAATACATGCAACAAGCTATTGGTGACTACATTGAGGGTTCACCCAAACCCCAGAAATTAGACTACTCACAATCCATGGAGATTAAAGCAATTAAGTGGTTCAAGTAATTCATGACCAAATTAAAACTAGGAATTAAGTAGAAATTAACAATCTAAGCATGCAAATAACAATTAACAATGAAGAATAATAAGTATTAAAGCAAGAAAGAGGGAAGAGAAAGAGTAAGAAATGGTTACTAGAAGCTTCAACTTGAATAACAATGGTGGAACTTGTTCTACAAAGATTTGGATTGAAATTTCCAAGCAAATAACTAAAATCTACAATTACAAGCTAGTGTTTTTTGGAGTATTTTTGAGCTACCGACTAAGAGAAATAGATTTCTGGAATAATAATGGCCACCCCCTTCAAAAACGTCCAAAGGGGCTATTTAAAGGACCCCCAAAAAGAAAGGACGGAGAAAACAAGAGAAGTCGCAAAACTGACTCTGCACGGACGTGCCAAATTCTGCACGTCCGTGCAGAGGGTGCAGTAGCTCGATTTCAGACTCAGGCCAGTCTGCACGGCCGTGCAACATCTGCACGTCCGTGCCAAACTATGCACGACCGTGCAGAATGCTGCACGTCTGTGCTGTCTGGGGCAGAAACTCTCCTTCAGTTTTGGCCGTGCTGCACGGCCGTGCTAAGGCATGCACGACCGTGCAGCCCTCCCTCGGGGCTCTAACGACTCCAAAACGCTTCCTCCTTGCCTCGTGGGTCCCGCATGATGCTCCCCTTGCCTTGCACTCGTCGCTCCATCACCAAAGGTGCTCGGATCATCGTCATTTTCACCTGAAAAGTGCATCAAAAACACGAACACCTCGTGAAGCACGTAATACACAAAATTACATAAAAATAAGGTAAGATAGAGCAAGTAAGTGGATAAAGACACGGAAACAAGCCCTAAAAGTACCCTAAAATCATGTTTGATAACAAGTTATCACATGCGCCTAGCATTGGACTCACTTCCAGAGCGCAGGGGCAATGCTGCCTTGCGTCATGAGATATACCGTCTGAGAATGACTCGGGCATACAACAAAAGAGTACACAAGCGTCCTCTCAAAGTGGGGGACTTTGTGCTACGGAAAATGGAGGCAGTCGGTAGGACGAACGAACAGGGAAAGCTAACCCCAAATTGGGAAGGCCCCTACCGAATCTATGAGGAAGTAAGAGACGGCACCTACCGCCTGGAAAACCCAGACGGCAGGCAGATGCCCAGAACTTGGAATGTAGACAACTTGAAAAAGTACTACTTCTAAGTACGCATGTAAAAACCTCAATTTTGTAAATCTCACGTATTGTTAATGAGAATATGCCTTCATTTCCCAACTTGTCTTTTTATTTAAGCTCTTAGTGTCGCATGTATACAATATAGACAGCCAATACGTTTGTAGAGCGTTTGTCTCAACAGCAGACATTCCAATCCTTCTGAAGGAACCGATTGTTGTAGAACAGTCGTTCCTACGAAATTCATCAAGTTTACACCAACACTTGACGAATAATTACTTAATCATTTAAGAGGCCTAAGGCCAGATAAAATCATGATGAGGCCCATGGCCGGATGTTAATAAACAAAAAGAGACCGAATGGTCACGGTCTGCTCCAACATGAGTATTGATTTGGGTATTTTTATACCCGGCCAGGTGGCCCAACCAGAAAGCGCCACGTGTCCTCCATATACGTGCCATTTGGACCTATGGAGTGATGACACGTGGAGGGTGGACTCTTCTCCGTCCTACGTGGACTGAAGGTCCAGCAGGGGCCATTCAGTCGGCGACACGTGTCACCCAAAAGGTGCTTCAGAATCCTTTTGGGCACAGTGACACGTGTCACTCAGGTATTGGCCCTGGGATGGCGGCCTTCTAAGGCCCAAATCCCGAGGCGCCGCAAAACGGCATGACCTAACTCCTAGGTCACCAGATCCTAGGAGGGCACACTTTTCCTTATAAATAGGGACATTACGTCATTTATGACGACACACGAAAAAAGAGAGAATTTTTGACACACAATACGAGACAATACGTCACTTACCACAGAGCTGTCGTTTTCAAGGAACACATAGCACTTTACCTGAGCTTGGAATCCAAGCAGATAACTTTACTTCCGCACGTTTTATCTCCGAAAATTTACTGACTTAATCTTCGGAGGCGGACCACCGACCATCCGGCGGTCCGTTTGCTTTGCAGGTACAGGCATCCTCAGTTGAATCCAGTTTCAGTGTTGTAACTCTCCCGAGGGACAAAAACCCCGAAACATTTGGCGCCGTCTGTGGGGAGAGTACCTCTGAAATGGCTTCACAAGAGCTTGTACCAAATCCGGAGACCATTCGGCCTCCAAATGATGTACTGGTCCAAACGGACCATGACTCAGGTGACGACGCTGATGTCGAAACCTATGTGGATCCAAATGGATCCCTCATCTCTAAACGCATCCGCAGTAAGGAACGGCGAGAGCGTCCCCATGTTCAGGCAGGACCAAGCAAAACTGCTGGCCAGCCAAAGAAGCCCTCGGGGCGGCCGGTTGATCCTTCCCAGGCGGCAGGATCAGCTCCCGTCACTCGGGATGAGCTAATGTCACTCCTGAGCAGCCTCAGGGGTGAAATCAAGCAGCTCGCCTCAAAGAAGTCGCCTACTCCTAGAAAGGAGCAGTCGGCCAAGAAGCCAGCCCAAGCTGGCAAACAGAAGTCGGTGAGGGACCGTCAGCCGACTCCTCATCCTGCTCCTAAGGAGAAGGCCAGGTCCCAATTTGACCTTAATCGGCTCCGTTTCCCAGAAATGGGCGTAAGAAAACCCATCCGGCACATACAGCCGGATGGTAGCAAGAAAACGTTCTCTGACGCTCGGCAATACATTGAGGAGAGGAGAACCCAGCAATCAGAGTCGGCTTCAACGTCGACTTATCATGATAGCTTTCGGAATACCTCTGTGAGGTGTTCCCAGTCTGTACATGAGACCCCAGCAAGCAGTCAAAGGGTTCAGTCTGGGCCACATGTGATTCAGTCCGCCCAATACATGGCATAGCCATTGTACCAGGCGCCAGTTGTACCTTACATGCAACCTACCCTCTATGGAGGACAGGCGGCATACGGCTATCAGCCGATGGACTGGCAGCTTAGGCTGCAACACCTTGGAGATCAACCCTCTGCTTTCTCCAGGGAAATAATTGAAGCCGTACAGCCGGCCAAAGTTAAAAACGTTCTGGTTGGAGCCTATGACGGGACCTCCAACCCAGAAGACCACCTGCTAGCATACACCCACCTCATGTATTTACAGGGGTTGGATGATGCCGCATGGTGTCGTTGCTTTCCAGCCACCCTGAAGGGCATAGCCCAGCAGTGGTTTGGCAACCTGCCGGCTGGCTGCATAAATAGCTTCAAAACACTTGCGTTCTTGTTTGCATCAAACTTCTCTATGAACATCCCTACCAAAAAGACAAGTCTTGACTTGGGCAATGTACAGCAGGGAGAGAGAGAAGGTTTGCGATCCTACGTCAGGCGGTTCAATCTGGTCCGAATCCAGATTCATGGGCTGTCTGATGAGGTCGCCTTCACAGACTTCTTTAAGGGTCTGAAGGACGAGTCTACCTTTAAGTACGAACTCGTCCGCAAACAAATCTTTACTCTGCAAGGAGCCTTGCGAGAGGCGGAAGCCTACATACAGGCGACCGAACTCTGCTCCTCCTATAAGTAGTCGGACCATAACAAGTCCGACCGGCAGAAAGAGACTCGGTCTGCTCAGCCGGCTCCTAAGCCAGAGGAGAGCAAAAAGAAAAAGCAAGTCTGGGCCATTGATAACTCTGATCAACCGGCCCAGAAGAAGAAAAAAGAGTGGAAACCGTACGTCCCAAGGTACGAATTCCACAAGGACTGCTGCTCCATCCTTTTGGAAATTAAGGATCGGCTAACTCTTAAAAAGCCGACTGCTATGAAAGGTTCCGCTGAAAATAGGAACAAAAACAAGCATTGCCATTTCCATGAGGATGTTGGCCATGACACGAACGACTGCTTTAGTCTCAAGCGGGAGCTCGGCCGTCTGGCCGACAAAGGACAACTTAAGTCCTATGTGAAGTCCAAAGTGACTTCAAAAGCAAATCCGGGGCAGTCCAAGAAAAAGACTCCCCAGCCTGCTCTGAGTGCCGAAACTGATGAAGAACCGGTGTACACCATAGCAGGCGGATTTGCCGGTGGTGGCCCGACCATTCGGGGTACTAAGGACCATCTAAGAAAGATGGTCAATTATGTTGAGGAGGGGGATACATCTAGCACATCCACCTTCCCTAAAGTTGTCATCACCGAACAGGACAGAGGCAAAGTCCGTCGGCCGCATGATGACCCTGTTGTCATTGAATGTAAAGTCGCCAACCAGCTGGTTGGCCGAATTCTGATTGACACAGGAAGTTCCTCTGACCTCATCAGCCTCAAATGCTTGTCCAATCTCAAGTACAAACCGGATAGCATGATGGAGGTCACCCACACCTTAGTTGGGTTTGGAGGAGGACTTGTGTACCCAGTCGGACGAATCGACCTACCTGTCCGCCTGGGAAGCAGGGGAGACGGTCGACACATGACCATCCGTCTCCTAGTGGTTGAAAAGCTCACGGCTTACAACCTCATCTTTGGCCGACCCACTCTTAATGAGTGTAAGGCCGTCATCATCCCTGCTCTCATGCTACTCAAGTATGAGAAGGATGATGGAACAGTTGGTTCCCTTAATGGGGACCAAAAGACGGCTCGAGAGTGTTATCTATCGGACGTCAAGCCTGCGGCCGCAGCATCCGGCCGGGGCAAGCAAATGATTGACCTCGACGATGTCGAGGAAGAACAATCGGCCCCACCAGCCGGAAAGAAAAGAAAGACTGATCAGCTGGTGGTGGTCAAAAAAGAAAAGCAATAGCAATCACTAACCGGGGAAAGGTCGGATGATCTTCGCCCCCAGCCTACTGGAGAGCACATTGATATCCCTCTGGATGATAGACGTCCAGAGCGGACTGTTAAGGTGGGGACGATTGCCTTTGCAAAGTTGGGTGAAAACCTTCACCAGCTGCTCAAGGAATTCAAAGACATCTTTTCCTTTGAAGTGGAAGAAATGCCAGGCATCAGCCCGGATCTCGCCGTCCACAAACTCGCCGTGGATCCTAAAAAGAAGCCCATCCGGCAAAAGAAAAGAAACCACGGCGAAGAAAGAAGTCAGGCGGCAGCTGCCGAAGTAAAAAAGCTGTTAGATGCCAAGTTCATTCGGCCGTGCAACTTCCCTGAGTGGGTGGCTAACGTTGTGTTAGTAAAAAAGCCGAATGGAACTTGGCGGATGTGTGTTGATTACACAGACCTCAACAAGGCATGTCCAAAGGATAGCTATCCACTGCCTAAGATCGACAGTCTGGTCGACTCAACAGCCGGACATGCCCTGATGAGTTTCATGGACGCTGTTTCGGGGGTTTTTGTCCCTCGGGAGAGTTACAACACTGAAACTGGATTCAACTGAGGATGCCTGTACCTGCAAAGCAAACGGAGCGCCGGATGGTCGGTGGTCCGCCTCCGAAGATTAAGTCAGTAAATGTTCGGAGATAAAACGTGCGGAAGTAAAGTTATCTGCTTGGATTCCAAGCTCAGGTAAAGTGCTGTGTGATCTTTGAAAACGACAGCTCTGTGGTAAGTGACGTATTGTCTCGTATTGTGAGTCCAAAGTTCTCTCTTTTTTCGTGTGTCTTTTCGTTGTGTTTTTGGGTGTATATGTGTGTCGTCATAAATGACGTAAGTTCCCTATTTACAGGGAAAAGTGTGCCCTCCTAGGATCTGGTGACCTAGGAGTTAGGTCACGCCGTTTTGCGGTGCCTCGGGATTTGGGCCTTAGAAGGCCGCCATCCCAGAGCCAATACCTGAGTGACACGTGTCACTGTACCCAAAAGGATTCTGAAGCACCTTTTGGGTGACACGTGTCGCCGACTGAATGGTCCCTGCTGGACCTTCAGTCCACGTAGGACGGAGAAGAATCCACCCTCCACGTGTCATCATTCCATAGGTCCAAATGGCACCTATATGGAGGACACGTGGCGCTTTCTGGTTGGGCCACCTGGCCGGGTATAAAATTACCCAAATCATTTGCCCCTCACAGGGGACACGTGCATTGCACGTGACTCCTGTGACAGGTGTCAGTATCTGAGTGGTCAGATTCAAAAATTACTGGAGGGAAAAATTAGGGTTTTTACCCCCTATAAATAGTAAGGTTTGACCCCCCCTTTGGATTCACACCTTGACGAATCTCTGGAGAATCTTGGACTTTTTGACTTAAGGAATCTCAAAATTCCCTAAGCGTTTTTCAAGCATCCGACACTCGGCCAACAGTCCGACCGTTCTTTAGTCAACCAGGCGTCTTTCTCCCTTTTTCTAAAGGTAACGCCTGTATTTTCTTTTTACTCTTCATTTTTTCTTTGTTTTCGAAAAGATGGCTCCCCAATTGCATGCGGCACGGCGTAGGATAGTGATCAGCCGGTCACCGGGGACGGCTGAATCTAGAACTAGCAGTGCCGAATGCTTGGCCAAAGACCCTGCTTTGCGAACTTCTCCGAATCCGACCGTTTCCGTGTCTGTGCAGGACACTATGGCCTGAATCAAAAGAACAGCAAGGCAGTGTAGCTCCGATGGAGTTTTCTACCATTCGGATGGGTCGACTGTTTTTTTAGACGGCTCAATAAGAGTGCCTCGAAGTGAGCTGTCGGAACACCCTGACAGCCCCTCCTATCTTCCTCCTACCCCCACTTATTACCATTCGCCCACATCCAGTGGAACTCCCAGTGATGGAATCCTGAGGGAGGCGGATGAAGAATATCAACCCGGGCCTTCTGGACGGGCGCCGGAAGAGAGTCTAGGGGAGGACCCCGCTGGCACCAGTCGGCGGTCCCCTAGCTTTGATGAAAGCTCTGATGACGAGTCGGCCTCGTCATCTTCTTTAGAGAATGCCTCCGTAACTTCAGCGGAGGCTAGATCAAACATAGATTCTGCCAGAGAGTCCCTGGCAGTGGATAGGGGGGAAAGCTGGGCCGAGCCGAGTGCTTCCAGGCGCTTGGAGAGAGCCCCCTACTATCAGCATGTTCCGCCAGGCAGGCGGAGCGCCATGGCATCCGGCCTTGCCAATTTTAGGCGCAAGGTCGTCCTAGGCTATGGCTACACTTTGTCGGTCCCTAACGAGGGCGACACCATAACCTGGCCGAGCCTGGCCAGCTATCAAGACAAAGCATTCGGCTGCTATGAAGCGGCCTTCCAGGCTGGCCTCCGCTTCCCTCTCCATCCGGCCGTGGAGAGGATCTTGGACTGATACCAACTGGGTATTTGGCAACTTGTACCCAACTCCTGGATCAATATTCTGGGGTACGTTGCCGCCTGTGAGATGCTGCTGGTGGAGGCGAGCTTTGAAGCGTTCGCCCACATGCACTATCTGAGCAGGGCGCCTGCTAGGGGCGGTGAAGGCTGGTACACCTTGACCACTTGCAAGGGGTACATGATGGCTGTTGGCAAAGAGAACAAGTGGAAAGACTGGAGGACTAAGTTTTACATAGTCAAGTCTGCCGACAGCCGCCTGAACCAAAAGTATAACAGGTGGAATAAGGATCCACCTCTCCTAGCAGGCAGGAGCGCATTGCCGCCTATTCCCAGGCGGGCAAAGGAGGAGATCATGGACGCGGGGTTGTTTACCGTGTCCGTGTGGACGAATGATGAGGGGGACAAGGAGGTCACCCCTCAATGCTATCTCCCTTTGTACAAGTGGTTTGAAGAGGGGACATTCTTAGCCGCCTGTGGGCTAAGTTCTGAGATGCCGAGAGGTAGTCGGCCGTCTGTTTTATATGCAATTTACTTTTGCTTTTCAGTACTTGTTTAATGATGCTGATCACTTGTTCATTTTTGCAGACAAAGCAATGGAAAAGCTCTCGGCCACAAGGAAGCCGGCTGTATCTGCTGCTCGATACAGGTCGAATGTCCTAAACAGGGCAGAAGTAACCACTCACACCAAAGTGGACGAGCAGAAAACTGGCGGCACCTCCAAGGTAGTAAATTGTTATACTTTCATTTCTGACCAATATTAAATTTGCCCGAATGATTTCTAACTTGCGTTTATCTTGTGTTGATGTAGGGTGCGCCTTCCAAATCTCCTTCAAAACCATCCGACCCTAAAATCCAAAAGACTAGGGCGGGTGATGTGAGCGCATCCGGCAAGGGCGGCCGGAAGCACGTTGCTCATAGGCCCAAGAAGGGCCCAGACGCCTCTTCTCTCGAAGCTGAAAAGGAGATCAGCAAACCGGATGCCCAGAGGGCATCGAAGGGTGGCTTTAAGCAACCCACCACTGTTGTCGGCTCAGCAGGAGAGAAGAGGAGCCTGGGGAGAGAGGAGGAACAGAAGGACGACGGTAAAATCCATTCGCCTTTATTGCTCTTTCATTTAGATGTACTTGAGTTGTTTTTTCTAACTTTCTCTCCTTCTCAAATTCTGTGCAGAGGCCGACTGTTGTCCAGATGGCCAAGTCCATGCTGAGGGCAGTTGATCCTGACGACAAGGCGTCTGTCAGAGGAGTCGGCACCCTTGACTTGGATGGCATCTTGGGGAACCTCTGCGAGGTTTGAGTTTTAGCTCAAGCAATTTTTTATTAAGCATTATTTCTTTTTCCGCCTGGTTTTAACCATTCGGCTCTTTTGCAGGCCATGCTGCGCGTCCATGGGCTTAGGCAACCCCTCAAGGAGAAATCCAAAGAGGTAACAGTCGCTAAAGCTCGGGCCGAGTCTGCCTTGGATCGAGCTCAATTTGATATTGCTCAGAATGAGTATCTGACGCTTGATATGATGTATTCGCAGGCGGAAGCCAATATGCAGGTGAAGAAGGACCTGGATTCGGCCCGCCTGCGCATCACTTCCCTTAAGAAAGAGATTATAACTCTTAAGGAGAAGCTCGAGCCTCTTCAAAATGCCAAAGAAGAGGCCGAGAGAGCCAAGCAGAAGGTGGGCCGCCTGGAGCAGCGCCTCAGTAACCAGGAGCATCAGCTGAAGTCCAAGTTTGAGTCCGTGGCTGATCAAGAGAGAGAGGCTCTTGTTAAGCAAATGATGAGCGATTATGAAGCCATCATGCGGGACACTTGGGCGGCTGTAGAGCCGGATTCGGACTATCAGATTTGGAAATCCAAATTTGACAAAGCCAGCAAAGCATTCGACGCTCGCCTTATTGAAGAGGCTGAGAATGCTGAGGCCAAGGAAAGTTCTGGGTCCGACTCTTCTGGGGAGTCGTCCTTTGGTGGCGAGGAGGAGGATCAGGCGGAGGAGCCAGAGCAAAAGGAGGAAGAGCAGCCGAAGGACGACAGGCCGGCTGCCACTGAAGAGGCTCTCCCCTGATCACTTAAGCTTTTATGTTTTTCTGCGGCCAAATGGCCATGTACTTTTCTTTTCCGGCCTGTGTGCCGAGTATTTGTATCTTTACCGACCGAGGGGTCGGGTAATTTGACAATCTTTCTGGCTTTGCCAGATAACACTCTTAACCAATCGTCTGGTGACGATTGGTCTTTTTAATTTGAATCATTCGGCCATTTGGCTGAAGTTATCCATATTGTTGTCCTTTCCATGCCAAACTTTGAATTTTTCATTGCATGCATGTTTTTGGCTAAGTATTATAACCTGTATACCATGCGAATGTTCTTGCCCCTGGACGGATGTCGAGTGGTTTCGGTTTATTGGATTGATTGACTTGGAAATCTTTGATACTAAGAAGAGTATGCATGGTTTCTAAGTCAATCAATCACTATGGTGATTGCCCCAAACCACGCGGCAGACGTCCATCCAGAATTGGCAAACACAAGTGTTCATTCGGCCATTGGCTCGAACTAACTCAAATTTCCAACATAGCTAATTTGCTAAGGGTAAACCTCCGCTTGTTCTGCCCCATAAGCAAAAACAAGCGCCTCCGGCCATAGGCCTCTTTGAGATAAAATGCTAAGTTTGTAACTTAACCAATTTTCTTAAAAATAATTGTCCGCCTGTCTTGCCCCATAGGCAAGGATCAAGCGTCATCCGACCAATAGCCTCAATAAGTGCTAAGTAGTTAACTTGTATATTAATCAAATATTCCGCCTGTTTTGCCCCTAAGCAATAACAGGCGCATCCGGCTTTATGCCTCGCTTAGCCTCTACTTATGAAACATTGACCATTTCTGAACTGCGCTAGATAGAAAATTCGGGTCTTTTAGATTTCACTTTCGATTTTAACAAACGACTGCGAATGCTGCCTTAGCATCCGGTAGGGCCGCTTGATATATTCGTAGAGCAATGTGCCACCAAAATGGGAGATGCTTCTCCTCGACGAATTCGCCCAAATGGACGTCGCCGGTTATCTGACTCATGTTGGAGCAGACGGTCATGCTCATGTTGGAGCAGACTGTGACCATTCGGTCTCTTTTTGTTTATTAACATCCGGCCATGGGCCTCATCATGATTTTATCTGGCCTTAGGCCTCTTAAATGATTAAGTAAATATTCGTCAAGTGTTGGTGTAAACTTGATGAATTTAGTAGGAACGACTGTTCTAAAACAATCGGCTCCTTCAGAGGGATTGGGGCGCCTGCTGTTGGGACAGACGCTTTCCAAATATATTGGCCGTCTGTATTTGGTACAGGCGACACTTAAAAAGCTTAAATAAAAAGATAAGTTGGGAAATGAAGGCATATTCTCATTAACAATACGGGAGATTTACAAAATTGAGGTCTTTACATTCGTACTTAGAAGTAGTACTTTTTCAAGTTGTCTACATTCCAAGTTCTGGGCAGCTGCCTGCCGTCTGGTTCTTCCAGGCGGTAGGTGCCGTCTCTTACCTCCTCATAAATTCGGTAGGGGCCTTCCCAATTTGGGGTTAGCTTTCCCTGTTCATTCGCCCTACCGACTGCCTCCATTTTCCGTAGCACAAAGTCCCCCACTTTGAGAGGACGCTTGTGTACTCTTTTGTTATAAGCCCGAGTCATTCTCAGACGGTATATCTCATGACGCAAGGCAGCATTGCCCCTGCGCTCTGGAAGTGAGTCCAATGCTAGGCGCATGGCCTCCCAATTTGCCTCTTCATCATACAACATGATTCGAAGGGTCGGCTCATAGTGCTCAATGGGCAGAACAGCTTCTGCACCATACACCATTAGGAATGGGGTTTCTCCCGTTGCCCCTTTAGCAGTCGTTCTGATGGACCAAAGGACGTGTGGTAATTCATCCGCCCAAAGGCCACCAGCCCGCTCAATCTTCTTTTTAATCCCGTCTGAGATTAACTTGTTGAAGGCTTCGACCTGGCCGTTTGCTTGCGGCCGGCCGACTGATGCGAAGAAGCTTGAGACCCCCTGATCTCCCAGCCAAGTCTTGAGTTGAGGCGTCTCAAATTGAGGACCATTGTCAAAAACCATAGACATGGGCACCCCGAAACGAGTGATTATGTTCCTCCAGATAAAGGAAATGACGTCTTTAGTCTTGATGTTTTTGACTGCCTCAGCTTCTACCCACTTGGTAAAGTAATCCACAGCCACCAATATATAGCGCTTGCCGCCTGGTGCAGTGATGTGAATTATTGATCCGAAAATCAACAAAACACAAGGGATATGTTTAAGTCTAATTCTATACAAGAAATCCACCAAGAATTAAACAAAAACTAAGATTAATCAATTAAGAATCCACCTAATTAATCAATCCAAACGAATGTTTTAACTAAAACAAGCAAAACAGCAATTGATCGCAATCAACCAAAACTCAAGTATGCAACTTAAGAAATAAATCTGAATATTAATCTATGTATGTTTATTCGTGTGTTTACAGCCCTATTTATAAGACTTAGTTTACCTAGGAAGATTAGGACAAGTCCCTAATTCAATCCTAATTAAACTAGAATTCTAACTTGCTTGAAGAGCAAGCACCTTGGAGCACAAGCATATGCCAATCTCCTTGGAGAACAAGCACACGCCTAAACTGATTTATTTTGCTAACTAACTGATTTTAAAAGCAACTAAATAAAGATTAAAGATCCTAATGCTTGAACCAAGAAAAACCCTTTCAAGTGAAAGGTAAAAACTTGTAAGCAAAATCTAAGTAAAGAAAATTCAAGAAAGTTCAAGAAAGTGAACTAGACTCTAAGAAAAGTCACTAAGCAAACAGTGGCTTTGCTTTGATATCCAAGAAAGTGTCCATGCAATGCTTGGCTTGAATCAATGTTTAGGGACAAGTTATCTTGATGCATGATAAGCAAATCTTCGAAGTTCTCCATGCTTAGACTTGCATCATCCTCCTCTTCTTCGAAAGAATTTGTCCTCAAATCTCGAAGTTCTTCATCAGGAATATACTTAGCCAAATCGCCAACATTGAATGTAGCACTAACTCCATATTCTCCCGGAAGTTCTAACTTATAAGCATTGTCATTGATCTTCTCAATAATCTTGAAAGGACCTTCACTTCTAGGCATCAACTTATTCTTGCGTTTTCCTGGAAATCTTTCCTTTCTCAAATGTAACCATACCAAGTCTCCAACATTGTAACTTTGTTGTTTTCGATGCTTGTTTGCTCTAGCTTTGTACATGTCATTTACTTTCTCTATTCTTGTTCGAACTTGAGCATGTAATTTCAGCATACTCTTCAACTTAGACTCGGCATCTTTGTGAATTAACTCACCCTTAGGCAATGGAACAAGATCAATTGGAAGTTTCGGATTGACTCCATAGACTACCTCAAAAGGACTATGTTTGGTAGCATATGTAGGTGATCTATTATAAGCAAACTCCGCATGAGCTAACTTGATGTTCCAATCCTTTTGTGTCTTACTCACTAACCCACGCAAAAGCGCACCAAGAGTACGATTAGTAACCTCGGTTTGTCCATCAGTTTGTGGATGGTAAGATGTACTAAAGAGCAATTTAGTTCCCACAAGCTTCCATAGAGACTTCCAAAAGAAACTCATGAACTTTGTATCTCGATCACTCACAATAGTTTTCGGAATTCCATGCAATCTAACAATCTCTTTGAAGTATAATTCCGCCACTTTCATAGCTTCATCCACTTTGTGACAAGGAACAAAATGAGCCATCTTAGAGAACCTATCCACAACAACCATAATAGAGTCTTTCCCCCGTTGTGTTCTCGGCAATCCCACAATAAAATCCATAGAAAACAACTTTGAACCATGTAGTTCATCAAGTAGATCATCTAATCTTGGAATAGGAAATCGGTATTTGATAGTGATGTTATTCACACTCCTACTATCAATACACATGCGCCAACTCCCATCTTTCTTTGGGACAAGTAAAGTAGGCACGGCACAAGGGCTCATACTTTCCCTCACGTATCCTCTAGTCATAAGCTCTTCAATTTGCCTTTGCATCTCCTTTGTTTCTTCCGGATTACTTCTATAGGCTGCCTTATTAGGTAAGGGTGCTCCCGGAATCAAGTCAATTTGATGCTCTATCCCACGAATAGGAGGTAGTCCCGGAGGTAATTCCTTAGGAAAGACATCCTTGAATTCTTCTAAAACAGATTCCAATTCATACGGCCTCTTTGCTTGTTTATCTTGATCAATTCGAATCTCATTAGAAACAAGTATATATACCACATTGTTGCTGCAAATCTCTTTTTCTAATTCCCTCTCACTAATCAAATAAGAATTCTTCGAATTAGAGGTAACATTAGAAGACTTGTTGCATATTAAAGGTTTTAAAGCAACCGGTCTCTCTTTTTCTCCTTTTCTCACAACATACACATTAGTCCTTCCATCAAACTTCACAAATCTATCATATTTCCAAGGACGGCCTAATAGTATATGACAAGCATCCATAGGACAAACATCACACAAAACTTTATCATGAAATTTACCAATTGAAAAGGAGATTAAGGCTTGTTTAGTTACCTTAACATCACTCGAATTATTAAGCCAATGAAGCTTATAAGGGCTTGGATGTTCAGTAGTTGGCCACTTCAATTTGTCTACCAAAGTAGTAGATACCACATTAGTGCAACTCCCCGTGTCTATGATCATGTCACACAACCTATCTTCTACCTTGCACCTTGTAAGAAAGATTTTCTCCCTTTGATTGTTTTCCATAGGTACGGTTTTAGAGTGTAGTGCCCTTCTTAGAACTAAACTTTGACCATGAGTCTTGGGATCAATTTCGTCAATATGCCCCTCCTCTTCTTCAAAGTTTTCCTCTTCGTTCTTTTCTTCATAGTCACTACCCTGCTCACACTTAGCTTGTTCTTGTTCCCACTCTTGAGCAGTCATTACTCTTTTTGATGGACAATTAGTTGCAATGTGACCAACACTACCACACTTGAAGCACTTCCTATCTTCAACAAGCTTTTTAGGAGCTTCAAATTTTGATTTAGTCTCCTTGTAGTTCGAACTAGAACCACTTTTCTCCAAGCTGTTCTTCTCAAAAGGTTTAGTGAAACCCTTTACAAAGGGCTTAGTGTACGTCCCTTTCTTCCCCTTTATCTGTTTTTCAACTTTCAAAGCTACTTTACAAACATCCTCAAAGGACCAATATTGTTGCAATTCAACTTTTTCAGCAATATTATCATTCAACCCCGAAATAAATCTAGCAATCTTATGCTCAACAATCTCTTCTAAGCCACATAGCATGCATAACTTTTCAAATTCACCAATATATTTCTCAACAGTCATAGAATTTTGTTTAAAAAGTTGCATCTTAAGATAAACATCTTGAATATAATCATTAGGTACGAACCTTTTTTTCATGTGCTTCTTGAGTTGTTCCCAAGTTGAGATTCTTGCACGCCCCTCCTTATGCCTCTTCTTCTTTAGATTATCATACCAAAGACTAGCATAACCGGTCAGTTTTAATTCAGCCAATTTGCATCTTTTCCTTTCATCATACTCCTTGTAATCAAATAGTGTCTCAGCCCTTCTAATCCACTCAAAGTATTTTTCAGGTTCATTCATACTCCCATTGAATTCGGGAAGATCTAATCTAAGGTTCCTATCATCATCCTTTGGCCGATCTCTCCTCCTAGGCCTTGGTGATTCATCACTTGAGGAATAATTATTTCGTGGCCTCCTTGGGTTCCTCCTTGGTTGTTCTTCTTCACTTGAACCAGAATTAGGGTTAGAATTCCCTTTCCTTGAAGAATCTCTAGCACGAGTATCAAGCCTTTTTAATATCTCATCCATCCTTGCTGCCAACTCGTCAATTCGCCTATTTCTTCTAAGATTTTGAGCTTGTTCTAAGGTTAATCCCCTTGGAACTTGTGGGACCTCCTCGTCACTCATGATTCCTACACAAACCAAGTCAGTTTATGCAAAAATCTTGATTAAAAGATTGAATCTTGAAGGGAAACTAGGCAACACAAAAACCGGACTCCCATCCGCAAATCAGTGCACAAACACCAAATGTTTGAGGCTGTGTAGAACGCGTTACTCAACTAAAATTTATGAAATTTTATATGGTGATAGCTGGACGTTATTAGAGTTCAATGCAAAAGAATCACGCGAAAATTCCCAGCCAATTGTTCCCAGTTTAATTTTTGTCGAAGTTGCGCAAACCTGCTCTGATACCAAAGATGATGTGAATTATTGATCCGAAAATCAACAAAACACAAGGGATATGTTTAAGTCTAATTCTATACAGGAAATCCACCAAGAATTAAACAAAAACTAAGATTAATCAATTAAGAATCCACCTAATTAATCAATCCAAACGAATGTTTTAACTAAAACAAGCAAAACAGCAATTGATCGCAATCAACCAAAACTCAAGTATGCAACTTAAGAAATAAACCTGAATATTAATCTATGTATGTTTATTCGTGTGTTTACAGCCCTATTTATAAGACTTAGTTTACATAGGAAGATTAGGACAAGTCCCTAATTCAATCCTAATTAAACTAGAATTCTAACTTGCTTGAAGAGCAAGCACCTTGGAGCACAAGCATATGCCAATCTCATTGGAGAACAAGCACACGCCTAAACTGATTTATTTTGCTAACTAACTGATTTTAAAAGCAACTAAATAAAGATTAAAGATCCTAATGCTTGAACCAAGAAAAACCCTTTCAAGTGAAAGGTAAAAACTTGTAAGCAAAATCTAAGTAAAGAAAATTCAAGAAAGTTCAAGAAAGTGAACTAGACTCCAAGAAAAGTCACTAAGCAAACAGTGGCTTTGCTTTGATATCCAAGAAAGTGTCCATGCAATGCTTGGCTTGAATCAATGTTTAGGGACAAGTTATCTTGATGCATGATAAGCAAATCTTCGAAGTTCTCCATGCTTAGACTTGCATCATCCTCCTCTTCTTCGAAAGAATTTGTCCTCAAATCTCGAAGTTCTTCATCAGGAATATACTTAGCCAAATCGCCAACATTGAATGTAGCACTAACTCCATATTCTCCCGGAAGTTCTAACTTATAAGCATTGTCATTGATCTTCTCAATAATCTTGAAAGGACCTTCACTTCTAGGCATCAACTTATTCTTGCGTTTTCCTGGAAATCTTTCCTTTCTCAAATGTAACCATACCAAGTCTCCAACATTGTAACTTTGTTGTTTTCGATGCTTGTTTGCTCTAGCTTTGTACATGTCATTTACTTTCTCTATTCTTGTTCGAACTTGAGCATGTAATTTCAGCATACTCTTCAACTTAGACTCGGCATCTTTGTGAATTAACTCACCCTTAGGCAATGGAACAAGATCAATTGGAAGTTTCGGATTGACTCCATAGACTACCTCAAAAGGACTATGTTTGGTAGCATATGTAGGTGATCTATTATAAGCAAACTCCGCATGAGCTAACTTGATGTCCCAATCCTTTTGTGTCTTACTCACTAACCCACGCAAAAGCGCACCAAGAGTACGATTAGTAACCTCGGTTTGTCCATCAGTTTGTAGATGGTAAGATGTACTAAAGAGCAATTTAGTTCCCACAAGCTTCCATAGAGACTTCCAAAAGAAACTCATGAACTTTGTATCTCGATCACTCACAATAGTTTTCGGAATTCCATGCAATCTAACAATCTCTTTGAAGTATAATTCCGCCACTTTCATAACTTCATCCACTTTGTGACAAGGAACAAAATGAGCCATCTTAGAGAACCTATCCACAACAACCATAATAGAGTCTTTCCCCCGTTGTGTTCTCGGCAATCCCACAATAAAATCCATAGAAAACAACTTTGAACCATGTAGTTCATCAAGTAGATCATCTAATCTTGGAATAGGAAATCGGTATTTGATAGTGATGTTATTCACACTCCTACTATCAATACACATGCGCCAACTCCCATCTTTCTTTGGGACAAGTAAAGTAGGCACGGCACAAGGGCTCATACTTTCCCTCACGTATCCTCTAGTCATAAGCTCTTCAATTTGCCTTTGCATCTCCTTTGTTTCTTCCGGATTACTTCTATAGGCTGCCTTATTAGGTAAGGGTGCTCCCGGAATCAAGTCAATTTGATGCTCTATCCCACGAATAGGAGGTAGTCCCGGAGGTAATTCCTTAGGAAAGACATCCTTGAATTCTTCTAAAACAGATTCCAATTCATACGGCCTCTTTGCTTGTTTATCTTGATCAATTCGAATCTCATTAGAAACAAGTATATATACCACATTGTTGCTGCAAATCTCTTTTTCTAATTCCCTCTCACTAATCAAATAAGAATTCTTCGAATTAGAGGTAACATTAGAAGACTTGTTGCATATTAAAGGTTTTAAAGCAACCGGTCTCTCTTTTTCTCCTTTTCTCACAACATACACATTAGTCCTTCCATCAAACTTCACAAATCTATCATATTGCCAAGGACGGCCTAATAGTATATGACAAGCATCCATAGGACAAACATCACACAAAACTTTATCATGAAATTTACCAATTGAAAAGGAGATTAAGGCTTGTTTAGTTACCTTAACATCACTCGAATTATTAAGCCAATGAAGCTTATAAGGGCTTGGATGTTCAGTAGTTGGCCACTTCAATTTGTCTACCAAAGTAGTAGATACCACATTAGTGCAACTCCCCGTGTCTATGATCATGTCACACAACCTATCTTCTACCTTGCACCTTGTAAGAAAGATTTTCTCCCTTTGATTGTTTTCCATAGGTACGGTTTTAGAGTGTAGTGCCCTTCTTAGAACTAAACTTTGACCATGAGTCTTGGGATCAATTTCGTCAATATGCCCCTCCTCTTCTTCAAAGTTTTCCTCTTCGTTCTTTTCTTCATAGTCACTACCCTGCTCACACTTAGCTTGTTCTTGTTCCCACTCTTGAGCAGTCATTACTCTTTTTGATGGACAATTAGTTGCAATGTGACCAACACTACCACACTTGAAGCACTTCCTATCTTCAACAAGCTTTTTAGGAGCTTCAAATTTTGATTTAGTCTCCTTGTAGTTCGAACTAGAACCACTTTTCTCCAAGCTGTTCTTCTCAAAAGGTTTAGTGAAACCCTTTACAAAGGGCTTAGTGTACGTCCCTTTCTTCCCCTTTATCTGTTTTTCAACTTTCAAAGCTACTTTACAAACATCCTCAAAGGACCAATATTGTTGCAATTCAACTTTTTCAGCAATATTATCATTCAACCCCGAAATAAATCTAGCAATCTTATGCTCAACAATCTCTTCTAAGCCACATAGCATGCATAACTTTTCAAATTCACCAATATATTTCTCAACAGTCATAGAATTTTGTTTAAAAAGTTGCATCTTAAGATAAACATCTTGAATATAATCATTAGGTACGAACCTTTTTTTCATGTGCTTCTTGAGTTGTTCCCAAGTTGAGATTCTTGCACGCCCCTCCTTATGCCTCTTCTTCTTTAGATTATCATACCAAAGACTAGCATAACCGGTCAGTTTTAATTCAGCCAATTTGCATCTTTTCCTTTCATCATACTCCTTGTAATCAAATAGTGTCTCAGCCCTTCTAATCCACTCAAAGTATTTTTCAGGTTCATTCATACTCCCATTGAATTCGGGAAGATCTAATCTAAGGTTCCTATCATCATCCTTTGGCCGATCTCTCCTCCTAGGCCTTGGTGATTCATCACTTGAGGAATAATTATTTCGTGGCCTCCTTGGGTTCCTCCTTGGTTGTTCTTCCTCACTTGAACCAGAATTAGGGTTAGAATTCCCTTTCCTTGAAGAATCTCTAGCACGAGTATCAAGCCTTTTTAATATCTCATCCATCCTTGCTGCCAACTCGTCAATTCGCCTATTTCTTCTAAGATTTTGAGCTTGTTCTAAGGTTAATCCCCTTGGAACTTGTGGGACCTCCTCGTCACTCATGATTCCTACACAAACCAAGTCAGTTTATGCAAAAATCTTGATTAAAAGATTGAATCTTGAAGGGAAACTAGGCAACACAAAAACCGGACTCCCATCCGCAAATCAGTGCACAAACACCAAATGTTTGAGGCTGTGTAGAACGCGTTACTCAACTAAAATTTATGAAATTTTATATGGTGATAGCTGGACGTTTTTAGAGTTCAATGCAAAAGAATCACGCAAAAATTCCCAGCCAATTGTTCCCAGTTTAATTTTTGTCGAAGTTGCGCAAACCTGCTCTGATACCAAAGATGATGTGAATTATTGATCCGAAAATCAACAAAACACAAGGGATATGTTTAAGTCTAATTCTATACAGGAAATCCACCAAGAATTAAACAAAAACTAAGATTAATCAATTAAGAATCCACCTAATTAATCAATCCAAACGAATGTTTTAACTAAAACAAGCAAAACAGCAATTGATCGCAATCAACCAAAACTCAAGTATGCAACTTAAGAAATAAATCTGAATATTAATCTATGTATGTTTATTCGTGTGTTTACAACCCTATTTATAAGACTTAGTTTACCTAGGAAGATTAGGACAAGTCCCTAATTCAATCCTAATTAAACTAGAATTCTAACTTGCTTGAAGAGCAAGCACCTTGGAGCACAAGCATATGCCAATCTCCTTGGAGAACAAGCACACGCCTAAACTGATTTATTTTGCTAACTAACTGATTTTAAAAGCAACTAAATAAAGATTAAAGATCCTAATGCTTGAACCAAGAAAAACCCTTTCAAGTGAAAGGTAAAAACTTGTAAGCAAAATCTAAGTAAAGAAAATTCAAGAAAGTTCAAGAAAGTGAACTAGACTCCAAGAAAAGTCACTAAGCAAACAGTGGCTTTGCTTTGATATCCAAGAAAGTGTCCATGCAATGCTTGGCTTGAATCAATGTTTAGGGACAAGTTATCTTGATGCATGATAAGCAAATCTTCGAAGTTCTCCATGCTTAGACTTGCATTATGCAGTTGTATATGGCCCTAGAATGTCCATGCCCCATTTGGCAAAGGGTATTGGGCTGTGGATGGCCGTCAGGTCTGTAGCCGGACGATGGATGAGCTTGCCAAACTTTTGGCACTTGTCACATTTTTTTTACCATTTCCATGGCATCCGACTCCAGAGTTGGCCAAAAGTAAAGCCGTCTGGCCTTGGCCGCGAGGGATCTGCCGCCTATATGGGAGGCGCAGAATCCCGAATGCAGCTCTTCGAGAACTTCCTTCCCCTTTTCAGGGGTAACACACTTCACCAGGGGTTTCAAAAAGCCAGCCCTGAAGAGCTCTCCTTGCCGCAACTCGAAGTTAGCTGCTCGTTTTTTAAGGACAGCCGCCTCCCGTGGTGAGTCAGGGAGCGTGCCGTCTGCAAGATAGGTCCGGATGCTGTCCATCCAGGTTGAGCTTCGGTCAAGGATTCCAATGGGGTCTTCCTCAGATATACTTCTTTTTTCCATGACCTCCCAAAAGACTGACCGAGGCGTTTCACAGGAGGCGGATGATGCCAACTTGGACAGAGCATCCGCCTGATTGTTTGAAGACCTGGGCACCTGAGTTAGATGAAATTCTTCAAGTGACCCAACTTCACTCTTGACCGCCTTCAAATATTTTATCATGGCCGGATGAGTGGCCTCGTACGTTCCATTAACCTGGAGTACGACCAGTTGAGAATCAGAGCAGGCGGATATCTTCTTCGCCCCTGCCGCCTTGCAATACCGGATGCCGGCCAGCAGGGCCTCATACTCGGCCCTATTATTAGACACCTGAAACTTGAACCGTAGTGCGTATTCGTACTTATCTCCTTCAGGAGATTGCCAGATAATCCCCGCACCACAGCCGTTCACAGTGGAGCTCCCATCCACATACACTTTCCAAACCTGGTCTGTATTGTCCGGAACAACCGGCCTTGTCATTTCGACAATAAAGTCAGCTAATGCTTGTCCCTTTATTGCCTTCCTTGGTTCGTAAGTGATTTCTAATCCTTGCATTTCAATCGCCCATTTGAGCATTCGTCCAGAAGACTCCAAGGTTGTGAGTGGCCGTTTGATCGGTTGGTCAGTATAGACCTCTACCGCATGCGCCAAGATGTAAGGTTTAAGCTTCTTGATGGCCATGTAAAGGGCAAGGCCGAATTTCTCAATCATGGGGTACCGAAGCTCCGCGTTTCTTAGAACATGGCTTATGAAATACACCGGGAGCTGGATGTCGTCTCTTTCAGCTAAGAGGACAACACTGAGGGCATGATCAGAGACGGCTAAGTACATGAAGAGCTTCTCTTTAGGCAAAGGGCTGACAAGCCTCGGCAAAGAGTGCAGATGAGTTTTTAGCCTTTGAAAGGCCGCCTCTGCATCATCCCCCCATTCAAAGTTTGTCTTCTTTTTGATTGCCTGGAAAAAGTAGAGACACTTGTCGCCTGAACGGCTGAGGAATCTCCCTAGGGCCGCCAGACAACCTGTTAGTTTTTGCACTTCCTTCACAGTACGGGGCGACTACATGTCAATTACCGCCTGTATTTTCTCAGGGTTGGCCTCTATTCCTCTTTGGTCAATCAAAAATCCGAGAAACTTCCCAGACTCAACACCAAAGACACACTTTTTTGGGTTAAGCATGACCTTGTGCCGCCTGAGTGTGGCGAATGTTTCTCGGAGATCAGCAAGGTGATCCGCCTGCTGTTTGGATTTGACTATCATATCATCAATGTACGCCTCTACATTCCTTCCGATTTGGTTAATGAAGACAGTATTAACCATTCGTTGAAAGGTAGCAGGCGCATTCTTCAAACCAAACGGCATCACCGTATAACAGAACAACCCTTGATCAGTGACGAATGTCGTCTTTTCTTGATCTTTTTTCCAGAGGGGGATCTGATGGAAACCTGAATAGGTGTCCATGAAACTCATCAGGGCATGTCCGGCTGTTGAGTCGACCAGACTGTCGATCTTAGGCAATGGATAGCTATCCTTTGGACAGGCCTTGTTGAGGTCTGTGTAATCAACACACATCCGCCAAGTTCCATTCGGCTTTTTTACTAACACAACGTTAGCTACCCACTCAGGGAAGTTGCACGGCCGGATGAACTTGGCATCTAACAGCTTTTTTACTTCGGCAGCTGCCGCCTGACTTCTTTCTTCGCCGTGGTTTCTTTTCTTTTGCCGGATGGGCTTCCTTTTAGGATCCACGGCGAGTTTGTGGACAGCGAGATCCGGGCTGATGCCTGGCATCTCTTCCACATCAAAGGCAAAGATGTCTTTGAAATCCTTGAGCAGCTGGTGAAGGTTTTCACCCAACTTTGCAAAGGCAATCGTCCCCACCTTAACAGTTCGCTCTGGACGGCTATCATCCAGAGGGATATCAATGTGCTCTCCAGTAGGCTGGGGACAAAGATCATCCGGCCTTTCCCCGGTCAGTGATTGCTATTGCTTTTCTTTTTTAACCACCACCAGCTGATCAGTCTTTCTTTTCTTTCCGGCTGGTGGGGCCGACTGTTCTTCCTCGACATCGTCGAGGTCAATCATTTGCTTGCCCCGTCCGGATGCTGCGACCGCAGGCTTGACGTCCGAGAGATAACACTCTCGAGCCGTCTTTTGGTCCCCATTAAGGGAACCAACTGTTCCATCATCTTTCTCATACTTGAGTAGCATGAGAGCAGGGATGATGACGGCTTTACACTCATTAAGAGTGGGTCGGCCAAAGATGAGGTTGTAAGCCGTGAGCTCTTCAACCACTAGGAAACGGATGGTCATGTGCCGACCGTCTCCCCTGCTTCCCAGGCGGACAGTTAGGTCAATTCGTCCGACTGGGTGCACAAGTCCTCCCTCAAACCCAACTAAGGTGTGGGTGACCTCCATCATGCTATCCGGTTTGTACTTGAGATTGGACAAGCATTTGAGGCTGATGAGGTCAGAGGAACTTCCTGTGTCAATCAAAATTCGGCCAACCAGCTGGTTGGCGACTTTACACTCGATGACAACAGGGTCATCATGCGGCCGACGGACTTTGCCTCTGTCCTGCTCGGTGATGACAACTTTAGGGAAGGTGGATGTACTAGCTGTATCCCCCTCCTCAACAGAATTGCCCATCTTTCTTAGATGGTCCTTGGTACCCCGAATGGTCGGGCCACCACAGGCAAATCCGCCTACTATGGTATACACCGGCTCTTCATCAGTTTCGGCACTCACAGCAGGCTGGGGAGTCTTTTTCTTGGACTGCCCCGGATTTGCTTTTGAAGTCACTGTGGACTTCACATAGGACTTCAGCTGTCCTTTGTCCGCTAGACGGTCGAGCTCCCGCTTGAGACTAAAGCAGTCGTTCGTGTCATGGCCAACATCCTCATGGAAATGGCAATGCTTGTTCTTGTTCCTATTTTCAGCGGAACCTTTCATAGCAGTCGGCTTTTCAAGAGTTAGCCGATCCTTAATTTCCAAAAGGATGGAGCAGCAGTCCTTGTGGAATTCGTACCTTGGCACGTACGATTTCCATTCTTTTTTCTTCTTCTGGGCCGGTTGATCAGAGTTATCAATGGCCCAAACTTGCTTTTTCTTTTTGCTCGTTTCGGGCTTAGGAGCCGGCTGAGCAGACCGAGTCTCTTTCTGTCGGTCGGACTTCTTATGGTCCGACTGCTTATTGGAGGAGCAGAGTTCAGTCGCCTGTATGTAGGCTTCCGCCTCTCGCAAGGCTCCTTGTAGGGTAAAGATTTGTTTGCGGACGAGTTCGTACTTAAAAGTAGACCCGTCCTTCAGACCCTTAAAGAAGTCAGTGAAGGCGACCTCATCAGACAGCCCATGAATCTGGATTCGGACCAGATTGAACCGCCTGACGTAGGATCGCAAACCTTCTCTATCTCCCTGCTGTACATTGCCCAAGTCAAAACTTGTCTTTTTGGCAGGGATGTTCATAGAGAAGTTCGATGCAAACAAGAACGCAAGCGTCTTGAAGCTATTTATGCAGCCAGCCGGCAGGTTGCCATACCATTGCTGGGCTATGCCCTTCAGGGTGGCTGGAAAGCAACGACACCATGCGGCATCATCCAACCCCTGTAAATACATGAGGTGGGTGTATGCTAGCAGGTGGTCTTCTGGGTTGGAGGTCCCGTCATAGGCTCCAACCAGAACATTTTTAACTTTGGCCGGATGTACGGCTTCAGTTATTTCCCTGGAGAAAGCAGAGGGTTGATCTCCAAGGTGTTGCAGCCTAAGCTGCCAGTCCATCGGCTGGTAGCCGTATGCCGCCTGTCCTCCATAGAGGGTAGGTTGCATGTAAGGTACAACTAGCGCCTGGTACAATGGCTGTGCCATGTACTGGGCGGACTGAATCACATGTGGCCCAGACTAAACTTTTTGGCTGCTTGCTGGGGTCTCATGTACAGACTGGGAACACCTCACAGAGGTATTCCGAAAGCTATCATGATAAGTCGACGTTGAAGCCGACTCTGATTGTTGGGTTCTCCTCTCCTCAATGTATTGCCGAGCGTCAGAGAACGTTTTCTTACTACCATCCGGCTGTATGTGCCGGATGGGTTTTCTTGCACCCATTTTTGGGAAACGGAGCCGATTAAGGTCAAATTGGGGCCTGGCCTTCTCCTTAGGAGCAGGATGAGGAGTCGGCTGACGGTCCCTGAATGACTTCTGTTTGCCAGCTTGGGCTGGCTTCTTGGCCGACTGCTCCTTTCTAGGAGTAGGCGACTTCTTTGAGGCGAGCTGCTTGATTTCACCCCTGAGACTACTCAGGAGTGACATTAGCTCATCCCAAGTGACGGGAGTTGATCCTGCCGCCTGGGAAGGATCAACCGGCCGCCCCGAGGGCTTCTTTGGCTGGCCAGCAGTTTTGCTTGGTCCTGCCTGAACATGGGGACACTCTCGCCGTTCCTTACTGCGGATGCGTTTAGAGATGAGGGATCCATTTGGATCCACATAGGTTTCGACATCAGCGTCGTCACCTGAGTCATGGTCCGTGTGGACCAGTACATCATTTGGAGGCCGAATGGCCTCCGGATTTGGTACAGGTTCTTGTGAAGCCATTTCAGAGGTAATCTCCCACAGACGGCGCCAAATGTTTCGGGGGTTTTTGTCCCTCGGGAGAGTTACAACATTGAAACTGGATTCAACTGAGGATGCCTGTACCTGCAAAGCAAACGGACCGCCGGATGGTCGGTGGTCCGCCTCCGAAGATTAAGTCAGTAAATGTTCGGAGATAAAACGTGCGGAAGTAAAGTTATCTGCTTGGATTCCAAGCTCAGGTAAAGTGCTGTGTGATCTTTGAAAACGACAGCTCTGTGGTAAGTGACGTATTGTCTCGTATTGTGAGTCCAAAGTTCTCTCTTTTTTCGTGTGTCTTTTCGATGTGTTTTTGGGTGTATATGTGTGTCGTCATAAATGACTTAAGTTCCCTATTTATAGGGAAAAGTGTGCCCTCCTAGGATCTGGTGACCTAGGAGTTAGGTCACGCCGTTTTGCGGTGCCTCGGGATTTGGGCCTTAGAAGGCCGCCATCCCAGAGCCAATACCTGAGTGACACGTGTCACTGTACCCAAAAAGATTCTGAAGCACCTTTTGGGTGACACGTGTCGCCGACTGAATGGTCCCTGCTGGACCTTCAGTCCACGTAGGACGGAGAAGAATCCACCCTCCACGTGTCATCATTCCATAGGTCCAAATGGCACCTATATGGAGGACACGTGGCGCTTTCTGGTTGGGCCACCTGGCCGGGTATAAAAATACCCAAATCAGACGCCTATTCAGGTTTCCATCAGATCCCCCTGTGGAAAAAAGATCAAGAAAAGACGGCATTCGTCACTGATCAGGGGTTGTTCTGTTATACTGTGATGCCGTTTGGTTTAAAGAATGCGCCTGCTACCTTCCAACGAATGATTAATACGGTCTTCATTAATCAAATCGGAAGGAATGTAGAGGCGTACATTGACGATATGATAGTCAAATCTAAACAGCAGGCGGATCACCTTGCTGATCTCCGAGAAACATTCGCCACACTCAGGCGGCACAAGGTCATGCTTAACCCAAAAAAGTGTGTCTTTGGTGTTGAGTCTGGGAAGTTTCTCGGATTTTTGATTGACCAAAGAGGAATAGAGGCCAACCCTGAGAAAATACAGGCGGTAATCGACATGCAGTCGCCCCGTACTGTGAAGAAAGTGCAAAAACTAACAGGTTGTCTGGCGGCCCTGGGGAGATTCCTCAGCCGTTCAGGCGACAAGTGTCTCTACTTTTTCCAGGCAATCAAAAAGAGACGGCATCCAGCTCCCGGTGTATTTCATAATCCATGTTTTGAGAAATGCGGAGCTTCGGTACCCCATGGTTGAGAAATTCGGCCTTGCCCTTTACATGGCCATCAAGAAGCTTAAACCTTACTTCTTGGCGCATGCGGTAGAGGTCTATACTGACCAACCGATCAAACGGCCACTCACAACCTTGGAGTCTTCTGGACGAATGCTCAAATGGGCGATTGAAATGCAAGGATTAGAAATCACTTACGAACCAAGGAAGGCAATAAAGGGACAAGCATTCGCTGACTTTATTATCGAAATGACAAGGCCGGTTGTTCAGGACAATACGGACCAGGTCTGGAAAGTATATGTGGATGGGAGCTCCACTGTGAACGGCTGTGGTGCGGGGATTATCTGTCAATCTCCTGAAGGAGATAAGTACGAATACGCACTACGGTTCAAGTTTCAGGTCTCTAATAATGAGGCCGAGTATGAGGCCCTGCTGGCCGGCATCCAGTATTGCAAGGCGGCAGGGGCGAAGAAGGTATCCGCCTGCTCTGATTCTCAACTGGTCGTACTCCAGGTTAATGGAACGTACGAGGCCACTCATCCGGCCATGATAAAATATTTGCAGGCGGTCAAGAGTGAAGTTGGGTCACTTGAAGAATTTCACCTAACTCAGGTGCCCAGGTCTTCAAACAACCAAGCGGATGCTCTGTCCAAGTTGGCATCATCCGCCTCCTGTGAAACGCCTCGGTCAGTCTTCTGGGAGGTCATGGAAAAAAGAAGTATATCAGAGGAAGACCCCATTGGAATTCTTGACCGAAGCTCAACCTGGATGGACAGCATCCGGACCTATCTTGCAGACGGCACGCTCCCTGACTCACCACGGGAGGCGGCTGTTCTGAAAAAAACGAGCAGCTAACTTCGAGTTACGGAAAGGAGAGCTCTTCAGGGCTGGCTTTTTGAAACCCCTGTTGAAGTGTGTTACCCCTGAAAAGGGGAAGGAAGTTCTCGAAGAGTTGCATTCGGGATTCTGCGCCTCCCATATAGGCGGCAGATCCCTCGCGGCCAAGGCCATGCGGCTTTACTTTTGGCCGACTCTGGAGTCGGATGCCATGGAAATGGTGAAAAAATGTGACAAGTGCCAAAAGTTTGGCAAGCTCATCCATCGTCCGGCTACAGACCTGACGGCCATCCACAGCCCAATACCCTTTTCCAAATGGGGCATGGACATTCTAGGGCCATATACAACTGCACCAGGCGGCAAGCGCTATATATTGGTGGCTGTGGATTACTTTACTAAGTGGGTAGAGGCTGAGGCAGTCAAAAACATCAAGACTAAAGACGTCATTTCCTTTATCTGGAGGAACATAATCACTCGTTTCGGGGTGCCCATGTCTATGGTTTTTGACAATGGTCCTCAATTTGAGACGCCTCAACTCAAGACTTGGCTGGGAGACCAGGGGGTCTCAAGCTTCTTCGCATCAGTCGGCCGGCCACAAGCAAACGGCCAGGTCGAAGCCTTCAACAAGTTAATCTCAGACGGAATTAAAAAGAAGATTGAGCGGGCTGGTGGCCTTTGGGCGGATGAATTACCACACGTCCTTTGGTCCATCAGAACGATTGCTAAAGGGGCAACGGGAGAAACCCCATTCCTAATGGTGTATGGTGCAGAAGTTGTTCTGCCCATTGAGCACTATGAGCCTACCCTTCGAATCATGTTGTATGATGAAGAGGCAAATTGGGAGGCCATGCGCCTAGCATTGGACTCACTTCCAGAACGCAGGGGCAATGCTGCCTTGCGTCATGAGATATACCGTTTGAGAATGACTCGGGCTTATAAAAAAAGAGTACACAAGCGTCCTCTCAAAGTGGGGGACTTTGTGCTACGGAAAATGGAGGCAGTCGGTAGGGCGAATGAACAGGGAAAGCTAACCCCAAATTGGGAAGGCCCCTACCGAATTTATGAGGAGATAAGAGACGGCACCTACCGCTTGGAAGAACCAGACGGTAGGCAGCTGCCCAGAACTTGGAATGTAGACAACTTGAAAAAGTACTACTTCTAAGTACGAATGTAAAGACCTCAATTTTGTAAATCTCACGTATAGTTAATGAGAATATGCCTTAATTTCCCAACTTATCTTTTTATTTAAGTTTTTTAAGTGCCGCTTGTACCAAATACAGACGGCCAATATGTTTGGAAAGCGTCTGTCCCAACAGCAGACGCCCCAATCCCTCTGAAGGAGCCGATTGTTTTAGAACAGTCGTCCCTACGAAATTCATCAAGTTTACACCAACACTTGATGAATATTTACTTGATCATTTAAGAGGCCTAAGGCCAGATAAAATCATGATGAGGCCCATGGCCGGATGTTAATAAACAAAAAGAGACCGAATGGTCACAGTCTGCTCCAACATGAGCATGATCGTCTGCTCCAACATGAGTCAGATAACCGGCGACGTCCATTTGGGCGAATTCGTCGAGGAGAAGCATCTCCCATTTGGGTGGCACATTGCTCTACGAATATATCAAGTGGCCCTACCGAATGCTAAGGCAGCATTCGTAGTCGTTTGTTTTAATCGAAAGTGAAATCTAAAAGACCTGAATTTTCTATTTAACGCAATCGTCACTGTTTCATGAGTAGAGGCTAATTGAGGCATAAAGCCGGATGCGCCTGTTATTTCTCAGGGGAAAAACAGGCGGAATATTTTATACAAGTTAAGTTAACTACTTAGCAATTATTGAGGCTATTGGCCGGATGACGTCTGATCCTTGGCTATGGGGAAAGACAGGCGGACAATTATTTTTAAAAGAAAATTGGTTAAGTTACAAACTTAGCATTTTATCTCAAAGAGGCCTATGGCCGGAGGCGCTTGTTTTTGCTTATGGGGCAGAACAAGCGGAGGTTTACCCTTAGCAAATTAGCTAAGTTGGAAATTTGAGTTAGTTCGAGCCAATGGCCGAATGAACACTTATGTTTGCCAATTCTGGATGGACGTCTGCCGCGTGGTTTGGGGCAATCACCATAGTGATTGATTTACTTAGAAACCATGCATACTCTTCTAAGTATCAAAAATTTCTAAGTCAATCAATCCAATAAACCGAAACCACCCGACATCCGTCCAGGGGCAAGAACATTCGCATGGTATACAGGTTATAATACTTAGCCAAAAACATGCAATGAAAAATTCAAAATGCAAAGGACAACAACAATATGGATAACTTCAGCCAAATAGCCGAAGGATTTAAATTAAAGACCAATCATCACCAGACGATTAGTTAAGATTGTTATCTGGCAAAGCCAGAAAGATTGTCAAATTACCCGACCCCTCGGTCGGTAAAGATACAAATACTCGGCACACAGGCCGGAAAAGAAAAGTACATGGCCATTCGGCCGCAGAAAAGCATAAAAGCTTAAGTGATCAGGGGAGAGCCTCTTCAGTGGCAGCCGGCTTGTCGTCCCTCGGCTGCTCTTCCTCCTTTTTCTCTGGCTCCTTCGCCTGATCCTCCTCCTTGCCGCCCGAGGAAGACTCCCCAGAAGAGTCGGACCCAAAACTTTCCTCGGCCTCAGCATTCTCAGCCTCTTCAATAAGGCGAGCGTCGAATGCTTTGCTGGCTTCGTCAAATTTGGATTTCCAAATCTGATAGTCCGAGTCCGGCTGTACAGCCGCCCAAGTGTCCCGCATGATGGCTTCATAATCGCTCATCATTTGCTTAACAAGAGCCTCTCTCTCTTGATCAGCCACGGACTCAAACTTGGACTTCAGCTGATGCTCCTGGTTGCTGAGGCGCTGCTCCAGGCGGCCCACCTTCTGCTTGGCTCTCTCGGCCTCTTCTTTGGCATCTTGAAGAGGCTCGAGCTTCTCCTTAAGAGTTGTAATCTCTTTCTTAAGGGAAGTGATGCGCAGGCGGGCCGAGTCCAGGTCCTTCTTCACCTGCATATTGGCTTCCGCTTGCGAATACATCATATCAAGCGTCAGATACTCATTCTGAGCAATATCAAATTGAGCTCGATCCAAGGCGGACTCGGCCTGAGCTTTAGCGACTGTTACCTCTTTGGATTTCTCCTTGAGGGGTTGCCTGAGCCCTTGGACGCGCAGCATGGCCTGCAAAAGAGCCGAATGGTTAAAACCAGGCGGAAAAAGAAATAATGCTTAAAAAAAAAAAAAAAAAAAAAAAAAGGGAGTTGCTTGAGCTAACTCATACCTCGCAGAGGTTCCCCAAGATGCCATCCAAGTCAACGGTGTCGACTCCTCTGACAGACGCCTTGTCGTCAGGATCGACCGCCCTCAGCATGGACTTGGCCATCTGGACTACAGTCGGCCTCTGCACCGGAACTGAGAAGGAGAGAAAGTTAGAGAAAATAACTCAAGTACATCTAAATGGAAGAACAAGAGGGGCGAATGGATTTTATCGTCGTCCTTCTGTTCCTCCTCTCTCCCCAGGCTTCTCTTCTCTCCTGCTGAGCCGACAGCAGTGGTGGGTTGCTTAAAGCCACCCTTCGATGCCCTCTGGGCATCCGGTTTGCTGATCTCCTTTTCAGCTTCGAGAGAAGAGGCGTCTGGGCCCTTCTTGGGCTTATGAGCAACGTGCTTCCGGCCGCCCTTGCCGGATGCGCTCACATCACCCGCCCTAGTCTTTTGGATTTTAGGGTCGGATGGTTTTGAAGGAGATTTGGAAGGCGCACCCTACATCAACACAAGATAAACGCAAGTTAGAAATCATTCGGGCAAATTTAATATTGGTCAGAAATGAAAGTATAACAATTTTCTACCTTGGAGGTGCCGCCAGTTTTCTATTCATCCACTTTGGTGTGAGTGGTTACTTCTGCCCTGTTTAAAACGTTCGACCTGTATCGAGCAGCAGATACAGCTGGCTTCCTTGTGGCCGAGAGCTTTTCCATTGCTTTGTCTGCAAAAATGAACAAGTGATTAGCTTCCTTAAACAAGTACTGAAAAGCAGAAGTAAATTACATATAAAACAGACGGTCGACTACCTCTCGGCATCTCAGAACTTAGCCCACAGGCGGCTAAGAATGTCCCTTCTTCAAACCACTTGTACAAAGGGAGATAGCATTGAGGGGTGACCTCCTTGTCCCCCTCATCGTTCGTCCACACGCACACGGTAAACAACCCCGCGTCCATGATCTCCTCCTTTGCCCGCCTGGGAATAGGCGGCAATGCGCTCCTGCCTGCTAGGAGAGGTGGATCCTTATTCCACCTATTATACTTTTGGTTCAGGCGGCTGTCGGTAGACTTGACTATATAAAACTTAGTCCTCCAGTCTTTCCACTTGTTCTCTTTGCCAACAGCCATCATGTACCAGCCTTCACCGCCCCTAGCAGGCGCCCTGCTCAGATAGTGCATGTGGGCGAACGCTTCAAAGCTCGCCTCCACCTGCAGCATCTCACAGGCGGCAACGTACCCCAGAATATTGATCCAAGAGTTGGGTACAAGTTGCCAGATACCCAGTTGGTATCCGTCCAAGATCCTCTCCACGGCCGGATGGAGAGGGAAGCGGAGGCCAGCCTGGAAGGCCGCTTCATAGCAGCCGAATGCTTTGTCTTGATAGCTGGCCAGGCTCGGCCAGGTTATGGTGTCGCCCTCGTTAGGGACCGACAAAGTGTAGCCATAGCCTAGGACGACCTTGCGCCTAAAATTGGCAAGGCCGGATGCCATGGCACTCCGCCTGCCTGGCGGAACATGCTGATAGTAGGGGGCTCTCTCCAAGCGCCTGGAAGCACTCGGCTCGGCCCAGCTTTCCCCTCTATCCACTGCCAGGGACTCTCTGGCAGAATCTATGTTTGATCTAGCCTCCTCTGAAGCTACGGAGGCATTCTCTGAAGAAGATGACGAGGCCGACTCGTCATCAGAGCTCTCATCAGAGCTAGGGGACCGCCGACTGGTGCCAGCGGGGTCCTCCCCTAGACTCTCTTCCGGCGCCTGTCCAGAAGGCCCGGGTTGATATTCTTCATCCGCCTCCCCCAGGATTCCATCACTGGGAGTTCCACTAGATGTGGGCGAATGGTAATAAGTGGGGGTAGGAGGAAGATAGGAAGGGCTGTCAGGGTGTTCCGACAGCTCACTTCGAGGCACTCTTATTGAGCCGTCTGAAAAAACAGTCGACCCATCCGAATGGTAGAAAACTCCATCGGAGCTACACTGCCTTGCTGTTCTTTTGATTCTGGCCATAGTGTCCTGCACAGACACGGAAACGGTCGGATTCGGAGAAGTTCGCAAAGCAGGGTCTTTGGCCAAGCATTCGGCACTGCTAGTTCTAGACTCAGCCGTCCCCGGTGACCGGCTGATCACTATCCTACGCCGTGCCGCATGCAATTGGGGAACCATTTTTTTCGAAAACAAAGAAAAAATGAAGAGTAAAAAGAAAATACAGACGTTACCTTTAGAAGAAGGGAGAAAGACGCCTGGTTGACTAAAGAACAGTCAAACTGGTAGCCGAGTATCGGATGCTTGAAAAACGCTTAGGGAATTTTGAGATTCTTTAAGTCAAAAAGTCCAAGATTCTCCAGAGATTCGCCAAGGTGTGAATCCAAGATGGGGGTCAAACCTTACTATTTATAGGGGGGTAAAAACCCTAATTTTTCCCTCCAGTAATTTTTGAATCTGACCACTCAGATACTGACACCTGTCACAGGAGTCGCGTGCAATGCACGTGTCCCCTGTGAGGGGCAAATGATTTGGGTATTTTTATACCCGGCCAGGTGGCCCAACCAGAAAGCGCCACGTGTCCTCCATATAGGTGCCATTTGGACCTATGGAGTGATGACACGTGGAGGGTGGACTCTTCTCCGTCCTACGTGGACTGAAGGTCCAGCAGGGGCCATTCAGTCGGCGACACGTGTCACCCAAAAGGTGCTTCAGAATCCTTTTGGGCACAGTGACACGTGTCACTCAGGTATTGGCCCTGGGATGGCGGCCTTCTAAGGCCCAAATCCCGAGGCGCCGCAAAACGGCGTGACCTAACTCCTAGGTCACCAGATCCTAGGAGGGCACACTTTTCCCTATAAATAGGGACATTACGTCATTTATGACGACACACGAAAAAAGAGAGAATTTTTGACACACAATACGAGACAATACGTCACTTACCACAGAGCTGTCGTTTTCAAGGAACACACAGCACTTTACCTGAGCTTGGAATCCAAGCAGATAACTTTACTTCCGCACGTTTTATCTCCGAATATTTACTGACTTAATCTTCGGAGGCGGACCACCGACCATCCGGCGGTCCGTTTGCTTTGCAGGTACAGGCATCCTCAGTTGAATCCAGTTTCAGTGTTGTAACTCTCCCGAGGGACAAAAACCCCCGAAACAAGTATGACCGTCTGCTCCAACATGAGTCAGATAACCGGCGACGTCCATTTGAGCGAATTCGTCGAGGAGAAGCATCTCCCATTTGGGTGGCACATTGCTCTACGAATATATCAAGCGGCCCTACCGAATGCTAAGGCAGCATTCGCAGTCGTTTGTTTTAATCGAAAATGAAATCTAAAAGACCTGAATTTTCTATCTAGCGCAGTTCAGAAATGGTCACTGTTTCATAAGTAGAGGCTAAGCGAGGCATAAAGCCGGATGCGCCTGTTATTGCTCAGGGGCAAAACAGGCGGAATATTTGATTAATATACAAGTTAAGTTAACTACTTAACACTTATTGAGGCTATTGGCCGGATGACGCCTGATCCTTGCCTATGGGGCAAGACAGGCGGACAATTATTTTTAAAAGGAAATTGGTTAAGTTACAAACTTAGCATTTTATCTCAAAGAGGCCTATGGCCGGAGGCGCTTGTTTTTGCTTACGGGGCAGAACAGGCGGAGGTTTACCCTTAACAAATTAGCTAAGTTGGAAATTTGAGTTAGTTCGAGCCAATGGCCGAATGAACACTTTATGTTTGCCAATGCTGGATGGACGTCTGCCGCGTGGTTTGGGGCAATCACCATAGTGATTGATTGACTTAGAAACCATGCATACTCTTCCAAGTATCAAAAATTTCTAAGCCAATCAATCCAATAAACCGAAACCACTCGACATCCGTCCAGGGGCAAGAACATTCGCATGGTATACAGGTTATAATACTTGGCCAAAAACATGAAATGAAAAATTCAAAATGCAAAGGACAACAATATGGATAACTTCAGCCAAATGGCCGAATGATTCAAATTAAAAAGTCCAATCGTCACCTGACGATTGGTTAAGATTGTTATCTAGCAAAGCCAGAAAGATTGTTAAATTACTCGACCCCTCGGTCGGTAAAGATACAAATACTCGGCACACAGGCCGGAAAAGAAAAGTACATGGCCATTCGGCCGCAGAAAAGCATAAAAGCTTAAGTGATCAGGGGAGAGCCTCTTCAGTGGCAGCCGGCCTGTCGTCCTTCGGCTGCTCTTCATCCTTTTTCTCTTGCTCCTCCGCCTAATCCTCCTCCTCGCCACAAGAGGACGACTTCCCAGAAGAGTCGGACCCAGAACTTTCCTCGGCCTCAGCATTCTCAGCCTCTTCAATAAGGCGAGCGTCGAATGCTTTGCTGGCTTCGTCAAATTTGGATTTCCAAATCTGATAGTCCGAGTCCGGCTGTACAGCCGCCCAAGTGTCCCGCATGATGGCTTCATAATCGCTCATCATTTGCTTAACAAGAGCCTCTCTCTCTTGATCAGCCACGGACTCAAACTTGGACTTCAGCTGATGCTCCTGGTTGCTGTGGCGCTGCTCCAGGCGGCCCACCTTCTGCTTGGCTCTCTCGGCCTCTTCTTTAGCATCTTGAAGAGGCTCGAGCTTCTCCTTAAGAGTTGTAATCTCTTTCTTAAGGGAAGTGATGCGCAGGCGGGCCGAGTCCAGGTCCTTCTTCACCTGCATATTGGCTTCCGCCTGCGAATACATCATATCAAGCGTCAGATACTCATTCTAAGGAATATCAAATTGAGCTCGATCCAAGGCGGACTCGGCCCGAGCTTTAGCGACTGTTACCTCTTTGGATTTCTCCTTGAGGGGTTGCCTGAGCCCTTGGATGCGCAGCATGGCCTGCAAAAGAGCCGAATGGTTAAAACCAGGCGGAAAAAGAAATAATGCTTCGCCTATCTCTTCTAAGATTTTGAGCCTGTTCTAAGGTTAATCCCCTTGGAACCTGTGGAACCTCCTCGTCACTCATGATTCCTACACAAACCAAGTCAGTTTATGCAAAAATCTTGATTAAAAGATCGAATCTTGAAGGAAAACTAGGCAACACAAAAACCGGACTCCCATCCGCAAATCAGTGCACAAACACCAAATGTTTGAGGCTGTGTAGAACGCGTTACTCAACTAAAAATTATGAAATTTTATATGGTCATAGCTGGAAGTTTTTAGAGTTTAATGCAAAAAGAATCACGTAAAATTTCTCAGCCAATTGTTCCCAGTTTAATTTTTACCGAAGTTGCGTAATCTGGCTCTGATACCAAAGATGATGTGAATTATTGATCCGAAAATCAACAAAACACAAGGGGTATGTTTAAGTCTAATTCTATACAGGAAAACCACCAAGAATTAAACAAAAACTAAGATTAATCAATTAAGAATCCACCTAATTAATCAATCCAAACGAATGTTTTAACTAAAACAAGCAAAATAGCAATTGATCACAATCAACAAAAACTCAAGTATGCAACTTAAGAAATAAATCTGAATATTAATCTATGTATGTTTATTCGTGTGTTTACAGCCCTATTTATAAGACTTAGTTTACCTAGGAAGATTAGGACAAGTTCCTAATTCAATCCTAATTAAACTAGAATTCTAACTTGCTTGAAGAGCAAGCACCTTGGCGCACAAGCATACACCAAACTCCTTGGAGAACAAGCACACGCTTAAACTGATTTATTTTGCTAACTAACTGATTTTTAAAACAACTAAATAAATAAATAAAAATTAAAGAACTAAATAAAGATTAAAGATCCTAATGCTTGAACTAAGAAAAACCCTTTCAAGTGAAAGGTAAAAACTTGTAAGCAAAATCTAAGTAAAGAAAATTCAAGAAAGTTCAAGAAAATGAACTAGACTCCAAGAAAAACCACTAAGCAAACCGTGGCTTTGCTTTGATATCCAAGAAAGTGTCCATGCAATGCTTGGCTTGAATCAATGTTTAGGGATAAACTATCTTGATGCATAATAAGCAAATCTTCGAAGTTCTCCATGCTTAGACTTGCATCAATAATTTTGTACGTTTACAAAAATTTTCTAGAGAGAAAACTTTGAGAGAGCAGAAGTCATCCGTCTGAGTCAGGCGCAAGCAAGAGAGCTCGTTTTCCACCGACCTATCCGGATCCGCCTAGTTTCAGATTTCACTTCAAAAGGTACCGTCTCTGCCTCTCTCAGCTCTTTTCCTTTTTTACTGCTTGTATATATTTCCTGCAATTAATGGAAGCATCACCAACACACACGGCACAGCCTAGGTTAGAGTCCAGCTGGTCACCAGGGACGGCTGAGTCTAGGACTGGGAGTGCCGTCTCGGGGTGTTGGGACCACCCTTTGCCTTGGATTCCGACCAGTTATGTGTCTGTGCAGGACACCATGGCTCGGACAATGCTGACGGCAACTGATCCAAATTACAAGAGCGAAGGCTCAGGCGGCCAAACGCCTGAGGGAGAAACGTCTGGTCAGGGAGACCAGACGGCTCTGGAGAGATCCCCTCCGCGCGCCCCTTCAACTCATGCTGATTCCTTCTTGGAGGAATGCGACCAAGGCGGCGACGAGGTCGTCTCTTCCCCCTTGAGTCAAAGTGAGAAGGAGACGGAGAGCGGCAGCTCCGCCTCTACCTCTGAGAGCAGTGACGATTTACCCCCGCTTCCGGATAGCGAGGAGGAAGAAAGGAAAAAGTGGAACGAGAAGGATGATCCCTTCAACATCCACGTCTCCTCCAAGTACCGGATCCAAATGGAGGAAAACTTAAAGAATTTTACTAAAATGCACCCGCTAGGAGACGGGTATAGGATCCGGGTGCCGCCTGAGAATGGCACCGTCGCCTGGGAGGACGATCAAGAGAACGCCAACAGCTATTTTGGCTGTTATGAGGCAGCGTTCAAGGCTGGTCTCCGCTTTCCCCTTCACCAGGCGGTGAAGGCAATTTTGAGAGGCTACGGCCTCGAAGTCTGGCAACTTACCCCCAACTCTTGGACAAACATTCTGGGGTATGTTGCCACCTGCGTGTTCCAGGGGCTTAACCCCGGCTGGGAAGATTTTGCTAGTATGCATTATCTTAGCAGAAGCCCAGGCGGCTGGAGGGCGTGGTATACCCTAACCATGCAACCCCAATGCATGATGACCTTGGACAAGGTCTCAAAATTCGACGGCTGGAAACACAGGTTCTACCTGATGTCAGCTCCAACCAGACGGGAGAATTATGAATTCCGTCTGTACAATAAGAAGCCCGACTTGATGGGCCGGAAGTGTGCTCTTCCTTGGATCCCAGAGGAAGATTTTAACAAGATCATTGAGGCAGACTTTTTCGGCCTCACAGATGCGACCTTGTCAACCGGGGAAACAATAAAAGTTCCCAAGAACTGGATCCCCAAGAGCGCCTGGTTCAGGGACGAGTGCTTCCTAGCCGCCTGCGGATTAGGGCACATGTTCACCAAACGTATGCGCCTGAGTTTAAATCCCTCTGTAGTATTTTCCTATCGAAATTGATTTATGACATTGACCAATTTCTTTCTTTTTCCAGAGGAAGCATTAAACATGTTGCAGACGGAGAAAACTCCCAAGCGGTCCTCTGCACTCATCCGCAAGCAGCTTGCGGAAAAAGTTGTGGCTGAGGTCAAGGCCAAGGTAATAAGCGCCTGACCCTTTCTTAAATTGATCCTTAAAACTATTTTTCCCGGATGCTAACTTTGACTTGGTTATTTTCGCAGGGGGGAGAGGTTGGAAAGACGTTTGAGAAACAACTCAAACGGGCTAGGGAGGAGACCCCCTCCGTTCTCAACAAAATAAAAAAAATCCACCTCCGCGTCAACTCCTGGCGCCTCAGCCGAGCATCAGCAGATGCGGATAGCGGGGCGAAATGAGAAGGTAGGCGGCAGCCTGGGCCTCTGCCTCGTTAACCCAGTAACCGCGACCGGGGGGTTCTCGACGCCTGCAAGCGGTTCCCGCTTGGCTGGCTCTGAAGGTAAGAACCCTTTTGAATCCCCACTTGAGCTGGGGTGGCCTTTGCGGGTGAAATCCCACTCTCAACAGACGTCATCTTCAGACGGTCGGCAACAAATAGGTGTTGCCTTAGTTGCGCACTCATCACGTATTGATTGTGGTGCAGATCAATCTCCCCGCTGGCTAGACGTCCAGAAGCATGCCAAGGCCATGCTGGAAGCCGTCCGGAAGAGGGATAAAGACAGTATCCCTGGGATAGAGACGTTCAATCTGGAACGCATTCTATCCCTTCTGGCTGAGGTAAGAAACTTGTCAATTATATTTATTTTTTCCAAGTGTTTTATCCCGCCTGCAATACTCACACCGCTTGCTTTTAAGCAGGCTATGCTACGGGTGGACAGGCTCAAACGTCCTTATTCCCGCAAACGGGAAGAGGTAAAAAGGGCCAAGAAGTCCGCCATAGACGCTGACAATATTGCTTTACACTCGACTATCGTAAATGAAATTGAAACTAAAGCAATCATTATGACACAGGCGTCTAGAATCCAGCAGCTGGAGGCGGATCTGGAGACGGCCAAACAACGGGCGGGTGATGCTGAGACGGCCCAGAAGAAGGCAGAGGAGGCCAGGAAGAAGGCGGATGAGAGCGCCAAAAAGGCTGATGAGGCGCTCAAGAAGGCCTAGACGGACCTTGGCAACCTTCAGGGTGTCTTTGAAGAGAACACCAACCTGAAGGCCAAGGTTCAAAAACTGGAGAAGGAGGCTACTCAGGCTCAGAAGAACTTTGCAGCAACCCTGGAGGCGGAGCAAAACCGCCTTGTTGCTGAGAGTGACGCTGATAATGACGCCCGAATGAAGATCGCTTGGGCTGCCTTGTACCCGGACGCGGACTATGGCGTCTGGGCACTGGCTCACATGTACGCCGAGGACGTGGTGTACCTGAGAGAGAAGGGTGATCCAAAGCCTGAGTCCTTCGACGCCTGGGTTAATGCCAACAATGAGCCCCTCGTACCTCAGCTACCTGGTCCGGGTGAAGCGCAAGAGATACCCTCAGATGATGAGGAGGAGGACTAGGAGGAGCCGCCTGCAGGCCAGAAGTGATTTTTCAGCGGCAGTATGCCAATCCCTCTTTTTTTATTTTTTCTTTAGTTCTGCGGCAGTATGCCAAAACTTGTTTTTCCGGCCTGCGTGCCGAGTATATTTGTATTTACCGGCTAAGGAGCCGGGTTAATTAACAATCTCTTTCTCCCAGACGGGGTCCGGTTAACATTTTAATCCACTTCAACCGTTTGGTTGGGTTGATCATTTTGCGTTTGAATTTTAATTTCGCAAATTTTAATTTTTCATTTTTGCCTAACTTATCAAAAGCATGCGGTGATTTTTGCCTAACTAATCTATAGTCTGGCTGTCCTTGCCCCTGGACGGCTGTGTGATTGGTTTCAAATGGAGTTGGTTGTTTGACTTGAAAACGTCTGATGCTGTAAAGAGCATGATATGTGTTTAGGGTAATTTTACCCCGCCACGTGGTCCAATCAGAGGATGACACGTGTCAGCCTCAGGATGGCCCAAAGTGGACCAATCTCTGCTTGACATGTGTCACTCCAGGAAATAAGGGAAAAAAGTCGGCCTTTAGGCCCAAATCCCAAGAAAGCCGCAAAGCGGCGCAGCCCACCACTAATTAGGGTACAGTGACCTAATCAGGGGCACAAATCCCAAAGACCCTATAAATAAGGAGATGTCCCTCTTTTTGAGAGCACGTTTTTTGATCATTTATTATACATATACTCTTTGATAGAGACATCCTGAGCTTGGAATCCGAGCAGATCCCTTTCTAAATTTCCGCACCTTTTTCTCCCTTCAAGTTTCTAACTTGTGCGTCGGAGGCGGAGCACCACCCAACTGGTGTCTCCGTTTGTTTTGCAGGTACAGCTCGCCTCGGATCAGTCTTCGTGTTGTAACTCTCCCGAGGGACAAAAACACCCAAAACATTTGGCGCCGTCTGTGGGGAGAGTACCTCGAAGATGGTTCAAGAGTCTGTACCACCTCCTAACCGTCTGGGCGAAGACCCAGAGGTCTTTACAGACCAGGAGGATGAAGATCCTCAGGTCGAAACCTTTACAGCCGAAGACGACACTCTCAGAATCAAGCGCATCCGGCCCAGAGAGACTCTGGAGCGGGGTGCCTCCCAGGCGGGTGCATATAGACCCCCTGGGCAGCCGGAAGGTGAAACCCATGCGGCAGCTAGATCAGCGCCTGTCACCCGAGACGAGCTCATGAGATTCATGACAAGTTTCAAGGGTGAAATTAAAGAGCTGATCACCCAGAGCCGGGGTGGCCCAAGTAGAGGTCCGTCGGCCAAGAAGACTCCTCTGGAAAAGGGGAAGTCAGTCAAAGATCGGCAGCCCACTCCTCATCCAAAGGAGAAGGCAGCCGGGACCATTGATTTGTCCAAAATTCTTCTTCCCAAGGGGAATAACAATAACTCCCGCCGGACTCAACAGCCGGTGAGAAGTAAGAAGTCATCTCTTGATGCCCGGGAGATCATCAACCGGAAGAGAAATCAGCAGCTGTCTGAGTCGGCTTCTACGTCAAACTTTCCTAACAACTTTAACAATACCTCTGCCGGGAACGCATCTTCATTGCATGAGAGTCAGACAGGCGGTAATACCGTCCATTCTGGCCCTCATATGATTGGAGCTGTACCGTATGTGCCTACTCAGGTCTACGGCCAGTATCCCCCTCATTTCATGCAGCCGGCCCTTTTTGGAGGTCAGGTGGCATATCCAAATGTCCAGCCATTGGACTGGCAGCTTCGTCTGCTGTGCCTGGGTGAACAACCTTCTGCGTTCACCCGGGAGATAACCGAGGCGGCCCAGCCGGCCAAGGTTAAGAATGTGTTGGTTGGTACCTATGATGGTACCACCAATCCGGAAGACCACCTCATGGCTTACACCAACCTCATTTATCTGTAGGGGTTGGATGATGTCACTTGGTGTCGGTGCTTCCCGGCTACATTGAAGGGCATTGCCCAACAATGGTTTGGCAACTTGCTGGCCGGATCCATCGATAGCTTCAGGAAGCTCGCCTTCCTGTTTGCTTCCAACTTCTCAATGAACATCCCAGCTAAGAAAACAAGCCTTGATTTGAGCACTGTTAAGCAGGGAGAGAGAGAATGGTTGCGCTCCTATGTCAGGCGGTTCAATCTGATCAGAATTCAGATTCAAGGACTGTCTGACGAGGTGGCTTTTACAGACTTCTTCAAGGGTTTGAGAGACGGGTCGACTTTTAAGTTCGACCTAGTCAGAAAAGGGGCTTTCACCTTACAGGCGGCCCTGAGGGAGGCGGAAAGTTACATTCAAGCTACCGACCTCTGCTCGCCTGGTAACCAGTCGGAATACAAGAAGTCCGACAAACCGAAAGACAGCCGGTCTGCTCAGCCGGCCAAAAATAAAGAAGAGAGCAAGAAAAGAAAAGAAATCTGGGCGGTTAATGATTCTGACCAGCCGTTTCGGAAGAAAAAGAAAGAGTTTAAACCGTACATTCCCAAGTACGAGTTTAACAAAGACTACAACTCCATCCTCATGGAGGTAAAGGACCGACTGTCCATTGAGAAGCCGAATCCTATGAAGAGTTCTGTCCAGTCACGGAACAAAAATAAATTCTGTCAGTTCCATGAGGAGGTCGGCCATGATACCAACGACTGCTTCTGTCTTCAGCGGGCGTTGGACTGTCTGGCTGACAAAGGGCTGTTGAAGTCCTACATTTCTAAGTCCCAAGCCGGGGCAAAAAAGAAAAGCAAGGGTCAGTCCTCCAAGACTACCCCTCAGCCTGCTAGTAGCTCGGATACCGACAAGGAGCCGGTCTACACAATAGCAGGCGGGTTCTCCTGTGGTGGCCCTACCATCCGGGGCACCAATAGCCATTTTCAAAAGATGGACAAGGATGAGGATAAGCAGGCGTCTGCAAGCATCTCCTTCCCAGACGTCTTGATTACTGAGAAGGATAGGGGCAGCGTCCGTCGTCCGCATGATGACCCGTTTGTCATTGAATGTAAGGTTGCCAACCAGCTGATTGGACGGATCCTTATTGACACCGGCAGCTCAACAGACATCATCAGCCTCCGGTGCCTACAAAAGCTAAAATACAATGTCAGCAGCATGCATCCGGTCACCCACCCCTTGGTTGGTTTTGGGGCTGGGATGGTCTACCCAGCCGGAAGAATTGACTTGCCCATCCTGCTGGGAGAGAAAGGCCAGGGACGACATATTGTCGTCAGATTCTTGGTCGTTGAGGAGTTGACCGCCTACAACATTATCCTTGGCCGGCCAACCCTCAACGTAGCCAAGGTAGTAATCATCCCGTCTCTGATGCTCATCAAATATAAGAGGGATGACGGCTCTGTTGGTTCCTTGAATGGGGATCAGAAGACAGCCCGAGAGTGCTATCTCTCAGCCGTCAGGGACACTGTGGCCCCAGGCGGTCAGGAACCAATTGACCTTGACAATGTCAAGGATGCCGATCCAGCACCTGCCCCACCAGCAGCCGGAAAGAAAAGAAAGGCACCTCTTCTGGTGGAGGTGAAGAAGGAGAAAAAATAGCAATCACTGACCGGTGAACGGTCAGATGAGCTCCGTCCCCAACCGGCTAATGAAAACATTGATCTCGTTATGGATGACAGCCGTCCAGAACGTACTGTAAAGGTTGGGACGGTTGCTCATGCTACTTTGGGTGCAGACTTGCACCTTCTGTTGAAGGAATTCAAAGACATTTTTGCCTTTGAAGTGGAAGAGATGCCAGGCGTCAGCCCGGATCTTGCTGTCCACAAGCTCGCCGTGGATCCTAAAAAGAAGCCCATCCGGCAAAAGAAAAGAAACCACGGTGAGGAAAGAAGTCAGGCGGCAGCTGCCGAAGTCAAAAAGCTGCTAGACGCCAGGTTCATCCGGCCTTGTAATTTTCCCGACTGGGTGGCCAAGGTGGTCCTTATTAAGAAACGGAATGGGACCTGGCGCATGTGTGTTGATTACACAGACCTTAACAAGGCGTGTCCAAAGGACAGTTACCCGCTTCCAAAGATCGACAGTCTGGTCGATTCTACAGCCGGTCACGCCTTGATGAGCTTCATGGATGCCTACTCCGGCTTCCATCAGATACCCCTGTGGAAGAAAGATCAAGAGAAGACGGCCTTCGTCACTGATAAGGGGTTATTCTGTTATACTGTGATGCCGTTTGGCTTGAAAAATGCGCCTGCCACTTTCCAACGGATGATTAATACGGTCTTCATTAATCAGATTGGGAGGAATGTGGAGGCGTACATTGACGATATGATAGTCAAATCCAAGCTCCTGACAGATCACCTTGCTGATCTCCGAGAAACATTCACCACCCTCAGGCGGCATAAGGTTATGTTAAATCCTAAGAAATGCGTCTTTGGTGTTGAGTCTGGGAAGTTTCTCGGATTCTTGATTGATCAAAGGGGGATAGAGGCTAACCCTGAAAAGATATAGGCGGTGATAGACATGAAGTCACCCCGTTCTGTCAAGGAAGTGCAGAGACTCACCGGCTGTCTGGCCGCCCTAGGGAGGTTCCTCAGCCGGTCAGGTGACAAGTGCCTCTACTTCTTCCAAGCAATCAGGAAGAAGACCAGATTTGAATGGGGGGATGATGCTGAGACGACATTCCAGAGGTTGAAAGAGCATTTACATTCTCTACCTAGGTTGGTCAGTCCTTTACCTAGGGAGACGTTGTACATGTACTTAGCCGTCTCAGATCATGCCCTCGGTGCCGTTCTCCTTGCTGAGAGAGACGGCGTGCAGCTCCCGGTTTACTTCATTAGCTATGTTCTTAAAAATGCTGAACTCCGTTATCCCATGGTTGAAAAATTTGGCCTTGCTCTGTATATGGCTTTCAAAAATTTGAAGCACTACTTTCTGGCACATCCGGTAGTGATTTACACCGACCAGCCACTCAAGCGGCCAATGTCTACCTTGGACTCATTCGGGAGAATGTTGAAATGGGCTATTGAAATGCAAAGTCTTGAAATCACTTACGAACCAAGTAAGGCAGTGAAAGGTCAGGCGTTTGCCGACTTCATTGTTGAAATGACCCGTCCGGTGGCTCCGGATAATCTTGATCAGGTTTGGAAAGTGTATGTAGACGGGAGCTCTACAAAGAACGGCTGTGGTGCAGACGTAATCTACGAGTCCCCTGAAGGGGACAGATTTGGGTATGCACTACGCTTCAAATTTCAAGCCTCTAACAATTAGGCGGAATATGAAGCTCTGTTAGCTGGCATTCGCATGTGTAAGGAGGCAGGGCCCATGAAAATTGACGCCTACTCTGATTCTCAATTGGTTGTTAGCCAGTATGAGGGAAGCTACGAGGCTACTCATCCGGCTATGATTAAATATCTTCAGGCAGTCAAAGAAGAGACCAAGGCACTTGAGGAATTCCGGCTGAGTCAAGTGCCTAGGTCGGAAAACAATCAGGCGGATGCATTGTCAAAACTGGCGTCTTTCGCCTGCCATGATACTCCTCGGTCAGTCTTCTGGGAAGTTCTTGAAAGAGAAGCATCTATGAGGACCCCATTGGAATCCTAGACCGAAGCTCTACCTGGATGGATGGCATCCGGGCCTATCTTTCAGACGGCACGCTTCCTGATTCGCTACAGGAGGCAGCCGTCCTGAAAAGACGAGTTGCAAGATTCGAGTTGAAAAATGGAGAACTCTTCAAGGCGGGGTTTCTGAAGCCTTTGTTGAAGTGTGTCACCCTAGAAAAGGGGAAAGAAGTTCTCGAAGACTTGCACTCGGGATTCTGTGCCTCTCATATAGGTGGCAGGTCCCTAGCCGTCAGAGCCAGACGGTATTATTTTTGGCCCACTCTTGAGGCAGACGCCAAGGAGTTGGTAAAGAAATGTGACAAGTGCCAAAAATTTGGCAAACTCATTCACCGTCCGGCTACTGATCTGACGGCCATCCACAGCCCAATCCCGTTTGCAAAATGGGGCATGGACATTCTAGGTCCTTACACGCCTGCTCCAGGCGGAAAGCGCTACATCTTGGTGGCTGTGGATTATTTCACCAAGTGGGTAGAAGCTGAGGCGGTTAAAAACATCAAAACCTCAGACGTGATTTCCTTCATCTGGAAAAGCTTTATCACCCGCTATGGAGTACCTATGTCTATGGTGTTTGATAATGGTCCTCAGTTTGAGACGCCTCAGCTAAAAAATTGGTTGGGAGATCAGGGGATCTCAAGCTATTTTGCATCTGTTGGCCGGCCCCAAGCAAACGGCCAAGTTGAAGCCTTCAATAAACTCATCTCAGACGGCATTAAGAAGAAAATAGAAAGAGCCGGTGGCTTATGGGCAGAAGAGCTGATCCATGTCCTATGGGCCATCCGGACAACAGCAAAAGGGGGCAACCGGTGAAACCCCATTTCTCATGGTTTACGGTGCTGAAGCCGTCTTGCCCATCGAACATTACGAGCCGACCCTCAGAGTCATGCTATATGATGAAGAGGCAAATTGGGAAGCAATGGGCTTGGCTTGGATTCACTCCCAAAACGGAGGGGCAATGCCGTCTTGCGTCATGAGATTTACCGTCTGAGAATGACGAGAGCCTACAACAAAAAAGTACACAAGCGTCCTTTAAAATTTGACGACTTAGTGTTACGAAAAATTGAGGCAACCGGTAGGGCCAATGAGCTGGGGAAGCTAACCCCAAATTGGGAAGGCCCCTACCGGATCTATGAAGAAGTAAGGGATGGCACCTACCGCCTGGAAACTCCAGACGGCCGGCGTCTGCCTAGAACTTGGAATGTAGACAATCTAAAAAAGTACTACTTCTGAGATTGTAATTGTAAACTTTTTGTAAACAGTAAGTCAATTAATGAAGATTTAGACTCTGTTTGCAAAATTGAGTTATTGTTTGATTATCCATCCGGGTAATACCCAGACGGATTCTTCATTTACCTAACTAAGTTTGATACTTAGTAGAGGTTACATTTGTTGGACCGCCTGGGTAATACTCGGATCCCTTGTTTATTTAAGTTTGATACTTTGTTTATTCAACAGCCTGATTATCTGCCTGGGTAATACTCAGACGGATCCTTCATTTACCTAACTAAGTTTGATACTTAGTATGATCAAATATTTGCCTGTCCGTCTGGGTAATACCCAGACAGACTCGCTTGTTTAAAAAACTAAGTTCGATACTTAGTGTAAATTCAATACTGACTAAAAACTAAGCACAAAAACGTTTAGTGGCTATACAACCGGTCTCAAACAAGACCAGAGGCTAAAATGGCCGGATGGTTGCTCATTTTATAAAATCGGCTGTCCTAACATGGACAAAGGCGTCCGGCGACACCCCTCCGGGTGCAATCGTCGCAGATAACAGACTCATGCAGACGGCAAAAATTGAACGACCAAATTGGTCAACTCATAGCCGTCTGACCAAAATGACCGGTGAAGAATGATCAAGTTGTCGAATACCGAATGCCCTAGGGCATCAGTCGGTCACCGGCTGAAGATCTCACTTGGTTATTTATTCCAAAATTGCAATTCCTACCTCAATTGGGGCAAAAGAGTCGTGCAATGGCTATGAAATCTCTACCAAGACGGATAAGCACCGTCTGGGTAGTAACTGGAACGGCTGTTGGTGTACGGCTGTGCACTTGGTTTGGGGCAATCACTATTGTGATTGATTGACTTGCAAACATATTGTGAGACCTTCAGCCGGTGACCGACTGATGCCCCAGGGCATCCGGTATTCGGTAACTTGATCATTCTTCACAGGTCATTTTGGTCAGACGGCTATGAGTTGACCAATTAGGTCGTTCAATCTTTGCCGTCTGCATGGGTACGTAGAAATGACAAATAGTCTGTTCTCTGCAACGATTGCACCTGGAGGGGTGTCGCCGGATGCCTTTGTCCATGTTGGGACAGGCGATTTTATAAAATGAGCAACCATCCGGCCATTTTAGCCTCTGGTCTTGTTTGAGACCGGTTGTATAGCCACTAAACGTTTTTGTGCTTAGTTTTTTGTCGGAGTATTGAATTTACACTAAGTATCGAACTTAGTTGTTTAAACAAACGAGTCTGTCTGGGTATTACCCAGACGGACAGGCAATTATTTAACCTTACCAAGTATCAAACTTCGTTAGGTAAATGAAAAATCCGTCTGAGTATTACCTAGGCAGATAATCAAACTTAGTTAAATAAACAAAGTATCAAAATTAAATAAACAAGAGATCCGAGTATTACCCAGGCGGTCAAACAAATGTAACCTTTACTAAGTATCGAACTTAGTTAGGTAAATGAAGAATCCGTCTGGATATTACCCGGATGGATAATCAAACAATAAATCAATTTTGCAAATAAAGTATGAATCTTCATTAATTGACTCACTGTTTACAAAAAATTTACATTCTCAGAAGTAGTACTTTTTTAGATTGTCTACATTCCAAGTTCTAGGCAGACGCCTGCCGTCTGGAGTTTCCAGGCGGTAGGTGCCATCCCTTACTTCTTGATAGATCCGGTAGGGACCTTCCCAATTTGGGGTTAGCTTCCCCAGCTCATTGGCCCTACCGGTTGCCTCCATTTTTCGTAACACTAAGTCGTCAACTTTCAAAGGATGCTTGTGTACTTTTTTGTTGTAGGCTCTCGTCATTCTCAGACGGTAAATCTCATGACGCAAGGCGGCATTGCCCCTGCGTTCTGGGAGTGAATCCAATGCCAGGCGCATTGCTTCCCAGTTTGCCTCTTCATCATATAGCATGACTCTGAGAGTCGGCTCGTAATGTTCGATGGGCAAGACGGCTTCAGCACCGTAAACCATGAGAAATGGGGTTTCACCGGTTGCCCCCTTTGCTGTTGTCCGGATGGCCCATAGGACATGGATTAACTCTTCTGCCCATAAGCCACCGGCTCTTTCTATTTTCTTCTTAATGCCGTCTGAGATGAGTTTATTGAAGGCTTCAACTTGGCCGTTTGCTTGGGGCCGGCCAACAGATGCAAAATAGCTTGAGATCCCCTGATCTCCCAACCAAGTTTTTAGCTGAGGCGTCTCAAACTGAGGACCATTATCAAACACCATAGACATAGGTACCCCATACCGGGTGATAATGTTTCTCCAGATGAAGGAAATCACGTCTGAGGTTTTGATGTTTTTAACCGCCTCAGCTTCTACCCACTTGAATAAAAAACCAAAGCCACCAAGATGTAGCGCTTTCCGCCTGGAGCAGGCGTGTAAGGACCTAGAATGTCCATGCCCCATTTTGCAAACGGGATTGGCCTATGGATGGCCGTCAGATCAGTAGCCGGACGGTGAATGAGTTTGCCAAATTTTTGGCACTTGTCACATTTCTTTACCAAGTCCTTGGCGTCTGCCTCAAGAGTGGGCCAAAAATAATGTCGTCTGGCTCTAACGGCTAGGGATCTTCCGCCTATATGAGAGGCGCAGAATCCCGAGTGCAAGTCTTCGAGGACTTCTTTCCCCTTTTCTGCGGTGACACACTTCAACAAAGGCTTCAGAAACCCCGCCTTGAAGAGTTCTCCATTTTTCAACTTGAAGCTTGCAGCTCGCTTTTTCAGGACGGCTGCTTCCTGTGGCGAATCAGGAAGTGTACCGTCTGAGAGATTGGCCCGGATGCCATCCATCCAGGTAGAGCTTCGGTCTAGAATTCCAATGGGATCCTCATAGATGCTTCTCTTTTCAAGAACTTCCCAAAAGACTGACCGAGGCGTATCATGGCAGGCGGAAGACGCCAGTTTTGACAATGTATACGCCTTATTGTTTTCCGACCTAGGCACCTGATTCAGCCGGAATTCTTCAAGTGCCTTGGTCTCTTCTTTGACTGCCTGAAGATATTTGATCATAGCCGGATGAGTAGCCTCGTAGCTTCCCTCATACTGGCTAACAACCAATTGAGAATCAGAGTAGGCGTCAATTTTCATGGCCCCTGCCGCCTAACACATGCGAATGCCGGCTAGCAGGGCTTCATATTCCACCTCATTATTAGAGGCTTGAAATTTGAAGCGTAGTGCATACTCAAATCTGTCCCCTTCAGGAGACTCGTAAATTACGCCTGCACCACAACCGTTTTTTGTAGAGCTCCCGTCTACATACACTTTCCAAACCTTATCAAGATTATCCGGAGCCACCGGACGGGTCATTTCAACAATGAAGTCGGCAAACGCCTGACCTTTCACTGCCTTTCTTGGTTCGTAAGTGATTTAAAGACTTTGCATTTCAATAGCCCATTTCAACATTTTCCCGGATGAGTCTAAGGTAGACATTGGCCGCTTGAGTGGCTGGTCGGTGTAAATCACCACCAGATGTGCCTGAAAGTAGGGCTTCAATTTTTTGAAAGCCATATACAGAGAAAGGCCAAAATTTTCAACCATGGGATACCGGATTTCAGCATTTTTAAAAACATGGCTAATGAAGTAAACCGGGAGCTGCACGCCGTCTCGCTCAGCAAGGAGAACGGCACTGAGGGCATGATCTGAGACGGCTAAGTACATGTACAACGTCTCCCTAGGTAAAGGACTGACCAACCTAGGTAAAGAATGTAAATGCTTTTTCAACTTCTTGAATGTCGCCTCAGCATCATCCCCCCATTCAAACCTGGTCTTCTTCCTGATTGCTTGGAAAAAGTAGAGGCACTTGTTGCCTGATCGGCTGAGGAACCTCCCCAAGGCGGCCAGACAGCCGGTGAGTCTGTGCACTTCCTTGAACGAACGGGGTGACTTCATGTCTATCACCGCCTGTATCTTTTCAAGGTTAGCATCTATCCCCCTTTGATCAATCAGGAATCCGAGAAACTTCCCAGACTCAACACCAAAGACGAATTTCTTTGGATTTAACATTACCTTATGCCGCCTGAGGGTGGTGAATGTTTCTCGAAGATCAGCAAGGTGATCCGTCTGGAGCTTGGATTTGACTATCATATCATCAATGTACGCCTCCACATTCCTCCAAATCTGATTAATGAAGACCGTATTAATCATCCGTTGGAAAGTGGCAGGCGCATTTTTCAAGCCAAACGGCATCACAGTATAACAGAATAACCCCTGATCAGTGACGAAGGCCGTCTTCTCTTGATCCTTTTTCCACAGAGGTATTTGATGAAAGCCGGAGTAGGAATCCATAAAGCTCATCAAGGCGTGACCGGTTGTAGAATCAACCAGACTGTCGATCTTTGGAAGCGGGTAACTGTCCTTTGGAAACGCCTTGTTGAGGTCTGTGTAATCAACACACATGCGCCAGGTCCCATTCGGTTTCTTAACAAGGACCACATTGGCCACCCAGTCGGGAAAATTACAAGGCTCGATGAACCTGGCGTCTAGCAGCTTTTTGACTTCGGCAGCTGCCGCCTGACTTCTTTCCTCGCCGTGGTTTCTTTTCTTTTGCCGGATGGGCTTCTTTTTGGGGTCCACGACAAGTTTGTGGACAACGAGATCTGGGCTGACGCCTGGCATCTCTTCCACTTCAAAGGCAAAAATGTCTTTGAATTCCTTCAGCAGAAGGTGCAAGTCTACACCCAAAGTAGCATGAGCAACCGTCCCAACCTTTACAGTACGTTCCGGACGGCTATCATCCAGAACGAGATCAATGCTTTCACCAACCGGTTGGGGATGGAGCTCATCTGACCGTTCACCGGTCAGTGATTGCTATTTTTTCTCTTTCTTCACCTCCACCAGCAGAGGTGCCTTTCTTTTCTTTCCAGCTGCTGGTGGGGCAGGTGCTGGATCGGCATCCTTGACATTGTCAAGGTCAATTGGTTCCTGACCGCCTGGGGCCACGGTATCTCAGACGGCTGAAAGATAGCACTCTCGGGCCGTCTTCTGATCCCCATTCAGGGAACCAACAGAGCTGTCATCCTTCTCATATTTGATGAGCATCAGAGACGGGATGATTACTACTTTGGCTACGTTGAGGGTTGGCCGGCCAAGGATAATGTTGTAGGCGATTAACTCCTCAACGACCAAGAATCTGACGACAATATGTCGTCCCTGGCCTTTCTCCCCCAGCCGGATGGGTAAGTCAATTCTTTCGGCTGGGTAGACCATCCCACCCCCAAAACCAACCCTTTGTTTTTCTTTTTTGCCCCGGCTGGGGACTTAGAAATGTAGGACTTCAACAACCCTTTGTCAGCAAAACGGTCCAACGCCCGTTGAAGACTAAAGTAGTCGTTGGTATCATGGCCGACCTCCTCATGGAACTGACAGAATTTATTTTTGTTCCGTGATTGGACATAACTCTTCATAGGATTCGGCTTCTCAATGGACAGCCGGTCCTTTACCTCCATGAGGATGGATTTGCAGTCTTTATTAAACTCGTACTTGGGGACGTACGGTTTAAACTCTTTCTTTTTCTTCTGGGACGGCTGATCAGAGTCATTAACCGCCCAGATTTCTTTTCTTTTCTTGCTCTCTTCTTTATTTTTGGCTGGCTGAGCAGACCGGCTGTCTTTCTGTTTGTCGGACTTTTTGGAGTCCGACTGGTTATCAGGCGAGCAGAGGTCGGTAGCTTGAATGTAGCTTTCCGCCTCCCTCAGGGCCGCATGTAGGGTGAAAGCTCCTTTTCTGACTAGGTCGAACTTAAAGGTCGACCCGTCTCTCAGACCCTTGAAAAAGTCTGTAAAAGCTACCTCATCAGACAGTCCCTGAATCTGAATTCTAATCAGATTGAACCGCCTGACATATGAGCGCAGCCCTTCTCTCTCTCCCTGCTTAACAGTGCTCAAATCAAGGCTTGTTTTCTTAGCAGGGATGTTCATTGAGAAGTTGGAAGCAAACAGGAAGACGAGCTTCCTGAAACTATCGATGGACCCGGCTGGCAGATTACCAAACCATTGTTGGGCAATGCCCTTCAATGTAGTCGGGAAGCACCGACACCAAGTGGCATAATCCAACCCCTGCAGATACATGATGTTGGTGTATGCCATGAGGTGGTCTTCCGGATTGGTGGTACCATCATAGGTACCAACCAATACATTCTTAACCTTGGCCGGCTGGGCTGCCTCGGTTATCTCCCGGGTGAACGCAGAAGGCTGTTCACCCAGGCGCAGCAGACGAAGTTGCCAGTCCAATGGCTGGACATTTGGATATGCCGCCTGACCTCCAAAGAAGGCCGACTGCATGAAGTGAGGGGGATACTATCCGTAAGCCTGAGTAGGCACATACAGTACAGCTCCAATCATGTGAGGGCCAGAATGGATGGTATTTCCGCCTGTCTGGCTTTCATGCAAGGAGGGTGCACTTCCTGCAGAAATGTTGTTGAAGCTGTCTGGAAAGTTCGACGTTGAAGCCGACTAAGACAGCGATTGGTTTCTCTTACGGTTGATGATCTCCCGGGCATCAAGAGTTGATTTTTTGTTTCCCACCGGCTGTTGAGTCCGGCGGGTGTTGTTGTTGTTCCTCTTAGGAAGGAGAATCTTTGACCAATCAATGGTCTTGGCTGCCTTCTCCTTTGGATGAGGAGTTGGCTGCCGGTCTCTGACAGACTTCCCCTTCTCCAGAGGAGTCTTCTTCGTCGACTGACCTTTACTCGGGCCAGCCCGGCTTTAGGTGATCAGCTCTTAAATTTCACCCTTGAAACTTGTCATGAACCTCATGAGTTCGTCCCAGGTGACAAGGGCTGATCCTGCGGCCGTTTGGGTTTCCCCTTCCGGCTGCCAAGAGGGTCGGTTTGTACCTGCCTGGGAGGCACCCCGCTCTAGAGTGTCTCTGGGCCGGATGCGCTTGGTTATGAGAGAGCCATCATTGGCTGTAAAGGTTTCGACCTTAAGATCCTCATCTTCATGGTCTGTAAAGACTTCTGGGTCATCGCCTGGACGGTTAGGGGTTGGTACAGACTCTTGAACCATCTTCGAGGTACTCTCCCCACAGACGGCGCCAAATGTTTTGGGTGTTTTTGTCCCTCGGAAGAGTTACAACACGAAGTCTGATCCGGCTGAGCTGTACCTGGAAAATAACGGAGACTCCGGGTGGTTGGAGCTCCGCCTCCGACGGTCAAGTTAGTAACTTGAGAAGGAATAAAGAGAACGGAAATTTAGGTGGGTATCTGCTCGGATTCCAAGCTCAGGTGTTTCTCTGATGTGAGAGAATGCAAGTGTAATAAATGGTAAAACGTGCCCTCAAAAAGAGGGACATCTCCCTATTTATAGGGTCTTTGGGAATTGTGCCCCTGATTAGGTCACTGAACCCTAATCATTGGTGGGTCGTGCCGTTTTGCGGCTTTCTCGGGATTTGGGCCTTAAGGCCGCCTTTTTCCCTTAATTTCTGGAGTGACACGTGTCTAGCAGGGATTGGTCCACTTTGGGCCATCCTGAGGCTGACACGTGTCATCCTCTGATTGGACCACGTGGCAGGGAAAATTACCATAAACAGGTTGGATGATGCCGCATGGTGTCGTTGTTTTCCAGCCACCCTAAAGGGCATAGCCCAACAGTGGTTCGGCAATCTGTCGGCTGGTTGCATTAATAGCTTCAAGACGCTTGCGTTCTTGTTTGCTTCAAACTTCTCTGTGAACATCCCTGCCAAAAAGACAAGCCTCGATTTGGGCAATGTTTAACAGGGAGATAGAGAAGGCCTGCATTCCTATGTCAGGCGGTTCAATCTGGTGCAAATCTAGATTCATGGGCTGTCTGATGAGGTCGCCTTCACAGACTTCTTCAAGGGTCTGAAGGACGGGTCTACTTTCAAGTACGAACTCGTCCGAAACAAATTTTCACTCTGCAAGGAGCATTACGAGAGGCGGAAGCCTATATACATGCGACCAAACTCTACTCCTCCAACAAGCAGTCGGACACTAAGAAGTCCGACCAACATAAGGAGAGTCGGCCTGCTCAGCCGGCTCCTAAGCTAGAAGAGAGCAAAAAGAAAAAACAAATTTAGGCCGTTGATAACTTTGATCAACCGGCCTAGAAGAAGAAAAAAAGAGTGGAAACCGTACGTTCCCAGGTACGAGTTCCAGAAGGACTGCTGCTCCATCCTCTTGGAGATCAAGGATCGGCTGACTCTTGAGAAGCCGACCCCTATGAAAGGTTCCGCTTAAAATCGGAACAAAAGCAAACGCTGCCATTTCCATGAGGATGTCGGCCATGACACGAACGACTACTTCAGTCTCAAGCAGGAGCTTGACCATCTGACCGACAAGGGACAACTGAAGTCCTATGTGAAGTCCAAAGTGACTTCCAAGGCAAATCTGGGGCAGTCCAAGAGAAGACTCCCCAACCTACTATTAGTGCCGAAAAAGATGAAGATCCGGTATATACAATAGCAGGCGGATTTGCTGGGGGTGGCCTGACCATTCGGGGCACTAAGGACCATCTGAGAAAGATGGTCAACTCTGTTGAAGAAGGAGAGGCGGCAAGCACATCCGCCTTCCCAAAAGCTGTCATCACCGAACAGGATAGAGGCAAAGTCCGTCGGCCGCATGATGACCCTGTGGTCATTGAATGCAAAGTGGCCAACCAATTGGTTGGTCGAATTTTAATTGACACAGGCAGCTCCTCTGAACTCGTCAACCTCAAATGCTTATCCAATCTCAAGTACAAACCGGATAGCATGATGGAGGTCTCTCACACCCTTGTTGGGTTTGGGGGAGGACTTGTGCACCCAGTCGGACGAATTGACTTGCCTGTCCGCCTGGGGAATAAGGGAGACGGTCGGCACATGATCATCCGTTTCCTAGTGGTTGAAGAGCTCACAGCTAAAACCTCATCTTTGGCCGACCCACTTTGAACGAGTGTAAGGCCGTCATCATTCCTGCTCTCATGCTGCTCAAGTATGAGAAAGATGATGGAACAGTCGGTTCCCTCAATGGGGATCAGAAGACGGCTCGAGAGTGTTATCTCTCGGACGTCAAGCCCGCGGCCGCAGTAGCCGGCAGGGGCAAACAGACAATCGACCTTGATGATGTCAAGGAAGAACAGTCAGCCCCACCAACCGGTAAGAAAAGAAAGACTGATCAGCTGGTGGTGGTCAAAAAAGAAAAGCAATAGCAATCACTGACCGGGGAACAGTAAGATGATCTTCGTCCTCAGCCTGCTGGCGAACACATTGATATCCCTCTAGACGACAGTCGGCCAAAGAGGACGGTTAAGGTGGGGACGATTGCATTTGCTAACCTAGGTGAGAGCCTGCACCAGCTGCTGAGAGAATTCAAACACATTTTTGCCTTTAAAGTGGAAGATATGCCAGGCATCAGCCCAGATCTCGCTGTCCACAAACTCGCCGTGGATCCTAAAAAGAAGCCCATTCGGCAAAAGAAGAGAAACCACGGCGAGGAAAGAAGTCAGGCGGCAGCCGCCGAAGTAAAAAAAAGCTGTTGGACGCTAAGTTCATTCGGCCATGCAATTTCCCTGAGTGGGTAGCTAACGTTGTGTTAGTAAAGAAGCCGAATGGAACTTGGCGCATGTGTGTTGATTACACAGACCTCAACAAGGCATGTCCACATGATAGCTATCCACTGTTTAAGATCGACATTCTGGTCGAGTCTACAGCCGGACATGCCCTAATGAGTTTTATGGACGCCTATTCAGGTTTCCACCAGATCCCCCTATGGAAAAAAGATCAAGAAAAGACGACATTCGTCACTGATCAGGGGTTGTTCTGTTATACGGTGATGCCGTTTGGTTTAAAGAATGCGCCTGCTACTTTCCAACGAATGATTAATACGGTCTTCATTAATTAAATCGAAAGGAATGTAGAGGCGTACATTGATGACATGATAGTCAAATCCAAACAACAGGCGGATCATCTTGCTGATATCCGAGAAACATTTGCCACACTCAGGCGGCACAAGGTCATGCTGAACCCAAAAAAGTGTGTCTTTGGTGTTGAGTCTGGGAAGTTTCTCGGATTTTATATTGACCAAAGGGGAATAGAGGCGAACCCTGAAAAAATACAGGCGGTAATCGACATTCAGTCGCCCCGTACTGTGAAGGAAGTGCAAAAGTTAACAGGTTGTCTGGCAGCCTTGGGGAGATTCCTCAGTCGGTCAAGTGACAAGTGTCTTTACTTCTTCCAGGCAATCAAGAAGAAGACCAACTTTGAATGGGGAGATGATGCAGAGGGACCTTTCAAAAGCTAAAAACTCATCTGCACTCTTTGCCGGGCTTTTTAGCCCTTTGCCCAAAGAGAAGCTCTTCATGTATATGGCCGTCTCCGATCATGCCCTCAGTGCCGTTCTCTTAGCTGAAAGAGACGGCATCCAGCTCCCGGTGTATTTCATTAGCCATGTTCTTAGGAACGCAGAGCTTCGGTACCCCATGGTTGAAAATTTTGCTCTTGCCCTTAACATGGCCATCAAGAAGCTAAAACTTTACTTCTTGGCGCATGTGGTAGTAGTCTATACTGACCAACTGATCAAGCGGCCACTCACAACCTTGGAGTCTTCTGGACGAATGCTCAAATGGGTGATTGAAATGCAAGGATTGGAAATCACTTACGAACCAAGGAAGACAATAAAGGGGCAAGCATTCGCCGACTTTATTGTTGAAATGACAAGGCCGGTTGCACCAGACAATAATAGCCAGGTTTGGAAAGTGTATGTGGACGGGAGCTCCACTACGAAAGACTGTGGTGCAGGGATTATCTGTCAATCTCCTGAGGGAGATAAGTACGAATATGCATTACGGTTCAAGTTTCAAGTCTCTAACAATGAGGCCGAATATGAAGCCCTGCTAACCGGCATTCGTTATTGCAAGGTGGCAGGGGCAAAGAAAATTGACGCCTGCTCTGATTCCCAACTGGTCGTACTCCAAGTCAATGGAACGTACGAGGCCACTCATCCGGCCATGATAAATTATTTGCAGGCGGTCAAAAATGAAGCCGGGACACTTGAGGAGTTTCATCTAAGTCAAGTGCCCAGGTCTTCAAACAATCAGGCGGATGCTCTGTCAAAATTAGCATCATCCGCCTCCTATGAAACGCCCCGGTCAGTTTTCTAGGAGGTCATGGAAAAGAGAAGTATATCTAATAAAGACCCCATTGGAATTCTTGACCGAAGCTCAACTTGGATGGACAGCATCCAGGCCTACCTTGTAGACGACATGCTCCCTAATTCACCCCAGGAGGCGGTTGTTTTTAAGAAGAAAGTGGCAAACTTTGAGTTGAGACAAGGAGAACTTTTCAAGACTGGTTTTTTGAAACCTCTGTTGAAGTGTGTTACCCCAGAGAAGGGTAAACAAGTTCTCGAAGATTTGCATGCGGGTTTTTGCGCCTCCCATATAGGCGGCAGGTCCTTAGCTGCTAAGGCCAGGCGGCTCTATTTCTGGCCGACTCTCGAGTCGGAAGCAATGGAAATGGTAAACAAATGTGACAAGTGCCAAAAGTTCGGCAAGCTCATATATTGTCCGCCCACAGACCTGACAGCCATCCACAGCCCAATACCCTTTGCTAAATGGGCATGGACATACTTGGGCCTTACACAGCCGCCCCAGGCGGCAAGCGCTATATATTGGTAGCTGTGGATTACTTTACCAAGTGGGTAGAGGCGGAGGCGGTCAAAAACATCAAGACTAAAGATGTTATTTCCTTTATATGGAGGAATATTATCACTCCTTTCGGGGTGCCTATGTCTATGGTTTTTGACAACGGTCCTCAGTTTGAGACGCCTCAGCTCAAGACTTGGTTGGGAGACCAGGGGTCTCAAGTTTCTTTGCATCAGTCGGCCGACCCTAAGCAAACGGCCAGGTGAAAGCCTTCAACAAGTTAATCTCAGACGGGATCAAAAAGAAAATAGAGAGAGTTGGTGGCCTTTGGGCGGATGAATTACCACACGTCCTCTGGGCCATCAGAACAACCGCCAAAGGGGCAACTGGAGAAAACCCATTCCTCATGGTCTATGGGGCAGAAGCTGTCCTGCCCATCGAACACTATGAGCCGACTCTTCGAATCATGTTGTATGACGAAGAGGCAAACTGGGAGGCCATGGGGCTAGCATTGGACTCACTTCCAGAGCGCAGGGGCAATGCTGCCTTGCGCCATGAGATTTACCGTTTGAGAATGACTCGGGCTTACAACAAAAGAGTACACAAGCGTCCTCTCAAAGTGGGGGACTTTGTGTTACGGAAAATGGAGGCAGTTGGTAGGGCGAATGAGTAGGGAAAGCTAACCCCAAATTGGGAAGGCCCTTACCGAATCTATGATGAAGTAAGAGACGAAACCTACCGACTAGAAGAACCAGACGGTAGGCGGCTGCCTAGAACTTGGAATGTAGACAACTTAATAAAGTACTAGTTCTAAGAATTTTTGTAAATGTTTCAAAGTTTTGATTAATGAGAATATGTCTTCATTTCCCAAACTTGTCTTTTTGCTAATTTTTGCTAGCGTCGCCTGTACAATGTGCAAACGACCACCCTATTTGTAAAGCTTCTGTCCCAATAGCAGACGCCCTAATCCATCTGAAGGAGCCTACTGCACCAAAGCAGTCGACCCTACGAATTTATTTTTAAGTTAAGTCCAGCACTTAACGGCTACTTACCATTTTTAAAGAGGCCAATGGCCGGATATTAATAAAACAATAAAGGCCGATGGCCACAGTCTGCTCCAACGTGAGTATGACCGTCTGCTCCAATATGAGTCAGATAACCGACGACTTCCATTCGGGCGAATTCGTTGAGGAGAAGCATCTCCCATTTGGGTGGCACATTGCTCTACTAATACATCAAACGGCCCTACCGAATGCTAAGAAGCATTCGCAGTTGTTTAAATAAATTGAAAGTGAAATATAAAAGGTCGGGAGTTTTTCAAATTGTTCTAGAACAATAGGAAAGTGGTCACTGTTTCATGACTAGAGGCTTTCGAGGCATAAGGCCGAATGCGCAAAGTAACTGGCCATTCGGCCGCAGATAAAACAGACATAAAGCTTAAATATCAAGGGAGCTTCTCAGCATCGACATCCGCCTTGTCCTCCGGTGCATGCTCTTTAGTTTCCACATCCTCCTCCTCGTCCCCAGACGAGCTGGACTCCTTAGAGGCACTCTTGGAAGCTGCCTCCTTCTCGACCGCCTCTTGAGCTTCTCTGAGGAGACGGGCATTAAACTCGTCATTAGCCTTATCAAACTGCACCTTCCAGGTTTGATAATCGGTAGACGGTTGAGCAGCCGCCTAGGCCGCACGTATGATGATCTCATTATCTTCCATCATTTGATTGACCAGGGCTTGTTTCTCCTCCTCCATCAAGGACCTATACTTGGTCCGGAGTTGGTTCTCCTGGTTGCTCAGCCGCCCTTTGAGTCTCTTTACCGTCGCCTCCATGCTAGCCTCTTTGGACTCCACCTCCTTGAGGTTGTCCAGCTTCTCGTTAAGGCCCTTGACCTGGTCTTGAAGCTCCTTCACTCGCTGCTTGGCTGCGACCAAGTTCTGCTGAACTTGCAGGTTGGCAAACGCCTGGGAATACAACATATCAAGTGTCAGAATCTCGTTTTGAGAAATCTCAAACTAAGCTTTGTCCAGAGTAGAGGCGGCCCGAGCATTCGATGCCTTTACCTCCCTGGTCTTCTCATTAAGGGGCCCTTTGAGACCGCTCACGCGCAGCATAGCCTGCAGGCGTCAAAACCAAGGAAACTTGTCAGTAACCATTCGACAAAAATATGTATATTAATCAAGTTGTAAGAAATTTTACTTCGCAAAGAAGCGCCAGAATGCCATCCCAGTCCAGGGTGCCCACCCCTCTAACAGCCGCCTTGTCCTCGGGATCAAGCGTCCTAAGCATCGGTCTGGCCATCTGGAGGACAATTGGCCTCGCTGGGGCATCTATCAAACAAATACAGCTAAGTCAAGACTGAATAGAATGACCTTTATAAAGTGCATGTTCGAATAGTCGGATGGCTTACCTCCTTCTCCTCCGGCAGCTTCGCTGCCGCCTGCTGTGTCGCCAGCAGTGGTGAGTGGCGTTTTGCCACTATTCGACACTCGTTGTTGAGCGTCCGACTTTGATTGAGTCTTGGTGGGGGAGGAGGTGCCTGTCCCTTTCTTAACAGGCTTTGTGGCGACATGTTTCCTCCGGCTCTGGGAAACGTCGCCAGCCAACTGCTTTCGCAAGCTCGTTACCTAAGGAGTGCCGCCTGGTGGCTGCTCATCCGCCTGCTTTAGGTTTGAGCGGTAGAAGGTGGCTGAGAGGGCTGGCCTCTTGTGGGCAGGGAGCTTTGCCATTCCCTTATCTGCAACAAGAAACCAAGAGTTAGAAAAGAAACAAATAATCAAAAGCAAGCAAAGGTAATAATATCATGCAGCCAGCTACCTCTCGGCATCTCAGTACTAAGCCCGCAGGCGGCCAAGTACATCCCGTCCGAGAGCAACTCGAATCGGGGAATATAACTTTGAGGGGTGGCCTCCTTAACCCCCGTCTCTTGGCTTGTCCGGACGGCCACAGTAAAGAGGCCCCGGTCAAAAATCTCCTCTTGGGCCCGCCTGGTAACAGGCGGAAGAGCCTTTTTCCCAGCCAAGAGGCGAGGATACTGAGTCCAGCGGTGTACTGCCTGTTCCTTTGGGCGTCTGAGGAAGAGACTATGTAAAACTTGGTTTGCCAGTCCTTCCACTTGTTCTCTTTCCCTAGCGTCATCATGTACCGGGTGTGGTTGGTCAAAATAAACCAGCCGATCCCACTTGGATTGGGAATTCTGCTCAGATAGTGCATGTGAGCAAACGCCTCAAAGCTGGGATCCACCTCCAGCATTTCGCAGGCGGCAACGTAGCCCAAGATATTTACCCAAGAGTTGGGGGCTAGTTGTCAGATACCCAGTTGGTATCCGTCCAAGATCCTCTCCACGGTTGGATGGAGAGGAAAGCGAAATCCGACACGGACAGAAGAAAGCCATGTCCCATGACATGGTCAGAAAGAAATTTGGGAAGATCATCCGTCATGATCTTCCGCCTGCCTTCTGGAACGTGCAGAGAGTAGGGCACACGTTCATGCCGCCTGTAAGCAGACGGCTCCACCTAGCCCTCTCCCTTCTCAACGGAGAGGGACTCTTTGGCAGCTTTTAGGTTTGGTTGCGCCTCCTCTGAGTCAAGGGGGACGTAGTTGGAAGATAATGACGCAGAGTCATCAGAAGTCTCTTTTGAGCTAGGGGACTGCCGGATGTTGCCAGCAGTGTCCTCCCCAAGCTCATCATCCGACACCGATCACTCGGCCCGGGGTTCTCAAATTCCTCGTCGCACTCCTCCAAAAATGAGTAATTTGGAGTGTTGACGGTGCTAGGCGGGTCCCCACGGACCTCAGAAACAGGCACCCTAATGGAGCCATCAAAATTGACAATCTCACTTTCCGAATGGTAAAAGGAACCATCCGCTCTATATCTCCTTGTTGTTTGCTTTGTTCTTGCCATCGTGTCCTGTAGAGGCACATACACTGTCGGATTTGGAGATGTACTTAAAGCAAAGTTCTCGAACGAGCATTCGGCACTCCTTGTTCTAGATTAAGCCGTCCCTGGTGACCGGCTGATCGCTAACCTAGGTCGTGCCGGGTGCGTTTGGGAAACCATTTCGATAAAGAAAAATGCAAAAAAAATAAGTAAAAAGAGATCAGGTGGTTACCTTAGAAGAAGGTAACGAGAGTCGTTGGTCTTGGGCGCTTGTTAAAGCAGGCGAACTAATAGGGCCGGCTGCCGGATGCTCTGGAAGGTCAAAGTCTTTGAAAGTCAGAAGATTCAAGATTCCTTTGGAGATTCACGCAAATGTGGATCCAGGAGGAAGTCAAACCTTTCTATTTATAAGGGGGGTTAAAACGTTGGGGTTAAAACCCTAATTTTTTCCTCCAACAGTAAATTTAAAAATCCGACCAATCGGATCCTGACATCTTTCACAGGCCACAAGGTGCCAAGCGCGTGTCCCTTGTGAGGGGCAAATGATTTGGGTATTTTTACCCAAACAACTGGCCCAACCCGAGCCAGCCATGTGTCACTAGATGGGGTGCCACTTTGGTCCCTCCAGGTGATGACACGTGGAGGGACCCCTGCAAAAGCGGCGTGACCTTTTTTAGGGCACGAAACCCTAAAAAGGGGCACACTTACCTAGAGCCCTATAGATAGGGAACATTCCCTCATTTATGGGGATCAGAATTGAGAGACAACTTTTATGACCTAACCTTGATTAAATACCAATCATTGTCTGAACTGTCACTCTCAAGATACAGTACGCCTAAGCTTGGAATCCAAGCTGATAACTTTATTTCCGCACGTTTTACTCCGAATACAATACTAACTTAATCTTCGGAGGCGGACCACCGACCATTCGGCGGTCCGTTTGCTTTGCAAGTACAGGCGCCCCTTGCTCGATCCAGCCTTAGTGTTGTAACTCTCCCGAGGGACAAAAAACCTCGAAACAGTTAGGTTGCAAACTCATTGCATCATGTTGTGCCTACTTGACTAATTGTGCATTATTTGTTGTGCATACTCTATGTGTTTTTTACTAACCATTTGTTTGACTTGTGATTAAGCCTAAATAAACTAATTAATTACTAAAAGACTTTGTTTAATTAATTAAATAATTAATTGGAGCTAATAAATATGTCTAAAATCGAGTCATAGTCCCTTTAAGTCAACCCGGATTTTTATTCCCGTATACTGCACAAGCGTTAACTTGTTTTGGTCATATCCAGAGTTCTAGGAAGAACTACAAGTCGTACAACCTATGGATCTGTAGCCCCGAGTTTTTTCTTCAATATGGCGTTGGTTTCATCCCAATCAGAGTCACAGATAAAAAGTTATGACTAAAATACCACAACCTGTTCAGTTTAATGCATATACGTGAGGTCTTAACTTAGTCTTTGTTCGAGTCTAATCACATAGCCTAGCCACATGGTCATGACACGAGTCTTAACATGTCACTTGCACTCACAATAAAGCACCCACTAATATGTATATACACCATGACCATGCCTTAGGTTCATGCATGAGTCGGTTCTTTCCGTCATTTAAGTTGGGGGTACAGTCTATTCCTAATTCTTCATATCCCTCCATCTCCATATCACAACCTTCATTCTTCCTACCTTCTTTTATCCATGCATGTTGAATTGAGTTTGAGTCATGTGATTGATAAAAAAAAAAATGAGGGTAATGATGAAACAAATGCACAAGGCAAGCTTCTCACCAAGATTTCATGCTTTCTTCTTCTTTTTTTCAAACCCTTTCCCTAATAAGTCTAGAATAGACACCTTTCTTTTCCCTTAGATTAATTTTGTAGATTCTTTCTTTTTCTCTTTTAATAAAATGAGCATTTATTTTCTTGCATATGATTATTTTATTACATTGCATTAAAAAAAAATCCATGTCAAACTAAACACAAGGTATACCAATGATTTGAGGCACCCCTTGTAGCCACATCATATCACCTTTCACCCTTCAAATATGCAATCCTTTTTTGATAAACCACTTTGAGCCTCGTCTAACGATAGACCTTTCATTTTCCACTTGGGATGGGATGGTGTGTAACTTATGTAACTTCAAAAAGCTTGAGTGACTTCAAAAGATTAGAATAGCAAAAAATAAATAATAAAAAAATAATAAAAGTGTACAAAAGGGAAAGTGTTCCAATGTCTTTGACACGAACATGTCTTCGATATGAACACGTCTCAGATTGCGTCTCTTATCGAGTGCTCGGTACCATGCCTGAGAAACATGAATGCCAAGTGAGTGATAGACCGCATGATCGGGATTGCCCACACTTATAAAAGTAAAATAAATGCTAAAGCAAAAGAGAGAGCTAAAAAAGAGTAGAAAGCCTCAAGCATGAAAATACAAATTTCCAAAAGCAAAGTTGCACACCTTGGGGGCTTATCTAGGGTCTTGATCCTTTTATCTCCTTCTTATTCAACCTTTAGCCTAACCAAGTTAAAACCCTTAAAAAGATCTTTCTTAGGTATACACACACTTGTGCAAGGTTCGGCTAGAGCTACGTTTGGCCTGATTCCTAACGGATACGTAGGCAACCTCACATCGAGGTGCGACCGTAATGAAAATGCATTCATATTCACATTCTCACACCATGATCATATCAAGGAATCTCCTATGCTTATCCCTATCTACTTATAGCTAGATTTGGGGGCTTGATCCTTACATCATTAGCTTACCTAGCCTAAAGAGACACCATCATTTGACTCTTCTTGAAATAATATCTTTTTTCACACACTTAGCCCTTGCAGCCTAACTTTAGTATCACTTTCATACATTGCACAGATACATGACCGAATATACTTTCCCTTAGGAACCCTTTGTCATGAAATCTTAACACAACATTGAAGCATACTTTGTCACTCATCATTACATCATAAAGTATGAAGTACTAAGTCTCTGCGCCTAAGTTACCTAAATACTTTCATTATCAAGTCAACTAGGATAGTCTAAGATGTTACAATCCTTGTACAGTGAGAGACAACATTTGATTAAGCTTGTTTCGGGGGTTTTTGTCCCTTGGGAGAGTTACAACACTGAGACTGGATTCAACAAAGGACGCCTGTACCAGCAAAGCAAACGGACCGCCAGATGGTCGGTGGTCCGCCTCCGAAGATTAAGTTAGTAAGCGTTCGGTAATAAAACGTGCGGAAGTAAAGTTATCTGCTCGGATTCCAAGCTCAGGTAAAGTGTTGTCTGTTCTTTGAAAATGACAACTCTGTAGTAAGTGACGTATTGTCTCGTATTGCGTGTATATTCTCTGTCTTGTCATAAATGTAAGAATGTCCCTATTTATAGGGTCCTTTTGGAAAGTGTGCCCTCCTTAGGATCTGGTGACCTAGGAATTAGGTCACGCCGCAAAAACGGCGCCTCAAGGTTTCGGCCCTTGAAGGCCGCCATTCCAGAGGCAATGCCTGAGTGACACGTGTCACTGAGCCAAAAGACCTTTGGGCATCTTTTTGGGTGACACGTGTCGCCGTCTGAATGGTCCATGCTGGATCATCAGTCTTTTTAGGGAAGAAGAATGTCCGCCCTCCACGTGTCATCATCTCATAGGTCCAAATGGCACCTTTACTGAGGACACATGGCGTTTTCTGATTGGGCCACCTGGCCGGGTAAAAATACCCAAATCATTTGCCCCTCACAGGGGTCACGTGCATTGCACGTGGCACCTGTGACAGGTGTCTTCATATGACTGGGCGGATTTTCAAATTGTTTTTTGGGGGGAAAAATTAGGGTTTCCCCTTTCTATAAATAGGAGGGTTTGACTTCATTTTCGTTTTCACACCTTTGCGAATCTTGGAGAATTTCTAGACTTTTGACTCTCAAAGACTCTTAAAGACCCTGACTTTTGTCAAGCATCCGACACTCGACTTTTCTGACCGACTGCTTCAGCCAACCAGGCACCTCAAATACCTTCTTCTAAGGTAACCGCATTCTCTTTTCTTTTATTTTTTCTTGCGTTTTTAATTTATTCAAATGGTTTCCCAAACGTACACGGCACGACCTAGGTTAGCGATCAGCCGGTCACCGGGGACGGCTGAATCTAGAACAAGGAGTGTCGAATGCTCGTTCGAGAACTTTCCTTTAAGTACATCTCCAAATCCGACAGTGTTTGTGCATTTGCAGGACACGATGGCTCGAACAAAGAAAACAACAAGGAGATATAGGCCGGATGATTCCTTTTACCATTAGGACAGTGAGACTCCAAATTTAGACGGCTCCATTAGGGTGCCAGCTAGTTAGATTTTTGAGCACCCCCCAAATCCCTCTTCTGACCTTCCCCAAACTCCAACTTACTACTCTCCCTCTTCTTCAAGCGGCACCCCTAGTGATACTATACTGCGGGAAGCCGACAGTCAGTATCAGGTCGAGCCTTCAGAACAGGCATCGAAGGAGAGTCTAGGGGAGGACCCTGCTGGCCCTAGCCGGTAGTCCCCTAGCTCTGGGGAAAGTTCTGATGACGATTCGGCCTTGTCATCTTCTAATAGCGCCTCTGTTAAGTCAGAGGAGGTTCGAGCAAAAATAGATTCTGCAAGGGAGTCCTTGTCAGTAGAAAAAGGGGAAGGCTGGGCGGAGCCGAGTGCTTCCAGGCGCTTGGAGCGCGCCCCCTACTATCACCATGTTCCGCAAAGCAAGCGGACCTCCATGACATCCGGTCTTGCCAATTTCAGGCGCAAGACTGTAATGGGGCATGGCTTCTCTTTGTTCGTCCCCAACAAGGAGGATACTATAACCTGGCCCTCCATGGCTAGTTATAAGGACAAAGCCTTCGGCTGCTACGAGGCGGTCCTTCAGGCTAGTTTACGCTTCCCTCTCCATCCGGCCGTGGAGAGGATACTGGACGGATACCAACTGGTATCTGGAAACTTGTCCCGAATTCATGGATAAATATCATCGGGTACGTTGCCGCCTGTGAAATGCTGGAGGTGGATCCCAGCTTTGAGGCATTTGCTCATATGCACTATCTCAGCCGAGCGCCTGCCAAGGGCGGCGAAGGCTGGTACACCTTGTCCACCTGCAAGGGGTACATGATGGCAGTCGGCAAAGAGAACAAATGGAAGGACTGGAGAACAAAGTTCTACATTGTCCATTCCTCTGAAAGCCGACTGAACCAAAAATATAATCGGTGGAACAAGGATCCGCCCCTCCTGGCTGGCAAGAGTGCCTTGCCCCCTCTCCCTAGGCGGGCCAAGGAGGAAATTTTTGACCGGGGTCTGTTTAAAGTGTCCGTTCGGACAAACGAGCATGGGGAGAAAATTGTCGTCCCCCAAAGCTACACTCCCCTTTACAAGTGGCTAGAAGATGGGGTGTTCTTGGCCGCTTGTGGTCTAAGCTCTGAGATGCCGAGAGGTAGTCGGCCGTCTGATTTTAAGCAAACTTTAAATTGTTTTCAGGGTATGTTTATAAAGCCTAACTCCCTTCTTTTTGGTGCAGACAAAGCAATGGAAAATCTCTCGGCAATAAAGAAGTCGGCTGCCGTCTCTGCAGCTAAGTACCGCACCAACGTCCTCAACAGGGCGAGTGACGAGCAGAAAGCAGCCGGGACTCCCAAGGTAGCTGTTTATGATACTTGGTATATATTTTTTTCAATAGAGGTTAAATTTTGCCCGCCTACTTTTCTGACGCCTTTCTTTTTGTTTAAACAGAGTGGCTCCATCAGGCCTTCTCCCTCCAAACAATCCCAACCCAAAATTCAAAAGACTGGGGCGGGTGATGTAAGTGCATCCGTCAAGAACCGGAAGCACATCGCTCACAGGCCCAAGAGAGGGGACGGCTCTACTCTCAAAGCTGACAGGGAGGTCAGCAAACCGGATGCCACTCAGGCATGAAGGGTGGCTTTAAGCAACCCAGCGCTGCTGTCGGCTCAGCAGGAGAGAAGAGGTGTCATGGGAAGGAGAAGGAGGAGGAGGCTCAGCCGGACGGTATGAGCCGCATCTTTATTGAATTTCCACACTTAATATTGTTTCTTGGAACTTCCTTGACTAACTTATAATTTTGCAGCTCCTGTGCAAAGGCCGACCGTCGTCCAAATGGCCAAGGAGATGCTACGGGCGCTTGATCCAGAGGACAAGGCGTCCGTGAGAGGAGTCGGCACCCTTAACTTGGATGCCATCTTGGGGAACCTCTGCGAGGTAAAAAAGTTAGCTAAATTTTCCTTAACATTTAGCATATATCCGACTGGTTTTGACCATCCGACTTTTTCTTATTTCCAGGCCATGCTGCACGTCCAGGGGCTAAGACGGCCAATCCAGGAAAAATCGAAAGAGGTAACAGCCGCTAGAGCTCGAGCCGAGTCCGCCTTAGACCGAGATCAATTTGAAATTGCTCAGAATGAGCTTCTGACCCTTGATATGATGTATTCCCAGGTGGACGCCAACCTTCAGGTGAAGAAGGACCTGGATTCGGCCCGCTCCAAAATCAATGATCTTAAGGCCGAAGTTAAAGGCCTTAAGGAAAAGCTTGAGCCTCTTCAAGAGGCTAAGAAAGAGGCCGAGAGGGCCAGAGAGCGGGTTGGCCGCCTGGAGGGGCGTCTAGCGAACCAGCAGGAGCAGCTGAAGGCCAAGTTCCAGTCCCGGCCGAGGAGGAGAAGCAGGCCCTTGTCAAACAAATGATGGAAGACTACGAATCCATCATGCGGACGGCATGGGAGGCGGTACAGCCGGGTGCTGATTTTGGCATCTGGAAATCTAAGTTTGATCAGGCAAACGAGGATTACAATGTTGAACTCCTTCGCCAGGCTGAAGAGGAGGCGAACAAGGATGAAGCTGATGATGAAGAGGCCGACTCCTCTTCAGACTCCTCTGAGGGTAAAGACGGGGAAGAGGAGAATGATGAAAATGAAGGGCAGCCGACAACTGATAATGCGGCTGCCAATGCTGATAATCCCTCTGCCCCTTAAATCTTTTTAGTAGTTATTTCTGCGGCCGAATGGCCATTCATTTCATATTTCGCCCTGCGTGCCGAGTATCCATGTATCTTTACCGACTGAGGGGTCGGGTAATTTGACAATTTTTCTGGCTTGGCCACCAAACAATCTTTACCCAATCGTCTGGTGACGATAGGGTTTTTCAATCTAAATTCATTCGGCCGTTTGGCTGAAGTTATTCATATTGTTGTTCCTTAAATTTTTAAATTTTTTTATTGCATGTTTTTTGGCCAAGTATTATAACCTGTATACCATGCGAATATGCTAAAAAGAAATCCCTCGCCTGTTTTGTTCCAAGAACTAAAAGCAGGCGCAATCGGCCTAAGGCCTCGACGAGGTAAGATGCTAAGTTTTAACTTAGTCTTAATTTTACTTTAGGAGAATCCGCCTGTCTTGCCCCAAGAGCAAAGAACAGGCGCATTCGACCCACAAGTCTCTTTTTTTAATCTGCTAAGTATTTTAGCTCGTTTTCTTGGTAAGTAATAGGCCGCCTGTCCTGCGTTTGGGCAAAAACAGGCGTATCTGGCCAAGGGCCTCATTAATTGTCTTGTAAATCAGTAAAAAAATTTCCGCCTGTCTTGCACTAGAGCAAAAACAGGCGCATCCAGCCTAATGCCTCAATAGCCTCTACTTATGAAACAGTGACCCTTTTCCGACTGTGCTAGAACAGTTAGAAAATTCTGGCCTTTAAGATTTCACTTTCGATTAAACCAAACGACTGCGAATGCTGCCTTAGCATTCGGTAGGGCCGCTTGGTGTATTTGTAGAGCAATGTGCCACCCAAATGGGAGATGCTTCTCCTCGACGAATTCTCCCGAATGGACGTCGTCGGTTATCTGACTCATGTTGGAGCAGACGATCATACTCATGTTGGAGCAGACTGTGACCATTTGGCCTCTATGTGTTTTTCCTAATATCTGGCCATTGGCCTCAAAATGATTTTATCTGGCCTTAGGCCTTTTAAAGATTTAAGCAAATATTCGTTGAAGTGTTGGCGTAAATTTAAAGAATTTCGTAGAAACGACTACTTTAAAGCAGTCGGCTTCTACAGAGGGATTGGGACGTCTGTTGTTGGGACAGACGCTATCCAAATGCATTGGCCGTCTGTATTTTGTACAGGCACCACTAATAATATGAAAAGACAAGCTGGAAATGAAGGCATATTCTCATTAAACAAATTTTTAAATGACAAAATTTGAGGTATTTACATTCGTACTTAGAAGTAGTACTTTTTCAAGTTGTCTACATTCCAAGTCCTAGGCAGCTTCCTGCCGTCTGGTTCTTCCAAGCGGTAGGTGCCGTCTCTTACTTCCTCATATATTCGGTAAGGGCCTTCCCAATTTGGGGTTAACTTTCCCTGCTCATTCGCCCTACCGACTGCCTTCATTTTCCGTAGCACAAAGTCCCCCACTTTGAGAGGACGCTTGTGTACTCTCTTGTTGTAAGCCCGTGTCATTCTCTGACGGTAAATCTCATGGCGCAAGGCGGCATTGCCCTTGCGCTCTGGAAGTGAGTCCAATGCCAGCCGCATGGCCTCCCAGTTAGCTTCTTCGTCATATAACATGACTCGAAGAGTCGGCTTATAGTGTTCAATGGGCAGGACAGCTTCTGCACCATACACCATGAGGAACGGGGTTTCTCCAGTCGCCCCTTTAGCAGTCGTTCTGATGGACCAGAGGACGTGTGGTAATTCATCCGCCCAAAGACCACCAGCCCGTTCAATTTTCTTTTTAATCCCGTCTGAGATTAACTTGTTAAAGGCTTCAACCTGGTCGTTTGCTTGGGGCCGGCCGACTGATGCAAAGAGGCTTGAGACCCCTTGTTCTCCCAGCCAAGTCTTGAGTTAAGGCGTCTCAAATTGAGGACCATTGTCAAAAACCAAAGACATGGGCACCCCGAAGCGAGTGATAATATTCCTCCAGATGAAGGAAATAACGTCTTTTGTCTTGATGTTTTTTACCGCCTCCGCCTTTACCCACTTGCATTGGTAAAGTAATCCACAACTACCAATATGTAGCGCTTGCCGCCTGGGGCCGCGATGTAAGGCCCAAGTATGTCCATGCCCCATTTGGCAAAGGGAATTGGGTTGTGGATGGCCGTCAGGTCTGTGGCCGGACGATGGATGAGCTTGCCAAACTTTTGACAGTTGTCACATTTTTTGACCATTTCCATAGCGTCCGACTCTAGAGTTGGCCAGAAGTAGAGCCGCCTGACCTTGGCAGCTAAAGACTTGCCGCCTATATGGGAGGCGCAGAAACCCGTATGCAAATCTTCGAGGACCTCTCTACCCTTTTTTGGGGTAACACACTTCAATAGGGGTTTCAAGAAACCAGCTTTAAAGAGTTCTCCTTGTCTCAGCTCGAAGTTTGCCGCTTTCCTTTTTAGAGCAGCCGCCTCCTGAGGTGAATCAGGGAGCGTGCCGTCTGCAAGATAAGCCCGGATGCTGTCCATCCAGGTAGAGCTTCGGTTGAGAATTCCAATGGGGTCTTCATTATATATACTTATCTTTTCCATGACCTCCTAGAAGACCGACCGAGTCGTTTCACAAGAGGCGGATGATGCTAGTTTTGACAGAGCATCCGCCAGATTATTTGAAGACCTGGGCACCAGAGTTAACTGAAACTCCTCAAGTGTACCAACTTCACTTTTGACCGCCTGCAAATATTTTATCATGGCCGGATGAGTGGCCTCGTACTTCCCATTAACCTGGAGTACGACTAATTGAGAATCAGAGCAGGCGGCTATTTTCCTTGCCCCTGCCGCCTTGCAGTACCGAATGCCGGCCAGCAGGGCCTCATACTCGGCCTCATTGTTAGAGACCTGGAACTTGAACCGTAGTGCGTATTCATACTTATCTCCCTCAGGAGATTGACAGATAATCCCTGCACCACAGCCGTTCACAGTGGAGCTCCCATCCACATACACTTTCCAAACCTGGTCTATATTGTCCGGTACAACCGGCCTTGTCATTTCGACAATAAAGTCGGCGAATGCTTGCCACTTTATTGCCTTCCTTGGTTCGTAAGTGATTTCTAATCCTTGCATTTCAATAGCCCATTTAAGCATTCGTCCAGAAGACTCCAAGGTTGTGAGTGGCTGTTTGATCGGTTGGTCAGTATAGACTTCCACCGCAGGCGCCAAGAAGTAGGGTTTTAGCTTCTTGATGGCCATGTAAAGGGCAAGGCCGAATTTCTCAACCATGGGGTACCGAAGCTCCGCGTTTCTCAGAACATGGCTAATGAAATACACCGGGAGCTGGATGTCGTCTCTTTCAGCTAAGAGAACGGCACTGAGGGCATGATCAGAGACGGCTAAGTACATGAAGAGCTTCTCTTTGGGCAAAGGGCTGACAAGCCTTGGCAAAGAGTGCAAATGAGTTTTCAGCTTTTGAAAGGCCGCCTTTGCATCATCCCCCCATTCAAAGTTGGTCTTCTTTTTTATTGCCTGGAAGAAGTAGAGACACTTGTCGCCTGAACGACTGAGGAATCTCCCCAAGGCCGCCAGACAACCTGTTAGTTTTTGCACTTCCTTCACAGTACGGGGCGACTGCATGTCGATTACCGCCTGTATTTTCTCAGGGTTGGCCTCTATTCCCCTTTGGTCAATCAAAAATCCGAGAAACTTCCCAGACTCAACACCAAAGACACACTTTTTTGGGTTTAGCATGACCTTGTGCGGCCTGAGTGTGGCGAATGTTTCTCGGAGATGCAAAACAATGTGAGATACCCTGATCTCCCAACCAAGTCTTAAGATGAGGTGTTTCAAACTGAGGGCCATTATCAAACACCATATACATAGTTACCCCGAAACGGGTGATGATGTTCTTCCAAATGAAAGAGATGACATCCTTTGTCATGATGTTCTTGACCGGCTCAGCTTCTACCCATTTGGTGAAATAATTCACAGCCACCAAAATGTAGCGCTTTCCGCCTGGAGCAGGCGTATAAGGACCCAGGATATCCATGCCCCATTTAGCAAACGGGACTGGGCTGTGGATTGCTGTCAGATCAGTAGCCGGGCGGTGAATAAGCTTGCCAAACCTCTGGCATTTGTCACATCTCTTCACCAATTCTTTAGCGTCTGCTTCAAGAGTGGGCCAAAAGTAATGTCGCCTGGCTCTGACAGCTAGGGACCTGCCGCCTATATGAGAGGCACAGTATCCAGCATGCAATTCTTCAAGAACTTCTTTCCCCTTTTCTGGGGTAACACACTTCAATAGAGGTTTAAGGAAACCCATCTTGAAGAGCTCCCCGTTTCTCAACTTGAAGTTTGCTGCTCGCTTCTTCATGATGGTTGCTTCCTATGGTGAATCAGGAAGTATGCCGTCTGCTAAATATGCCCGGATGCCATCTGTTTAGGGTAATTTTACCCCGCCACGTGGTCCAATCAAAGGATGACACATATCAGCCCCAGGATGGCCCAAAGTGGACCAATCCCTGCTTGACACGTGTCACTCCAGAAATTAAGGGAAAAAGGCGGCCTTCATGCCCAAATCCCGAGAAAGCCGCAAAGCGGCGCAGCCCACCACTGATTAGGGTACAGTGACCTAATCAAGGGCACAATTCCCAAGGACCCTATAAATAGGGAGATGTCCCTCTTTTTGAGGGCACGTTTTACCATTTATTACACTTGCATTCTCTCACATCAGAGAAACACCTGAGCTTGGAATCCGAGCAGATACTGTTTAGGGTAATTTTACCCTGCCACGTGGTCCAATTAGAGGGTGACACGTGTCAGCCTCAAACTGGTCTAAAATGGACCAATCCCTACTTGACACGTGTCATTCCAGAAATAAAGGGAAAAAGGTGGCCTTTAGGCCCAAATCCCGAGAACGCCAGAAAAAGGCGCAGCCCACTAATGATTAGGGTTCAGTGACCTAATCAGGGGCACAATTCCCAAAGACCCTATAAATAGGGAGATGTCCCTCATTTTGAGGACACGTTTTACCATTTATTACACCTGCATTCTCTTACATCAGAAAAACACCTGAGCTTGGAATCCGAGCAAATACCTACCTAAATTTCCGTACTCTTTATTCCTTTTCAAGTTACTAACTTGATCGTTGGAGGCGGAGCTCCAACCACCCGGAGTCTCCGTTATTTTGCAGGTACAGCTCGAGTCGGATCAGTCTTCGTGGCATAAGGTCATGTTAAATCCTAAGAAATACGTCTTTGGTGTTGAGTCTGGGAAGTTTCTCGGATTCCTGATTGATCAAAGGGGGATAGAGGCTAACCCCGAAAAGATACAGGCGGTGATTGACATGAAGTCACCCCGTTCTGTCAAGGAAGTTCAGAGACTCACCGGTTGTCTGGCCACCCTGGGGAGGTTCCTCAGCCGGTCAGGTGACAAATGCCTCTACTTCTTTCAAGCAATCAGGAAGAAGACCAGATTTGAATGGGGGGATGATGCTGAGGCGGCGTTCCAGAGGTTGAAAGAGCATTTACATTCTCTGCCTAGGTTGGTCAGTCCTTTGCCTAGGGAGACGTTGTACATGTATTTAGCCGTCTCAGACCATGCCCTCAGTGCCGTTCTCCTTGCTGAGCGAGACGGCGTGCAGCTCCCGGTTTACTTCATTAGCCATGTTCTTAAAAATGCTGAACTCCGGTACCCCATGGTTGAAAATTTTGGCCTTGCTTTGTATTTGGCATTCAAAAAATTGAAGCCTTACTTTTTGGCACATCCGGTGGTGATCTACACGGACCAGCCACTCAAGCGGCCAATGTCTACCTTGGACTCATCCGGGAGAATGTTGAAATGGGCTATTGAAATGCAGAGCCTTGAAATCACTTACGAACCAAGAAAGGCAGTGAAAGGTCAGGCGTTTGCCGACTTCATTGTTGAAATGACTCGTCCGGTGGCTCTGGATAATCTTGACCAGGTTTGGAAAGTGTACGTAGACGGGAGCTCTACAAAGAACGGCTGTGGTGCAGGTGTAATTTAGGAGTCTCCTAAAGGAGACAGATTTGAATATGCACTACGCTTCAAGTTTCAGGCCTCTAACAATGAGGCGGAATATGAAGCCCTGCTAGCCGGCATACGCATGTGTAAGGCGGCAGGGGCCATGAAAATTGACGCCTACTCTGATTCTCAATTGGTTGTTAGCCAGTATGAGGGAAGTTATGAGGCTACCCATCCGGCTATGATCAAATATCTTCAGGCCGTCAAAGAAGAGGCCAGGGCAGTTGAGGAATTCCGACTGAATCAAGTGCCTAGGTCTGAAAACAATCAAGCGGATGCATTGTCAAAACTGGCATCTCCCGCCTGCAATGACACGCCTCGGTCTGTCTTTTGGGAAGTTCTGGAAAAGAGAAGCATCTATGAAGATCCCATTGGAGTTCTGGACCGGAGCTTTACCTGGATGGATGGCATCCGGGCTTATCTTTCAGACGGCACCCTTCCTGATTCGCCACAGGAGGTAGCTGTCCTGAAGAAGCGAGCTGCGAGCTTCGAGTTGAGAAATGGAGAACTCTTCAAGGCGGGGTTTCTAAAACCCCTGTTGAAGTGTGTCACCCCAGAAAAAGGGAGGGGAGTTCTCGAAGACTTGCACTCGGGATTCTGCGCCTCTCACATAGGCGGCAGGTCCCTAGCCGTCAGAGCCAGATGACATTATTTTTGGCCCACTCTTGAGGCAGACGCCAAGGAGTTGGTGAAGAAATGTGACAAGGGCCAAAAGTTTGGCAAACTTATTCATCGTCCGGCTACTGATCTGACGGCCATCCACAGCCCAATCTCGTTTGCAAAATGGGGCATGGACATTCTAGGTCCTTACACGCCTGCTCCAGGCGGAAAGCGCTACATCTTCGTGGCTGTGGATTATTTCACCAAGTGGGTTGAGGCTGAGGCGGTTAAAAACATCAAGACCTCAGACGTAATTTCTTTTATCTAGAAGAATGTTATCACCCGGTACGGGGTACCTATGTCTATGGTGTTTGATAATGGTCCTCAGTTTGAGACGCCTCAGCTAAAAACTTGGTTGGGAGATCAGGGGATCTCAAGCTGTTTTGCATCTGTTGGCCGGCCCCAAGAAAACGGCCAAGTTAAAGCCTTCAACAAACTCATCTCAGATGGAATTAAGAAGAAAATAGAAAGAGCCGGTGGCTTGTGGGCAGGAGAGCTAATCCATGTCCTATGGTCCATCCGAACAACGGAAAAAGGGGCAACCGGTGAAACCCCATTTCTCATGGTTTACGGTGCTGAAGCCGTCTTGCCCATCGAACGTTATGAGCCGACTCTCAGAATCATGCTGTATGATGAAGAGGCAAACTGGGAAGCAATGCGCCTGGCATTGGATTCACTCCCAGAACGCAGGGGCAATGCCGCCTTGCGTCATGAGATTTACCGTCTGAGAATGACTAGAGCCTACAACAAAAAAGTTCACAAGCGTCCTTTGAAAGTTGACGACTTAGTGTTACGAAAAATGGAGGCAACCGATAGGGCCAATGAGTTGGGAAAGCTAACACCAAATTGGGAAGGCCCCTACCGGATCTATGAAGAAGTAAGGGACGACACTTACCGCCTGGAAACCCCAGACGACAGGCGCCTGCCTAGAACTTGGAATGTAGACAATCTGAAAAAGTACTACTTCTGAGAATGTAAATTTTTGTAAACAAATGAACTAATCAATGAAATCAGACTTTGTTTGCAAATTGTGTTAATTTTTTATTCTCTATCCGGTTAATACCCAGGCGGGTTCTCCTTTACCCAGCTAGGTTTGATACTTAGTGAAAGTTACATTTGTTGGACCACCTGGGTAATACTCGGATCCCTTGTTTATTTAGGTTTGATACTTTGTTTATTCAACCGCCTGATTATCCGCCTGGGTAATACCCAGACTGACCCGTTTGTCTAAAAAACTAAGTTCAATACTTAGTGTAAATTAAATACTGACTAGAATCTAAGCACAAAAACGTTTAGTGGCTACGCAACCGGTCTCAAACAAGACCAGAGGCTAAAATGGCCGGATGGTTGCTCATTTTATAAAATCGCCTGTCCCAACATGGACAAAGGCGTCCAGCGACACCCCTCCGGGTGCAATCGTCGCTGAGAACAGACTATTTGTCGGTTCTACGTATCCATGCAAACGGCAAAAATTGAACGACCAAATTGGTCAACTCATAGCCGTCTGACCAAAATAACCTATGAAAAACGAATAAGTTCCCAGATACCGGATGCCCATAGGCATCAGCCGGTCACCGGCTAAAGTTCTCACTTAGGTTATTTATTCCAAAAATTGCACCTCTCACCCCAATTGGGGCAAAAGAGTTCAATGGCTATGAAATCTCTACCAAGACGGACATACGCCGTCTGTGTAGTGACCGAAACGCCTGTTGGTGTACGGCTGTGCACTTGGTTTGGGGCAATCACTACTGTGATTGATTGACTTACAAACATATCATGCTCTTTGCAGCATCAGACGTTTTCAAGTCAATCAACCAACTCCACTTGAAACCAATCACACAGCCGCCCAGGGGCAAGGACAGCCAGACTATTGACTAGTTAGGCAAGAAATCGCCGCATGCTTTTGATAAGATAGGCAAAAATTAAAATTTGCAAAAAAAAAAAATTCGAATGCATAATGATCATAACCGACTCAGTCGGTGCATTTCATAAAAGTCCATCCAACCAAACGGTTGTAATGGATCAAATATTAACTGGACCCCATCCGGGAGAAAGAAATTGTTAATTAACCCGGCTCCACAGCCGGTAAATACACAGGTACTCGGCACGCAGGCCGGAAAAAGCAAGTTTTGGCATACAGCCGCTGAATAAAAAGAATTAAAAAGGCAAAGATTGGCATACTGCCGCTGAGGGGTCACTTCTGGCCTGCAGACGGTGCCTCCTGGTCCTCCCCCTTCTCCTCATCATCTGAGGGAATTTCCTGCGCTTCACCGGGACCAGGAAGATCAGGCACGGACGGCTCATTGTTGGAGTTGACCTAGGCTTCGAAAGAGGCAGGCTCTGGCTCGCCTTGTTCTCTCAAATACACCACGTACTCGGCATAGCTGTGCGCCAGTGCCCAGATGCTATAATCCGCGTCTGGGTACAAGGCAGCCCAGGCAATCTTCATACGGGCGTCATTGTCAGCGTCACTATCAGCAACAAGGCGGTTTTGTTCCGCCTCCAGGGTTGCTGCAAAGTTCTTCTGAGCCTGAGCAGCCTCCTTCTCCAGCTTTTGAACCTTGGCCTTCAGTTTGGTGTTCTCTTCGGAAACACCTTTAAGTGTGCCATGGTCCGTCTGGGCCTTCTTGAGCGCCTCATCAGCCTTCTTGGCGCTCTCATCCGCCTTCTTCTGGGCCTCCTCCGCGGCCTTCTTAGCCGTCTCAGCATCCGACGCCTGCTGTTTGGCCGTCTCCAGATCCGCCTCCAGCTGCTGGATACTAGACGCCTGTGTCATAATTATTGCTTTAGTTTCAAGTTCATTTACGATAGTCGAGTGTAAAGCAATATTATTAGCGTCTATGGCGGACTTCTTGGCCCTTTTTACCTCTTCCCGTTTGCGGGAATAAGGACGTTTGAGCCCGTCCACCCGCAGCATGGCCTGCAAAAAGTCAGGCGACATAAGTATGGCAGGCGGGATAAGACACTTGAAAAAATACGATTGAATTAACAAGTTTCTTACCTCAGCCAGAAGGGATATAATGCGTTCAAGATTGAACGTCTCTATCCCAGGGATATTGTCCTTATCCCTCTTCCGGACGGCTTCCAGCATGGCCTTGGCATGCTTCTGGACGTCTGGCCAGCGGGGAGATTGATCTGCACCATAATCAATACGTGATGAGTACGAAACTAAGGCAGCACCTATTTGTTGTCGACCTTCTGAGGATGACGTTTGTTGGGAGTGGGATTTCACCCGTAAAGGCCACCCCAGCTCAAGCGGGGATTCCCAGGCGATGGTGCCATTCTCAGGCGGCACCCGGATCCTATACCCGTCTCCTAGCGGGTGCATTTTCGTAAAGTTCTTTAAGTTCTCTTCCATTTGGATCCGGTCCTTGGAAGAGACGTGGATGTTGAAAGGATCGTCCTTCTCGCTCCACATTTTCCTTTCTTCCTCCTCGCTATCCGGAAGAGGGGGTAAGTCATCGCTGCTCTCAGAGGTAGAGGCAGAGCTGTCACTCTTCGTCCCCTCGTCACTTTGGTCCAGGGGGGCAGAGACGGCCTCGTCGCCGCCTTGATCGCACTCTTCCAAGAAAGAGTCAGCAGGGGTAAAAGGGGCGCGCGGAGGGGATCTCTCCAGAGCCGTCTGGTCTCCCTGACCAGACGTTTCTCCTTCAGGCGTTTGGCCGCCTGAGCCTTCGCTCTTGTAATTTGGGTCCGTGGCCGTCTGCATTGTCCGAGCCATGGTGTCCTGCACAAACACATAACTGGTCGGAATCCATGGCAAAGGGTGGTCCCAACACCCCGAGCCGGCACTCCCAGTCCTAGACTCAGCCGTCCCTGGTGACCGGCTGGACTCTAACCTAGGCGGTGTGATGCAAGTCTAAGCATGGAGAACTTCGAAGATTTGCTTATCATGCATCAAGATAGCTTGTCCCTAAACATTGATTCAAGCCAAGCATTGCATGGACACTTTCTTGGATATCAAAGCAAAGCCACGGTTTGCTTAGTGGTTTTTCTTGGAGTCTAGTTCACTTTCTTGAACTTTCTTGAATTTTCTTTACTTAGATTTTGCTTACAAGTTTTTACCTTTCACTTGAAAGGGTTTTTCTTGGTTCAAGCATTAGGATCTTTAATCTTTATTTAGTTCTTTAATTTTTATTTATTTATTTAGTTGCTTTAAAAATCAGTTAGTTAGCAAAATAAATCAGTTTAGGCGTGCGCTTGTTCTCCAAGGAGTTTGGTGTATGCTTGTGCGCCAAGGTGCTTGCTCTTCAAGCAAGTTAGAATTCTAGTTTAATTAGGATTGAATTAGGAACTTGTCCTAATCTTCCTAGGTAAACTAAGTCTTATAAATAGGGCTGTAACACACACGAATAAATACATAGATTAATATTCAGATTTATTTCTTAAGTTGCATACTTGAGTTTTGGTTGATTGCGATCAATTGCTGTTTTGCTTGTTTTAGTTAAAACATTCGTTTGGATTGATTAATTAGGTGGATTCTTAATTGATTAATCTTAGTTTTTGTTTAATTCTTGGTGGATTTCCTGTATAGAATTAGATTTAAACATATCCCTTGTGTTTTGTTGATTTTCGGATCAATAATTCACATCATCTTTGGTATCAGAGCAGGTTTGCGCAACTTCGACAAAAATTAAAGTGGGAACAATTGGCTGGGAATTTTTGCGTGATTCTTTTTGCATTGAACTCTAAAAACGTCCAGCTATCACCATATAAAATTTCATAAATTTTAGTTGAGTAACGCGTTCTACACAGCCTCAAACATTTGGTGTTTGTGCACTGAATTTGCGGATGGGAGTCCGGTTTTTGTGTTGCCTAGTTTTCCTTCAAGATTCGATCTTTTAATCAAGATTTTTGCATAAACTGACTTGGTTTGTGTAGGAATCATGAGGGACGATGAGGTTTCACAAGTTCCAAGGGGATTAACCTTAGAACAGGCTCAAAATCTTAGAAGAGACAGACGAATTGACGAGTTGGCAGCAAGGATGGATGAGATATTAAAAAGGCTTGATACTCTTGCTGGAGATTCTTCAAGGAAAGGGAATTCTAACCCTAATTCTGGTTCAAGTGAGGAAGAACAACCAAGGAGGAACCCAAGGAGGCCACAAAATAATTATTCCTCAAGTGATGAATCACCAAGGCCTAGGAGGAAAGATCGACCAAAGGATGATGATAGGAACCTTAGATTAGATCTTCCCGAATTCAATGGGAGTATGAATGAACCTGAAAAATACTTTGAGTGGATTAGAAGGGCCGAGACACTCTTTGATTACAAGGAGTATGATGAAAGGAAAAGATGCAAATTGGCTAAATTAAAACTGACCGGTTATGCTAGTCTTTGGTATGATAATCTAAAGAAGAAGAGGCATAAGGAGGGGCGTGCAAGAACCTCGACTTGGGAACAACTCAAGAAGCACATGAAAAAAAGGTTCGTACCTAGTGATTATATTCAAGATGTTTATCTTAAGATGCAACTTTTTAAACAAAATTCTATGACTGTTGAGAATTATATTGGTGAATTTGAAAAGTTATGCATGCTATGTGGCTTAGAAGAGATTGTTGAGCATAAGATTGCTAGATTTATTTCGGGGTTGAATGATAATATTGCTGAAAAAGTTGAATTGCAACAATATTGGTCCTTTGAGGATGTTTGCAAGGTAGCTTTGAAAGTTGAAAAACAGATAAAGGGGAAGAAAGGGACGTACACTAAGCCCTTTGTAAAAGGTTTCACTAAACCTTTTGAGAAGAACAGCTTGGAGAAAAGTGGTTCTAGTTCGAACTACAAGGAGACTAAATCAAAATTTGAAGCTCCTAAAAAGCTTGTTGAAGATAGGAAGTGCTTCAAGTGTGGTAGTGTTGGTCACATTGCAACTAATTGTCCATCAAAAAGAGTAATGACTGCTCAAGAGTGGGAACAAGAACAAGCTAAGTGTGAGCAGGGTAGTGACTATGAAGAAAAGAACGAAGAGGAAAACTTTGAAGAAGAGGAGGGGAATATTGACGAAATTGATCCCGAGACTCATGGTCAAAGTTTAGTTCTAAGAAGGGCACTACACTCTAAAACCGTACCTATGGAAAACAATCAAAGGGAGAAAATCTTTCTTACAAGGTGCAAGGTAGAAGATAGGTTGTGTGACATGATCATAGACACGGGGAGTTGCACTAATGTGGTATCTACTACTTTGGTAGACAAATTGACGTGGCCAACTACTGAACATCCAAGCCCTTATAAGCTTCATTGGCTTAATAATTCGAGTGATGTTAAGGTAACTAAACAAGCCTTAATTTCCTTTTCAATTGGTAAATTTCATGATAAAATTTTGTGTGATGTTTGTCCTATGGATGCTTGTCATATACTATTAGGCCGTCCTTGGCAATATGATAGATTTGTGAAGTTTGATGGAAGGACTAATGTGTATGTTGTGAGAAAAGGAGAAAAAGAGAGACCGGTTGCTTTAAAACCTTTGATAAGCAACAAGTCTTCTAATGTTACCTCTAATTCGAAGAATTCTTATTTGATTAGTGAGAGGGAATTAGAAAAAGAAATTTGCAGCAACAATGTGGTATATATACTTGTTTCTAATGAGATTCGAATTGATCAAAATAAACAAGCAAAGAGGCCGTATGAATTGGAATTTGTTTTAGAAGAATTCAAGGATGTCTTTCCTAAGGAATTACCTCTGGGACTACCTCCTATTCGTGGGATAGAGCATCAAATTGACTTGATTCCGGGAGCACCATTACCTAATAAGGCAGCCTATAGAAGTAATCCGGAAGAAACAAAGGAGATGCAAAGGCAAATTGAAGAGCTTATGGCTAGAGGATACGTGAGGGAAAGTATGAGCCCTTGTGCTGTGCCTACTTTACTTGTCCCAAAGAAAGATGGGAGTTGGCGCATGTGTATTGATAGTAGGAGTGTGAATAACATCACTATCAAATACAGATTTCCGATTCCAAGGTTAGATGATCTACTTGATGAACTACATGGTTCAAAGTTGTTTTCTAAGATTGATCTTATGAGTGGTTATCATCAAATTCGAATGAGAGAAGGAGATGAGTGGAAGACAGCATTCATGACTAAGTTAGGGTTGTATGAATGGTTGGTGATGCCGTTTGGACTCACTAATGCACCTAGCACTTTCATGAGGTTGATGCATGAGGTACTTAAACCTTTCCTTGGCAAGTTTGTTGTTGTTTATTTAGATGATATTCTGATATACTCAAAAAATTTGCATGATCATCTAAATCATCTAACAAGTGTGTTTGAAGTGTTAAGAGAGAAGAAACTCTATGCTAAGCTTTAAAAATGCTACTTCTTAGTGCCTAGTGTTACTTTTCTTGGTTATGTTGTATCAAAGGATGGAGTTTCAGTTGATCATTCGAAAGTAGAGGCTATTAAATCTTGGCCTATTCCTACTAATATGAGTGAAGTAAGGTCTTTTCATGGTCTAGCTTCGTTCTATAGAAGATTTGTCAAGAATTTATCAAGTATTGTGGCGCCTATGACCGAATGTTTGAAGAAGGACAAGGGTAAATTCGAATGGACTAAAGAAGCTCAAAGTACGTTTGAGTTGGTTAAAAAGAAGCTATGTGAAGCACCTATACTTGCGTTACCAGATTTCTCAAGTCCTTTTGAAGTCGAAACCGATGCTAGTGGAGTTGGAATTGGAGCAGTTTTACTCCAAAAGAAGAGGCCTATTGCATATTTCAGTGAGAAATTAGGAGGAGCTCGATTGAACTATTCTACTTATGATAAAGAGTTTTATGCCATTGTTAGAGCTTTAGATCATTGGAGTCATTATCTCCGACCTAATCACTTTGTGTTGCATTCTGATCATGAAGCATTGAAGTACATACATGGACAACAAAAGCTCAATCCTAGACATGCTACGTGGGTTGAATTTTTACAATCATTTAATTTTTCTTCAAGGTACAAAGAGGGGAAATCAAATGTTGTGGCTGATGCATTATCTAGAAGATACACTTTGATTGGAATTCTAAATAGCAAGCTACTTGGTTTTGAATTGATCAAAGAATACTACAAAGGTGATGATGATTTTGCTACATTGATTGAAGAGTGTTCTAAAGGAGCCGTGGGTTCTTATTTGCTGCAAGATGGTTTTCTTTTCAAGGGAAATCGACTTTGTCATCCTAAGTGTTCTATTAGAGAGCTAGTTGTTAGAGAAGCTCATGGGGGAGGAATTGCTGGTCACTTTGGAATTACAAAGACCTTGAGTATGTTACAAGAACACTTCTATTGGCCTAAGATGCTCACGGATGTGCAACTAGTTATTTCTAGGTGTGCAACTTGTCAAAAAGCGAATACTTTTCATCAAGGCTTGTATACTCCTTTACCTGTTCCAGACTCACCTTGGGAAGATATTTCTATGGATTTTATTGTGGGATTGCCGAGAAATCAACGGGGGAAAGACTCTATTATGGTTGTTGTGGATAGGTTTTCTAAGATGGCTCACTTTGTTCCTTGTAACAAAGTGGATGATGCTATGAAAGTGGCGGAATTATACTTCAAAGAGATTGTTAGATTGCATGGAATTCCGAAAACTATTGTGAGTGATCGAGATACAAAGTTCATGAGTTTCTTTTGGAAGTCTCTATGGAAGCTTGTGGGAACTAAATTGCTCTTTAGTACATCTTACCATCCACAAACTGATGGACAAACCGAGGTTACTAATCGTACTCTTGGTGCGCTTTTGCGTGGGTTAGTGAGTAAGACACAAAAGGATTGGGACATCAAGTTAGCTCATGCGGAGTTTGCTTATAATAGATCACCTACATATGCTACCAAACATAGTCCTTTTGAGGTAGTCTATGGAGTCAATCCGAAACTTCCAATTGATCTTGTTCCATTGCCTAAGGGTGAGTTAATTCACAAAGATGCCGAGTCTAAGTTGAAGAGTATGCTGAAATTACATGCTCAAGTTCGAACAAGAATAGAGAAAGTAAATGACATGTACAAAGCTAGAGCAAACAAGCATAGAAAGCAACAAAGTTACAATGTTGGAGACTTGGTATGGTTACATTTGAGAAAGGAAAGATTTCCAGGAAAACGCAAGAATAAGTTGATGCCTAGAAGTGAAGGTCCTTTCAAGATTATTGAGAAGATCAATGACAATGCTTATAAGTTAGAACTTCCGGGAGAATATGGAGTTAGTGCTACATTCAATGTTGGCGATTTGGCTAAGTATATTCCTGATGAAGAACTTCAAGATTTGAGGACAAGTTCTTTCGAAGAAGAGGAGGATGATGCAAGTCTAAGCATGGAGAACTTCGAAGATTTGCTTATCATGCATCAAGATAGCTTGTCCCTAAACATTGATTCAAGCCAAGCATTGCATGGACACTTTCTTGGATATCAAACCAAAGCCACGGTTTGCTTAGTGGTTTTTCTTGGAGTCTAGTTCACTTTCTTGAACTTTCTTGAATTTTCTTTACTTAGATTTTGCTTACAAGTTTTTACCTTTCACTTGAAAGGGTTTTTCTTGGTTCAAGCATTAGGATCTTTAATCTTTATTTAGTTCTTTAATTTTTATTTATTTATTTAGTTGCTTTAAAAATCAGTTAGTTAGCAAAATAAATCAGTTTAGGCGTGTGCTTGTTCTCCAAGGAGTTTGGTGTATGCTTGTGCGCCAAGGTGCTTGCTCTTCAAGCAAGTTAGAATTCTAGTTTAATTAGGATTGAATTAGGAACTTGTCCTAATCTTCCTAGGTAAACTAAGTCTTATAAATAGGGCTGTAACACACACGAATAAATACATAGATTAATATTCAGATTTATTTCTTAAGTTGCATACTTGAGTTTTGGTTGATTGCGATCAATTGCTGTTTTGCTTGTTTTAGTTAAAACATTCGTTTGGATTGATTAATTAGGTGGATTCTTAATTGATTAATCTTAGTTTTTGTTTAATTCTTGGTGGATTTCCTGTATAGAATTAGACTTAAACATATCCCTTGTGTTTTGTTGATTTTCGGATCAATAATTCACATCACGGTGCCGTGTGTGTTGCTGATGCATCCATTTATTGCAAGAAATATGTACAAGCGGTGAAAAAAGAAAAGAGCTGAGAGAGACAGAGACGGTACCTTTTGATTTGGTATCTGAAAGTAGGCGGGACCGGCTGGGTTGCTGAAGAACAAACTTTCTTGCTCGCGTCTGACTCAAACGGATGACTTCTGCTCTCTCAAAGTTTTTCTCTCTAGGAAATTTTTATAAACGTACAAAATTATGAGGGTAAAACGGCTATATATAGAGGGTAAATTTGGGGGCATTTCCGTAATTTACCCGGAAGGTGAACGGTTACTCTGTAACGGTAAAATTACCGCCAACCGGAGCGTGACATGTGTCACAGATGCCACATGGCGTGCCACGTCACAACTGTGAGGGGCAAATGTTTAGGGTAATTTTACCCTGCCACGTGGTCCAATCAGAGGGTGACACGTGTCAGCCTCAGACTGGTCCAAAATGGACCAATCCCTGCTTGACACGTGTCATTCCAGAAATAAAGGGAAAAAGGTGGCCTTTAGGCCCAAATCCCGAGAATGCCGGAAAACGGCGCAGCCCACTAATGATTAGGGTTCAGTGACCTAATCAGGGGCACAATTCCCAAAGACCCTATAAATAGGGAGATGTCCCTCATTTTAAGGACACGTTTTACCATTTATTACACCTGCATTCTCTTACATCAGAAAAACACCTGAGCTTGGAATCCGAGCAGATACCTACCTAAATTTCCGTACTCTTTATTCCTTTTCAAGTTACTAACTTGATCGTCGGAGGCGGAGCTCCATCCACCCGGAGTCTCCGTTATTTTGCAGGTACAGCTCGAGTCGGATCAGTCTTTGTGACGTAACTCTCCCGAGGGACAAAAACACCCAAAACAGATACCCACCTAGATTTCCGTTCTCTTTATTCCGTTTCAAGTTACTAACTTGACCGTCGGAGGCGGAGCTCCAACCACCCGGAGACTCCGTTATTTTGCAGGTACAGCTCAGCCGGATCAGACTTCGTGACGTAACTCTCCCGAGGGAAAAAAAACACCCAAAACATTTGGCGCCGTCTGTGGGGAGAGTACCTCGAAGATGGTTCAAGAGTCTGTACCACCCCCTAACCGTCTGGGCGATGACCCAGAAGTTTTTACAGACCAAGAGGATGTGGATCCTCAGCTCGAAACCTTTACAGCCGAGGATGGCTCGCTCAGAATCAAGAGCATCCGGCCTAGAGATATTCTGGAGCGGGGTGCCTCCCAGGCGGGTCCGAGCCGACCCACTGGGCAGCCGGAAGGGGAAAGCCTAACGGCCGCTGGATCAGCCTCTGTCACCCGAGAATAACTCATGAGATTCATGACAAGTTTTTAGGGTGAAATTAAAGAGCTGATCACCAAAAGCCGGGCTGGCCCAAGTAAAGGTCAGTCGGCGAAGAAGACTCCTTTAGAGAAGGGGAAGTCAGTCAGAGACCGGCAGCCCACTCCTCATCCAAAGAAGAAGGCAGCCGGGACCATTGATTGGTCAAAAATTCTCCTTCCTGAGAAGAACACCAATAACACTCGCCAGACTCAGCAGCCGGTGAGAAGTAAAAAATCAACTCTTGATGCCCGGGAGATCATTAACCGGAAGAGAAACCAATCGCTGTCTGAGTCGGCTTCAACGTCGAACTTTCCAGACAGCTTCAACAATATTTCTGCAGGGAGTGCACCCTCCTTGCATGAGAGCCAGACAGGCGGTAATACCGTCCATTCTGGCCCTCACATGATTGGAGCTGTACGGTATGTGCCTACTCAGGCTTACGGACAGTATCCTCCTCACTTCATGCAACCGGCCTTCTTTGGAGGTCAGGCGGCATATCCAAATGTCCAGCCATTGGACTGGCAGCTTTGTCTGCTGCGCCTGGGTGAACTGATAGCTTCGTCTTATGGTTTGGCAATTTGCCGGCCGGATCCATCGATAGCTTCAGGAAGCTCGCCTTCCTGTTTGCTTCCAACTTCTCAATGAACATCCCTGCTAAGAAAACAAGCCTTGATTTGAGCACTATTAAGCAGGGAGAGAGAGAAGGGCTGCGCTCCTATGTCAGGCGGTTCAATCTGATCAGAATTCAGATTCAAGAACTGCCTGACGAGGTAGCTTTTACAGACTTCTTCAAAGGTCTGAGAGACGGGTCGACTTTTAAGTTCGACCTAGTCAGAAAAGGGGCTTTAACCTTACAGGCGGCCCTGAGGGAGGCGGAAAGCTACATCCAAGCTACCGACCTCTGCTCGCCTGGTAACCAGTCGGACTCTAAGAAGTCCGACAAACAGAAAGACAACCGGTCTGCTCAGCCGGCCAAAAACAAAGAAGAGAGCAAGAAAAGAAAAGAAGTCTGGGCGGTTACTGACTCTGACCAGCCGTCCCAGAAGAAAAAGAAAGAGTTTAAACCGTACGTCCCCAAGTACGAGTTTAATAAAGACTGCAACTCCATCCTCATGGAGGTAAAGGACCGGCTGTCCATTGAGAAGCCGAATCCTATGAAGAGTTCTGTCCAGTCATGGAACAAAAATAAATTCTGTCAGTTCCATGAGGAGGTCGGCCATGACACCAACGACTGCTTCAGTCTTCAGCGGGCGTTGGACCGTCTGGCTGACAAAGGGCTGTTGAAGTCCTACATTTCTAAGTCCCCAAACGGGGCAAAAAAGAAAAACAAAGGTCAGTCCTCCAAGACTACCCCACAGCCTACTAGTAGCTCGGATACCGATAAGGAGCCGGTCTACACAATAGCAGGCGGGTTCTCCTGTGGTGGCCCTACCATCCGGGGCACCAAGAGCCATCTTCGAAAGATGGACAAGGATGATGACGAGCAGGAGTTTGCAAGCACCTCCTTCCCAGACGTCTTGATTACTGAGAAGGATAGGGGCAGCGTCCGCCGTCCGCATGATGACCCGGTTGTCATTGAATGTAAGGTTGCCAACCAACTGGTTGGAAGAATCCTTATCGACACCGGCAGCTCATTAAACATCATCAGCTTCCGGTGCTTGCAAAAGCTGAAATATAACGTCAGCAGCATGCATCCGGTCACCCACCCCTTGGTTGGTTTCGGGGGTGGGATGGTCTACCCAGCCGGAAGAATTGACTTACCCATCCGGCTGGGAGAGAAGGGCCAAGGACGACATATTGTCGTCGGATTCTTGGTCGTTGAGGAGTTGACCGCCTATAACATTATCCTTGGTCGGCCGACCCTCAAAGTAGCTAAGGCTGTAATCATCCCATCTCTCATTCTCATCAAGTATGAGAGGGATGGTGGCACTGTGGGTTCCCTGAATGGGGATCAGAAGACGGCCCGAGAGTGTTATCTCTCAGCCGTCAGAGACAGTGTAACCTCAGACGGCCAGGAACCAATAGACCTTGACAATGTCAAGGATGCCGACCCTGCGCCTGTCCCACCAGCAGCCGGGAAGAAAAGAAAGGCACTTCTGCTGGTGGAGGTGAAGAAAGAGAAAAAATAGCAATCACTGACCGGTGAACGGTCAGATGAGCTCCGCCCTCAACCGGCTGGTGAAAGTATTGATCTCGTTCTGGATGAAAGCCGTCCAGAACGTACTGTGAAGGTTGGGACGGTTGCTCATGCTACTTTGGGTGTAAGCTTGCACCGTCTGCTGAAGGAATTCAAATACATTTTTGCCTTTGAAGTGGAAGAGATGCCAGGCGTCAGCCCGGATCTCGCTGTCCACAAACTCGCCGTGGACCCCAAAAAGTAGCCCATCCGGCAAAAGAAAAGAAACCACGGCGAGGAAAGAAGTCAGGCGGCAGCTGCCAAAGTCAAAAAGCTGCTAGACACCAGGTTCATCCGGCCCTGTAATTTTCCCAACTGGGTGGCCAATGTGGTCCTTGTTAAGAAACCGAATGGGACCTGGCGCATGTGTGTTGATTACACAGACCTCAACAAGGCGTGTCCAAAGGACAGTTACCCGCTTCCAAAGATCGACAGTCTGGTCGACTCTCAAGCCGGTCACGCCTTGATGAGCTTTATGGATGCGTACTCTGGCTTCCATCAGATACCCCTGTAGAAGAAAGATCAAGAGAAGACGGCCTTCGTCACTGATCAGGGGTTATTCTGATATACTGTGATGCCGTTTGGCTTGAAAAATGCGCCTGCCACTTTCCAACGGATGATTAATACGGTCTTCATTAATCAAATTGGGAGGAATGTGGAGGCGTACATTGATGACATGATAGTCAAATCCAAGCTACAGACGGATCACCTTGCTGATCTCCGAGAAACATTCACCACCCTCAGGCGGCATAGGGTTATGTTAAATCCTAAGAAATGCATCTTTGGTGTTGAGTCTGGGAAGTTTCTCGGATTCTTGATTGATCAAAGGGGGATAGACGCTAACCCTGAAAAGATACAGGCGGTGATAGACATGAAGTCACCCCGTTCTGTCAAGGAAGTGCAGAGGCTCACCGGCTGTCTGGCTGCCTTGGGAAGGTTCCTCAGTCGGTCAGGCGACAAGTGCCTCTACTTCTTCCAAGCAATCAGGAAGAAGACCAGATTTGAATGGGGGGAGGATGCTGAGGCGGCATTCCAGAGGTTGAAAGAGCATTTACATTCTCTACCTAGGTTGGTCAGTCCTTTACCTAGGGAGACGTTGTACATGTACTTAGCCGTCTCAGATCATGCCCTCAGTGCCGTTCTGCTTGCTGAGCGAGACGGCGTGCAGCTCCCGGTTTACTTCATTAGCCATGTTCTTAAAAATGCTGAACTCCGGTATCCCATGGTTGAAAATTTTGGCCTTGCTCTGTATATGGCTTTCAAAAAATTGAAGCCCTACTTTCTGGCACACCCGGTGGTGATTTACACCGACCATCCACTCAAGCGGCCAATGTCTACCTTGGACTCATCCGGGAGAATGTTGAAATGGGCTATTGAAATGCAAAGTCTTGAAATCACTTACGAACCAAGAAAGGCAGTGAAAGGTCAGGCGTTCGCCGACTTCATTGTTGAAATGACCCCTCCGGTGGCTCCGGATAATCTTGATCAGGTTTGGAAAGTGTATGTAGACAGGAGCTCTACTAAGAACGGTTGTGGTGCAGGCGTAATTTACGAGTCTCCTGAAGGGGACAGATTTGAATATGCACTACGCTTCAAATTTCAAGCCTCTAACAATGAGGCGGAATATGAAGCCCTGCTAGCCGGCATTCGCATGTGTAAGGCGACAGGGGCTATGAAAATTGACGCCTACTCTGATTCTCAATTGGTCGTTAGCCAGTATGAGGGATGCTACGAAGCTACTCAACCGGCTATTATTAAATATCTTCAGGCAGTCAAAGGAGAGACCAAGGCACTTGAGGAATTCCGTCTGAGTCAAGTGCCTAGGTCGGAAAACAACCAGGCGGATGCACTGTCAAAGCTGGCGTCTTCCGCCTGCCATGATACGCCTCGATCAGTGTTTTGGGAAGTTCTTGAAAAGAGAAGCATCTATGAGGATCCCATTGGAATTCTGGACCGAAGCTCTACCTGGATGGATGGCATCCGGGCCTACCTTTCAGACGGTACTCTTCCTGATTCGCCACAGGAAGTAGCCGTCCTGAAAAAGCGAGCTGCAAGCTTCGAGTTGAAAAATGGAGAACTCTTCAAGGCGGGGTTTCTGAAGCCTTTGTTGAAGTGTGTCGCCCCAGAAAAGGGGAAAGAAGTTCTCGAAGACTTGCACTCGGGATTCTGCGCCTCTCATATAGGCGGCAGGTCCCTAGCCGTTAGAGCCAGATGACATTATTTTTGGCCCACTCTTGAGGCAGATGCCAAGGAATTGGTGAAGAAATGTGACAAGTGCCAAAAATTTGGCAAACTCATTCACCGTCCGGCTACTGATCTAACTGCCATCCACAGCCCAATCCCGTTTGCAAAATGGGGCATGGACATTCTAGGTCCTTACACGCCTGCTCCAGGCGGAAAGCGTTACATCTTGGTGGCTATGGATTATTTCACCAAGTGGGTGGAGGCTGAGGCGGTTAAAAACATCAAGACCTCAGACGTAATTTCCTTCATTTGGAAAAACATTATCACCCGGTATGGGGTACCTATGTCTATGGTGTTTGATAATGGTCCTCAGTTTGAGACGCCTCAGCTAAAAACATGGTTGGGAGATCAGGGGATCTCAAGCTATTTTGCATCTGTTGGCCGGCCCTAAGCAAACGGCCAAGTTGAAGCCTTCAATAAACTCATCTCAGACGGCATTAAGAAGAAAATATAAAGAGCCGGTGGCTTATGGGCAAAAGAACTAATCCATGTCCTATGGGCCATCCGGACAACAGCAAAAGGGGCAACCGGTGAAACCCCATTTCTCATGGTTTACGGTGCTGAAGTCGTCTTGCCCATCGAACATTACGAGCCGACTCTCAGTGTCATGCTATATGATGAAGAGGCAAACTGGGAAGCAATGCGCCTGGCATTGGATTCACTCCCAGAACGCTGGGGCAATGCCGCCTTGCGTCATGAGATTTACCGTCTGAGAATGACTAGAGCCTACAACAAAAAAGTACACAAGCGTCCTTTGAAAGTTGACGACTTAGTGTTACGAAAAATGGAGGCAACCGGTAGGGCCAATGAGCTGGGGAAGCTAACCCCAAATTGGGAAGGCCCCTACCGGATCTATGAAGAAGTAAGGAATGGCACCTACCGCCTGGAAACTCCAGACGGCAGGTGCCGTCCTAGAACTTGGAATGTAGACAATCTAAAAAAGTACTACTTCTGAGAATGTAAACTTTTTGTAAACAGTGAGTCAATTAATGAAGATTCAGACTTTGTTTGCAAAATTGAGTTATTGTTTGATTACCCATCCGGGTAATACCCAGACGGATTTTTCATTTACCTAACTAAGTTCGATACTTAGTAAAGGTTACATTTGTTTGATCGCCTGGGTAATACTCGGATATTCGGATCTCTTGTTTATTTAAGTTTGATACTTTATTCATTTAACTAAGTTTGATTATCCGCCTGGGTAATACTCAGACGGATTTACCTAACCAAGTTTGATACCTGGTAAGATTAAATAATTGTCTGTCCGTCTGGGTAATACCCAGACAGACTCGTTTGTTTAAACAACTAAGTTCGATACTTAGTGAAAATTCAATACTTCGACTAAAACTAAACACAAAAACGTTTAGTGGCTATACAACCGGTCTCAAACAAGACCAGAGGCTAAAATGGCCGGATGGTTGCTCATTTTATAAAATCGCCTGTCCCAAAATGGACAAAGGCGTCCGGCGACACCCCTCCGGGTGCAATCGTCGCAGAAAACAGACTATTTGTCTGTTCTACGTACCCATGCAGACGGCAAAAATTGAACGACCAAATTGGTCAACTCATAGCCGTCTGACCAAAATGACCTGTAAAGAATGATCAAGTTGCCGAATACCAGATGCCCTAGGGCATCAGTCGGTTACCGGTTGAAGAACTCACTTAGGTTATTTATTCCAAATTTGCAATTCCTACCTCAATTGGGGCAAAGGAGTCGTGCAATGGCTATGAAATCTCTACCAAGACGGATAAGCACCGTCTGGGTAGTAACTGGAACGCCTGTTGGTGTACGGCTGTGCACTTGGTTTGGGGCAATCACTATTGTGATTGATTGACTTGCAAACATATCATGCTCTTTACAGCATCAGACGTTTTCAAGTCAATCAACCAACTCCACTTGAAACCAACCACACAGCCGTCCAGGGGCAAGGACAGCTAGACTATTGGTTAGTTAGGCAAAAAATCGCCGCATGCTTTTGATAAGTTAGGCAAAAATGAAAAATTAAAATTTGCACAAAATAAAAATTCAGATGCAAAATGATCAAAACTGACTCAGTCGGTGCATTTCATAAAAGTCCACCCAACCAAACGATTGTAGTGGATTAAAATGTTAACCGGACCCCGTCCGGGAGAAAGAAATTGTTAATTAACACGGCTCCACAGCCGGTAAACACAAGAATACTCGGCACGCAGGCCGAAAAAAACAAGTTTTGGCACACTGCCGCTGAATAAAAGAAAAAAATAAAAGCAGAGTGCCGCTGAATGGTCACTTCTGGCCTGCAGACGGTGCCTCCTGGTCCTCCTCCTTTTCCTCATCATCTGAGGGTATCTCCTGTGCTTCACCAGGATTAGGTAGCTCAGGCGCGGACGGCTTCGAAAGAGGCAGGCTCCGGCTCACCTTGTTCTCTTAAGTACACCACGTACTCGGCATAGCTGTGCGCCAGTGCCCAGACGCTGTAATCCGCGTCTGGGTACAAGTCAGCCCAGGCAATCTTCATACGGGCGTCATTGTCAGCGTCACTCTCAGCAACAAGGCGGTTTTGCTCCGCCTCCAAGGTTGCTGCAAAGTTTGTCTGAGCCTGAGCAGCCTCCTTCTACAGCCTTTGAACCTTGGTCTTCAGTTTGGTGTTCTCTTCGGAAACACCTTTAAGTGTGCCAAGGTCCGGCTGGGCCTTCTTGAGCGCCCCATCAGCCTTTTTGGCGCTCTCATCCGTCGCCCGCTGCTTGGCCGCCTCCAGATCTGACTCCAGCTGCTGGATTCTAGACGCCTGTGTCATAATGATTGCTTTAGTTTCAAGTTCATTTACGATAGTCGAGTGTAAAGCAATATTATCAGCGTCTATGGCGGACTTCTTGGCCCTTTTTACCTCTTCCCGTTTGCGGGAATAAGGACGTTTGAGCTCGTCCACCCGTAGCATGGCCTGCAAAAAGTTAGGCGTTACAAGTATTGTAGGCGGGGTAAAACACTTGGAAAAAATAAAATTGAATTGACAAGTTTCTTACCTCAGCCAGAAGGGATAGAATGCGTTCAAGATTGAACGTCTCTATCCTAGGGATATTGTCCTTATCCCTCTTCCGGACGGCTTCCAGCATGGCCTTGGCATGCTTCTGGACATCTGGCCAGCGGGGAGATTGATCTGCACCACAATCAATACGTGATGAGTGCGAAACTAAGGCAGCACCTATTTGTTGCCGACCGTCTGAAGATGACGTCTGTTGAGAGTGGAATTTCACCCGTAAAGGCCACCCCAGCTCAAGCGGGGATTCAAAAGGGTTCTTACCTTTAGAGTCGGCCAAGCGGGAACCGCTTGCAGGCGTGGTGAACCCCGCGGCTGCTGATAAGGGGTTGACGAGATCAAGGCACAAGCTGCCGCCTATCTTCTCGTTTCGCCCCGCTATCCGCATCTGCTGATGCCCGGCTGAGGCGCCAGGAGTTGACGCAGAGGTGGATTTTTTTATTTTGTTGAGAACGGCAGGGTTCTCCTCCCTAGCCCGTTTGAGTTGTTTCTCAAACGACTTTCCAACCTCTCCTCCCTGCAAAAATAACCAAAGTTACGGTTAGCATCCGGGAAAAATGATTTTAAAAGATCAACTTATCAAAGGGTCAGGCGTTTGTTACCTTGGCTTTGACCTCAGCCGCAGCCTTTTCTGCAAGCGCCTTGCGGATGACAGCAGAGGATCGCTTAGGAGTCTTCTCCGACTGCAACATTTTTAATGCTTCTTCTGCAAAAAGAGAAGTTGGTCAATATCATAAATCAATTCTAATAAAAAGCTACTACAGACGGATATAAACTCAGGCGCATACTTTTGGTAAACATGTGTCCTAGCCCGCAGGCGGCTAGGAAACACTCATCCCTGAACCAGGCGCTCTTGGGGATCCAGTTCTTGGGAACTTTTATTGTTTCCCCGGTTGACAAAGTTGCGTCTGTGAGGCCGAAAAAGTCTGCCTCCATGATCTTGTCAAAATCTTCCTCTGGGATCCGGGGAAGAGCGCACTTCCGGCCCAACAAGTCGGGCTTCTTATTGTACAGACGGAATTCGTAATTCTCCCGTCTGGTTGGAGCTGACATCAGGTAGAACCTGTGCTTCCAGCCGTCGAATTTCGAGACCTTGTCCAAGGTCATCATATATTGGGGCTGTGTGGTTAGAGTGTACCACGCCCTCCAGCCGCCTGGGCTTCTGCTAAGATAATGCATACTAGCAAAAGCCTCCCAGCCGGGGTTAAGCCCCCGGAACTCACAGGCAGCAACATACCCTAGAATGTTTGTCCAAGAGTTGGGGGTAAGTTGCCAGACTTCGAGGCCATAGCCTCTCAAAATTGCCTTCACCGCCTGGTGAAGGGAAAGCGGAGACCAGCCTTGAACGCCGCCTCATAACAGCCGACATAGCTGTTGGCGTTCTGTTCATCGTTCTCCCAGGCGATAGTGCCATTCTCAGGCGGCACCCGGATCCTATACCCGTCTCCTAACGGGTGCATTTTAGTAAAATTCTTCAAGTTTTCCTCCATTTGGATCCGGTCCTTGGAGGAGACGTGGATGTTGAAGGGATCATCCTTCTCGTTCCACTTTTTCCTTTCTTCCTCCTCGCTATCCGGAAGCGGGGGTAAGTCGTCACTGCTCTCAGAGGTAGAGGCAGAGCTGTCGCTCTCCGTCTCCTCCTCACTTTGATTCAAGGGGGCAGAGGCGGCCTCGTCGCCGCCTTGGTCGCATTCCTCCAAGAAGGAATCAGCAGGAGTTGAAGGGGCGCGCGGAGGGGATCTCTCCAGAGCCGTCTGGCCTCCCTGACCAGACGCTTTTGTAATTTGGATCAGTTGCCGTCTGCATTGTCCGAGCCATGGTGTCCTGCGTAGACACATAACTGGTCGGAATCCAAGGCAAAGGGTGGTCCCAACACCCCGAGACGGCACTCCCAGTCCTAGACTCAGCCGTCCCTGGTGACCAGCTGGACTCTAACCTAGGTTGTGCCGTGTGTGTTGGTGATGCATCCATTTATTGCAAGAAATATGTACAAGCGGTGAAAAAAGAAAAAGAGCTGAGAGGGGCAGAGACAGGGCAAGGCCAAAATTTTCAACCATGGGATACCAGAGCTTAGCATTTTTCAGAACATGGCTAATGAAATAGACCGGGAGCTGAATGCCGTCTCTCTCAGCAAGGAGAACAGCATTGAGAGCATTATCGGAGACGGCTAGGTACATATATAACGACTCATTGGGCAAAGGGCTAACAAGCCTTGGTAAAGAGTGCTTGGAAGGCCGCCTCAGCATCATTCCCCCATTCAAATCTGGTCTTCTTCCTGATTGCTTGGAAGAAGTAAAGGCATTTGTCACCTGACCGGCTAAGGAACCTCCCTAAAGCCGCCAGGCAACCGGTTAGTCTCTGTGCTTCCTTGACAATGCGGGGTGAATTCATGTCAACTACCGCCTGTATCTTCTCAGGGTTAGCCTCTATCCCCCTTTGATCAATCAGGAATCCGAGAAACTTCCCAGACTCAACACCAAAGACGCATTTCTTAGGATTTAAAATAACCTTATGCCGCCTGAGTGTGGTGAAGATTTCTCGGAGATCAGCAAGGCGATCCGCCTGCTGCTTGGATTTGACTATCATGTCATCAATGTACGCCTCCACATTCCTCCCAATTTGATTAATGAAGGCCGTATTAATCATTCGTTGGAATGTAGCCGGCGAATTATTCAAGCCAAACGGCATCACAGTGTAACAGAATAACCCCTGATCAGTGACGAAGGCCGTCTTCTCTTGATCTTTTTTCCACAGGGGTATCTGATGGAAGCCGGAGTAGGCATCCATGAAACTCATCAAGGCATGCCCAGCTGTCGAATCGAACAAACTGTCGATCTTTAGAAGTGGGTAACTGTCCTTAGGACATCCTTGTTGAGGTCTGTGTAATCAACACACATACGCCAGGTACCATTCGGCTTCTTTACAAGCACAACATTTGCCACCCAGTCGGGAAAATTACATAGCCGAATGAACCCAGCGTCTAACAGCTTTTTTACTTCGGCAGCTGCCCCATGACTTCTCTCCTCGCCGTAATTTGTTTTCTTTTGTCGGATGGACTTCTTTTCAGGATCCACGGCGAGTTTGTGGACAGCAAGATCCGGGCTAACGTCTGGCATCTCCTCCACTTCAAAGGCAAAAATGTCTTTGAATTCTTTCAGCGGGAGGTGCATATCTGCACCCAATTTAGCATGAGCAGCCGTCCCAACCTTAACAGTACGCTCTGGACGGCTGTCGTCCAAAGGTAAATCAATATGGTCTCCAGCAGGCTGGGGACGGAGCTCAGCTGACCGCTCCCCGGTCACTGATTGCTATTTTTTCTCTTTCTTCACCTCCACCAGCAGCGGGGCCTTTCTTTTCTTCCCGGCTGCTGGTGGGGATGGGGCGGCATCCTTGACATTTTCAAGGTCTATTGGTTCCTACCCTTGGTTGTCTAGGGCCACAGTATCCTTGACGGCTGAGAGGTAGCACTCCTGGGCCGTCTTCTGATCCCCATTCAAGGAACCAACAAAGCCGTCATCCCTCTAATACTTGATGAGCATGAGGGAAGGGATGATTACAGCCTTGGCTTCGTTGAGGAAGGGCCGGCCTAGAATAATGTTATAGGCGGTAAGCTCCTCAACGACCAAGAACTTGACGACCAGGTGTCGTCCTTTTCCTTTTTTCACCTAGTCGGATTGGTAAATCAACCCTTCCGACTGGGTATACCATTCCACCCCCAAAGCCAACCAAGGGGTGGGTAACCGAATGCATGCTGCTGACGTTGTATTTCAGCTTTTGCAGGCACCGGAGACTAATGATGTCCGATGAGTTGTCGGTGTCAATAAGGATTCTTCCAACCAATTGGTTGGCAACCTTAAATTCAATGACGACCGGGTTGTCATGCGGACGACGAACGCTGCCCCTGTCCTTCTCAGTGATCAGAACGTCTGGGAAGGAGGAGCTAGCAGACGCCTGCTCATCATCATCTTTGTCCATCTTTCGAAGATGGCTCTTGGTGCCTCGGATGGTAGGGCCACCGCATGAGAACCCGCCTGCTATGGTGTAGACCGGCTCCTTATCAGTGTCCGAACTACTAGCAGCATAGGGTGTCTTAGACGACTGCCCCAGATTCTTCTTATTAGTCCCTTTAGACTTGGAGATATAGGACTTTAACATCCCTTTGTCAGCCAGACGGTCCAACTCCCGTTGAAGGCTGAAGCAATCGTTGGTGTCATGGCCAGATTCCTCATGGTATTGGCAGAATTTATTTTTGTTCCTTAATTGAATGGAACTTTTCATTGGATTCGGCTTCTCTAGGGACAGCCGGTCCTTGATCTCCATGAGGATGGAGTTACAGACCTTGTTAAAATCGTACTTAGGAACGTACGGTTTAAATTCTTTCTTCTTCTTCTAAGACGGCTGGTCTGAATCACTAACCGCCCAGACTTCTTTTCTTTTCTTGCTCTCTTCATTCTTCTCGGTCAGCTGTCTTTTTGTTTGTCAGAATTCTTAGATTCCGACTGATTACCAGGCGAGCAGAGGTCGGTCGCTTAAATATAACTTTCCGCCTCCCTTAGCGCCGCCTGTAAAGTGAAAGCCCCTTTTCTGACTAGGTCAAACTTAAAAGTCGACCCGTCTCTTAGACCCTTGAAAAAGTCTGTAAAAGCTACCTCTTTAGACAGTCCTTGAATCTGAATTCTGATCAGATTGAACCATCTAACATAGGAGCGCAATCCTTCTCTCTCCCCCTAATTAATGGTGCTCAAGTCAAGACTTGTTTTCTTCGCAGGGATGTTCATCGAGAAGTTGGAAGCAAACAAGAAGGCAAGCTTCCTGAAACTATTAATGGACCCAGCTGGCAGGTTTCCAAACCATTGTTGGGCAATGCCCTTCAATGTAGCCGGGAAGCATCGACACCAAGTGGCATCATCCAACCCTTGTAAGTACATGAGGTTGGTGTAAGCCATGAGGTGATCTTCCGGGTTGGTGGTACCGGTCATAGGTACCTACCAACACATTTTTAACCTTGGCCAGCTGTGCCGCCTCGGTTATCTCCCGGGTGAACGCAGAAGGTTGTTCACCCAGGCGAAGCTGACGAAGCTGCCAGTCCAGAGGTTGGACGTTGTTGTATGCCGCCTGGCCTCCAAAGAGGGTCGGTTGCATGAAATAGGAAGAATACTGACCGTAGACCTGAGAAGGTACATACGGCGCAATCCCAATCATTTGAGGACCAGAATGGACGGTATTACCGCGTGTTTGGCTCTCATGCAAGGAAGGTACATTCCCTGTAGAAGTGTTGTTGAAGCTGTCTGGAAAGTTCGACGTAGAAGCTGACTCAGACAACTGCTGGTTTCTCTTGCGGGTGATGATCTCCGGGCGTCAAGAGTTGATTTTTTGCTTCCCACCGGTTGTTGAGTCCGGCGGGGATTGTTGGCATTCCTCTTAGGCAGAAGAATTTTGGACCAATCAATGGTCCCGGCTGCCTTCTCCTTTGGATGAGGAGTTAGTTGTTGATCTCTGACTGACTTCCCCTTCTCTAGAGGACTCTTTTTTGCCGACTGACCCCCACTTGGGCCAGCCCGGCTCTTAGAGATCAGATCTTTAATTTCACCCTTGAAACTAGTCATGAACTTCATGAGTTCGTCTCGGGTGAGAGGAGCTGATCCACTAGCCGTATGGGTTTCCCCTTCCGACTGCCCAGGGGGTCGATTTGTACCCGCCTGGCTGGCACCCCGCTCCAGAGCTCTGGGCCGAATGCGCTTGGTAATCAGAGAGCCATCATCGGCTATATAAGTTTCCACCTGAGGATCTTAATCCTCTTGGTCTGTGAAAACTTCCGGGTCGTCGCCTAGACGCTTAGGAGATGGTACAGACTCTTGAACCATCTTCGAGGTACTCTTCCCACAGACGACGCCAAATGTTTTGGGTGTTTCTTGTCCCTCGGGAGAGTTACGTCACAAAGATTGGTCCGGCTGAGCTGTACCTGCAAAAACAATGGAGACTCCGGGTGGTTGGAGCTCCGCCTCGGAAGATCAAGTTAGTAACTTGAAAGAGAATAAAGAGTACGGAAATTTAGGTGGGGATCTGCTTTGATTCCAAGATCAGATGTTTCTCTGATGAGGGAGAATGTAGGTGTAATAAATGATTCAATGTGTCCCCAAAATGGAGAAATATCTCCCTATTTATAGGTTCGTTGGAGAATGTGCCCCTATCTAGGTCACTTGACCTAGATTTTAGTGGGTTGCGCCGTTTTACGGCGCTCCTAGGGATTTGGACCCTTGAAGGCCGCCGTTTCATAGGCTTATCTAAGGGTGCCACGTGTCAAGAGGATATTGGGCCACTTGGGCCATCCTGAGCTCACCACGTGGCCTCCTCTCATTGGTCCACTTGTCTAGGGTATTTTTGCCCTAAACAGGTCTCTACTCATCATAAATTTTGATAAAAGTTCCTCAACGTGGATTGTCATTCGTTTCAGCAAGTGGTAAATTTCCCGAAGTGGATTTTTCGATCGACTCTTTTTATGGCAAATGTTCCAAGACACGGATTGTCAATTGTTGAAATATTTTCCTAAAAGGATTGTCGCATAGCATTGGCAAATTTCCAGAGTGGATTGCTTTGAAGAGTTATATTCAAAGATGTGGATTGTCGATCATAGCAAAGTTCTTATGACAGATTGTTACGAAGCATTGGCAACTTTTCCTTAAAATTAGATTTTGGCAAATTTTCCAAGATACGGATTGTCGCTTCATCGTGGAAAAATTTCCAATGATGGATTGTTACGAAGCATTGACAACTTTCCCTAAATCGGATTGTCATACATCATACAGGAGTTGTGTTGGCAACTATTCCCAAAGAAAAGAGGGTTGTCATCACAGCAAAAGCACCAATATATTGGTTCATCAACAACAAAATTCAAGTAGCATTAAGGATCAACAAGCAGTGGTCTTTTCGAAGACTTTCACGGTTGAAATTGGAGGCAATTATAGGCGTAGCAGTCTTCCGGCGGCATTCTCTAGCTTGCAGAAGATCGTCAAAACCAACAGCAGGATGGCGTTCCCTTGCTTACGGAAGGTTATCATAACAACAACAAATTGGTTACTTCCAGAGACGTGTGCTCGGGGATGCAAGATACGCGTTTCTTAACTCTTTTATCTGTTTTAACTAACGCTAGTTTGCAGGTATCGGCGTTACAAGAATGATTTAGAATCGTAGAACGTTCTGAATCAGTCTCTGTCCCTATAGATACTTTGACTTTTGTTTTCAAAACTTGCGTTCTCCAAACTCAGTCAAAGTGGGGGCTTCTGTAGACACCCAAATGTGTCTCCCCAAAACCAAACCCAGTGATGAATACCTTTCATGTCATTTGATTATCGAATAAAGAGAAAGTGTGAAAAGTCTAGTGATGAGGATGTTTTTATTAAAATATCTCTTCTTTCTATTTTTGAAAATATTTCTTTTCTTACCCTATTTATGAAAAATGTGCATTCCAGTTTAGTTTGGTTCATGATATGGGTTCAATAATGGTGTATTTGAATGGGTCATAAAAACACCTTTCCAACGATATATTATAAGCCCAATTCCGATGAATAATGAGGAAGTTATGGCCAAAATACTAAACTAGGCTCAAACCGGATCTTACCTACGACCCAATGATCATGTGTAGGGTCCAAAGGTCTAATCCTATTCTAAACTAATTAGGATTAATTATAAGCTTCTATAAGTTCTTAATTATCCTTTTTGAAAAGATAAGATTATAGAATTTGAGTTAAATAAAAACTTTCCTTTTATAAAAACTTTCCTTTTTTTTAATCCTAATTATATTCGAATTTAAAGTTGTTCAAAGACAGTTAGATATTATTTTCGTAACTCATAATCTTTATCCAAATTTTATATGGTTGGATAGATCTTGAAATTATCTTTCCAATGATATATTATAATATTAATTCCGAGCTATAACGAAAAAGATATGAATGAGATACAAAACTATATCCAAAACTGACATTGTTCCACTATTTTGGTCATATATTTTTATCTACAAAAGATTTTAATTTGATTCTAATTGTGTTGGAAAGTATACTTCAAGAGCTTTCCAACGACATATTATATGACTTATTTAAACTTCTGGATAAAAAAATATGATAAAAACAAAATCCGCAAAAACTGATGTTCATCGAGTTTTATTTCAATTCGAATTCGGATTCTTTTCTTATTCTTCGACCCTCTTTTTTCTCTATAAATAGAGGTCATATCTCCCCTTTTTCAATCATCAACACTATCAATAATCATCAACTCTCTAGTTTTCTAATTCTCTCTCACCAACTCTCATCAAGAATTTCTTGATTCTCTCTCTCTCTTTCTAGCCTAGCCTTTTACAAACACAATTCCTCATACATTAGCACTAGACACACCTAGCATAGTACGAAGTTGCCTTCGCCCTAGACGTGAAAGGTTTTAATTTCTAAGGGTTTGGTCCCAAATCTCTCTTTCAATTATTTAATTTAATTGTTGTTTTATTATTTTCCTTGAAGTTACTAACGTGTGTATTTTGTTATTAGAAAGAGATATGAGGCATCCAAGTAAGTGCTTTAATTGATTTATTGTTATTATGATATAGAAATCATGTTTAGATTATTATTATGATTCCTAATGTCATGTTAGGGTGTTTTGATCTTCCTAGTATCATGTTTAGGGTAACAACTATAATTTCTAATATCAAATATGACAATTGTGATTCCTATGATGCTTCTTATTTTCTTTCTTAATATCATGTTAGTATCATGTTAGGGTTAAATCTTTGAATTTTAATGTTTAGTGACATGCTAGGGTTTGTTATTAATCTTGTTAGTATCATGACTAGGATCTTGCTATTATTACGCTTTAACATGATTATTTTAATTATGATTATTATGATGATTGTTATAATTGTTATAATTTATTATTATTATTATTATTATTATTATTGTTGTTGTTGTTGTTGTTGTTGTTGTTGTTGTTGTTGTTGTTGTTGTTGTTATGATGATTATTATGTTGCTTGATATATATTTATTGTTATTGCTTGATCACGCCTTTTATGCAACTTTAGAGGGAATTTGGTACTTGTAATCATGATTAATAAGATAATTAATAATCTTGTTAGGGTTAATATGATTATAATTCAAGTGATCGCCAATAATAGATTTATTTGTGCATTAATGTTCAACCAACATAGATAAACAGGTTTAGGACTAAACCTAATGATTGTATGTTAGTCAGAAAGCGCACATGAATACGATCAGAATAAAGTAGAGGCCTATTATTAGGGCAGGTTCAATCTCTTTTAGGTTGGATTTGTACCTTCGTCCCCGAACTACCAGTCATGGTTCCAGACCTATTGGAGTTGACAATCTTCTGGATCGTTAAGGGGTGTAACCTTCACCTCGTGAACGATTTACAAGTTCCTAAAACTTGTTGGCGACTCTTTTGCTCTATCTTCTTTCCCTTTGGACGCCACCGTACTTAAGTGTATGATCACAGTGGGGTTCAAGCTAGGGGTAATGCTTGAAATATTCCCTACACAACCAAAGTCAATTTAGAAAATTAAAATCAATTCTAATTGCATTAGGAATGATAAATCAATATTAGGCCCTCCTCTAGATTATTGGACCGCATAAAAACATCAAACCGAGCCCAGTTTAGTAATTTGGCCATATCTTCCTCATTATTCATCGGAATTGGGCTTATAATATATCGTTGGAACGCTCTTTTTGAACCCCATCCAACTACACCATTATTGAACCCTTGCCATGGACCAAACCAAACTGGATTGGCTGTTTTCTTAAAATAGGTTTTCAAAAACAGAGAGAAAGAAAAGAAATAAAAGCTAACCGCAACACTAGAATTTTAACACTTTCACTTCATTCGATTATGATTTGATGTGAAAGGTACTCATCGTTGGGTTTCGTTTTGGGAGACACAAATGTTTGTCTACAGAAGCCCCCACTTTGACTGAGTTTGGAGAAACGCAAGTTTTGAAAACAAAAGTCAAAGTATTGATAGGGACACAGAATGATCAGAACGTTCTACTATCCTAAATCACTCTTGTAACGCCGATACCTGCAAACTAGCGTTAGTTAAACATATTAAAGAGTTAAGAAACGCGTATCTTGCACCGTCGAGCACACGTCTTTGAAAGTAACCGATTTGTTGCTGCATTGCTGTTGTTGTGATAACCTTCCACAAGCTAGGGAATGTCATCCTGCTGTTTGTTTTGACGATCTTCTGCAAGCTAGAGAATACCGCCTGAAGACTGCTACGCCTGTAACTGCCTCCAATTCCGCCGTGATAAACTTCTGCAAGCTAGAGAATCCCATCAAAGATTGCTTTGCCTAAAACGACCTTCTAGCGCATTGTGACCATCTTCCGCAAGCCAGGGAACACGATCGAAGATAACTTCGTCTAAAATCACCTCCAGTTTTTTGTGACCACTCTCCACAATCTAGGAAACACTGTCAAAGATATCCTCGCCTGAAGCTATCCTCATTTGTTGCGATTATATTCCGGGGAAAATTGCCGAAGACCAACGCCTGCCGATCTTTTGCTTTTGCTATGCCTGTATGTCGGCGCTTTTGCTTCTTTGAACCTGTACGTTTCTGAACCAGTATCTCGGTGCTTTTTCTGTTGATGAACCAGTATGTCGGTGCCTTTTGCTGCTTACAAACCATTATGTTGGTGCCTTTGCTATATGAACCATTATGTCGGTGCCTTTGATGAGCCAATGCTTTAGGCGCTTTTAAGCTAAGTGAGACGATCATTCATCAGGTCGATCACTTTATGCAATTGTAATCAAGCCAATTACTAAATCATGTCAAATTGCTTAGAGGGGCTAACTAGCGTACCAAGGAACCCAAAATTGCTATAAGAGGTCAAAGCAACTGTATTGAGTGGCTGAACATGCTGTCGCCGCTACAATACTTCTAGCGCCACAATTTTGGCCATAGCGCCAGGCACTAAACCCTAGCGTCTGGTGCCAAAGCCTGTCGTTTGGCGCTAGAGTCGGGATTTCTGTATATATCCTTTTCTTCGTCATTTTCACTGCTGCTGCTTGCTTTGCTTCAAAAATCGCCGCTAAAGTTCATCTTTGTCGTTCTTGCTCGTTTCTCAACTAAATTCGCTCAAATTTGTTGCAAATCAAAGCTTCTTTCATCTACTTTCCCCATCTATGTAAGTTTTCTTCAAACTCACTCTGGTTTTGATGAATTTTGCACATGTTTGTTCACGAATTTCTTGAAAATTCGAACTTAAATTGCTTAATTTGCTTTGTTTGTCAAATTTTTTTGCCATGAAATAGCTTGATTATATTTATATATTTCCTTGGGAGTAATTTGAGACTTGTTTGACTCAATTTGGTGAAGAAACGAACAAATCACCATTGTTGGACCTCTTAAGTTCGGGAATACAATGTGGCTTGTTCTTGATGTTTTTGCTAGCATGTCTTGTCCAATTTGTCATAATAATTACCATAGTATTGCAAGAAATTGTTTAGATGCTTGAAAAATGCAGTGTATGCTCAATTTGAAATTGTGCTCTATTTTAGTACTACGTACTCTTTTTTTGCGAACATAGTATCATGGGGCTAGGCGAACCTTAGATACTATAGAACCTTAATTTATGTTGATTTTGCACAATGTAGTATGGCTAGACAGCGAGGTTCGGGTTCACGTTCCCGAGACACACGACGGGAGCATGAGCTCGTAGAGGAGGACGCCGACCCGTCCACTTCTCTCGGTCCCCTCCCTGAGTGGGATGAGTGGACTTTGTACTTCTCCCCCGTCCACCACATTTCGGAGAGGGTATGACGTGGGATTACGGCTGGTAGGACGCGTTACCATGGCTCGGGCAGCGATACTCTAGGCGATCTGTACAAGATGCACATCAGCGTCGACGGAGAGGTGAGACTTCTCTGGGAGTCTTGCGGGTTGACAGCGCTGTTCGAGGCCGCGGAGGCTATGATTGCTTCTAACGGGGGTCACCGTGTGGCTCACGCCTTGGTGGAGTTCTTCTGGGACACCACCAATACTTTCCACTTCCCTTGGGGTGAGATGATGGTCACCCCGACCGACTTCAGTCTCATTACGGGACTGGAGTTTAGTTCTACTACGCTGCCGTTCGACAGCGACATAAGTGTCTTCTCTCTTGAGGTTGAGGAGCTGTTGGGTCCAATTGCTGTTCGGGCTCGTGCTGAGGTAGAGTCGACTTAGTTTAGTGCTAAGGGCATTCGCTGATCGACTCTGGTGGCAGCTTTCGAGGATGATGCAACCACCCGAGAGCAGCGGATGCGCATCTTTGCGCTTATATTGCTTTCAGGGACGTTTTCCTTGACAAGGGTAGTAGAGTGCTGCTTTACTACCTGCTTGCGATTCGTGATCTTTACTTGATCGGGACTTATGAATGGGGCAGCTTGGCCTATGCTGACTTTGTTCGAGCGTTGCGAGACTCGTGTCGACACCAGTCCTTCACGAGGAACGACGCTCTGTCCGGCTTCTGGAGAGTCGTAGAGGTATGCTTTATCTCCCATAAAGTTTAGCTCTAAGCTTTGGTTAGCACTTGCTGATACGTTTTGCCTTTTGTAGATCTGGTTCTACGAGTACTTTCCTTCGGTTGCGCCGGCGAGACCGTCGCCACGCAGGTTTCCAGTGAGTGCCTGTTGGGGAGGCTTCCGCGTTGGGATGTCTACCACTTATGTTCAAGATCAGATCCTCTCGGTATGGTTCTTTGCATAGTTGAACACTTTCGTATTATCTTTGGTAGATTCTTATCTCATAGGCATTCTTCACAAGAGCCTGATATGCAATACCGGCCGTGGGGAACGGCTTGGTTGTCCCTAGGTTAGCTGCGTAGTACACCGCTGAGCGTCGCTACTTCTTGAGGACGTATGGAGCGATTGCGTACCTTGGAGAGAGGGTTTCTATTCAGAATTCCTCGGACACTTTCGTCATTCCTGCACCTCCGCCGCGTCATATGTTCAATAGCACGAGGCTGGTGAGTATGTCAGAAAGGGCGGGCACCCCTTAGCGATCTTATGCGATCCCTGGGCGGTGCTATGAGGAGGAGTTGTTGCCGCTGTTAGCTCTGGCCCCTGTTCTGTCTACGGAGGTGGCAGTATGATTTTCATATTTTTACCTTTGGTTAAGTAGCCCCCAAGTGATATTTTACTGACTTTGATTTGCTTTTGTCAGGGTGGGCCTGCTGAGTTCGTGCCACCTCGTATGTCCATCCATTACCAGAGGACATACGGGTCGCTCGAGGAGATGATCCCTCCGGTTCCTGAGGATGAGCGCTTCGTGGAGCGGTCGATTCCTCGCCACCAGTCCCGGGTAAGCTCATTTATTTGCAATTTGTTCAAATATGTTATGCATTGTTATCGACTTTATTTCTTTGACAATTCTCGCACGAGGTGGTCACGACGATGGCACGGTGTATAGATGCCTTCCGGGGCCAACTCGTTCGGATAAGGAATGTGGCTACGTGTCGTCGCGACGACGCTGTTCAGGAGGTAGCTTTCCTTCTTATTTCTCCATTATTGCTTCTATTTTGATTGTTTCTGACCTGGTTTCTTCTTGCAAGGTCAACCCATTGCTTCTCGTACCCGGACGAGACTTGAGGTCCAGAGAGACCCGGCGAGGTCTAGCTCGAGACTTCGCCGTACAGGCTCTGGCGGTCGGGGTGGTCGTTTTGAGGCTGCTCGGACCGAGGCGGTGGAGGGCTCGGGCTCTTCATCTGAGGGTGCACGTGCTGAGCCGGTAGGCCAAGGAGAGGCTACCTCGGCTCCTAGAGGTAGTGGGATGTACGAGGTTGGCTCGTCATCGCAGCAGCCTCCGCAGCCTCAACCTTAGGGTGATCTTGGTTGGACGGGTCCTGTGCTGAGTTTTCCACCTCCGGAGGAGACTAGAGCTGGAGCTGGTGGAGAGGTTACTCCTCATACTGCGCAGTTTTATATACATATTATTATGAGCTTATTTATTTAGCATTTATTTTTCATTTTTATGTGCATATTTGTGTGTGTAAAGAATTGTGATAATTAATAATTTTGCGCAAAACTTTCGTCATTTTTATTATTAATGGAGGGTATCCGACTTTCTCCCCCAAAAAAAGGAAATGAAAAATAAAAAATTGGATTTACAAAAAAAGTTAAGTTAAAATAAAATCCAAAAAAAGAAAAAATATAATTAATATATTAATTAATAAGGGTATAAAAAAGGATAACAAAAAATCGTAAAGCCATTGTTCAGATTCGAATCAGCCCAAAAACGCGGATTTTGAAAAAGCTCGCCGATAAGACACGTCAGCGTCACGTGGCACCACGCGTTTTGCGTTGGCGCCAGACGCTACTACTAGTGCTTGGCGCCAGGCTCTTGCGTTAGGCGCCAGACTCTGACGTCTGGCGTTGATGAGCGCTGACTCTGAATCCTTTCCGGATTATAACTGTGCCGATGTTGTGTATAAATAGCCCCTTGGTCTGCCGATTTTCTTTATTATTTCAGCGGATTAAACATAGTCTTAGCTTTTGAAAAATAATCATGTCTTTGATTACTAAGAGTTTTACCAACTTCACTCACGAATGGTGTCGGTCTCTAACTGCCAAGGAGAGAAAAGAATTAGACTTTTTTCATATTGGGGGTATTTATGATGTCAAGGGGGTAGATCTTGATATAGACTTCATTCATACCGCCTTAGAATATTGGGATGTGGATACTCATTGTTTTAGACTAGGGTGTGATGAAATTAGCCCTTTACTGGAAGAATTCGGTGCTATCTTAGGCTTTCCTGCATTAGATCCTGCAGTATAAATGAACATTATTATAAAGATTTTGAGCGCTTCTTTAATTTAAGAGACAAAGATCTAATAAGTATTGTATATGGTAGCATAGTTAATTTGAAAGAATTTGCACGACATTATTTTGATAGACCTTATTCTGAATCTTTTCATATTTATAGAAGAAGGGTTTTTCTCTTTTGCATGCTTAACAAATATCTTCTCACTAGTGGTAGAACTAATGAGGGCCAAGCAATTATATTTGCTGTTTTGGAGCAGATTGAATCTGGGAGAAATCCAATGCCATTAATTGTTAGAGAGACTATGCTTAGTCTTGATGAATTGAAAAGAAATCCAAAAGCACCTTTTCGGGGCTCTCCAATTTTATTATAGGTTGAAAAATAATATTTTTAATTACAGAAATTAAAAACATATTTTTGTGTGGTAATATTAATTTATTTGCATTGAATTTTTTTGCAGATGTGGCTAATGGAGAGACTAGAATTAATTAGTCCTCCTGACAATGTTGAAAAATACACTCCAAATTGCTTTGTGAGAAGAAAGAAACGCTTCTCTAAGATGGGGCACCATGAATGGAAGGAAGTCTTTGCCTCTTGAAACTTGGCCATCAAGTGGATCATCCCTTGTTGGAAAATAGAGAAGATGGTTGGTGTCAACAAGCAACCTTTCTGTCGTCTTCCAAGCTTAACCAAGATGACTTTTTATTATCCCTGCAAGGTAAAAAGACAGTACGGGCTACTACAAACAATTCCTTCTAGGGATCTTTGTCGTCCCTATGAATTCCCTATTTCTCAAGAATTAGAAAAATTTGATGCATATTGGAGCGCTAGACCTTTATGGGAAGTGATTACCCAAAAGGTTCCTCCTTCCTTGCCCAATGATGTGAAGAGGTGGCTTCTCAAGAAACCTTCAAAGGACATGAAGAAAAATCAGAGTAAAACTGATGTGAAGAGTCGTCTAGGTGACAAGGTAATTCCCGTTAAGGAATGCTTGGGCGAAAGGTTGAATTCAAAACACCTACGATGCCTAAGAAGAAGAGCTCTACAAAGGATAAAGGGAAGAGGAAAGCTGACACTTCAGAGAAGAAGGCTTGGGTAGAGAAGAAACATGTAGTCCTAGCTAAGGGAGAAATTATTTATTCCAAAATTGAATGTAGGTCCTCTAAAGGATGCCTACTAGATAAAGCCATGGATGATGAAGAGGATGCAGATAAAAATTGGAAGAGAGCAAATAAAGAGAAGAAAGATTGAAGCATTGCTTAACTTTCAATTATTAGACTTAATTTTAAATTTAAAGTTAATTTATTTTATTAAGCTTTATTTAAATTCCATCAATAATGTAATTTGTTAGTTTATTTTATTAATGAAATTTCAGCTTTTTAATTAAAACATCTCCTTTAAATTTAATTCGTTAAAGCAATGAAAACCGAAAATTTAATTTTCTAGAAATTTTTTCGAGTACGGAAGTCGAAATTTTTCCGAAAAAACACCGAAATATTCTCAAGTGCTCTCAGAAAAATGGTGCCGCTTCTTTACGACTGGCACCGACTACGACAGTCTGGCGTCAGACGACAGACACTGTCGTCTGGCACTTAGGCTCATCGGCCGGCGACGAAACTTTTTATGTGACGCCAATGCTTCGTCGAATTTATTTTTTTATCTGGGACGCGAGGTTTGAAAAAGTAAAGTGGCCGCACCTGTAAAGGGTTGTCTACGTATCCTTTCCTAAGGAATCAGGCAAAATGTAGCTCTCTTGAGTATCCTACTCAAGTAATTATGGGTAGTAATTTTTAAGTTGGTCAAGATTTGTCATGTCCGAGAACTCATTGCCATCCATATCAGTTAATTTTGCTGCACCACCTGATAGGATTGTTTGGACAATATAGGGTCCAGACCAATTTGGCCTAAATTTGCCCCTTGGATCTAAAACATTTTTCCTTAATGCTTTTAACACCAAGTCTCCTACTTTGATGTTTCTTGTCTTGATCTTCTTATTAAAATGCCTAGCCATGCGAGTTTGATAGCATTGAGTATGATGTAGAGCTTCTAGTCGTTTTTCATCAAGTAGAATTAGCTCCTCATATCTCGCCCTAGTCCATTCAACTTCATCGAGTTTACTTTCTAATGCAATGCGTAGAGATGGTATCTCTAGCTCTATAGGTTGTACGACATCCATTCCATAAACCAAGGAGAATGGCGTATTTCCTGTTGATGTGCGAATTGACGTGCGATAACCCTAAAGTGCGAAATGGAGTTTTTCAGGCCAATCCTTGTAATTTTCTGTCATTTTCTCGATGATAGTGTTTAGACTTTTATTAGCTGCTTCAACTGCTCCATTTTCTTGAGTTCTAAAAGGATAAGAATGATGGTGTTGAATGCCATATTTCTGTAACAATTCTTCACACTTAGCTTGGAAGTGAGTTCCATTGTCACTTATCATTTCATGTGGGACTCCATATCGACAAATAATATTTCTTTCGATAAAGAGTGCTACATGTTTTGCAGTGAGTTTTGCATAGGATTGTGCTTCGACCCACTTTGTGAAGTAATCAATTGCTACTAGGATGTATTCATGACCTCCTGTCCCTGGAGGAGTAATTTTACCAATAATGTCAATTTCCCATGTAGAGAATGGCTATGGTGAAGTGTAGATGTAGAGTAGAGATAGAGGAACTTGTTGTAAATTGGCGTAAATTTGGCATTTAGGGCATCTTTTTACATATTGATGACAATCCCTATTAATAGTAGTCCAATAGTATCCTTCTCGCATTATCTTTTGGACTAGCATTTTGCCATTAACATGAGTTCCACAAATGCCTTCGTGGACTATCCTCATAGCTCTTTGAGCATCCTTTTTTCCTACACATAAGAGAGTTCGACCCTTAGGTACCCTTTTATGCAACTCGTTTCTACGAGTACATATTGGGAAGCCAAGAGTCTTAATGCTCGTTTTGCTCTTTTGTCAGCATGAGGAAGGTATTCTCCTTTGGTGACGTAGTTAAGTATATCCGTGTACCACGGTTCTTCTTCTTCTTCATCTTGGATCACTTCATCGTCTTCTATAGCTTGAATATAAGCCGGTTTATGCCTTTTTTTTCTGTAGTTAGAGGCATTTGTTCGTTTTTCGTAGGAATCTTAACAATTGAGGCTAGTCTTGCCAAGGCATCAGCAAATTGATTTTCCTCTCTAGGTAGATATGTGTATTCTAACTTTTCTAACTGATTGGTGAGAGTTTCCAGATAAGTTTTGTTTCGGGGGTTTTTGTCCCTCGGGAGAGTTACAACACTGAAACTGGATTCAACTGAGGATGCCTGTACCTGCAAAGCAAACGGACCGCCGGATGGTCGTTGGTCCGCCTCCGAAGATTAAGTCAGTAAATGTTCGGAGATAAAACGTGCGGAAGTAAAGTTATCTGCTTGGATTCCAAGCTCGGGTAAAGTGCTGTGTGTTCCTTGAAAACGACAGCTCTGTGGTAAGTGACGTATTGTCTCGTATTGCGTGTGCAAAATTCTCTCTCCGTCATAAATGACATAATGTCCCTATTTATAGGGTCCTTTTGAAAAGTGTGCCTTCCTAGGATCTGGTGACCTAGGAATTAGGTCACGCCGTTTTGCGGTGCCTCGGGATTTGGGCCTTAGAAGGCCGCCATTCCAGGGCCAATGCCTGAGTGACAAGTGTCACTGTGCCCAATGGATTTTGAAGCACTTTGTGTGTGACACGTGTCGCCACCTGAATGGTCCCTGGTGGACCTTCAGTCCACGTAGGACGGAGAAGATTCCACCCTCCACGTGTCATCATTCCATAGGTCCAAATGGCACCTATATGGAGGACACGTGGCACTTTCTGATTGGGCCACCTGGCCGGGTATAAAATACCCAAATCAAGTTTGGTAAGGGGCTATACTTTCGCTCCTTACTTTCCATCTTTTAGAAATCTGGTTGATGATCAATAAAGAGTCCCCGAATATTCGTAATTTCTTCACTCCCAATGCCAAAGCTGTTTCAAGGCCTACCACGCATGCTTCGTATTCAGCAGCGTTGTTGGTAACGTCGAAATCTAGCTTTATGGAGATTGGAACATGCTCTTCCTTAGGTGATACTAATAATACTCTAAAGCTACGTCCCTTTTGGTTTGAGGCTCCATCAAAGTATAAGGTCCAAGTATCATCTTCTGTACCATCAGGTCTTTGTCTGGAAATTCAATGTCGTGTATTGGCGTTGAAACTTCTATTGGGAATTCCGCTAAAAAATCTAAGACCACAGATCCTTTGATAGCTTTTTGAGGCATGAATCTTACATCAAACTGGGCTAAGTTGACTATCCATCTTGATATGCGCCCGTTGAGTGTAAATTTATCGAATAAATACTTGAGTGGATCCATTCGGGAAATTACAAAGACTGTATGCACGAGTATGTAATGTCTTAACTTAGTTGTGGCCCACACCAATGCGAGACACAATTTCTCAAGTGGTGTATAGCGTACTTCATACTCGAGTATCTTTTTACTTAGATAGTAGATTGCATTTTCTTTACCTTCTACTTCTTGTGCAAGCATGGCTCCCACTGTTTCCTTGGTGACCGTTAGGTACAACCTAAGAGGTATTCCCGGAAGTGCTGGTGCTAATACAGGAGGATTTGCGAGATAGACTTTGATCTTTTCAAAGGCTTTTTCACACTCATCGTGCCATATTATCGGTATATTCATTTTAAGCTTCTTGAATATTGGTTCACATATTGTTGTTAATTTGGATATGAACCTACTTATGTATTGCAACCGGCCAATAAATCCTCGAATCTGTTTCTCGGTTTTGGGCGGCGACATTGACATGATTGCCTTGATCTTGGTTGGGTCTATCTCTATTCCTCTAGAGCTTATGACGTAACCCAAAAGCTTGCCTGAGGTGACTCCAAAGGCACACTTGGATGGATTCAACCTCTTGTTGTATTTCCTTAAAGAATTTTCTCAACGCTTCTTGATGGCCTGGGCGATCTTTTGACTTCACAATCATATCGTCCACATATACTTCAACTTCTTTGTGCATCATGTCATGGAGTAAGGCAGTCGCTGCTCGTTGATAAGTAGCACCCGCGTTTTTCAACCCGAATGGCATTACCGTGTAGCAGTAAGTACCCCATGGCGTTATGAAGGTTGTTTTCTCCATGTCTTCTGCTGCCATGAGAATCTAATTGTATCCCGCGTATCCGTCCATGAACGAGAGAAGTGCATGATTCGCTGTATTATGTACCAAAATAATGATGTGTGTTAAAGGGAAGTCGTCCTTTTGACTTGCCTTATTTAGATCTCGATAGTCGACACACATTCTTACCCTTCCATCCTTTTTCGGAATTGGGACAACGTTGGCCACCCATTCGGGGTATTTAGATACCTTGATAAAACCTGCAGTTATTTGATTTTGAACTTCTTCTTTTATTTTAAGAGCTAAGTCGGGTTTCATTCGACGCAGCTTTTGTTTTACAGGTTTCATTCCTGGAGTTAGTGGTATAGTGTGTTGAGCTATTTCTCAATTAATACCTGGCATATACATCATATGACCAAGCAAATACATCGATAAATTCTTTAAGTAGATTGATTAAATCGGTTCTTTCTTGTTCATTAAGTGTTAATCCGATTTTAACTTCTCTTTTAATGGTTGAATCATTTGAGATATCAACCATCTCAGTTTCCTCGATTATCGGTGTTTTCTTTTCAAGTGTTTCCATTGCTTTAATAATTTCTTTGTCATTTTCATTGTTAGTTAAGCAATGCTCGTCATCCTGGGTTAAGGAAAAGCACGAGGAGTAAGCGGAAGAAGACATATTATTGAATTTAGAAATCATTACATCAAAAAGAGAGATGTCCTCAGGGACTTGATTACTAACTATCCTAGGGAAAGATATAGAAGAAGGGGGTGCTACAAATAAGGACTTGGATGACTCTATAGGGAAAGACTCTGACTCTGACTCTGACTCAGACGACTCTTCGAACATCGGTCCTTGCCCTGTCGTTATGGAGATTTTCCTTCCACTTGGAGTCACCTTGACTATCTTGCGCCACCCTTGTATTGATCCTTCTGCTGGAGTGATCAGCTTTGAGGGGTTAAAGTTCTCGCTTTGTAGGACCGTTTGGATGAGCGAGGAATTATGCTCTATGTGTTTAGGGTAAAAATACCCTAGACATGTGGACTAATGAGAGGAGGCCACGTGTCAAGTTTAGGATGGCCCAAGTGGCCCAATTGCCTCTTGACACGTGTCCCCTTCAGATAAGCTTCTGAAATGGCGACCTTCAAGAGCCCAAATCCCAAGAAGCGCCGTAATTCGGCGCAGCCCACCAAAACCTAGGTCAAGTGACCTAGATAGGGGCACTTCTACCAACGACCCTATAAATAGGGAGATATTTCCCCATTTTGGGGACACATTCAATCAATTATTACACCTACTTTCTCTCTCATCAGAGAAATACCTGAGCTTGGAATCCAAACAGATCCCCACCTAAATTTTCGTACTCTTTATTCTCTTTCAAGTTACTAACTTGATCGTCGGAGGCGAAGCTCCACCACCCGGAGTCTCCGTTGTTTTTGCAGGTACTGCTCAGTCGGACCAATCTTTGTGACGTAACTCTCCCGAGGGATAAAAACACCCAAAACATTTGGCGCCGTCTTTGGGGAGAGTACCTCAAGGATGGTTCAAGAGTCTATACCACCTCCTAAGCGTCCGATAGATGAACCGGAAGTCTTTACTGACCAAGAGGATGATGATCCTCAGGTTGAAACTTATATAGCCAGTGATGGCTCTCTGATAACCAAGCACATCCGGCCCAGAGACACTCTGGAGCGAGGTGCCAGCCAGGCGGGTACAAACCGACCCCCTGGGCAGCCGGAAGGGGAAACCCATACGGCAGTGGATCAGCTCTCGTCACTCGAGACGAACTCATGAAATTCATGACTAGTTTCAAGGGTGAAATTAAAGATTTGATCACGAAGAGCCGGGCTGGCCCAAGTAGGGGTCAGTCAGCCAGGAAGACTCCTCTGGAGAAGGGGAAGTCAATCCGAGATAGGCAACCAACTCCTCATCCAAAGGAGAAGGCAGTCGGGACCATTGATTTGTCCAAGATTCTTCTGCCTAAGAGGAACACAAATACCACCCGCTGGACTGAATAGCCGGTGGGAAACAAAAAATCATTTCTTAACGCCCAGGAACAAAAAATACCACCCGTTGGTACACCATAGCATGCGGGTTCTCATGCGGTGGCCCTACAATCCGGGGCACCAAGAGCCATCTTCGAAAGATGGACAATGATGATGATCAAGTGGCAGGAAGCCCCTCCTTCCCAGACGTTCTGATCACTGAGAAGGATAGGGGCACTGTCCGTCGTTCGCATGACGATCCAGTTGTCATTAAATGTAAGGTCGCTAACCAGCTGGCTGGACGAATCCTTATTGACACCGGAAGCTCGTCGGACATCATAAGTCTCAGGTGCTTGCAAAAGCTGAAATACAACCTCAGCAGCATGCATCCGGTTACCCACCCCTTGGTAGGTTTTGGGGGTGGGATGGTATACCGAGTCGGTAGGATTGACTTACCTATCCGACTTGGTGAAAAAGGAAAAGGAAGACACTTGGTCGTCAAATTCTTAGTCGTTGAGGAACTGACCGCCTATAACATTATCCTAGGCCGGCCTACCCTCAACGAAGCCAAGGCTGTAATCATCCCTTCTCTCATGCTCATCAAGTATGAGAGGGATGATGGCTTTGTTGGTTCCTTGAATGGGGATCAAAAGACGGCCCGGTAGGGCTACCTCTCAGCCGTCAACGATACTGTGGCCCCAGACGGCCAAGGGCAGGAACTGATAGACCTTGACAATGTCAAGGATGCCGCCCCAGCCTACCAGCAGCTGAGAAGAAAAGAAAGGGTCCTCTACTGGTGGAGGTAAAGAAAGAGAAAAAATAGTAATCACTGACCAGGGAACGGTCAGATGAGCTCCGTCCTCAACCGGCTAGAGAGCATATTGATATACCTCTGGACAATAGCTGTCCAGAGCGTACTGTTTAGGTTGGGATGAGTGCTTATGCTAAGCTGGGTGCAGACTTGCACCTATTGCTAAAAGAATTCAAAGACATTTTTGCCTTTGAAGTGGAAAAGATGCCAGGCGTCAGCCCGGATCTTGCTGTCCACAAACTCGCCGTGGATCCTAAAAAGAAGCCCATCCGGCAAAAGAAAAGAAATCAAGGCGAGGAAAGAAGTCAGGCGGCAGCTGCCGAATTAAAAAAGCTGCTGGATGTTGGGTTCATTCGACCATGCAATTCCCTGACTGGGTGGCAAATGTTGTGCTTGTAAAGAAGCCGAATGGTCCTTGGCGTATGTGTGTTGATTACACAGACCTCAACAAGGCATGTCCCAAGGACAGTTATCCACTTCCAAAGATCGACAGCCTGGTCGATTCAACAGTCGGGCATGCCTTGATGACTTTCATGGATGCCTACTCCGGCTTCCATCGGATACCCCTGTGGAAAAAAGATCAAGAGAAGACGGCCTTCGTCACTGATCAGGGGTTATTCTGTTACACTGTGATGTCGTTTGGCTTGAAAAATTAGCCGGCTACATTCCAACGGATGATTAATACGGTCTTCATTTATCAAATTGGGAGGAATGTGGAGGTGTACATTGATGACATGATAGTCAAATCCAAGCAGCAGGCGGATCACCTTGCTGATCTCCGAGAAACCTTCACCACCCTTAGGCGGCATAAGGTTTTGTTAAATCCTAAGAAATGTGTCTTTGGTGTTGAGTCTGGGAAGTTTCTCGGATTCCGTATTGATCAAAGGGGGATAGAGGCTAACCCTGAGAAGGTACAGGCGGTAATTGACATGAAGTCACCCCGCACTGTCAAGAAAGCACAAAGACTAACCGGTTGCCTGGCGGCACTGGGGAGGTTCCTCAGCCGGTCAGGTGAAAAATGCCTTTACTTCTTCCAAGCAATCAAGAAGAAGACCAGATTTGAATGGGGGATGATGCTGAGGCGGCCTTTCAAAAGCTGAAAGAGCATTTGCACTCTTTGCGAAGGCTTGTTAGCCCTCTGCCCAAAGAGACGTTATACATGTACCTATTCGTCTCAGACCATGCCCTCAGTGCTGTTCTCCTTACTGAGAGAGACGGCATCCAACTCCCGATCTATTTCATTAGCCATGTGCTAAAAAATGCTGAACTCCGGTACCCCATGGTTTAAAATTTTGGCCTTGCTCTATATATGGCATTTAAGAAATTGAGGCCGTACTTTTTGGCACATCCGGTTGTAATTTACACCGATCAGCCCCTCAAGCGGCCAATGTCTACCTTTGAGTCATTTGGCAGAATGTTGAAATGGGCTATTGAAATGCAAAGTCTTGAAATCACTTTTGAACCCAGAAAGGCAGTGAAGGGTCAGTCGTTTGCCGACTTCATTGTTGAAATGACACGACCGGTTCCTCAAGATAACATTGATCATGTTTGGAAAGTGTATGTAGATAGGAGCTCGACGAAGAACGGCTGCGGTACAGGAATTATATATGAGTCTCCTGAAGGGGACTTATTTGAATATGCACTGCGGTTTAAGTTTCAAGCCTCAAATAACGAGGCGGAATATGAAGCCCTTCTAGCCGGAATCCGTATGTAAGGCAGCAGGGGCAACAAAAATTAACGCCTACTCTGATTCACAGATGGTCGTAAGCCAGTATGAGGGAAAATATGAGGCAACTCATCCGGCTATGATCAAATATCTTCAAGCAGTCAAAGAAGAGGCCGAGGCACTTGAAGAATTTGGTCTGAGCCAAGTGCCCAGGTCAGATAACAACTAGGCGGATGCATTGTCCAAATTGGCATCTTTCGCCTACTGTGATACGCCTCGGTCAGTCTTTTGGGAAGTTTTGGAAAAATGAAGTTTATATGAAGAGCCCATTGGAATCCTGGACCAAAGCTCTACCTGGATGGATGGCATCCGGGCATATTTAACCGACGACACACTTCCTGATTCACCACAGGAGGCAGCCGTCATGAAGAAGCGAGCAGCAAACTTCGAGATGAGAAATGGAGAGCTCTTTAAGGCGGGTTTCCTTAAACCTCTATTGAAGTGTGTTACCCCAGAGAAGGGTAAAGAAGTTCTCGAGGAATTGTATGCGAGATACTGCGCCTCTCATATAGGCAGAAGATCCCTAGCCGTCAGAGCCAGGCGGCATTACTTTTTGGCCTACTCTTGAAGCAGATGCTAAAGAGTTGGTGAAGAGGTGTGACAAATGCCAGAGGTTTGGCAAACTTATCCACCGCCCGGCTACTGATCTGATGGTAATCCATAGCCCAGTCCCGTTTTCTAAGTGGGGAATGGATATCTTGGGTCTTTATACGCCTGCACCAGGCGAAAAGCGTTATATTTTGGTGGCTGTGGATTACTTTACCAAATGGGTAGAGGTTGAGCCGGACAAGAACATCAAGACAAAGGATGTTATCTCTTTCAATTGGAAGAACATTATCACCCGGTTTGGGGTACCTAATTCTATGGTGTTTGATAATGGCCCTCAGTTTGAAACGCCTCACCTTTTGATTTGGTTGGGAGATCAGGGAATCTCACATTGTTTTGCATCAGTCACCCGACCCCAAGCAAACGACCAAGTTGAAGCCTTTAACAAGCTTATCTCAGACGGCATAAAAAAGAAAATTGAAAGAGCCGGTGGCTCATGGGGAGAAGAGTTGATTCATGTCCTATGGGCCATCCGGACAACTGCCAAAGGGGCAACCGTTGAGACCCCATTTCTTATGGTGTACGGTGTTGAAGCCGTCTTGCCCATTGAACATTACGAGCCGACTCTCAGAGTCATGCTTTATGATGAAGAGGCAAATTGGGAGGCCATGCGGCTGGCATTTGACTCCCTCCCGGAACGCAGGGGCAATGCTGCCCTGCGCCATGAGATATACCGTCTGAGAATGAGGAGAGTCTACAACAAGACAGTGCACAAGCGCCCTTTGAAAGTTGGCGACTTTGTGTTACGAAAAATGGAAGCAACTGGTAGGGCATATGAGTCTGGAAAGCTAACCCCAAATTGGGAAGGCCCCTACCGGATCTATGAAAAAGTCAGGGATGGCACCTATCGTCTAGAAACCCCAGACGGCAGACGCCTACCTCGAACTTGGAACGTAGATAACTTAAAAAAGTACTACTTCTGAGAAATTTAAATTTTTTGTAAACAAAGAGTCTATCAATGAGAAATTAGGCTTTGTTTTCAAAATTGTGTTGTTATCTTTATAATTACTTGTCCGCCTGGGTAATACTCAGACGGACTATTTGGTTAACCAACTAAGCTCGACACTTAATGTAAATTCAATGTTATAATTACTTGTCCGCCTGGGTAATACTCAGAAGGACTATTTGTTTAACCAACTAAAGTTCGACACTTGGTGTAAATTCAATGTTATAATAACACGCGGCTTATGGCCAGATTGAAAAAACTAAGCACAAAAAATGCTTAGTGGCTATAGAACCGGTCTCAAACAAGACCAAAGGCCAATGGCCGGATGGTTGCTTATTTTATAAAATCGCCTGTCCCAACATGGACAATAGCGTATGGTGACACCCCTACGGATGCAATCGTCACAGAGAGCAAACTCTTCGTCAGCTCTACGTGCCTATGTAGACGGCAAAGATTGAAAGACCAAATTGGTCAACTCATAACCGTCTGACCAGAATAATCTACGAGAACGATTAAGTTTCCGAATACCGAATGCCCTGAGGCATCAGTCGGTTACCGGCTGAAGTTTTTACTTAGATTATTTATTCCAAAGTTGCACTCTCTCTCCCAATTGGGGCAAAAGAGTTTGTGTAATGGCTATGTGTAGACACACGTTTGTGTCTCCCCAAAACCGAACCCAGTGATGAGTACCTTTCGCGTCGAATCATAATCGAATGAAGCGAAAGTGTGGAAAGTCTAGTGTTGCGGATAGTTTTTAGTTGTGTTCTTTTCTCTCTGTTTTTTAAAAACCTATTTTAAGAAAATAGCCAATCCAATTTGGTTTGGTCCAATAATGGTCTAGTTGGAGGGGGTTTGAAAAGAGCTTTCCAACGATATATTATAAGCCCAATTCCGATGAATAATGAGGAAGTTATGGCCAAATTACTAAATTGGGCTCGGTTTTAACTTATATGCGGCCGAATGATCTAGAGGAGGGCCTAATATTGATTTATCATTCCTAATGCAATTAGAATTGATTTTAATCTTCTAGATTCTTCTAGAAGTTTCTTTTCATTCCTAATTCAATTAGCATTGATAAATTGACTTTGGTTGACTTTTTGGAGTTTTAATCAGAATAAAAGAGTGTTTTTAAGTAAAATACAATTTTGCCCTTCTGTACGGCTAAATTTAATCAGAATTGAGAAAACGCGTGAAAATAATAGTTATCGCCTGACGATAGGGATTAGCGCCTGGCGCTAATGCTTGGCGCCTGGCGCTAGACTTAGCGCTTGGCGCTAATGTTCAGTGTCTGGCGCTAACCTGTTTTATTCTCGTCGAAAATCTGATTTGTTTTTCTATCCGTTTGGCTGATTTTCTCTATAAATAGCCTCCTAAAACCTCTGTTTTCAATCATCAATTTTCATCAACAATCATCAAATAGCATTTACTCTCTAGTTTTCTTATTTTCTCTCTAGTTTTTAAGAATTCTTTTCTCTCTCTAGCTTTCTCTACAAAATTCCGCATTTACAAGACCAAGAAGCACCTAGCCAAATTCGAAGTTGCCTTCGCCCTAGACGTGAAAGGTTTTAATTTCCGAGGGTTTGGTCCCAAATCTCTTTTTCAATTATTTAATTTAATTGTTTGATTATTATTTTCCTTGAAGTTACTAACACGTGTATTTTGTTATTAAAAAAGGTACGAGTCATCCAAGTAAGTGCTTTATATTGATTTATTGATATTATGATATAGATATCATGTCTAGGTTATTATTATGATTCCTAGTGTCATGTTAAGGCGTTTTGATCTTCCTAGTATCATGTTTAGGGTAATAACTATAATCTATTATCAAATATGACAATTGTGATTTTTGTGATGCTTCCTACTTTCTTTCTTAATATCATGTTAGGGTTAAAGCTTTGATCTTTATTGTTTAGTGACATGCTAGGGTTTGTTATTAATCATGTTAGTATCATGCCTAGGATCTTGCTATTAATATTACGCTTTAACATGATTATTTTAATTATGGTTATTATTTTGATGATTATAATTATAATTGTTATAATGAATTATTATGTTGCTTGATATATATTGTTATTTCTTAATCACACCTTTTAATTGCATGTTTAAAGGGAATTGGTACTTGTAATCACGCTTAATAAGATAATTACTAATCTTGTTTAGGGTTAACTTAATTATAATTCAAGTGATCGCCAATAATAGATTTATTTGTGCATTAATATTCAACCAACATAGATAAACAGGTTTAGGGTTAATCCTATTGATTGCATGTTAGTCAGAAAGCGCACATGAATACGATGAGAATAAAGTAGAGGCCTATTATTAGGGCAGGTTCAATCACTTTTAGGCTGGATTTGTACCTTCATCCCCGAACTACCAGTCATAGTTCCAGACCTGTTGGAGTTAACGATCTCTTGGATCGTTAAGGGGTGTAACCTTCACCTTGTGAACGGTTTACAAGTTCCTTAAACTTGTTGGCGACTCTTTTGTTCTAGTTTCCTTCCCTTTGGATGCCACCGTACTTTAGTGTATGATCACAGTGGGGTTCAAGCTAGGGATAGTGTGATGTGAATTATTGATCCGAAAATCAACAAAACACAAGGGATATGTTTAAGTCTAATTCTATACAGGAAATCCACCAAGAATTAAACAAAAACTAAGATTAATCAATTAAGAATCCACCTAATTAATCAATCCAAACGAATGTTTTATCTAAAACAAGCAAAACAGCAATTGATCACAATCAACAAAACTTAAGTGTTTAAAATTAAAACAATGTATATTAATCTCTCTATAATTCGTGTGTTTTACAACCCTATTTATAGACTTAGTTTACCTAGGAAGATTAGGACAAGTTCCTAATTTAATCCTAATTAAACTAGAATTCTAACTTGCTTGAAGAGCAAGCACCTTGGAGCACAAGCATACGCCAATCTCCTTGGAGAACAAGCACACGCCTAAACTGATTTATTTTGCTAACTAACTGATTTTAAAAGCAACTAAATAAAGATTAAAGATCCTAATGCTTGAACCAAGAAAAACCCTTTCAAGTGAAAGGTAAAAACTTGTAAGCAAAATCTACGTAAAGAAAATTCAAGAAAGTTCAAGAAAGTGAACTAGACTCCAAGAAAAGCCACTAAGCAAACCGTGGCTTTGCTTTGATATCCAAGAAAGTGTCCATGCAATGCTTGGCTTGAATCAATGTTTAGGGACAAGCTATCTTGATGCATGATAAGCAAATCTTCGAAGTTCTCCATGCTTAGACTTGCATCATCCTCCTCTTCTTCGAAAGAATTTGTCCTCAAATCTTGAAGTTCTTCATCAGGAATATACTTAGCCAAATCGCCAACATTGAATGTAGCACTAACTCCATATTCTCCCGGAAGTTCTAACTTATAAGCATTGTCATTGATATTCTCAACAATCTTGAAAGGACCTTCACTTCTAGGCATCAACTTATTCTTGCGTTTTCCTGGAAATCTTTCCTTTCTCAAATGTAACCATACCAAGTCTCCAACATTGTAACTTTGTTGCCTTCTATGCTTGTTTGCTCTAGCTTTGTACATGTCATTTACTTTCTCTATTCTTGTTCGAACTTGAGCATGTAATTTCAGCATACTCTTCAACTTAGACTTGGCATCTTTGTGAATTAATTCACCCTTAGGCAATGGAACAAGATCAATTGGAAGTTTCGGATTGACTCCATAAACTACCTCAAAAGGACTATGTTTGGTAGAATATGTAGGTGATCTATTATAAGCAAACTCCGCATGAGCTAACTTGATGTCCCAATCCTTTTGTGTCTTACTCACTAACCCACGCAATAGCGCACCAAGAGTACGATTAGTAACCTCGGTTTGTCCATCAGTTTGTGGATGGTATGATGTACTAAAGAGCAATTTAGTTCCCACAAGCTTCCATAGCGACTTCCAAAAGAAACTCATGAACTTTGTATCTCGATCACTCACAATAGTTTTCGGAATTCCATGCAATCTAACAATCTCTTTGAAGTATAATTCCGCCACTTTCATAGCATCATCCACTTTGTGACAAGGAACAAAGTGAGCCATCTTAGAAAACCTATCCACAACAACCATAATAGAGTCCTTCCCCCGTTGTGCTCTCGGCAATTCCTCAATAAAATCCATAGAAATATCTTCCCAAGGAGAGTCAGGAACAGGTAAAGGAGTATACAAGCCTTGATGAAAAGTAGCCTTCGCTTTTTGACAAGTTGCACACCTAGAAATAACTAGTTGCACATCCGTGAGCATCTTAGGCCAATAGAAGTGTTCTTGTAACATACTCAAGGTCTTTGTAATGCCAAAGTGACCAACAATTCCTCCCCCATGAGCTTCTCTAACAACTAGCTCTCTAATAGAACACTTAGGAAGACAAAGTCGATTTCCCTTGAAAAGAAAACCATCTTGCAGCAAATAAGAACCCACGGCTCCTTTAGAACACTCTTCAATCAATGTAGCAAAATCATCATCACCTTTGTAGTATTCTTTGATCAATTCAAAACCAAGTAGCTTGCTATTTAGAATTCCAATCAAAGAGTATCTTCTAGATAATGCATCATCCACAACATTCGATTTCCCCTCTTTGTACCTTGAAGAAAAATTAAATGATTGTAAAAATTCAACCCACGTAGCATGTCTAGGATTGAGCTTTTGTTGTCCATGTATGTACTTCAATGCTTCATGATCAGAATGCAACACAAAGTGATTAGGTCGGAGATAATGACTCCAATGATCTAAAGCTCTAACAATGGCATAGAACTCTTTATCATAAGTAGAATAGTTCAATCGAGCTCCTCCCAATTTCTCATTGAAATATGCAATAGGCCTCTTCTTTTGGAGTAAAACTGCTTCAATTCCAACTCCACTAGCATCGGTTTCAACTTCAAAAGGACTTGAGAAATCTGGTAACGCAAGTATAGGTGCTTCACATAGATTCTTTTTAACCAACTCAAACGCACTTTGAGCTTTTTTAGTCCATTCGAATTTACCCTTGTCCTTCTTCAAACATTCGGTCATAGGCGCCACAATACTTGAGAAATTCTTGACAAATCTTCTATAGAATGAAGCTAGACCATGAAAAGACCTTACTTCACTCATATTAGTAGGAATAGGCCAAGTTTTAATAGCCTCTACTTTCGAATGATCAACTGAAACTCCATCTTTTGATACAACATAACCAAGAAAAGTAACACTAGGCACTAAGAAGTAGCATTTTTCAAGCTTAGCATAGAGTTTCTTCTCTCTCAACACTTCAAACACACTTATTAGATGATTTAGATGATCATGCAAATTTTTAGAGTATATCAGAATATCATCTAAATAAACAACAACAAACTTGCCAAGGAAAGGTTTAAGTACCTCATGCATCAACCTCATGAAAGTGCTAGGTGCATAGTGAGTCCAAACGGCATCACCAACCATTCATACATCCCTAACTTAGTCTTGAATGCTGTTTTCCACTCATCTCCTTCTCTCATTCGAATTTGATGATAACCACTCATAAGATCAATCTTAGAAAACAACTTTGAACCATGTAGTTCATCAAGTAGATCATCTAATCTTGGAATAGGAAATCGGTATTTGATAGTGATGTTATTCACACTCCTACTATCAATACACATGCGCCAACTCCCATCTTTCTTTGGGACAAGTAAAGTAGGCACGGCACAAGGACTCATACTTTCCCTCACGTATCCTCTAGTCATAAGCTCTTCAATTTGCCTTTGCATCTCCTTTGTTTCTTCCGGATTACTTCTATAGGCTGCCTTATTAGGTAATGGTGCTCCCGGAATCAAGTCAATTTGATGCTCTATCCCACGAATAGGAGGTAGTCCCGGAGGTAATTCCTTAGGAAAGACATCCTTGAATTCTTCTAAAACAGATTCCAATTCATACGGCCTCTTTGCTTGTTTATTTTGATCAATTCGAATCTCATTAGAAACAAGTATATATACCACATTGTTGCTGCAAATTTCTTTTTCTAATTCCCTCTCACTAATCAAATAAGAATTCTTCGAATTAGAGGTAACATTAGAAGACTTGTTCTTATCAAAGGTTTTAAAGCAACCGGTCTCTCTTTTTCTCCTTTTCTCACAACATACACATTAGTCCTTCCATCAAACTTCACAAATCTATTATATTGCCAAGGACTGCCTAATAGTATATGACAAGCATCCATAGGACAAACATCACACAAAACTTTATCATGAAATTTACCAATTGAAAAGGAGATTAAGGCTTGTTTAGTTACCTTAACATCACTCGAATTATTAAGCCAATGAAGCTTATAAGGGCTTGGATGTTCAGTAATTGGCCACGTCAATTTGTCTACTAAAGTAGTAGATACCACATTAGTGCAACTCCCCGTGTCTATGATCATGTCACACAAGCTATCTTCTACCTTGCACCTTGTAAGAAAGATTTTCTCCCTTTGATTGTTTTCCATAGGTACGGTTTTAGAGTGTAGTGCCCTTCTTAGAACCAAACTTTGACCATGAGTCTCGGTATCAATTTCGTCAATATGCCCCTCCTCTTCTTCAAAGTTTTCCTCTTCGTTCTTTTCTACATAGTCACTACCTTGCTCACACTTAGCTTGTTCTTGTTCCCACTCTTGAGCAGTCATTACTCTTTTTGATGTACAATTAGTTGCAATGTGACCAACACTACCACACTTGAAGCACTTCCTATCTTCAACAAGCTTTTTAGGAGCTTCAAATTTTGATTTAGTCTCCTTGTAGTTCGAACTAGAACCACTTTTCTCCAAGCTGTTCTTCTCAAAAGGTTTAGCGAAACCCTTTACAAAGGACTTAGTGTACGTCCCTTTCTTCCCCTTTATCTGTTTTTCAACTTTCAAAGCTACCTTGCAAACATCCTCAAAGGACCAATATTGTTGCAATTCAAATTTTTCAACAATATTATCATTCAACCCCGAAATAAATCTAGCAATCTTATGCTCAACAATCTCTTCTAAGCCACATAGCATGCATAACTTTTCAAATTCACCAATATAATTCTCAACAGTCATAGAATATTGTTTAAAAAGTTGCATCTTAAGATAAACATCTTGAATATAATCACTAGGTACGAACCTCTTTTTCATGTGCCTCTTGAGTTGTTCCCAAGTTGAGATTCTTGCACGTCCCTCCTTATGCCTCTTCTTCTTTAGATTATCATACCAAAGACTAGCATAACCGGTCAGTTTTAATTCAGCCAATTTGCATCTTTTCCTTTCATCATACTCCTTGTAATCAAAGAGTGTCTCGGCCCTTCTAATTCACTCAATGTATTTTTCAGGTTCATTCATACTCCCATTGAATTCGGGAAGATCTAATCGAAGGTTCCTATCATCATCCTTTGGTCTATCTCTTCTCCTAGGCATTGGTGATTCATCACTTGAGGAATAATTATTTCGTGGCCTCCTTGGGTTCCTCCTTGGTTGTTCTTCCTCACTTGAAACAGAATTAGGGTTAGAATTCCCTTTCCTTGAAGAATCTCCAGCACGAGTATCAAGCCTTTTTAATATCTCATCCATCCTTGCTGCCAACTCGTCAATTCGCCTATCTCTTCTAAGATTTTGAGCCTGTTCTAAGGTTAATCCCCTTGGAACTTGTGGGACCTCTTCGTCACTCATGATTCCTACACAAACCAAGTCAGTTTATGCAAAAATCTTGATTAAAAGATCGAACCTTGAAGGAAAACTAGGCAACACAAAAACCGGACTCCCAACCGCAAATTAGTGCACAAACACCAAACGTTTGAGGCTGTGTAGAGTGCGTTACTCAACTAAAAATTATGAAATTTTATATGGTGATAGCTAAACGTTTTTAGAGTTCAATGCAAAAAAAATCACGTAAAAATTCCCAGCCAATTGTTCCCAGTTTAATTTTTACAAAAGTTGCGTAACCTGGCTCTGATACCAAAGATGATGTGAATTATTGATCTGAAAATCAACAAAACACAAGGGATATGTTTAAGTCTAATTCTATACAGGAAATCCACCAAGAATTAAACAAAAACTAAGATTAATCAATTAAGAATCCACCTAATTAATCAATCCAAACGAATGTTTTATCTAAAACAAGCAAAACAGCAATTGATCACAATCAACAAAACTTAAGTGTTTAAACTTAAAACAATGTATATTAATCTCTCTATAATTCGTGTGTTTTACAGCCCTATTTATAGACTTAGTTTACCTAGGAAGATTAGGACAAGTTCCTAATTTAATCCTAATTAAACTAGAATTCTAACCTGCTTGAAGAGCAAGCACCTTGGAGCACAAGCATACGCCAATCTCCTTGGAGAACAAGCACACGCCTAAACTGATTTATTTTGCTAACTAACTGATTTTAAAAGCAACTAAATAAAGATTAAAGATCCTAATGCTTGAACCAAGAAAAACCCTTTCAAGTGAAAGGTAAAAACTTGTAAGCAAAATCTAAGTAAATAAATTCAAGAAAGTTCAAGAAAGTGAACTAGACTCCAAGAAAAGCCACTAAGCAAACCGTGGCTTTGCTTTGATATCCAAGAAAGTGTCCATGCAATGCTTGGCTTGAATCAATGTTTAGGGACAAGCTATCTTGATGCATGATAAGCAAATCTTCGAAGTTCTCCATGCTTAGACTTGCATCATCCTCCTCTTCTTCGAAAGAATTTGTCCTCAAATCTCGAAGTTCTTCATCAGGAATATACTTAGCCAAATCGCCAACATTGAATGTAGCACTAAATCCATATTCTCCCGGAAGTTCTAACTTATAAGCATTGTCATTGATCTTCTCAACAATCTTGAAATGACCTTCACTTCTAGGCATCAACTTATTCTTGCGTTTTCCTGGAAATCTTTCCTTTCTCAAATGTAACCATACCAAGTCTCCAACATTGTAACTTTGTTGCCTTCTATGCTTGTTTGCTCTAGCTTTGTACATGTCATTTACTTTCTCTATTCTCGTTCGAACTTGAGCATGTAATTTCAGCATACTCTTCAACTTAGACTCGGCATCTTTGTGAAGTAATTAACCCTTAGGCAATGGAACAAGATCAATTGGAAGTTTCGGATTGACTCCATAAACTACCTCAAAAGGACTATGTTTGGTAGCATATGTAGGTGATCTATTATAAGCAAACTCCGCATGAGCTAACTTGATGTCCCAATCCTTTTGTGTCTTACTCACTAACCCACGCAATAGCGCACCAAGAGTACGATTAGTAAACTCGGTTTGTCCATCAGTTTGTGGATGGTACGATGTACTAAAGAGCAATTTAGTTCCCACAAGCTTCCATAGCGACTTCCAAAAGAAACTCATGAACTTTGTATCTCGATCACTCACAATAGTTTTCGGAATTCCATGCAATCTAACAATCTCTTTGAAGTATAATTCCGCCACTTTCATAGCATCATCCACTTTGTGACAAGGAACAAAGTGAGCCATCTTAGAAAACCTATCCACAACAACCATAATAGAGTCTTTCCCCCGTTGTGTTCTCGGCAATCCCACAATAAAATCCATAGAAATATCTTCCCAATGTGAGTCTGGAACAGGTAAAGGAGTATACAAGCCTTGATGAAAAGTAGCCTTTGCTTTTTGACAAGTTGCACACCTAGAAATAACTAGTTGCACATCCGTGAGCATCTTAGGCCAATAGAAGTGTTCTTGTAACATACTCAAGGTCTTTGTAATGCCAAAGTGACCAACAATTCCTCCCCCATGAGCTTCTCTAACAACTAGCTCTCAATAGAACACTTAGGAAGACAAAGTCGATTTCCCTTGAAAAGAAATCCATCTTGCAGCAAATAAGAACCCACGGCTCCTTTAGAACACTCTTCAATCAATGTAGCAAAATCATCATCACCTTTGTAGTATTCTTTGATCAATTCAAAACCAAGTAGCTTGCTATTTAGAATTCCAATCAAAGTGTATCTTCTAGATAATGCATCAGCCACAACATTCGATTTCCCCTCTTTGTACCTTGAAGAAAAATTAAATGATTGTAAAAATTCAACCCACGTAGCATGTCTAGGATTGAGCTTTTGTTGTCCATGTATGTACTTCAATGCTTCATGATCAGAATGCAACACAAAGTTATTAGGTCGGAGATAATGACTCCAATGATCTAAAGCTCTAACAATGGCATAGAACTCTTTATCATAAGTAGAATAGTTCAATCGAGCTCCTCCCAATTTCTCACTGAAATATGCAATAGGCCTCTTCTTTTGGAGTAAAACTGCTCCAATTCCAACTCCACTAGCATCGGTTTCAACTTCAAAAGGACTTGAGAAATCTGGTAACGCAAGTATAGGTGCTTCACATAGATTCTTTTTAACCAACTCAAACGCACTTTGAGCTTTGATTTGGGTATTTTATACCCGGCCAGGTGGCCCAATCAGAAAGCGCCACGTGTCTTCCGTATAGGTGACATTTGGACCTATGGAATGATGACACGTGGAGGGTGGACTCTTCTCCATCCTACGTGGACTGATGGTCCAGCAGGGACCATTCAGGGGGCGACACGTGTCACACAAAAAGTGCTTCAAATTCCTTTTGGGCACAGTGACACGTGTCACTCAGGCATTGGCCCTGGGATGGCGGCCTTCTAAGGCCCAAATCCCGAGGCGCCGCAAAACGGCGTGACCTAATTCCTAGGTCACCAGATCCTAGGAAGGCACACTTTTCAAAAGGACCCTATAAATAGGGACATGATGTCATTTATGACAGGGAGAATTTTTGACACGCAATACGAGACAATACGTCACTTACCACAGAGCTGTCGTTTTCAAGGATCACACAGCACTTTACCTGAGCTTGGAATTCAAGCAGATAACTTTACTTCCGCACGTTTTATTTCCGAACGTTTACTGACTTAATCTTCGGAGGCGGACCACCGACCATCCGGCGGCCCGTTTGCTTTGCAGGTACAGGCATCCTCAGTTGAATCCAGTTTCGGTGTTGTAACTCTCCCGAGGGACAAAAATCCCCAAAACATTTGGCGCCGTCTGTGGGGAGAGTACCTCTGAAATGGCTTCACAAGAGCTTGTACCAAATCCGGAGGCCATTCGACCTCCAAATGATGTACTGGTCCAAACGGACCATGACTCAGGTGACGACGCTGATGTCGAAACCTATGTGGATCCAAATGGATCCCTCATCTCTAAACGCATCCGCAGTAAGGAACGGCGAGAGCGTCCCCATGTTCAGGCAGGACCAAGCAAAGCTGCTGGTCAGCCAAAGAAGCCCTCGGGGCGGCCGGTTGATCCTTCCCAGGCGGCAGGATCAACTCCCGTCACTCGGGATGAGCTAATGTCACTCCTGAGCAGCCTCAGGGGTGAAATCAAGCAGCTCGCCTCAAAGAAGTCGCCTACTCCTAGAAAGGAGTAGTCGGCCAAGAAGCCAGCCCAATCTGGCAAACAGAAGTCGGTCAGGGACCGTCAGCCGACTCCTCATCCTGCTCCTAAGGAGAAGGCCAGGCCCCAATTTGACCTTAATCGGCTCCGTTTCCTAGAAGCGGGCGCAAGAAAACCCATCCGGCACATACAGCCGGATGGTAGCAAGAAAACGTTCTCTGACGCTCGGCAATACATTGAGGAGAGGAGAACTCAGCAATCAGAGTCGGCTTCAACGTCGACTTATCATGATAGCTTTCGGAATACCTCTGTGAGGTGTTCCCAGTCTGTACATGAGACTCCAGCAAGCAGCCAAAGGGTTCAGTCTGGGCCGCATGTGATTCAGTCCGCCCAGTACATGGCACCGCCACTGTACCAGGCGCCAGTAGTACCTTACATGCAGCCTACCCTCTACGGGGGACAGGCGACATACGGCTATCAGCCGATGGACTGGCAGCTTAGGCTGCAACACCTTGGAGATCAACCCTCTGCTTTCTCCAGAGAAATAACTGAAGCCGTGCAGCCGGCTAAAGTTAAAAACGTTCTGGTTGGGGCCTATGACGGGACCTCCAACCCAGAGGACCACCTGTTGGCATACACCCACCTCATGTATTTACAGGGGTTGGATGATGCCGCATGGTGTCGTTGCTTTCCAGCCACCCTGAAGGGCATAGCCCAGCAGTGGTTTGGCAACCTGCCAGCTGGCTGCATAAATAGCTTCTCGATGAACATCCCTGCCAAAAAGAAAAGTCTTGACTTGGGCAATGTACAGCAGGGAGATAAAGAAGGTTTGCGATCCTACGTCAGGCGGTTCAATCTGGTCCGAATCCAGATTCATGGGCTGTTTGATGAGGTCGCCTTCACAGACTTCTTTAAGGGTCTGAAGGACGGGTCTACTTTTAAGTATGAACTCATCCGCAAACAAATCTTTACCCTACAAGGAGCCTTGCGAGAGGCGGAAGCCTACATACAGGCGACCGAACTCTGCTCCTCCAATAAGCAGTCGGACCATAAGAAGTCCGACCGACAGAAAGAGAGTCGGCCTGCTCAGCCGACTCCTAAGCCAGAAGAGAGCAAAAAGAAAAAGCAAGTATGGGCCATTGATAACTCTGATCAACCGGCCCAGAAGAAGAAAAAAGAGTGGAAACCGTACGTCCCAAGGTACGAATTCCACAAGGACTGCTGCTCCATCCTTTTGAAAATTAAGGATCAGCTAACTCTTGAAAAGCCGACTGCTATGAAAGGTTCCGCTGAAAATCGGAACAAGAACAAGCATTGCCATTTCCATGAGGATGTTGGCCATGACACGAACGACTGCTTTAGTCTCAAGCGGGAGCTCGACCGTCTGGCCGATAAAGGACAGCTGAAGTCCTATGTGAAGTCCAAAGTGACTTCAAAAGCAAATCCGGGGCAGTCCAAGAAAAAGACTCCCCGGCCTGCTGTGAGTGCCGAAACAGATGAAGAATCGGTGTACACCATAGCAGGCGGATTTGCCGGTGGTGGCCCGACCATTCGGGGTACCAAGGACCATCTAAGAAAGATGGTCAATTCTGTTGAGGAGGGGGATACAACTAGCACATTCACCTTCCCTAAAGTTGTCATCACCGAACAGGACAGAGGCAAAGTCCGTCGGCCGCATGATGACCCTGTTGTCATTGAGTGTAAAGTCGCCAACCAGCTGGTTGGCCGAATTCTGATTGACACAGGAAGTTCCTCTGACCTCATCAGCCTCAAATGCTTGTCCAATCTCAAGAACAAACCGGATAGCATGATGGAGGTCACCCACACCTTAGTTGGGTTTGGGGGAGGACTTGTGCACCCAATCGGACGAATTGACCTACCTGTCCGCCTAGGAAGCAGGGGAGACGGTCGACACATGACCATCCGTTTCCTAGTGGTTGAAGAGCTCACGGCTTACAACCTCATCTTTGGCCGACCCACTCTTAATGAGTGTAAGGCCGTCATCATCCCTGCTCTCATGCTACTCAAGTCTGAGAAGGATGATGGAACAGTTGGTTCCCTTAATGGGGACCAAAAGACGGCTCGAGAGTGTTATCTCTCGGACGTCAAGCCTGCGGCCGCATCATCCGGCCGGGGCAAGCAAATGATTGACCTCGACGATGTCGAGGAAGAACAGTCGGCCCCACCAGCCGGAAAGAAAAGAAAGACTGATCAGCTGGTGGTGGTAAAAAAAGAAAAGCAATAGCAATCACTGAACGGGGAACGGTCGGATGATCTTCGTCCCCAGCCTGCTGGTGAACACATTGATATCCCTCTGGATGACAGCCGTCCAGAGCGGACTGTTAAGGTGGGGACGATTGCCTTTGCAAAGCTGGGTGAAAAGCTTCACCAGCTGCTCAAGGAATTCAAAGACATCTTTGCCTTTGAAGTGGAGGAGATGCCAGGCATCAGCCCGGATCTCGCTGTCCACAAACTCGCCGTGGATCCTAAAAAGAAGCCCATCCGGCAAAAGAAAAGAAACCACGGCGAAGAAAGAAGTCAGGCGGCAGCTGCCGAAATAAAAAAGCTGTTAGATGCCAAGTTCATTCGGCCGTGCAACTTCCCTGAGTGGGTAGCTAACGTTGTGTTAGTAAAAAAGCCGAATGGAACTTGGCGGATGTGTGTTGATTACACAGACCTCAACAAGGCATGTCCAAAGGATAGCTATCCACTGCCTAAGATCGACAGTCTGGTCGACTCAACAGCCGGACATGCCCTGATGAGTTTCATGGACGCCTATTCAGGTTTCCATCAGATCCCCCTGTGGAAAAAAGATCAAGAAAAGACGGCATTCGTCACTGATCAGGGGTTGTTCAGCTATACGGTGATGCCGTTTGGTTTGAAGAATGCGCCTGCTACCTTCCAACGAATGATTAATACGGTCTTCATTAATCAAATCGGAAGGAATGTAGAGGCGTACATTGATGATATGATAGTCAAATCCAAACAGCAGGCGGATCACCTTGCTGATCTCCGAGAAACATTCGCCACACTCAGGCGGCACAAGGTCATGCTTAACCCAAAAAAGTGTGTCTTTGGTGTTGAGTCTGGGAAGTTTCTCGGATTTTTGATTGGCCAAAGGGGAATAGAGGCCAACCCTGAGAAAATACAGGCGGTGATCGACATGCAGTCGCCCCGTACTGTGAAGGAAGTGCAAAAACTAACAGGTTGTCTGGCGGCCCTGGGGAGATTCCTCAGCCGTTCAGGTGACAAGTGTCTCTACTTTTTTTAGGCAATCAAAAAGAAGACAAACTTTGAATGGGGGGATGATGCAGAGGCGGCCTTTCAAAGGCTAAAAACTCATCTGCACTCTTTGCCGAGGCTTGTCAGCCCTTTGCCTAAAGAGAAGCTCTTCATGTACCTAGCCGTCTCTGATCATGCCCTCAGTGCTGTTCTCTTAGCTGAAAGAGACGGCATCCCGGTGTATTTCATAAGCCATGTTTTGAGAAATGCGGAGCTTCGGTACCCCATGGTTGAGAAATTCGACCTTGCCCTTTACATGGCCATCAAGAAGCTTAAACCTTACTTCTTGGCGAATGAGGTAGAGGTCTATACTGACCAACCGATCAAACGGCCACTCACAACCTTGGAGTCTTCTGGACGAATGCTCAAATGGGCGATTGAAATGCAAGGATTAGAAATCACTTACGAACCAAGGAAGGCAATAAAGGGACAAGCATTCGCTGACTTTATTATCGAAATGACAAGGCCGGTTGTTCCGGACAATACTGACCAGGTTTGGAAAGTGTATGTGGATGGGAGCTCCATTGTGAACGGCTGTGGTGCGGGGATTATCTGTCAATCTCCTGAAGGAGATAAGTACGAATACGCACTACGGTTCAAGTTTCAGGTCTCTAATAATGAGGCCGAGTATGAGGCCCTGCTGGCCGGCATCCGGTATTGCAAGGCGGCAGGGGCGAAGAAGATATCCGCCTGCTCTGATTCTCAACTGGTCGTACTCCAAGTTAATGGAACGTACGAGGCCACTCATTCGGCCATGGTAAAATATTTGCAGGCGGTCAAGAGTGAAGTTGGGTCACTTGAAGAATTTCTTCTAACTCAAGTGCCCAGGTCTTCAAACAATCAGGCGGATGCTCTGTCCAAGTTGGCATCATCCGCCTCCAGTGAAACGCCTCGGTCAGTCTTCTAGGAGGTCATGGAAAAAAGAAGTATATCTGAGGAAGACCCCATTGGAATTCTTGACCGAAGCTCAACCTGGATGGACAGCATCCGGGCCTATCTTGCAGACGGCACGCTCCCTGACTCACCACGGGATGCGGCTGTTCTAAAAAAACGAGCAGCTAACTTTGAGTTGCGACTAGGAGATCTCTTCAGGGCTGGCTTTTTGAAACCCCTGTTGAAGTGTGTTACCCCTGAAAAGGGGAAGGAAGTTCTCGAAGAGTTGCATTCGGGATTCTGCGCCTCCCATATAGGCGGCAGATCCCTCGCGGCCAAGGCCAGGCGGCTTTACTTTTGGCCAACTCTGGAGTCGGATGCCATGGAAATGGTGAAAAAATGTGACAAGTGCCAAAAGTTTGGCAAGCTCATCCATCGTCCGGCTACAGACCTGACGGCCATCCACAGCCCAATACCCTTTGCCAAATGGGGCATGGACATTCTGGGGCCATATACAACTGCACCAGGCGGCAAGCGCTATATATTGGTGGCTGTGGATTACTTTACCAAGTGGGTAGAGGCTGAGGCAGTCAAAAACATCAAGACTAAAGACGTCATTTCCTTTATCTGGAGGAACATAATCACTCGTTTTGGGGTGCCCATGTCTATGGTTTTTGACAATGGTCCTCAATTTGAGACGCCTCAACTCAAGACTTGGCTGGGAGACCAGGGGGTCTCAAGCTTCTTCGCATCAGTCGGCCGGCCGCAAGCAAACGGCCAAGTCAAAGCCTTCAACAAGTTAATCTCAGCTGTTCTGCCCATTGAGCACTATGAGCCGACCCTTCGAATCATGTTGTATGATGAAGAGGCGAATTGGGAGGCCATGCGTCTAGCATTGGACTCACTTCCAGAGCGCATGGGCAATGCTGCCTTGCGTCATGAGATATACCGTCTGAGAATGACTCGGGCATACAACAAAAGAGTACACAAGCGTCCTCTCAAAGTGGGGGACTTTGTGCTACGGAAAATGGAGGCAGTCGGTAGGGCGAACGAACAGGGAAAGCTAACCCCAAATTGGGAAGGCCCCTACCAAATCTATGAGGAAGTAAGAGACGGCACCTACCGCCTGGAAGACCCAGACGGCAGGCAGCTGCCCAGAACTTGGAATGTAGACAACTTGAAAAAGTACTACTTCTAAGTACGAATGTAAAAACCTCAATTTTGTAAATCTCACGTATTGTTGATGAGAATATGCCTTCATTTCCCAACTTATCTTTTTATTTAAGTTTTTTAAGTGTCGCCTGTACCAAATACAGACGGCCAATATGTTTGGAAAGCGTATGTCCCAACAGCAGACGCCCCAATCCCTCTGAAGGAGCCGGTTGTTTTAGAACAGTCGTTCCTACTAAATTCATCAAGTTTACACCAACACTTGACGAATATTTACTTAATCATTAAAGAGGCCTAAGGCCAGATAAAATCATGATGAGGCCCATGGCCGGATGTTAATAAACAAAAAGAGACCGAATGGTCACAGTCTGCTCCAACATGAGCATGACCGTCTGCTCCAACATGAGCCAGATAACCGGCGACGTCCATTTGGGCGAATTTGTCGAGGAGAAGCATCTCCCATTTGAGTGGCACATTGCTCTACGAACATATCAAGCGGCCCTACCGAATGCTAAGGCAGCATTCGCAATCGTTTGTTTTAATCGAAAGTGAAATCTAAAAGACCTGAACTTTCTGTCTAGCGCAGTTCAGAAATGGTCACTGTTTCATAAGTAGAGGCTAAGCGAGGCATAAAGCCGGATGCGCCTGTTATTGCTCAGGGGCAAAACAGGCGGAATATTTGATTAATATACAAGTTAAGCTAACTACTTAGCACTTATTGAGGCTATTGGCCGGATGACGCCTGATCATTGTCTATGGGGCAAGACAGGCGGACAATTATTTTTAAAGAAAATTGGTTAAGTTACAAACTTAGCATTTTATCTCAAAGAGGCCTATGGCCGGAGGCGCTTGTTTTTGCTTATGGGGCAGAACAGGCGGAGGTTTACCCTTAGCAAATTAGCTAAGTTGGAAATTTGAGTTAGTTCAAGCCAATGGCCGAATGAACACTTATGTTTGCCAATTCTGAATGGACGTCTGCCGCGTGGTTTGGGGCAATCACCATAGTGATTGATTGACTTAGAAACCATGCATACTCTTCTAAGTATCAAAAATTTCTAAGTCAATCAATCCAATAAACCGAAACCACTCGACATCCGTCCAGGGGCAAGAACATTCGCATGGTAAACAGGTTATAATACTTAGCCAAAAACATGCAATGAAAAATTAAAAATGCAAAGGACAACAATATGGATAACTTCAGCCAAATGGCCGAATGATTTAAATTAAAAAGACCAATCGTCACCAGACGATTGGTTAAGATTGTTATCTGGCAAAGCCAGAAAGATTGTCAAATTACCCGACCCCTTGGTCGGTAAAGATACAAATACTCGGCACGCAGGCCGGAAAAGAAAAGTACATGGCCATTCGGCCGCAGAAAAGCAAAAAAGCTTAAGTGATCAGGGGAGAGCCTCTTCAGTGACAGCCGGTCTGTCGTCCTTCGGCTGCTCTTCATCCTTTTTCTCTTACTCCTCCGCCTGATCCTCCTCCTCGCCACCAGAGGACGACTCCCCAGAAGAGTCGGACCCAGAACTTTCCTCGGCCTCAGCATTCTCAGCCTCTTCAATAAGGCGAGCGTCGAATGCTTTGCTGGCTTCGTCAAATTTGGATTTCCAAATCTGATAGTCTGAGTCCGGTTGTACAGCCGCCCAAGTGTCCCGCATGATGGCTTCATAATCGCTCATCATTTGCTTAACAAGAGCCTCTCTCTCTTGATCAGCCACGGACTCAAACTTGGACTTCAGCTGATGCTCCTGGTTGCTGAGGCGCTGCTCCAGGCGGCCCACCTTCTGCTTGGCTCTCTCGGCCTCTTCTTTGGCATCTTGAAGAGGCTCGAGCTTCTCCTTAAGAGTTGTAATCTCTTTCTTAAGGGAAGTGATGCGCAGGCGGGCCGAGTCCAGGTCCTTCTTCACCTGCATATTGGCTTCCGCCTGCGAATACATCATATCAAGCGTCAGATGCTCATTCTGAGCAATATCAAATTGAGCTCGATCCAAGGCGGACTCGGCCCGAGCTTTAGCGACTGTTACCTCTTTGGATTTCTCCTTGAGGGGTTGTCTGAGCCCTTGGACGCGCAGCATGGCCTGCAAAAAAGCCGAATGGTTGAAACCAGGCGAAAAAAAAAAATAAATAAATAAAATTGCTTAAGCTAAGACTCATACCTCGCAGAGGTTCCCCAAGATGCCATCCAAGTCAAGGGTGCCGACTCCTCTGACAGACGCCTTGTCGTCAGGATCAACCGCCCTCAGCATGGACTTGGCCATCTGGACTACAGTCGGCCTCTGCACAGGAAATGAGAAGGAAAGAAAGTTAGAAAAATAACTCAAGTACATCTAAATGGAAGAACAATAGAGACGAATGGATTTTACCGTCGTCCTTCTGTTCCTCCTCTCTCCCCAGGCTCCTCTTCTCTCCTGCTGAGTCGACAGCAGTGGTGGGTTGCTTAAAGCCACCCTTCGATGCCCTCTGGGCATCCGGTTTGCTGATCTCCTTTTCAGCTTCGAGAGAAGAGGCGTCTGGGCCCTTCTTGGGCCTATGAGCAATGTGCTTCCGGCCGCCCTTGCCGGATGCGCTCACATCACCCGCCCTAGCCTTTTGGATTTTAGGGTCGGATGGTTTTGAAGGAGATTTGGAAGGCGCACCCTACATCAACACAAGATAAACGCAAGTTAGAAATCATTCGGGCAAATTTAATATTGGTCAGAAATGAAAGTATAACAATTTTCTACCTTGGAGGTGCCGCCAGTTTTCTGCTCGTCCACTTTGGTGTGAGTGGGTACTTCTGCCCTGTTTAGGACATTAGACTTGTATCGAGCAGCAGATACAGTCGGCTTCCTTGTGGCCGAGAGCTTTTCCATTGCTTTGTCTGCAAAAATGAACAATTGATTAGCATCATTAAACAAGTACTGAAAAGCAAAAGCAAATTGCATATAAAACAGACGGCCGACTACCTCTCGGCATCTCAGAACTTAGCCCACAGGCGGCTAAGAATGTCCCTTCTTCAAACCACTTGTACAAAGGGAGATAGCATTGAGGGGTGACCTCCTTGTCCCCCTCATCATTCGTCCACACGGACACGGTAAACAACCCCGCGTCCATGATCTCCTCCTTTGCCCGCCTGGGAATAGGCGGCAATGCGCTCCTGCCTGCTAGGAGAGGTGGATCCTTATTCCACCTGTTATACTTTTGGTTCAGGCGGCTGTCGGCAGACTTGACTATGTAAAACTTAGTCCTCCAGTCTTTCCACTTGTTCTCTTTGCCAACAGCCATCATGTACCCCTTGCAAGTGGTCAAGGTGTACCAGCCTTCACCGCCCCTAGCAGGCGCCCTGCTCAGATAGTGCATGTGGGCGAACGCTTCAAAGCTCACCTCCACCTGCAGCATCTCACAGGCGGCAACGTACCCCAGAATATTGATCCAGGAGTTGGGTACAAGTTGCCAGATACCCAGTTGGTATCCGTCCAAGATCCTCTCCACGGCCGGATGGAGAGGGAAGCGGAGGCCAGCCTGGAAGGCCGCTTCATAGCAGCCGAAAGCTTTGTCTTGATAGCTGGCCAGGCTCGGCCAGGTTATGGTGTCGCCCTCGTTAGGGACCGACAAAGTGTAGCCATAGCCTAGGACGACCTTGCGCCTAAAATTGGCAAGGCCGGATGCCATGGCGCTCCGCCTGCCTGGCGGAACATGCTGATAGTAGGGGGCTCTCTCCAAGCGCTTGGAAGCACTCGGCTCGGCCCAGCTTTCCCCCCTATCCACTGCCAGGGACTCTCTGGCAAAATTTATGTTTGATCTAGCCTCCTCTGAAGTTACGGAGGCATTCTCTGAAGAAGATGACGAGGCCGACTCGTCATCAGAGCTCTCATCAGAGCTAGGGGACCGCCGACTGGTACCAGCGGGGTCCTCCCCTAGACTCTCTTCCGGCGCCTGTCCAGAAGGCCCGGGTTGATATTCTTCATCCGCCTCCCCCAGGATTCCATCACTGGGAGTTCCACTAGATGTGGGCGAATGGTAATAGGTGGGGGTTGGAGGAAGATAGGAAGGGTTGTCAGGGTGTTCCGACAGCTCACTTCGAGGCACTCTTATTGAGCCGTCTGAATAAACAGTCGACCCGTCCGAATGGTAGAAAACTCCATCGGAGCTACACTGCCTTGCTGTTCTTTTGGTCCTGGCCATAGTGTCCTGCACAGACACGGAAACGGTCGGATTCGGAGAAGTTCGCAAAGCAGGGTCTTTGGCCAAGCATTTGGCATTGCTAGTTCAAGATTCAGCCGTCCCCGGTGACCAGCTGATCATTATCCTACGCCGTGCCGCATGCAATTGGGGAGCCATTTTTTCGAAAACAAAGAAAAAATGAAGAGTAAAAAGAAAATACAGGCGTTACCTTTAGAAGAAGGGAGAAAGACGCCTGGTTGACTAAAGAACGGTCGGACTGGTAGCCGAGTGTCGGATGCTTGAAAAACGCTTAGGGAATTTTGAGATTCTTTAAGTCAAAAAGTCCAAGATTATCCAGAGATTCGCCAAGGTGTGAATCCAAGGGGGGGGGGGTCAAACCTTACTATTTATAGGGGGGTAAAACCCTAATTTTTTCCCTCCAGTAATTTTTGAATCTGACCACTCAGATACTGACACCTGTCACAGGAGTCACGTACAATGCACGTGACCCCTGTGAGGGGCAAATGATTTGGGTATTTTATACCCGGCCAGGTGGCCCAATCAGAAAGCGCCACGTGTCTTCCGTATAGGTGACATTTGGACCTATGGAATGATGACACATGGAGGGTGGACTCTTCTCCATCCTACGTGGACTGAAGGTCCAGCAGGAACCATTCAGGGGGCGACACGTGTCACACAAAAAGTGCTTCAAAATCCTTTTGGGCACAGTGACACGTGTCACTCAGGCATTGGCCCTGGGATGGCGGCCTTCTAAGACCCAAATCCCGAGGCGCCGCAAAACGGCGTGACCTAATTCCTAGGTCACCAGATCCTAGGAAGGCACACTTTTTAAAAGGATCCTATAAATAGGGACATGATGTCATTTATGACAGGGAGAATTTTTGACACGCAATACGAGACAATACGTCACTTACCACAGAGCTGTCGTTTTCAAGGAACACACAGCACTTTACCTGAGCTTGGAATTCAAGCAGATAACTTTACTTCCGCACGTTTTATTTCCGAACGTTTACTGACTTGATCTTCGGAGGCGGACCACCGACCATCCGGCGGCCCGTTTGCTTTGCAGGTACAGGCATCCTCAGTTGAATCTAGTTTCAGTGTTGTAACTCTCCCGAGGGACAAAAACCCCCAAAACAAGCTTCTTTAGTCCATTCGAATTTACCCTTGTCCTTCTTCAAACATTCGGTCATAGGCGCCACAATACTTGAGAAATTCTTGACAAATCTTCTATAGAATGAAGCTAGACCATGAAAAGACCTTACTTCACTCATATTAGTAGGAATAGGCCAAGTTTTAATAGCCTCTACTTTCGAATGATCAACTGAAACTCCATCTTTTGATACAACATAACCAAGAAAAGTAACACTAGGCACTAAGAAGTAGCATTTTTCAAGCTTAGCATAGAGTTTCTTCTCTCTTAACACTTCAAACACACTTGTTAGATGATTTAGATGATCATGCAAATTTTTAGAGTATATCAGAATATCATCTAAATAAACAACAACAAACTTGCCAAGGAAAGGTTTAAGTACCTCATGCATCAACCTCATGAAAGTGCTAGGTGCATTAGTGAGTCCAAACGGCATCACCAACCATTCATACAACCCTAACTTAGTCTTGAATGCTGTTTTCCACTCATCTCCTTCTCTCATTCGAATTTGATGATAACCACTCATAAGATCAATCTTAGAAAACAACTTTGAACCATGTAGTTCATCAAGTAGATCATGTAATCTTGGAATAGGAAATCGGTATTTGATAGTGATGTTATTCACACTCCTACTATCAATACACATGCACCAACTCCCATCTTTCTTTGGGACAAGTAAAGTAGGCACGGCACAAGGGCTCATACTTTCCCTCACGTATCCTCTAGTCATAAGCTCTTCAATTTCCCTTTGCATCTCCTTTGTTTCTTCCGGATTACTTCTATAGGCTGCCTTATTAGGTAATGGTGCTCCCGGAATCAAGTCAATTTGATGCTTTATCCCACGAATAGGAGGTAGTCCCGGAGGTAATTCCTTAGGAAAGACATCCTTGAATTCTTCCTCATTAGATTCATTTTCCTCTTCTTCAGAACCTTCTCCTTTTTCAGCATCAGGACCCTTCTCACTGGAGGATTCCTCATCATCCGTCTCAATGATCCTACAGTGTGTAGAGTCAAACTGCATCCCAGACTCTGGGGGCAACAGGTGATCAATCACCCTGCAAATAGTGAGGAATTTCCTGTTGTTCATAAGCTTATCAAGCTTCCTTTCTTCTTCAGCCTGCACTAGACTGGCAGCCAACTTTATGATCCTCTCATACTGCCTTTCCAACTTGGCAAGAAGCATTGCCACATCCTCAGGAGTGATTTCCTCCTGGTTCCATGCATCCCTTGGGCTACTTTCTTGACCTACAAAAGTCAGCCTCTTTCCAGAGTAGTCAATCTTCTTCTGAGTGAGTATTTTCTTGGAGAACAACTGAAGACTCACCACCGCACCAGAAAAAGAAAACTTGGGATTCTGCTCCTTGATGATTTTGCAGATAAAAGAACCATAAGGCAGGGAGTTGTGGGATGAAGCATGGCAGTACAACATGTGCTCCATCATTAGAGCAGGCAGATTAACCTTAACCTTTTTCAGGATCAGATAGATCAGGACCATGTCCATGATCCTAACAGTACCTCTGCCTTGACCCTTGGGCAGAAAGACCTTCAAACACATGGAGTGCAGAACCAACATAATTGCCTCCCTAAAGTCACTAGGGGAACCAGCTTCTTCCTTCTTTCCAAACAAAAACTGAGTAACCTCCTCAGGTGTTACTCCTCCCATTAGGGGCCACCCATCACTACTATATCTACCAAAACCATCTCTAGGTATACCCAGCAACTCAGATAAAACAGACTCAGAAACATGTACAATACTACCAGAAACAGTTGATGCCACAGACATATCAATGTTTTGCTTTAGATTAACAAAGAACTGACGAACAGGACCAACAAAAGCATCATTTAAATCATTAAACAGAGACATCCATCCTTGGAACTCAAGAAGTTCCTTAACTTGACTCAAAGCAGGAATATCAAAATATTCATTCTCAACACCACAACCAGATAACACAGTCCTAGAACTTAAAGAAGTTGCACCAGTACTGGGGTTAACAGGTTGTTTACCTTTAGCAGCCTTGGAGATACGGGAAACAGATGATGTTGCTTTCCTTTTCTCTCCTCTCTTAGGCTCAGATGGTGTAGTCTCCTTCTCTTCTGAGCCCTTAATGACCTTTGAAGCAGCCCTAGTCTGCCTTTTCCTTACAGAGCCAGTAGTGGTACCAGCAACCACCTTGGTCACCACTACATCTAGATCCTCCTCCATCTTCTTGTCCTCCTTCTCCTCATCCAATCCTTCATCAGCCACTTCCTCTAACTGTTTTTCAAGTTTCTTGGCTATCTTTTTAACAGGTTCCCCCTCAGAAGGTGATTTGGGGTTTGAAGAAACGGTTTCAGTTATTTGAGTGAGGGTTTCGATGGATTTCTCTTTTGGGGCCTTTTTGGATTTGGATTTTTGTGGAGAAGGGTTTAAAGTTTTAGTCTTTGATGGTGAAGCAGGTTTTTCCTTCAAGACATTCTCTTTTGAAGGAGTTTGTCTCAAGGGAACGGCCTTGATGGGTTCAGTTTCAGAGGGGTTGATTTCTGGTGTTGCTTGTGAAGGAGTCTGCTCAGAGACGTTCATAAGAACATCCTTGATTGTTTCTTGAGATTTTGACGAGGGGGAACTAGCCAAACTTGCTTTGGAACCTCCTTTCCTTCCTCCTTTCCTTCCAGTTCCAGCCTTTCTCACCATTGTTGCTTGTCTAAGCTTCGAAGAATTGATCTTGTGTAGAGAGAGAAGTTGAGAATTTTTGATGAATGATGAATAATCACGGAGCAAAGAAAGGGAAGCAAATATATAGCAAGAGGAATTATAGAGACAATCAGAAATAAAATCAGAGGATCAGAAGATATTTGGAAGTTATTTTAATTTGGAAATAACTTCCATAAATGAACAACTGCCCATAATTGCAACTGTCAGAACAAATTGCCGTTGGAGGAAAATAACTGCCATATTTTAAAGATTTTAAAATAAAATAAGAATATAAAAAATATTTTCTCACGGTTTAATTTGAAATTAATTTCAAAATTAATCCGTTTGTATTTGCTGCTGTTTCCTCTGCTGGTAGGGTTACTGAAACAGTTGCTTATCTGTTCAATATGGCCTTCAATCCTGAAAGTGATTAGCTGCAATATTGCTCACATAGAGATAAGCAATTAACATTGAGATAATAGACAGATTGCAAAGGTATGATGCACGCACACATTTAAAGAATACTTAATTAGCCAATCATTGGGGAAAAACAGCTGAGAGAGGTCTCTTAGTTTGACCTAGTCAGACCTAACATGACTCTAAACTTGCAGAAAGACTCTTTACCCAATGGCTTAGTGAAGATATCTGCAATTTGTTCTTCACTGTTGCAAAAACTCAGCTCTACAAGACCTTTCTCAACATTATCTCTTAGGAAATGATGTCTTATCTCAATATGCTTTGTCCTGGAATGCTGCACAGGATTCTTAGAAATGTTAATAGCACTTGTATTATCACATAAAATAGGTACATTTTCATAGAAAATACCAAAATCTTTCAACTGGTTCCTTATCCACAACAGCTGGGAGCAGCAAGCTGCAGCAGCTATGTATTCAGATTCTGCTGTGGATAAAGCAACAGAATTTTGTTTCTTTGATCCCCATGAAATCAAGCAGGGACCTAAGAAATGTGCCATACCAGATGTGCTCTTTCTGTCTACTAGGAATCCAGCATAATCTGCATCTGTGTATCCTAATAGTTCAATTGAACCACCTTTGGGGTACCACAAGTACAGATCATCTGTTCCTACTAAGTATCTAAATATTCTCTTGACAGCCTTTAGGTGAGATTCTTTGGGATTGCTTTGAAAACGTGCACACAATCCCACAGAAAACACTATATCTGGCCTACTAGCTGTCAAGTAGAGAAGAGAACCAATCATACCTCTAAACAGTGTAGCTTCCACGCTCTCTCCTTTATCATCACTGTCTAGCTTTGCATTTGTAGGTATTGGAGTTGCATATGATTTACTGTCTTGCAATCCATACTTCTTGATTAGTTCCTTTAGATACTTCTGTTGATGTATCATGATCCCATCAACTGTTTGCTTGATCTGCAATCCTAGGAAGAATCCTAGTTCTCCCATCATGCTCATCTCAAATTCACTTTGCATCAGATCTGCAAACTCACTACACAAAATTTGATTAGTAGCACCAAATATTATATCATCTACATATATCTGTACTACAATCAAATCAAAATTCCTGGTTTTGATAAAGAGGGTCTTATCAACCGTTCCTCTTCTATAGTCATGTTCCATCAAAAAGTTGGACAGCCTTTCATACCAAGCTCTAGGAGCTTGTTTAAGACCATAGAGCGCCTTGTCCAGCTTATATACATGATTTGGGAATTGACTATCAGCAAAGCCAGGGGGCTGCTCAACATATACTTCTTCTTTCAAATAACCATTAAGAAATGCTGTCTTAACATCCATTTGAAAGAGCTTAATGTTCTTATGAGCAGCAAAGGCAATCAAGATCCTTATTGCCTCAAGTCTAGCTACTGGGGCAAAGGTTTCATCATAATCAATGCCTTCTTGCTGATTATAACCTTGCACGACCAGTCTAGCTTTGTTTCTGACTATAGTACCCAGATCATCCAATTTGTTTCTGAAGACCCACCTGGTACCTATGACTGACCTGTTCTCAGGTCTTGGCTCAAGATGCCACACTTTATTTCTTTCAAATTGATTTAATTCATCTTGCATAGCCAAAACCCAATCAGGATCTTTTAAAGCCATCTTGTAGTCAGTTGGTTCTATATTAGATAAAAATGAGAAAAATGCACAAAAGTTTTCATAAACTGCTCTCCTAGTCTGAATGCCTTTACTGATATCACTCAGAATTTGTTCAGTAGGATGAGAAGATTTATATTTAAAAATGCTAGATCTAGGTGCATTCTCATTTAATCCATCAGAACCATCATGCATCCCTGGTTCATTTGTGCCATCGAATTGGTTTTGCACAGATGGACCAGTATGCTGAGATGTTCCCCCTACCTCCCTTACCTGGGTGGAAAACTTGTCCTGAAAGTTTTCTGTTCCCCCTGAGGTGTTGCTTTCTCCATTTACTTGGGGGCCTTCATCTCCATCCTCATGAGTATCCACTTGTTGAGGATCTCCTTCATTGTGACCAAGTCCTTCGCCAGCAGCATCTGGTGAACCAGTATGTGAACCTGGTTTTTCTAAGGAAACATCAGTTGATTCTCCTGTAAAATACAAAAGTCCTATCTCATCTAAGTCATCAACCTGCACATTCTCACAACACATATTAAATTCATCAAAGACTACATGAACACTTTCTTCAACACACAAAGTTTTCTTATTGAATACTTTATATGCCTTACTGTAAGAAGAATAACCAAGGAAAACAGCTTCATCACTTCTTGGATCAAATTTATCCAAGCTGTTCTTACCATTATTATGCACATAACACTTACAACCAAAGGTTCTGAAGTATGCTATGTTTGGTTTCCTTCCTCTAAGAAGTTCGTATGGAGTCTTCTTCATTTGAGGCCTTAACATCAACCTATTTAACATGTGACAAGCTGTATTTACAGCTTCTGCCCAAAAAGACTTGGGGAGACAACTCTCAATGAGAATTGTTCTTGCCATTTCTTCCAAAGTCCTGTTCTTCCTCTCAACTACTCCATTTTGTTGAGGAGTTCTTGGGGCAGAGAAATTGTGAGAAACTCCATGTTCCCTGCAGAACTCTATAAAGCTAGAGTTATCAAACTCTGATCCATGATCAGATCTTATGGCACCCAGTTGATGATTGATCTTGTTCTGAACCTGCTTTACTAATACAATAAACTCATCAAAAGTTTCATCTTTAGAAGACAGAAATAGAGTCCATGTGTATCTGGAATAATCATCAACAATGACACACACATATCTAGAACCATTTCTACTTTGGACTCTCATGGGTCCACATAAATCAATATGAATAAGTTCTAGAGGTCTGCTGGTACTGATAGTTTTCTTTGGCTTAAAAAAGGATTTGACCTGTTTCCCTTTAGCACATTCTTCACAAACTCTATCTGCTTCAAACTTGATGTTAGGCAGGCCTATCACCAATTCTTGAGACCTGAGTTTGTTAAGAAGTCTAAAGCTGACATGTCCCATCCTTTTATGCCAAAGCCACTGGTCCCTATCAGAAACAGCACTCAAACAGATGGACTTGTTCTCAGGGATTTGGTTTAAATAAGTAATGTAAACGTTTTCATGTCTGAATCCCTGGCAGACAAGTTCATTTGTTTGCAAATTCACTATGTGACAAAGGTTGTCTTTGAACTCAACTTTATTACCTTTATCACATAATTGTGAAATACTCAAGAGATTATGTTGTAAACCATCAACATAATATACATCACTAATAGCATGGGAAAGTGACTTACCAACCTTACCAATTCCAAGAATGGTACCTTTGCTGTTATCACCAAAAGTCACCTTTCCCCCTTCATGAGCTGTAAGTGAGAGAAACTGTTTCCTATCCCCTGACATGTGTCTTGAGCAGCCACTGTCCAAATACCAGTAGGTATTGTCTCTCACTTCAGCCTGCACAGGAAAAATTTAAACATTAGCTTTAGGAACCCAAATCTTTTTGGGTCCCTTTCCAACAACAGATTCAAGCACGTCTTTTCTAACCCAAATCTGTTTAACATTTTTCTCATTTTTATCCAATCTACTTTTCCTGTCTTTACACTCATATTTCTTATGGCCATTCTTGCCACAATGATAGCACACATGCATGTCTTTTGCTAAGACATACTTACCTTTCTTATACTCCTGTAACCATGTAGTATCTCTGGGAGACCAGTTCCTCCTGTTCCCCTTCCCAGTATAACCAAGTCCCCTTCTACCACTGTTTCCAGCAGTTAAGGTTAACTGGTTCAATGAGTTCTGGGATTGGAGGACTTTATCCATTCTCTTCTTAAATTCTATGAACTCTCTATCCTTTAAATTCATTTTCTCATGCAGGGATAATTTCTGGTCAACAACTATCTCAAAGTCAAGCTTAGCTCTTTCAAGCTCAGCTTGCAATTTTGAAATACTTGAATCATGCAAAACTACAGGATCACATGAATTAGTCTTTCTAAGCTGGGCTAACTCAACCTGCAAGCTACAAATTTTAGCTTCACATTCATCATGCATATTACTAGAAACAGTTTCAGAACCAGTACTTTTGCTGTCCTTAACTAGGACATATGCTTTATATAGTTTCTCTACATCATCAACTAACAAGTTGAATCCTTCTAACAGTTTAGACCTATTCAGAGCACTTGCCCTAGATTTTATACTATCAAAGTCGTACAAGTCATCATCACTATAATCAAGCACGTTAATGACACAACTTGTAAACTGTTTCTCACATTCATCATCACTGTCATCACATAAACCCATATCAGATTTTATTCTCTGAATTTCAAGTTTGCTTTGATCTAAAGCAATCTCTAGTTCAGCTACTTCCTGCTTCAAGTTAGCACAGACACTTTCCAACAAATCACAACTTGAATTAGCAATATCATATTCTTTAGACTTTTCTTTAAACTTTCTCTTAAAATCATGATAAGCAATTCCAAGTTCTAAACATTGATCTAAAGCACTACTAGCACATTCCATCAAGTTTTCTCTATCATAAAAGAGCATATCCTTTTTGATCTGATCAATGTTTACCTGATGTTGATCCAAGGGGTGCTTCTTTGCCATGAGGCAGTGGACATCTGAGCTGGTTCCTCTGCTGTACCTGGTATCTTCTTCTGAACTTTGATTTAGTATTGCTGTCATACATACATCTGACTGACTTGAATCATCTCCCTCTTCATCACTGTCTGTATCTCCCCAGACAGCAGCAACCATGGCCTTTTTGTAGGCCATCTTGTCTGCTTCCTTGGACTGGTTGTCCTTCCATTGAGGACAATTCTTCACAAGGTGTCCCTTCTCACCACACTTAAAGCATCCTGTTGCAGAGAAATTGTTAGATTTTTTATTTGATGCATTATTAAACTTACCCTTGATGAATTTTCCCTTCTGGTTTCTGAAACTTCTTTCAAACCTTCTAGCCATCATTCCTATTTCATTATCCTCATCTTCGACGGTTCCCTTTAGTGCAATTCCTTTTGCTGGTACCTTCTCTGACTTAGATCCAACCAGCATTTCATGGGTCATGAGGGAACCTATCAGCTGTTCAACTGATAGAATTGAAAGATCCTTTGCCTCATAAATGGCTGTAACCTTGGGAGTCCATTCACCTGTCAAACTTCTCAAAATATTTCTAACAAGATCTTCATCAGTAAAGCTTTTACCAAGAGATTTTAAATCATTTACAATAGTCATGAATCTACCAAAACAAGTATTAATATCTTCATCCTTAAACATATTAAAAGATTCATATTTTGACATAAGTAAATCAATTTTAGACCTTTTTACCTCACTGGTACCCTCAAAGGCAAGTTCAAGGGTATCCCAGATCTCCTTGGCAGTGGTGCATGCTGAGATCCTGTTTGTCTCATTCTCAGCAATGGCCTGTTGCAGTATTGACATAGCCTTAGCATTTTTCTCCAGCTTTTTGTAATCAGTGGAGATGTATTCATCTTCAGTCTTTGGGACTAGCTTCCCTTCTGGATCAGACTTCTCAATGGTCAAGGGACCATTCTTAACAACCAACCAGCATTCATAATCAATGCCAATGATGATATTCTTGATTCTGTTCTTCCACCATGCATAGTTCTTCCCATTGAACTTTGGTGTCTTGTTGTCATATCCCATAGCATTCATTTCCTGAGTACTCATGATCTACTTCTCTAGGTGTTACCCTTACAAGAAGCCGAGGCTCTGATACCAATTGAAAGTGCAGCTGGTACTCAAGAAGGGGGGGTTGAATTGAGTACAGGGCAGTGTTAAGAATTATTGGATTTTCTTCTCTATTTATGTAGGGGGACCAGGTGATGAACTGGTCCTGCAGCGGAAACAGAAAATTCAATAAATAATCAACACAAAGATTTAACGAGGTTCAGCTCAACTCTGAGCCTACGTCCTCCACTACCCTAATTACTTTTATTAATCAACTCTGAAAAACAAAAGCAATTACAAATGATCACACTCGTGATCCCCACACCTAACTCTAGGTGTCACTTCGCACTTGAACTCACAAGCACTTGCACTCACACTCGTAAATGCTACCCAATCACTAACCTCTTAGTGATTCAATACAAACCCTTTGTTTCCCTCTAAATGCTTCCTACTCAAAGCTTACAAGAGATAATTACAAAACAATCCTTACTGTGTGCATAAATAGTTTGTAAGAGATGAACTAACTATTTCCCTTAGAGTGTATTTCGAGCTTTCAAAGATAGAGAAGTTTTTCAGAAAAGCTCACTCGAAATTCTGATCGAGTTTATGCTTTTATAAGGTTGGGAGATGAATTCTTTCGTGATCTTTTCAGATCATAACTTAGGTAAATAGAATATCTTTTATTTTGTAAATAAGAGATATTCTAAGATATTATTCTACTTTCCATAAATGGGTAGAATAATATATTCTAAGTTATATGCGAAATAATTCATCTCCAACTCTGCATAAACTGAATCAATTAGTTTAGTAAATATTCTCTAAGGATAGGAAATATATATTCCAGAAAATATTTACTGAACTAATGTCCAGGTTCATGAAACAAGCTACGAAGCAGCTGTTTCCCAACCTGTTAGTGTCCTAGAGATCAGGTCAACTTTTCCTGATCTCTACAACACTAAATATTCTAAGTAAGGGATACAGATAGCTCACGTACAAACATCCATGCACACTTAACATTATAAAGACTACAAAGATCAACTATCCTAATCTGAGAGACTTCATAATCTTCAAGTCTTGACGGCCTTCCTTGATAGAACATTCTGATACAGATTTCTTGAATGCTTTGATTCAAAAGAACTTCATATTGCCTCAAGTACTTGGGATAGCTGTTCCTGTTCAAAATGTCAGTTGATATAATATAAAACCAACAAGAACCAGCTAGTCAGCTGTTTGTCATCACTCAAAACCTTAAGTGACTCAACACCTTTCACTGCCTTTCTTGGTTCGTAAGTGATTTCAAGACTTTGCATTTCAATAGCCCATTTCAACATTCTCCCGGATGACTCCAAGGTAGACATTGGCCGCTTGAGTGGCTGGTCGGTGTAAATCACCACCGGATGTGCCAGAAAGTAAGGCTTCAGTTTTTTGAATGCCATATACAAAGCAAGGCCAAATTTTTCAACCATGGGGTACCAGAGTTCAGCAATTTTGAGAACATGGCTAATGAAGTAAACCGGGAGCTGCACGCCGTCTCGCTCAGCAAGGAGAACGACACTTAGAGCATGATCTTCGACGGCTAAATACATGTACAACGTCTCCCTAGGCAAAGGACTGACCAGCCTAGGTAGAGAATGCAAATGTTCTTTTAACTTCTGGAATGTCGTCTTAGCATCGTTCCCCCATTCAAATCTGATCTTCTTCCCGATTGCTTGGAAGAAGTAAAGGCATTTGTCACCTGACCGGCTGAGGAACCTCCCCAAGGCGGCCAAGCAACCGGTGAGTCTCTGAACTTCCTTGACAGAACGGGGTGACTTCATGTCAATCACCGCCTGTATCTTTTCGGGGTTAGCCTCTATCCCCCTTTGATCAATCAAGAATCCGAGAAACTTCCCAGACTCAACATCAAAGACCCATTTCTTTGGGTTTAACATGACCTTATGCCGCCTGAGGGTGGTGAATGTTTCTCGGAGATCAGCAAGGTGATCCGCCTGTTGCTTGGATTTGACTATCATGTCATCAATGTACGCCTCCACATTCCTCCCAATTTGATTAATGAAGACCATATTAATCATCCGTTGGAAAGTGGCAGGCGCATTTTTCAAGCCAAACGACATCACAGTATAACAGAATAACCCCAAAAGAAGGTCGTCTTCTCTTGATCTTTCTTCCAGAGGGGTATCTGATGAAAGCCGGAGTAGGCATCCATAAAACTCATCAAGGCGTGACCGGCTGTAGAGTCGACCAGACTGTCGATCTTTGGAAGCGGGTAACTGTCCTTTGGACACGCCTTGTTGAGGTCTGTGTAATTGACACACATGCGCCAGGTCCCATTCGGCTTCTTAACAAGGACCACATTTTCCACCCAGTCGGGAAAATTACAAGGCCGAATGAACCTGGCGTCTAGCAGCATTTGACTTCGGCAGCTTCCGCCTGACTTCTTTCCTCGCCGTGATTTCTTTTCTTTTGCCGGATGGGCTTCTTTTTGGGGTCCATGGCGAGTTTGTGGACAGCGAGATCCGGGCTGACGCCTGGCTTCTCTTCCATTTCAAAGGCAAAAATGTCTTTGAATTCCTTCAGCAGAAGGTGCAAGATTGCACCCAAGGTAGCATGAGCAACCGTCCCAACCTTTACAGTACGTTCTGGATGGCTGTCATCCAGAACGAGATCAATATTTTTGCCAGCCGGTTAGGGACGAAGCTTGCTGACCGTTCACCGGTTAGTGATTGCTATTTTTTCTCTTTCTTCACCTCCACCAGCAGAGGTGCCTTTCTTTTCTTCCCGACTGCTGGTGGGGCAGGTGTTGGGTTGGCATCCTTGACATTGTCAAGGTCTATTGGTTCCTGGCCGCCTGGGGCCACGGTATCTTTGACGGCTGAGAGGTAGCACTCTCGGGCCGTCTTCTGATCCCCATTCAGGGAACTAACAGAGCCGTCATCCCTCTCATACTTGATGAGCATGAGAGACGGGATGATTACCGCCTTGGCTTCGTTGAGAGTTGGCCGGCCAAGGATAATGTTGTAGGCGGTTAACTCCTTAACGACCAAGAATCTGACAAAAATATGTCGTCCTTGGCCTTTCTCCCCAAGCCGGATGGGTTAGTCAATTCTTCCGGCTGGGTAGACCATCCCACCCCCAAAACCAACCAAGGGGTGGGTGACCGGATGCATGCTGCTGACATTGTATTTCAGCTTTTGCAGGCACCGGAGGCTGATGATGTCTGATGAGATGCCGGTGTCGATAAGGATCCGTCCAACCAACTGGTTGGCAACCTTACATTCAATGACGACCGGGTCATCATGCGGACGGTGGACGCTGCCCCTGTCCTTTTCAGTGATCAAGATGTTTGGGAAGGAGGTGCTTGCAGACGCCTGCTCATCATCATCTTTGTCCATCTTTCGAAGATGGCTCTTGGTGCCCCGGATGGTAGGGCCACCACATGAGAACCCGCCTGCTATTATGTAGACCGGCTCCTTATCGGTGTCCGAGCTACTAGCAAACTGGGGGGTAGTCTTGGATGACTAACCCTTATTCTTCTTTTTTGCCCCTGCTGGGGACTTAGAAATGTAGGACTTCAACATCCCCTTGTCAGCCTAACGGTCCAACGCGCGTTGAAGGCTGAAGCAGTCGTTGGTGTCATGGCCAACTTCCTCATGGTATTGGTAGAATTTGTTCTTGTTCCTTGATTGAATGGAACTTTTCATTGGATTCGGCTTCTCTAGGGACAGCTGGTCCTTAATTTCCATGAGGATGGAGTTGCAGTCTGATGTGAATTATTGATCCGAAAATCAACAAAACACAAGGGATATGTTTAAGTCTAATTCTATACAGGAAATCCACCAAGAATTAAACAAAAACTAAGATTAATCAATTAAGAATCCACCTAATTAATCAATCCAAACGAATGTTTTATCTAAAACAAGCAAAACAGCAATTGATCACAATCAACAAAACTTAAGTGTTTAAACTTAAAACAATGTATATTAATCTCTCTTTTATTCGTGTGTTTTACAGCCCTATTTATAGACTTAGTTTACCTAGGAAGATTAGGACAAGTTCGTAATTCAATCCTAATTAAACTAGAATTCTAACTTGCTTGAAGAGCAAGCACCTTGGAGCACAAGCATACGCCAATCTCCTTGGAGAACAAGCACACGCCTAAAGTGATTTATTTTGCTAACTAACTGATTTTAAAAGCAACTAAATAAAGATTAAAGATCCTAATGCTTGAACCAAGAAAAACCCTTTCAAGTGAAAGGTAAAAACTTGTAAGCAAAATCTAAGTAAAGAAAATTCAAGAAAGTTCAAGAAAGTGAACTAGACTCCAAGAAAAGCCACTAAGCAAACCGTGGCTTTGCTTTGATATCCAAGAAAGTGTCCATGCAATGCTTGGCTTGAATCAATGTTTAGGGACAAGCTATCTTGATGCATGATAAGCAAATCTTCGAAGTTCTCCATGCTTAGACTTGCATCATCCTCCTCTTCTTCGACAGAATTTGTCCTCAAATCTCGAAGTTCTTCATCGGGAATATACTTAGCCAAATCGCCAACATTGAATGTAGCACTAACTCCATATTCTCCCGGAAGTTCTAACTTATAAGCATTGTCATTGATCTTCTCAACAATCTTGAAAGGACCTTCACTTCTAGGCATTAACTTATTCTTGCGTTTTCCTGGAAATCTTTCCTTTCTCAAATGTAACCATACCAAGTCACCAACATTGTAACTTTTTTGCCTTCTATGCTTGTTTGCTCTAGCTTTGTACATGTCATTTACTTTCTCTATTCTTGTTCGAACTTGAGCATGTAATTTCAGCATACTCTTCAACTTAGACTCGGCATCTTTGTGAATTAATTCACCCTTAGGCAATGGAACAAGATCAATTGGAAGTTTCGGATTGACTCCATAAACTACCTCAAAAGGACTATGTTTGGTAGCATATGTAGGTGATCTATTATAAGCAAACTCCGCATGAGCTAACTTGATGTCCCAATCCTTTTGTGTCTTACTCACTAACCCACGCAATAGCGCACCAAGAGTACGATTAGTAACCTCGGTTTGTCCATCAGTTTGTGGATGGTACGATGTACTAAAGAGCAATTTAGTTCCCACAAGCTTCCATAGCGACTTCCAAAAGAAACTCATGAACTTTGTATCTCGATCACTCACAATAGTTTTCGGAATTCCATGCAATCTAACAATCTCTTTGAAGTATAATTCCGCCACTTTCATAGCATCATCCACTTTATGAAAAGGAACAAAGTGAGCCATCTTAGAAAACCTATCCACAACAACCATAATAGAGTCTTTCCCCCGTTGTGTTCTCGGCAATCCCACAATAAAATCCATAGAAATATCTTCCCAAGGTGAGTCTGGAACAGGTAAAGGAGTATACAAGCCTTGATGAAAAGTAGCCTTCGCTTTTTGACAAGTTGCACACCTAGAAATAACTAGTTGCACATCCGTGAGCATCTTAGGCCAATAGAAGTGTTCTTGTAACATACTCAAGGTCTTTGTAATGCCAAAGTGACCAACAATTCCTCCCCCATGAGCTTCTCTAACAACTAGCTCTCTAATAGAACACTTAGGAAGACAAAGTCGATTTCCCTTGAAAAGAAAACCATCTTGCAGCAAATAAGAACCCACGGCTCCTTTAGAACACTCTTCAATCAATGTAGCAAAATCATCATCACCTTTGTAGTATTCTTTGATCAATTCAAAACCAAGTAGCTTGCTATTTAGAATTCCAATCAAAGTGTATCTTCTAGATAATGCATCAGCCACAACATTCGATTTCCCCTCTTTGTACCTTGAAGAAAAATTAAATGATTGTAAAAATTCAACCCACGTAGCATGTCTAGGATTGAGCTTTTGTTGTCCATGTATGTACTTCAATGCTTCATGATCAGAATGCAACACAAAGTGATTAGGTCGGAGATAATGACTCCAATGATCTAAAGCTCTAACAATGGCATAGAACTCTTTATCATAAGTAGAATAGTTCAATCGAGCTCCTCCCAATTTCTCACTGAAATATGCAATAGGCCTCTTCTTTTGGAGTAAAACTGCTCCAATTCCAACTCCACTAGCATCGGTTTCAACTTCAAAAGGACTTGAGAAATCTGGTAACGCAAGTATAGGTGCTTCACATAGATTCTTTTTAACCAACTCAAACGCACTTTGAGCTTCTTTAGTCCATTCGAATTTACCCTTGTCCTTCTTCAAACATTCGGTCATAGGCGCCACAATACTTGAGAAATTCTTGACAAATCTTCTATAGAATGAAGCTAGACCATGAAAAGACCTTACTTCACTCATATTAGTAGGAATAGGCCAAGTTTTAATAGCCTCTACTTTCGAATGATCAACTGAAACTCCATCTTTTGATACAACATAACCAAGAAAAGTAACACTAGGCACTAAGAAGTAGCATTTTTCAAGCTTAGCATAGAGTTTCTTCTCTCTTAACACTTCAAACACACTTGTTAGATGATTTAGATGATCATGCAAATTTTTAGAGTATATCAGAATATCATCTAAATAAACAACAACAAACTTGCCAAGGAAAGGTTTAAGTACCTCATGCATCAACCTCATGAAAGTGCTAGGTGCATTAGTGAGTCCAAACGGCATCACCAACCATTCATACAACCCTAACTTAGTCTTGAATGCTGTTTTCCACTCATCTCCTTCTCTCATTCGAATTTGATGATAACCACTCATAAGATCAATCTTAGAAAACAACTTTGAACCATGTAGTTCATCAAGTAGATCATCTAATCTTGGAATAGGAAATCGGTATTTGATAGTGATGTTATTCACACTTCTACTATCAATACACATGCACCAACTCCCATCTTTCTTTGGGACAAGTAAAGTAGGCACGGCACAAGGGCTCATACTTTCCCTCACGTATCCTCTAGTCATAAGCTCTTCAATTTGCCTTTGCATCTCCTTTGTTTCTTCCGGATTACTTCTATAGGCTGCCTTATTAGGTAATGGTGCTCCCGGAATCAAGTCAATTTGATGCTCTATCCCACGAATAGGAGGTAGTCCCGGAGGTAATTCCTTAGGAAAGACATCCTTGAATTCTTCTAAAACAGATTCCAATTCATACGACCTCTTTGCTTGTTTATTTTGATCAATTCGAATCTCATTAGAAACAAGTATATATACCACATTGTTGCTGCAAATTTCTTTTTCTAATTCCCTCTCACTAATCAAATAAGAATTCTTCGAATTAGAGGTAACATTAGAAGACTTGTTGCTTATCAAAGGTTTTAAAGCAACCGGTCTCTCTTTTTCTCCTTTTCTCACAACATACACATTAGTCCTTCCATCAAACTTCACAAATCTATCATATTGCCAAGGACGGCCTAAAAGTATATGACAAGCATCCATAGGACAAACATCACACAAAACTTTATCATGAAATTTACCAATTGAAAAGGAGATTAAGGCTTGTTTAGTTACCTTAACATCACTCGAATTATTAAGCCAATGAAGCTTATAAGGGCTTGGATGTTCAGTAGTTGGCCACTTCAATTTGTCTACCAAAGTAGTAGATACCACATTAGTGCAACTCCCCGTGTCTATGATCATGTCACACAACCTATCTTCTACCTTGCACCTTGTAAGAAAGATTTTCTCCCTTTGATTGTTTTCCATAGGTACGGTTTTAGAGTGTAGCGCCCTTCTTAGAACCAAACTTTGACCATGAGTCTCGGGATCAATTTCGTCAATATGCCCCTCCTCTTCTTCAAAGTTTTCCTCTTCGTTCTTTTCTACATAGTCACTACATTGCTCACACTTAGCTTGTTCTTGTTCCCACTCTTGAGCAGTCATTACTCTTTTTGATGGACAATTAGTTGCAATGTGACCAACACTACCACACTTGAAGCACTTCTTATCTTCAACAAGCTTTTTAGGAGCTTCAAATTTTGATTTAGTCTCCTTGTAGTTCGAACTAGAACCACTTTTCTCCAAGCTGTTCTTCTCAAAAGGTTTAGCGAAACCCTTTACAAAGGACTTAGTGTACGTCCCTTTCTTCCCCTTTATCTGTTTTTCAACTTTCAAAGCTACCTTGCAAATATCCTCAAAGGACCAATATTGTTGCAATTCAACTTTTTCAGCAATATTATCATTCAACCCCGAAATAAATCTAGCAATCTTATGCTCAACAATCTCTTCTAAGCCACATAGCATGCATAAATTTTCAAATTCACCAATATAATTCTCAACAGTCATAGAATATTGTTTAAAAAGTTGCATCTTAAGATAAACATCTTGAATATAATCACTAGGTACGAACCTCTTTTTCATGTGCCTCTTGAGTTGTTCCCAAGTTGAGATTCTTGCACGCCCCTCCTTATGCCTCTTCTTCTTTAGATTATCATACCAAAGACTAGCATAACCGGTCAGTTTTAATTCAGCCAATTTGCATCTTTTGCTTTCATCATACTCCTTGTAATCAAAGAGTGTCTCGGCCCTTCTAATCCACTCAAGGTATTTTTCAGGTTCATTCATACTCCCATTGAATTCGGGAAGATCTAATCGAAGGTTCCTATCATCATCCTTTAGTCTATCTCTTCTCCTAGGCCTTGGTGATTCATCACTTGAGGAATAATTATTTCGTGGCCTCCTTGGGTTCCTCCTTGGTTGTTCTTCCTCACTTGAAACAGAATTAGGGTTAGAATTCCCTTTCCTTGAAGAATCTCCAGCACGAGTATCAAGCCTTTTTAATATCTCATCCATCCTTGCTGCCAACTCGTCAATTCGCCTATCTCTTCTAAGATTTTGAGCCTGTTCTAAGGTTAATCCCCTTGGAACTTGTGGGAACTCTTCGTCACTCATGATTCCTACACAAACCAAGTCAGTTTATGAAAAAATCTTGATTAAAAGATCGAACCTTGAAGGAAAACTAGGCAACACAAAAACCGGACTCCCAACCGCAAATCAGTGCACAAACACCAAACGTTTGAGGCTGTGTAGAGTGCGTTACTCAACTAAAAATTATGAAATTTTATATGGTGATAGCTGGACGTTTTTAGAGTTCAATGCAAAAAGAATCACGTAAATATTCTTAGCCAATTGTTCCCAGTTTAATTTTTACCGAAGTTGCGTAACCTGGCTCTGATACCAAAGATGATGTGAATTATTGATCCGAAAATCAACAAAACACAAGGGATATGTTTAAGTCTAATTCTATACAGGAAATCCACCAAGAATTAAACAAAAACTAAGATTAATCCATTAAGAATCCACCTAATTAATCAATCCAAACGAATGTTTTATCTAAAACAAGCAAAACAGCAATTGATCACAATCAACAAAACTTAAGTGTTTAAACTTAAAACAATGTATATTAATCTCTCTATAATTCGTGTGTTTTACAGCCCTATTTATAGACTTAGTTTACCTAGGAAGATTAGGCCAAGTTCCTAATTTAATCCTAATTAAACTAGAATTCTAACTTGCTTGAAGAGCAAGCACCTTGGAGCACAAGCATACGCCAATCTCCTTGGAGAACAAGCACACGCCTAAACTGATTTATTTTGCTAACAAACTGATTTTAAAAGCAACTAAATAAAGATTAAAGATCCTAATGCTTGAACCAAGAAAAACCCTTTCAAGTGAAAGGTAAAAACTTGTAAGCAAAATCTAAGTAAAGAAAATTCAAGAAAGTTCAAGAAAGTGAACTAGACTCCAAGAAAAGCCACTAAGCAAACCGTGGCTTTGCTTTGATATCCAAGAAAGTGTCCATGCAATGCTTGGCTTGAATCAATGTTTAGGGACAAGCTATCTTGATGCATGATAAGCAAATCTTCGAAGTTCTCCATGCTTAGACTTGCATCATCCTCCTCTTCTTCGAAAGAATTTGTCCTCAAATCTCGAAGTTCTTCATCAGGAATATACTTAGCTAAATCGCCAACATTGAATGTAGCACTAACTCCATATTCTCCCGGAAGATCTAACTTATAAGCATTGTCATTGATATTCTCAACAATCTTGAAAGGACCTTCACTTCTAATTCCCTCTCACTAATCAAATAAGAATTCTTCGAATTAGAGGTAACATTAGAAGACTTGTTGCTTATCAAAGGTTTTAAAGCAACCGGTCTCTCTTTTTCTCCTTTTCTCACAACATACACATTAGTCCTTCCATCAAACTTCACAAATCTATCATATTGCCAAAAATAGTATATGACTGAGAAGGGTTCTTCTTTACGGACTTTGCAGCCGGAGTTTTATACAGCTCATCTCTCGGTCTTTTAATAAGTTTGGAGATGGAGCAAGGAATATTTTTGCTGGCGCCCTGCAAAGGAAAGATCAAAAAGTTACCAGCCGACAAAAACCCTTAGAAGAAATTGAAAGAAAATAAGGTCAGGCGGTCTTACCCCGCCTTTCTTTGCCTCTTTGGCCTCAACGTCTGCTTTTTTGGCAAGCAGCTGCTCCTTGCGCAGTTGCGCAACAGATTTGGCTGGGGTCTTCTCCGGGTCTACCATTCTCAATGCGTCGGCTGCGAGGGGTAAACGGAAATTATTCAATGCAATAAAAAGTTGAAGTACAAAAACAAAGACGGTGGAATTGCCGGATGCAAAGGGGATCTACCCTTAGGAAACATGGTGCTTAACCCGTAGGCGGACATGAATCTTTCATCCTTGAAAAAGTCTGGATGGGGAATCTAGTTCTTTGGCACAATAATATGAGTCTCATCCCCCAAGGGCTCAGTTGTGGTCTTGAAATAACCCTTGTCCATTATCTTCTTTCGGGCTCTAGAAGAGAGTAAAGGAAGGGCGCATTTTCTGCCTAGGAGAGCCGGTTCTTTATTATACCTGTTTAGGGTAATTTTACCCCGCCACGTGGTCCAACCAAAGGACGACACGTGTCAGCTTCAGGTTGGCCCAAAGTGGACCAATCTCCGCCTGACACGTGTCACTCTAGAAATTAAGGGAAAAAGGCGGCCTTCAGGCCCAAATCCCGAAAAAGCCGCAAAGCGGCGCAGCCCACCAATGATTAGGGTTCAGTGACCTAATCAGGGGCACAAATCCCAAAGACCCTATAAATAGGGAGATGTCCCTCTTTTTGAGGGCACGTTTTACCATTTATTACACCTGCATTCTCTCACATTAGAGAAAGACCTGAGCTTGGAATCCGAGCAGATACCCACTTAAATTTCCGTTCTCTTTATTCCTTTTCAAGTTACTAACTTGACCGTCGGAGGCGGAGCTCCAACCACCTGGGGTCTCCGTTTGGTTTGCAGGTACAGCTCACGCCGGATCAGTCTTCGTGTTGTAACTCTCCCGCGGGACTAAAACACCCAAAACATTTGGCGCCGTCTGTGGGGAGAGTACCTCGAAGATGCTTCAAGAGTCTGTACCACCCCCTAACCGTCTGGGCGATGACCCAGAAGTCTTTACAGACCATGAGGATGAAGATCCTCAGGTCGAAACCTTTACAGCCGATGACGGCTCTCTCAGAATCAAGCGCATCCGGCCTAGAGACACTCTGGAGCGGGGTGCCTCCCAGGCGGGTACAAGCCGACCCCTTGGGCAGTCGGAAGGGGAAACCCATATGGCCGCTGGATCAGCCCCTGTCACCCGAGATGAACTCATGAGATTCATGACAAGTTTCAAGGGTGAAATTAAAGAGCTGATCACTCAAAGCCGGGCTGGCCCAAGTAAAGGTCATTCGGCCAGGAAGACTACTCTAGAGAAGGGGAAGTCAGTCAGAGAACGACAACCTACTCCTCATCCAAAGGAAAAGGCAGCCGGGACCATTGATTGATCCAAGATTCTGCTTCCTAAGAGGAATAACAGTAATACCCGCCGGACTCAGCAGTCGGTGGGAAGTAAAAAGTCATCTCTTGATGCCTGGGAAATAATCAACCGGAAGAGAAATCAACAGCTGTCTGAGTCGGCTTCAACGTCGAACTTCCCTGACAGCTTCAACAATTCTTCTACAAGGAATGCTCTCTCCCTGCATGAGAGCCAGACGGGTGGTAATACCGTCCATTTTGGTCCTCAGATGATTGGAACTGTGCCGTATGTACCTACTCAGGTCTACGGTCAGTATCCTCCTCACTTCATGCAACCGGCCCTTTTCGGGGGTCAGGCGGCATATCAAAATGTCCAGCCACTGGACTGGCAGCTCCGTCTGCTACGCCTGGGTGAACAACCTTCTGCGTTCACCCGGGAGATAACCGAGGTGGCACAGCTGGCCAAGGTTAAGAATGTATTGGTGGATACCTATGATGGTACCACCAACCCAGAAGATCACCTTATGGCATACACCAACCTCATGTACTTATAGGGGTTGGATGATGCCACTTGGTGTCGATGATTCCTGGCTACATTGAAGGGCATTGCCCAACAATGGTTTGGCAACTTGCCAGCCGGGTCCATTGACAATTTTAGGAAGCTTGCCTTCCTATTTGCTTCCAACTTCTCAATGAACATCCCTGCTAAGAAAATAAGCCTTGACTTGAGCACTGTTAAGCAGGGAGAGAGAGAAGGGCTGCGCTCAAATGTCAGGCGGTTCAATCTGATCAGAATTGAGATTCAAGGACTGTCTGAAGAGGTAGCTTTTACAGACTTCTTCAAGGGTCTGAGAGACGGGTTGACTTTTAAGTTTGACCTAGTCAGAAAAGGGGCTTTCACCTTACAGGCGGCCCTGAGGGAGGCGGAAAGCTACATTCAAGCTACCGACCTCTACTCGCCTGGTAGCTAGTCGGACTCCAAGAAGTCCGTTAAGCAGAAAGACAGCCGGCCTGCTCAGCCGGCCAAAAATAAAGAAGAGAGCAAGCAAAGAAAATAAATCTAGGCGGTTAATGATTCTGACCAGTAGTCCCAGAAGAAAAAGAAAGAGTTTAAACCGTACGTCCCCAAGTACGAGTTTAATAAAGACTGCAATTCCATCCTCATGGAGGTAAAGGACCGGCTGTCCATTGAAAAGCCGAATCCAATGAAGAGTTATGTTCAGTCACGGAACAAAAATAAATTCTGTCAGTTCCATGAGGAGGTCGGCCATGATACCAACGACTGCTTCAGTCTTCCGCAGGCGTTGGACCGTCTGGCTGACAAAGGGCTGTTGAAGTCCTACATTTCTAAGTCCCCAGCTGAGGCAAAAAAGAAAAACAAGGGTCAGTCATCCAAGACTACCCCCAACCTACTAGTAGCTCGGATCTCGACAAGGAGCCGGTCTACACAATAGCAGACGGGTTCTCCTGTGGTGGCCCTACCATCCGGGGCACCAAGAGCCATCTTCAAAAGATGGACAAGGATGATGATGAGCAGGCGTCTGCAAGCACCTCCTTCCCAGACGTCTTGATCACTGAGAAGGACAGGGGCAGCGTCCGCCGTCCGCATGATGACCCGGTCGTCATTGAATGTAAGGTTGCCAACCAACTGGTTGGAAGAATCCTTATTGACACCGGCAGCTCATCAGCCTTCGGTGCTTGCAAAAGCTGAAATACAACGTCAGCAGCATGCATCCGGTCACTCACCCCTTGGTTGGTTTTGGGGGTGGGATGGTCTACCCAGCCGGAAGAATTGACTTACCCATCCGGCTGGGAGAGAAGGGCCAAGGATGACATATTGTCGTCAGATTCTTAGTCGTTGAGTTGACCGCCTACAACATTATCCTTGGCCGGCCAACCCTCAACGTAGCCAAGGCAGAGTAATCATCCCGTCTCTCATGCTCATCAAGTATGAGAGGGATGACGACACTGTTGGTTCCCTTAATGGGGATCAGAAGACGGCCCAAGAGTGTTATCTCTCAGCCGTCAGAGACACTGTGGCCCCAGGCGGCCAGGAACCAATAAACCTTGACAATGTCAAGGATGCCGACCCAGCGCCTGCCCCACCAGCAGCCGGGAAGAAAAGAAAGGCACCTGTGCAAGTGAAGGTGAAGAAAGAGAAAAAATAGCAATCACTGACCGGTGAACGGTTAGATGAGCTCCGTTCCCAACCGGCTGGTGAAAACATTGATCTCGTTCTGGATAACAGCCGTCCAGAACGTAGTGTAAAGGTGGGGACAGTTGCTCATGCTACCTTGGGTGCAAGCTTGCACCTTCTGCTGAAGGAATTCAAAGACATTTTTGCCTTTGAAGTGGAAGAGATGCCAGGCGTTAGCCCGGATCTCGCTGTCCACAAACTCGCCGTGGACCCCAAAAAGAAGCCCATCCGGCAAAAGAAAAGAAACCACGGTGAGGAAAGAAGTCAGGCGGCAGCTGCCGAAGTCAAAAGGCTGCTAGACGCCAGGTTCATTCGGCCTTGTAACTTCCCCGACTTGGTGGCCAATGTGATCCTTGTTAAGAAGCCGAATGGGACTTGGCGCATGTGTGTTGATTACACAGATCTCAACAAGGCGTGTCCAAAGGACAGTTACCCGCTTCCAAAGATCGACAGTCTGGTCGATTCTACAGCCGGTCACGCCTTGATGAGCTTTATGGATGCCTACTCCGGCTTCCATCAGATACCCCTGTGGAAAAAGGATCAAGAGAAGACGGCCTTCGTCACTGATCAGGGGTTATTCTGTCATACTGTGATGCCGTTTGGCTTGAAAAATGCGCCTGCCACTTTCCAACGGATGATTAATACTGTCTTCATTAATCAAGTTGGGAGAAATGTGGAGGCGTACATTGATGACATGATAGTCAAATCCAAGCTACGGACGGATCACCTTGCTGATCTCCGAGAAACATTCACCACCCTCAGGCGGCATAAGGTCATGTTAAATCCAAAGAAATGCGTCTTTGGTGTTGAGTCTGGGAAGTTTCTCGGATTCCTGATTGATCAAAGAAGGATAGAGGCTAACCCCGAAAAGATACTGATGTGAATTATTGATCCGAAAATCAACAAAACACAAGGGATATGTTTAAGTCTAATTCTATACAGGAAATCCACCAAGAATTAAACAAAAACTAAGATTAATCAATTAAGAATCCACCTAATTAATCAATCCAAACGAATGTTTTAACTAAAACAAGCAAAACAGCAATTGCTCGCAATCAACAAAAACTCAAGTATGCAACTTAAGAAATAAATCTGAATATTAATCTCTGTATGTTTATTCGTGTGTTTACAGCCCTATTTATAAGACTTAGTTTACCTAGGAAGATTAGGACAAGTCCCTAATTCAATCCTAATTAAACTAGAATTCTAACTTGCTTGAAGAGCAAGCACCTTGGCGCACAAGCATACACCAAACTGATTTATTTTGCTAACTAACTGATTTTTAAAACAACTAAATAAATAAATAAAAATTAAAGAACTAAATAAAGATTAAAGATCCTAATGCTTGAACCAAGAAAAACCCTTTCAAGTGAAAGGTAAAAACTTGTAAGCAAAATCTAAGTAAAGAAAATTCAAGAAAGTTCAAGAAAGTGAACTAGACTCCAAGAAAAGTCACTAAGCAAACCGTGGCTTTGCTTTGATATCCAAGAAAGTGTCCATGCAATGCTTGGCTTGAATCAATGTTTAGGGATAAACTATCTTGATGCATGATAAGCAAATCTTCGAAGTTCTCCATGCTTAGACTTGCATCATCCTCCTCTTCTTCGAAAGAATTTGTCCTCAAATCTTGAAGTTCTTCATCAGGAATATACTTAGCCAAATTGCCAACATTGAATGTATCACTAACTCCATATTCTCCCGGAAGTTCTAACTTATAAGCATTGTCATTGATCTTCTCAACAATCTTGAAAGGACCATCACTTCTAGGCATCAACTTATTCTTGCGTTTTCCTGGAAATCTTTCCTTTCTCAAATGTAACCATACCAAGTCTCCAACATTGTAACTTTGTTGTTTTCGATGCTTGTTTGTTCTAGCTTTGTACATGTCATTTACTTTCTCTATTCTTGTTCGAACTTGAGCATGTAATTTAAGCATACTCTTCAACTTAGACTCGACATCTTTGTGAATTAATTCACCCTTAGGCAATGGAACAAGATCAATTGGAAGTTTCGGATTGACTCCATAAACTACCTCAAAGGGACTATGTTTGGTAGCATATGTAGGTGATCTATTATAAGCAAACTCCGCATGAGCTAACTTGATGTCCCAATCCTTTTGTGTCTTACTCACTAACCCACGCAAAAGCGCACCAAGAGTACGATTAGTAACCTCGGTTTGTCCATCAGTTTGTGGATGGTAAGATGTACTAAAGAGCAATTTAGTTCCCACAAGCTTCCATAGAGACTTCCAAAAGAAACTCATGAACTTTGTATCTCGATCACTCACAATAGTTTTTGGAATTCCATGCAATCTAACAATCTCTTTGAAGTATAATTCCGCCACTTTCATAGCATCATCCACTTTGTGACAAGGAACAAAATGAGCCATCTTAGAGAACCTATCCACAACAACCATAATAGAGTCTTTCCCCCGTTGTGTTCTCGGCAATCCCACAATAAAATCCATAGAAATATCTTCCCAAGGTGAATCTGGAACAGGTAAAGGAGTATACAAGCCTTGATGAAAAGTAGCCTTCGCTTTTTGACAAGTTGCACACCTAGAAATAACTAGTTGCACATCCGTGAGCATCTTAGGCCAATAGAAGTGTTCTTGTAACATACTCAAGGTCTTTGTAATGCCAAAGTGACCAGCAATTCCTCCCCCATGAGCTTCTCTAACAACTAGCTCTCTAATAGAACACTTAGGAAGACAAAGTCGATTTCCTTTGAAAAGAAAACCATCTTGCAGCAAATAAGAACCCACGGCTCCTTTAGAACACTCTTCAATCAATGTAGCAAAATCATCATCACCTTTGTAGTATTCTTTGATCAATTCAAAACCAAGTAGCTTGCTATTTAGAATTCCAATCAAAGTGTATCTTCTAGATAATGCATCAGCCACAACATTCGATTTCCCTTCTTTGTACCTTGAAGAAAAATTAAATGATTGTAAAAATTCAACCCATGTAGCATGTCTAGGATTGAGCTTTTGTTGTCCATGTATGTACTTCAATGCTTCATGATCAGAATGCAACACAAAGTGATTAGGTCGGAGATAATGACTCCAATGATCTAAAGCTCTAACAATGGCATAGAACTCTTTATCATAAGTAGAATAGTTCAATCGAGCTCCTCCCAATTTCTCACTGAAATATGCAATAGGCCTCTTCTTTTGGAGTAAAACTGCTCCAATTCCAACTCCACTAGCATCGGTTTCAACTTCAAAAGGACTTGAGAAATCTGGTAACGCAAGTATAGGTGCTTCACATAGCTTCTTTTTAACCAACTCAAACGCACTTTGAGCTTCTTTAGTCCATTTGAATTTACCCTTGTCCTTCTTCAAACATTCGGTCATAGGCGCCACAATACTTGAGAAATTCTTGACAAATCTTCTATAGAACGAAGCTAGACCATGAAAAGACCTTACTTCACTCATATTAGTTGGAATAGGCCAAGTTTTAATAGCCTCTACTTTCGAATGATCAACTGAAACTCCATCCTTTGATACAACATAACCAAGAAAAGTAACACTAGGCACTAAGAAGTAGCATTTTTCAAGCTTAGCATAGAGTTTCTTCTCTCTTAACACTTCAAACACACTTGTTAGATGATTTAGATGATCATGCAAATTTTTAGAGTATATCAAAATATCATCTAAATAAACAACAACAAACTTGCCAAGGAAAGGTTTAAGTACCTCATGCATCAATCTCATGAAAGTGCTAGGTGCATTAGTGAGTCCAAACGGCATCACCAACCATTCATACAACCCTAACTTAGTCTTGAATGCTGTTTTCCACTCATCTCCTTCTCTCATTCGAATTTGATGATAACCACTCATAAGATCAATCTTAGAAAACAACTTTGAACCATGTAGTTCATCAAGTAGATCATCTAATCTTGGAATAGGAAATCGGTATTTGATAGTGATGTTATTCACACTCCTACTATCAATACACATGCGCCAACTCCCATCTTTCTTTGGGACAAGTAAAGTAGGCACGGCACAAGGGCTCATACTTTCCCTCACGTATCCTCTAGTCATAAGCTCTTCAATTTGCCTTTGCATCTCCTTTGTTTCTTCCGGATTACTTCTATAGGCTGCCTTATTAGGTAAGGGTGCTCCCGGAATCAAGTCAATTTGATGCTCTATCCCACGAATAGGAGGTAGTCCCGGAGGTAATTCCTTAGGAAAGACATCCTTGAATTCTTCTAAAACAGATTCCAATTCATACGGCCTCTTTGCTTGTTTATCTTGATCAATTCGAATCTCATTAGAAACAAGTATATATACCACATTGTTGCTACAAATCTCTTTTTCTAATTCCCTCTCACTAATCAAATAAGAACTCTTTGAATTAGAGGTAACATTAGAAGACTTGTTGCTTATCAAAGGTTTTAAAGCAACCGGTCTCTCTTTTTCTCCTTTTCTCACAACATACACATTAGTCCTTCCATCAAACTTCACAAATCTATCATATTGCCAAGGACGGCCTAAAAGTATATGACAAGCATCCATAGGACAAACATCACACAAAACTTTATCATGAAATTTACCAATTGAAAAGGAGATTAAGGCTTGTTTAGTTACCTTAACATCACTCGAATTATTAAGCCAATGAAGCTTATAAGGGCTTGGATGTTCAGTAGTTGGCCACTTCAATTTGTCTACCAAAGTAGTAGATACCACATTAGTGCAACTCCCCGTGTCTATGATCATGTCACACAACCTATCTTCTACCTTGCACCTTGTAAGAAAGATTTTCTCCCTTTGATTGTTTTCCATAGGTACGGTTTTAGAGTGTAGCGCCCTTCTTAAAACCAAACTTTGACCATGAGTCTCGGGATCAATTTCGTCAATATGCCCCTCCTCTTCTTCAAAGTTTTCCTCTTCGTTCTTTTCTTCATAGTCACTACCCTGCTCACACTTAGCTTGTTCTTGTTCCCACTCTTGAGCAGTCATTACTCTTTTTGATGGACAATTAGTTGCAATGTGACCAACACTACCACACTTGAAGCACTTCCTATCTTTAACAAGCTTTTTAGGAGCTTCAAATTTTGATTTAGTCTCCTTGTAGTTCGAACTAGAACCACTTTTCTCCAAGCTGTTCTTCTCAAAAGGTTTAGTGAAACCTTTTACAAAGGGCTTAGTGTACGTCCCTTTCTTCCCCTTTATCTGTTTTTCAACTTTCAAAGCTACCTTGCAAACATCCTCAAAGGACCAATATTGTTGCAATTCAACTTTTTCAGCAATATTATCATTCAACCCCGAAAAAAATCTAGCAATCTTATGCTCAACAATCTCTTCTAAGCCACATAGCATGCATAACTTTTCAAATTCACCAATATAATTCTCAACAGTCATAGAATTTTGTTTAAAAAGTTGCATCTTAAGATAAACATCTTGAATATAATCACTAGGTACAAACCTTTTTTTCATGTGCTTCTTGAGTCGTTCCCAAGTTGAGATTCTTGCACGCCCCTCCTTATGCCTCTTCTTCTTTAGATTATCATACCAAAGACTAGCATAACCGGTCAGTTTTAATTCAGTCAATTTGCATCTTTTCCTTTCATCATACTCCTTGTAATCAAAGAGTGTCTCGGTCCTTCTAATCCACTCCAAGTATTTTTCAGGTTCATTCATACTCCCATTTAATTCGGGAAGATCTAATCTAAGGTTCCTATCATCATCCTTTGGTCGATCTCTCCTCCTAGGCCTTGGTGATTCATCACTTGAGGAATAATTATTTCGTGGCCTCCTTGGGTTCCTCCTTGGTTGTTCTTCCTCACTTGAACCAGAATTAGGGTTAGAATTCCCTTTCCTTGAAGAATCTCCAGCAAGAGTATCAAGCCTTTTTAATATCTCATCCATCCTTGCTGCCAACTCGTCAATTCGCCTGTCTCTTCTAAGATTTTGAGCCTGTTCTAAGGTTAATCCCCTTGGAACTTGTGGAACCTCCTCGTCACTCATGATTCCTACACAAACCAAGTCAGTTTATGCAAAAATCTTGATTAAAAGATCGAATCTTGAAGGAAAACTAGGCAACACAAAAACCGGACTCCCAACCGCAAATCAGTGCACAAACACCAAATGTTTGAGGCTGTGTAGAACGCGTTACTCAACAAAAAATTATGAAATTTTATATGGTGATAGCTGGACGTTTTTAGAGTTCAATGCAAAAAGAATCACGCAAAAATTCCCAGCCAATTGTTCCCAGTTTAATTTTTTCCGAAGTTGCGCAAACCTGCTCTGATACCAAAGATGATGTGAATTATTGATCCGAAAATCAACAAAACACAAGGGATATGTTTAAGTCTAATTCTATACAGGAAATCCACCAAGAATTAAACAAAAACTAAGATTAATCAATTAAGAATCCACCTAATTAATCAATCCAAACGAATGTTTTAACTAAAACAAGCAAAACAGCAATTGATCGCAATCAACAAAAACTCAAGTATGCAACTTAAGAAATAAATCTGAATATTAATCTCTGTATGTTTATTCGTGTGTTTACAGCCCTATTTATAAGACTTAGTTTACCTAGGAAGATTAGGACAAGTCCCTAATTCAATCCTAATTAAACTAGAATTCTAACTTGCTTGAAGAGCAAGCACCTTGGCGCACAAGCATACACCAAACTGATTTATTTTGCTAACTAACTGATTTTTAAAACAACTAAATAAATAAATAAAAATTAAAGAACTAAATAAAGATTAAAGATCCTAATGCTTGAACCAAGAAAAACCCTTTCAAGTGAAAGGTAAAAACTTGTAAGCAAAATCTAAGTAAAGAAAATTCAAGAAAGTTCAAGAAAGTGAACTAGACTCCAAGAAAAGTCACTAAGCAAACCGTGGCTTTGCTTTGATATCCAAGAAAGTGTCCATGCAATGCTTGGCTTGAATCAATGTTTAGGGATAAACTATCTTGATGCATGATAAGCAAATCTTCGAAGTTCTCCATGCTTAGACTTGCATCAGATACAGGCGGTGATAGACATGAAGTCACCCCGTTCTGTCAAGGAAGTGCAGAGACTCACCGGTTGTCTGGCCGCCTTGGGGAGGTTCCTCAGCCGGTCAGGCGACAAATGCCTCTACTTCTTCCAAGCAATCAGGAAGAAGACCAGATTTGAATGGGGGGATGATGCTGAGGCGGCATTCCAGAGGTTGAAAGAGCATTTACATTCTCCACCTAGGTTGGTCAGTCCTTTGCCTAGGGAGACGTTATACCTGTATTTAGCCGTCTCAGATCATGCCCTCAGTGCCGTTCTCCTTGCTGAGCGAGACGGCGTGCAGCTCCCGGTTTACTTCATTAGCCATGATCTTAAAAATGCTGAACTCCGGTACCCCATGGTTGAAAAATTTGGCCTTGCTTTGTATATGGCATTCAAAAAATTGAAGCCTTACTTTTTGGCACATCCAGTGGTGATTTACACCGACCAGCCACTCAAGCAGCCAATGTCTACCTTGGAGTCATCCGGGAGAATGTTGAAATGGGCTATTGAAATGCAAAGCCTTGAAATCACTTACGAACCAAGAAAGGCAGTGAATGGTCAGGCGTTTGCCGACTTCATTGTTGAAATGACCCGTCCGGTGGCTCCGGATAATCTTGATCAGGTTTGGAAAGTATACGTAGACGGGAGCTCTACAAAGAACGGTTGTGGTGCAGGCGTGATCTACGAGTCTCCTGAAGGGGACAGATTTGAGTATGCACTACGCTTCAAGTTTCAGGCCTCTAACAATGAGGCGAAATATGAAGCCCTGCTAGTCGGCATTCACATATGTAAGGCGGCAGGGGCCATGAAAATTGACGCCTACTCTGATTCCCAATTGGTTGTTAGCCAGTATGAGGGAAGCTATGAGGCTACTCATCTGGCTATGATAAAATATCTTCAGGCAGTCAAAGAAGAGGTCGGGGTACTTGAGGAATTCCGGCTGAATCAAGTGCCTAGGTCGGAAAACAACCAGGCGGATGCATTGTCAAAACTGGCGTCTTCCGCCTGCCATGATGCGCCTCGGTCAGTCTTTTGGGAAGTTCTTGAAAAGAGAAGCATATATGAAGATCCCATTGGACTTCTAGACCAAATCTCTACCTGGATGGATGGCATCCGAGCTTATCTTTCAGACGGTACACTTCCTGATTCGCCACAGGAGGCAGCCGTCATGAAGAAGCGAGCTGCAAGCTTCGAGTTGAAAAATAGAGAACTCTTCAAGGCGGGGTTTCTTAAGCCCCTGTTGAAGTGTGTCACCCCTGAAAAGGGGAAGGAAGTTCTCGAAGACCTGCATTCGGGATTCTGCGCCTCCCACATAGGCGGCAGGTCCCTAGCCGTCAGAGCCTGATGACATTATTTTTGGCCTATTCTTGAGGCAGACGCCAAGGAGTTGGTAAAGAAATGTGACAAGTGCCAAAAATTTGGCAGACTTATTCACCGTCCGGCTACTGATCTGACGGCCATCCACAGCCCTATCCTGTTTGCAAAATGGGGCATGGACATTCTAGGTCCTTACACGCCTGCTCCAGGCGAAAAGCGCTACATCTTGGTGGATGTGGATTATTTCACCAAGTGGGTGGAGGCTAAGGCGGTTAAAAACATCAAAACCTCAGACGTGATTTCCTTCATCTGGAAAAACATTATCACCCGGTATGGGGAACCTATGTCTATGGTGTTTGATAATGGTCCTCAGTTTGAGATGCCTCAACTAAAAACATGGTTGGGAGATTAGGGGATCTCAAGCTATTTTGCATCTGTTGGCCGACCCCAAGCAAATGGCCAAGTTGAAGCCTTCAACAAACTCATCTCAGACGGCATTAAGAAGAAAATAGAAAGAGTCGGTGGCTTATGGGCAGAAGAGTTAATCCATGTCCTATGGGCCATCCGGACAACAGCGAAGGGGGCAACCGGTGAAACCCCATTTCTCATGGTTTACGGCGCTGAAGCCGTCTTGCCCATCGAACATTACGAGCCGACTCTCAGAGTCATGCTATATGATGAAGAGGCAAACTGGGAAGCAATGCGCATGGATTCACTCACAGAACGCAGGGGCAATGCCACCTTGCGTCATGAGATTTACCGTCTGAGAATGACTAGAGCCTACAACAAGAAAGTACACAAGCGTCCTTTGAAAGTTGACGACTTAGTGTTACGAAAAATGGAGGCAACCGGTAGGGCCAATGAGCTGGGAAAGCTAACTCCAAATTGGGAAGGCCCCTACCGGATCTATGAAGAAGTAAGGGACGGCACCTACCGCTTGGAAACTCCAGACGGCAGGCGCCTGCCTAGAACTTGGAAAGTAGACAATCTGAAAAAATACTACTTCTGAGAATGTAAGTTTTTTGTAAACAGTGAGTCAATTAATGAAGATTCAGACTTTGTTTGCAAAATTGTTTTGTTGTTTTTTGATTATCCGCCTGGGTAATACTCAGACGGATTCTTCATTTACCTAACTAAGTTTGATACTCAGCAAAGGTTACATTTGTTTGACCGCCTGGGTAATACTCAGATGGATCTTTTGTTTATTTAGTTAAGTTTAATACTTGATATGATAATTGCCTGTCCGTCTGGGTAATACCCAGACAGGCTCTTTTGTTTAAACAAATAAGTTCGACATTTAGTGTAAATTCAATGTTGTAATAACGATCGGCCAATGCTCCGATTAAAAACTAAGCACAAAAACGCTTAGTGGCTGTACAACCGGTCCTAAACAAGACCAAAGGCTAAAATGGCCGGATGGTTACTCATTTTATAAAATTGCCTGTCCCAACATGGACAAAGGCTTCCGGTCCTTGGAGGAGACGTGGATGTTTAAGGGATCGTCCTTCTCGTTCCACTTCTTCCTTTCTTCCTCCTCGCTATCCTCAAGCGGGGGTAAATCGTCGCTGCTCTCAGAGGTAGAGGCGGAGCTGTCGCTCTCCGTCTCCTCCTCATTCTGGGTCAAAGGGGCTGAGGCGGCCTCATCGCCGCCTTGGTCGCACTCTTCCAGAAAGGAATCTACGGGAGTTGAAGGGGCGCGCGGAGGGGATCTCTCCAGAGCCGTCTGGCCTTCCTAACTAGACGTTTCTCCCTCAGGCGTTTGGCCGCTTGAGCCTTCGCTTCTGTAGTTTGGATCAGTGGCCGTCTGCATAGTCCGAGCCATTGTGTCCTGCACAGACACATAAATGGTCGGAATCCAAGGCAAAGGGTGGTCCTAACACCCCGAGACGGCACTCCCAATCCTAGACTCAGCCGTCCCAGGTGACCGGCTGGACTCTAACCTAGGCTATGCCGTGTGTGTTGGTGATGCATCCATTTATTGCAAGAAATATGTACAAGCGGTGAAACAAGAAAAAGAGCTGAGAGAGGCAGAGACGGTACCTTTGGATTTGATATCTGAAAACGGACGGGTCCGACTGGGTTGATGGAGTACGAGCTTCCTTGCTTGCGCCTGACTCAAACGGATGACTTCTGCTCTCTCAAAGTTTTCTCTCTAGAAAATTTTTGTAAACGTACAAAATTATGAGGGTAAACGGCTATATATAGAAGGTAAATACGGGGGCATTTCCGTAATTTACTCGGAAGGTGAACGTTTACATTTTATGGTAAAATTACCACCAATCGGAGCGTGACACATGTCATAGATGCCACATGGCGTGCCACGTCACATCTGTGAGGGGCAAATGTTTAGGGTAATTTTACCCCGCCACGTGGTCCAACCAAAGGACGACACGTGTCAGCTTCAGGTTGGCCCAAAGTGGACTAATCTCCGCCTGATACGTGTCACTCCAGAAATTAAGGGAAAAAGGCGGCCTTCAGGCCCAAATCCCGAGAAAGCCGTAAAGCGGCGCAGCCCACCAATGATTAGGGTTCAGTGACCTAATCAGGGGCACAAATCCCAAAGACCCTATAAATAGGGAGATGTCCCTCTTTTTGAGGGCACGTTTTACCATTTATTACACCTGCATTCTCTCACATTAGAGAAAGACCTGAGCTTGGAATCCGAGCAGATACCCACTTAAATTTCCGTTCTCTTTATTCCTTTTCAAGTTACTAACTTGACCGTCGGAGGCGGAGCTCCAACCACCTGGGGTCTCTGTTTGTTTTGCAGGTACAGCTCTCCCGAGGGACTAAAACACCTTAAACAATACCGGTGCAAATTCTGGTAGTATTTTAGTGTGGGGGAGGAAATCAAATAAAACTTCTCCTTCCACCCGGTCCATCTGGACATCTTGTCCAAAGTCATCTAGTATTGGTTTTGGGTGGTAAGAGTATACCACGCCCCATGACCGCCTGGGGCCTTGCTTAGGTAATGCATATGAGCGAAGGAAGAAAAGCTAGGGTCTATATTCTGGAACTCATTGGCGGCAATATAACTAAATATATTCACCCACGAGTTTGGAGTGAGCTGTCATACGCCCAGATCGTATCCATTGAGGATTTTCCTTATTCCTATATGGAGGGGGAACCGGAGGTCGGCTTCTATTACCGCCTCGAAACAAACAAAGTAGTTGTTCGCATCTTCAATGTCATCCCCCCAGGCCATAACAACATCCGTAGGAGGAACAATAATATCCCACCCCTTTCCAAAGGGGTGTTTTTCCTTGAAGGCTTTGAAGTCGCTCTTCAACAAGGCTATATCACCCGGAAGCGTCCTTATATTCTTCGGGTCAGGGTAAGCAGAGGTCTTAGCCGACTGCTGGTAGTCAGCCGCAAAATTATCTTGTTTAGAGACAGAAGCCTCTAACCCTGATCTTTCGGCGGCCTCCTCACCGCCTGACTCCTCTTCCGCCTCTTGAGAGGAGACGACTTCCCATGTTACTATGGGAAGAGGGGGCGCCATCTGAAGAACCATCCTGCTCATCCGGACCATCGTAGTCCTCGTCACGAATAACCTCATCTACGAGCACTTCCCTAACGCCCCGTTGTTTGGGCTTAATAGCCGTTTGTTTCACTCTGGCCATTGTGTCCTGCGCAGACACAGAGAGGGAGGAATTTGGGAATGAGCAAAGTAGTTTCGACTGATCAGAAATGGCACCCCCGGTTCTAGATTTAGCCGTACCAGGAGACTGGCTAAATGTCCTAGGCAATGTCGAGTGTGTGGATGGAGATTCCATTTTATTTTCAAAGAAGGTATATAGACAGAAAAAAGAATGTATACGGACGGAAATGAAGAAAAAGCTGAAAGAGGGTACAGGCGGTTACCTTACTTTAAACTCTGAAAATCTGAAAACTGCAATAGGCGGGTGACCGGGTGCTGTCAAGTACACACACGAGAGTCTTGGAAAAACTAATGTAGATGGAATTAGAGTATCTCTCTCCAAGAATCTCTCTTTCTCTCTCTAGAAAGTCAAAATGATTTAAATAGTGAGAGGAGAAAGGGGGATAAAACCCTATTTATAGAGGGGGGAAACGGGGGCATCCCCGTCACACCCCGGATTTATTACTGGCCGTTTTTACTGTCCACCTCTCATGGGGGAACACGTGTCACAAGCGCCACATGGCCTGCCACGTCACCCTTATGAGGGGAAAATATTTAGGGTAAAAATAACCTAGACACGTGGACCAATGAGAGAGCTTCACATGTCAAGGGATGGTAGGTCATTAAGGATCACTCACTAGCTAACACATGGATATCTCAGATGTTCATCATAATTGTGGCTTTTAAGGGCCCAATTCCTAAGAATTCGCACTTTGCGGCGCATTCCATTGGACCTAGGTCAGAGTGACCTAGGGAGGGGTACATTTCCCAACTACCCTATAAATAGGGAGATATTCCCTAATTTTGAGGACATTTACGATAAATTATTACATCCATATTCTCTCTCATCAGAGAACACATGATCTTGGAATCCGAGAAAATACCCACCTAAATTTCTACCCTTTTATTCCTTTTCAAGTTACTAACTTGACCGTTGGAGGCGGAGCTTCGACAACCAGAGTCTCTGTGTTTTTGCAGGTGCAGCTCGAGCCGAGCCATTCTTTGTGATGTTACTCTCCCGAGGGACAAAAACACCCAAAACACTTGGCTTAGAATTTGAGTTTGGAAGAATTCATTGGTCTTAATGCTCCCACCTATGCCCGCATCACCTTCGAGTTTTTTTCATTTTTGGAAGAACATGAGGAGAAGTTGGATGGTGTATCTACTTAAACGCTTACTTTTTAAGTTTTCAACAATGACCACTCGGTCCCTCTCTCCTACTTCAACGAAGCCTTCAAGTTTCCTTCGCCAATGGAAGATGCTCTATACATCTACCCGGCCTTTGAGGTTTTGCAACGAGATCATAATTATAGAGAACGTCATTGGTGGAGACACATGTCGGTTGAAGATAGTTATCTTCCTCAATATTCCAAGTCGCCTTCCATCATCCACCCAGCTTTGAGATACTTTAGTCGGCTCCTCACTCATGCATTTTTCTCTAAACAGTCTCTCGGAACCATTTCTAGGGAGGAACTAAGTTGGCTTTGGTTGGCGGACAAACCTCTTGAAGATAAGGTCGAGGTCCTTGATTTTGCGTCCCATTTGCTTGATCGTTTCATCAATATTCGTGATGTTTTCTTTCTCTCCAGAAGCATTCAATTGGGAGGAATGATCACTATCTTGACTATCTCTCTCAACAAGAAATATGGGAAGATGCTTAATTCCCTTGAGCCTATTCGTGAAAAACGAGAGAAAGCTTCATCCCATCTACTTAGTATCTATGCTTTGATCAATCAAAGGTTTTTAGAGCGTATTTCTCAAGAAGACTTGTTTATTTGGAAAGTTTCAAGGACAATCTATTAGTGCCCAATCCCTCATTCGGAGGCTAGCGCTCGATGCTTGGACACTGCTCTTCCTTGGCGGCCAAACGAGTGGTCGATCGGCCAATCTCTCAAGAAGCCTCCTTTGCCAATTCTTCGCTTCAATCCGTAATGCCCATGATCACTCCCTTGCTTTTGCTTTGCCCCTGGTGTCCCGGGGAGGTACACCTTTGATTCCTTCCTCTTCATCTTCTTTCTCTACTTGTGATTTGTCTTATGTTTGTTGTGTTGCGTTGGTTTTGCCCTTGCTTTTATGGTTCACTATGGCTCTGTCTTCGATTTTGTGTCTCTTTCTGATGATGGTTTATGATAGTTTCTGTTTGCTGAGTTTGTTTTCTGATGATGATTGTTTTGGGTGTTTTTTGTCCCTCGGGTGAGTTACGTCACAAAGATTGGTCCGGCTGAGCTGTACCTGCAAAAACAACGAAGACTCCGAGTGGTTGGGGCTCCGCCTCCGAAGACCAAGTTAGTAACTTGAAAGAGAATAAAGAGTACGGAAATTTAAATGGGGATCTGCTTGGATTCCAAGCTCAGGTGTTTCTCTGATGAGAGAGAATGTAGGTGTAATAAATAATTCAATGTGTCCTCAAAATGGGGAAATATCTCCCTATTTATAGGGTCGTTGGAGAATGTGCCCCTATCTAGGTCACTTGACCTAAATTTTAGTGGGTTTCCCCTATCTAGGTCACGCTCCTAGGGATTTGGACCCTTGAAGGCCACCATTTCAGAGGCTTATCTAAGGGGGCCACGTGTCAAGAGGATATTGGGCCACTTGGGCCATCCCGAGCTCACCACGTGGCCTCCTCTCATTGGTCCACTTGTCTAGGGTAATTTTACTCTAAACATTTGCCCCTCACATGGGTCACATGCATGTCACGTGGAGCCTGTGACACGTGTCCACCTATCAGAGGTGAACAGTAACAACGGATAGTAAAATTTAAATATCAAACGGGAATGCCCCCGTTTTCACCTTCTATAAATAGAAGTTTACCTCCCCCTTTTCTCTCACTTCATTTTCATTTGACTTTCTAGAGAGAGAAAGAGAGATTTTAGAGAGAGATTCTCTGCCTCCGTCTGCGTCAAAGTTTTTTGGATTTTCGCATGCTAACATTGCAACACCTGTTTTGGGGTTTTTTGTACGTACCCGAATGGAGGGTATGTACGTCCCTCGGGAGACAGATCCGCAATGCAACACTCGAACGACCCGATCACCTGCAAAACAACGGACCCCGGGGGGCCGGAGGTCCGCCTCCGACGATCAAGTTAGTGATCGATGTAATGTATTTTTAGAGAATAAAATAGAGAGAAGAGAGAGTGATTGTGGGGGGCATGGCCCTTGGAGAATGAATTAACTCCCTTTGAACTGATGTGAAGATCAGTATTTATAGAGCGTTGGGATATGTGCCTTTTAGGTCATTTAACCTAAAAGGCTCTAGGTTTATGGGCTTAGAGCCCATTATCACTCTTCTATCATTGAGTGACACGTGTCATGCTCTAATTGGCTCATAGAGAGCTGAGCTTGCGGACACGTGTCGCGGTGGCATTGGTCCACATATAGAGGGTAATTTTACCCCAAACATTAGCCCCTCGGAAGGGGTAATTTCTCTTTCAAGAGGAATTGCTCCTTTCGAAATCAAGGCTTTGCCGCTTGTTCAAAAGCTCTTTGGTCGGCATGTGTCTAGGTCAATAAAAGAGAGATTTGATTAACTTGGAAAATTTGATACCTTATATGGTATGACATTTTCTAAGTTAATCAATCAGAATAATGATTGCCGCTTGAACTAGACAGATGACGACTTTCATTTCTTTATGCCCCACTATGGTAGGATATTTTCGAGACGTTTGATATCTCATTAGGCAGGAGGCGAATGGCCGCCTGACAAGACAGGAGGCAAATGGCCGCCTGGAAAGTTTTGTAATTATACTTTCAATGTCCTTTTACCCCATTGGGAGGACTTGTATAGTTTCTGAAGGTAATCTAGGTAAGAACTTCGGCCGGTCACCTACTGATGTCTTTTAGACATTCGGTTCCCGAAAACTTAGTCGTTCTTTAGATTACCCAGGTCAGGCGACTATGAGTTGACCAATTAGGTCGTTCAATCTTTGTCGTCTGCATGTGTTCGTAGAGCAATGTGCCACCCAAATGGGAGATGCTTCTCCTCGACAAATTCGCCCCAATGGACGTCGCCGGTTATCTGACTCATGTTGGAGCAGACGACCTTACTCATGTTGGAGCAGACAAATTTATAGAAAACAGATAACCATCCGGCCATTAGCCTCATGTCTTTTTAAGACGGTTTGTATAGCCACTAAGTTTTTAGCTTAGTTTATTATCCGGCCATTGGCCTCGATAGCCTTTAATCATGAAACAGTAGCCGTTTTCCATTTGTACTAGAACAGTTGGAAAACTCTATGCTTTTTAGATTTCACTTTAGATTAAATCAAACAACTGCGAGTGCTGCCTTAGCATTCGGTAGGGCTGCTTGATGTTTTAGTAGAGCAATGTGCCACCCAAATGGGAGATGCTTCTCCTCGACGAATTCACCCGAATGGACGTCGCCGGTTATCTGACTCATGTTAGAGCAGACGGTCATACTCATGTTGGAGCAGACTGTGGCCGTCGGCCTCTAATAATAATAATATCCGGCCATTGGCCTCACGTCACTTGGACGTTAGTTTAGCTACTAAGTTTTAAACTTAGTTTATCATTCGGCCATTGGCCTCACGTCACTTGGACGTTTGTTTAGCTTCTAAGTTTTAAACTTAGTTTATCATCCGGCCATTGGCCTCACGTCACTTGGACGTTTGTTTAGCTTCTAAGTTTTAAACTTAGTTTATCATCCGGCCATTGGCCTTACGTCACTTGGACGTTAGTTTAGCTACTAAGTTTTTAACTTAGTTTATTTAATTAATGAATCAATATTCAATAATAATAATAATAATAATAATAATAATAATAATAATAATAATAATAATAATAAAAATAATAATAATAATAATATTCAAATAAGCTTTAACCGTCTTACTTGAAGGACCATGAAAGGCCGGTTGCCGAGCTTAACCGAATACGAAGGTTGCTTGACATTTATGCCGCTTGACCATAATACTCCCAAAGAGTCGATCCCACAAATATACATGCGGCTTCTTACATATACATGCGGCTTCTCATGCTCTCATCGGTGAGAGTAAGATACATACTCTTGAGGTGATGTTGCTCCACTTATATGAGAGAGCAACTTCACATATAAACATACGGCTCCACACTACTTAAGTTAACTTGCAGCTCATAATAATGCTGCTAGCCCACTGCACTCCTTAAGGTGAGTCGACGTATTTTCTGCCTGGAGCATATGCAATCACAGCCGGATTTGGAGTTGCTTTAAATGCTTAAAAATCGGAGTCGGAGATATTTCAGCTCCTTGCTAGAGTGCCATGCGGCATCTGCCGCTTGGTTTCAATTTAGTTTGCCTCCTATGCTAACTCATACAAGATAGGACGCAAGTTCTCGAAATCCGGCTGCTCTTTCCCATTTGCGGCTGCTTGGGTAAGCTTGCAAAGTGCCGAGTGTAACAAAATACCACAATGGCTTCATGTTTTAGTGTTAAAAGCGGGCTAGAGCTGCTGTCAGACGGTAGTAGCTAGATGCTCTGCTTCTTTGACATGTATTCCTTGATAGGACTAATTTATATAAAAGGAAGCCCTTGCTATAGGTAATGGGAGCTAAGCAGCCCCTGCTCACACAGACGAACACATCCAACTTGGCATTAGAGCCGCTTGTGTATAGCCGAGATTCAATACCGTCTGACCCTTGTATAATATATACTCAAGTAATATGCTACCCATGTATAATATATACTTAAGTAGTGCCGCATGCTTTTTTTTTTTTTTTTTTTTTTTTTTTTTTTTTTAATCATAATAATGATAATTATTGATTCGCATAATACTCATGCGGTCTTTCAACCAAGTAGCTGTCTAGCCATGTCACACATGTTTGAGCAAACTCTTGGCATCACACTCGGCTCCATGGTCGGGTGCCTTGCACAACGTATCGACCTCTCGGCTTTTAAGCTAAGAGATGACTATGTATGTATGTTGCTGCTCGGATACAAGAGATTGAGGTTTCCCTCACATTAAGGGGAGCTTTCTCATTTCACTCGGCTCTTATGTCGCTTGTATTTGAGTTTAGCATGGCACTTAGTTGCCGCTTGACAATCATGTCACTGAGTTTGCAACTTATTTGGCTTAGTAGCCGTTAGACTAAGCTCACAATGATGATAATGATGATCAGAGCATCCGGATGTGTAGGGGAACAAAGCAGCCCCAGTCATCGAGCTCAATGAGCCAATGAAACATCCGGTCTTTATGAAGAACAAAGCAGCCCCTACGGCTGTACTTATTTGATGAGCGAAGCATCCATGCAGCCGGCTTGAGCATGCGCGAAGCAACCCTTGCAGCCGGCTTTGAGGGTGATTAAAGCAACCACTTATATGAAAAACATAGCAGCCACGCGGCCGGCTTTGATAAAATAACAGAGCAGCCCTTACGGTTGGGCTTGGTTAGGCGCAAAGTAACCCTACAGCCGGACTTAGCTGAAGTAGGATGCAGCCCCACATTCGGCGTAATCGGGAACAAAGCAGCCCTGCAGCCGCCTTGATTGTGATCACCAACCGTCACCTTTTATAGTGATAACCGGTTGCTTTAATTCGAGTCGGCATTTTTACCACTTGGATTGGAGCAACTTGGGCTGGCTGTGTGCTTCAATTGAGAATAGTACAAGGGGTAGCAATATATATATACGGCATTTTTGCCACACACCCCTTGCCGCTTGTACCGCACTTCTTACATGAGTACATGTTTGAAAGATAATTGCATTATTAGTGTTTATGATAGTATTGATCATAATGCCACCATTCTCATTATGCTATAAGGTTGAATTTGAGTCGGCATATTGCCGCTTGTATAAGAGTAAGCTTGGGCTCCTGACTAATGGAGAAGCTACTTGGCTGTATAATGCCGCTTGGCTACTATCACTAGGTGATTTAACTTGCTCATCCTTCATGGTCATCCGGGTACCAAGTGCCGGCTGCCTCAATGATCAAGTGCCGACTGCTGCATTGATAATACATCTTAAAATATGATAATACCAATCATCATGCTTGAGAATTCAAGCAAGCTTTTTGCTGCTTGTATATTATTGTCATCCATGTGAATAACAAAAGACAAATTCAATCATTGGTAATGATTGAATAATGATAGTGATGAACTCAATGGTGCCGCTTGATGATTAACAAGGGCGGCTGTAATCAGTAATTCACTAATTCATGCTATTACATACCGTTTATATATACTTAGATACATGAAGATTAATGTCGTATGTATAGCCTTGTAAATATGATATTACTCTTCAAAAGCTTTGTCATAAATAAATATGAAAAATAACAAATGGGAAGAGTAGGCTGTTTGAGAACGAACAACCAGGCACTTGGCTTATTTCATTCGTCTACCGCCTCTATTAATCAAGCAACCAAACGTCCGGCTTTGAGGTTGAACGAGGCAACCATGGCAGCCAGCTTTGAACAGATCAGCCGCATAATTGATGACGGTGACCGGCTGCCACCATTGATGAAGTTGATACATTTGATAAAGTTGTCGGCTGCCGCTTGATTGATCGGTGCAAAGGCCGGTAATGAATACCACCTGATCACCATCTTTGCTATTTGGAGATGAAGCTCCACTTTGCATGAATGAGCGACTCTCGCTCTTTCCCACAAATGCCATATGCATTCGGCTCTTCATATATCAATATGAATTCCGTTGCAAATGGAAGAGGAATAAAATAATACTTGTACATGCGGCATTCCCATCATTCATGGAGAATTGATGCTTAAGTTAGGCCGCATGTCCCCCACTAATTCCAAGAGTTTATTCTTGAAAAAACAATTTGTATAATACAATTATTAACATATATATATATATGTATATATATATACATATGTATGTATATATATATATATATATATATATATATATATATATATATATATACATACATACATATATATATATATATATACATACATATATATATATATATACATACATATATATATATATATATATGTTAATATATGTGAATATATGTGATATTCATAGTATCAAATTATCAATCAAAATGATTGGCCGCATGCCGCCTGCTTTATTGCATCGGATGCCGCTTGTTCTATCTTCAAGCAAACAGCTTGGATAGGCTTGAATTAATTTTGCTAGATGTCATGGTCTCATGGTGGAGTACGAATGTTGCATCTAGCTGGCTCAGTAAATGAGCAATGATTAAAATAGCATGCGGCTACCGCTTGTATGCATCCGGCTGGTTGAGGTGGCCTGAGCATGCGGCCGACTCATAAAATGAGTCAGATTAAAATAGTGGAGTTGGCCAATTTAGCCGTCTCACCCCTAATGTACCATCCTCCAACTTAGATCAAATGGCATTGCCTTTTAATCTTACATTGAGAGAATAAAATATGCATGACTTAGTCTGACAGGCCTTCTTGACCGTCTGACTCTTGGCATTCGGCCTCATGACACCTGATGTACTCAGCATCCAGCCTTAGGACGCCTGGCGCCTCCTAAAGGAGGTTCCCCCTATTAAGTCGGTGATCCACCGTTGTGCCATTACAGATGTGCCTCCCCACAGACGGCGCCAAATGTTTTGGGGTTTTTTGTACGTACCCGAATGGAGGGTATGTACGTCCCTCGGGAGACAGATCCGCAATGCAACACTCGAACTGCCCGATCACCTGCAAAACAACGGACCCCGGGGGGCCGGAGGTCCGCCTCCGACGATCAAGTTAGTGATCGATGTAATGTATTTTTAGAGAATAAAATAGAGAGAAGGGAGAGTGATTGTGGGGGGCATGGCCCTTGGAGAATGAATTAACTCCCTTTGAACTGATGTGAAGATCAGTATTTATAGAGCGTTGGGATATGTGCCTTTTAGGTCATTTAACCTAAAAGGCTCTAGGTTTATGGGCTTAGAGCCCATTATCACTCTTCTATCATTGAGTGACACGTGTCATGCTCTAATTGGCTCATAGAGAGCTGAGCTTGCGGACACGTGTCGCGGTGGCATTGGTCCACATATAGAGGGTAATTTTACCCCAAACAACACCCAGTTCACCGTCGGTAGCTGTTTTCAGATTTATCAGAGCTAAAGTAAGGTAAATTCTTGTACCATCTTTAGCTTTTCTCTTTTTCAACTTGTATACATTCTTTCTCCGCCTGTATACATAGTTTAGAATTAAAAATGAGCTCTCAATCCACACACTCGGCACTGCCTAGGACACTCAGCCGGTCCTCAGAACGGCTGTGTCTAGAACAGGAGGTGCCTTTTCTGGACTGTCAGAATCGATGTGCTCATCTCCGAATTCCTCCATCTTTGTGTTTGTGCATGACACAATAGCCAGAATGAAACAGACGGCCAGAAGGTCTAGGAGCCGGCGCACTATGTCAGTGCCAGCCGATGAGGTTGTTCCGGATGGGGAACATGAGGATTTGGAGGAGAGCAGTTCTGATGAAGAGGCTCCCTCTACTTCCGAGAGCTCAGGCGTACGGGAGGAAGGCGGTGAGGGAGCCGCCTCCTCAAACGGATCCGTCGATGATGAGGCTGATGAAAGGTCAAGAGCTGAAACTTCGGGCTCTGACCAGGATAACTTTGCGGCTGACTATCAACAGTCGCCTAAAGTCGCTGACAACCCTAACCCTAAAATGATTAGAATGCTCCCGGGTGACATTGCCCTGTTAAAGAGCGGCTTTAGGGCTTTCAAAGAGAAGCACCCCTTTGGAAAGGGGTGGGATATTATCGTCTGCCTGCTGACGCAGTAATGGCATGGGACGATGACATTGATAATGCAGACCATTACATTGATAATGCAGACCTCTCCTGGAGTTATCCACTAAGGCCCGGGAGCAAATAATGGAGCCGGGTTTCTTTGAAACCACTACTGAGCCCATGGGGGATGGGACTCATATTATAGTTCCAAAAAACTGGATCCCCCACCCGGACTACTTCTAGGACGAATGCTTCTTGTCCGCCTGTAGGTTAAGTCCCATGTTTCCCAAGGGTAGATCCACTTGCATCCGGAGTGTTTGTGATTTTATTCTTTTATTACAAACTTTCCATAATTTCTTCTAACTTTAATTCTTCATGCAGCTGACGCCTTGAAGATGGTTGATCTGGCCAAGACTCCGGCTAAGTCGGCGGCGCTGCTGCGCAAGGAGGCTGCTATTGCAAGGAAAGCAGTCGTTGAAGCGAAAGAGTCCAAGAAGGGAGGGGTAAGACCGCCTGTCTTAGTATTAATTTTTTATTTTTATTTTTTTTTTACTAAGGCCGTTTGCCGGCTGGGTATTCTTAACCCTTTTTTTTATTTTGCAGGACTCTGTTAAACGCGTGCCACAATCCTTCTCTAAGCTTTTCAAAAGGCAAGGAGAATATCTGGAAAAGACTCCGACTGCGAAGGCTGCTAGAAAGGACCCTCCCCGGTCAACCTCTACTTCCCAAACCGGTCGTCCCATGACCGGTGGCAAATCTCCTGCTGCAATGAAAATCCTGAGCGAAGGCTCGGAGCGTTCGCAGCAGAAAGCGCCGGATGCCTCCACGGCATCGAAGGGTGGCCCGCCACCTAATGTTGCAGCCGGTGCGGCAACAACCGGGGGGGAAGAGACGACTACTCCCCATCTGGATACCCAAGGTAAGGGAAAGATTGAAATACCTTGGCCACTTGACTTCATGAGAGTCAAGACTAAGGTAGACCCCTCCGGGGGTTCAGTCAGTAGCCGGCAACGGATGAATGCCAACTATGCTGCTTTCTTCTCACAAAGTAATTCTACATTTGGTGCAGATCTTACATCCGACGAGCCGGATCTTGCTGGTTTCGCAAAACGGATGGTGAGGACCCTCACCCGGTTAGAGAAGAATTCAATACCTGACCTGCAGGTAGTGGACTTCGACCGGATAATGGGCCAACTGGCTGAGGTAAAAAATCCCACAACCCCAATACTTTTTCTTTATTTTAACTAAGTATATCATAATCCGGCTGTTCTTTTACCAGATAATGTTGAGATTGGACGAACTCCGGGGCTCCTTCAGGCGGAAACAGGAAGAGGTAAATGACGCTAAACGGAGGGCCCTTGAAAACCTCTACTCTGCTAAATATGCTAATAATATGTGTGATTTAAGAGATTAAAGCAGTAGAGTTGAAACAGGAGGAGCTGATCCGGAGCTTGACGGCTACAAATGATGAGGCCACCAGCCGGGCTAATGACCTTAAGCAAAAACTGAAGGATGCTCAATCTGAACTCAAGGCATTAGAAGATGCTGACAAAGAAAATACCAAACTCCGGGCAGATGTCTCCCGACTGGGGGTCGAGATCGTCACTCTGCAAAACAAGCAATCGGACGAGATCGCTCAAGAGCAAAAGTGGCTGATGGAGGAAAATGAGCGGGACAATGCAGCCCACTTGAAGATCACTTGGAGCCTCCTCTACCCAGATATAGACTTTTAACTCTATAAACTTAGGTATAATTACGCCACTGAGGTGTATGATGCCCAAGTGCTGGGTAAGGCTCCTCTGCCTCGCTTTCGAGACTGGGCTGCCGAGTAAGGGTATGAAGTGTCGAACACTGAGGAGCCGGCGGAGGTAGAGCAAAACGAAGGAAATCAGCCTCAAGTAGCTGATGACCAATCTGAAGCCCTCCCAACCGACCACAACCAGTCGGAGCAGCAGCTTCCACCTCGGCCATAGGCGAGCCTCCCCAAATTCTGCGGCAATATGCCAACTACCTTTCTTTGCCAGCTTGTATGCCGTGTAATGTTGTATTTTTACCAACTGTAGATTTGGTTAACAATCATTTTCTTTTACTTCTTCTCCGGATGTTATTCCGGCTAACAATTATTCTGGCCTTTGTGCCATTTTTATGAAGTATTCCGACTCAGTCGGTTGTTTATATATATTTGTGTTTGTTTGAATTTTTCAATTTGAAATTTGCGTATATTTGCAATGCTTTAATATTCTGCCTAACTTAAAAAAGCATGCAGCAATTTGCAATCCGGGTGCTCTTGCCCTTGGACGGATGTGTGGTTGGTTTTATTTCAAATTGATTGATTGGCTTGAAAACACTTGATACTTGGAGAAGTATGAGGTTTTTTTAGGCCAATCAATCACAATGGTGATTTCCCCAAACCAAGTGCACAGCCGGCCATTAGAACGGGTGCTCCGAGTCTCTTACCCAGACGGTAATATTTCGTCAAGGATTATTACATAGCCATTACACAAAATCTTTTGCCCCAATTTGGGGGAGAGAGTGCAACTTTGGAATAAATAATCTATGGGAACTTCTGTCGGCAACTGACTGATGCCTCGGGGCATCTGGTATTCGGCAACTTAACCGTTTTCGTAGATTATTCTAGTCAAACGGCTATGAGTTGACCAATTTGGTCGTTCAATTTTTTGTCGTTTGCATAGGTACGTAGAAATAACGAAGAGTCTGTTCTCTGCGACGATTGCACCCGGAGGGGTGTCGCCGGACGCCATTGTCCATGTTGGGACAAGCGGTTTTATAAAATAAGCAACCATTTGGCCTTTGGTCTTGTTTGAGACCGGTTGTATAGCCACTAAGCGTTTTTGTACTTAGTTTTTTTCAAGCTGGCCATTGGCCACGCGATATCATATTTACACTAAATGTCAATTTAGTTGGTTAAGAAATTTCTCCGTCTGGGTATTACCTAGGCGAAAGGGTAAGTATAACATTAAATTACACTGAGTATCAAACTTAGTTGATTAAAGTAGTAATCCTTCTGAGTATTACCTAGGCGGATAAATAATTATTTCATTGAATCTATACTAAGTGTCAAAATTAGACAGTTAAACATAAGTTCCGTCTGAGGATAACCCAGGCGGATAACTAATTATAAAGATAGAAAAATAATTTTGCAAACAAAGCCTGATTTCTCATTGATTGACTCACTGTTTACCAAAAATTTACATTTCTCAAAAGTAGTACTTTTTTAAGTTATCTACATTCCAAGTTCTAGGTAGACGCTGACCGTCTAGGGTTTCCAGACGGTAAGTGCCATCCCTCACTTCTTCATAAATCCGGTAGGGGCCTTCCCAATTAGGAGTTAGCTTTCCAGCTTTATTGGCCCTACCGGTTGCCTCCATTTTACGTAACACAAAGTCGTCAACTTTTAAAGGACGTTTGCGCACTTTCTTGTTGCAGGCTCTGGTCATTCTCAGACGGTATATCTCATGGCACAGGGCAGCATTGCCCCTGCGTTTTGGAAGGGAGTCCAACGCTAGCCGCATGGCCTCCCAGTTTGCCTCTTCATCATAAAGCATGACTCTGAAGTCGGCTCGTAATGCTCAATGGGCAAGACGGCTTCAGCACCGTATACCATAAGAAATGGGGTTTCACCAGTTGCCCCTTTGGCAGTAGTCCGGATGGCCCATAGGACATGAATTAGCTCTTCTGCCCATAAGCCACCGGCTCTTTCAATTTTCTTTTTTATGCCGTCTGAGATGAGTTTGTTGAAGGCTTCAACTTGGTCGTTTGCTTGGGGTCGGCCGACTACTGCAAAACAATGTGAGATACCCTGATCTCCCAACCAAGTCTTAAGATGAGGTGTTTCAAACTGAGGGCCATTATCAAACACCATAGACATAGGTACCCCAAACCGGGTGATGATGTTCTTCCAAATGAAAGAGATGACATCCTTTGTCTTGATGTTCTTGACCGGCTCAGCTTCTACCCATTTGGTGAAATAATCCACATCCACCAAAATGTAGCGCTTTCCGCCTGGAGCAGGCGTATAAGGACCCAGGATATCCATGCCCCATTTAGCGAACGAGACTGGGCTGTAGATTGCCGTCAGATCAGTAGCCGGGCGGTGAATAAGCTTGCCAAACCTCTGGCATTTGTCACATCTCTTCACCAACTCTTTAGCGTCTGCTTCAAGAGTGGGCCAAAAGTAATGCCGCCTGACTCTAACGGCTAGGGACCTGCCGCCTATGTGAGAGGCACAGTATCCAGCATGCAATTCCTCAAGAACTTCTTTCCCTTTTTATGGGGTAACACACTTCAATAGAGGTTTAAGGCCGTCTTCTCGTGATCTTTTTTCCACAGGGGTATCTGATGGAAGCCGGAGTAGGCATCCATGAAACTCATCAAGGCATGCCCGGCTGTCGAATCGACCAGACTGTTGATCTTTGGAAGTGGGTAACTATCCTTAGGACATGCCTTGTTGAGGTCTGTGTACTCAACACACATACGCCAGGTACCATTCGGCTTCTTTACAAGCACAACATTCGCCACCTAATCGGGAAAATTACATGGCCGAATGAACCCAACGTCCAACGGCTTTTTTACTTCGGCAGCTGCCGCCTGACTTCTCTCCTCGCCGTGATTTCTTTTCTTTTGCTGGATGGGCTTCTTTTTAGGATCCACGGCGAGTTTGTGGACAGCAAGATCCGGGCTAACGCCTGGCATCTCTTCCACTTCAAAGGGAAAAATGTCTTTGAATTCTTTCAGCATGAGGTGCATATCTGCACCCAATTTAGCATGAGCAGCCGTCCCAACCTTAACAGTACGCTCTGGATGGCTGTCGCCCAAAGGTAAATCAATATGGTCTCCAGCAGGCTGGGAACGGAGCTCAGCTGACCGCTCCCCGGTTAGTGAGTGCTATTTTTTCTCTTTCTTCACCTCCACTATCAACGGGGCCTTTCTTTTCTTCCCGGCTGCTGGGGGGGCTGGGGCGGCATCCTTGACATTGTCAAGGTCTATTGGTTCCTGCCCTTGGCTGTCTGGGGCCACAGTATCCTTGACGGCTGAGAGGTAGCACTCCCGGGCCGTCTTCTGATCCCCATTAAAGGAACCAACAGAGTCGTCATCCCTCTCATACTTGATGAGCATGAGGGAAGGGATGATTATAGGCGGCCTGGAATAATGTTATAGGCGGTCAGCTCCTCAACGACCAAGAACTTGACGACCAGGTGTCGTCCTTTTCCTTTCTCACCCAGCCAGATTGGTAAATCAACCCTTCCGACTGGGTATACCATTCCATCCCCAAACCCAACCAAGGGGTGGGTAACCGGATGCATGCTGCTGACATTGTATTTCATCTTTTGTAGGCACCGGAGACTGATGATGTCTGATGAGCTGCCGTTGTCAATAAGGATTCGTCCAACCAGCTGGTTGGCAACCTTACATTCAATGACAACCGGGTCGTCATGCGGACGGCGGACGCTGCCCCTGTCCTTCTCAGTGATCAGAACGTCTGGGAAGGAGGAGCTAGCAGACGCCTGCTCATCATCATCTTTGTCCATCTTTCGAAGATGGCTCTTGGTGCCCCGGATGGTAGGGCCACCGCATGAGAACCCGCCTGCTATGGTGTAGACCGGCTCCTTATCAGTGTCCGAACTACTAGCAAGATGGGGTGTCTTAGACGACTGCCCTGGATTCTTCTTATTAGTCCCTTTGTCAGCCAGACGGTCCAACGCCCATTGAAGGCTAAATCAGTCGTTGGTGTCATGGCCAACTTCCTCATGGTATTGGCATAATTTATTTTTGTTCCTTGATTGAATGGAACTTTTCATTGGATTCGGCTTCTCTAGGGACAACCGGTCCTTGATCTCCATGAGGATGAAGTTGCAGTCCTTGTTAAACTCGTACTTAGGAACGTACGGTTTAAATTCTTTCTTCTTCTGAGACGGCTGGTCAGAATCACTAACCGCCCAGACTTCTTTTCTTTTCTTGCTCTCTACTTTCTTCTTGGCCGGCTGAGCAAGACGGCTGTCTTTCTGTTTGTCAGATTTCTTAGAGTCCGAATGGTTACCAGGCGAGCAGAGGTCGGTCGCTTGAATATAACTTTCCGCCTCCCTCAGCGCCGCCTGTAAAGTGAAAGACCCTTTTCTGACTAGGTCGAACTTAAAAGTCGACCCGTCTCTTAGACCCTTGAAAAAGTCTGTAAAAGCTACCTCGTCAGACAGTCCTTGGATATAAATTCTGATCAGATTAAACCGCCTGACATAGGAGCGCAGTCCTTCTCTCTCCCCCTGCTTAATGGTGCTCAAGTCAAGACTTGTTTTCTTTGTAGGGATGTTCATCGAGAAGTTGGAAGCAAATAGGAAGGCAAACTTCCTGAAACTATCAATGGACCCGGCTGGCAGGTTGCCAAACCATTATTGGGCAATTCCCTTCAATGTAGCCGGGAAGCATCGACAACAAGTGGCATCATCCAACCCTTGTAAGTACATGAGGTTGGTGTAAGCCATGAGGTGATCTTCCGGGTTGGTGGTACCGTCATAGGTACCTACCAACACATTTTTAACCTTGGCCGGCTGTGTCGCCTCGGTTATCTCCCGGGTGAACGTAGAAGGTTGTTCACCCTGGCGGAGCAAACGAAGTTGCCAGTCCAGAGGTTGGACGTTGTTGTATGCCGCCTGGCCTCCAAAGAGGGTCGGCTGCATGAAATAGGGAGAATACTGACCGTAGACCTGAGAAGGTACATATGGCGCAGTCCCAATCATTTGAGGACTTGAATGGACGGTATTACCACCTGTTTGGCTCTCATGCAAGGAAGGTACATTCCCTGCAGAAGTGTTGTTGAAGCTATCTGGAAAGTTCGACGTAGAAGCCGACTCATACAACTGTTGGTTTCTCTTGCGGGTGATGATCTCCCGGGTGTCAAGAGTTGATTTTTTGCTTCCCACCGGTTGTTGAGTCCGGTGGGGATTGTAGGCATTCCTCTTAGGCAGAAGAATTTTGGACCAATCAATGGTCCCGACTGCCTTCTCCTTTGGATGAGGAGTTGGCTACCGATCTCTGATTGACTTCCCCTTCTCCAGAGGAGTATTTTTTGCCGACTGACCCCTACTTGGGCCAGCCCGACTTTTAGAGATCAGATCTTTAATTTCACCCTTGAAACTTGTCATGAACTTCATGAGTTCGTCCCGGGTGACAACAGCATGGGTTTCCCCTTCCGCCTCCGAAGACCAAGTTAGTAACTAGAAAGTGAATAAAGAGTACGGAAATTTAGGTGGGGATCTGCTTGGATTCCAAGCTCAGGTGTTTCTCTGATGAGAGAGAATGTAGGTGTAATAAATGATTCAATGTGTCCCCAAAATGGGGAAATATCTCCCTATTTATAGGGTAGTTGGAGAATGTGCCCCTATCTAGGTGCCTTGACCTAGATTTTAGTGGGATGCGCCATTTTACGGCGCTTCTAGAGATTTGGGCCCTTGATGGCCGCCATTTCAGAGGAATATCTACGGGGGCCACGTGTCAAGAGGATATTGGGCCACTTGGGCCATCTTGAGCTCACCACGTGGCCTCCTCTCATTGGTCCACTTGTCTAGGATATTTTTACCCTAAACAATGATGACATAATGTAGGTCTGCCGGTTAATACTTGATTCTCTGATTGCCTTATTGCTTTCTTGATGGATGAATTTTCCTGTGCTCTATGATTTCACTTCTCTAGTTCTATGATCATGATTTTCTTTAGTTTATTTCGGGTTTTTGTCCGGAAGTTACTAACAATTTCTTTTTATATATAGCTCTCTATCTCTCACTGAGGTTTTTATCCTTGCTTTTGCTTAGGAGGTATCTTGATAGTGTTATGCTTTCTTCTCCTCTTTAGCTTAGTTTGGAATACCCGGTGAGATCCTTCTATTTCTTCTTTTTCTTTTTTCTTTCTTGATTGCTTAGAATTGGTTTAGTTTAGGAAGAGTTGATTGTTTGAGGATATTTTCCTTGTAACACCTAGCATGTTTGGGGTCATTGGCGATGTTACCGAATGACCACTTGATTGACGATTGGGTTTTACTTGTCTTGCTGGCATTCTTGTGTTTTTAATTTCTTCTTTCTTTTCTTTCCTTTTTTCTCTCTTTTCTTTTCCCCTTTTTCTGGGGCAACAAGGACCATCTAAGTTTGTTGAGGGACAGGCGGCTAGCACATCCGTCTTCCCTAAAGTCATCATCACCGAAAAGGACAGGAGAAAAGTTTGTTGGCCGCATGATGACCTTGTGGTCATAGAATGTAAAGTGGCCAACTAATCGGTTGGCCGCATCCTGATTGACACAGGAAGCTCCTTAGACATCATCAGCTGCAAATGTCTATCCAACCTTAAATACAGGTCGGATAGTATGAGGGATGTCTCCCATCCCCTTGTGGGTTTTGAGGGAGGAGTTGTGCATCCAATCGGACGCATTGATTTGCCCATTTGACTGGGGCAAAAAGGTAGCGGTCGGCACATGACCATCCGGTTCCTAGTGGTCGAAGAGCTGACTGCCTACAATCTTATCCTTGGCCGACCCACTCTTAACGAGTGCAAGACAATCATTATTCCTGCTCTCATGCTTGTTAAGTATAAGAAGGATGATGGGACTGTTTGCTCCCTGAACGAGGACCAGAACACGGCTTGAGAATGCTATCTCTCGGACGTCAAGCCTGCGACAGTTGCATCCGGTCAGGGCAAAGAGCCAATAGACCTTGATGATATCAAGGATAACCATCCGACCCCACCAGCTGCCAAGAAAAGAAAGCATGATCAGCTAGTAGTGGTAAAAAAAGAGAAGCAATAACAATCACTGATCGGGGAACGGTTAGACGACCTCCATCCCCAGCCGGCTAGTGAAAACATTGATATTCCTCTGGACGACAGTCGGCCAAAGAAAACTGTTAAGGTAGGGACGCCTGCTTTTGCTAAGTTGGGCGCAAGCTTGCACCAACTGTTGAAAGAATTCAAAGACATCTTTGCCTTTGAAGTGGAAGAGATGCCAGGCATCAGTCCGGATCTTGCTGTCCACAAACTCGATGTGGATCCTAAACAGAAGCCCATTCGGCAAAAGAAAATAAACCATGGCGAGGAAAGAAGTCAGGCGGCAGCCGTCGAAGTTAAAAAAAACTATTAGACGCTGGGTTCATTCTGCCATGTAACTTCCCAGAATGGGTTGCAAATGTTGGGCTTGTAAAGAATCCGAATGGTACCTGACGTATGTGTGTGGATTACATTGACTTAAACAGTGCATGTTCGAAGGATAGCTATCCACTTCCAAAGATCGATAGTCTGGCGACTCAACAGCCGGACATGCCCTGATGAGCTTCATGGACGACTATTTAGGCTTTTATCATATTCCCCTGTGGAAAAAAGATCAAGAAAAGATGGTATTCGTCACTAATCAGGGGTTATTCTGTTATAATGTGATGTCGTTTGGTTTGAAGAATGCGCCTGCTACTTTCCAACGCATGATTAATACAGTCTTCATTAATCAAATTGGGAGGAATGTAGACAGCAGGCGGATCACCTTACTAACCTCCGAGAAACATTCGCCACACTCAGACGGCACAAAGTCATACTTAATCCAAAAAAGTGTGTCTTTGGTGTTAAGTCTGAGAAGTTTCTCGGATTCTTGATTGACCAAAGGGGGATAGAGGCCAACCCTGAAAAAATACAGGCGGTAATTTGACATGCAGTCTCCCCGCATTGTGAAGGAAGTCCAAAAATTAACTGGTTGTCTAGCAGCTCTTGGAAGACTAGATTTGAATGGGGGGATGATGCTGAGGCGGCCTTCTAAAAGCTGAAAAGTCATCTGCACTCTTTGCCAATGTTGGTCAGCTCCTTGCCCAAAGAGGCGCTCTATATGTATCTGGTTATTTCAGATCATGCCCTCAGTGCTGTTCTCTTAGCTAAAAGAGACGGCATCAAGCTCCCGAACTACTTCATTAGTCACGTTCTTAGAAACGTAGAACTTAGGTACCCCATGGTCGAAAAATTTGATCTCGCCCTTTACATGGCTGTCAAGAAGTTGAAACCTTATTTCTTGGCACATCCGGTCACGGTCTACACTGACCAACCGATTAAGCGGCCAATGATGAACCTGGAGTCTTCTGGCCGAATGCTCAAATTGGCTATTGAGTTGCAGGGACTAGAAATCACTTTCGAACCAAGGAAGGCAATAAAGGGGCAAGCATTCGCCGACTTTATTGTTGAAATGACAAGGTTGGCTGAGCCGGACAATATCAATCAAGTTTGTAAAGTGTATGTGAACGGGAGTTGCACGATGAACGGCTATGGTACAGGCGTAAAGGGGGACAAATATGAATATGTGTTGTATATTTGGAGTAACACTCGAAATACACAAGGGATAAACCAAGGGATAGTTAAGGCTAAAGAACCAAAGGCTTCTTAGATAAAGACACACCACTAAGAAACTGTTTGGATTCCTAAGATCACAAGCCAACTAGTAGCCTAAACTAGCTAACTAAGCAAAGGAAACGAAATTCCAAATCCAAGAATTTTAGGTTTTGTTTCTAATCCAAGAAACGAATGTAAGACAAGTTTTTTTTGTTTGAATAATCTGATTTTTTTTTCATTCACATTTGCTAACAAGCATCCTTAAGTACAAGCTAACTTAAGTGGTTGTTCAGCTCACTTGTTACACGCCTAAGCTAAGTACAAATCAGCTTTTTGTTGTCTAGATACATTAATAAAAGAAGCCTTATTTAACTAGATACATCAAAGAGAAAATGGTGGTTTGTAACCTCCAAATGATGGCTGAAAATAAAATACGAAATGAGAGCATAACTCTCCCTTGATTCACGCCCAACAAAGCAGTAATTAGGAGATGTATTTCCTCCAATATCCACGCCCAAATTCAAACATCAAAGAGGTATAACTCTTCCTTGATTCAAGCCTTGAAATAAGCTTGAATGAATGTGGACAAAGATGCACCTGGACGCCCTTTAGATGCTCCAATGCTTGACTGAAATAAACGGCCACTTGAAGGCTGAATTTAAGGCTTTAGATTCCTCTTTGAAAACTGATTGTAACTCCCAAGTCAAAGCTTTGAAATTCCTTGTAAAAGAATTTCGGATTCCAAGCTTAAATGGCTGCCATTTTGATGTATCTTTGCACTTGTACTTTTGTGTGAATGTGACAATATTTTTCGAACTAAAATCAACTAAAAAGAACTAAGAAAAATATAACTAATTTGCAAACTTAAAATGACTAAAGTTTACAATTTATTAAAAGCATAAAATGAACTAGAATAAACTACTTAATAAGAACCACAAGAAATTCAAGGGATTGAATATCTTGCTGCCCATGGATAGAATGCATAGCACCAATGCATGATGCTACATCTTGAACCAAAGAAACGTCCATAACCAAGTTGTTAGGCTTGGCTACAACATTCCCCCCTTCTTGGAAAGAGTTTGCCCTCAAACTCGGCAACTCCTTAAACTCATCATAGTAAGGTGATAAATCAGCCACGTTAAAGGTTCTAGAAACACCATAGTCTCCGGGCAATTCAACTTTGTAAGCATTATCATTCACCTTTTCAACAATAGCAAATGGACCATCACTACGAGGACTAACCTTGGACCGCCTTTTGGAAGGAAATCTTTCCTTTCGAAGATGAATCCAAACTAAGTCACCGGGCTGAAAACGGACCTCCTTTCTTTTCTTGTCATAGTAGGCCTTTGTCTTTGCATTAGCTTGTTCAATTTTGGAACGAACTTGCTCATGCATAGACTTGATTTCTTTTGCACGCACCTCGGCATCATTGCTAAACTTGTTTTGTGATGGGATGGAAGTGAGATCACTAGGAGTGCACGGATTGAATCCATACACAACTTCAAAAGGACTTAAACCTGTTGTCTTGCAAGGCACACGGTTGTAAGCAAACTCCGCATGAGGAAGCATCTCTTCCCATTGTTGGGGACGTTTGGTAGCCAAAGACCGCAACAAGGATCCCAAAGTTCTATTAGTCACTTTGGTTTGACCATCTGTTTGAGGATGACTTGAAGTGCTAAAGTTCAATTTCGTGCCCATCTTCCTCCATAATGTAAGCCAAAAATGACTTAGAAATTTTGGATCACGATCACTCACCATGGATTTAGGTACACCATGTAAACGAACAATCTCATTGAAAAACAAGTTAGCAACATAAGTAGCATCATAAGTTGAATGACAAGCAATGAAATGAGCCATTTTAGAAAATCGATCCACAACAACCATTATATCATTCAATCTTGGAATAGGAAACCGGTACTTGATAGTGATCTTGTTGATTGATCTACTATCAACACACATTCTCCACTCTCCATTCTTCTTAGGCACAATCAAAGTACGACAAGCACATGGACTAAGAGACTTACGAATAAGACCCTTGGACAGTAATTCTTCCACTTGCCTCCTAATCTCTTCGGTTTCTTTTGGAGTGGTTCTATAGGCTGGTTTGTTTGGGAGCATTGATCCGGGAACAAGATCAATTTTGTGTTGTATGTCACGTTTTGGGGGTAGGCCATGGGGAATGTCTTCGGGAAAAACATGGGAAAAGGTTTTTAGAAGAGGGGTGAGGAGTGGGTGTTGTTCTTTTTGTGACGGTTGGGAAGGGGTATCAAGTTGGCTCAAAATGAAATGTTTGTGAGGTTTATACTCATGCAATTCAGATTTTATGAGAGTGGTAAGGGAGGTGGGGGGTGTGGAAGTGGGGTGGCCGTTTTTTATGTTTAGAGGGGTAAGGAGTATTTTCTGTCCATCCTTAGTGAAGGAATATGTGTTTTTATACCCATCATACATCACACGCCTATCAAATAGCCAAGGTCTACCAAGTAAAATATGACATGCATCCATAGGTATAACATCACACCATAATTCTTCCTCATAAGTTTTACCAATGCTAAATGATAACAAGACTTGTTGTGTTACTTGAATCCCTTTACCATGATTTAGCCATTGAATCACATAAGGTTTAGGATGAGGGACGGTTTTTATTTTCAGCTTGTCTATCATTACTTGTGAAGCTACATTGGTACAACTACCTCCATAAATAATCAAGGTACATACCTTACCACCAATGGTGCAACGAGTGTGAAAGATTGCCTCATGTTGCAAGCTCCCTTCTTTGCTAATCATATTGCTTAGTGTACGTCGAACCACCAAGCATTCTCATTCATCCGGTTCAAGACACACATACTCATCATTCTCCTCAAGGTTGTTGTCCACTTCAATTTCCAATTCGTCCTCCTCTTTATGTTCAATCAAAGTGACTATCTTTTTATTTGGACAATCACTAGCCAAATGTCCAAGGCCTTGACACCTAAAACATCTTCTTGGGGCTGGTTTTGGGTTGGAGTTTTGGGTGTTTTGTGAAGGTGGTTTAGAAGTAGGCTGATTGGATGTGGGTTTGAAAGGTGGGAAATTGGATGTTTGCTTTTTTTGGGGAAATGAGGTTTGAGATGCAAAACGTGATGATTCACTTTTGCCTCTTGCTTTTTGTTGCTGCTCAATCTTATGTGCTAAGATAATGAGCTCTTCAAGGGTGGTGTAAGGGTGTAGCTCGGCCACATTGGCTATTTTTGGGTCAAGTCCTCCCAAAAAGCACACCAATGTTTGAGGTTCATCTTCCTCTACTCCACGTTTCATGACAAATCCTTCAAATTCCCTAGCATATTCTTCTACTGATTTTGTACCTTGTTTGAGGTTGTGGAACTTGGAAAAGTTTTCTTGCACATAGTATGTGGGAAGAAACTTTTGTTTCAGCATTTTTGTTGTAGCCAAGCCTAACAAATTGGTTATGGACGTTTCTTTAGTTCAAGACGTAGCATCATGCATTGGTGCTATGCGTTCTATCCATGTGCAGCAAGATATTCAATCCTTTGAGTTTCTTGTTGTTCTTATTAACTAGTTCATTCTAGTTCATTTTATGCTTTGAATAAATTGTAAACTTTAGTCTTATTTTAAGTTTGCAAATTAGTTTCATTTTCTTTAGTTTTCTTTAGCTTGTTAAAGTTCGAAAATATAGTGTCACATTCACATGAAGTACAAGTACAAGATACAACAAGAAGGCAGCCGTTTAGCTTGGGAAAAACATAGAATCCGAAAATTCCTTTTGGAGGAGTTTCAAAGGCTTTAACTTGGGTGTTACAATCAGTTTCAATGAGGAGTTGCAAGCTGTCAATTGAGCCTTCAAGTGAGCGTCATTTCAGTCAGCATTTGAGCATCAAAAGGCGTCCAAATACACTCTTGTCTACATACATTCAAGCTTGATCCAAGGCTTGAATCAAGGAGGAGTTACACTTCTTTTTGCTGTTTGAATTGGGCGTGAATTAAGGGGCTGTTTTGCTTCTTACTTGCTGCTTGGTTGAGGCGTGATTCTGGGGAAGGTTATGCTCTTACTTGCTGCTTTGATGGGCGTGAATCAAGGGAGAGTTATGCTCTTTATTTCAGATTTGATGAGACTTAATTGAGGAGGTTGTGGCCGCCACTTTTTAAGCTTATGTATCTAGTTAAGCATAGCTTCTTTTATTGATGTATCTAGACACAAAATCTGTTTTTGATGCTTAGCTTAGGCATGTAACAAGTGAGCTGAAATTTCACTTAGTTTAGCTTGTACTTAAGGATGCTTGTTTACTATAAATAGCAAGAAAATGTGAATGAGAAAATCAGATTATTCAAACATAAAAAAAACTTGTCTTACATTCGTTTCTTGGATTAGAAACAAAACCTGAAATTCTTGGATTTAGAATTTCGTTTCCTTTGCTTAGTTAGCTAGTTTAGGCTACTAGTTGGCTTGTGATCTTAGGAATCCAAAACGTTTCTTAGTGGTGTGACTTTATCTAAGAAGCCTTTGGTTCTTAGCCTTATCTATCCCTTGGTTTATCCCTTGTGTATTTTGAGTGTTACTCCAAATATACAACATTTGGCGCTAGAAGGAGGGGGCTCTAGCAAAACAAATACCCAAACACATACCCCAAACACATACCCAAACACATACCCCAAACACAAACCATGTCCGACATCCCACCCCCTGATTGGCAAGAATATGTCAATAAGGTTGCACAAGAGAAAGAAGATATGGAGCAACGAATGCAATATTTGCAAGATCAGTTAAAAGATCTTTCTACTAAGTTGCGCCGTCAAAAAGAGGGCTCACCCAATCATAGTGATGAAGAATTGAGTGAATCTAATTTCAATCACAATGATAGACCTTCTCATGAAAGAGAAAGGTCACGGCCTAACAATGACATAAAAGCAGACATTCCTGAATATGATGGCAAACTCGATGCTGATGAGTTTGTAGAATGGTTAAGAACGGTGGAGAGAGTGTTTGACTATAAGCAAACACCGGAAGAGAAAATGGTGAAAATTGTGGCCTTGAAGCTACGAAAATATGCCTCAACTTGGTGGGCTAGTGTGTGCGCCAAGAGGGAAAGGCAAGACAAAGAAAAAGTGAGATCATGGGTTAAGATGAAGAAATTGCTGAAACAAAAGTTTCTTCCCACATACTATGTGCAAGAAAACTTTTCAAAATTCCATAACCTTAAGCAAGGTACGAAATCAGTAGAGGAATATGCTAGGGAGTTTGAAGGATTTGTTATGAAGTGTGGAGTAGAGGAAGATGAGCCTCAAACTTTGGTTCGATTCCTAGGTGGACTTGACCCAAAAATAGCCAATGTGGCCGAACTACACCCTTACACCACCCTTGAAGAGCTCATTATCTTAGCACATAAGATTGAGCAGCAACAAAAAGCAAGAGGCAAAAGTGAATCATCACGTTTTGCATCTCAAACCTCATTTCCCCAAAGAAAGCAAACATCCAATTTCCCACCTTTCAAACCCACATCCAATCAGCCTACTTCTAAACCACCTTCACAAAACACCCAAAATTCCAACCCAAAACCAGCCCCAAGAAGATGATTTAGGTGTCAAGGCCTTGGACATATGGCTAGTGATTGTCCAAATAAAAAAATTGTTACTTTGGTAGAGTATGAAGAGGAGAACGAATTAGAGGTTGAAGAGGACAGAAATCTTGAAGAGAATGATGAGTATGCGTGCCTAGGTCCAGATGAAGGAGAATGCTTGGTGGTTCGACGTACGCTTAGCAATATGTTGGACCAAGAAGGGAGCTTGCAACGTGAGGCAATCTTTCACACTCGTTGCACCATTGGTGGAAAGGTATGCACTTTGATTATTGATGGAGGTAGTTGTACCAATGTAGCTTCGCAAGTTATGATAGACAAGTTGAAAATGAAAACTATCCCTCATCCTAAACCATATAAAATTCAATGGTTAAGTCATAGTAAAGGGATTCATGTCACACAACAAGTCTTGTTATCATTTAGCATTGGTAAAACTTATGAGGAAGAATTATGGTGTGATGTTGTGCCTATGGATGCATGTCATGTTTTACTTGGTAGACCTTGGTTATTTGATAGGCGTGTGATGCATGATGGTTACAAAAACACCTACTCCTTTTCTAAGGATGGAAAGAAAATTGTCCTTACCCCTTTAATCCTCAAAAATGATCACCCCATATCCACGCCTCCCACTTCTCTCACCACTCTCATAAAATCTGAATTCCATGAATATAGAGTTCACAAACACTTCATTTTGAGCCAACTTGATACCCCCTCTCAACCGTCCAAAGAAGAAAACCACCCACTCCTCACCTCTCTTCTCAAAACCTATTCCCATGTTTTCCCCAAAGATATCCCTCACGGATTACCCCCAAAGCGTGACATCCAACACAAGATTGATCTTGTACCCGGATCCATGCTCCCAAACAAACCAGCCTATAGAACCAATCCCAAAGAAACCGAGGAAATTAGAAGACAAGTGGAGGAATTGTTATCAAAGGGTCTTATTCGTAAGTCTCTTAGTCCATGTGCTTGTCATACTTTGATTGTACCTAAGAAAAATGGAGAATGGAGAATGTGTGTTGATAGTAGGTCAATCAATAAAATCACTATCAAGTACCGGTTTCCTATTCCAAGGTTGAATGATTTACTTGATGATTTGCATGGTTCTAAAGTGTTCTCTAAAATTGATTTGAGAAGTGGCTATCATCAAATTCGAATTTTCGAAGGAGATGAATGGAAGACCGCTTTCAAGACAAAGGAGGGCCTCTATGAGTGGCTTGTGATGCCATTTGGTTTGTCTAATGCACCATCTACATTTATGCGCCTTATGAATCAGGTTATGCAACCTTTCATGGGTAAATTTGTTGTAGTCTATTTTGATGATATTTTGGTGTATAGTAGGGAAGAAGAAGAGCATGCTATGCATTTGCAACAGGTTTTTGAAGCCCTTGCTCGTGAGCAACTATATGGTAACTTAGAGAAGTGTCATTTTTTCACTTCCCAAGTTATTTTTCTTGGTTTCAAAGTTTCATCTCAAGGCATAGAGGTTGATGAAAAGAAAGTTGCTGCAATTCGTGAGTGGCCCACGCCACAAACAATTCAACAAGTTCGTAGTTTTCATGGACTTGCTTCTTTCTATAGGAGATTTGTGCGAAATTTTAGTACTCTCATGGCACCTATCACCGAGCTAACTAAAAATCAGAAGTTAGTTTGGAATGATAAGGCTCAAAAGGCCTTTGATGAGGTAAAACATCAACTTACTAGTGCACCTATTCTTTCTTTACCTAACTTTGATGAAGTTTTTGAAGTTGAATGTGATGCTAGTGGAGTTGGTATTGGTGCTGTTTTGTCACAAGTTGGGCGTCCCCTTGCCTACTTTAGTGAAAAACTCAATGAAGCACAACGGAAGTATAGCACCTATGATAAGGAGTTCTTTGCTCTTGTTCGTGCTTTGGACCATGGGAGACATTACCTCATTTCCAAGGAGTTCATCCTTCATTCAGATCATGAAGCTCTCAAATATCTTCAAAGCCAACAAAAACTCCAACCACGCCATGCCAAATGGGTGGAGTATTTGCAAGCTTTTCATTTTGTGATCAAGCATAGGAGAGGCGCCATGAACAAAGGAGCTGATGCACTTTCAAGGAGATACACACTCTTGAATTCTTTCAAGGCAAGAGTGATTAGTGTTGAAGATGTGAAAGCAAGTTACAAAAATGATCATGACTTTGGTGATTTATTTCTAAAATGTTCTAATCATGTTTACAAAGATTATTACATTTTAGATGGCTATTTGTTCAAAGGAAACAGGTTGTGCATTCCAAGATCAAGCCTAAGAGAATCTCTTATCAAAGAGTTTCATGAAGGAGGAATGGCGGGACACTTTGGCATAGAGACTCTTCTGGTACAAGAGTACTTTCATTGGCCTAGATTGGTTCGTGATGTGGAGTTTATTGTGAAAAGATGCGTGGTTTGTCAAAAGGCCAAGAGTCATAGTCTTCCACAAGGCTATCTTTTGCCCTTACCTATTCCGCAAGCTCCATGGGAAGATGTTAGTCTTGATTTCGTTGTGGGACTTCCTATGACCCAACGAAAGAAAGATTCCATTATGGTTGTTGTGGACCGTTTTTCTAAAATGGCTCATTTTATTTCTTGTCATACAACTTATGATGCTACTCATGTTGCTAACTTGTTCTTCAATGAGATTGTTCGTTTGCATGGTGTACCTAAATCCATGGTGAGTGATCGTGATCCAAAATTTCTAAGTCATTTTTGGCTTACATTATGGAGAAAGATGGGCACGAAATTGAACTTTAGCACTTCAAGTCATCCTCAAACAGATGGTCAAACCGAAGTGACTAATAGAACTTTGGGATCCTTGTTGCGGTCTTTGGCTACTAAACGTCCCAAGCAATGGGAAGAGATGCTTCCTCATGCGGAGTTTGCTTACAATCGTGTACCTAGCAAGACTACAGGTTTGAGTCCTTTTGAAGTGGTGTATGGATTCAATCCGTGCACTCCTATTGATCTCACTCCCATTCCCTCACCAAACAAGTTCAGCAATGATGCCGAGGTGCGTGCAAAAGAAATCAAGTCTATGCATGAGCAAGTTCGTTCCAAAATTGAACAAGCTAATGCAAAGACAAAGGCATACTATGACAAGAAAAGAAAGGAGGTCCAGTTTCAGCCCGGTGACTTAGTTTGGATTCATCTTCGGAAGGAAAGATTTCCTTCCAAAAGACGGTCCAAGGTTAGTCCTCGTAGTGATGGTCCATTTGCTATTGTTGAAAAGGTGAATGATAATGCTTACAAAGTTGAGTTGCCCGGAGACTATGGTGTTTCTAGCACCTTTAATGTGGCTGATTTATCACCTTACTATGATGAGTTTGAAGAGTTGCCGAGTTTGAGGGCAAACTCTTTTCAAGAAGGGGGGAATGTTGTAGCCAAGCCTAACAAATTGGTTATGGACGTTTCTTTAGTTCAAGACGTAGCATCATGCATTGGTGCTATGCGTTCTATCCATGTGCAGCAAGATATTCAATCCTTTGAGTTTCTTGTTGTTCTTATTAACTAGTTCATTCTAGTTCATTTTATGCTTTGAATAAATTGTAAACTTTAGTCTTATTTTAAGTTTGCAAATTAGTTTCATTTTCTTTAGTTTTCTTTAGCTTGTTAAAGTTCGAAAATATAGTGTCACATTCACATGAAGTACAAGTACAAGATACAACAAGAAGGCAGCCGTTTAGCTTGGGAAAAACATAGAATCCGAAAATTCCTTTTGGAGGAGTTTCAAAGGCTTTAACTTGGGTGTTACAATCAGTTTCAATGAGGAGTTGCAAGCTGTCAATTGAGCCTTCAAGTGAGCGTCATTTCAGTCAGCATTTGAGCATCAAAAGGCGTCCAAATACACTCTTGTCTACATACATTCAAGCTTGATCCAAGGCTTGAATCAAGGAGGAGTTACACTTCTTTTTGCTGTTTGAATTGGGCGTGAATTAAGGGGCTGTTTTGCTTCTTACTTGCTGCTTGGTTGAGGCGTGATTCTGGGGAAGGTTATGCTCTTACTTGCTGCTTTGATGGGCGTGAATCAAGGGAGAGTTATGCTCTTTATTTCAGATTTGATGAGGCTTAATTGAGGAGGTTGTGGCCGCCACTTTTTAAGCTTATGTATCTAGTTAAGCATAGCTTCTTTTATTGATGTATCTAGACACAAAATCTGTTTTTGATGCTTAGCTTAGGCGTGTAACAAGTGAGCTGAAATTTTACTTAGTTTAGCTTGTACTTAAGGATGCTTGTTTACTATAAATAGCAAGCAAATGTGAATGAGAAAATCAGATTATTCAAACATAAAAAAAACTTGTCTTACATTCGTTTCTTGGATTAGAAACAAAACCTGAAATTCTTGGATTTAGAATTTTGTTTCCTTTGCTTAGTTAGCTAGTTTAGGCTACTAGTTGGCTTGTGATCTTAGGAATCCAAAACGTTTCTTAGTGGTGTGACTTTATCTAAGAAGCCTTTGGTTCTTAGCCTTATCTATCCCTTGGTTTATCCCTTGTGTATTTCGAGTGTTACTCCAAATATACAACAATTTTTTTCATCTTGGTCCACGATCTCACTTTCTCTTTGTCTTACCTCTCCCTTTTGGCACACACACTAGCCCACCAAGTTGAGGCATATTTTCTTAACTTCAAGGCTACAATCTTCCCCTTTTTTTCTTCCGGTGTTTGCTTGTAATCAAACACTCTCTCCACCGTTCTAAGCCATTCTACAAACTCATCAGCATCGAGTTTGCCATCATACTCCGGGATGTCAGCCTTAATGTCATTATTAGGCTGTGACCTTTCTCTTTCATGAAAAGGTCTATCATTGTGATTGAAATTAGATTCACTCAATTCTTCATCACTATGATTGGGTGAACCCTCTTTTTGATGGTGCAACTTAGTAGAAAGATCTTTTAACTAATCTTGCAATATTGCATACGTTGCTCCATATCTTCTTTCTCTTGTGCAACCTTATTGACATATTCTTGCCAATTAGGGGGTGGGATGTCGGACATGGTTTGTGTTTGGGGTATGTGTTTGGGTATGTGTTTGGGGTATGTGTTTGGATATTTGTTTTGCTAGATCCCCCTCCTTCTAGCGCCAAATGTTGTATATTTGGAGTAACACTCGAAATACACAAGGGATAAACCAAGGGATAGTTAAGGCTAAAGAACCAAAGGCTTCTTAGATAAAGACACACCACTAAGAAATTGTTTGGATTCCTAAGATCACAAGCCAACTAGTAGCCTAAACTAGCTAACTAAGCAAAGGAAACGAAATTCCAAATCCAAGAATTTCAGGTTTTGTTTCTAATCCAAGAAACGAATGTAAGACAAGTTTTTTTTTGTTTGAATAATCTGATTTTTTTTCATTCACATTTGCTTGCTATTTATAGTAAACAAGCATCCTTAAGTACAAGCTAACTTAAGTGGCTGTTCAGCTCACTTGTTACACGCCTAAGCTAAGTACAAATCAGCTTTTTGTTGTCTAGATACATTAATAAAAGAAGCCTTATTTAACTAGATACATCAAAGAGAAAATGGTGGTTTGTAACCTCCAAATTATGGCTTAAAATAAAATCAGAAATGAGAGCATAACTCTCCCATGATTCACGCCCAACAAAGCAGTAATTAGGAGATGTATTTCCTCCAGTATCCACGCCCAAATTCAAACATCAAAGAGGTATAACTCTTCCTTGATTCAAGCCTTGAACTAAGCTTGAATGAATGTGGACAAAGATGCACCTGGACGCCCTTTAGATGCTCCAATGCTTGACTGAAATAAACGGCCACTTAAAGGCTGAATTTAAGGCTTTAGATTCCTCTTTGAAAACTGATTGTAACTCCCAAGTCAAAGCTTTGAAATTCCTTGTAAAAGAATTTCGGATTCCAAGCTTAAATGGCTGCCATTTTGATGTATCTTTGCACTTGTACTTTTGTGTGAATGTGACAATATTTTTCGAACTAAAATCAACTAAAAAGAACTAAGAAAAATATAACTAATTTGCAAACTTAAAATGACTAAAGTTTACAATTTATTAAAAGCATAAAATGAACTAGAATAAACTAGTTAATAAAAACAACAAGAAATTCAAGGGATTGAATATCTTGCTGCCCATGGATAGAATGCATAGCACCAATGCATGATGCTACATCTTGAACCAAAGAAACGTCCATAACCAAGTTGTTAGGCTTGGCTACAACAATATGCACTACGGTTCAAGTTCCAGGCCTCAAACAATGAGGCCAAGTATGAAGCCCTGCTAGCCGGCATCCGGATGTGCAAGGCTGCAGGGGCAACGTGAATTGACTCTTGCTCTAACTCATAATTGGTCGTTAGCCGGTATAATATACTGCAAGAGTAGTGCTGGTGAACTCTGTTTTGATTAGTTTGCACACTTACTGGGCTCAGTGTGTGCTGTTACCTAAATTAGTTAACTTGAGGATTACTCAGCTTTGCAGAGCTTTCCTTTGGTGTGGAGATGCTGTTTTGTCCAAGGCACCCCCACTGCTTGGGATTGGGTTTGCAAGAGCAAAGTTGAGTTTAGTTTAGGAATTAGAGACTGTGGTATGTGGAACAAGGCAACATTGGGGAAGTATGTGTGGAAAATAGCTAAAAAAAGAGGATTCACTTTGGGTGAAATGGGTTCATGTTATGTACATTAAAGGACAAGATTGGTGGGCTTATAGTCTTAAGAGATTTGCAGGATGGGCTTGGAGGAGACTGTGTGCAGTTAAGGACCAATTAAAAGAAGGGTTTGAGCAAAATAGCTGGCTGAGTGACACTTATAGAATCTCTGAGTGTAATAAATGGTTGCAGGGAGCTGGCACAAAGGTGGATCGGTGCAAATGGGTATGGAATAAGTTCAATATTCCCAAGCATTCTTTTATTCTCTGGCTTGCTATGCATGATAGACTCAGAACAAGGGAGAAGCTTTGGAAATATAATGCTTGTGCTGAAGATCAGTGTCTGATGTGTGGTGTTGAAACTGAGGATAGACAACATTTGTTTTTTAGTTGCAGATACAACCAAGAGTGTGTGTTGAGAGTTGCTCATTGGCTCCATATTCCAGTTCAGAATTTTAGCATTAATGAAGTTTGGAAGAAATGGCTCAGCGAAATAAAAGATAATGTGCAGCATAAGGTTGTTCTGGCAGTTCTGACAGCTGTTGTTTACCACATTTGGTTTGCTAGGAATACAGCGTTTTGGCAAAAAGATGTTATTCACCTTCCAAGCTCTATAAGGCTATTGGTAGGGTGAGCATGGATAGAATCAAGCAGCTTATCAATAAGAATTGGAGTAGATTGCAGTGCAAATGGATACAGGAACTGTGTAGCAGCATCCCAAATTAGTTTTGTTTTGGTTTGATGTTGTGTTGTTTTTGTTTTCTTTTTATTTTGTTAGTTGATGTGAATTATTGATCCGAAAATCAACAAAACACAAGGGATATGTTTAAGTCTAATTCTATACAGGAAATCCACCAAGAATTAAACAAAAACTAAGATTAATCAATTGAGAATCCACCTAATTAATCAATCCAAACGAATGTTTTATCTAAAACAAGCAAAACAACAATTGATCACAATCAACAAAACTTAAGTGTTTAAACTTAAAACAATGTATATTAATATCTCTATAATTCGTGTGTTTTACAGCCCTATTTATAGACTTAGTTTACCTAGGAAGATTAGGACAAGTTCCTAATTTAATCCTAATTAAACTAGAATTCTAACTTGCTTGAAGAGCAAGCACCTTGGAGCACAAGCATACGCCAATCTCCTTGGAGAACAAGCACACGCCTAAACTGATTTATTTTGCTAACTAACTGATTTTAAAAGCAACTAAATAAAGATTAAAGATCCTAATGCTTGAACCAAGAAAAACCCTTTCAAGTGAAAGGTAAAAACTTGTAAGCAAAATCTAAGTAAAGAAAATTCAAGAAAGTTCAAGAAAGTGAACTAGACTCCAAGAAAAGCCACTAAGCAAACCGTGGCTTTGCTTTGATATCCAAGAAAGTGTCCATGCAATGCTTGGCTTGAATCAATGTTTAGGGACAAGCAATCTTGATGCATGATAAGCAAATCTTCGAAGTTCTCCATGCTTAGACTTGCATCATCCTCCTCTTCTTCGAAAGAATTTGTCCTCAAATCTCGAAGTTCTTCATCAGGAATATTCTTAGCCAAATCGCGAACATTGAATGTAGCACTAACTCCATATTCTCCCGGAAGTTCTAACTTATAAGCATTGTCATTGATCTTCTCAACAATCTTGAAAGGACCTTCACTTCTAGGCATCAACTTATTTTTGCGTTTTCCTGGAAATCTTTCCTTTCTCAAATGTAACCATACCAAGTCTCCAACATTGTAACTTTGTTGCCTTCTATGCTTGTTTGCTCTAGCTTTGTACATGTCATTTACTTTCTCTATTCTTGTTCGAACTTGAGCATGTAATTTCAGCATACTCTTCAACTTAGACTCGGCATCTTTGTGAATTAATTCACCCTTAGGCAATGGAACAAGATCAATTGGAAGTTTCGGATTGACTCCATAAACTACCTCAAAAGGACTATGTTTGGTAGCATATGTAGGTGATCTATTATAAGCAAACTCCGCATGAGCTAACTTGATGTCCCAATCCTTTTGTGTCTTACTCACTAACCCACGCAATAGCGCACCAAGAGTACGATTAGTAACCTCGGTTTGTCCATCAGTTTGTGGATGGTACGATGTACTAAAGAGCAATTTAGTTCCCACAAGCTTCCATAGCGACTTCCAAAAGAAACTCATGAACTTTGTATCTCGATCACTCACAATAGTTTTCGGAATTCCATGCAATCTAACAATCTCTTTGAAGTATAATTCCGCCACTTTCATAGCATCATCCACTTTGTGACAAGGAACAAAGTGAGCCATCTTAGAAAACCTATCCACAACAACCATAATAGAGTCTTTCCCTCGTTGTGTTCTCGGCAATCCCACAATAAAATCCATAGAAATATCTTCCCAAGGTGAATCTGGAACAGGTAAAGGAGTATACAAGCCTTGATGAAAAGTAGCCTTCGCTTTTTGACAAGTTGCACACCTAGAAATAACTAGTTGCACATCCGTGAGCATCTTAGGCCAATAGAAGTGTTCTTGTAACATACTCAAGGTCTTTGTAATGCCAAAGTGACCAGCAATTCCTCCCCCATGAGCTTCTCTAACAACTAGCTCTCTAATAGAACACTTAGGAAGACAAAGTCGATTTCCCTTGAAAAGAAAACCATCTTGCAGCAAATAAGAACCCACGACTCCTTTAGAACACTCTTCAATCAATGTAGCAAAATCATCATCACCTTTGTAGTATTCTTTGATCAATTCAAAACCAAGTAGCTTGCTATTTAGAATTCCAATCAAAGTGTATCTTCTAGATAATGCATCAGCCACAACATTCGATTTCCCCTCTTTGTACCTTGAAGAAAAATTAAATGATTGTAAAAATTCAACCCACGTAGCATGTCTAGGATTGAGCTTTTGTTGTCCATGTATGTACTTCAATGCTTCATGATCAGAATGCAACACAAAGTGATTAGGTCGGAGATAATGACTCCAATGATCTAAAGCTCTAACAATGGCATAGAACTCTTTATCATAAGTAGAATAGTACAATCGAGCTCCTCCCAATTTCTCACTGAAATATGCAATAGGCCTCTTCTTTTGGAGTAAAACTGCTCCAATTCCAACTCCACTAGCATCGGTTTCAACTTCAAAAGGACTCGAGAAATCTGGTAACGCAAGTATAGGTGCTTCACATAGCTTCTTTTTAACTAACTCAAACGCAATTTGAGCTTCTTTAGTCCATTCGAATTTACCCTTGTCCTTCTTCAAACATTCGGTCATAGGCGCCACAATACTTGAGAAATTCTTGACAAATCTTCTATAGAACGAAGCTAGACCATGAAAAGACCTTACTTCACTCATATTAATAGGAATAGGCCAAGTTTTAATAGCCTCTACTTTCGAATGATCAATTGAAACTCCATCTTCTAATACAACATAACCAAGAAAAGTAACACTAGGCACTAAGAAGTAGTATTTTTCAAGCTTAGCATAGAGTTTCTTCTCTCTTAACACTTCAAACACACTTGTTAGATGATTTAGATGATCATGCAAATTTTTAGAGTATATCAGAATATCATCTAAATAAACAACAACAAACTTGCCAAGGAAAGGTTTAAGTACCTCATGCATCAACCTCATGAAAGTGCTAGGTGCATTAGTGAGTCCAAACGGCATCACCAACCATTCATACAGCCCTAACTTAGTCTTGAATGCTGTCTTCCACTCATCTCCTTCTCTCATTCGAATTTGATGATAACCACTCATAAGATCAATCTTAGAAAACAACTTTGAACCATGTAGTTCATCAAGTAGATCATCTAACCTTGGAATAGGAAATCAGTATTTGATAGTGATGTTATTCACACTCCTACTATCAATACACATGCGCCAACTCCCATCTTTCTTTGGGACAAGTAAAGTAGGCACGGCACAAGGTCTCATACTTTCCCTCACGTATCCTCTAGCCATAAGCTCTTCAATTTGCCTTTGCATCTCCTTTGTTTCTTCCGGATTACTTCTATAGGCTGCCTTAATAGGTAATGGTGCTCCCGGAATCAAGTCAATTTGATGCTCTATCCCACGAATAGGAGGTAGTCCCGGAGGTAATTCCTTAGGAAAGACATCCTTGAATTCTTCTAAAACAGATTCCAATTCATACGGCCTCTTTGCTTGTTTATCTTGATCAATTCGAATCTCACTAGAAACAAGTATATATACCACATTGTTGCTGCAAATCTCTTTTTCTAATTCCCTCTCACTAATCAAATAAGAATTCTTCGAATTAGAGGTAACATTAGAAGACTTGTTGCTTATCAAAGGTTTTAAAGCAACCGGTCTCTCTTTTTCTCCTTTTCTCACAACATACACATTAGTCCTTCCATCAAACTTCACAAATCTATCATATTGCCAAGGACGGCCTAATAGTATATGACAAGCATCCATAGGACAAACATCACACAAAACTTTATCATGAAATTTACCAATTGAAAAGGAGATTAAGGCTTGTTTAGTTACCTTAACATCACTCGAATTATTAAGCCAATGAAGCTTATAAGGGCTTGGATGTTCAGTAGTTGGCCACTTCAATTTGTCTACCAAAGTAGTAGATACCACATTAGTGCAACTCCCCGTGTCTATGATCATGTCACACAACCTATCTTCTACCTTGCACCTTGTAAGAAAGATTTTCTCCCTTTGATTATTTTCCATAGGTACGGTTTTAGAGTGTAGCGCCCTTCTTAGAACCAAACTTTGACCATGAGTCTCGGGATCAATTTCGTCAATATGCCCCTCCTCTTCTTCAAAGTTTTCCTTTTCGTTCTTTTCTTCATAGTCACTACCCTGCTCACACTTAGCTTGTTCTTGTTCCCACTCTTGAGCAGTCATTACTCTTTTTGATGGACAATTAGTTGCAATGTGACCAACACTACCACACTTGAAGCACTTCCTATCTTCAACAAGCTTTTTAGGAGCTTCAAATTTTGATTTAGTCTCCTTGTAGTTCGAACTAGAACCACTTTTCTCCAAGCTGTTCTTCTCAAAAGGTTTAGTGAAACCTTTTACAAAGGGCTTAGTGTACGTCCCTTTCTTCCCCTTTATCTGTTTTTCAACTTTCAAAGCTACCTTACAAACATCCTCAAAGGACCAATATTGTTGCAATTCAACTTTTTCAGCAATATTATCATTCAACCCCGAAATAAATCTAGCAATCTTATGCTCAACAATCTCTTCTAAGCCACATAGCATGCATAACTTTTCAAATTCACCAATATAATTCTCAACAGTCATAGAATATTGTTTAAAAAGTTGCATCTTAAGATAAACATCTTGAATATAGTCACTAGGTACAAACCTCTTTTTCATGTGCCTCTTGAGTTGTTCCCAAGTTGAGATTCTTGCACGCCCCTCCTTATGCCTCTTCTTCTTTAGATTATCATACCAAAGACTAGCATAACCGGTCAGTTTTAATTCAGCCAATTTGCATCTTTTCCTTTCATCATACTCCTTGTAATCAAAGAGTTTCTCGGCCCTTCTAATCCACTCAAGGTATTTTTCAGGTTCATTCATACTCCCATTGAATTCGGGAAGATCTAATCGAAGGGTTCTATCATCATCCTTTGGTCTATCTCTTCTCCTAGGCCTTGGTGATTCATCACTTAAGGAATAATTATTTCGTGGCCTCCTTGGGTTCCTCCTTGGTTGTTCTTCCTCACTTGAACCAGAATTAGGGTTAGAATTCCCTTTCCTTGAAGAATGTCCAGCACGAGTATCAAGCCTTTTTAATATCTCATCCATCCTTGCTGCCAACTCGTCAATTTGCCTATCTCTTCTAAGATTTTGAGCCTGTTCTAAGGTTAATCCCCTTGGAACTTGTGGGACCTCTTTGTCACTCATGATTCCTACACAAACCAAGTCAGTTTATGCAAAAATCTTGATTAAAAGATCGAACCTTGAAGGAAAACTAGGCAACACAAAAACCGGACTCCCAACCGCAAATCAGTGCACAAACACCAAACATTTGAGGCTGTGTAGAGTGCGTTACTCAACTAAAAATTATGAAATTTTATATGGTGATAGCTGGACGTTTTTAGAGTTCAATGCAAAAAGAATCACGTAAAAATTCCCAACCAATTGTTCCCAGTTTAATTTTTACTGAAGTTGCGTAACCTGGCTCTGATACCAAAGATGATGTGAATTATTGATCCGAAAATCAACAAAACACAAGGGATATGTTTAAGTCTAATTCTATACAGGAAATCCACCAAGAATTAAACAAAAACTAAGATTAATCAATTAAGAATCCACCTAATTAATCAATCCAAACGAATGTTTTATCTAAAACAAGCAAAACAACAATTGATCACAATCAACAAAACTTAAGTGTTTAAACTTAAAACAATGTATATTAATCTCTCTTTAATTCGTGTGTTTTACAGCCCTATTTATAGACTTAGTTTACCTAGGAAGGTTAGGACAAGTTCCTAATTCAATCCTAATTAAACTAGAATTCTAACTTGCTTGAAGAGCAAGCACCTTGGAGCACAAGCATACGCCAATCTCCTTGGAGAACAAGCACACGCCTAAACTGATTTATTTTGCTAACTAACTGATTTTAAAAGCAACTAAATAAAGATTAAAGATCCTAATGCTTGAACCAAGAAAAACCCTTTCAAGTGAAAGGTAAAAACTTGTAAGCAAAATCTAAGTAAAGAAAATTCAAGAAAGTTCAAGAAAGTGAACTAGACTCAAAGAAAAGCCACTAAGCAAACCGTGGCTTTGCTTTGATATCCAAGAAAGTGTCCATGCAATGCTTGGCTTGAATCAATGTTTAGGGACAAGCAATCTTGATGCATGATAAGCAAATCTTCGAAGTTCTCCATGCTTAGACTTGCATCATAATGCTTGAAATATTCCCTACATTATGCAATAATCCCAGACAGAATATTACCGCCTAGGTAAGAGGCTCGAAGCACCCGTTCTAATGGCCGGCTGTGCACTTGGTTTGGGGCAATCACCATTGTGATTTATTGGCCTAAAAACACCTCATACTTCTCCAAGTATCAAGTGTTTTCAAGCCAATCAATCAATTTATAATAAAACAAACCACACAGCCGTGCAGGGGCAAGAGTAGCTGGATTGCAAATTGCCGCATGCTTTTTTTAAGTTAGGTAAAATATTAAAGAATTGCAGTATATACGCAAAATTCAAATTGAAAAAAAATTCAAACACAAACATATATAAACAACCGACTGAGTCGGATTACTTCATTAATATCGAAAATGGCATAAAGGCCAGAATAATTGTTAACCGGAATCACATCCGATGAAGAAGCAAAAGAAACAAATTGTTTACCCAACTCCACAGTTGGTAAAGATAAAACATACTCGCTTACAAGCCGGAAAAGAAAGAACTTGGCATACCGCCGCTGAATTTAGGGAGGCTTGCCTAAGGCTGAGGTGAAAGCTGCTCCGGCTGGTTCTGACCGGTTAGGAGGGCTTCTTATTGGTTATCAGTCGCCTAGGTCAAATCCTTGGCGCTAGACTCTGTTTTCTAACGCTAGTTCCTACATGCCTCAGCAGCTTTCTGTGCTCGATAAAATTTTCCAGTTTCGCGCAACATTATTTCGATCTTAGTTGTGAAAGATATTCCTTAAATTTCGTACGTGTAAAAATCCTATGTTTTAACTTACGGATGGTCTTTCCAATGAGATCTTTCTTATGCATATGAAAATAATGTTAATCAAAATTACGCACATGAAATACTTAGAACTTTTCGAGTCTCATCCACTCATTCTAAATCATTGCCGAAATGAAATTTCAGAAATTAAAATTGAAATCCTCCCCAGTGGAGTCGCCAAAAACTGTAGGGAATATTTCAAGCATTATCCGTAGCTTGAACCCCACTGTGATCATACACTAAAGTACGGTGGCGTCCAAAGGGAAAGAAGATAGAATAAAAGAGTCGCCATAAAGTTTTAGGAACTTGTAAACCGTTCACGAGGTGAAGGTTACACCCCTTAACGATCCAGGAGATCGTCAACTCCAATAGGTCTGGAACCATGACTGGTAGTTCGGGGATGAAGGTACAAGTCAAATCTAAAAGAGATTGAACCTGCCCTAATAATAGGCCTCTACTTTATTCTGATTGTATTCATGTGCGCTTTCTGACTAACATGCAATCAATAGGTTTACCCTAAACCTGTTTATCTATGTTGGTTGAATATTAATGCACAAATAAAACTATTATTGGCGATCACTTGAATTATAATCACATTAGCCCTAAACAAGATTATTAATTATCTTATTAAGCGTGATTACAAGTACCAATTCCCTTTAAACATGCATAAAAGGTGTTATCAAGCAATAACAATAAAATATCAAGCAACATAATAATAAAAATAATAATCATCATAAAATTAATTATCATAACAATTAATAATAAGAATAATCATAAATCATGTTAAAGCATAATATTAATAGCAAGATCCCAGGCATGATACTAACAAGATTAATAACAAACCCTAGCATGTCACTAAGCAAAAAAAAAATCAAAGCTTTAACCCTAACATGATACTAACATGAAAATTAGGAAAGAAAATAGGAGGCATCATAGAAATCACAATAAGCATATTTGATATTAGAAATTATAGTCACTACCCTAAACATGATACTAGGAAGATCAAAACGCCCTAACGTGACACTAGGAATCATAATAATAACCTAGACATGATTTCTATATCATAATATCAATAAATCAATTAAAGCACTTGCTTGGATGCCTCGTATCTCTTTCTAATAACAAAATACACGCGTTAGTAACTTAAGGAAAATAACAAACAAAGAATTGAATTAAATAATTGAAAGAGAGATTTGGGACCAAACCCTCAGAAATCAAAACCTTTCACGTCTAAGGGAAGCTTGGCCATTTCTACGTTTGCAACAAACAACAAAAAGAGTTAGCAATGAAATAAATAAGAAACAATGTGGGTAGCAAAGCTAATAAATTCAAGCGGCCAGCTACCTCTTGGCATCTAAGTACTAAGGCCACAGGCGGCCAAGTACGTCCCGTCCGAGAGCCACTCGGATCGAGGAATATAACTTTGGGGGGTGACTTCCTTGATCCCCGTCTTGTTGTTCATTTGAACGGCCACAGAAAAAAGGCCCCTATTAAAAATCTCCTCTTACGCCCGCCTGGGAACAGGCGGAAGGGTTTTCTTACCAGCTAGGAGGAGCGGATACTGAGTCCAGCAGTTGTACCGCTTGTTCTTTTGGAAATCTGGGGAGGAGACTATGTAAAACTTTATTCACTAATCCTTCCACTTGTTCTCCTTAATTCCCCAGGGTCATCATATAAAGGGTATGACTGGTCAGAGTAAATTAGCCAATCAAGCTTGGATTTGGAGTTCTGCTCAAATAGTGCATGTGAGCAAATGTCTCAAAGCTGGGCTCCACCTTCAACATCTCACAGGCGGCAACGTAGCTCAGATTGTTGACCCAAGAGTTGGGGCTAGTTGCCAGATACCCAGCTGGTATTCGTCCAAGATCCTCTCCACAGCCTGATGGAGAGGGAAGCGTAGTCCTGCTTGGATGGCCGCCTCATAGAAGCCGAAGCACTGGTCCTTATAGCAGGCCATCTCAGGTCAGTGACAGTGTTTATAGCATCCGACACGGACAAAATGAACCCACGTTCATGCCACCTGGAAGCAGACGGCTCCTCCCAGCCCTCTCCTTTCTCAATAGAGAGAGACTCTCTAGCAGCCTTGAGGTTAGACTGCGCCTCCTCCAAGTCAAGGGGGACGCAGTTGGAGGATGATGACGCGGAGTCATCATCAAAATTCTTTTCTGGGGGTCTGCTGGCTGGTGCGAGCAGTGTCCTCCCCCAACTCATCATACGGCACCGATCCACTCGGCCCGGGGTTCTCATACTCTTCATCACACTCCTCTAAGAATGAGTTACTGGGAGTGCTGACAGTGCTAAGGGGTACATTTTTGATAAAGTAAAAATGCAAAGAAATAAGTAAAAAAGGGATCAGGCGGTTACCTTAGAAGAAGGTAACAAGAGGCGTCGGTCTGGGGCGTCTGTGTGAGTAGGCGAACAAAGATGGCCGACTTTCGGATGCTGAAGAAGTCATAGTCTTTGCAAGTTAAATTCAAAGATTCTCCCAAAGATTCACGCAAATGTGAATGGAAGGGAGGTCAACCCCTCTATTTATAGAGGGGATAAAATGTTCCAAGGAAAAACCCTAGAACTAAGTGAACAATAACAGTAACTTCATGGCCATTCATAGCCTGACACTTGTGACAGGCGTCATGTGCCAAGCACGTGACCCCTGTGAGGGGAAAATGTTTTGGGTATTTTATACACCACCAAGTGGCCAAATCAGCGTTTGACACGTGTCATTGGAGGGGGCACCAGCGTGGACCTACAAGATGGTGACACGTGTCGAGCACAATCAGCCCCTGATTTGAAGTATTTAGTGATCCCAAGGGGACCATTGAGAGAGCGACACGTGTCGCCATGGGAGACGCCCAAATGGCCTCTTAGGATGTGCGACACATGTCACTCAGATATCATTTCTAAAATGGCGGCCTTTAAAGGCCCAAACTTCAAGGCGCCGCAAAACGGCGTGCCCTAATCCCTAGGTCATCAAACCCTAGGGAGGACACAATTCCCCAAAAGACCCTATAAATAGGGACATTTCCCTTATTTATGACGAGACGTCACATCGACATTAATTACAGAGTTGTCGTTCTCAAGAAACAGACAGCACCTGAGCTTGGAATCCAAGAAAATAACTTTATTTCCACACGTTTTACTCCGAATACCGTACTAACTTAATCTTCGGAGGCGTACCACCGACCATTCGGCGGTTCGTTTGCTTTGCAGGTACAGGCGACCTTGCGAAATCTAGTCTTGAGCTGTAACTCTCCCGAGGGACACAAAATACCCCAAAACATTTAGCTTTTTATTCTAAAATTACGTAGACTCTCCCATTGGGGCAAAAAAAAAGGAGTTGTGTAATGGCTATGCGATCTTCTCAGACGGTTACTTACCATCTAAGTAAATGGCTGGAACGCATGTTATTTGGACGGTTGTGCACTTGGTTTGGGGCAATCACTACTATGATTGATTGGCTTACAAATATACCATGATATTTAAAGCACCAGACATCATTTCCAAGCCAATCAATCAATTTAAGTTAAAACCAACCAAACAGCCGCCCAGGGGCAAGAACAGCTGTGTTTATCGGGTTTATCATTTGCCGCATGCTTTCGATAAGTTAGGCAAAAATATCAAGTATACATGCAAAACTAAAGATTCAAAATCAAACGCAAATATAAAAACCGACTGAGTTGGAATACTTCATCAAATTAAAATTGGCACAAAGGCCAAACAAGATTGTTAACTGGAAACACATGCGATGTAGAGAGAAAAGAAAAGTAATGTTACCCGACCCCATAGTCGATAAAGTACAAAGATACTCGGCCTACAAGCCAGAAAATAATGTAGATGGCATGCTGCCGCAAAAGTTGGAGTGGCTGACTCAAGGTTGTTGAGGTAGCTGCTGCTTCGGCTAGTCATGACCGGCAAGGAGGGCTCCTGATTGATCTTCAGCCACCTCAGGATGGCTGCCTTGGTTTTCCGTGCCCTTAGCTGGCTCCCCCTCATCATGTGAGACCTCATATCCCAGCTTAGAGGCCTAGGCTTTGAAGCGAGGCGGAGTTGCCTCTCCTAGAACTTGGGCATTATACACCGCAGTGGGGTAATCATACCGAAGTTTGTAGACTTCAAAGTCTATATCTGGATAGAGGAGCCCCTAGGCTATCTTCAGGCGGGCCTCATTGTCCCGCTCATTCTCCTCCATCAGCCGGCCTTGCTCCTCAGCAATTTCATCCTGCTACTGGTTACTTAGGTTGACCAGCTCCACCCCCAACCGGGAAACATCCGCCCGAAGCTTTGAGTTCTCCTTATCAGCATCCTCCAATGCCTTGAGGTCAGATTGAGCATTCTTTAGTTGTTGCTCAAAGTCATTGGCCCGGTTGTTGGCAGCATCGTTAGTAGCCATCAGATTTCGGATCAGCTCCTCCTACTGCAAATTCACTACTTTAGTCTTTAATTAAAACATATAATTAGCATATTCAGCAGAGTTGCGGTTTTGAGTGGCCCTCTATTTGACGTCGTTTACGTCTTCTTGTTTCTGCTTGAAGGGGCCCCGGAGCCCATCCACTCTCAAAATAACCTAGAAAGGGGCAGCCAAAAATGAAATACTTAATAAAAGCAGAAGAAAAAAATACCAGTGTTGAGTTGGAGAACAACTTACCTCCGCCAACTGGCCCATTATCCGGTCGAAATCCACCACATGCAGATCAGGCACTGAATTCTTCTCAAACCGGGTAAGAGTCCTCACCATCCTCTTGGAAAATGCTGGAAGGTCCGGTGGCCCGGAGGTAGCATATGCACCATAAGAAGTACTTGGTGAGAGAGATGCAGCATAGTTATCCATTGCCGGCTGCTTACTACACCTCTGGAAGGGTCGACCATAGTCTTGACTCGCGTGAAGTCAAATGGCCAAGGAATTTCAATTCGGGCCTTACCTTGAGTTTAGGGCAGTGGGGTTTCCCCCTCCCCAATCGCTGCAGCATCGCCTGCAACATTGAGTGGCTCGCCACTCTTTGATGCCTCAAAGGCATCCGACGCTTTCTTCTCCGAGTGCTCTAAGCTTTTACTTAAAGCCTTTAGAACAGAGGGTGACTTGCCACCAGTTGTAGGACGATCTGGATTGGTAAAGGAAGTTAACTGAGAAGGGTTCTTCTTTTGATAAGTTTGGAGATGGAGCGAGGAATATTTTTGCTGGCGCCCTGCAAAGGAAAGATCAAAAAGTTACCAGCCTACAAAAACCCTTAGAAGAAATTAAAAGAAAATAAGGTCAGGCGGTCTTACCCCGCCTTTCTTTGCCTCTTTGCCCTCAACGACTGCTTTTTTGGCAAGCAGCTGCTCCTTGCACAGCAGATTTGGCTGGGGTCATCTCCGGGTCTACCATTCTCAAGGCGTCGGCTGCGAGGGGTAAACGGAAGTTATTCAAAGCAATAAAAAGTTGAAACACAAAAACATAGACGATAGAATTGCCGGATGCAAAGTGGATCTACCCTTGGGAAACATGGTGCTTAACCCGTAGGCGAACAAGAATCTTTCATTCTTGAAAAAGTCCAGATGGGGAATCCAGTTCTTTGGCACAATAATCTGAGTCCCATCCCCCAAGGGCTCAGTTGTGGTCTTGAAAAAACCTGGATCTATTATCTTCTCCCGGGCTCTAGAAGAGAGTAAAGGAAGGGCGCATTTTCTGCCTTGGATAGCCGGTTCTTTATTATATCGGTGCAAATTATGGTAGTATTTCAGTGTGGGGGAGGAAATCAAATAAAACTTCTCCTTCCACCCGGTCCATCTGGACATCTTGTCCAAAGTCATCTGGTATTGGTTTTGGGTGGTAAGAGTATACCACGCCCCATGACCGCCTGGGGCCTTGCTCAGGTAATGCATATGAGCGAAGGCAAAAAAGCTGGGGTCTATATTCTGGAACTCATTGGCGACAATATAACTCAATATATTCACCCACGAGTTTGGAGTGAGCTGCCATACGCCCAGATCGTATCCCCTGAGGATTTTCCTTATTCCTGTATGGAGGGGGAACCGGAGGTCCACTTATATTACCGCCTCGAAGCAAACAAAGTAGTTGTTTGCATCTTCAATGTCATCCCCCCAGGACATAACAGCATCCCCAGGCGGAACAATAATATCCCACCGCTTTCCAAAGATGATGTGAATTATTGATCCGAAAATCAACAAAACACAAGGGATATGTTTAAGTCTAATTCTATACAGGAAATCCACCAAGAATTAAACAAAAACTAAGATTAATCAATTAAGAATCCAACTAATTAATCAATCCAAACGAATGTTTTAACTAAAACAAGCAAAACAGCAATTGATCGCAATCAACGAAAACTCAAGTATGCAACTTTAGAAAAAAATCTGAATATTAATCTATGTATGTTTATTCGTGTGTTTACAGCCCTATTTATAAGACTTTGTTTACCTAGGAAGATTAGGACAAGTCCCTAATTCAATCCTAATTAAACTAGAATTCTAACTTGCTTGAAGAGCAAGCACCTTGGAGCACAAGCATATGCCAATCTCCTTGGAGAACAAGCACACGCCTAAACTGATTTATTTTGCTAACTAACTGATTTTAAAAGCAACTAAATAAAGATTAAAGATCCTAATGCTTGAACCAAGAAAAACCCTTTCAAGTGAAAGGTAAAAACCTGTAAGCAAAATCTAAGTAAAGAAAATTCAAGAAAGTTCAAGAAAGTGAACTAGACTCCAAGAAAAGCCACTAAGCAAACCGTGGCTTTGCTTTGATATACAAGAAAGTGTCCATGCAATGCTTGGCTTGAATCAATGTTTAGGGACAAGCTATCTTGATGCATGATAAGCAAATCTTCGAAGTTCTCCATGCTTAGACTTGCATCATCCTCCTCTTCTTCGAAAGAATTTGTCCTCAAATCTCGAAGTTCTTCATCAGGAATATTCTTAGCCAAATCGCCAACATTGAATGTAGCACTAATTCCATATTCTCCTGGAAGTTCTAACTTATAAGAATTGTCATTGATCTTCTCAATAATCTTGAAAGGACCTTCACTTCTAGGCATCAACTTATTCTTGCGTTTTCCTGGAAATCTTTCCTTTCTCAAATGTAACCATACCAAGTCTCCAACATTGTAACTTTGTTGCCGTCTATGCTTGTTTGCTCTAGCTTTGTACATGTCATTTACTTTCTCTATTCTTGTTCGAACTTGAGCATGTAATTTAGACTCGGCATCTTTGTGAATTAATTCACCCTTAGGCAATGGAACAAGATCAATTGGAAGTTTCGGATTGACTCCATAGACTACCTCAAAAGGACTATGTTTGGTAGCATATGTAGGTGATCTATTATAAGCAAACTCCGCATGAGCTAACTTGATGTCCCAATCCTTTTGTGTCTTACTCACTAACCCACGCAAAAGCGCACCAAGAGTACGATTAATAACCTCGGTTTGTCCATCAGTTTGTGGATGGTAAGATGTACTAAAGAACAATTTAGTTCCCACAAGCTTCCATAGAGACTTCCAAAAGAAACTCATGAACTTTGTATCTCGATCACTCACAATAGTTTTCGGAATTCCATGCAATCTAACAATCTCTTTGAAGTATAATTCCGCCACTTTCATAGCATCATCCACTTTGTGACAAGGAACAAAGTGAGCCATCTTAGAAAACCTATCCACAACAACCATAATAGATTCTTTCCCCCGTTGTGTTCTCGGCAATCCCACAATAAAATCCATAGAAATATCTTCCCAAGGTGAATCTGGAACAGGTAAAGGAGTATACAAGCCTTGATGAAAAGTAGCCTTCGCTTTTTGACAAGTTGCACACCTAGAAATAACTAGTTGCACATCCGTGAGCATCTTAGGCCAATAGAAGTGTTCTTGTAACATACTCAAGGTCTTTGTAATGCCAAAGTGACCAGCAATTCCTCCCCCATGAGCTTCTCTAACAACTAGCTCTCTAATAGAACACTTAGGAAGACAAAGTCGATTTCCTTTGAAAAGAAAACCATCTTGCAGCAAATAAGAACCCACGGCTCCTTTAGAACACTCTTCAATCAATGTAGCAAAATCATCATCACCTTTATAGTATTCTTTGATCAATTCAAAACCAAGTAGCTTGCTATTTAGAATTCCAATCAAAGTGTATCTTCTAGATAATGCATCAGCCACAACATTCGATTTCCCTTCTTTGTACTTTGAAGAAAAATTAAATGATTGTAAAAATTCAACCCACGTAGCATGTCTAGGATTGAGCTTTTGTTGTCCATGTATGTACTTCAATGCTTCATGATCAGAATGCAACACAAAGTGATTAGGTCGGAGATAATGACTCCAATGATCTAAAGCTCTAACAATGGCATAGAACTCTTTATCATAAGTAGAATAGTACAATCGAGCTCCTCCCAATTTCTCACTGAAATATGCAATAGGCCTCTTCTTTTGGAGTAAAACTGCTCCAATTCCAACTCCACTAGCATCGGTTTCAACTTCAAAAGGACTCGAGAAATCTGGTAACGCAAGTATAGGTGCTTCACATAGCTTCTTTTTAACTAACTCAAACGCAATTTGAGCTTCTTTAGTCCATTCGAATTTACCCTTGTCCTTCTTCAAACATTCGGTCATAGGCGCCACAATACTTGAGAAATTCTTGACAAATCTTCTATAGAACGAAGCTAGACCATGAAAAGACCTTACTTCACTCATATTAATAGGAATAGGCCAAGTTTTAATAGCCTCTACTTTCGAATGATCAATTGAAACTCCATCTTCTAATACAACATAACCAAGAAAAGTAACACTAGGCACTAAGAAGTAGTATTTTTCAAGCTTAGCATAGAGTTTCTTCTCTCTTAACACTTCAAACACACTTGTTAGATGATTTAGATGATCATGCAAATTTTTAGAGTATATCAGAATATCATCTAAATAAACAACAACAAACTTGCCAAGGAAAGGTTTAAGTACCTCATGCATCAACCTCATGAAAGTGCTAGGTGCATTAGTGAGTCCAAACGGCATCACCAACCATTCATACAGCCCTAACTTAGTCTTGAATGCTGTCTTCCACTCATCTCCTTCTCTCATTCGAATTTGATGATAACCACTCATAAGATCAATCTTAGAAAACAACTTTGAACCATGTAGTTCATCAAGTAGATCATCTAACCTTGGAATAGGAAATCAGTATTTGATAGTGATGTTATTCACACTCCTACTATCAATACACATGCGCCAACTCCCATCTTTCTTTGGGACAAGTAAAGTAGGCACGGCACAAGGTCTCATACTTTCCCTCACGTATCCTCTAGCCATAAGCTCTTCAATTTGCCTTTGCATCTCCTTTGTTTCTTCCGGATTACTTCTATAGGCTGCCTTAATAGGTAATGGTGCTCCCGGAATCAAGTCAATTTGATGCTCTATCCCACGAATAGGAGGTAGTCCCGGAGGTAATTCCTTAGGAAAGACATCCTTGAATTCTTCTAAAACAGATTCCAATTCATACGGCCTCTTTGCTTGTTTATCTTGATCAATTCGAATCTCACTAGAAACAAGTATATATACCACATTGTTGCTGCAAATCTCTTTTTCTAATTCCCTCTCACTAATCAAATAAGAATTCTTCGAATTAGAGGTAACATTAGAAGACTTGTTGCTTATCAAAGGTTTTAAAGCAACCGGTCTCTCTTTTTCTCCTTTTCTCACAACATACACATTAGTCCTTCCATCAAACTTCACAAATCTATCATATTGCCAAGGACGGCCTAATAGTATATGACAAGCATCCATAGGACAAACATCACACAAAACTTTATCATGAAATTTACCAATTGAAAAGGAGATTAAGGCTTGTTTAGTTACCTTAACATCACTCGAATTATTAAGCCAATGAAGCTTATAAGGGCTTGGATGTTCAGTAGTTGGCCACTTCAATTTGTCTACCAAAGTAGTAGATACCACATTAGTGTAACTCCCCGTGTCTATGATCATGTCACACAACCTATCTTCTACCTTGCACCTTGTAAGAAAGATTTTCTCCCTTTGATTGTTTTCCATAGGTACGGTTTTAGAGTGTAGCGCCCTTCTTAGAACCAAACTTTGACCATGATTCTCGGGATCAATTTCGTCAATATGCCCCTCCTCTTCTTCAAAGTTTTCCTTTTCGTTCTTTTCTTCATAGTCACTACCCTGCTCACACTTAGCTTGTTCTTGTTCCCACTCTTGAGCAGTCATTACTCTTTTTGATGGACAATTAGTTGCAATGTGACCAACACTACCACACTTGAAGCACTTCCTATCTTCAACAAGCTTTTTAGGAGCTTCAAATTTTGATTTAGTCTCCTTGTAGTTCGAACTAGAACCACTTTTCTCCAAGCTGTTCTTCTCAAAAGGTTTAGTGAAACCTTTTACAAAGGGCTTAGTGTACGTCCCTTTCTTCCCCTTTATCTGTTTTTCAACTTTCAAAGCTACCTTACAAACACCCTCAAAGGACCAATATTGTTGCAATTCAACTTTTTCAGCAATATTATCATTCAACCCCGAAATAAATCTAGCAATCTTATGCTCAACAATCTCTTCTAAGCCACATAGCATGCATAACTTTTCAAATTCACCAATATAATTCTCAACAGTCATAGAATTTTGTTTAAAAAGTTGCATCTTAAGATAAACATCTTGAATATAGTCACTAGGTACGAACCTTTTTTTCATGTGCTTCTTGAGTTGTTCCCAAGTTGAGATTCTTGCACGCCCCTCCTTATGCCTCTTCTTCTTTAGATTATCATACCAAAGACTAGCATAACCGGTCAGTTTTAATTCAGCCAATTTGCATCTTTTCCTTTCATCATACTCCTTGTAATCAAAGAGTGTCTCGGCCCTTCTAATCCACTCAACGTATTTTTCAGGTTCATTCATACTTCCATTGAATTCGGGAAGATCTAATCTAAGGTTCCTATCATCATCCTTTGGTCGATCTCTCCTCCTAGGCCTTGGTGATTCATCACTTGAGGAATAATTATTTCGTGGCCTCCTTGGGTTCCTCCTTGGTTGTTCTTCCTCACTTGAACCAGAATTAGGGTTAGAATTCCCTTTCCTTGAAGAATCTCCAGCAAGAGTATCAAGCCTTTTTAATATCTCATCCATCCTTGCTGCCAACTCGTCAATTCGCCTATCTCTTCTAAGATTTTGAGCCTGTTCTAAGGTTAATCCCCTTGGAACTTGTGGAACCTCCTCGTCACTCATGATTCCTACACAAACCAAGTCAATTTATGCAAAAATCTTGATTAAAAGATCGAATCTTGAAGGAAAGCTAGGCAACACAAAAACCGGACTCCCATCCGCAAATCAGTGCACAAACACCAAATGTTTGAGGCTGTTTAGAACTCGTTACTCAACTAAAAACTATGAAATTTTATATGGTGATAGCTGGACGTTTTTAGAGTTCAATGCAAAAAGAATCACGCAAAAATTCCCAGCCAATTGTTCCCAGTTTTATTTTTGCCGAAGTTGCGCAAACCTGGCTCTGATACCAAAGATGATGTGAATTATTGATCCGAAAATCAACAAAACACAAGGGATATGTTTAAGTCTAATTCTATACAGGAAATCCACCAAGAATTAAACAAAAACTAAGATTAATCAATTAAGAATCCACCTAATTAATCAATCCAAACGAATGTTTTAACTAAAACAAGCAAAACAGCAATTGATCGCAATCAACCAAAACTCAAGTATGCAACTTAAGAAATAAATCTGAATATTAATCTATGTATGTTTATTCGTGTGTTTACAACCCTATTTATAAGACTTAGTTTACATAGGAAGATTAGGACAAGTCCCTAATTCAATCCTAATTAAACTAGAATTCTAACTTGCTTGAAGAGCAAGCACCTTGGAGCATAAGCATATGCCAATCTCCTTGGAGAACAAGCACACGCCTAAACTGATTTATTTTGCTAACTAACTGATTTTAAAAGCAACTAAATAAAGATTAAAGATCCTAATGCTTGAACCAAGAATAAAGATTAAAGGTCAAGTACATCAGGCGTCGTGAGGCTGAATATTGAGAGTCGGGAGGCCAAAAAGGCCTGTCAGACTAAGTCATGCACTTTTGAAGGTTAAAGGGCAATGACGTTTAATCTAAGTTTTATTAGGGGAGAGACGGCTAAAATGGCCAACTCTACTATTTTAAACCGACTCATTTAATGAGTCCACCGCGTGCTATTCATGATTGATAGTTTGATACAATCAACATCATATATATTAACAAATATATATATATGTACATGAATGTAACCAATTGTATTATTATATACATAATATTATACAATTGATTTTCAAGAGAAAACTCTTCTAATTAGTGGGGTATATGCATGCGGCAAGTGTACTCATGCATTCATTTCCACACTCCAAAATTTTTGACAGCCATCAATTTTAATTTATTAAACTCTATATTCTACTCGTGCATTGACTCAAGAGAATAATATAGGCGGCTCATGAGAATAATTGATAGTATCAAATATGCTTTTCGATAAGCTTGCATGCATGAGTGAGATGGCCTTCAAACTTGGCTTACATACACTTCAGAGCTCGTATGTGAACACAAGCGTGAAGTGGCAGTTAAAGGCTAAATCTCAATGAAACCCAAGCGGCCAGACTTTTTCTTGTGTTAGCATACACAAGCGGCACCATTGAGCCCACCATTATTATACAAGCGACATGGCAAAATATTTGGCAAAAAAGTGGGTCAATTATCATCATCAAATGTATCAGTCGGATACCACAATCAATGGTGGCAGGCGGTCACCATCATCAATGATGTCAGCCGGCAACGATGCCCGGATGACCATGTATTTAGCAAGCTAGCTCACCTTGGGAGAGCAGCCGCACCTACCAGTCGTAGGGGCTGCTGCCTGCCTCTATTAAGTCCGGTTGTGGGGCCGCTTTGTGCCTCAACTAACTCCGGCTAAAGAGGCTGCTATATTCAGCAATTAAGACGGCTGTAGGGGCTGTTTCCAGCCTCAATTAACCCCGGCTATAGGGGCGGTTTTCTGCCTTAACAAAGTTGGCTGCCATGGTTGTGTTGTTCCACCTCAATACCGGCTATAATGGCTGTTGGATTAATCATAAAAAAAAGCAACTTACATAGCAGCCGTATGTACTCCACTATTATTATAGTGAGCCTCATTTGTTACTCTCATAAGTGACTGATATTGATGCAAGTCTAAGCATGGAGAACTTTGAAGATTTGCTTATCATGCATCAAGATAGCTTGTCCCTAAACATTGATTCAAGCCAAGCATTGCATGGACACTTTCTTGGATATCAAAGCAAAGCCACGGTTTTCTTTGTGGCTTTTCTTGGAGTCTAGTTCACTTTCTTGAACTTTCTTGAATTTTCTTTACTTAGATTTTGCTTACAAGTTTTTACCTTTCACTTGAAAGGGTTTTTCTTGGTTCAAGCATTAGGATCTTAATCTTTATTTAGTTCTTTAATTTTTATTTATTTATTTAGTTGCTTTAAAAATCAGTTAGTTAGCAAAATAAATCAGTTTAGGCGTGTGCTTGTTCTCCAAGGAGTTTGGTGTATGCTTGTGCGCCAAGGTGCTTGCTCTTCAAGCAAGTTAGAATTCTAGTTTAATTAGGATTGAATTAGGAACTTGTCATAATCTTCCTAGGTAAACTAAGTCTTATAAATAGGGCTGTAAAACACACGAATAAACATATAGATTAATATTCAGATTTATTTCTTAAGTTGCATACTTGAGTTTTTGTTGATTGCGATCAATTGCTGTTTTGCTTGTTTTAGTTAAAACATTCGTTTGGATTGATTAATTAGGTGGATTCTTAATTGATTAATCTTATTTTTTGTTTAATTCTTGGTGGATTTTTTGTATAGAATTAGACTTAAACATATCCCTTGTGTTTTGTTGATTTTCGGATCAATAATTCACATCAGATATACATTCAGCAAAATGCTTTTGTGAATTCTCAAAAAAGAAATCTGTATAGGCAGCAACGCTCAAGAGTATGATGATGAGCTTGAGTATTCCCAGCCGGCTGCCATCATATTTTACATAAGAGCACTCTAGCGGCACTACTTATTCTTGCATTAATAAGTCAATTACTCATTGCCGATTATCCGTCGAAAAGTTGGAATGTCTAACTAGTCAGGCGGCATGGTTGCTTTGTTCAACCTCAAAAATGGTTGTGATGTGAGCAAGCAAGAGAGCTCGATTATAAGCTTGATCAAGCGGCCAATTCAAGCATTTGCTTATGTTAGCATACACAAGCGGTTCTTGTGTTAGCATACACAGACGGATTTTGTGCCGGCTAAGCATCATCATTTAATCATAAGTGCATATAACCGGCTGCTAGCATCTTTTACATTAGTGTTCTTAGGCGGCTTAGGGCAGCTTTGCTCTAATGGGATCAACCGGTGATTGCTAGCAACGATGGCAGCCGGTCAGAGCTATGAACGGTGCCTCAATTAAGCGGCTGCCATGGCTCAATTGCTCATCAACTTATCCCGGCTGCAAGGGCAACTTTGCTCATCAATTAAGCCCGCTTGCAGTGCTGCTTTGTGCCTCTATTAAGCTCGGCTGTGGGCTGCTTGGTTCATTCTCAAGCACAGCCATAGGGGCTGCTTCATTCTTCATCAAGTCCGAAGGTATCCTTGGCTCATCAAGCTTGATGAAGGGCTGCTTTGTTCATTGATACCTGCAGCTGACCCCAATTAAACCCGGCTGTAGCGGTTGCTTTGAACAACCTCAAAGCCGGTTGTGATGTGAGCTTGCAATGGAAAATATATTACTCATCATTATTATGATTCAAAAAAAAAAAAGGAAAAGCCGTCTAACTGATGTTCTACCATTTTGTATAAACATACAACTTTGTTGGAAAAAAGGGAGAGCTGCTCCATTATTTATTCTTGCCTTAAAAAGTCAGACTCAACAATTAATATTTCTGCACTCCTTACCGCCTGGGTTGTAGCCAATTAAATCCGGCTGCCATGGTTGCTTTGAATAACCTCAAAGACGGCTATGATGTGAGTTAGCAAGAGAGCTCGATTGTAAGCTTGCTCAAGCGGCAACCAACCTAAGCAAGGGTCAGACGGTATAGTAAGCCGCCTGTGTAATCAGAGCAAACCCAGTTCTCGAGCTCTAAATTTTTGACATCTCATGCCCGCTTGTCACAACTTGAAGAGCTCATTCTCATGAATCAATCAAGGGGCAGCTTCCCTCGCCAATATACCCCGGCTGTAGTGACAGCTTTGCTCGTCACAAAAGCCGACTGTAGGTGCAGCTCTCCTCGCCAATTTATCCCAGTTGCCAAGGCTCAATTGCTCGTCAAATATGCCCGGCTGTGGGATGCTTTGTTCATTTCAAATGCTCGTCAAATAAACCCGGCTAAAGGGTTATTTTGTTCACCAATTAAAGCCGACTGCAGGGCAGCTTTCCTCGTCAATAAAGCCGGATGTAGGGGCTGTCTATGTTCATACTTTTACTCGAAAATTTGAGGGTGAGCAAGGTAGTGAGCCGGTCCTCAATACCGATTGTATCATCATTGAAGAACCTCACTAATGAGAGTTGCTTATTGTGGTATCTAATACCATTTCACCACAGCTCATTTGCGTGAAGTTAGTTGAACTACCATGCAAAATTAGAAATCATTATTTTGATTACTATAGTATTGTTAAAAAAATGCAAAAGAAAAAGAAAGTGGGAAAGCCGCCTAACTGCCATGGTTGTTTTGTTCAAACACAAAGCCGGCTGCCATGGGTGCTTTGCTCATTAATCTAGGCCGGCTGTATGTGCTGCTTGGATCAAGCGCCTGACATTATATATTACTCAAGTATATATGCGGTTGTAGCTATTAATATGCAAGCTTGGTCAAGCAGCTTTGGCTATATACATGTCGTCTAAGTATTGAGCGAGTAATCTTTAATTTTTTACTTGAGTTCGAGAACTCGGCTACCAAGATTGTTCTAGCAGCAAACTTCCATATTTCATTGGTTGAGCTCACTCACTCGGTAATCATGGAGCCGCTTGACCTCTAATATAGCAAAGAAGCTCACCTTGAGAGGGCAGCCACACCTACCGACTGAAGGGGCTGCTTTGCTCATCTATCCCCCCTCCCGGTTGTGGGCTGCTTTGTCCTGTAACAATGACAAATGCTGCATGGCACTACAACAAGGAGCTTGTGATATCTCCAGCTCCAATTCTTAAGCTTTCAAAGCAAATCAAAGCGGCGCCAAGCATTGAATTTTTGAGGTAACAGTATAATAATTACTGATTTATTCTCTTATAATAATAATAAAGTTTTCATTATAATCATTATTATTATTATTATTATTGAATATTGATTTATTAATTCAATAAACTAAGTTTTAAAATAAAAAAACTTAGTAGCTAAACTAACGTCCAAGTGACGTGTGGCCAATGGCCAGATAATAAACTAAGTTTGAAACTTAGTAGCTAAACAAACGTCCAAGTGACGTGAGGCCAATGGCCGGATAATAAACTAAGTTTGAAACTTAGTAGCTAAACTAACGTCCAAGTGGCGTGAGGCCAATGGCCGGATAATAAACTAAGTTAGAAACTTAGTAGCGAATTCAACGTCCGAGTGACATGCGGCCAATGGCCAGATAACTAAACTAGGCACAAAACCGCTTAGTGGCTATACAGCCGGTCTCAACCAGGACCAGAGGCCAATGGCCTGATGGTTGCTTTTTTCATAAAATCGCCTGTCCCAACTGATTTGGGTATTTTTATACCCGGCCAGGTGGCCCAACCAGAAAGCGCCACGTGTCCTCCATATAGGTGCCATTTGGACCTATGGAGTGATGACACGTGGAGGGTGGACTCTTCTCCGTCCTACGTGGACTGAAGGTCCAGCAGGGGTCATTCAGTCGGCGACACGTGTCACCCAAAAGGTGCTTCAGAATCCTTTTGGGCACAGTGACACGTGTCACTCAGGTATTGGCCCTAGGATGGCGGCCTTCTAAGGCCCAAATCCCGAGGCGCCGCAAAACGGCGTGACCTAACTCCTAGGTCACCAGATCCTAGGAGGGCACACTTTTCCCTATAAATAGGGACATTACGTCATTTATGACGACACACGAAAAAAGAGAGAATTTTTGACACACAATACGAGACAATACGTCACTTACCACAGAGCTGTCGTTTTCAAGGAACACACAACACTTTACCTGAGCTTGGAATCCAAGCAGATAACTTTACTTCCGCACGTTTTATCTCCGAATATTTACTGACTTAATCTTCGGAGGCGGACCACCGACCATCCGGCGGTCCGTTTGCTTTGCAGGTACAGGCATCCTCAGTTGAATCCAGTTTCAGTGTTGTAACTCTCCCGAGGGACAAAAACCCCCGAAACATTTGGCGCCGTCTGTGGGGAGAGTACCTCTGAAATGGCTTCACAAGAGCTTGTACCAAATCCGGAGACCATTCGGCCTCCAAATGATGTACTGGTCCAAACGGACCATGACTCAGGTGACGACGCTGATGTCGAAACCTATGTGGATCCAAATGGATCCCTCATCTCTAAACGCATCCGCAGTAAGGAACGGCGAGAGCGTCCCCATGTTCAGGCAGGACCAAGCAAAACTGCTGGCCAGCCAAAGAAGCCCTCGGGGCGGCCGGTTGATCAGCTCCCGTCACTCGGGATGAGCTAATGTCACTCCTGAGCAGCCTCAGGGGTGAAATCAAGCAGCTCGCCTCAAAGAAGTCGCCTACTCCTAGAAAGGAGCAGTCGGCCAAGAAGCCAGCCCAAGCTGGCAAACAGAAGTCGGTCAGGGACCGTCAGCCGACTCCTCATCCTGCTCCTAAGGAGAAGGCCAGGTCCCAATTTGACCTTAATCGGCTCCGTTTCCCAGAAATGGGCGCAAGAAAACCCATCAGGCACATACAGCCGGATGGTAGCAAGAAAACGTTCTCTGACGCTCGGCAATACATTGAGGAGAGGAGAACCCAGCAATCAGAGTCGGCTTCAACGTCGACTTATCATGATAGCTTTCGGAATACCTCTGTGAGGTGTTCCCAGTCTGTACATGAGACCCCAGCAAGCAGTCAAAGGGTTCAGTCTGGGCCACATGTGATTCAGTCCGCCCAGTACATGGCACAGCCATTGTACCAGGCGCCAGTTGTACCTTACATGCAACCTACCCTCTATGGAGGACGGCGGCATACGGCTATCAGCCGATGGACTGGCAGCTTAGGCTGCAACACCTTGGAGATCAACCCTCTGCTTTCTCCAGGGAAATAACTGAAGCCGTACAGCCGGCCAAAGTTAAAAACATTCTGGTTGGAGCCTATGACGGGACCTCCAACCCAGAAGACCACCTGCTAGCATACACCCACCTCATGTATTTACAGGGGTTGGATGATGCCGCATGGTGTCGTTGCTTTCCAGCCACCCTGAAGGGCATAGCCCAGCAGTGGTTTGGCAACCTGCCGGCTGGCTGCATAAATAGCTTCAAAACACTTGCGTTCTTGTTTGCATCAAACTTCTCTATGAACATCCCTGCCAAAAAGACAAGTCTTGACTTGGGCAATGTACAGCAGGGAGATAGAAAAGGTTTGCGATCCTACGTCAGGCAGTTCAATCTGGTCCGAATCCAGATTCATGGGCTGTCTGATGAGGTCGCCTTCACAGACTTCTTTAAGGGTCTGAAGGACGGGTCTACCTTTAAGTACGAACTCGTCCGCAAACAAATCTTTACTCTGCAAGGAGCCTTGCGAGAGGCAGAAGCCTACATACAGGCGACCGAACTCTGCTCCTCCAATAAGCAGTCGGACCATAAGAAGTCCGACCGGCAGAAAGAGACTCGGTCTGCTCAGCCGGCTCCTAAGCCAGAAGAGAGCAAAAAGAAAAAGCAAGTCTGGGCCATTGATAACTCTGATCAACCGGCCCAGAAGAAGAAAAAAGAGTGGAAACCGTACGTCCCAAGGTACGAATTCCACAAGGACTGCTGCTCCATCCTTTTGGAAATTAAGGATCGGCTAACTCTTGAAAAGCCGACTGCTATGAAAGGTTCCGCTGAAAATAGGAACAAAAACAAGCATTGCCATTTCCATGAGGATGTTGGCCATGACACGAACGACTGCTTTAGTCTCAAGCGGGAGCTCGACCGTCTGGCCGACAAAGGACAGCTTAAGTCCTATGTGAAGTCCAAAGTGACTTCAAAAGCAAATCCGGGGCAGTCCAAGAAAAAGACTCCCCAGCCTGCTGTGAGTGCCGAAACTGATGAAGAACCGGTGTACACCATAGCAGGCGAATTTGCCGGTGGTGGCCCGACCATTCGGGGTACTAAGGACCATCTAAGAAAGATGGTCAATTCTGTTGAGGAGGGGGATACATCTAGCACATCCACCTTCCCTAAAGTTGTCATCACCGAACAGGACAGAGGCAAAGTCCGTCGGCCGCATGATGACCCTGTTGTCATTGAATGTAAAGTCGCCAACCAGCTGGTTGGCCGAATTCTGATTGACACAGGAAGTTCCTCTGACCTCATCAGCCTCAAATGCTTGTCCAATCTCAAGTACAAACCGGATAGCATGATGGAGGTCACCCACACCTTAGTTGGGTTTGGAGGAGGACTTGTGCACCCAGTCGGACGAATCGACCTACCTGTCCGCCTGGGAAGCAGGGGAGACGGTCGACACATGACCATCCGTCTCCTAGTGGTTGAAGAGCTCACGGCTTACAACCTCATCTTTGGCCGACCCACTCTTAATGAGTGTAAGGCCGTCATCATCCCTGCTCTCATGCTACTCAAGTATGAGAAGGATGATGGAACAGTTGGTTCCCTTAATGGGGACCAAAAGACGGCTCGAGAGTGTTATCTCTCGGACGTCAAGCCTGCGGCCGCAGCATCCGGCCGGGGCAAGCAAATGATTGACCTCGACGATGTCGAGGAAGAACAGTCGGCCCCACCAGCCGGAAAGAAAAGAAAGACTGATCAGCTGGTGGTGGTCAAAAAAGAAAAGCAATAGCAATCACTGACCGGGGAAAGGTCGGATGATCTTCGCCCCCAGCCTACTGGAGAGCACATTGATACCCCTCTGGATGATAGCCGTCCAGAGCGGACTCTTAAGGTGGGGACGATTGCCTTTGCAAAGTTGGGTGAAAACCTTCACCAGCTGCTCAAGGAATTCAAAGACATCTTTGCCTTTGAAGTGGAAGAAATGCCAGGCATCAGCCCGGATCTCGCCGTCCACAAACTCGCCGTGGATCCTAAAAAGAAGCCCATCCGGCAAAAGAAAAGAAACCACGGCGAAGAAAGAAGTCAGGCGGCAGCTGCCAAAGTAAAAAAGCTGTTAGATGCCAAGTTCATTCGGCCGTGCAACTTCCCTGAGTGGGTGGCTAACGTTGTGTTAGTAAAAAAGCCGAATGGAACTTGGCGGATGTGTGTTGATTACACAGACCTCAATAAGGCATGTCCAAAGGATAGCTATCCACTGCCTAAGATCGACAGTCTGGTCGACTCAACAGCCGGACATGCCCTGATGAGTTTCATGGACGCCTATTCAGGTTTCCATCAGATCCCCCTGTGGAAAAAAGATCAAGAAAAGACGGCATTCGTCACTGATCAGGGGTTGTTCTGTTATACTGTGATGCCGTTTGGTTTGAAGAATGCGCCTGCTACCTTCCAACGAATGATTAATACGGTCTTCATTAATCAAATCGGAAGGAATGTAGCGGCGTACATTGACGATATGATAGTCAAATCCAAACAGCAGGCGGATCACCTTGCTGATCTCCGAGAAACATTCGCCACACTCAGGCGGCACAAGGTCATGCTTAACCCAAAAAAGTGTGTCTTTGGTGTTGAGTCTGGGAAGTTTCTCGGATTTTTGATTGACCAAAGAGGAATAGAGGCCAACCCTGAGAAAATACAGGCGGTAATCGACATGCAGTCGCCCCGTACTGTGAAGGAAGTGCAAAAACTGACAGGTTGTCTGGCGGCCCTGGGGAGATTCCTCAGCCGTTCAGGCGACAAGTGTCTCTACTTTTTCCAGGCAATCAAAAAGAAGACAAACTTTGAATGGGGGGATGATGCAGAGGCGGCCTTTCAAAGGCTTAAAACTCATCTGCACTCTTTGCCGAGGCTTGTCAGCCCTTTGCCTAAAGAGAAGCTCTTCATGTACTTAGCCGTCTCTGATCATGCCCTCAGTGCTGTCCTCTTAGCTGAAAGAGACGGCATCCAGCTCCCGGTGTATTTCATAAGCCATGTTTTGAGAAATGCGGAGCTCCGGTACCCCATGGTTGAGAAATTCGGCCTTGCCCTTTACATGGCCATCAAGAAGCTTAAACCTTACTTCTTGGCGCATGCGGTAGAGGTCTATACTGACCAAAGGATCAAACGGCCACTCACAACCTTGGAGTCTTCTGGACGAATGCTCAAATGGGCAATCGAAATACAAGGATTAGAAATCACTTATGAATCAAGGAAGGCAATAAAGGGACAAGCATTCGCTGACTTTATTGTCGAAATGACAAGGCCGGTTGTTCCGGACAATACGGACCAGGTCTGGAAAGTATATGTGGATGGGAGCTCCACTGTGAACGGCTGTGGTGCGGGGATTATCTGTCAATCTCCTGAAGGAGATAAGTACGAATACGCACTACGGTTCAAGTTTCAGGTCTCTAATAATGAGGCCGAGTATGAGGCCCTGCTGGCCGGCATCCAGTATTGCAAGGCGGCAGGGGCGAAGAAGGTATCCGCCTGCTCTGATTCTCAACTAGTCGTACTCCAGGTTAATGGAACGTACGAGGCCACTCATCCGGCCATGATAAAATATTTGCAGGCGGTCAAGAGTGAAGTTGGGTCACTTGAAGAATTTCACCTAACTCAGGTGCCCAGGTCTTCAAACAACCAAGCGGATGCTCTGTCCAAGTTGGCATCATCCGCCTCCTGTGAAACGCCTCGGTCAGTCTTCTGGGAGGTCATGGAAAAAAGAAGTATATCAGAGGAAGACCCCATTGGAATTCTTGACCGAAGCTCAACCTGGATGGACAGCATCCGGACCTATCTTGCAGACGGCACGCTCCCTGACTCACCACGGGAGGCGGCTGTTCTGAAAAAACGAGCAGCTAACTTCGAGTTACGGCAAGGAGAGCTCTTCAGGGCTGGCTTTTTGAAACCCCTGTTGAAGTGTGTTACCCCTGAAAAGGGGAAGGAAGTTCTCGAAGAGTTGCATTCGGGATTCTGCGCCTCCCATATAGGCGGCAGATCCCTCGCGGCCAAGGCCAGGCGGCTTTACTTTTGGCCGACTCTGGAGTCGGATGCCATGGAAATGGTGAAAAAATGTGACAAGTGCCAAAAGTTTGGCAAGCTCATCCATCGTCCGGCTACAGACCTGACGGCCATCCACAGCCCAATACCCTTTGCCAAATGGGGCATGGACATTCTGGGGCCATATACAACTGCACCAGGCGGCAAGCGCTATATATTGGTGGCTGTGGATTACTTTACTAAGTGGGTAGAGGCTGAGGCAGTCAAAAACATCAAGACTAAAGACGTCATTTCCTTTATCTGGAGGAACATAATCACTCGTTTCGGGGTGCCCATGTCTATGGTTTTTTACAATGGTCCTCAATTTGAGACGCCTCAACTCAAGACTTGGCTGGGAGACCAGGGGGTCTTAAGCTTCTTCGCATCAGTCGGCCGGCCACAAGCAAACGGCCAGGTCGAAGCCTTCAACAAGTTAATCTCAGACGGAATTAAAAAGAAGATTGAGCGGGCTGGTGGCCTTTGGGCGGATGAATTACCACACGTCCTTTGGTCCATCAGAACGACTGCTAAAGGGGCAACGGGAGAAACCCCATTCCTAATGGTGTATGGTGAAGAAGCTGTTCTGCCCATTGAGCACTATGAGCTTACCCTTCGAATCATGTTGTATGATGAAGAGGCAAATTGGGAGGCCATGCGCCTAGCATTGGACTCACTTCCAGAACGCAGGGGCAATGCTGCCTTGCGTCATGAGATATACCGTCTGAGAATGACTCGGGCTTATAACAAAAGAGTACACAAGCGTCCTCTCAAAGTGGGGGACTTTGTGCTACGGAAAATGGAGGCAGTCGGTAGGGCGAATGAACAGGGAAAGCTAACCCCAAATTGGGAAGGCCCCTACCGAATTTATGAGGAGATAAGAGACGGCACCTACCGCCTGGAAGAACCAGACGGCAAGCAGCTGCCCAGAACTTGGAATGTAGACAACTTGAAAAAGTACTACTTCTAAGTACGAATGTAAAGACCTCAATTTTGTAAATCTCACGTATAGTTAATGAGAATATGCCTTCATTTCCCAACTTATCTTTTTATTTAAGTTTTTTAAGTGCCGCCTGTACCAAATACAGACGGCCAATATGTTTGGAAAGCGTCTGTCCCAACAGCAGACGCCCCAATCCCTCTGAAGGAGCCGATTATTTTAGAACAGTCGTCCCTACGAAATTCATCAAGTTTACACCAACACTTGATGAATATTTACTTGATCATTTAAGAGGCCTAAGGCCAGATAAAATCATGATGAGGCCCATGGCCGGATGTTAATAAACAAAAAGAGACCGAATGGTCACAGTCTGCTCCAACATGAGCATGACCGTCTGCTCCAACATGAGTCAGATAACCGGCGACGTCCATTTGGGCGAATTCGTCGAGGAGAAGCATCTCCCATTTGGGTGGCACATTGCTCTACGAATATATCAAGCGGCCCTACCGAATGCTAAGGCAGCATTCGCAGTCGTTTGTTTTAATCGAAAGTGAAATCTAAAAGACCTGAATTTTCTATTTAACGCAGTCGTCACTGTTTCATGAGTAGAGGCTAATTGAGGCATAAAGCCGGATGCGCCTGTTATTGGTCAGGGGAAAAACAGGCGGAATATTTTATACAAGTTAAGTTAACTACTTAGCAATTATTGAGGCTATTGGCCGGATGACGTCTGATCCTTGCCTATGGGGCAAGACAGGCGGACAATTATTTTTAAAAGAAAATTGGTTAAGTTACAAACTTAGCATTTTATCTCAAAGAGGCCTATGGCTGGAGGCGCTTGTTTTTGCTTATGGGGCAGAACAAGCGGAGGTTTACCCTTAGCAAATTAGCTAAGTTGGAAATTTGAGTTAGTTCGAGCCAATGGCCGAATGAACACTTATGTTTGCCAATTCTAGATGGACGTCTGCCGCGTGGTTTGGGGCAATCACCATAGTGATTGATTGACTTAGAAACCATGCATACTCTTCTAAGTATCAAAAATTTCTAAGTCAATCAATCTAATAAACCGAAACCACCCGACATCCGTCCAGGGGCAAGAACATTCGCATGGTATACAGGTTATAATACTTAGCCAAAAACATGCAATGAAAAATTCAAAATGCAAAGGACAACAACAATATGGATAACTTCAGCCAAATAGCCGAAGGATTTAAATTAAAGACCAATCGTCACCAGACGATTGGTTAAGATTGTTATCTGGCAAAGCCAGAAAGATTGTCAAATTACCCGACCCCTCGGTCGGTAAAGATACAAATACTCGGCACACAGGCCGGAAAAGAAAAGTACATGGCCATTCGGTCGCAGAAAAGCATAAAAGCTTAAGTGATCAGGGGAGAGCCTCTTCAGTGGCAGCCGGCTTGTCGTCCCTCGGCTGCTCTTCCTCCTTTTTCTCTGGCTCCTCCGCCTGATCCTCCTCCTCGCCGCCCGAGGATGACTCCCCAGAAGAGTCGGACCCAGAACTTTCCTCGGCCTCAGCATTCTCAGCCTCTTCAATAAGGCGAGCGTCGAATGCTTTGCTGGCTTCGTCAAATTTGGATTTCCAAATCTGATAGTCCGAGTCCGGCTGTACAGCCGCCCAAGTGTCCCGCATGATGGCTTCATAATCGCTCATCATTTGCTTAACAAGAGCCTCTCTCTCTTGATCAGCCACGGACTCAAACTTGGACTTCAGCTGATGCTCCTGGTTGCTGAGGCGCTGCTCCAGGCGGCCCACCTTCTGCTTGGCTCTCTCGGCCTCTTCTTTGGCATCTTGAAGAGGCTCGAGCTTCTCCTTAAGAGTTGTAATCTCTTTCTTAAGGGAAGTGATGCGCAGGCGGGCCGAGTCCAGGTCCTTCTTCACCTGCATATTGGCTTCCGCCTGCGAATACATCATATCAAGCGTCAGATACTCATTCTGAGCAATATCAAATTGAGCTCGATCCAAGGCGGACTCGGCCTGAGCTTTAGCGACTGTTACCTCTTTGGATTTCTCCTTGAGGGGTTGCCTGAGCCCTTGGATGCGCAGCATGGCCTGCAAAAGAGCCGAATGGTTAAAACCAGGCGGAAAAAGAAATAATGCTTAAAAAAAAAAAAAAAAAAAAGGGAGTTGCTTGAGCTAACTCATACCTCGCAGAGGTTCCCCAAGATGCCATCCAAGTCAAGGGTGCCGACTCCTCTGACAGACGCCTTGTCGTCAGGATCGACCGCCCTCAGCATGGACTTGGCCATCTGGACTACAGTCGGCCTCTGCACCGGAACTGAGAAGGAGAGAAAGTTAGAGAAAATAACTCAAGTACATATAAATGGAAGAACAAGAGGGGCGAATGGATTTTACCGTCGTCCTTCTGTTCCTCCTCTCTCCCCAGGCTTCTCTTCTCTCCTGCTGAGCCGACAGCAGTGGTGGGTTGCTTAAAGCCACCCTTCGATGCCCTCTGGGCATCCGGTTTGCTGATCTCCTTTTCAGCTTCGAGAGAAGAGGCGTCTGGGCCCTTCTTGGGCTTATGAGCAACGTGCTTCCGGCCGCCCTTGCCGGATGCGCTCACATCACCCGCCCTAGTCTTTTGGATTTTAGGGTCGGATGGTTTTGAAGGAGATTTGGAAGGCGCACCCTACATCAACACAAGATAAACGCAAGTTAGAAATCATTCGGGCAAATTTAATATTGGTCAGAAATGAAAGTATAACAATTTTCTACCTTGGAGGTGCCGCCAGTTTTCTGTTCATCCACTTTGGTGTGAGTGGTTACTTCTGCCCTGTTTAAAACATTCGACCTGTATCGAGCAGCAGATACAGCTGGCTTCCTTGTGGCCGAGAGCTTTTCCATTGCTTTGTCTGCAAAAATGAACAAGTGATTAGCTTCCTTAAACAAGTACTGAAAAGCAGAAGTAAATTACATATAAAACAGACGGCCGACTACCTCTCGGCATCTCAGAACTTAGCCCACAGGCGGCTAAGAATGTCCCTTCTTCAAACCACTTGTACAAAGGGAGATAGCATTGAGGGGTGACCTCCTTATCCCCCTCATCGTTCGTCCACACGCACACGGTAAACAACCCCGCGTCCATGATCTCCTCCTTTGCCCACCTGGGAATAGGCGGCAATGCGCTCCTGCCTGCTAGGAGAGGTGGATCCTTATTCCACCTATTATACTTTTGGTTCAGGCGGCTGTCGATAGACTTGACTATATAAAACTTAGTCCTCCAGTCTTTCCACTTGTTCTCTTTGCCAACAGCCATCATGTACCCCTTGCAAGTGGTCAAGGTGTACCAGCCTTCACCGCCCCTAGCAGGCGCCCTGCTCAGATAGTGCATGTGGGCGAACGCTTCAAAGCTCGCCTCCACCTGCAGCATCTCACAGGCGCCAACGTACCCCAGAATATTGATCCAGGAGTTGGGTACAAGTTGCCAGATACCCAGTTGGTATCCGTCCAAGATCCTCTCCACGGTCGGATGGAGAGGGAAGCGGAGGCCAGCCTGGAAGGCCGCTTCATAGCAGCCGAATGCTTTGTCTTGATAGCTGGCCAGGCTCGGCCAGGTTATGGTGTCGCCCTCGTTAGGGACCGACAAAGTGTAGCCATAGCCTAGGACGACCTTGCGCCTAAAATTGGCAAGGCCGGATGCCATGGCACTCCGCCTGCCTGGCGGAACATGCTGATAGTAGGGGGCTCTCTCCAAGCGCCTGGAAGCACTCGGCTCGGCCCAGCTTTCCCCTCTATCCACTGCCAGGGACTCTCTGGCAGAATCTATGTTTGATCTAGCCTCCTCTGAAGCTACGGAGGCATTCTCTGAAGAAGATGACGAGGCCGACTCGTCATCAGAGCTCTCATCAGAGCTAGGGGACCGCCGACTGGTGCCAGCGGGGTCCTCCCCTAGACTCTCTTCCGGCGCCTGTCCAGAAGGCCCGGGTTGATATTCTTCATCCGCCTCCCCCAGGATTCCATCACTGGGAGTTTCACTAGATGTGGGCGAATGGTAATAAGTGGGGGTAGGAGGAAGATAGGAAGGGCTGTCAGGGTGTTCCGACAGCTCACTTCGAGGCACTCTTATTGAGCCGTCTGAAAAAACAGTCGACCCATCCGAATGGTAGAAAACTCCATCGGAGCTACACTACCTTGCTGTTCTTTTGATTCTGGCCATAGTGTCCTGCACAGACACGGAAACGGTCGGATTCGGAGAAGTTCGCAAAGCAGGGTCTTTGGCCAAGCATTCGGCACTGCTAGTTCTAGACTCAGCCGTCCCCGGTGATCGGCTGATCACTATCCTACGCCATGCCGCATGCAATTGGGGAACCATTTTTTTCGAAAACAAAGAAAAAATGAAGAGTAAAAATAAAATACAGGCGTTACCTTTAGAAGAAGGGAGAAAGACGCCTGGTTGACTAAAGAACAGTCGAACTGGTAGCCGAGTATCGGATGCTTGAAAAACGCTTAGGGAATTTTGAGATTCTTTAAGTCAAAAAGTCCAAGATTCTCCAGAGATTTGCCAAGGTGTGAATCCAAGAGGGGGGTCAAACCTTACTATTTATAGGGGGGTAAAAACCCTAATTTTTCCCTCCAGTAATTTTTGAATCTGACCACTCAGATACTGACACCTGTCACAGGAGTCGCGTGCAATGCACGTGTCCCCTGTGAGGGGCAAATGATTTGGGTATTTTTATACCCGGCCAGGTGGCCCAACCAGAAAGCGCCACGTGTCCTCCATATAGGTGCCATTTGGACCTATGGAGTGATGACACGTGGAGGGTGGACTCTTCTCCGTCCTACGTGGACTGAAGGTCCAGCAGGGGCCATTCGGTCGGCGACACGTGTCACCCAAAAGGTGCTTCAGAATCCTTTTGGGCACAGTGACACGTGTCACTCAGGTATTGGCCCTGGGATGGCGGCCTTCTAAGGCCCAAATCCCGAGGCGCCGCAAAACGGCGTGACCTAACTCCTAGGTCACCAGATCCTAGAAGGGCACACTTTTCCCTATAAATAGGGACATTACGTCATTTATGACGACACACGAAAAAAGAGAGAATTTTTGACACACAATACGAGACAATACGTCACTTACCACAGAGCTGTCGTTTTCAAGGAACACACAGCACTTTACCTGAGCTTGGAATCCAAGCAGATAACTTTACTTCCGCACGTTTTATCTCCGAATATTTACTGACTTAATCTTCGGAGGCGGACCACCGACCATCCGGCGGTCCGTTTGCTTTGCAGGTAGAGGCATCCTCAGTTGAATCCAGTTTCAGTGTTGTAACTTTCCCGAGGGACAAAAACCCCCGAAACACCAACATGGACAATGGCGTCCGGCGACACCCCTCCGGGTGCAATTGTCGCAGAGAGCAGCCTACCTGCTTGCTCTACGTACCTATGTAGACGGTAAAGATTGAACGACCAAATTGGTCAACTCATAGCCGTCTGACCAGAATAGTCTAAAGAACGACTAAGTTTTTGGAACACCGGATGTCCTAAGACATCAGTCGGTGACCCACCAAAGTTCTTACTTAGGCTTTTCATTCCAAAATTGCACAGACTCTCCCATTGGGGCAAAAAGAGTTGTGCAATGGCTATACAACTATCTTGAAAAAAACATGAGGCCAATGGCCGGATGGTTATACATTTTTGTAAATTTCGTCTGCTCCAATATGAAATATGACGTTCGGCGACACCCCTCCGGGAGCAATCGTCGCAGAAAGCACTCTATCGTTTGCTTTACGTACGCATGCAGGCGGCAAAAATTGAACGACCTCATTGGTCAACTCATAGCCGCCTGACGTGGGTAATCTAGAGAACGACCAAGTCTTCGAGACCGGATGTCCAAAAGACATCAGCCAGTGACCGACCGAAGTTCTAACCTAGATTACCTTCCAAAATTATACAAGTCCTCCCAATGGGGTAGAAGGACATTGAATGTATAATTGGATTACAAACACCCCTGGCAGCCATTTGCCTTCTGCCCCCAGGCGGCCATTTGCCTTCCTTATGAAAAGTTAGGCGGCCATTTGCCTCCTGCCCTATGAAGAGTCAGTCGGCCATTTGCCTCCTTCCTTATGAAAAGTAAGGCGGCCATTTGCCTCCTGCCCTATGAAGAGTCAAGCGGCCATTTGCCTCCTGCCCTCAAGCGGCCATTTGCCTCCTTCCTTATGAAAAGTCAGGCGGCCATTTGCCTCCTGCCCTATGAAGAGTAAGGCGGCCATTTGCCTCCTGCCCTATGAAGAGTCAGGCGGCCATTTGCCTCCTGCCCCCGGGCGGGCATTTGCCTCCTTCCTTATGAAAAGTCAGGCGGCCATTTGCCTCCTGCCCTATGAAGAGTCAGGCGGCCATTTGCCTCCTTCCTTATGAAAAGTCAGACGGCCATTTGCCTCCTCCCTATGAAGAGTCAGGCGGCCATTTAGCTTCCTTATGAAAAGTCAGGCGGCCATTTGCCTCCTTCCTTATGAAAAGTCAGGCGGCCATTTGCTTCCTGCCCTATGAAGAGCCAGCAAGCCATTTGTCTCCTTCCTTATGAAAATTCAGGCGGCCATTTGCCTCCTGCCCCCAGGCGGCCATTTGCCTCCTGCCCTATGAAGAGTCAGGCGGCCATTTGCCTCCTGCCCCCAGGCGGCCATTTGCCTCCTGCCCCCAGGCGGCCATTTGCCTCCATCCTTATGAAAAGTCAGGCGGCCATTTGCCTCCTGCCCTATGAAGAGTCAGGCGGCCATTTGCCTCCTGCCCCCAGGCGGCCATTTGCCTCCTGCCCTATGAAGAGTCAGGCGGCCATTTGCCTCTTGCCCTATCAGGCAGCCATTCGCCTCCTGCCTTATGGGATTTCAAACGTCTCAAAACTATTATAAGTCTCCCAGAGGTCATATGACCACCATAGTGGGGCTAAAAGAAATAAAAGTCGTCATCTGTCTAGTTCAGGCGGCAATCATTATTATGATTGATTAACTTAGAAAATATCATACCATTTAAGGTATCAGATTTTCCAAGTTAAATAAATCTCTCTTTTATTAAACTAGACATATGCCGCCCATAGAGCTTTTGAACAAGCGGAAAATAAAGCCTTGATTTCGAAAGGAGTAATTCCTCTTGAAAGAGAAATTACCCCTTCCGAGGGGCTAATGTTTGGGGGTAAAAAATACCCCCTATATGTGGACCAATGCCACCTCGACGCATGTCTGCAAGCTCAACGCTCAATGAGCCAATTAGAGCATGACACGTGTCACTCAATGATAGAAGGGTTAAAATGGGCTTTAAGCCCACAACCCTAGAAACCGTAAAACGGTGGGAAGCCAATCTACTTAGGTTATATAACCTAAGAGGCGCATATCCCAATACTCTATAAATACTGATCATTACATCAGTTGCAAGGGATCGAATTCTCTCTCCAAGGGGCAATTCCCCCCACATTTACTCTCCCTTCTCTCTACTTTATCTCTCTAAAATACATTATTTCGGTCACTGACTATATCGTCGGACGCGGACCTCCGGCCCCCCCGTGGTCCGTTGTTTTGCAGGTGATAGGGCCGCTCGAGTGTTGCATTGCAGATCTGTCTCCCGAGGGACGTATACACCCTCCATTCGGGTACGTACAAAAAACCCCAAAACAGTATCTACTTAAACGCTTACTTTTCAAGTTTTCAACAATGACCATTCGATCCCTCTCTCCTACTTCAACGCAGCCTTCAAGTTTCCTTCGCCAATGGAAGATGCTCCATACATCTACCCGGCCTTTAAGGTTTTGCAACGAGATCATAATTATAGAGAACGTCATTGGTGGAGACACGTGTCAGTTGAAGATAGATCTTCCTCAATATTCCAAGTCGCCTTCCATCATCCACCCAGCTTTGAGATACTTTAGTCGGCTCCTCACTCATGCATTTTTCTCTAAACAGTCTCTCGGAGACATTTCTAGGGAGGAACTAAGTTGGCTTTGGTTGGCGGACAAACCTCTTGAAGATAAGGTTGAGGTCCTTGATTTTGCATCCCATTTGCTTGATCGTTTCATTGATATTCGTGATGGTTTCTTTCTCTCCGGAAGCATTCAATTGGGAGGAATGATCACTATCTTGACTATCTCTCTCAACAAGAAATATGGGAAGATGCTTAATTCCCTTGAGCCTATTCGTGATAAACGAGAGAAAACTCCATCCCATCTACTTAGTATCTATGCTTTGATTAATCAAAGGTTTTTAGAGAGTACTTCTCAAGAAGACTTGTTTATTTGGAAAGTTTCAAGGACAATCTATTAGTGCCCAATCCCTCATTCGGAGGCTAGCGCTCGATGCTTGGACACTGCTCTTCCTTGGCGGCCAAACAAGTGGTCGATCGGCCAATCTCTCAAGAAGCCTCCTTTGCCAATTCTTCACTTTAATCCGTATGCCCATGATCAATCCCCTGCTCTCGCTTTGCCCCTGGTGTCCCGAGGAGGTACACCTTTGATTCCTTCCTCTTTATCTTCTTTCTCTACTTATGATTTGTCTAATGTTTGTTGTGTTGCGTTGGTTTTGCCCTTGCTTTTATGGTTCACTATGGCTATGTCTTCGATATTGTGTCTCTTTCTGATGATGGTTTATGATGGTTTCTGTTTGTTGAGATTGTTTTCTAATGATGATGACATAATGTTGGTCTTTCCAATACTTGATTTTCTGATTGCCTTATTACTTTCTTGATGGATGAATTTTTCCTCTACTCTATGATTTCACTTCTCTAGTTCTATGGTCATGATTTTCTTTAGGTTATTTCAGGTTTTTGTCTGGAAGTTACTAACAATTTGTTTTTATATATAGCTCTCTATCTCTCACTTAGGTTTTTATCCTTGCTTTTGCTTATGAGGTATCTTGATAGTTTTATGCTTGCTTCTCCTCTTTAGCTTAGTTTGGAATACCCGGTGAGATCCTTCTATTTCTTCTCTTTCTTTTGATTGTTTAGAATTGGTTTAGTTTAGGAAGAGTTGATTGTTTGAGGATATTTTCCTTGTAACACCTAGCATGTTTGGGCTCATTGGCGATGTTATCGAATGACCACTTGTTTGACGATTGGGTTTTACTTGTCTTGCTTGCATTCTTGTGTTTTTATTTTCTTCTTTCTTTTCTTTCCTTTTTTCTCTCTTCTCTTTTCCCCTTTTTCTGGGGCAACATGGACCATCTAAGAAATATGGTCCATTCTATTGTTGAGGGACAGGCGGCTAGCACATCCGCCTTCCCTGAAGTCATCATCACCGAAAAGGACAGGGGCAAAGTCTGTCTGACGCATGATGACCATGTGGTCATAGAATGTAAAGTGGCCAACCAATTGGTTGGCAGCATCCTCGGCGACAGGAGCTATCGCCTGGGTCAAATCCTCGGCGCTAGACTCTGTTTTCTAACGCTAGTTCCTACATGCCTCAGCAGCTTTCTGTGCTTGATAAAACTTTCCAGTTTCGCGCAACATTATTTCGATCTTAGTTGTGAAAGATATTCCTTAAATTTCGTACGTGTAAAAATCCTATGTTTTAACTTACGGATGGTCTTTCCAATGAGATCTTTCTTATGCATATGAAAATAATGTTAATCAAAATTACGCACATGAAATACTTAGAACTTTTCGAGTCTCATCCACTCATTCTAAATCATTGCCGAAATAAAATTTCAGAAATTAAAATTGAAATCCTCCCCAGTGGAGTCGCCAAAAACTGTAGGGAATATTTCAAGCATTATCCGTAGCTTGAACCCCACTGTGATCATACACTAAAGTACGGTGGCGTCCAAAGGGAAAGAAGATAGAATAAAAGAGTCGCCATAAAGTTTTAGGAACTTGTAAACCGTTCACGAGGTGAAGGTTACACCCCTTAACGATCCAGGAGATCGTCAACTCCAATAGGTTTGGAACCATGACTGGTAGTTCGGGGATGAAGGTACAAGTCAAATCTAAAAGAGATTGAACCTGCCCTAATAATAGGCCTCTACTTTATTCTGATTGTATTCATGTGCGCTTTCTGACTAACATGCAATCAATAGGTTTACCCTAAACCTGTTTATCTATGTTGGTTGAATAATAATGCACAAATAAAACTATTATTGGCGATCACTTGAATTATAATCACATTAGCCCTAAACAAGATTATTAATTATCTTATTAAGCGTGATTACAAGTACCAATTCCCTTTAAAAATGCATAAAAGGTGTGATCAAGCAATAACAATAAAATATCAAGCAACATAATAATAAAAATAATAATCATCATAAAATTAATTATCATAACAATTAATAATAAGAATAATCATAAATCATGTTAAAGCATAATATTAATAGCAAGATCCTAGGCATGATACTAACAAGATTAATAACAAACCCTAGCATGTCACTAAGCAAAAAAAAATCAAAGCTTTAACCCTAACATGATACTAACATGAAAATTAGGAAAGAAAATAGGAGGCATCATAGAAATCACAATAAGCATATTTGATATTAGAAATTATAGTCACTACCCTAAACATGATACTAGGAAGATCAAAACGCCCTAACGTGACACTAGGAATCATAATAATAACCTAGACATGATTTCTATATCATAATATCAATAAATCAATTAAAGCACTTGCTTGGATGCCTCGTATCTCTTTCTAATAACAAAATACACGCGTTAGTAACTTAAGGAAAATAACAAACAAAGAATTGAATTAAACAATTGAAAGAGAGATTTGGGACCAAACCCTCAGAAATCAAAACCTTTCACGTCTAAGGGAAGCTTGGCCATTGCTACGTTTGCAACAAACAACAAAAAGAGTTAGCAATGAAATAAATAAGAAACAATGTGGGTAGCAAAGCTAATAAATTCAAGCGGCCAGCTACCTCTTGGCATCTAAGTACTAAGGCCGCAGGCGGCCAAGTACGTCCTGTCCGAGAGCCACTCGGATCGAGTAATATAACTTTGGGGGGTGACTTCCTTGACCCCCGTCTTGTTGTTCATTTGAACGGCCACAGAAAAAAAGGCCCCTATTAAAAATCTCCTCTTACGCCCGCTTGGGAACAGGCGGAAGGGTTTTCTTCCCAGCTAGGAGGAGCGGATACTGAGTCCAGCAGTTGTACCGCTTGTTCTTTTGGAAATATGGGGAGGAGACTATGTAAAACTTTGTTCTCTAATCCTTCCACTTGTTCTCCTTCCCCAGGGTCATCATATAAAGGGTATGACTGGTCAGAGTAAATTAGCTAATCCAGCTTGGATTTGGAGTTTTGCTCAAATAGTGCATGTGAGAAAATGTCTCGAAGCTGGGCTCCACCTCCAACATCTCACAGGCGGCAACGTAGCTCAGATTGTTGACCCAAGAGTTGGGGCTAGTTGCCAGATACCTAGCTGGTATTCGTCCAAGATCCTCTCCACAGCCTGATGGAGAGGGAAGCGTAGTCCTACTTGGATGGCCGCCTCATAGCAGCCGAAGCACTGGTCCCTATAGCAGGCCATCTCAGGTCAGGTGACCGTGTTTATAGCATCCGACACGGACAAAATGAACCCACGTTCATTCCACCTGGAAGCAGACGGCTCCTCCCAGCCCTCTCCTTTCTCAATAGAGAGAGACTCTATAGCAGCCTTGAGGTTAGACTGCGCCTCCTCCAAGTCAAGGGGGACGCAGTTGGAGGATGATGACGCGGAGTCATCATCAGAATTCTCTTTAGAGCTGGGGGCCTTCTGGCTGGTGCGAGCAGTGTCCTCCCCCAACTCATCATACGGCACCGATCCACTCGGCCCGGGGTTCTCATACTCTTCATCACACTCCTCTAAGAATGAGTTACTGGGAGTGCTGACAGTGCTAAGGGGTTCTCTACTAATTTCAGAGACAGGCGCCCTAATGGAGCCGTCTGAAAAAACAGTCTCACTTTCCAAATGGTACTAGGAACCATCCGTCCTATATCTCCTTGTCGTCTGCTTTGTTCCAGTCATCGTGTCTTGCAGGGGCATAGACACTGTCGGATTTGGAGACGTACTCAAAGGAAAGTTCTCGAACAAGCATTCGACACTCTTAGTTTTAGATTAAGCAGTAACCGGTGACCAGCTAATTGCTAATCTAGGCCGTACCAAGTGCGTTCGGGAAACCATTTTTGATAAAGTAAAAATGCAAAGAAATAAGTAAAGAAGGGATCAGGCGGTTACCTTAGAAGAAGGTAACAAGAGGCGTCGGTCTGGGGCGTCTGTGTGAGCGGGCGAACAAAGATGGCCGACTGTCGGATGCTGAAGAAGTCAAAGTCTTTGCAAGTTAAATTCAAAGATTCTCCCAAAGATTCACGCAAATGTGAATGGAAGGGAGGTCAACCCCTCTATTTATAGAGGGGGTAAAATGTTCCAAGGAAAAACCCTAGAACTAAGTGAACAATAACAGTAACTTCGTGGCCATTCATAGCCTGACACTTGTGACAGGCGTCATGTGCCAAGCACGTGACCCCTGTGAGGGGAAAATGTTTTGGGTATTTTATACCCCACCAAGTGGCCAAATCAGCGTTTGACACGTGTCATTGGAGGGGGCACCAGCGTGGACCTACAAGATGGTGACACATGTCGAGCACAATCAGCCCCTGATTTGAAGTATTTAGTGATCCCAAGGGGACCATTGAGAGAGCGACACGTGTCGCCATGGGAGACGCCCAAATGGCCTCTTAGGATGTGCGACACATGTCACTCACATATCATTTCTAAAATGACGGCCTTTAAAGGCCCAAACTTCAAGGCGCCGCAAAACGGCGTGCCCTAATCCCTAGGTCATCAAACCCTAGGGAGGACACAATTCCCCAAAAGACCCTATAAATAGGGACATTTCCCTTATTTATGACGGGACGTCACATCGACATTAATTACAGAGCTGTCGTTCTCAAGAAACAGACAGCACCTGAGCTTGGAATCCAAGCAAATAACTTTATTTCCACACGTTTTACTCCGAATACCGTACTAACTTAATCTTCGGAGGCGGACCACTGACCATTCGGCGGTTCGTTTGCTTTGCAGGTACAGGCGACCTTGCGAAATCTAGTCTTGAGCTGTAACTCTCCCGAGGGACACAAAATACCCCAAAACATTTAGCTTTTTATTCTAAAATTACGTAGACTCTCCCATTGGGGCAAAAAAAAAAAGGAGTTGCGTAATGGCTATGCGATCTTCTCAGACGATTACTTACCATCTAAGTAAATGGCTGGAACGCATGTTATTTGGACGGTTGTGCACTTGGTTTGGGGCAATCACTACTATGATTGATTGGCTTACAAATATACCATGATATTTAAAGCACCAGACATCATTTCCAAGCCAATCAATCAATTTAAGTTAAAACCAACCAAACAGCCGCCCAGGGGCAAGAACAGCTGTGTTCATCGGGTTTATCATTTGCCGCATGCTTTCGATAAGTTAGGCAAAAATATCAAGTATACATGCAAAACTAAAGATTCAAAATCAAACGCAAATATAAAAACCGACTGAGTTGGAATACTTCATCAAATTAAAATTGGCACAAAGGCCAAACAAAATTGTTAACTGGAAACACATGCGATTTAGAGAGATAAGAAAAGTAATGTTACCCGACCCCATAGTCGATAAAGTACAAAGATACTCGGCCTACAAGCCAGAAAATAATGTAAATGGCATGCTGCCACAAAAGTTGGAGTGGCTGACTCAAGGTTGTTGAGGTAGCTTCTGCTTCGGCTGGTCATGACCGGCAAGGAGGGCTCCTGATTGATCTTCAGCCACCTGAGGATGGCTGCCTTGGTTTTCCTGGCCCTCAGCTGGCTCCCCCTCATCATGTGAGACCTCATATCCCAGCTTAGAGGCCCAGGCTTTGAAGCGAGGCGGAGCTGCCTCTCCTAGAACTTGGGCATTATACACCGCAGTGGGGTAATCATACCGAAGTTTGTAGACTTCAAAGTCTATATCTGGATAGAGGAGCCCCTAAGCTATCTTCAGGCGGGCCTCATTGTCCCGCTCATTCTCCTCCACCAGCCGGCCTTGCTCCTCAGCAATTTCATCCCGCTGCTGGTTACTTAGGTTGACCAGCTCCACCCCCAACCGGGAATCATCCGCCCGAAGCTTTGAGTTCTCCTTATCAGCATCCTCCAATGCCTTGAGGTCAGATTGAGCATTCTTTAGTTGTTGCTCAAGGTCATTGGCCCGGTTGTTGGCAGCATCGTTAGTAGCCGTCAGATTTCGGATCAGCTCCTCCTACTGCAACTTCACTACTTTAGTCTTTAATTCAAACATATAATTAGCATATTCAGCAGAGTTGCGGTTTTGAGTGTCCCTCTATTTGACGTCGTTTACGTCTTCTTGTTTCTGCTTGAAGGGGCCCCGGAGCCCATCCACTCTCAAAATAACCTAGAAAGGGGCAGCCAAAAATGAAATACTTAATAAAAGCAGAAGAAAAAAATATCAGTGTTGAGTTGGAGAACAACTTACCTCCGCCAACTGGCCCATTATCCGGTCGAAATCCACCACATGCAGATCAGGCACTGAATTCTTCTCAAACCGGGTAAGAGTCCTCACCTTCCTCTTGGCAAATGCTGGAAGGTCCGGTGGCCCGGAGGTAGCAACTGCACCATAAGAAGTACTTGGTGAGAGAGATGCGGCATAGTTATCCGTTGCCGGCTGCTTACTACACCTCTGGAAGGGTCGACCATAGTCTTGACTCGCGTGAAGTCAAATGGCCAAGGAATTTCAATTCGAGCCTTACCTTGAGTTTAGGGCAGTGGGGTTTCCCCCTCCCCAATCGCTGCAGCATCGCCTGCAACATTGAGTGGCTCGCCACTCTTTGATGCCTCAAAGGCATCCGACGCTTTCTTCTCCGAGTGCTCTAAGCTTTTACTTAAAGCCTTTAGAACAGAGGGTGACTTGCCACCAGTTGTAGGACGATCTGGATTGGTAAAGGAAGTTAACTGAGAAGGGTTCTTCTTTTGATAAGTTTGGAGATGGAGCGAAGAATATTTTTGCTGGCTCCCTGCAAAGGAAAGATCAAAAAGTTACCTGCCTACAAAAACCCTTAGAAGAAATTAAAAGAAAATAAGGTCAGGCGGTCTTACCCCGCCTTTCTTTGCCTATTTGGCCTCAACGACTGCTTTTTTGGCAAGCAGCTGCTCCTTGCACAGCAGATTTGGCTGGGGTCATCTTCAGGTCTACCATTCTCAAGGCGTCGGCTGCGAGGGGTAAACGGAAGTTATTCAAAGCAATAAAAAGTTGAAACACAAAAACATAGACGGTAGAATTGTCGGATGCAAAGTGGATCTACCCTTGGGAAACATGGTGCTTAACCCGTAGGCGAACATGAATCTTTCATCCTTGAAAAAGTCCGGATGGGGAATCCAATTCTTTGGCACAATAATCTGAGTCCCATCCCCCAAGGGCTCAGTTGTGGTCTTGAAAAAACCTGGATCCATTATCTTCTCCCGGGCTCTAGAAGAGAGTAAAGGAAGGGCGCATTTTCTGCCTTGGATAGCCGGTTCTTTATTATACCGGTGCAAATTCTGGTAGTATTTCAGTGTGGGGGAGGAAATCAAATAAAACTTCTCCTTCCACCCGGTCCATCTGGACATCTTGTCCAAAGTCATCTGATATTGGTTTTGGGTGGTAAGAGTATACCACGCCCCATCACCGCCTGGGGCCTTGCTCAGGTAATGCATATGAGCGAAGGCAGAAAAGCTGGGGTCTATATTCTGGAACTCATTGGCGACAATATAACTCAATATATTCACCCACGAGTTTGGAGTGAGCTGCCATACGCCCAAATCGTATCCCCTGAGGATTTTCCTTATTCCTGTATGGAGGGGGAACCGGAGGTCGGCTTATATTACCGCCTCGAAGCAAACAAAGTAGTTGTTTGCATCTTCAATGTCATCCCCCCAGGACATAACAGCATCCCCAGGCGGAACAATAATATCCCACCGCTTTCCAAAGATGATGTGAATTATTGATCCGAAAATCAACAAAACACAAGGGATATGTTTAAGTCTAATTCTATACAGGAAATCCACCAAGAATTAAACAAAAACTAAGATTAATCAATTAAGAATCCACCTAATTAATCAATCCAAACGAATGTTTTAACTAAAACAAGCAAAACAGCAATTAATCGCAATCAACCAAAACTCAAGTATGCAACTTAAGAAATAAATCTGAATATTAATCTATGTATGTTTATTCGTGTGTTTACAGCCCTATTTATAAGACTTAGTTTACCTAGGAAGATTAGGACAAGTCCCTAATTCAATCCTAATTAAACTAGAATTCTAACTTGCTTGAAGAGCAAGCACCTTGGAGCACAAGCATATGCCAATCTCCTTGGAGAACAAGCACACGCCTAAACTGATTTATTTTGCTAACTAACTGATTTTAAAAGCAACTAAATAAAAATTAAAGATCCTAATGCTTGAACCAAGAAAAACCCTTTCAAGTGAAAGGTAAAAACTTGTAAGCAAAATCTAAGTAAAGAAAATTCAAGAAAGTTCAAGAAAGTGAACTAGACTCCAAGAAAAGCCACTAAGCAAACCGTGGCTTTGCTTTGATATCCAAGAAAGTGTCCATGCAATGTTTGGCTTGAATCAATGTTTAGGGACAAGCTATCTTGATGCATGATAAGCAAATCTTCGAAGTTCTCCATGCTTAGACTTGCATCATCCTCCTCTTCTTCGAAAGAATTTGTCCTCAAATCTCAAAGTTCTTCATCAGGAATATACTTAGCCAAATCGCCAACATTGAATGTAGCACTAATTCCATATTCTCCTGGAAGTTCTAACTTATAAGCATTGTCATTGATCTTCTCAATAATCTTGAAAGGACCTTCACTTCTAGGCATCAACTTATTCTTGCGTTTTCCTGGAAATCTTTCCTTTCTCAAATGTAACCATACCAAGTCTCCAACATTGTAACTTTGTTGCCGTCTATGCTTGTTTGCTCTAGCTTTGTACATGTCATTTACTTTCTCTATTCTTGTTCGAACTTGAGCATGTAATTTCAGCATACTCTTCAACTTAGACTCGGCATCTTTGTGAATTTATTCACCCTTAGGCAATGGAACAAGATCAATTGGAAGTTTCGGATTGACTCCATAGACTACCTCAAAAGGACTATGTTTGGTAGCATATGTAGGTGATCTATTATAAGCAAACTCCGCATGAGCTAACTTGATGTCCCAATCCTTTTGTGTCTTACTCACTAACCCACGCAAAAGCGCACCAAGAGTACGATTAGTAACCTCGGTTTGTCCATCAGTTTGTGGATGGTACGATGTACTAAAGAGCAATTTAGTTCCCACAAGCTTCCATAGAGACTTCCAAAAGAAACTCATGAACTTTGTATCTCGATCACTCACAATAGTTTTTGGAATTCCATGCAATCTAACAATCTCTTTGAAGTATAATTCCGCCACTTTCATAGCATCATCCACTTTGTGACAAGGAACAAAATGAGCCATCTTAGAGAACCTATCCACAACAACCATAATAGAGTCTTTCCCCCGTTGTGTTCTCGGCAATCCCACAATAAAATCCATAGAAATATCTTCCCAAGGTGAATCTGGAACAGGTAAAGGAGTATACAAGCCTTGATGAAAAGTAGCCTTCGCTTTTTGACAAGTTGCACACCTAGAAATAACTAGTTGCACATCCGTGAGCATCTTAGGCCAATAGAAGTGTTCTTGTAACATACTCAAGGTCTTTGTAATGCCAAAGTGACCAGCAATTCCTCCCCCATGAGCTTCTCTAACAACTAGCTCTCTAATAGAACACTTAGGAAGACAAAGTCGATTTCCTTTGAAAAGAAAACCATCTTGCAGCAAATAAGAACCCACGGCTCCTTTAGAACACTCTTCAATCAATGTAGCAAAATCATCATCACCTTTATAGTATTCTTTGATCAATTCAAAACCAAGTAGCTTGCTATTTAGAATTCCAATCAAAGTGTATCTTCTAGATAATGCATCAGCCACAACATTCGATTTCCCTTCTTTGTACTTTGAAGAAAAATTAAATGATTGTAAAAATTCAACCCACGTAGCATGTCTAGGATTGAGCTTTTGTTGTCCATGTATGTACTTCAATGCTTCATGATCAGAATGCAACACAAAGTGATTAGGTCGGAGATAATGACTCCAATGATCTAAAGCTCTAACAATGGCATAGAACTCTTTATCATAAGTAGAATAGTTCAATCGAGCTCCTCCCAATTTCTCACTGAAATATGCAATAGGCCTCTTCTTTTGGAGTAAAACTGCTCCAATTCCAACTCCACTAGCATCGGTTTCAACTTCAAAAGGACTCGAGAAATCTGGTAACGCAAGTATAGGTGCTTCACATAGCTTCTTTTTAACTAACTCAAACGCAATTTGAGCTTCTTTAGTCCATTCGAATTTACCCTTGTCCTTCTTCAAACATTCGGTCATAGGCGCCACAATACTTGAGAAATTCTTGACAAATCTTCTATAGAACGAAGCTAGACCATGAAAAGACCTTACTTCACTCATATTAATAGGAATAGGCCAAGTTTTAATAGCCTCTACTTTCAAATGATCAACTGAAACTCCATCTTCTAATACAACATAACCAAGAAAAGTAACACTAGGCACTAAGAAGTAGTATTTTTCAAGCTTAGCATAGAGTTTCTCCTCTCTTAACACTTCAAACACACTTGTTAGATGATTTAGATGATCATGCAAATTTTTAGAGTATATCAGAATATCATCTAAATAAACTACAACAAACTTGCCAAGGAAAGGTTTAAGTACCTCATGCATCAACCTCATGAAAGTGCTAGGTGCATTAGTGAGTCCAAACGGCATCACCAACCATTCATACAGCCCTAACTTAGTCTTGAATGCTGTCTTCCACTCATCTCCTTCTCTCATTCGAATTTGATGATAACCACTCATAAGATCAATCTTAGAAAACAACTTTGAACCATGTAGTTCATCAAGTAGATCATCTAACCTTGGAATAGGAAATCAGTATTTGATAGTGATGTTATTCACACTCCTACTATCAATACACATGCGTCAACTCCCATCTTTCTTTGGGACAAGTAAAGTAGGCACGGCACAAGGGCTCATACTTTCCCTCACGTATCCTCTAGCCATAAGCTCTTCAATTTGCCTTTGCATCTCCTTTGTTTCTTCCGGATTACTTCTATAGGCTGCCTTAATAGGTAATGGTGCTCCCGGAATCAAGTCAATTTGATTCTCTATCCCACGAATAGGAGGTAGTCCAGGAGGTAATTCCTTAGGAAAGACATCCTTGAATTCTTCTAAAACAGATTCCAATTCATACGGCCTCTTTGCTTGTTTATCTTGATCAATTCGAATCTCACTAGAAACAAGTGTATATACCACATTGTTGCTGCAAATCTCTTTTTCTAATTCCCTCTCACTAATCAAATAAGAATTCTTCGAATTAGAGGTAACATTAGAAGACTTGTTGCTTATCAAAGGTTTTAAAGCAACCGGTCTCTCTTTTTCTCCTTTTCTCACAACATACACATTAGTCCTTCCATCAAACTTCACAAATCTATCATATTGCCAAGGACGGCCTAATTGTATATGACAAGCATCCATAGGACAAACATCACACAAAACTTTATCATGAAATTTACCAATTGAAAAGGAGATTAAGGCTTGTTTAGTTACCTTAACATCACTCGAATTATTAAGCCAATGAAGCTTATAAGGGCTTGGATGTTCAGTAGTTGGCCACTTCAATTTGTCTACCAAAGTAGTAGATACCACATTAGTGCAACTCCCCGTGTCTATGATCATGTCACACAACCTATCTTCTACCTTGCACCTTGTAAGAAAGATTTTCTCCCTTTGATTGTTTTCCATAGGTACGGTTTTAGAGTGTAGCGCCCTTCTTAGAACCAAACTTTGACCATGAGTCTCGGGATCAATTTCGTCAATATGCCCCTCCTCTTCTTCAAAGTTTTCCTTTTCGTTCTTTTCTTCATAGTCACTACCCTGCTCACACTTAGCTTGTTCTTGTTCCCACTCTTGAGCAGTCATTACTCTTTTTGATGGACAATTAGTTGCAATGTGACCAACACTACCACACTTGAAGCACTTCCTATCTTCAACAAGCTTTTTAGGAGCTTCAAATTTTGATTTAGTCTCCTTGTAGTTCGAACTAGAACCACTTTTCTCCAAGCTGTTCTTCTCAAAAGGTTTAGTGAAACCTTTTACAAAGGGCTTAGTGTACGTCCCTTTCTTCCCCTTTATCTGTTTTTCAACTTTCAAAGCTACCTTACAAACATCCTCAAAGGACCAATATTGTTGCAATTCAACTTTTTCAGCAATATTATCATTCAACCCCGAAATAAATCTAGCAATCTTATGCTCAACAATCTCTTCTAAGCCACATAGCATGCATAACTTTTCAAATTCACCAATATAATTCTCAACAGTCATAGAATTTTGTTTAAAAAGTTGCATCTTAAGATAAACATCTTGAATATAGTCACTAGGTACGAACCTTTTTTTCATGTGCTTCTTGAGTTGTTCCCAAGTTGAGATTCTTGCACGCCCCTCCTTATGCCTCTTCTTCTTTAGATTATCATACCAAAGACTAGCATAACCGGTCAGTTTTAATTCAGCCAATTTGCATCTTTTCCTTTCATCATACTCCTTGTAATCAAAGAGTGTCTCGGCCCTTCTAATCCACTCAAAGTATTTTTCAGGTTCATTCATACTCCCATTGAATTCGGGAAGATCTAATCTAAGGTTCCTATCATCATCCTTTGGTCGATCTCTCCTCCTAGGCCTTGGTGATTCATCACTTGAGGAATAATTATTTCGTGGCCTCCTTGGGTTCCTCCTTGGTTGTTCTTCCTCACTTGAACCAGAATTAGGGTTAGAATTCCCTTTCCTTGAAGAATCTCCAGCAAGAGTATCAAGCCTTTTTAATATCTCATCCATCCTTGCTGCCAACTCGTCAATTCGCCTATCTCTTCTAAGATTTTGAGCCTGTTCTAAGGTTAATCCCCTTGGAACTTGTGGAACCTCCTCGTCACTCATGATTCCTACACAAACCAAGTCAGTTTATGCAAAAATCTTGATTAAAAGATCGAATCTTGAAGGAAAGCTAGGCAACACAAAAACCGGACTCCCATCCGCAAATCAGTGCACAAACACCAAATGTTTGAGGCTGTTTAGAACGCGTTACTCAACTAAAAACTATGAAATTTTATATAGTGATAGCTGGACGTTTTTAGAGTTCAATGCAAAAAGAATCACGCAAAAATTCCCAGCCAATTGTTCCCCGTTTTATTTTTGCCGAAGTTGCGCAAACCTGGCTCTGATACCAAAGATGATGTGAATTATTGATCCGAAAATCAACAAAACACAAGGGATATGTTTAAGTCTAATTCTATACAGGAAATCCACCAAGAATTAAACAAAAACTAAGATTAATCAATTAATAATCCACCTAATTAATCAATCCAAACGAATGTTTTAACTAAAACAAGCAAAACAGCAATTGATCGCAATCAACCAAAACTCAAGTATGCAACTTAAGAAATAAATCTGAATATTAATCTATGTATATTTATTCGTGTGTTTACAGCCCTATTTATAAGACTTAGTTTACCTAGGAAGATTAGGACAAGTCCCTAATTCAATCCTAATTAAACTAGAATTCTAACTTGCTTGAAGAGCAAGCACCTTGGAGCACAAGCATATGCCAATCTCCTTGGAGAACAAGCACACGCCTAAACTGATTTATTTTGCTAACTAACTGATTTTAAAAGCAACTAAATAAAGATTAAAGATCCTAATGCTTGAACCAAGAAAAACCCTTTCAAGTGAAAGGTAAAAACTTGTAAGCAAAATCTAAGTTAAGAAAATTCAAGAAAGTTCAAGAAAGTGAACTAGACTCCAAGAAAAGCCACTAAGCAAACCGTGGCTTTGCTTTGATATCCAAGAAAGTGTCCATGCAATGCTTGGCTTGAATCAATGTTTAGGGACAAGCTATCTTGATGCATGATAAGCAAATCTTCGAAGTTCTCCATGCTTAGACTTGCATCAAAAGGGGTGTTTTTCCTTAAAGGCTTTGAAGTTGCTCTTCAACAAGGCTATATCACCCGGAAGCATCCTTATCTTCTTTGGGTCAGGGTAAGCAGAGGACTTAGCCGGCTGTTGGTAGTCAGCCACGAAATTATCTTGTTTAGAGACAGAAGCCTCTGACCCTAATCTTTCGGCGGCCTCCTCACCGCCAGACTCCTCTTTCGCCTCTTGAGAGGAGACGACTTCCTCATCGTCTGTCTCCCTCACGTTACTATGGGAAGAGGGGGCGCCATCTAAAGAACCATCCGTCTCATCCGGACCATCGTAGTCCTCGTCACGAATAACCTCATCTACGAGCACTTCCCGAACGCCCCGTTGTCTGGGCTTAATAGCCGTTTGTTTCACTCTTCCCATTGTGTCCTGCACAGACATAAAGAGGGAGGAATTTGGGGATGAGCAAAGTAGTTTTGACTGATCAGAAATGGCACCCCCGGTTCTAGATTCAGCCGTACCAAGAGAATGGCTAAATGTCCTAGGCAATGTCGAGTGTGTGGATGAAGAGTCCATTTTATTTTCAAAGAAGGTAAATAGACAAAAAAAAAAGAATGTATACAGAAGGAAATGAAGAAAAAGTGGAAAGAGGGTACAGGCGGTTACCTTACTTTAAACTCTGAAAATCTGAAAACTGCAATAGGCGGGTGACTGGGTGCTGTCAAGTACACACACGGGAGTCTTGGAAAAACTAATGTAGATGGAATTAGAGTATCTCTCTCTAAGAATCTCTCTTTCTCTCTCTAGAAAGTCAAAATGATTGAAATAGTGAGAGGATAAAGAGGGGTAAAACCCTATTTATAGAGGGGGGAAACGGGGGATTTCTCGTCACACCCCAGATTTATTACGGGTCGTTTTTACTGTTCACCTCTCATGGGGGAACACGTGTCACAGGCGCCACATGGCCTGCCACGTCACCCTTGTGAGGGGCAAATGTTTAGGGTAAAAATACCCTAAACACGTGGACCAATGAGAGAGCTCCACGTATCAAGGGATGGTAGGTCATTAAGGATCACTCACTAGCTGACACATGGATATCTCAGATGTTCATCAGAATTGTGGCTTTCAAGAGCCCAATTCCTAAGAATTCGCACTTTGCGGCGCAGCCCATCAAACCTAGGTTAGAGTGACCTAGGGAGGGGCACATTTCCCAACTACCCTATTAATAGGGAGATATTCCCCCATTTTGAGGACATCTACGATAAATTATTACATCCATATTCTCTCTCATCAGAGAACACCTGATCTTGGAATCCGAGAAGGTACCCACCCAAATTTCCACCCTTTTATTCCTTTTCAAGTTACTAACTTGACCGTTGGAGGCGGAGCTTCAACAACCGGAGTCTCTGTGTTTTTTCAGGTGCAGCTCGAGCCGGACCATTCTTCGTGATGTTATCCTCTCGAGGGACCAAAAACATCCAAAACACTTGGCTTAGAATTTGAGGTTGGAAGAATTCATTGGTCTTAATGCTCCCACCTATGCCCGCATCACCTTCGAGTTTTTTTCACTTTTGGAAACATATGAGGAGAAGTTGGATGGTATCTGTTTGGGGGTAAAAAAATACCCCCTATATGTGGACCAATGCCACCTCGACACATGTCCGCAAGCTCAGCGCTCAATGAGCCAATTAGAGCATGACACGTGTCACTCAAAGGTGGGAACCCTAGAAACCGTAAAACGGTGGGAAGCCAATCTACTTAGGTTAAATAACCTAAGAGGCACATATCCCAATACTCTATAAATACTGATCATTACATCAGTTTCAAGGGATCGAATTCTCTCTCAAAGGGGCAATGCCCCCCCACATTTACTCTCCCTTCTCTCTACTTTCTCTCTCTAAAATACATTATTTCGGTCACTGACTTGATCGTTGGAGGCGGACCTCCGGCCCCCCCGGGGTCCGTTGTTTTGCAGGTGATAGGGCCGCTCGAGTGTTGCATTGCAGATCTGTCTCCCGAGGTTTGTATACACCCTCCATTCGGGTACGTACAAAAAACCCCAAAACATTTGGCGCCGTCTGTGGGGAGACACATCTGTAATGGCACAACGGTAGTGGATCACCGACTCAAGAGGAAGGCCTCCTTTGGGAGGCAGCAGGCGTCATGAGGCCGGATGTCAAGTACATCAGGCGTCGTGAGGCTGAATATTGAGAGTCAGGAGGCCAAAAAGGCCTGTCAGACTAAGTCATGCACTTTTGAAGGTTAAAGGGCAATGACGTTTAATCTAAGTTTTATTAGGGGAGAGACGGCTAAAATGGCCAACTCTACTATTTTAAACCGACTCATTTAATGAGTCCACCGCGTGCTATTCTTGATTGATAGTTTGATACAATCAACATCATATATATTAACAAATATATATATATATGTACATGAATGTAACCAATTGTATTATTATATACATAATATTATACAATTGATTTTCAATAGAAAACTCTTCTAATTAGTGGGGTATATGCATGCGGCAAGTGTACTCATGCATTTCCACACTCCAAAATTTTTGACAGCCATCAATTTTAATTTATTAAACTCTATATTCTACTCGTGCATTGACTCAAGAGAATAATATAGGCGGCTCATGAGAATAATTGATAGTATCAAATATGCTTTTCGATAAGCTTGCATGCATGAGTGAGATGGCCTTCAAACTTGGCTTACATACACTTCAGAGCTCGTATGTGAACATAAGCGTGAAGTGGCAGTTAAAGGCTAAATCTCAATGAAACCCAAGCGGCCAGACTTTTTCTTGTGTTAGCATACACAAGCGGCACCATTGAGCTGCTCCACCATTATTATACAAGCGACATGGCAAAATATTTGGCAAAAAAGTCGGTCGATTATCATCATCAAATGTATCAGTTGGATACCACAATCAATGGTGGCAGGCGGTCACCATCATCAATGATGTCAGCCGGCAACGATGCCCGGATGACCATGTATTTAGCAAGCTAGCTCACCTTGGGAGAGCAGCCGCACCTACCAGTCGTAAGGGTTGCTGCCTGCCTCTATTAAGTCCGGTTGTGGGGCTGCTTTGTGCCTCAACTAACTCCGGCTGAAGAGGCTGCTATATTCAGCAATTAAGACGGCTGTAGGGGCTGTTTCAAGCCTCAATTAACCCCGGCTATAGGGGCGGTTTTCTGCCTTAACAAAGCTGGCTGCCATGGTTGTGTTGTTCCACCTCAATACCGGCTATAATGGCTGTTGGATTAATCATAAAAAAAAGCAACTTACATAGCAGTCGTATGTACTCCACTATTATTATAGTGAGCCTCATTTGTTACTCTCATAAGTGACTGATATTGATGCAAGTCTAAGCATGGAGAACTTCGAAGATTTGCTTATCATGCATCAAGATAGCTTGTCCCTAAACATTGATTCAAGCCAAGCATTGCATGGACACTTTCTTGGATATCAAAGCAAAGCCACGGTTTGCTTAGTGGCTTTTCTTGGAGTCTAGTTCACTTTCTTGAACTTTCTTGAATTTTCTTTACTTAGATTTTGCTTACAAGTTTTTACCTTTCACTTGAAAGGGTTTTTCTTGGTTCAAGCATTAGGATCTTAATCTTTATTTAGTTCTTTAATTTTTATTTATTTATTTAGTTGCTTTAAAAATCAGTTAGTTAGCAAAATAAATCAGTTTAGGCGTGTGCTTGTTCTCCAAGGAGTTTGGTGTATGCTTGTGCGCCAAGGTGCTTGCTCTTCAAGCAAGTTAGAATTCTAGTTTAATTAGGATTGAATTAGGAACTTGTCCTAATCTTCCTAGGTAAACTAAGTCTTATAAATAGGGCTGTAAAACACACGAATAAACATATAGATTAATATTCAGATTTATTTCTTAAGTTGCATACTTGAGTTTTTGTTGATTGCGATCAATTGCTGTTTTGCTTGTTTTAGTTAAAACATTCGTTTGGATTGATTAATTAGGTGGATTCTTAATTGATTAATCTTATTTTTTGTTTAATTCTTGGTGGATTTCCTGTATAGAATTAGACTTAAACATATCCCTTGTGTTTTGTTGATTTTTGGATCAATAATTCACATCAGATATACATTCAGCAAAATGCTTTTGTGAATTCTCAAAAAAGAAATCTATATAGGCAGCAACGCTCAAGAGTATGATGATGAGCTTGAGTATTCCCAGCCGGCTGCCATCATATTTTACATAAGAGCACTCTAGCGGCACTACTTATTCTTGCATTAATAAGTCAATTACTCATTGCCTATTATCCGTCGAAAAGTTGGAATGTCTAACTAGTCAGGCGGCATGGTTGCTTTGTTCAACCTCAAAAATGGTTGTGATGTGAGCAAGCAAGAGAGCTCGATTATAAGCTTGATCAAGCGGCCAATTCAAGCATTTGCTTGTGTTAGCATACACAAGCGGTTCTTGTGTTAGCATACACAGACGGATTTTGTGCCGGCTAAGCATCATCATTTAATCATAAGTGCATATAACCGGCTGCTAGCATCTTTTACATTAGTGTTCTTAGGCGGCTTAGGGCAGCTTTGCTCTAATGGGATCAACCGGTGATTGCTAGCAACGATGGCAGCCGGTCAGAGCTATGAACGGTGCCTCAATTAAGCGGCTGCCATGGCTCAATTGCACATCAACTTATCCCGACTGCAAGGGCAACTTTGCTCATCAATTAAGCCCGCTTGCAGTGCTGCTTTGTGCCTCTATTAAGCTCGGTTGTGGGCTGCTTGGTTCATTCTCAAGCACAGCCATAGGGGCTGCTTCATTCTTCATCAAGTCCGAAGGTATCCTTGGCTCATCAAGCTTGATGAAGGGCTGCTTTGTTCATTGATACCTGCAGCTGACCCCAATTAAACCCGGCTGTAGCGGTTGCTTTGAACAACCTCAAAGCCGGTTGTGATGTGAGCTTGCAATGGAAAATATATTACTCATCATTATTATGAATCAAAAAAAAAAAAAGGAAAAGCCGTCTAACTGATGTTCTACCATTTTGTATAAACATACAACTTTGTTGGAAAAAAGGGAGAGCTGCTCCATTATTTATTCTTGCCTTAACAAGTCAGACTCAACAATTAATATTTCTGCACTCCTTACCGCCTGGGTTGTAGCCAATTAAATCCGGCTGCCATGGTTGCTTTGAATAACCTCAAAGACGGCTGTGATGTGAGTTAGCAAGAGAGCTCGATTGTAAGCTTGCTCAAGCGGCAGCCAACCTAAGCAAGGGTCAGACGGTATAGTAAGCCGCCTGTGTAATCAGAGCAAACCCATTTCTCGAGCTCTAAATTTTTGACATCTCATGCCCGCTTGTCACAACTTGAAGAGCTCATTCTCATGAATCAATCAAGGGGCAGCTTCCCTCGCCAATATACCCCGGCTGTAGTGACAACTTTGCTCGTCACAAAAGCCGACTGTAGGTGCAGCTCTCCTCGCCAATTTATCCCAGTTGCCAAGGCTCAATTGCTCGTCAAATATGCCCGGATGTGGGATGATTTGTTCATTTCAAATGCTCGTCAAATAAACCCGGCTGAAGGGTTATTTTGTTCACCAATTAAAGCCGACTGCAGGGCAGCTTTCCTCGTCAATAAAGCCGGATGTAGGGGCTGTCTAAGTTCATACTTTTACTCGAAAATTTGAGGGTGAGCAAGGTAGTGAGCCGGTCCTCAATACTGATTGTATCATCATTGAAGAACCTCACTAATGAGAGTTGCTTATTGTGGTATCTAATACCATTTCACCACAGCTCATTTGCGTGAAGTTAGTTGAACTACCATGCAAAATTAGAAATCATTATTTTGATTACTACAGTATTGTTAAAAAAATGCAAAAGAAAAAGAAAGTGGGAAAGCCGCCTAACTGCCATGGCTGTTTTGTTCCAACACAAAGCCGGCTGCCATGGCTGCTTTGCTCATTAATCTAGGCCGGCTGTATGTGCTGCTTGGATCAAGCGCCTGACATTATATATTACTCAAGTATATATGCGGTTGTAGCTATTAATATGCAAGCTTGGTCAAGCAGCTTTGGCTATATACATGTCGTCTAAGTATTGAGCGTGTAATCTTTAATTTTTTACTTGAGTTCGAGAACTTGGCTACCAAGATTGTTCTATCAGCAAACTTCCATATTTCATTGGTTGAGCTCACTCACTCGGTAATCATGGAGCCGCTTGACCTCTAATATAGCAAAGAAGCTCACCTTGAGAGGGCAGCCACACCTACCAACTGAAGGGGCTGCTTTGCTCATCTATCCCCCCTCCCGGTTGTGGGCTGCTTTGTCCTGTAACAATGACAAATGCTGCATGGCACTACAACAAGGAGCTTGTGATATCTCCGGCTCCAATTCTTAAGCTTTCAAAGCAAATCAAAGCCGCGCCAAGCATTGAATTTTTGAGGTAACAGTATAATAATTACTGATTTATTCTCTTATAATAATAATAAAGTTTTCATTATAATCATTATTATTATTATTATTATTGAATATTGATTTATTAATTCAATAAACTAAGTTTTAAAATAAAAAAACTTAGTAGCTAAACTAACGTCCAAGTGACGTGTGGCCAATGGCCAGATAATAAACTAAGTTTGAAACTTAGTAGCTAAACAAACGTCCAAGTGACGTGAGGCCAATGGCCGGATAATAAACTAAGTTTGAAACTTAGTAGCTAAACTAACGTCCAAGTGGCGTGAGGCCAATGGCCGGATAATAAACTAAGTTAGAAACTTAGTAGCGAATTCAACGTCCGAGTGACATGCGGCCAATGGCCAGATAACTAAACTAGGCACAAAACCACTTAGTGGCTATACAGCCGGTCTCAACCAGGACCAGAGGCCAATGGCCTGATGGTTGGTTTTTTCATAAAATCGCCTGTCCCAACATGGACAATGGCGTCCGGCGACACCCCTCCGGGTGCAATTGTCGCAGAGAGCAGCCTACCTGCTTGCTCTACGTACCTATCCAGACGGTAAAGATTGAACGACCAAATTGGTCAACTCATAGCCGTCTGACCAGAATCAGTCGGTGACCCACCGAAGTTCTTACTTAGGCTTTTCATTCCAAAATTGCACAGACTCTCCCATTGGGGCAAAAAGAGTTGTGCAATGGCTATACAACTATCTTGAAAAAAACATGAGGCCAATGGCCGGATGGTTATACATTTTTGTAAATTTCGTCTGCTCCAATGTGAAATATGACGTTCGGCGACACCCCTCCGGGTGCAATCGTCGCAGAAAGCACTCTATCGTTTGCTTTACGTACGCATGCAGGCGGCAAAAATTGAACGACCTCATTGGTCAACTCATAGCCGCCTGACGTGGGTAATCTAGAGAACGACCAAGTCTTCGAGACCAGATGTCCAAAAGACATCAGCCAGTGACCGAACGAAGTTCTAACCTAGATTACCTTCCAAAATTATACAAGTCCTCCCAATGGGGTAGAAGGACATTGAATGTATAATTGGATTACAAACACCCCCGGCAGCCATTTGCCTTCTGCCCCCAGGCGGCCATTTGCCTTCCTTATGAAAAGTTAGGCGGCCATTTGCCTCCTGCCCTATGAAGAGTCAGGCGGCCATTTGCCTCCTTCCTTATGAAAAGTAAGGCGGTCATTTGCCTCCTGCCCTATGAAGAGTCAGGCGGCCATTTGCCTCCTGCCCCCGGGCGGGCATTTGCCTCCTTCCTTATGAAAAGTCAGGCGGCCATTTGCCTCCTGCCCTATGAAGAGTCAGGCGGCCATTTGCCTCCTTCCTTATGAAAAGTCAGGCGGCCATTTGCCTCCTGCCCTATGAAGAGTCAGGCGGCCATTTGCCTCCTGCCCCCAGGCGGCCATTTGCCTCCTTCCTTATGAAAAGTCAGGCGGCCATTTGCCTCCTGCCCTATGAAGAGTCAGCAAGCCATTTGCCTCCTTCCTTATGAAAATTCAGGCGGCCATTTGCCTCCTGCCCCCAGGCGGCCATTTGCCTCCTGCCCTATGAAGAGTCAGGCGGCCATTTGCCTCCTGCCCCCAGGCGGCCATTTGCCTCCATCCTTATGAAAAGTCAGGCGGCCATTTGCCTCCTGCCCTATGAAGAGTCAAGCGGCCATTTGCCTCCTGCCCCCAAGCGGCCATTTGCCTCCTGCCCTATTAAGAGTCAGGCGGCCATTTGCCTCTTGCCCTATCAGGCAGCCATTCGCCTCCTGCCTTATGGGATGTCAAACGTCTCAAAACTATTATAAGTCTCCCAGAGGTCATATGACCACCATAGTGGGGCTAAAAGAAATAAAAGTCGTCATCTGTCTAGTTCAGGCGGCAATCATTATTATGATTGATTAACTTAGAAAATATCATACCATTTAAGGTATCAGATTTTCCAAGTTAAATAAATCTCTCTTTTATTAAACTAGACATATGCCGCCCATAGAGCTTTTGAACAAGCGGAAAATAAAGCCTTGATTTCGAAAGGAGTAATTCCTCTTGAAAGAGAAATTACCCCTTCCGAGGGGCTAATGTTTGGGGGTAAAAAATACCCCCTATATGTGGACCAATGCCACCTCGACGCATGTCTGCAAGCTCAACGCTCAATGAGCCAATTAGAGCATGACACGTGTCACTCAATGATAGAAGGGTTAAAATGGGCTTTAAGCCCACAACCCTAGAAACTGTAAAACGGTGGGAAGCCAATCTACTTAGGTTATATAACCTAAGAGGCGCATATCCCAATACTCTATAAATACTGATCATTACATCAGTTTCAAGGGATCGAATTCTCTCTCCAAGGGGCAATTCCCCCCACATTTACTCTCCCTTCTCTCTACTTTATCTCTCTAAAATACATTATTTTGGTCACTGACTTGATCGTCGGAGGCGGACCTCCGGCCCCCCCGTGGTCCGTTGTTTTGCAGGTGATAGGGCCGCTCGAGTGTTGCATTGCAGATCTGTCTCCCGAGGGACGTATACACCCTCCATTCGGGTACGTACAAAAAACCCCAAAACAGTATCTACTTAAACGCTTACTTTTCAAGTTTTCAACAATGAGCATTCGATCCCTCTCTCCTACTTCAACGCAGCCTTCAAGTTTCCTTCGCCAATGGAAGATGCTCCATACATCTACCCGGCCTTTAAGGTTTTGCAACGAGATCATAATTATAGAGAACGTCATTGGTGGAGACACGTGTCAGTTGAAGATAGATCTTCCTCAATATTCCAAGTCGCCTTCCATCATCCACCCAGCTTTGAGATACTTTAGTCGGCTCCTCACTCATGCATTTTTCTCTAAACAGTCTCTCGGAGCCATTTCTAGGGAGGAACTAAGTTGGCTTTGGTTGGCGGACAAACCTCTTGAAGATAAGGTTGAGGTCCTTGATTTTGCATCCCATTTGCTTGATCGTTTCATTGATATTCGTGATGGTTTCTTTCTCTCCGGAAGCATTCAATTGGGAGGAATGATCACTATCTTGACTATCTCTCTCAACAAGAAATATGGGAAGATGCTTAATTCCCTTGAGCCTATTCGTGATAAACGAGAGAAAACTCCATCCCATCTACTTAGTATCTATGCTTTGATTAATCAAAGGTTTTTAGAGAGTACTTCTCAAGAAGACTTGTTTATTTGGAAAGTTTCAAGGACAATCTATTAGTGCCCAATCCCTCATTCGGAGGCTAGCGCTCGATGCTTGGACACTGCTCTTCCTTGGCGGCCAAACAAGTGGTCGATCGGCCAATCTCTCAAGAAGCCTCCTTTGCCAATTCTTCACTTTAATCCGTATGCCCATGATCAATCCCCTGCTCTCGCTTTGCCCCTGGTGTCCCGAGGAGGTACACCTTTGATTCCTTCCTCTTTATCTTCTTTCTCTACTTATGATTTGTCTAATGTTTGTTGTGTTGCGTTGGTTTTGCCCTTGCTTTTATGGTTCACTATGGCTATGTCTTCGATATTGTGTCTCTTTCTGATGATGGTTTATGATGGTTTCTGTTTGCTGAGATTGTTTTCTAATGATGATGACATAATGTTGGTCTTTCCAATACTTGATTTTCTGATTGCCTTATTACTTTCTTGATGGATGAATTTTTCCTCTACTCTATGATTTCACTTCTCTAGTTCTATGGTCATGATTTTCTTTAGGTTATTTCAGGTTTTTGTCTGGAAGTTACTAACAATTTGTTTTTATATATAGCTCTCTATCTCTCACTTAGGTTTTTATCCTTGCTTTTGCTTATGAGGTATCTTGATAGTTTTATGCTTGCTTCTCCTCTTTAGCTTAGTTTGGAATACCCGGTGAGATCCTTCTATTTCTTCTCTTTCTTTTGATTGTTTAGAATTGGTTTAGTTTAGGAAGAGTTGATTGTTTGAGGATATTTTCCTTGTAACACCTAGCATGTTTGGGCTCATTGGCGATGTTATCGAATGACCACTTGTTTGACGATTGGGTTTTACTTGTCTTGCTTGCATTCTTGTGTTTTTATTTTCTTCTTTCTTTTCTTTCCTTTTTTCTCTCTTCTCTTTTCCCCTTTTTCTGGGGCAACATGGACCATCTAAGAAATATGGTCCATTTTATTGTTGAGGGACAGGCGGCTAGCACATCCGCCTTCCCTGAAGTCATCATCACCGAAAAGGACAGGGGCAAAGTCTGTCTGACGCATGATGACCATGTGGTCATAGAATGTAAAGTGGCCAACCAATCGGTTGGCAGCATCCTCGGCGACAGGAGCTATCGCCTGGGTCAAATCCTCGGCGCTAGACTCTGTTTTCTAACGCTAGTTCCTACATGCCTCAGCAGCTTTCTGTGCTTGATAAAACTTTCCAGTTTCGCGCAACATTATTTCGATCTTAGTTGTGAAAGATATTCCTTAAATTTCGTACGTGTAAAAATCCTATGTTTTAACTTACGGATGGTCTTTCCAATGAGATCTTTCTTATGCATATGAAAATAATGTTAATCAAAATTACGCACATGAAATACTTAGAACTTTTCGAGTGTCATCCACTCATTCTAAATCATTGCCGAAATAAAATTTCAGAAATTAAAATTGAAATCCTCCCCAGTGGAGTCGCCAAAAACTGTAGGGAATATTTCAAGCATTATCCGTAGTTTGAACCCCACTGTGATCATACACTAAAGTACGGTGGCGTCCAAAGGGAAAGAAGATAGAATAAAAGAGTCGCCATAAAGTTTTAGGAACTTGTAAACCGTTCACGAGGTGAAGGTTACATCCCTTAACGATCCAGGAGATCGTCAACTCCAATAGGTCTGGAACCATGACTGGTAGTTCGGGGATGAAGGTACAAGTCAAATCTAAAAGAGATTGAACCTGCCCTAATAATAGGCCTCTACTTTATTCTGATTGTATTCATGTGCGCTTTCTGACTAACATGCAATCAATAGGTTTACCCTAAACCTGTTTATCTATGTTGGTTGAATATTAATGCACAAATAAAACTATTATTGGTGATCACTTAAATTATAATCACATTAGCCCTAAACAAGATTATTAATTATCTTATTAAGCGTGATTACAAGTACCAATTCCCTTTAAACATGCATAAAAGGTGTGATCAAGCAATAACAATAAAATATCAAGCAACATAATAATAAAAATAATAATCATCATAAAATTAATTATCATAACAATTAATAATAAGAATAATCATAAATCATGTTAAAGCATAATATTAATAGCAAGATCCTAGGCATGATACTAATAAGATTAATAACAAACCCTAGCATGTCACTAAGCAAAAAAAAATCAAAGCTTTAACCCTAACATGATACTAACATGAAAATTAGGAAAGAAAATAAGAGGCATCATAGAAATCACAATAAGCATATTTGATATTAGAAATTATAGTCACTACCCTAAACATGATACTAGGAAGATCAAAACGCCCTAACGTGACACTAGGAATCATAATAATAACCTAGACATGATTTCTATATCATAATATCAATAAATCAATTAAAGCACTTGCTTGGATGCCTCGTATCTCTTTCTAATAACAAAATACACGCGTTAGTAACTTAAGGAAAATAACAAAAAAAGAATTGAATTAAACAATTGAAAGAGAGATTTGGGACCAAACCCTCAGAAATCAAAACCTTTCACGTCTAAGGGAAGCTTGGCCATTGCTACGTTTGCAACAAACAACAAAAAGAGTTAGCAATGAAATAAATAAGAAACAATGTGGGTAGCAAAGCTAATAAATTCAAGCGGCCAGCTACCTCTTGGCATCTAAGTACTAAGGCCGCAGGCGGCCAAGTACGTCCTGTCCGAGAGCCACTCGGATCGAGTAATATAACTTTGGGGGGTGACTTCCTTGACCCCCGTCTTGTTGTTCATTTGAACGGCCACAGAAAAAAGGCCCATATTAAAAATCTCCTCTTACGCCCGCCTGGGAACAGGCGGAAGGGTTTTCTTCCCAGCTAGGAGGAGCGGATACTGAGTCCAGCAGGTGTACCGCTTGTTCTTTTGGAAATATGGGGAGGAGACTATGTAAAACTTTGTTCTCTAATCCTTCCACTTGTTCTCCTTCCCCAGGGTCATCATATAAAGGGTATGACTGGTCAGAGTAAATTAGCTAATCCAGCTTGGATTTGGAGTTTTGCTCAAATAGTGCATGTGAGAAAATGTCTCGAAGCTGGGCTCCACCTCCAACATCTCACAGGCGGCAACGTAGCTCAGATTGTTGACCCAAGAGTTGGGGCTAGTTGCCAGATACCTAGCTGGTATTCGTCCAAGATCCTCTCCACAGCCTGATGGAGAGGGAAGCGTAGTCCTACTTGGATGGCCGCCTCATAGCAGCCGAAGCACTGGTCCCTATAGCAGGCCATCTCAGGTCAGGTGACCGTGTTTATAGCATCCGACACGGACAAAATGAACCCACGTTCATTCCACCTGGAAGCAGACGGCTCCTCCCAGCCCTCTCCTTTCTCAATAGAGAGAGACTCTCTAGCAGCCTTGAGGTTAGACTGCGCCTCCTCCAAGTCAAGGGGGACGCAGTTGGAGGATGATGACGCGGAGTCATCATCAGAATTCTCTTTAGAGCTGGGGGCCTCCTGGCTGGTGCGAGTAGTGTCCTCCCCCAACTCATCATACGGCACCGATCCACTCGGCCCGGGGTTCTCATACTCTTCATCACACTCCTCTAAGAATGAGTTACTGGGAGTGCTGACAGTGCTAAGGGGTTCTCTACTAATTTCAGATACAGGCGCCCTAATGGAGCCGTCTGAAAAAACAGTCTCACTTTCCAAATGGTACTAGGAACCATCCGTCCTATATCTCCTTGTCGTCTGCTTTGTTCCAGTCATCGTGTCTTGCAGGGGCATAGACACTGTCGGATTTGGAGACGTACTCAAAGGAAATTCTCGAACAAGCATTCGACACTCTTAGTTTTAGATTTAGCAGTCCCCGGTGACCAGCTAATCGCTAATCTAGGCCATACCAAGTGCGTTCGGGAAACCATTTTTGATAAAGTAAAAATGCAAAGAAATAAGTAAAGAAGGGATCAGGCGGTTACCTTAGAAGAAGGTAACAAGAGGCGTCGGTCTGGGGCGTCTGTGTGAGCGGGCGAACAAAGATGGCCGACTGTCGGATGCTGAAGAAGTCAAAGTCTTTGCAAGTTAAATTCAAAGATTCTCCCAAAGATTCACGCAAATGTGAATGGAAGGGAGGTCAACCCCTCTATTTTTAGAGGGGGTAAAATGTTCCAAGGAAAAACCCTAGAACTAAGTGAACAATAACAGTAACTTCGTGGCCATTCATAGCCTGACACTTGTGACAGGCGTCATGTGCCAAGCACGTGACCCCTGTGAGGGGAAAATGTTTTGGGTATTTTATACCCCACCAAGTGGCCAAATCAGCGTTTGACACGTGTCATTGGAGGGGGCACCAGCGTGGACCTACAAGATGGTGACACGTGTCGAGCACAATCAGCCCCTGATTTGAAGTATTTAGTGATCCCAAGGGGACCATTGAGAGAGCGACACGTGTCGCCATGGGAGACGCCCAAATGGCCTCTTAGGATGTGCGACACATGTCACTCACATATCATTTCTAAAATGACGGCCTTTAAAGGCCCAAACTTCAAGGCGCCGCAAAACGGCGTGCCCTAATCCCTAGGTCATCAAACCCTAGGGAGGACACAATTCCCCAAAAGACCCTATAAATAGGGACATTTCCCTTATTTATGACGGGACGTCACATCGACATTAATTACAGAGCTGTCGTTCTCAAGAAACAGACAGCACCTGAGCTTGGAATCCAAGCAAATAACTTTATTTCCACACGTTTTACTCCGAATACCGTACTAACTTAATCTTCGGAGGCGGACCACCGACCATTCGGCGGTTCGTTTGCTTTGCAGGTACGAAATCTAGTCTTGAGCTGTAACTCTCCCGAGGGACACAAAATACCCCAAAACATTTAGCTTTTTATTCTAAAATTACGTAGACTCTCCCATTGGGGCAAAAAAAAAAAGGAGTTGTGTAATGGCTATGCGATCTTCTCAGACGATTACTTACCATCTAAGTAAATGGCTGGAACGCATGTTATTTGGACGGTTGTGCACTTGGTTTGGGGCAATCACTACTATGATTGATTGGCTTACAAATATACCATGATATTTAAAGCACCAGACATCATTTCCAAGCCAATCAATCAATTTAAGTTAAAACCAACCAAACAGCCGCCCAGGGCAAGAACAGCTGTGTTCATCGGGTTTATCTTTTGCCGCATGCTTTCGATAAGTTAGGCAAAAATATCAAGTATACATGCAAAACTAAAGATTCAAAATCAAACGCAAATATAAAAACCGACTGAGTTGGAATACTTCATCAAATTAAAATTGGCACAAAGGCCAAACAAAATTGTTAACTGGAAACACATGCGATGTAGAGAGATAAGAAAAGTAATGTTACCCGACCCCATAGTCGATAAAGTACAAAGATACTCGGCCTACAAGCCAGAAAATAATGTAAATGGCATGCTGCCGCAAAAGTTGGAGTGGCTGACTCAAGGTTGTTGAGGTAGCTTCTGCTTCGGCTGGTCATGACCGGCAAGGAGGGCTCCTGATTGATCTTCAGCCACCTGAGGATGGCTGCCTTGGTTTTCCTGGCCCTCAGCTGGCTCCCCCTCATCATGTGAGACCTCATATCCCAGCTTAGAGGCCCAAGCTTTGAAGCGAGGCGGAGCTGCCTCTCCTAGAACTTGGGCATTATACACCGCAGTGGGGTAATCATACCGAAGTTTGTAGACTTCAAAGTCTATATCTGGATAGAGGAGCCCCTAAGCTATCTTCAGGCGGGCCTCATTGTCCCGCTCATTCTCCTCCACCAGCCGGCCTTGCTCCTCAGCAATTTCATCCCGCTGCTGGTTACTTAGGTTGACCAGCTCCACCCCCAACCGGGAATCATCCGCCCGAAGCTTTGAGTTCTCCTTATCAGCATCCTCCAATGCCTTGAGGTCAGATTGAGCATTCTTTAGTTGTTGCTCAAGGTCATTGGCCCGGTTGTTGGCAGCATCGTTAGTAGCCGTCAGATTTCGGATCAGCTCCTCCTACTGCAACTTCACTACTTTAGTCTTTAATTCAAACATATAATTAGCATATTCAGCAGAGTTGCGGTTTTGAGTGGCCCTCTATTTGACGTCGTTTACGTCTTCTTGTTTCTGCTTGAAGGGGCCCCGGAGCCCATCCACTCTCAAAATAACCTAGAAAGGGGCAGCCAAAAATGAAATACTTAATAAAAGCAGAAGAAAAAAATACCAGTGTTGAGTTGGAGAACAACTTACCTCCGCCAACTGGCCCATTATCCGGTCGAAATCCACCACATGCAGATCAGGCACTGAATTCTTCTCAAACCGGGTAAGAGTCCTCACCTTCCTCTTGGCAAATGCTGGAAGGTCCGGTGGCCCGGAGGTAGCATCTGCACCATAAGAAGTACTTGGTGAGAGAGATGCAGCATAGTTATCCGTTGCCGGCTGCTTACTACACCTCTGGAAGGGTCGACCATAGTCTTGACTCGCGTGAAGTCAAATGGCCAAGGAATTTCAATTCGGGCCTTACCTTGAGTTTAGGGCAGTGGGGTTTCCCCCTCCCCAATCGCTGCAGCATCGCCTGCAACATTGAGTGGCTCGCCACTCTTTGATGCCTCAAAGGCATCCGACGCTTTCTTCTCCGAGTGCTCTAAGCTTTTACTTACAGCCTTTAGAACAGAGGGTGACTTGCCACCAGTTGTAGGACGATCTGGATTGGTAAAGGAAGTTAACTGAGAAGGGTTCTTCTTTTGATAAGTTTGGAGATGGAGCGAGGAATATTTTTGCTGGCTCCCTGCAAAGGAAAGATCAAAAAGTTACCTGCCTACAAAAACCCTTAGAAGAAATTAAAAGAAAATAAAGTCAGGCGGTCTTACCCCGCCTTTCTTTGCCTATTTGGCCTCAACGACTGCTTTTTTGGCAAGCAGCTGCTCCTTGCACAACAGATTTGGCTGGGGTCATCTTCGGGTCTACCATTCTCAAGGCGTCGGCTGCGAGGGGTAAACGGAAGTTATTCAAAGCAATAAAAAGTTGAAACACAAAAACATAGACGGTAGAATTGTCGGATGCAAAGTGGATCTACCCTTGGGAAACATGGTGCTTAACCCGTAGGCGAACAGGAATCTTTCATCCTTGAAAAAGTCCGGATGGGGAATCCAGTTCTTTGGCACAATAATCTGAGTCCCATCCCCCAAGGGCTCAGTTGTGGTCTTGAAAAAACCTGGATCCATTATCTTCTCCCGGGCTCTAGAAGAGAGTAAAGGAAGGGCGCATTTTCTGCCTTGGATAGCCGGTTCTTTATTATACCGGTGCAAATTCTGGTAGTATTTCAGTGTGGGGGAGGAAATCAAATAAAACTTCTCCTTCCACCCGGTCCATCTGGACATCTTGTCCAAAGTCATCTGATATTGGTTTTGGGTGGTAAGAGTATACCACGCCCCATGACCGCCTGGGGCCTTGCTCAGGTAATGCATATGAGCGAAGGCAGAAAAGCTGGGGTCTATATTCTGGAACTCATTGGCGACAATATAACTCAATATATTCATCCACGAGTTTAGAGTGAGCTGCCATACGCCCAAATCGTATCCCTTGAGGATTTTCCTTATTCCTGTATGGAGGGGGAACCGGAGGTCGGCTTATATTACCGCCTCGAAGCAAACAAAGTAGTTGTTCGCATCTTCAATGTCATCCCCCCAGGACATAACAGCATCCCCAGGCGGAACAATAATATCCCACCGCTTTCCAAAGATGATGTGAATTATTGATCCGAAAATCAACAAAACACAAGGGATATGTTTAAGTCTAATTCTATACAGGAAATCCACCAAGAATTAAACAAAAACTAAGATTAATCAATTAAGAATCCACCTAATTAATCAATCCAAATGAATGTTTTAACTAAAACAAGCAAAACAGCAATTGATCGCAATCAACCAAAACTCAAGTATGCAACTTAAGAAATAAATCTGAATATTAATCTATGTATGTTTATTCGTGTGTTTACAGCCCTATTTATAAGACTTAGTTTACCTAGGAAGATTAGGACAAGTCCCTAATTCAATCCTAATTAAACTAGAATTCTAACTTGCTTGAAGAGCAAGCACCTTGGCGCACAAGCATACACCAAACTGATTTATTTTGCTAACTAACTGATTTTTAAAGCAACTAAATAAATAAATAAAAATTAAAGAACTAAATAAAGATTAAAGATCCTAATGCTTGGACCAAGAAAAACCCTTTCAAGTGAAAGGTAAAAACTTGTAAGCAAAATCTAAGTAAAGAAAATTCAAGAAAGTTCAAGAAAGTGAACTAGACTCCAAGAAAAGCCACTAAGCAAACCGTGGCTTTGCTTTGATATCCAAGGACACTTTCTTGGATATCAAAGCAAAGCCACGGTTTGCTTAGTGGTTTTTCTTGGAGTCTAGTTCACTTTCTTGAACTTTCTTGAATTTTCTTTACTTAGATTTTTCTTACAAGTTTTTACCTTTCACTTGAAAAGGTTTTTCTTGGTTCAAGCATTAGGATCTTTAATCTTTATTTAGTTCTTTAATTTTTATTTATTTATTTAGTTGCTTTAAAAATCAGTTAGTTAGCAAAATAAATCAGTTTAGGCGTGTGCTTGTTCTCCAAGGAGTTTGGTGTATGCTTGTGCGCCAAGGTGCTTGCTCTTCAAGCAAGTTAGAATTCTAGTTTAATTAGGAACTTGTCCTAATCTTCCTAGGAAAACTAAGTCTTATAAATAGGGCTGTAACACACACGAATAAACATATAGATTAATATTCAGCTTTATTTCTTAAGTTGCATACTTGAGTTTTTGTTGATTGTGATCAATTGCTGTTTTGCTTGTTTTAGTTAAAACATTCGTTTGGATTGATTAGTTAGGTGGATTCTTAATTGATTAATCTTAGTTTTTGTTTAATTCTTGGTGGATTTCCTGTATAGAATTAGACTTAAACATATCCCTTGTGTTTTGTTGATTTTCGGATCAATAATTCACATCATCTTTGGTATTAGAGCAGGTTTGCGCAACTTCGGTAAAAATTAAACTGGGAACAATTGGCTGGGAATTTTTGCGTGATTCTTTTTGAATTGAACTCTAAAAACGTCCAGCTATCACCATATAAAATTTCATAAATTTTGGTTGAGTAACGCGTTCTACACAGCCTCAAACATTTGGTGCTTGTGCACTGATTTGCGGATGGGAGTCCGGTTTTTGTGTTGCCTAGTTTTCCTTCAAGATTCAATCTTTGAATCAAGATTTTTGCATAAACTGACTTGGTTTGTGTAGGAATCATGAGTGACGAGGAGGTTCCACAGGTTCCAAGGGGATTAACCTTAGAACAGGCTCAAAATCTTAGAAGAGATAGGCGAATTGACGAGTTGGCAGCAAGGATGGATGAGTTATTAAAAAGGCTTGATATTCGTCCTGGAGATTCTTCAAGGAAAGGGAATTCTAACCCTAATTCTGGTTCAAGTGAGAAAGAACAACCAAGGAGGAACCAAAGGAGGCCACGAGATAATTATTCCTCAAGTGATGAATCACCAAGGCCTAGGAGGAGAGATCGACCAAAGGATGATGATAGGAACCTTAGATTAGATCTTCCCGAATTCAATGGGAGTATGAATGAACTTGAAAAATACTTTGAGTGGATTAGAAGGGCCGAGACACTCTTTGATTACAAGGAGTATGATGAAAGGAAAAGATGCAAATTGGCTGGATTAAAACTGACCGGTTATGCTAGTCTTTGGTATGATAATCTAAAGAAGAAGAGGCATAGGGAGGGGCGTGCAAGAATCTCAACTTGGGAACAACTCAAGAAGCACATGAAAAAAAGGTTCGTACCTAGTGATTATATTCAAGATGTTTATCTTAAGATGCAACTTTTTAAACAAAATTCTATGACTGTTGAGAATTATATTGGTGAATTTGAAAAGTTATGCATGCTATGTGGCTTAGAAGAGATTGTTGAGCATAAGATTGCTAGATTTATTTCGGGGTTGAATGATAATATTGCTGAAAAAGTTGAATTGCAACAATATTGGTTCTTTGAGGATGTTTGCAAGGTAGCTTTGAAAGTTGAAAAACAGATAAAGGGGAAGAAAGGGACGTACACTAAGCCCTTTGTAAAAGGTTTCACTAAACCTTTTGAGAAGAACAGCTTGGAGAAAAGTGGTTCTAGTTCGAACTACAAGGAGACTAAATCAAAATTTGAAGCTCCTAAAAAGCTTGTTAAAGATAGGAAGTACTTCAAGTGTGGTAGTGTTGGTCACATTGCAACTAATTGTCCATCAAAAAGAGTAATGACTGCTCAAGAGTGGGAACAAGAACAAGCTAAGTGTGAGCAGGGTAGTGACTATGAAGAAAAGAACGAAGAGGAAAACTTTGAAGAAGAGGAGGGGCATATTGACGAAATTGATCCCGAGACTCATGGTCAAAGTTTGGTTCTAAGAAGGGCGCTACACTCTAAAACCGTACCTATGGAAAACAATCAAAGGGAGAAAATCTTTCTTACAAGGTGCAAGGTAGAAGATAGGTTGTGTGACATGATCATAGACACGGGGAGTTGCACTAATGTGGTATCTACTACTTTGGTAGACAAATTGAAGTGGCCAACTACTGAACATCCAAGCCCTTATAAGCTTCATTGGCTTAATAATTCGAGTGATGTTAAGGTAACTAAACAAGCCTTAATCTCCTTTTCAATTGGTAAATTTCATGATAAAGTTTTGTGTGATGTTTGTCCTATGGATGCTTGTCATATACTATTAGGCCTTCCTTGGCAATATGATAGATTTGTGAAGTTTGATGGATGGACTAATGTGTATGTTGTGAGAAAAGGAGAAAAAGAGAGACCGGTTGCTTTAAAACCTTTGATAAGCAACAAGTCTTCTAATGTTACCTCTAATTCGAAGAATTCTTATTTGATTAGTGAGAGGGAATTAGAAAAAGAGAGTTGCAGCAACAATGTGGTATATATACTTGTTTTTAATGAGATTCGAATTGATCAAAATAAACAAGCAAAGAGGTCGTATGAATTGGAATCTGTTTTAGAAGAATTCAAGGATGTCTTTCCTAAGGAATTACCTCCGGGACTACCTCCTATTCGTGGGATAGAGCATCAAATTGACTTGATTCCGGGAGCACCATTACCTAATAAGGCAGCCTATAGAAGTAATCCGGAAGAAACAAAGGAGATGCAAAGGCAAATTGAAGAGCTTATGGCTAGAGGATACGTGAGGGAAAGTATGAGCCCTTGTGCCGTGCCTACTTTACTTGTCCCAAAGAAAGATGGGAGTTGGCGCATGTGTATTGATAGTAGGAGTGTGAATAACATCACTATCAAATACCGATTTCCTATTCCAAGATTAGATGATCTACTTGATGAACTACATGGTTCAAAGTTGTTTTCTATGGATTTTATTGTGGGATTGCCGAGAACACAACGGGGGAAAGACTCTATTATGGTTGTTGTGGATAGGTTCTCTAAGATGGCTCATTTTGTTCCTTGTCACAAAGTGGATGATGCTATGAAAGTGGCGGAATTATACTTCAAAGAGATTGTTAGATTGCATGGAATTCCGAAAACTATTGTGAGTGATCGAGATACAAAGTTCATGAGTTTCTTTTGGAAGTCTCTATGGAAGCTTGTGGGAACTAAATTGCTCTTTAGTACATCTTACCATCCACAAACTGATGGACAAACCGAGGTTACTAATCATACTCTTGGTGCGCTTTTGCGTGGGTTAGTGAGTAAGACACAAAAGGATTGGGACATCAAGTTAGCTCATGCGGAGTTTGCTTATAATAGATCACCTACATATGCTACCAAACATAGTCCTTTTGAGGTAGTCTATGGAGTCAATCCGAAACTTCCAATTGATCTTGTTCCATTGCCTAAGGGTGAGTTAATTCACAAAGATGCCGAGTCTAAGTTGAAGAGTATGCTGAAATTACATGCTCAAGTTCGAACAAGAATAGAGAAAGTAAATGACATGTACAAAGCTAGAGCAAACAAGCATAGAAGGCAACAAAGTTACACTGTTGGAGACTTGGTATGGTTACATTTGAGAAAGGAAAGATTTCCAGGAAAACGCAAGAATAAGTTGATGCCTAGAAGTGAAGGTCCTTTCAAGATTATTGAGAAGATCAATGACAATGCTTATAAGTTAGAACTTCCGGGAGAATATGGAGTTAGTGCTACATTCAATGTTGGCGATTTGGCTAAGTATATTCCTGATGAAGAACTTCGAGATTTGAGGACAAATTCTTTCGAAGAAGAGGAGGATGATGCAAGTCTAAGCATGGAGAACTTCGAAGATTTGCTTATCATGCATCAAGATAGCTTGTCCCTAAACATTGATTCAAGCCAAGCATTGCATGGACACTTTCTTGGATATCAAAGCAAAGCCACGGTTTGCTTAGTGGTTTTTCTTGGAGTCTAGTTCACTTTCTTGAACTTTCTTGAATTTTCTTTACTTAGATTTTGCTTACAAGTTTTTACCTTTCACTTGAAAGGGTTTTTCTTGGTTCAAGCATTAGGATCTTTAATCTTTATTTAGTTCTTTAATTTTTATTTATTTATTTAGTTGCTTTAAAAATCAGTTAATTAGCAAAATAAATCAGTTTAGGCGTGTACTTGTTCTCCAAGGAGTTTGGTGTATGCTTGTGCGCCAAGGTGCTTACTCTTCAAGCAAGTTAGAATTCTAGTTTAATTAGGATTGAATTAGGAACTTGTCCTAATCTTCCTAGGAAAACTAAGTCTTATAAATAGGGCTGTAACACACACGAATAAACATATAGATTAATATTCAGATTTATTTCTTAAGTTGCATACTTGAGTTTTTGTTGATTGTGATCAATTGCTGTTTTGCTTGTTTTAGTTAAAACATTCGTTTGGATTGATTAGTTAGGTGGATTCTTAATTGATTAATCTTAGTTTTTGTTTAATTCTTGGTGGATTTCCTGTATAGAATTAGACTTAAACATATCCCTTGTGTTTTGTTGATTTTCGGATCAATAATTCACATCATGCCCTATCAGGCAGCCATTCACCTCCTGCCTTATGGGATGTCAAACGTCTCAAAACTATTATAAGTCTCCCAGAGGTCATATGACCACCATAGTGGGGCTAAAAGAAATAAAAGTCGTCATCTGTCTAGTTCAGGCGGCAATCATTATTATGATTGATTAACTTAGAAAATATCATACCATTTAAGGCATCAGATTTTCCAAGTTAAATAAATCTCTCTTTTATTGAACTAGACATATGCCGCCCATAGAGCTTGTGAACAAGCGGAAAATAAAGCCTTGATTTCGAAAGGAGTAATTCCTCTTGAAAGAGAAATTACCCCTTCCTAGGGGCTAATGTTTGGGGGTAAAAAATACCCCCTATATGTGGACCAATGCCACCTCGACACATGTCTGCAAGCTCAACGCTCAATGAGCCAATTAGAGCATGACACGTGTCACTCAATGATAGAAGGGTTAAAATGGGCTTTAAGCCAGCAACCCTAGAAACCGTAAAACGGTGGGAAGCCAATCTACTTAGGTTATATAACCTTAGGCGCATATCCCAATACTCTATAAATACTGATCATTACATCAGTTTCAAGGGATCGAATTCTCTCTCCAAGCGGCAATTCCCCCCACATTTACTCTCCCTTCTCTCTACTTTATCTCTCTAAAATACATTATTTCGGTCACTGACTTGATCGTCGGAGGCGGACCTCCGGCCCCCCCGGGGTCCGTTGTTTTGCAGGTGATAGGGCCGCTCGAGTGTTGCATTGCAGATCTGTCTCCCGAGGGACGTATACACCCTCCATTCAGGTACGTACAAAAAACCCCAAAACAGTATCTACTTAAACGCTTACTTTTCAAGTTTTCAACAATGACCATTCGATCCCTCTCTCCTACTTCAACGCAGCCTTCAAGTTTCCTTCGCCAATGGAAGATGCTCCATACATCTACCTGGCCTTTAAGGTTTTGCAACGAGATCATAATTATAGAGAACGTCATTGGTGGAGACACGTGTCAGTTGAAGATAGATCTTCCTCAATATTCCAAGTCGCCTTCCATCATCCACCCAGCTTTGAGATACTTTAGTCGGCTCCTCACTCATGCATTTTTCTCTAAACAGTCTCTCGGAGCCATTTCTAGGGAGGAACTAAGTTGGCTTTGGTTGGCGGACAAACCTCTTGAAGATAAGGTTGAGGTCCTTGATTTTGCATCCCATTTGCTTGATCATTTCATCGATATTCGTGATGGTTTCTTTCTCTCCGGAAGCATTCAATTGGGAGGAATGATCACTATCTTGACTATCTCTCTCAACAAGAAATATGGGAAGATGCTTAATTCCCTTGAGCCTATTCGTGATAAACGAGAGAAAACTCCATCCCATCTACTTAGTATCTATTCTTTGATTAATCAAAGGTTTTTAGAGAGTACTTCTCAAGAAGACTTGTTTATTTGGAAAGTTTCAAGGACAATCTATTAGTGCCCAATCCCTCATTCGGAGGCTAGCGCTTGATGCTTGGACACTGCTCTTCCTTGGCGGCCAAACAAGTGGTCGATCGGCCAATCTCTCAAGAAGCCTCCTTTGTCAATTCTTCGCTTTAATCCGTATGCCCATGATCAATCCCCTGCTCTCGCTTTGCCTCTGGTGTCCCGAGGAAGTACACCTTTGATTCCTTCCTCTTCATCTTCTTTCTCTACTTATGATTTGTCTAATGTTTGTTGTGTTACGTTGGTTTTGCCCTTGCTTTTATGGTTCACTATGGCTATGTCTTCGATATTGTGTCTCTTTCTGATAATGGTTTATGATGGTTTCTGTTTGCTGAGATTGTTTTCTAATGATGATGTAATGTTGGTCTTTCCAATACTTGATTTTCTGATTGCCTTATTACTTTCTTGATGGATGAATTTTTCCTCTACTCTATGATTTCACTTCTCTAGTTCTATGGTCATGATTTTCTTTAGGTTATTTCGGGTTTTTGTCTGGAAGTTACTAACAATTTGTTTTTATATATAGCTCTCTATCTCTCACTTAGGTTTTTATCCTTGCTTTTGCTTATGAGGTATTTTAATAGTTTTATGCTTGCTTCTCCTCTTTAGCTTAGTTTGGAATACCCGGTGAGATCCTTCTATTTCTTCTCTTTCTTTTGATTGTTTAGAATTGGTTTAGTTTAGGAAGAGTTGATTGTTTGAGGATATTTTCCTTGTAACACCTAGCATGTTTGGGCTCATTGGCGATGTTATCGAATGACCACTTGTTTGACGATTGGGTTTTACTTGTCTTGCTTGCATTCTTGTGTTTTTATTTTCTTCTTTCTTTTCTTTCCTTTTTTCTCTCTTCTCTTTTCCCCTTTTTCTGGGGCAACATGGACCATCTAAGAAATATGGTCCATTCTATTGTTGAGGGACAGGCGGCTAGCACATCCGCCTTCCCTGAAGTCATCATCACCGAAAAGGACAGGGGCAAAGTCTGTCTGACGCATGATGACCATGTGGTCATAGAATGTAAAGTGGCCAACCAATCGGTTGGCAGCATCCTCGGCGACAGGAGCTGTCGCCTGGGTCAAATCCTCGGCGCTAGACTCTGTTTTCTAACGCTAGTTCCTACATGCCTCAGCAGCTTTCTGTGCTTGATAAAACTTTCCAGTTTCGCGCAACATTATTTCGATCTTAGTTGTGAAAGATATTCCTTAAATTTCGTACGTGTAAAAATCCTATGTTTTAACTTACGGATGGTCTTTCCAATGAGATCTTTCTTATGCATATGAAAATAATGTTAATCAAAATTACGCACATGAAATACTTAGAACTTTTCGAGTCTCATCCACTCATTCTAAATCATTGCCGAAATAAAATTTCAGAAATTAAAATTGAAATCCTCCCCAGTGGAGTCGCCAAAAACTGTAGGGAATATTTCAAGCATTATCCGTAGCTTGAACCCCACTGTGATCATACACTAAAGTACGGTGGCGTCCAAAGGGAAAGAAGATAGAATAAAAGAGTCGCCATAAAGTTTTAGGAACTTGTAAACTGTTCACGAGGTGAAGGTTACACCCCTTAACGATCCAGGAGATCGTCAACTCCAATAGGTCTGGAACCATGACTGGTAGTTCGGGGATGAAGGTACAAGTCAAATCTAAAAGAGATTGAACCTGCCCTAATAATAGGCCTCTACTTTATTCTGATTGTATTCATGTGCGCTTTCTGACTAACATGCAATCAATAGGTTTACCCTAAACCTGTTTATCTATGTTGGTTGAATATTAATGCACAAATAAAACTATTATTGGCGATCACTTGAATTATAATCACATTAGCCCTAAACAAGATTATTAATTATCTTATTAAGCGTGATTACAAGTACCAATTCCCTTTAAACATGCATAAAAGGTGTGATCAAGCAATAACAATAAAATATCAAGCAACATAATAATAAAAATAATAATCATCATAAAATTAATTATCATAACAATTAATAATAAGAATAATCATAAATCATGTTAAAGCATAATATTAATAGCAAGATCCTAGGCATGATACTAACAAGATTAATAACAAACCCTAGCATGTCACTAAGCAAAAAAAAATCAAAGCTTTAACCCTAACATGATACTAACATGAAAATTAGGAAAGAAAATAGGAGGCATCATAGAAATCACAATAAGCATATTTGATATTAGAAATTATAGTCACTACCCTAAACATGATACTAGGAAGATCAAAACGCCCTAACGTGACACTAGGAATCATAATAATAACCTAGACATGATTTCTATATCATAATATCAATAAATCAATTAAAGCACTTGCTTGGATTCCTCGTAACTCTTTCTAATAACAAAATACACGCGTTAGTAACTTAAGGAAAATAACAAACAAAGAATTGAATTAAACAATTGAAAGAGAGATTTGGGACCAAACCCTCAGAAATCAAAACCTTTCACGTCTAAGGGAAGCTTGGCCATTGCTACGTTTGCAACAAACAACAAAAAAAGTTAGCAATGAAATAAATAAGAAACAATGTGGGTAGCAAAGGTAATAAATTCAAGCGGCCAGCTACCTCTTGGCATCTAAGTACTAAGGCCGCAGGCGGCCAAGTACGTCCTGTCCGAGAGCCACTCGGATCGAGGAATATAACTTTGGGGGGTGACTTCCTTGACCCCCGTCTTGTTGTTCATTTGAACGGCCACAGAAAAAAGGCCTCTATTAAAAATCTCCTCTTACGCCCGCCTGGGAACAGGCGGAAGGGTTTTCTTCCCAGCTAGGAGGAGCGGATACTGAGTCCAGCAGTTGTACCGCTTGTTCTTTTGGAAATCTGGGGAGGAGACTATGTAAAACTTTGTTCTCTAATCCTTCCACTTGTTCTCCTTCCCCAGGGTCATCATATAAAGGGTATGACTGGTCAGAGTAAATTAGCCAATCCAGCTTGGATTTGGAGTTTTGCTCAAATAGTGCATGTGAGAAAATGTCTCGAAGCTGGGCTCCACCTCCAACATCTCACAGGCGGCAACGTAGCTCAGATTGTTGACCCAAGAGTTGGGGCTAGTTGCCAGATACCTAGCTGGTATTCGTCCAAGATCCTCTCCACAGCCTGATGGAGAGGGAAGCGTAGTCCTACTTGGATGGCCGCCTCATAGCAGCCGAAGCACTGGTCCCTATAGCAGGCCATCTCAGGTCAGGTGACCGTGTTTATAGCATCCGACACGGACAAAATGAACCCACGTTCATTCCACCTGGAAGCAGACGGCTCCTCCCAGCCCTCTCCTTTCTCAATAGAGAGAGACTCTCTAGCAGCCTTGAGGTTAGACTGCGCCTCCTCCAAGTCAAGGGGGACGCAGTTGGAGGATGATGACGCGGAGTCATCATCAGAATTCTCTTTAGATCTGGGGGCCTCCTAGCTGGTGCGAGCAGTGTCCTCCCCCAACTCATCATACGGCACCGATCCACTCGGCCCGGGGTTCTCATACTCTTCATCACACTCCTCTAAGAATGAGTTACTGGGAGTGCTGACAGTGCTAAGAGGTTCTCTACTAATTTCAGAGACAGGCGCCCTAATGGAGCCGTTTGAAAAAACAGTCTCACTTTCCAAATGGTACTAGGAACCATCCGTCCTATATCTCCTTGTCGTCTGCTTTGTTCCAGTCATCGTGTCTTGCAGGGGCATAGACACTGTCGGATTTGGAGACGTACTCAAAGGAAAGTTCTCGAACAAGCATTCGACACTCTTAGTTTTAGATTTAGCAGTCCCCGGTGACCAGCTAATCGCTAATCTAGGCCATACCAAGTGCGTTCGGGAAACCATTTTTGATAAAGTAAAAATGCAAAGAAATAAGTAAAGAAGGGATCAGGCGGTTACCTTAGAAGAAGGTAACAAGAGGCGTCGGTCTGGGGCGTCTGTGTGAGCGGGCGAACAAAGATGGCCGACTGTCGGATGCTGAAGAAGTCAAAGTCTTTGCAAGTTAAATTCAAAGATTCTCCCAAAGATTCACGCAAATGTGAATGGAAGGGAGGTCAACCCCTCTATTTTTAGAGGGGGTAAAATGTTCCAAGGAAAAACCCTAGAACTAAGTGAACAATAACAGTAACTTCGTGGCCATTCATAGCCTGACACTTGTGACAGGCGTCATGTGCCAAGCACGTGACCCCTGTGAGGGGAAAATGTTTTGGGTATTTTATACCCCACCAAGTGGCCAAATCAGCGTTTGACACGTGTCATTGGAGGGGGCACCAGCGTGGACCTACAAGATGGTGACACGTGTCGAGCACAATCAGCCCCTGATTTGAAGTATTTAGTGATCCCAAGGGGACCATTGAGAGAGCGACACATGTCGCCATGGGAGACGCCCAAATGGCCTCTTAGGATGTGCGACACATGTCACTCAGATATCATTTCTAAAATGGCGGCCTTTAAAGGCCCAAACTTCAAGGCGCCGCAAAACGGCGTGCCCTAATCCCTAGGTCATCAAACCCTAGGGAGGACACAATTCCCCAAAAGACCCTATAAATAGGGACATTTCCCTTATTTATGACGGGACGTCACATCGACATTAATTACAGAGCTGTCGTTCTCAAGAAACAGACAGCACCTGAGCTTGGAATCCAAGCAAATAAATTTATTTCCACACGTTTTACTCCGAATACCGTACTAACTTAATCTTCGGAGGCGGACCACCGACCATTCGGCGGTTCGTTTGCTTTGCAGGTACAGGCGACCTTGCGAAATCTAGTCTTGAGCTGTAACTCTCCCGAGGGACACAAAATACACCAAAACATTTAGCTTTTTATTCTAAAATTACGCAGACTCTCCCATTGGGGCAAAAAAAAAAAGGAGTTGCGTAATGGCTATGCGATCTTCTCAGACGGTTACGTACCATCTAAGTAAATGGCTGGAACGCATGTTATTTGGACGGTTGTGCACTTGGTTTGGGGCAATCACTACTATGATTGATTGGCTTACAAATATACCATGATATTTAAAGCACCAGACATCATTTCCAAGCCAATCAATCAATTTAAGTTAAAACCAACCAAACAGCCGCCCAGGGGCAAGAACAGCTGTGTTCATTGGGTTTATCATTTGCCGCATGCTTTCGATAAGTTAGGCAAAAATATCAAGTATACATGCAAAACTAAAGATTCAAAATCAAACGCAAATATAAAAACCGACTGAGTTGGAATACTTCATCAAATTAAAATTGGCACAAAGGCCAAACAAGATTGTTAACTGGAAACACATGCGATGTAGAGAGAAAAGAAAAGTAATGTTACCCGACCCCATAGTCGATAAAGTACAAAGATACTCGGCCTACAAGCCAGAAAATAATGTAAATGGCATGCTGCCGCAAAAGTTGGAGTGGCTGACTCAAGGTTGTTGAGGTAGCTTCTGCTTCGGCTGGTCATGACCGGCAAGGAGGGCTCCTGATTGATCTTCAGCCACCTGAGGATGGCTGCCTTGGTTTTCCTGGCCCTCAGCTGGCTCCCCCTCATCATGTGAGACCTCATATCCCAGCTTAGAGGCCCAGGCTTTGAAGCGAGGCGGAGCTGCCTCTCCTAGAACTTGGGCATTATACACCGCAGTGGGGTAATCATACCGAAGTTTGTAGACTTCAAAGTCTATATCTGGATAGAGGAGCCCCTAAGCTATCTTCAGGCGGGTCTCATTGTCCCGCTCATTCTCCTCCACCAGTCGGCCTTGCTCCTCAGCAATTTCATCCCGCTGCTGGTTACTTAGGTTGACCAGCTCCACCCCCAACCGGGAATCATCCGCTCGAAGCTTTGAGTTCTCCTTATCAGCATCCTCTAATGCCTTGAGGTCAGATTGAGCATTCTTTAGTTGTTGCTCAAGGTCATTGGCCCGGTTGTTGGCAGCATCGTTAGTAGCCGTCAGATTTCGGATCAGCTCCTCCTACTGCAACTTCACTACTTTAGTCTTTAATTCAAACATATAATTAGCATATTCAGCAGAGTTGCGGTTTTGAGTGGCCCTCTATTTGACGTCGTTAACGTCTTCTTGTTTCTGCTTGAAGGGGCCCCGGAGCCCATCCACTCTCAAAATAACCTAGAAAGGGGCAGCCAAAAATGAAATACTTAATAAAAGAAGAACAAAAAAATACCAGTGTTGAGTTGGAGAACAACTTACCTCCGCCAACTGGCCCATTATCCGGTCGAAATCCACCACATGCAGATCAGGCACTGAATTCTTCTCAAACCGGGTAAGAGTCCTCACCTTCCTCTTGGCAAATGCTGGAAGGTCCGGTGGCCCGGAGGTAGCATCTGCACCATAAGAAGTACTTTGTGAGAGAGATGCAGCATAGTTATCCGTTGCCGGCTGCTTACTACACCTCTGGAAGGGTCGACCATAGTCTTGACTCGCGTGAAGTCAAATGGCCAAGGAATTTCAATTCGGGCCTTACCTTGAGTTTAGGGCAGTGGGGTTTCCCCCTCCCCATTCGCTGCAGCATCGCCTGTAACATTGAGTGGCTCGCCACTCTTTGATGCCTCAAAGGCATCCGGCGCTTTCTTCTCCGAGTGCTCTAAGCTTTTACTTAAAGCCTTTAGAACAGAGGGTGACTTGCCACCAGTTGTAGGACGATCTGGATTGGTAAAGGAAGTTAACTGAGAAGGGTTCTTCTTTTGATAAGTTTGGAGATGGAGCGAGGAATATTTTTGCTGGCTCCCTGCAAAGGAAAGATCAAAAATTTACCTGCCTACAAAAACCCTTAGAAGAAATTAAAAGAAAATAAGGTCAGGCGGTCTTACCCCGCCTTTCTTTGCCTCATTGGCCTCAACGACTGCTTTTTTGGCAAGCAGCTGCTCCTTGCACAGCAGATTTGGCTGGGGTCATCTTCGGGTCTACCATTCTCAAGGCGTCGGCTGCAAGGGGTAAACGGAAGTTATACAAAGCAATAAAAAGTTGAAACACAAAAACATAGACGGTAGAATTGCCGGATGCAAAGTGGATCTACCCTTGGGAAACATGGTGCTTAACCCGTAGGCGAACAGGAATCTTTCATCCTTGAAAAAGTCCGGATGGGGAATCCAGTTCTTTGGCACAATAATCTGAGTCCCATCCCCCAAGGGCTCAGTTGTGGTCTTGAAAAAACCTGGATCCATTATCTTCTCCCGGTCTCTAGAAGAGAGTAAAGGAAGGGCGCATTTTCTGCCTTGGATAGCCGGTTCTTTATTATACCGGTGCAAATTCTGGTAGTATTTCAGTGTGGGGGAGGAAATCAAATAAAACTTCTCCTCCCACCCGGTCCATCTGGACATCTTGTCCAAAGTCATCTGATATTGGTTTTGGGTGGTAAGAGTATACCACGCCCCATGACCGCCTGGGGCCTTGCTCAGGTAATGCATATGAGCGAAGGCAGAAAAGCTGGGGTCTATATTCTGGAACTCATTGGCGACAATATAACTCAATATATTCACCCACGAAATTGGAGTGAGTTGCCATACGCCCAGATCGTATCCCTTGAGGATTTTCCTTATTCCTGTATGGAGGGGGAACCGGAGGTCGGCTTATATTACCGCCTCGAAGCAAACAAAGTAGTTGTTCGCATCTTCAATGTCATCCCCCCAGAACATAACAGCATCCCAAGGCGGAACAATAATATCCCACCGCTTTCCAGAGGGGTGTTTTTCCTTTAAGGCTTTGAAGTCGCTCTTCAACAAGGCTATATCACCCGGACGCATCCTTATCTTCTTTGGGTCAGGGTAAGCAGAGGTCTTAGCCGGTTGTTGGTAGTCAGCCACGAAATTATCTTGTTTAGAGACAGAAGCCTCTGACCCTAATCTTTCGGCGGCCTCCTCACCGCCAGACTCCTCTTCCGCCTCTTGAGAGGAGACGACTTCCTCATCGTCTGTCTCCCTCACGTTACTATGGGAAGAGGGGGCGCCATCTAAAGAACCATCCTGCTCATCCGGACCATCGTAGTCCTCGTCACGAAGAACCTCATCTACAAGCACTTCCCGAACGCCCCGTTGTCTGGGCTTAATAGCCGTTTGTTTCACTCTTGCCATTGTGTCCTGCACAGACATAAAGAGGGAGGAATTTGGGGATGAGCAAAGTAGTTTTGACTGATCAGAAATGGCACCCCCGGTTCTAGATTCAGCCGTACCAAGAGAATGGCTAAATGTCCTAGGCAATGTCGAGTGTGTGGATGAAGAGTCCATTTTATTTTCAAAGAAGGTAAATAGACAAAAAAAAGAATGTATACAGAAGGAAATGAAGAAAAAGTGGAAAGAGGGTACAGGCGGTTATCTTACTTTAAACTCTGAAAATCTGAAAACTGCAATAGGCGGGTGACTGGGTGCTGTCAAGTACACACACGGGAGTCTTGGAAAAACTAATGTAGATGGAATTAGAGTATCTCTCTCTAAGAATCTCTCTTTCTCTCTCTAGAAAGTCAAAATGATTGAAATAGTGAGAGGATAAAGAGGGGTAAAACCCTATTTATAGAGGGGGGAAACGGGGGATTTCTCGTCACACCCCAGATTTATTACGGGCCGTTTTTACTGTTCACCTCTCATGGGGGAACACGTGTCACAGGCGCCACATGGCCTGCCACGTCACCCTTGTGAGGGGAAAATGTTTAGGGTAAAAATACCCTAGACACGTGGACCAATGAGAGAGCTCCACGTATCAATGGATGGTAGGTCATTAAGGATCACTCACTAGCTGACACATGGATATCTCAGATGTTCATCAGAATTGTGGCTTTCAAGAGCCCAATTCCTAAGAATTCGCACTTTACGGCGCAGCCCATCAAACCTAGGTTAGAGTGACCTAGGGAGGGGCACATTTCCCAACTACCCTATTAATAGGGAGATATTCCCCCATTTTGAGGACATCTACAATAAGTTATTACATCCATATTCTCTCTCATCAGAGAACACCTGATCTTGGAATCCGAGAAGATACCCACCCAAATTTCCACCCTTTTATTCCTTTTCAAGTTAGTAACTTGACCGTTGGAGGCGGAGCTTCAACAACCGGAGTCTCTGTGTTTTTTCAGGTGCAGCTCGAGCCGGACCATTCTTTGTGATGTTATCCTCTCGAGGGACCAAAAACATCCAAAACACTTGGCTTAGAATTTGAGGTTGGAAGAAGTCATTGGTCTTAATGCTCCCACCTATGCCCGCATCACCTTGGAGTTTTTTTCATTTTTGGAAACATATGAGGAGAAGTTGGATGGTATCTGTTTGGGGGTAAAAAAAATACCCCCTATATGTGGACCAATGCCACCTCGACACATGTCCGCAAGCTCAGCGCTCATTTAGCCAATTAGAGCATGACACGTGTCACTCAATGATAGAAGGGTTAAAATGGGCTTTAAGCCCACAACCCTAGAAACCGTAAAACGGTGGGAAGCCAATCTACTTAGGTTAAATAACCTAAGAGGCACAAATCCCAATACTCTATAAATACTGATCATTACATTAGTTTCAAGGGATCAAATTCTCTCTCCAAGGGGCAATGCCACCCCACATTTACTCTCCCTTCTCTCTACTTTCTCTCTCTAAAATACATTATTTCGGTCACTGACTTGATCGTTGGAGGCGGACCTCCGGCCCCCCCGGGGTCCGTTGTTTTGCAGGCGATAGGGCCGCTCGAGTGTTGCATTGCAGATCTGTCTCCCGAGGGACGTATACACCCTCCATTCGGGTACGTACAAAAAACCCCAAAACATTTGGCGCCGTTTGTGGGGAGACACATCTGTAATGGCACAACGGTAGTGGATCACCGACTCAAGAGGAAGGCCTCCTTTGGGAGGCAGAAGGCGTCATGAGGCCGGATGTCAAGTACATTAGGCGTCGTGAGGCTGAATATTGAGAGTCAGGAGGCCAAAAAGGCCTATCAGACTAAGTCATGCACTTTTGAAGGTTAAAGGGCAATGCCGTTAAATCTAAGTTTTATTAGGGGAGAGACGGCTAAAATGGCCAACTCTACTATTTTAAACCGACTCATTTAATGAGTCCACCGCGTGCTATTCATGATTGATAATTTGATACTATCAACATCATATATATTAACAAATATATATATATATATATATATATATATATATATATATATATATATATATATATATATATATATATATATATATATATATATATATATATATGTACATGAATGTAACCAATTGTATTATTATATACATAATATTATACAATTGATTTTCAAGAGAAAACTCTTCTAATTAGTGAGGTATATGCATGCGGCAAGTGTACTCATGCATTTCCACACTCCAAAATTTTTGACAGCCATCAATTTTAATTTATTAAACTCTATATTCTACTCTTGCATTGACTCAAGAGAATAATATAGGCGGCTCATGAGAATCATTCGGCCGATTATCATCATCAAATGTATCAGTCGGATACCACAATCAATGGTGGCAGGCGGTCACCATCATCAATGATGTCAGCTGGCAACGATGCCCGGATGACCATATATTTAGCAAGCTAGCTCACCTTGGGAGAGCAGCCACACCTACCAGTCGTAGGGGCTGCTGTCTGCCTCTATTAAGTCCGGTTGTGGGGCTGCTTTGTGCCTCAACTAACTCCGGCTGAAGAGGCTGCTATATTCAGCAATTAAGAGGGCTGTAGGGGCTGTTTCCAGCCTCAATTAACCCCGGCTGTAGGGGCGGTTTTCTGCCTTAACAAAGCCGGCTGCCATGGTTGTGTTGTTCCACCTCAATACCGGCTATAATGGCTGTTGGATTCATCATAAAAAAAAGCAACTTACATAGCAGCCGTATGTACTCCACTATTATTATAGTGAGCCTCATTTGTTACTCTCATAAGTGACTGATATACATTCAGCAAAAAGCTTTTGTGAATTCTCAAAAAAGAAATCTATATAGGCAGCAACGCTCAAGAGTATGATGATGAGCTTGAGTATTCCCAGCCGGCTGCCATCATATTTTACATAAGAGCACTCTAGCGGCACTACTTATTCTTGCATTAATAAGTCAATTACTCATTGCCGATTATCCATCGAAAAGATGGAATGTCTAACTAGTCAGGCGGCATGGTTGCTTTGTTCAACCTCAAAAATGGTTGTGATGTGAGCAAGCAAGAGAGCTCGATTATAAGCTTGATCAAGCGGCCAATTCAAGCATTTGCTTGTGTTAGCATACACAAGCGGTTCTTGTGTTAGCATACACAGACGGATTTTGTGCCGGCTAAGCATCATCATTTAATCATAAGTGCATATAACCGGCTGCTAGCATCTTTTACATTAGTGTTCTTAGGCGGCTTAGGGCAGCTTTGCTCTAATGGGATCAGCCGGTGATTGCTAGCAACGATGGAAGCCGGTCAGAGCTATGAACGGTGCCTCAATTAAGCGGCTGCCATGGCTCAATTGCTCACCAACTTATCCCGACTGCAAGGGCAACTTTGCTCATCAATTAAGCCGGCTTGCAGTGCTGCTTTGTGCCTCTATTAAGCTCGGCTGTGGGCTGCTTGGTTCATTTTCAAGCACAGCCATAGGGGCTGCTTCATTCTTCATCAAGTCCGAAGGTATCCTTGGCTCATCGAGCTTGATGAAGGGCTGCTTTGTTCATTGATACCTGCGGCTGACCCCAATTAAACCCGGCTGTAGCGGTTGCTTTGAACAACCTCAAAGCCGGTTGTGATGTGAGCTTGCAATGGAAAATATATTACTCATCATTATTATGATTCAAAAAAAAGAAAAAAGGAAAAGCCGTCTAACTGATGTTCTACCATTTTGTATGAACATACAACTTTGGTGGAAAAAAGGGAGAGCTGCTCCATTATTTATTCTGGCCTTAACAAGTCAGACTCAACAATTAATATTTCTGCACTCCTTACCGCCTGGGTTGTAGCCAATTAAATCCGGCTACCATGGTTGCTTTGAATAACCTCAAAGACGGTTGTGATGTGAGTTAGCAAGAGAGCTCGATTGTAAGCTTGCTCAAGCGGCATCCAACCTAAGCAAGGGTCAGACGGTATAGTAAGCCGCCTGTGTAATCAGGGCAAACCCATTTCTCGAGCTCTAAATTTTTGACATCTCATGCCCGCTTGTCACAACTTGAAGAGCTCATTCTCATGAATCAAGCAAGGGGCAGCTTCCCTCGCAAATATACCCCGGCTGTAGTGACAGCTTTGCTCGTCACAAAAGCCGACTTTAGGTGCAGCTCTCCTCGCCAATTTATCCCAGTTGCCAAGGCACAATTGCTCGTCAAATATGCCCGGCTGTGGGATGCTTTGTTCATTTCAAATGCTCGTCAAATAAACCCGGCTGAAGGGTTATTTTGTTCACCAATCAAAGCCGGCTGCAGGGCAGCTTTCCTCGTCAATAAAGCCGGATGTAGGGGCTGTCTATGTTCATAATTTTACTCGAAATTTGAGGGTGAGCAAGGTAGTGAGCCGGTCCTCAATACCGATTGTATCATCATTGAAGAACCTCACTAATGAGAGTTGCTTATTGTGGTATCTAATACCATTTCACCACAGCTCATTTGTGTGAAGTTAGTTGAACTACCATGCAAAATTAGAAATCATTATTATTATTACTACAGTATTGTTAAAAAAATGCAAAAGAAAAAGAAAGTGGGAAAGCCGCCTAACTGCCATGGCTGTTTTGTTCAAACTCAAAGCCGGCTGCCATGGCTGCTTTGTTCATTAATCTAGGCCGGCTGCCATGGCTGCTTTGTTCATTAATCTAGGCCGGCTGTATGTGCTGCTTGGATCAAGCGCCTGACATTATATATTACTCAAGTATATATGCGGTTGTAGCTATTAATATGCAAGCTTGGTCAAGCAGCTTTGGCTATATACATGTCTCTCTAAGTATTGAGCGAGTAATCTTTAATTATTTACTTGAGTTCGAGAACTCGGCTACCAAGATTGTTCTAGCAGCAAACTTCCATATTTCATTGGTTGAGCTCACTCACTCGGTAATCATGGAGCCGCTTGACCTCTAATATAGCAAAGAAGCTCACCTTGAGAGGGCAGCCACACCTACCAACTGAAGGGGCTGCTTTGCTCATCTATCCCCCCTCCCGGTTGTGGGCTGCTTTGTCCTGTAACAATGACAAATGCCGCATGGCACTACAACAAGGAGCTTGTGATATCTCCGGCTCCAATTCTTAAGCTTTCAAAGCAAATCAAAGTCGCGCCAAGCATTGAATTTTTGAGGTAACAGTATAATAATTACTGATTTATTCTCTTATAATAATAATAAAGTTTTCATTATAATCATTATTATTATTATTATTATTGAATATTGATTTATTAATTCAATAAACTAAGTTTTAAAATAAAAAAACTTAGTAGCTAAACTAACGTCCAAGTGACGTGTGGCCAATGGCCAGATAATAAACTAAGTTTGAAACTTAGTAGCTAAACAAACGTCCAAGTGACGTGAGGCCAATGACCGGATAATAAACTAAGTTTGAAACTTAGTAGCTAAACTAACGTCCAAGTGGCGTGAGGCCAATGGCCGGATAATAAACTAAGTTTGAAACTTAGTAGCGAATTCAACGTCCGAGTGACATGCGGCCAATGGCCAGATAACTAAACTAGGCACAAAACCGCTTAGTGGCTATACAACCGGTCTCAACCAAGACTAGAGGCCAATGGCCTGTCCCAACATGGACAATGGCGTCCGGCGACACCCCTCCGGGTGCAATTGTCGCAGAGAGCAGCCTACCTGCTTGCTCTACGTACCTATGCAGACGGTAAAGATTGAACGACCAAATTGGTCAACTCATAGCCGTCTGACCAGAATATTCTAAAGAACAACTAAGTTTTTGGAACACCGGATGTCCTAAGACATCAGTCGGTGACCCACCGAAGTTCTTACTTAGGATTTTCATTCCAAAATTGCACAGACTCTCCCATTGGGGCAAAAAGAGTTGTGCAATGGCTATACAACTATCTTGAAAAAGACATGAGGCCAATGGCCGGATGGTTATACATTTTTGTAAATTTCGTCCGCTCCAATGTTAAATATGACGTTCGGCGACACCCCTCCGGTTGCAATTGTCGCAGAAAGCACTCTATCGTTTGCTTTACGTACGCATGCAGGCGGCAAAAATTGAACGACCTCATTGGTCAACTCATAGCCGCCTGACGTGGGTAATCTAGAGAACGACCAAGTCTTCGAGACCGGATGTCCAAAAGACATCAGCCAGTGACCGACCGAAGTTCTAACCTAGATTACCTTCCAAAATTATACAAGTCCTCCCAATGGGGTAGAAGGACATTGAATGTATAATTGGATTACAAACACCCCTGGCAGCCATTTGCCTTCTGCCCCCAGGCGGCCATTTGCCTTCCTTATGAAAAGTTAGGCGGCCATTTGCCTCCTGCCCTATGAAGAGTCAGGCGGCCATTTGCCTCCTTCCTTATGAAAAGTAAGGCGGCCATTTGCCTCCTGCCCTATGAAGAGTCAGGCGGCCATTTGCCTCCTTCCTTATGAAAAGAAAGGCGGCCATTTGCCTCCTGCCCTATGAAGAGTCAGGCGGCCATTTGCCTCCTGCTCCCAGGCGGCCATTTGCCTCCTGCCCTATGAAGAGTCAGGCGGCCATTTGCCTCCTACCCCCAGGCGGCCATTTGCCTCCTTCCTTATGAAAAGTCAGGCGGCCATTTGCCTCCTACCCTATGAAGAGTCAGGCGGCCATTTGCCTCCTTCCTTATGAAAAGTCAGGCGGCCATTTGCCTCCTGCCCTATGAAGATTCAGGCGGCCATTTGCCTCCTTCCTTATGAAAAGTCAGGCGACCATTTGCCTCCTGCCCTATGAAGAGTCAGGCGGCCATTTGCCTCCTGCCCCCAGGCGGCCATTTGCCTCCTTCCTTATGAAAAGTCAGGCGGCCATTTGCCTCCTACCCTATGAAGAGTCAGCAGGCCATTTGCCTCCTTCCTTATGAAAAGTCAGGCGGCCATTTGCCTCCTGCCCTATGAAGAATTAGGCGGCCATTTGCCTCCTGCCCTATGAAGAGTCAGGCGGCCATTTGCCTCTTGCCCTATCAGGCAGCCATTCGCCTCCTGCCTTATGGGATGTCAAACGTCTCAAAAATATTATAAGTCTCCCAGAGGTCATATGACCACCATAGTGGGGCTAAAAGAAATAAATGTCGTCATCTGTGTAGTTCAGGCGGCAATCATTATTATGATTGATTAACTTAAAAAATATCATACCATTTAAGGTATCAGATTTTCCAAGTTAATCAAATCTCTCTTTTATTGAACTAGACATATGCCGCCCATAGAACTTTTGAACAAGCGGAAAATAAAGCCTTGATTTCGAAAGGAGTAATTCCTCTTGAAAGAGAAATTACCCCTTCCTAGGGGCTAATGTTTGGGGGTAAAAAATACCCCCTATATGTGGACCAATGCCACCTCGACACATGTCTGCAAGCTCAACGCTCAATGAGCCAATTAGAGCATGACACGTGTCATTCAATGATAGAAGGGTTAAAATGGGCTTTAAGCCCACAACCCTAGAAACCGTAAAACGGTGGGAAGCCAATCTACTTAAACGCTTACTTTTCAAGTTTTCAACAATGACCATTCGATCCCTCTCTCCTACTTCAACGCAGCCTTCAAGTTTCCTTCGCCAATGGAAGATGCTCCATACATCTACCCGGCCTTTGAGGTTTTGCAACGAGATCATAATTATAGAGAACGTCATTGGTGGAGACACATGTCGGTTGAAGATAGATCTTCCTCAATATTCCAAGTCGCCTTCCATCATCCACCCAGCTTTAAGATACTTTAGTCGGCTCCTCACTCATGCATTTTTCTCTAAAGAGTCTCTCGGAGCCATTTCTAGGGAGGAACTAAGTTGGCTTTGGTTGGCGGACAAACCTCTTGAAGATAAGGTTGAGGTCCTTTATTTTGCATCCCATTTGCTTGATTGTTTCATCGATATTCGTGATGGTTTCTTTCTCTCCAGAAGCATTCAATTAGGAGGAATGATCACTATCTTGACTATCTCTCTCAACAAGAAATATGGGAAGATGCTTAATTCCCTTGAGCCTATTCGTGATAAACGAGAGAAAACTCTATCCCATCTACTTAGTATCTATGCTTTGATTAATCAAAGGTTTTTAGAGAGTACTTCTCAAGAAGACTTGTTTATTTGGAAAGTTTCAAGGACAATCTATTAGTGCCCAATCCCTCATTCAGAGGCTAGCGCTCGATGCTTGGACACCGCTCTTCCTTGGCGGCCAAACAAGTGGTCGATCGACCAATCTCTCAAGAAGCCTCCTTTGCCAATTCTTCGCTTTAATCCGTATGCCCATGATCAATCCCCTGCTCTCTCTTTGCCCCTGGTGTCCCGAGGAGGTACACCTTTGATTCCTTCCTCTTCATCTTCTTTCTCTACTTATGATTTGTGTTATGTTTGTTGTGTTGCGTTGGTTTTGCCCTTGCTTTTATGGTTCACTATGGCTCTATCTTTGATATTGTGTCTCTTTCTGATGATGGTTTATGATGGTTTCTGTTTGCTGAGATTGTTTTCTAATGATGATGACATAATGTTAGTCTTTCTATTAATACTTGATTTTCTGATTGCCTTATTACTTTCTTGATGGATGAATTTTTCCTCTACTCTATGATTTCACTTCTCTAGTTCTATGGTCATGATTTTCTTTAGGTTATTTCGGGTTTTTGTCTGGAAGTTACTAACAATTTGTTTTTATATATAGCTCTCTATCTCTCACTTAGGTTTTTATCCTTGCTTTTGCTTATGAGGTATCTTAATAGTTTTATGCTTGCTTCTCCTCTTTAGCTTAGTTTGGAATACCCGGTGAGATCCTTCTATTTCTTCTCTTTCTTTTGATTGTTTAGAATTGGTTTAGTTTAGGAAGAGTTGATTGTTTGAGGATATTTTCCTTGTAACACCTAGCATGTTTGGGCTCATTGGCGATGTTATCGAATGACCACTTGTTTGACGATTGGGTTTTACTTGTCTTGCTTGCATTCTTGTGTTTTTATTTTCTTCTTTCTTTTCTTTCCTTTTTTCTCTCTTCTCTTTTCCCCTTTTTCTGGGGCAACATGGACCATCTAAGAAATATGGTCCATTCTATTGTTGAGGGACAGGCGGCTAGCACATCCGCCTTCCCTGAAGTCATCATCACCGAAAAGGACAGGGGCAAAGTCTGTCTGACGCATGATGACCATGTGGTCATAGAATGTAAAGTGGCCAACCAATCGGTTGGCAGCATCCTGATTGACACAGGAAGCTCCTTAGATATCATCAGCTGCAAATGTCTATCCAACCTTAAATACAGGCCGGATAGTATGAGGGATGTCTCCCATCCTCTTGTGGGTTTTGGGGGAGGAGTTGTGCATCCAATCGGACGCATTGATTTGCCCATCTGACTAGGGCAAAAAGGTAGCGGTCGGCACATGACCATCCGGTTCTTAGTGGTCGAAGAGCTGACTGCCTACAATCTTATCCTTGGCCGACCCACTCTTAACGAGTGCAAGGCAATCATTATTCCTGTTCTCATGCTTGTTAAGTATGAGAAGGATGATGGGACTGTTGGCTCCCTGAACGAGGACCAGAAGATGGCTCGAGAATGCTATCTCTCGGACGTCAAGCCTACGACAGTTGCAGCTGGTAAGGGAAAAGAGACAATCGACCTTGATGATATCAAGGATGACCATCCGACCCCACTAGCTGCCAAGAAAAGAAAGCATAATCATCTGGTGGTGGTGAAAAAAGAAAAGCAATAACAATCACTCATCGGGGAACGGTTAGACGACCTCCGTCCCCAGCCGGCTAGTGAAAACATTGATATTCCTCTGGACGACAGTCGACCAGAGCAAACTGTTAAGGTGGGGACGACTGCTTTTGCTAAGTTGGGCGCAAGCTTGCACTAATTGCTGAAAGAATTCAAAGACATCTTTGCCTTTGAAGTGGAAGAGAGGCCAGGCATCAGCCCGGATCTTGCTGTCTACAAACTCGATGTGGATCCTAAACAGAAGCCCATTCGGCAAAAGAAAAGAAAACATGGCGAGGAAAGAAGTCAGGTGGCAGCCGCCGAAGTTTAAAAAACTACTAGACGCTGGGTTCATTCGGCCATGTAACTTCCCTGAATGGGTTGCAAATGTTGTGCTTGTAAAGAAGCCAAATGGTACCTGGCGTATGTGTGTGGATTACACTAACTTAAATAGAGCATGTTCGAAGGATAGCTATCCACTTCCAAAGATTGACAGTCTGGCGACTCAACAGCCGGACATGCCCTGATGAGCTTCATGGACGCCTATTCAAGCTTTCATCAGATTCCCAGTGGAAAAAAGATCAAGAAAAGACGGCATTCGTCACTAATTAGGGGTTATTCTTTTATAATGTGATATCGTTTGGTTTGTAGACTGCCCCTGCTACGTTCTAACGCATGATTAATACTGTATTCATTAATCAAATTGGGAGGAATGTAGACAACAGGCGGATCACCTTACTGACCTCCGAGAAACATTCGCCACACTCAGGCGGCACAAGGTCATACTTAATCCAAAGAAGTGTGTCTTTGGTGTTAATTCTGAGAAGTTTCTCGGATTCTTGATTGACCAAAGGGGGATAGAGGCCAACCCTGAAAAAATACAGGCGGTAATTGACATGCAGTCTCCCCGCATTGTGAAGGAAGTCCAAAAATTAACTAGTTTTCTAGCAGCTCTTGGAAGATTTCTCAGTCGGTCAGGCGACAACTGCCTTTACTTCTTCCAGGCGATCAGGAAGAAGACTAGATTTGAATGGGGGGATGATGCTGAGGCGGCCTTCCAAAAGCTGAAAAGTCATCTGCACTCTTTGCCAATGTTGGTTAGCCCCTTGCCCAAAGAGGCGCTCTATATGTATCTGGTTGTTTCAGATCATGCCCTCAGTGCTGTTCTCTTAGCTGAAAGAGACGACATCAAGCTCTCGATCTACTTCATTAGCCACGTTCTTAGAAACGCAGAACTTAGGTACCATATGGTCGAAAAATTTGATCTCGCCCTTTACATGGCTATCAAGAAGTTGAAACCTTACTTCTTGGCACATCCGGTCACGGTCTACACTGAGCAACCGATCAAGCAGCCAATGATGAACCTTGAGTCTTCTGGTCGAATGCTCAAATTGGCTATTGATTTGCAGGGACTGGAAATCACTTTCGAACCAAGGAAGGCAATAAAGGGGCAAGCATTCGCCGACTTTATTGTTGAAATGACAAGGCTGGCTGAGCTGGACAATATCAATCAGGTTTGTAAAGTGTATGTGAACGGGGAGTTTCATGATGAACGGATGTTGTACAGGCATAATTTGTCAGTCTCTTGAGGGGGACAAATATGAATATGCACTACGGTTTAAGTTCCTGGCCTCAAACAATGAGGCCGAGTATGAAGCCCTGCTAGCCGGCATCCGGATGTGCAAGGCTGCAGGGGCAACGAGAATTGACTCTTGCTCTGACTCGTAATTGGTCGTTAGCCAGTATAATGTTGTCTATGAAGCCACCCATCCGGTTATGATCAAATACTTGCAGGCGGTCAAGGCTGAAGCTGGGACACTTGAAGACTTCAATTTAAGTCAAGTGCCCAGATCAGCAAACAATCAGGCAGATGTTCTGTCCAAACTGGCGTCATCCGCCTCCTGTGAAACACCTCGTGTTTTGGGTGTTTTAGTCCCTCAGGAGAGTTACAACACGAAGACTGATTCGGCGTGAGCTGTACCTGCAAAACAAACGGAGACTCCGGGTTGTTGGAGCTCCGCCTCTGACGGTCAAGTTAGTAACTTGAAAAGGAATAAAGAGAACGGAAATTTAGGTGGGTATCTGCTCAGATTCCAAGCTCAGGTCTTTCTCTGATGTGAGAGAATGCAGGTGTAATAAATGGTAAAACCTGCCCTCAAAAAGAGGGTCATCTCCCTATTTATAGGGTCTTTGGGATTTGTGCCCCTAATTAGGTCACTGAACCCTAATCATTGGTGGGCTGCGCCGCTTTGCGGCTTTCTCGGGATTTAGGCCTGAAGGCCACCTTTTTTCCCTTAATTTCTGGAGTGACACGTGTCAAGCGGAGATTGGTCCACATTGGGCCAACCTGAAGTTAACACGTGTCGTCCTCTGGTGGGACCACATGGCGGGGTAAAATTACCCTAAACATTTGCCCCTCACAGATGTGACGTGGCATGCCACGTGGCATCTGTGACATGTGTCACGCTCCGATTGGTGGTAATTTTACCATAAAGAAGTAATCGTTCACCTTCCGAGTAAATTACGGAAATGCCCCCGTATTTACCCTTTATATATAGCCGTTTACCCTCATAATTTTGTACGTTTACAAAAATTTTCTAGAGAGAAAACTTTGAGAGAGCAGAAGTCATCCGTTTTAGTCAGGCGCAAGCAAGGAAGCTCGTACTCCATCAACCCAGCCGGACCCGTCCGTTTTCAGATATCAAATCCAAAGGTACCATCCCTGCCTCTCTCAACTCTTTTTCTTGTTTCACCCCTTGTACATATTTCTTGCAATAAATGGATGCATCACCAACACACACGACACAGCCTAGGTTAGAGTCCAGCCGGTCACCTGGGACGGCTGAGTTTAGGACTAGGAGTGCCGTCTCGGGGTGTTGGGACCACCCTTTGCCTTGGATTCCGACCATTTATGTGTCTGTGCAGGACACAATGGCTCGGATTATGCAGACGGCCACTGATCCAAACTACAGAAGTGAAGGCTCAGGCGGCCAAACGCCTGATGGAGAAACGTCTGGTCAGGGAGACCAGACGGCTCTGGAGAGATCTCCTCCGCGCGCCCCTTCAACTCCCGCTGATTCCTTTTTGGAAGAGTGCGACCAAGGCGGCGATGAGGCCGTCTCAGCCCCTTTGAGCCAGAATGAGGAGGAGACGGAGAGCGACAGCTCCGCCTCTACCTCTAAGAGCAGCGACGATTTACCCCCGCTTGAGGATAGCGAGGAGGAAGAAAGAAAGAAGTGGAACGAGAAGGACGATCCCTTCAACATCCACGTCTCCTCCAAGGACCGGATCCAAATGGAGGAGAACTGAAAATACTTTACGCAAATGCACCCGTTAGGAGACGGGTATAGAATCCTGGTGCCGCCTGAGGATGGCACCATCGCCTGGGAGGATGATCAAGAGAACGCCAACAGCTATTTCGGCTGTTATGAGGCGGCGTTCAAGGCCGGTCTTCGCTTCCCCCTTCACCAGGCGGTGAAGGCGATATTGAGAGGCTATGGCCTCGGAGTCTGGCAACTTACCCCCAACTCTTGGACAAACATTCTGGGGTATGTTGCCGCCTGCGAGTTCCAGGGGCTTAACCCCGGCTAGGAGGCTTTTGCTATTATGCATGTTGTATATTTGGAGTAACACTCGAAATACACAAGGGATAAACCAAGGGATAGATAAGGCTAAGAACCAAAGGCTTCTTAGATAAAGTCACACCACTAAGAAACGTTTTGGATTCCTAAGATCACAAGCCAACTAGTAGCCTAAACTAGCTAACTAAGCAAAGGAAACGAAATTCCAAATCCAAGAATTTCAGGTTTTGTTTCTAATCCAAGAAACGAATGTAAGACAAGTTTTTTTTATGTTTGAATAATCTGATTTTCTCATTCACATTTGCTTGCTATTTATAGTAAACAAGCATCCTTAAGTACAAGCTAAACTAAGTGAAATTTCAGCTCACTTGTTACATGCCTAAGCTAAGCATCAAAAACAGATTTTGTGTCTAGATACATCAATAAAAGAAGCTATGCTTAACTAGATACATAAGCTTAAAAAGTGGCGGCCACAACCTCCTCAATTAAGCCTCATCAAATCTGAAATAAAGAGCATAACTCTCCCTTGATTCACGCCCATCAAAGCAGCAAGTAAGAAGCAAAACAGCCCCTTAATTCACGCCCAATTCAAACAGCAAAAAGAAGTGTAACTCCTCCTTGATTCAAGCCTTGGATCAAGCTTGAATGTATGTAGACAAGAGTGTATTTGGACGCCTTTTGATGCTCAAATGCTGACTGAAATGACGCTCACTTGAAGGCTCAATTGACAGCTTGCAACTCCTCATTGAAACTGATTGTAACACCCAAGTTAAAGCCTTTGAAACTCCTCCAAAAGGAATTTTCGGATTCTATGTTTTTCCCAAGCTAAACGGCTGCCTTCTTGTTGTATCTTGTACTTGTACTTCATGTGAATGTGACACTATATTTTCGAACTTTAACAAGCTAAAGAAAACTAAAGAAAATGAAACTAATTTGCAAACTTAAAATAAGACTAAATTTTACAATTTATTCAAAGCATAAAATGAACTAGTTAAGAAGAACAACAAGAAACTCAAAGGATTGAATATCTTGCTGCACATGGATAGAACGCATAGCACCAATGCATGATGCTACGTCTTGAACTAAAGAAACGTCCATAACCAAGTTGTTAGGCTTGGCTACAACATTCCCCCCTTCTTGAAAAGAGTTTGCCCTCAAACTCGGCAACTCTTCAAACTCATCATAGTAAGGTGATAAATCAGCCACATTAAAGGTGCTAGAAACACCATAGTCTCCGGGCAACTCAACTTTGTAAGCATTATCATTCACCTTTTCAACAATAGCAAATGGACCATCACTACGAGGACTAACCTTGGACCGTCTTTTGGAAGGAAATCTTTCCTTCCGAAGATGAATCCAAACTAAGTCACCGGGCTGAAACTGGACCTCCTTTCTTTTCTTGTCATAGTATGCCTTTGTCTTTGCATTAGCTTGTTCAATTTTGGAACGAACTTGCTCATGCATAGACTTGATTTCTTTTGCACGCACCTCGGCATCATTGCTGAACTTGTGTGGTGAGGGAATGGGAGTGAGATCAATAGGAGTGCACGGATTGAATCCATACACCACTTCAAAAGGACTCAAACCTGTTGTCTTGCTAGGTACACGATTGTAAGCAAACTCCGCATGAGGAAGCATCTCTTCCCATTGCTTGGGACGTTTAGTAGCCAAAGACCGCAACAAGGATCCCAAAGTTCTATTAGTCACTTCGGTTTGACCATCTGTTTGAGGATGACTTGAAGTGCTAAAGTTCAATTTCGTGCCCATCTTTCTCCATAATGTAAGCCAAAAATGACTTAGAAATTTTGGATCACGATCACTCACCATGGATTTAGGTACACCATGCAAACGAACAATCTCATTGAAGAACAAGTTAGCAACATGAGTAGCATCATAAGTTGTATGACAAGAAATAAAATGAGCCATTTTAGAAAAACGGTCCACAACAACCATAATGGAATCTTTCTTTCGTTGGGTCATAGGAAGTCCCACAACGAAATCAAGACTAACATCTTCCCATGGAGCTTGCGGAATAGGTAAGGGCAAAAGATAGCCTTGTGGAAGACTATGACTCTTGGCCTTTTGACAAACCACGCATCTTTTCACAATAAACTCCACATCACGAACCAATCTAGGCCAATGAAAGTACTCTTGTACCAGAAGAGTAGTCTTCTCTATGCCAAAGTGTCCCGCCATTCCTCCTTCATGAAACTCTTTGATAAGAGATTCTCTTAGGCTTGATCTTGGAATGCACAACCTGTTTCCTTTGAACAAATAGCCATCTAAAATGTAATAATCTTTGTAAACATGATTAGAACATTTTAGAAATAAATCACCAAAGTCATGATCATTTTTGTAACTTGCTTTCACATCTTCAACACTAATCACTCTTTCCTTGAAAGAATTCAAGAGTGTGTATCTCCTTGAAAGTGCATCAGCTCCTTTGTTCATGGCGCCTCTCCTATGCTTGATCACAAAATGAAAAGCTTGCAAATACTCCACCCATTTGGCATGGCGTGGTTGGAGTTTTTGTTGGCTTTGAAGATATTTGAGAGCTTCATGATCTGAATGAAGGATGAACTCCTTGGAAATGAGGTAATGTCTCCAATGGTCCAAAGCACGAACAAGAGCAAAGAACTCCTTATCATATGTTGTAGCCAAGCCTAACAACTTGGTTATGGACATTTCTTTGGTTCAAGACGTAGCATCATGTATTGGTGCTATGCATTCTATCCATGGGCAGCAAGATATTCAATCCCTTGAATTTCTTGTTGTTCTTATTAACTAGTTTATTCTAGTTCTTTTTATGCTTTGAATAAATTGTAAGCTTTAGTCATTTTAAGTTTGCAAATTAGTTATATTTTTCTTAGTTCTTTTTAGCTGATTTTAGTTCAAAAAATATTGTCACATTCACACAAAAGTACAAGTGCAAAAGATACATCAAAATGGCAGCCATTTAAGCTTGGAATCCGAAATTCTTTTACAAGGAATTTCAAAGCTTTGACTTGGGAGTTACAATCAGTTTTCAAAGAGGAATTACAAGCCATTACAAGCCTTAACTTCAGCCTTCAAGTGGTCGTTGATATCAGTCAACATTGGAGCATCTTAAGCCTTAATTTCAGCCTTCAATTGGTTGTTTAATTCAGTCAGCTTTTGGAGCAACTAAAGGACGTCCAAGTACACCCTTGTCCACATACATTCAAGCTTATTTCAAGGCTTGAACCAAGGAAGAGTTACACTTCTTTGCTGTTTGAATTTGGGCGTGAATATTGGAGGAAATACATCTCCAACTTGCTGCTTGGATGGGCGTGAATTAAGGGGAGTTACACTCTCTTAATTCTGATTTTATTTCAGCCTTAATTTGGAGGTTATAAGCCACCATTTTCTCTTTGATGTATCTAGTTAAATAAGGCTTCTTTTATTAATGTATCTAGACAACAAAAAGCTGATTTGTACTTAGCTTTAGCTTAGGCGTGTAACAAGTGAGCTAAACAGCCACTTAAATTAGCTTGTACTTAAAGATGCTTGTTTACTATAAATAGCAAGCAAATGTGAATGAAAAAAATCAGATTATTCGAACAAACAAACTTTGTGTTTTACACTCGTTTCTTGGATTAGAAACAAACCAGAAATTCTTGGATTTGGAATTTCAATTCCTTTGCTTAGTTAACTAGCTTAGACTACTAGTTGGCTTGTGATCTTAGGAATCCATTTCGTTTCTTAGTGGTGTGACTGTAGCTAAGAAGCTATTTGGTTCATTAGTCTTACTTATCTTGGTTCATCCCTTGTCTATTTCGGGTTGATACTCCAAATATACAACATTTGGCGCTAGAAGGAGGGGTGATCTAGCAAAACAAATACCCAAACACATACCCCAAACACATACCCAAACACATACCCCAAACACAAACCATGTCCGACGTCCCACCCCCTAATTGGCAAGAATATGTCAATAAGGTTGCACAAGAGAAAGAAGATATGGAGCAACGAATGCAATATTTGCAAGATCAGTTAAAAGATCTTTCTACTAAGTTGCGCCATCAAAAAGAGGGCTCACCCAATCATAGTGATGAAGAATTGAGTGAATCTAATTTCAATCACAATGATCGACCTCCTCATGAAAGAGAAAGGTCACGGCCTAATAATGACATAAAAGCAGACATTCCTGAATATGATGGCAAACTCGATGCTGATGAGTTTGTAGAATGGTTAAGAACGGTGGAGAGAGTGTTTGACTATAAGCAAACACCGGAAGAGAAAAAGGTGAAAATTGTGGCCTTGAAGCTACGAAAATATGCCTCAACTTGGTGGGCTAGTGTGTGCGCCAAGAGAGAAAGGCAAGACAAAGAAAAAGTGAGATCATGGGTTAAGATGAAGAAATTGTTGAAACAAAAGTTTCTTCCCACATACTATGTGCAAGAAAACTTTTCAAAATTCCATAACCTTAAGCAAGGTACGAAATCAGTACAGGAATATGCTAGGGAGTTTGAAGGATTTGTTATGAAGTGTGGAGTAGAGGAAGATGAGCCTCAAACTTTGGTTCGGTTCCTAGGCGGACTTGACCCAAAAATAGCCAATGTGGCCGAACTACACCCTTACACCACCCTTGAAGAGCTCATTATCTTAGCACATAAGATTGAGCAGCAACAAAAAGCAAGAGGCAAAAGTGAATCATCACGTTTTGCATCTCAAACCTCATTTCCCCAAAGAAAGCAAACATCCAATTTCCCACCTTTCAAACCCACATCCAATCAGCCTACTTCTAAACCACCTTCACAAAACACCCAAAATTCCAACCCAAAACCAGCCCCAAGAAGATGCTTTAGGTGTCAAGGCCTTGGACATATGGCTAGTGATTGTCCAAATAAAAAAATTGTTACTTTGGTAGAGTATGAAGAGGAGAACGAATTAGAGGTTGAAGAGGACAGCAATCTTGAAGAGAATGATGAGTATGCGTGCCTAGGTCCGGATGAAGGAGAATGCTTGGTGGTTCGACGTACGCTTAGCAATATGTTGGACCAAGAAGGGAGCTTGCAACGTGAGGCAATCTTTCACACTCGTTGCACCATTGGTGGAAAGGTATGCACTTTGATTATTGATGGAGGTAGTTGTACCAATGTAGCTTCGCAAGTTATGATAGACAAGTTGAAAATGAAAACTATCCCTCATCCTAAACCATATAAAATTCAATGGTTAAGTCATAGTAAAGGGATTCATGTCACACAACAAGTCTTGTTATCATTTAGCATTGGTAAAACTTATGAGGAAGAATTATGGTGTGATGTTGTGCCTATGGATGCATGTCATGTTTTATTTGGTAGACCTTGGTTATTTGATAGGCGTGTGATGCATGATGGTTACAAAAACACCTACTCCTTTTCTAAGGATGGAAAGAAAATTGTCCTTACCCCTTTAATCCTCAAAAATGATCACCCCATATCCACGCCTCCCACTTCCCTCACCACTCTCATAAAATCTGAATTCCATGAATATAGAGTTCACAAACACTTCATTTTGAGCCAACTTGATACCCCCTCTCAACCGTCCAAAGAAGAAAACCACCCACTCCTCACCTCTCTTCTCAAAACCTATTCCCATGTTTTCCCCAAAGATATCCCTCACGGATTACCCCCAAAGCGTGACATCCAACACAAGATTGATCTTGTACCCGGATCCATGCTCCCAAACAAACCAGCCTATAGAACCAATCCCAAAGAAACCGAGGAAATTAGAAGGCAAGTGGAGGAATTGTTATCAAAGGGTCTTATTCGTAAGTCTCTTAGTCCATGTGCTTGTCCTACTTTGATTGTACCTAAGAAAAATGGAGAATGGAGAATGTGTGTTGATAGTAGGTCAATCAATAAAATCACTATCAAGTACCGGTTTCCTATTCCAAGGTTGAATGATTTACTTGATGATTTGCATGGTTCTAAAGTGTTCTCTAAAATTGATTTGAGAAGTGGCTATCATCAAATTTGAATTTTCGAAGGAGATGAATGGAAGACCGCTTTCAAGACAAAGGAGGGCCTCTATGAGTGGCTTTTGATGCCATTTGGTTTGTCTAATGCACCATCTACATTTATGCGCCTTATGAATCAGGTTATGCAACCTTTCATGGGTAAATTTGTTGTAGTCTATTTTGATGATATTTTGGTGTATAGTAGGGAAGAAGAAGAGCATGCTATGCATTTGCAACAGGTTTTTGAAGCCCTTGCTCGTGAGCAACTATATGGTAACTTAGAGAAGTGTCATTTTTTAACTTCCCAAGTTATTTTTCTTGGTTTCAAAGTTTCCTCTCAAGGCATAGAAGTTGATGAAAAGAAAGTTGCTGCAATTCGTGAGTGGCCCACGCCACAAACAATTCAACAAGTTCGTAGTTTTCATGGACTTGCTTCTTTCTATAGGAGATTTGTGTGAAATTTTAGTACTCTCATGGCACCTATCACCGAGCTAACTAAAAATCAGAAGTTAGTTTGGAATGATAAGGCTCAAAAGGCCTTTGATGAGGTAAAACATCAACTTACTAGTGCACCTATTCTTTCTTTACCTAACTTTGATGAAGTTTTTGAAGTAGAATGTGATGCTAGTGGAGTTGGTATTGGTGCTGTTTTGTCACAAGTTGGGCGTCCCCTTGCCTACTTTAGTGAAAAACTCAATGAAGCACAACGGAAGTATAGCACCTATGATAAGGAGTTCTTTGCTCTTGTTCGTGCTTTGGACCATTGGAGACATTACCTCATTTCCAAGGAGTTCATCCTTCATTCAGATCATGAAGCTCTCAAATATCTTCAAAGCCAACAAAAACTCCAACCACGCCATGCCAAATGGGTGGAGTATTTGCAAGCTTTTCATTTTGTGATCAAGCATAGGAGAGGCGCCATGAACAAAGGAGCCGATGCACTTTCAAGGAGATACACACTCTTGAATTCTTTCAAGGCAAAAGTGATTAGTGTTGAAGATGTGAAAGCAAGTTACAAAAATGATCATGACTTTGGTGATTTATTTCTAAAATGTTCTAATCATGCTTACAAAGATTATTACATTTTAGATGGCTATTTGTTCAAAGGAAACAGGTTTTGCATTCCAAGATCAAGCCTAAGAGAATCTCTTATCAAAGAGTTTCATGAAGGAGGAATGGCGGGACACTTTGGCATAGAGAAGACTACTCTTCTTGTGCAAGAGTACTTTCATTGGCCTAGATTGGTTCGTGATGTGGAGTTTATTGTGAAAAGATGCGTGGTTTGTCAAAAGGCCAAGAGTCATAGTCTTCCACAAGGCTATCTTTTGCCCTTACCTATTCCGCAAGCTCCATGGGAAGATGTTAGTCTTGATTTCGTTGTGGGACTTCCTATGACCCAACGAAAGAAAGATTCCATTATGGTTGTTGTGGACTGTTTTTCTAAAATGGCTCATTTTATTTCTTGTCATACAACTTATGATGCTACTCATGTTGCTAACTTGTTTTTCAATGAGATTGTTCGTTTGCATGGTGTACCTAAATCCATGGTGAGTGATCGTGATCCAAAATTTCTAAGTCATTTTTGGCTTACATTATGGAGGAAGATGGGCACGAAATTGAACTTTAGCACTTCAAGTCATCCTCAAACAGATGGTCAAACCGAAGTGACTAATAGAACTTTGGGAACTTTGTTGCGAACTTTGGCTACTAAACGTCCCAAGCAATGGGAAGAGATGCTCCCTCATGCGGAGTTTGCTTACAACAGAGTGCCTAGCAAGACAACCGGTTTGAGTCCTTTTGAAGTTGTGTATGGATTCAATCCTTGTACTCCTATTGATCTTGCTCCCATTCCCTCACCTACCAAGTTTAGTCATGATGCCGAGGTGCGTGCCAAAGAAATCAAGTCTATGCATGAGCAAGTTCGTTCTCGAATTGAACAAACTAATGCAAAGACTAAAGCCTACTATGACAAGAAGAGAAAGGAGGTCCGTTTTCAACCTGGTGATTTGGTTTGGATTCATCTTCGAAAGGAAAGATTTCCTTCCAAGAGGCGTTCCAAGGTTAGTCCTCGTAGTGATGGTCCATTTGCTATTGTTGAAAAGGTGAATGATAATTCTTACAAAGTTGAGTTGCCCGGAGATTATGGTGTTTCTAGCACCTTTAATGTGGCTGATTTATCACCTTACTATGATGAGTTTGAAGAGTTGCCGAGTTTGAGGTCAAACTCTTTTCAAGAAGGGGGGAATGTTGTAGCCAAGCCTAACAACTTGGTTATGGACATTTCTTTGGTTCAAGACGTAGCATCATGTATTGGTACTATGCATTCTATCCATGGGCAGCAAGATATTCAATCCCTTGAATTTCTTGTTGTTCTTATTAACTAGTTTATTCTAGTTCTTTTTATGCTTTGAATAAATTGTAAGCTTTAGTCATTTTAAGTTTGCAAATTAGTTATATTTTTCTTAGTTCTTTTTAGCTGATTTTAGTTCAAAAAATATTGTCACATTCACACAAAAGTACAAGTGCAAAAGATACATCAAAATGGCAGCCATTTAAGCTTGGAATCCGAAATTCTTTTACAAGGAATTTCAAAGCTTTGACTTGGGAGTTACAATCAGTTTTCAAAGAGGAATTACAAGCCATTACAAGCCTTAACTTCAGCCTTCAAGTGGCCGTTGATATCAGTCAACATTGGAGCATCTTAAGCCTTAATTTCAGCCTTCAATTGGCTGTTTAATTCAGTCAGCTTTTGGAGCAACTAAAGGACGTCCAAGTACACCCTTGTCCACATACATTCAAGCTTATTTCAAGGCTTGAACCAAGGAAGAGTTACACTTCTTTGCTGTTTGAATTTGGGCGTGAATATTGGAGGAAATACATCTCCAACTTGCTGCTTGGATGGGCGTGAATTAAGGGGAGTTACACTCTCTTAATTCTGATTTTATTTCAGCCTTAATTTGGAGGTTATAAGCCACCATTTTCTCTTTGATGTATCTAGTTAAATAAGGCTTCTTTTATTAATGTATCTAGACAACAAAAAGCTGATTTGTACTTAGCTTTAGCTTAGGCGTGTAACAAGTGAGCTAAACAGCCACTTAAATTAGCTTGTACTTAAAGATGCTTGTTTACTATAAATAGCAAGCAAATGTGAATGAAAAAAATCAGATTATTCGAACAAACAAACTTTGTGTTTTACACTCGTTTCTTGGATTAGAAACAAACCAGAAATTCTTGGATTTGGAATTTCAATTCCTTTGCTTAGTTAACTAGCTTAGACTACTAGTTGGCTTGTGATCTTAGGAATCCATTTCGTTTCTTAGTGGTGTGACTGTAGCTAAGAAGCTATTTGGTTCATTAGTCTTACTTATCTTGGTTCATCCCTTGTATATTTCGGGTTGATACTCCAAATATACAACATCATAGGTGCTATACTTCCGTTGTGCTTCATTGAGTTTTTCACTAAAGTAGGCAAGGGGACGCCCAACTTGTGACAAAACAGCACCAATACCAACTCCACTAGCATCACATTCAACTTCAAAAACTTCATCAAAGTTAGGTAAAGAAAGAATAGGTGCACTAGTAAGTTGATGTTTTACCTCATCAAAGGCCTTTTGAGCCTTATCATTCCAAACTAACTTCTGATTTTTAGTTAGCTCGGTGATAGGTGCCATGAGAGTCCTAAAATTTCGCACAAATCTCCTATAGAAAGAAGCAAGTCCATGAAAACTACGAACTTGTTGAATTGTTTGTGGCGTGGGCCACTCACGAATTGCAGCAACTTTCTTTTCATCAACCTCTATGCCTTGAGATGAAACTTTGAAACCAAGAAAAATAACTTGGGAAGTGAAAAAATGACACTTCTCTAAGTTACCATATAGTTGCTCACGAGCAAGGGCTTCAAAAACCTGTTGCAAATGCATAGCATGCTCTTCTTCTTCCCTACTATACACCAAAATATCATCAAAATAGACCACAACAAATAGACCCATGAAAGGTTGCATAACCTGATTCATAAGGCGCATAAATGTAGATGGTGCATTAGACAAACCAAATGGCATCACAAGCCACTCATAGAGGCCCTCCTTTGTCTTGAAAGCGGTCTTCCATTCATCTCCTTCAAAAATTCGAATTTGATGATAGCCACTTCTCAAACCAATTTTAGAGAACACTTTAGAACCATGCAAATCATCAAGTAAATCATTCAACCTTGGAATAGGAAACCGGTACTTGATAGTGATTTTATTGATTGACCTACTATCAACACACATTCTCCATTCTCCATTTTTCTTAGGTACAATCAAAGTAGGACAAGCACATGGACTAAGAGACTTACGAATAAGACCCTTTGATAACAATTCCTCCACTTGTCTTCTAATTTCCTCGGTTTCTTTGGGATTGGTTCTATAGGCTGGTTTGTTTGGGAGCATGGATCCGGGTACAAGATCAATCTTGTGTTGGATGTCACGCTTTGGGGGTAATCCGTGAGGGATATCTTTGGGGAAAACATGGGAATAGGTTTTGAGAAGAGAGGTGAGGAGTGGGTGGTTTTCTTCTTTGGACGGTTGAGAGGGGGTATCAAGTTGGCTCAAAATGAAGTGTTTGTGAACTCTATATTCATGGAATTCAGATTTTATGAGAGTGGTGAGAGAAGTGGGAGGCGTGGATATGGGGTGATCATTTTTGAGGATTAAAGGGGTAAGGACAATTTTCTTTCCATCCTTAGAAAAGGAGTAGGTGTTTTTGTAACCATCATGAATCACACGCCTATCAAATAACCAAGGTCTACCAAGTAAAACATGACATGCATCCATAGGCACAACATCACACCATAATTCTTCCTCATAAGTTTTACCAATGCTAAATGATAACAAGACTTGTTGTGTGACATGAATCCCTTTACTATGACTTAACCATTGAATTTTATATGGTTTAGGATGAGGGATAGTTTTCATTTTCAACTTGTCTATCATAACTTGCGAAGCTACATTGGTACAACTACCTCCATCAATAATCAAAGTGCATACCTTTCCACCAATGGTGCAACGAGTGTGAAAGATTGCCTCACGTTGCAAGCTCCCTTCTTGGTCCAACATATTGCTAAGCGTACGTCGAACCACCAAGCATTCTCCTTCATCCGGACCTAGGCACGCATACTCATCATTCTCTTCAAGATTGCTGTCCTCTTCAACCTCTAATTCGTTCTCCTCTTCATACTCTACCAAAGTAACAATTTTTTTATTTGGACAATCACTAGCCATATGTCCAAGGCCTTGACACCTAAAGCATCTTCTTGGGGCTGGTTTTGGGTTGGAATTTTGGGTGTTTTGTGAAGGTGGTTTAGAAGTAGGCTGATTGGATGTGGGTTTGAAAGGTGGGAAATTGGATGTTTGCTTTCTTTGGGGAAATGAGGTTTGAGATGCAAAACGTGATGATTCACTTTTGCCTCTTGCTTTTTGTTGCTGCTCAATCTTATGTGCTAAGATAATGAGCTCTTCAAGGGTGGTGTAAGGGTGTAGTTCGGCCACATTGGCTATTTTTGGGTCAAGTCCGCCTAGGAACCGAACCAAAGTTTGAGGCTCATCTTCCTCTACTCCACACTTCATAACAAATCCTTCAAACTCCCTAGCATATTCCTCTACTGATTTCGTACCTTGCTTAAGGTTATGGAATTTTGAAAAGTTTTCTTGCACATAGTATGTGGGAAGAAACTTTTGTTTCAACAATTTCTTCATCTTAACCCATGATCTCACTTTTTCTTTGTCTTGCCTTTCCCTCTTGGCGCACACACTAGCCCACCAAGTTGAGGCATATTTTCGTAGCTTCAAGGCCACAATTTTCACCTTTTTCTCTTCCGGTGTTTGCTTATAGTCAAACACTCTCTCCACCGTTCTTAACCATTCTACAAACTCATCAGCATCGAGTTTGATGTGAATTATTGATCCGAAAATCAACAAAACACAAGGGATATGTTTAAGTCTAATTCTATACAGGAAATCCACCAAGAATTAAACAAAAACTAAGATTAATCAATTAAGAATCCACCTAATTAATCAATCCAAACGAATGTTTTAACTAAAACAAGCAAAACAGCAATTGATCGCAATCAACCAAAACTCAAGTATGCAACTTAAGAAATAAATCTGAATATTAATCTATGTATCTTTATTTGTGTGTTTACAGCCCTATTTATAAGACTTAGTTTACCTAGGAAGATTAGGACAAGTCCCTAATTCAATCCTAATTAAACTAGAATTCTAACTTGCTTGAAGAGCAAGCACCTTGGCGCACAAGCATACACCAAACTGATTTATTTTGCTAACTAACTGATTTTAAAAGCAACTAAATAAATAAATAAAAATTAAAGAATTAAATAAAGATTAAAGATCCTAATGCTTGAACCAAGAAAAACCCTTTCAAGTGAAAGGTAAAAACTTGTAAGCAAAATCTAAGTAAAGAAAATTCAAGAAAGTTCAAGAAAGTGAACTAGACTCCAAGAAAAGCCACTAAGCAAACCGTGGCTTTGCTTTGATATCCAAGAAAGTGTCCATGCAATACTTGGCTTGAATCAATGTTTAGGGACAAGTTATCTTGATGCATGATAAGCAAATCTTCGAAGTTCTCCATGCTTAGACTTGCATCATCCTCCTCTTCTTCGAAAGAATTTGTCCTCAAATCTCGAAGTTCTTCATCAGGAATATACTTAGCCAAATCGCCAACATTGAATGTAGCACTAACTCCATATTCTCCCGGAAGTTCTAACTTATAAGCATTGTCATTGATCTTCTCAATAATCTTGAAAGGACCTTCACTTCTAGGCATCAACTTATTCTTGCGTTTTCCTGGAAATCTTTCCTTTCTCAAATGTAACCATACCAAGTCTCCAACATTGTAACCTTGTTGCTTTCTATGCTTGTTTGCTCTAGCTTTGTACATGTCATTTACTTTCTCTATTCTTGTTCGAACTTGAGCATGTAATTTCAGCATACTCTTCAACTTTGACTCGGCATCTTTGTGAATTAACTCACCCTTAGGCAATGGAACAAGATCAATTGGAAGTTTCGGATTGACTCCATAAACTACCTCAAAGGGACTATGTTTGGTAGCATATGTAGGTGATCTATTATAAGCAAACTCCGCATGAGCTAACTTGATGTCCCAATCCTTTTGTGTCTTACTCACTAACCCACGCAAAAGCGCACCAAGAGTACGATTAGTAACCTCGGTTTGTCCATCAGTTTGTGGATGGTAAGATGTACTAAAGAGCAATTTAGTTCCCACAAGCTTCCATAGAGACTTCCAGAAGAAACTCATGAACTTTGTATCTCGATCACTCACAATAGTTTTTGGAATTCCATGCAATCTAACAATCTCTTTGAAGTATAATTCCGCCACTTTCATAGCATCATCCACTTTGTGACAAGGAACAAAATGAGCCATCTTAGAGAACCTATCCACAACAACCATAATAGAGTCTTTCCCCCGTTGTGTTCTCGGCAATCCCACAATAAAATCCATAGAAATATCTTCCCAAGGTGAATCTGGAACAGGTAAAGGAGTATACAAGCCTTGATGAAAAGTAGCCTTCGCTTTTTGACAAGTTGCACACCTAGAAATAACTAGTTGCACATCCGTGAGCATCTTAGGCCAATAGAAGTGTTCTTGTAACATACTCAAGGTCTTTGTAATGCCAAAGTGACCAGCAATTCCTCCCCCATGAGCTTCTCTAACAACTAGCTCTCTAATAGAACACTTAGGAAGAAAAAGTCGATTTCCTTTGAAAAGAAAACCATCTTGCAGCAAATAAGAACCCACGGCTCCTTTAGAACACTCTTCAATCAATGTAGCAAAATCATCATCACCTTTGTAGTATTCTTTGATCAATTCAAAACCAAGTAGCTTGCTATTTAGAATTCCAATCAAAGTGTATCTTCTAGATAATGCATCAGCCACAACATTCGATTTCCCTTCTTTGTACCTTGAAGAAAAATTAAATGATTGTAAAAATTCAACCCATGTAGCATGTCTAGGATTGAGCTTTTGTTGTCCATGTATGTACTTCAATGCTTCATGATCAGAATGCAACACAAAGTGATTAGGTCGGAGATAATGACTCCAATGATCTAAAGCTCTAACAATGGCATAGAACTCTTTATCATAAGTAGAATAGTTCAATCGAGCTCCTCCCAATTTCTCACTGAAATATGCAATAGGCCTCTTCTTTTGGAGTAAAACTGCTCCAATTCCAACTCCACTAGCATCGGTTTCAACTTCAAAAGGACTTGAGAAATCTGGTAACGCAAGTATAGGTGCTTCACATAGCTTCTTTTTTACCAACTCAAACGCACTTTGAGCTTCTTTAGTCCATTCGAATTTACCCTTGTCCTTCTTCAAACATTCGGTCATAGGCGCCACAATACTTGAGAAATTCTTGACAAATCTTCTATAGAACAAAGCTAGACCATGAAAAGACCTTACTTCACTCATATTAGTAGGAATAGGCCAAGTTTTAATAGCCTCTACTTTTGAATGATCAACTGAAACTCCATCCTTTGATACAACATAACCAAGAAAAGTAACACTAGGCACTAAGAAGTAGCATTTTTCAAGCTTAGCATAGAGTTTCTTCTCTCTTAACACTTCAAACACACTTGTTAGATGATTTAGATGATCATGCAAATTTTTAGAGTATATCAGAATATCATCTAAATAAACAACAACAAACTTGCCAAGGAAAGGTTTAAGTACCTCATGCATCAACCTCATGAAAGTGCTAGGTGCATTAGTGAGTCCAAACGGCATCACCAACCATTCATACAACCCTAACTTAGTCTTGAATGCTGTTTTCCACTCATCTCCTTCTCTCATTCGAATTTGATGATAACCACTCATAAGATCAATCTTAGAAAACAACTTTGAACCATGTAGTTCATCAAGTAGATCATCTAATCTTGGAATAGGAAATCGGTATTTGATAGTGATGTTATTCACACTCCTACTATCAATACACATGCGCCAACTCCCATCTTTCTTTGGGACAAGTAAAGTAGGCACGGCACAAGGGCTCATACTTTCCCTCACGTATCCTCTAGTCATAAGCTCTTCAATTTGCCTTTGCATCTCCTTTGTTTCTTCCGGATTACTTCTATAGGCTGCCTTATTAGGTAAGGGTGCTCCCGGAATCAAGTCAATTTGATGCTCTATCCCACGAATAGGAGGTAGTCCCGGAGGTAATTCCTTAGGAAAGACATCCTTGAATTCTTCTAAAACAGATTCCAATTCATACGGCCTCTTTGCTTGTTTATCTTGATCAATTCGAATCTCATTAGAAACAAGTATATATACCACATTGTTGCTGCAAATCTCTTTTTCTAATTCCCTCTCACTAATCAAATAAGAATTCTTTGAATTAGAGGTAACATTAGAAGACTTGTTGCTTATCAAAGGTTTTAAAGCAACCGGTCTCTCTTTTTCTCCTTTTCTCACAACATACACATTAGTCCTTCCATCAAACTTCACAAATCTATCATATTGCCAAGGACGGCCTAATAGTATATGACAAGAATCCATAGGACAAACATCACACAAAACTTTATCATGAAATTTACCAATTGAAAAGGAGATTAAGGCTTGTTTAGTTACCTTAACATCACTCGAATTATTAAGCCAATGAAGCTTATAAGGGCTTGGATGTTCAGTAATTGGCCACTTCAATTTGTCTACCAAAGTAGTAGATACCACATTAGTGCAACTCCCCGTGTCTATGATCATGTCACACAACCTATCTTCTACCTTGCACCTTGTAAGAAAGATTTTCTCCCTTTGATTGTTTTCCATAGGTACGGTTTTAGAGTGTAGCGCCCTTCTTAGAACCAAACTTTGACCATGAGTCTCGGGATCAATTTCGTCAACATGCCCCTCCTCTTCTTCAAAGTTTTCCTCTTCGTTCTTTTCTTCATAGTCACTACCCTGCTCACACTTAGCTTGTTCTTGTTCCCACTCTTGAGCAGTCATTACTCTTTTTGATGGACAATTAGTTGCAATGTGACCAACACTACCACACTTGAAGCACTTCCTATCTTCAACAAGCTTTTTAGGAGCTTCAAATTTTGATTTAGTCTCCTTGTAGTTCGAACTAGAACCACTTTTCTCCAAGCTGTTCTTCTCAAAAGGTTTAGTGAAACCTTTTACAAAGGGCTTAGTGTACGTCCCTTTCTTCCCCTTTATCTGTTTTTCAACTTTCAAAGCTACCTTGCAAACATCCTCAAAGGACCAATATTGTTGCAATTCAACTTTTTCAGCAATATTATCATTCAACCCCGAAATAAATCTAGCAATCTTATGCTCAACAATCTCTTCTAAGCCACATAGCATGCATAACTTTTCAAATTCACCAATATAATTCTCAACAGTCATAGAATTTTGTTTAAAAAGTTGCATCTTAAGATAAACATCTTGAATATAATCACTAGGTACGAACCTTTTTTTCATGTGCTTCTTGAGTTGTTCCCAAGTTGAGATTCTTGCACGCCCCTCCTTATGCCTCTTCTTCTTTAGATTATCATTCCAAAGACTAGCATAACCGGTCAGTTTTAATTCAGCCAATTTGCATCTTTTACTTTCATCATACTCCTTGTAATCAAAGAGTGTCTCGGCCCTTCTAATCCACTCAAGGTATTTTTCAGGTTCATTCATACTCCCATTGAATTCGGGAAGATCTAATCTAAGGTTCCTATCATCATCCTTTGGTCGATCTCTCCTCCTAGGCCTTGGTGATTCATCACTTGAGGAATAATTATTTCGTGGCCTCCTTGGGTTCCTCCTTGGTTGTTCTTCCTCACTTGAACCAGAATTAGGGTTAGAATTCCCTTTCCTTGAAGAATCTCCAGCACGAGTATCAAGCCTTTTTAATATCTCATCCATCCTTGCTGCCAACTCGTCAATTCGCCTATCTCTTCTAAGATTTTGAGCCTGTTCTAAGGTTAATCCCCTTGGAACTTGTGGAACCTCCTCGTCACTCATGATTCCTACACAAACCAAGTCAGTTTATGCAAAAATCTTGATTAAAAGATCGAATCTTGAAGGAAAACTAGGCAACACAAAAACCGGACTCCCATCCGCAAATCAGTGTACAAACACCAAAAGTTTGAGGCTGTGTAGAACGCGTTACTCAACTAAAAGTTATGAAATTTTATATGGTGATAGCTGGACGTGTTTAGAGTTCAATGCAAAAGAAATCACGTAAAAATTCCCAGCCAATTGTTCCCAGTTTAATTTTTGCCGAAGTTGCGCAAACCTGCTCTGATACCAAAGATGATGTGAATTATTGATCCGAAAATCAACAAAACACAAGGGATATGTTTAAGTCTAATTCTATACAGGAAATCCACCAAGAATTAAACAAAAACTAAGATTAATCAATTAAGAATCCACCTAATTAATCAATCCAAACGAATGTTTTAACTAAAACAAGCAAAACAGCAATTGATCGCAATCAACCAAAACTCAAGTATGCAACTTAAGAAATAAATCTGAATATTAATCTATGTATCTTTATTTGTGTGTTTACAGCCCTATTTATAAGACTTAGTTTACCTAGGAAGATTAGGACAAGTCCCTAATTCAATCCTAATTAAACTAGAATTCTAACTTGCTTGAAGAGCAAGCACCTTGGCGCACAAGCATACACCAAACTGATTTATTTTGCTAACTAACTGATTTTAAAAGCAACTAAATAAATAAATAAAAATTAAAGAATTAAATAAAGATTAAAGATCCTAATGCTTGAACCAAGAAAAACCCTTTCAAGTGAAAGGTAAAAACTTGTAAGCAAAATCTAAGTAAAGAAAATTCAAGAAAGTTCAAGAAAGTGAACTAGACTCCAAGAAAAGCCACTAAGCAAACCGTGGCTTTGCTTTGATATCCAAGAAAGTGTCCATGCAATACTTGGCTTGAATCAATGTTTAGGGACAAGTTATCTTGATGCATGATAAGCAAATCTTCGAAGTTCTCCATGCTTAGACTTGCATCAGAGTTTGCCATCATATTCAGGAATGTCTGCTTTTATGTCATTATTAGGCCGTGACCTTTCTCTTTCATGAGAAGGTCTATCATTGTGATTGAAATTAGATTCACTCAATTCTTCATCACTATGATTGGGTGAGCCCTCTTTTTGATGGCGCAACTTAGTAGAAAGATCTTTTAACTGATCTTGCAAATATTGCATTCGTTGCTCCATATCTTCTTTCTCTTGTGCAACCTTATTGACATATTCTTGCCAATTAGGGGGTGGGATGTCGGACATGGTTTGTGTTTGGGGTATGTGTTTGGGTATGTGTTTGGGGTATGTGTTTGGGTATTTGTTTTGCTAGACCCCCTCCTTCTAGCGCCAAATGTTGTATATTTGGAGTAACACTCGAAATACACAAGGGATAAACCAAGGGATAGATAAGGCTAAGAACCAAAGGCTTCTTAGATAAAGTCACACCACTAAGAAACGTTTTGGATTCCTAAGATCACAAGCCAACTAGTAGCCTAAACTAGCTAACTAAGCAAAGGAAACGAAATTCCAAATCCAAGAATTTCAGGTTTTGTTTCTAATCCAAGAAACGAATGTAAGACAAGTTTTTTTATGTTTGAATAATCTGATTTTCTCATTCACATTTGCTTGCTATTTATAGTAAACAAGCATCCTTAAGTACAAGCTAAACTAAGTGAAATTTCAGCTCACTTGTTACATGCCTAAGCTAAGCATCAAAAACAGATTTTGTGTCTAGATACATCAATAAAAGAAGCTATGCTTAACTAGATACATAAGCTTAAAAAGTGGCGGCCACAACCTCCTCAATTAAGCCTCATCAAATCTGAAATAAAGAGCATAACTCTCCCTTGATTCATGCCCATCAAAGCAGCAAGTAAGAAGCAAAACAGCCCCTTAATTCACGCCCAATTCAAACAGCAAAAAGAAGTGTAACTCCTCCTTGATTCAAGCCTTGGATCAAGCTTGAATGTATGTAGACAAGAGTGTATTTGGACGCCTTTTGATGCTCAAATGCTGACTGAAATGACGCTCACTTGAAGGCTCAATTGACAGCTTGCAACTCCTCATTGAAACTGATTGTAACACCCAAGTTAAAGCCTTTGAAACTCCTCCAAAAGGAATTTTCGGATTCTATGTTTTTCCCAAGCTAAACGGCTGCCTTCTTGTTGTATCTTGTACTTGTACTTCATGTGAATGTGACACTATATTTTCGAACTTTAACAAGCTAAAGAAAACTAAAGAAAATGAAACTAATTTGCAAACTTAAAATAAGACTAAAGTTTACAATTTATTCAAAGCATAAAATGAACTAGTTAAGAAGAACAACAAGAAACTCAAAGGATTGAATATCTTGCTGCACATGGATAGAACGCATAGCACCAATGCATGATGCTACGTCTTGAACTAAAGAAACGTCCATAACCAAGTTGTTAGGCTTGGCTACAACAATGCATTATCTTAGCAGAAGCCCAGGCGGCTGGAGGGCGTGGTACACTCTTACCACGCATCCCTAATACATGATGACCTTGGACAAGGTCTCGAAATTCGATAGCTGGAAGCACAGGTTCTACCTGATGTCAGCTCCCAGCAGACGGGAGAATTATGAATTCCGTAAGTACAATAAGAAGCCCGACTTAATGGGCCGGAAGTGCGCTCTTCCGCGGATCCCAGAGGAAGATTTTGACAAGATCATTGAGGCAGACTTTTTCGGCCTCACATACGCGACCTTGTCAACCGGAGAAACAATAAAAGTCCCCAAGAACTGGATCCCCAAGAGCGCCTGGTTCGGGGACGAGTGTTTCCTAGCCGCCTGCGAGCTAGGACACATGTTTGCCAAACGGATGCGCCTGAGTTTATATCCGTCTGTAGTGTTTTTGTATCAGAATTGATTTATGATATTAATCAATCTCTTTCTTTTTGCAGATGAAGCTTTAGACATGCTGCAGACGGAGAAGACTCCCAAGCGGTCCTCTGCAGTCATCCGCAAGGCGCTTGAAGGCTTCAACTTGGCCGTTTGCTTGGGGTCGGCCGACAGATGCAAAATAGCTTGAGATCCCCTGATCTCCCAACCAAGTTTTTAGCTGAGACGTCTCAAACCGAGGACCATTATCAAATACCATAGACATAGGTACCCCATACCGGGTGATAATGTTTTTTCAGCTGAAGAAAATCACGTCTAAGGTCTTGATGTTTTTAACCGCCTCAGCCTCCACCCACTTGGTGAAATAATCCACAGCCACCAAGATGTAGCGCTTTCCGCCTGGAGCAGACGTGTAAGGACCTAGAATGTCCATGCCCCATTTTGCAAACGGGATAGGGCTGTGGATGGCCGTCAGATCAGTAGCCCGACGGTGAATAAGTCTGCCAAATTTTTGGCACTTGTCACATTTCTTTACCAACTCCTTGGCGTCTGCCTCAAGAGTAGGCCAAAAATAATGTCGTCTGACTCTGACGGCTAGGGGCCTGCCGCCTATGTGGGAGGCGCAGAATCCCGAGTGCAGGTCTTCGAGAACTTCCTTCCCCTTTTTAGGGGTGACACACTTTAACAGGGGCTTAAGAAACCCCGCCTTGAAGAGTTCTCCATTTTTCAACTCAAAGCTTGCAGCTCGCTTCTTCAGGACGGCTGCCTCCTGTGGCGAATCAGGAAGTGTACCGTCTGAGAGGTAAGCCCGGATGCCATCCATCCAGGTAGAGCTTCGGTCTAGAATTCCAATGGGGTCTTCATAGATGCTTCTCTTTTCAAGAACTTCCCAAAAGACTGACCAAGGCGTATCATGGCAGGCGGAAGACGCCAGTTTTGACAATGCATCCGCCTGGTTGTTTTCCGACCTAGGCACTTGATTCAGCCGGAATTCCTCAAGTGCCTCGACCTCTTCTTTGACTGCCTGAAGATATTTGATCATAGCCGGATGAGTAGCCTCATAGCTTCCCTCATACTGGCTAACAACCAATTGGGAATCAGAGTAGGCGTCAATTTTCATGGCCCCTGCCGCCTTACACATGCGAATGCTGGCTAGCAGGGCTTCATATTCCACCTCATTGTTAGAGGCCTGAAACTTGAAGCGTAGTGCATACTCAAATTTGTCCCCTTCAGGAGACTCGTAGATTCCGCCTGCACCACAGCCGCTCTTTGTAGAGCTCCCGTCTACGTATACTTTCCAAACCTGATCAAGATTATCCGGAGCCACCAGACGGGTCATTTCAACAATGAAGTCGGCAAACGCCTGACCATTCACTGCCTTTCTTGGTTCGTAAGTGATTTCAAGACTTTGCATTTCAATAGCCCATTTCAACATTCTCCCGGATGACTCCAGGGTAGACATTGGCCGCTTGAGTGGCTGGTCGGTGTAAATCACCACCGGATGTGCCAAAAAGTAAGGCTTCAGCTTTTTGAATGCCATATACAAAGCAAGGCCAAATTTTTCAACCATGGGATACCGGAGTTCAGCATTTTTGAAAACATGGCTAATGAAGTAAACCGGGAGCTGCACGCCGTCTCGCTCAGCAAGGAGAACGACACTGAGGGCATGATCTGAGACGGTTAAATACATGTACAACGTCTCCCTAGGCAAAGGACTGACCAACCTAGGTAGAGAATGTAAATGCTCTTTCAACCTCTAGAATGCCGCCTCAGCATCATCCCCCCATTCAAATCTGGTCTTCTTCCTGATTGCTTGGAAGAAGTAGAGGCATTTGTCGCCTGACCGGCTGAGGAGCCTCCCCAATGCGGCCAGACAACCGGTGAGTCTCTGAACTTCCTTGACAGAACGGGGTGACTTCATGTCAATCACCGCCTGTATCTTTTCGGGGTTAGCCTCTATCCCCCTTTGATCAATCAAGAATCCGAGAAACTTCCAAGACTCAACACCAAAGACGCATTTCTTTGGATTTAACATGACCTTATGCCGCCTGAGGGTGGTGAATGTTTCTCGGAGATCAGCAAGGTGATCCGTCTGTAGCTTGGATTTGACTATCATGTCATCAATGTACACCTCCACATTTCTCCCAATTTGATTAATGAAGACCGTATTAATCATCCGTTGAAAAGTGGCAGGCGCATTTTTCAAGCCAAACGGCATCACAGTATAACAGAATAACCCCTGATCAGTGACAAAGGCCGTCTTCTCTTGATCCTTTTTCCACAGGGGTATCTGATGGAAGCCGGCAGAGGCATCCATAAAGCTCATCAAGGCGTGACCGGCTGTAGAATCGACCAGACTTCCGATCTTTAGAAGCGGGTAACTGTCCTTTGGACACGCCTTGTTGAGGTCTGTGTAATCAACACACATGCGCCAGGTCCCATTCGGTTTCTTAACAAGAACCACATTGGCCACCCAGTCGGGAAAGTTACATGGCCGAATAAACCTGGCGTCTAGCAGCTTTTTGACTTCGGCAGCTGCCGCCTGACTTCTTTCCTCGCTGTGTTTTCTTTTCTTTTGCCGGATGGGCTTCTTTTTGGGGTCCACGACGAGTTTGTGGACAACGAGATCCGGACTAACGGTCGGCATCTCTTCCATTTCAAAGGCAAAAATGTCTTTGAATTCCTTCAGCAGAAGGTGCAAGCTTGCACCGAAGGTAGCATGAGCAACCGTCCCCACCTTTACAGTACATTCTGGACGGCTGTCATCCAGAACGAGATCAATGTTTTCACCAGCCGGTTGGGGACGGAGCTCATCTGACCGTTCACCGGTCAGTGATTGCTATTTTTTCTCTTTCTTCACCTCCACCAGCAGAGGTCCCTGTCTTTTCTTCCCGACTGCTGGAGGGGCAGGCGCTGGGTCGGCATCCTTGACATTGTCAAGGTCTATTGGTTCCTGGCCGCCTGGGGCCACAGTGTCTCTGACGGCTGAGAGATAGCACTCTCGGGCCGTCTTCTGATCCCCATTCAGGGAACCAACAATGCCGTCATCCCTCTCATACTTGATGAGCATGAGAGACGGGATGATTACTGCCTTGGCTACGTTGAGGGTTGGCCGGCCAAGGATAATGTTGTAGGCGGTCAACTCCTCAACGACCAAGAATCTAACGACAATATGTCGTCCTTGGCCCTTCTCTCCCAGCCGGATGGGTAAGTCAATTCTTCCGGTTGGGTAGACCATCCCACCCCCAAAACCAACCAAGGGGTGGGTGACCGGATGCATGCTGCTGACGTTGTATTTCAACTTTTGCAGGCACCAGAGGCTGATGATGTCTGATGAGCTGCCGGTGTCAATAAGGATTCTTCCAACCAGCTGGTTGGCAACCTTACATTCAATGACGACCGGGTCATCATGCGAACGGCGGACGCTGCCCCTGTCCTTCTCAGTAATCAAGACGTCTGGGAAGGAGGTGCTTGCAGACGCCTGCTCATCATCATCCTTGTCCATCTTTCAAAGATGGCTCTTGGTGCCCCAGATGGTAGGGCCACCACAGGAGAACCCGCCTGCTATTGAGTAGACCGTCTCTTTATCGGTATCCAAGCTACTAGCAGACTGGGGGTAGTCTTGGAGGACTGACCCTTGTTCTTCTTTTTTACCCCGGCTGGGGACTTAGAAATGTAGGACTTCAACAGCCCTTTATCAGCCAGACGGTCCTACGCTCGCTGAAGACTGAAGCAGTCGTTGGTGTCATGGTCAACCTCCTCATGGTATTGGCAGAATTTGTTCTTGTTCCTTGACTAATTGGAACTTTTCATTGGATTCGGCTTCTCTAGGGACAGCCGGTCCTTGATTTCCATGAGGATGGAGTTGCAGTCCTTGTTAAACTCGTACTTAGGAACGTACGATTTAAACTCTTTCTTTTTCTTCTGGGACGGCTGGTCAGAGTCATTAACCGCCCAAATTTCTTTTCTTTTCTTGCTCTCTTCTTTATTTTTGGCCGGCTGAGCAGACTGGCTGTCTTTCTGCTTGTCGGAGTTCTTGGTGTCCAACTGGTTACCAGGCGAGCAGAGGTCGGTAGCTTGAATGTAGCTTTCCGCCTCCCTCAGGGCCACCTGTAAGGTGAAAGCCCCTTTTTTTACTAGGTCGAACTTAAAGGTCGACCCGTCTCTCAGACCCTTGAAGAAGTCTGTAAAAGCTACCTCGTCAGACAGTCCTTAAATCTGAATTCTGATCAGATTGAACCGCCTAACATAGGAGTGCAGCCCTTCTCTCTCCCCCTGCTTAACAGTGCTCAAATCAAGGCTTGTTTTCTTAGCAGGGATGTTCATTGAGAAGTTGGAAGCAAACAGGAAGGCGAGCTTCCTGAAATTGTCAACGGACCCGGCTGGCAAGTTGCCAAACCATTGTTGAGCAATGCCCTTCAATGTAGCCGGGAAGCATCGACACCAGGTGGCGTCGTCCAACCCTTGTAGGTACATGAGGTTGGTGTATGCCATAAGGTGGTCTTCCGGGTTGGTGGTACCATCATAGGTCCCCACCAATACATTCTTAACCATGGCCGGCTGTGCCGCCTCGGTTATCTCCCGGGTGAACGCAGAAGGTTGTTCACCCAGGCGTAGCAGACGGAGCTGGCAGTCTAGTGGCTGGACATTTTGATATGCCGCCTGACCCCCGTAAACCTGAGTAGGTACATACGGCACAGTTCCAATCTTCTAAGGACCAGAATGGACGGTATTACCACCCGTCTGGCTCTCATGCAGGGAGATAGCATTCCCTGCAGAAGTGTTGTTGAAGCTGTCTAGAAAGTTCGACGTTGAAGCCGACTCAAACAGCTGTTGGTTTCTCTTCTAGTTAATAATTTCCCGGGCATCAAGAGATGACTTTTTACTTCCCACCGGCTGTTGAGTCCGGCGGGTGTTGTTGTTCCTCTTAGGGAGAAAAAATTTTGACCAATCAATGGTTCCGGCTGCCTTCTCCTTTGGATGAGGAGTTGGTTGCCGGTCTTTGACTGATTTCCCCTTCTCCAGAGGAGTCTTCTTGGCCGACTGACCTTTACTTGGGCCAGCCCTGCTTTGGTTGATCAGCTCTTTAATTTCACCTTTGAAACTTGTCATGAATCTCATGAGTTCGTCTCGGGTGACAGGGGCTGATCCAGTGGCCGTATGGGTTTCCCCTTCCGGCTGCCCAAGGGGTCGGCTTGTACCCGCCTTGGAGGCACCCCGCTCCAGAGTGTCTCTGGGCCGGATGCGTTTGATTCTGAGAGAGCCGTCATCGGCTGTAAAGGTTTCGACCTGAGGATCTTCATCCTCATGGTCTATAAAGACTTCTAGGTCATCGCCCAGACGGTTAGGGGGTGGTACAGACTCCTGAACCATCTTCGAGGTACTCTCCCCACAGACGGCGCCAAATGTTTTGGGTGTTTTAGTCCCTCGGGAGAGTTACAACACGAAGACTGATCCGGCGTGAGCTGTACCTGCAAAACAAACGGAGACTCCGAGTGGTTGGAACTCCGCTTTCGACGGTCAAGTTAGTAACTTGAAAAGGAATAAAGAGAACGAAAATTTAGGTGGGTATCTGCTCGGATTCCAAGCACAGGTCTTTCCCTGATGTGAGAGAATGCAGATGTAATAAATGGTAAAACGTGCCCTCAAAAAGAGGGTCACCTCCCTATTTATAGGGTCTTTGGGATTTGTGCCCCTGATTAGGTAACTGAACCCTAATCATTGGTGGGCTGCGCCGCTTTGCGGCTTTCTCGGGATTTGGGCCTGAAGGCCGCCTTTTTTCCCTCAATTTCTGGAGTGACACGTGTCAAGCGGAGATTGGTCCACTTTGGGCCAACCTGAAGCTGACACGTGTCGTCCTCTGGTTGGACCACGTGGCGGGGTAAAATTACCCTAAACACCTCGGTCAGTCTTTTGGGAAGTCATAGAAAAAAGAAGTATATCTGATGAAGACCCCATTGGAGTACTTGACCGAAGCTCTACCTGGATGGACAACATCCGGGCTTATCTAACAAACGGCACCCTCCCAGATTCACCTCAGGAGGTGGCCGTGCTGAAGAAACGGGCTGCAAGCTTTGAGATAGGACAAGGAGAGCTCTTTAAAGTAGGCTTTCTAAAGCCTCTTTTGAAGTGTGTGACCCCAGAAAAAGGGCAAGAAGTTCTTGAAGAATGCATGTCGGATACTGTGCCTCTCATGTAGGCGGCAGATCCTTAGCTGTCAAGGCCAGGCGGCATTACTTTTGGCCTACCCTGGAGGCGGATGCTGTGGAGATGGTTAAAAAATGCGACAAGTGTCTAAAATTTGGCAAGCTAATCCATCGTCCGGCCATCGACCTAATGGCAATCCACAGTCCTGTACCGTTTGCTAAATGGGGCATGGACATCTTGGGCCCATATACGACAGCTCCACGCGGAAAGCGCTACATCCTAGTGGTTGTGGACTACTTTACCAAATGGGTAGAGGCGAAGGCGGTCAAAAACACCAAGACAAAGGACGTCATTTCCTTCATCTGGAAGAATATCATCACCCGTTTTGAGGTGCCTATGTCTATGGTTTTTTACAATGGTCCTCAGTTTCATACTCCTCAACTAAAGACTTGGCTGGGAGATCAGGGGATCTCCAATTATATCACATCAGTCGGCCGACCCCAAGCAAACGGCCAAGTCGAAGCCTTCAACAAGTTAATCTCAGACGGCATAAAGAAGAAAATTAAAAGAGCAGGCGGCCTATGGGCGGATGAATTACCACCGTCCTATGGGCCATCAGAACAACAGCAAAAGGAGCAACTGGAGAAACCCCATTTCTCATGGTGCATAAGGCAGAAGATTATGCTATTTGATGAAGATACAAACTTGGAGGTCATGCCCATGCGCCTGGCATTGGACTCACTCTCAGAGTGCAGGGGCAATGTCGTCTTGCGCCATGAGATCTACCGCCTGAGAATGACTCGAGCTTACGACAAAAGAGTACACAAGCGCCCCTTAAAAGTTGGGGACTTTGTGTTACAAAAATTGGAGGCAGTCGGTAGGGCGAATGAACAAGGGAAGTTAACTCCAAATTGGGAAGGGCCCTACCGAATCTATGAAGAATTAAGAGGCGGCACCTACCGCCTGAAGACACCTGACGGCAGGAGGCTACCCAGAACATGGAATATAGATAACCTAAAGAAGTATTACTTCTGAAATTTTGTAAAGTATTTTGACTTGTTAATGAAATTTTGCCTTCGTTTCATACTTGTCTTTTTTTACTTTATTTTGAGTACCGATTGCACGAAGTGCAGAAGGACCATGCTCACAACAATGAAGGATGTTGCCTGCACTATATGCCGACGGATCCTACTAACCCTCTATAGTTTCGGCTTCACAACATGCAGACGGACTAATTTATAAATAATGACGATATTTTGATAGATTAACTTCTTTTTGTGATTTGAAAGAAGAAGAACCCATGCGTATTGCTCATTTCATTAAGGGTCTTAATAGGCCTATTGCTAAAAAGATTGAATTGAGCACTTACAACTCTTTCAATGATGTTTGCAAATTGGCTCTAAAAATTGAGAGTCATTGGAATAAAGACAAGAAGAGTGGACCGTATGCTAGCAAAGGGGCTGGTTCCTCCAAGCCTAGTTCATCTCATGCTACTACTTCTAACTCATACAAAGCTCCATATAAGGGATTTGACTTAAGGAATGACACGACCAGAACAAAAAAATAAGAAAGTTGTTGAGAAGCAAAAAGTGTTTGTGCCACGTGAGGAATATAAGAGTAGAAGGAAGTGCTTTAAGTGCCAAGGGAAGGGGCACATTGCTAGTGAATCTCCTAATAGAAAAGCTCTTATTGTGAAGCAATATTACGAGTGGGAAGAGGATGAAAACACTTGATTATACTTCCTGAATTCGAAAAAGAGGATGAGTCACTTGAAGAGGAGGAGGAAGAGGAGGTTTTGCAAAAGATGGTGAAAAAGCACTAGTGGTTCAAAGGGTACTACATGCTGAAACTACTCCAAATATTGATTAAAGGGAGAATTTGTTCCATACTAGATTCAAGGTGGGTGATACTACTTGCATGGTGATAGTAAATAGTAGGTCATGCACTAATGTGGCCTCAACTGAGATGGTGAGTAAACTGAAGCTATCAACTTGTGATCATGCAAAACCCTACAAACAAAGTTGGCTTGATGATTCTAAAGGCATATGTGTGAACAAACAAGCATTGGTGAACTTCTCAATTGGAAACTATAAGGAAGATCTATGTGTGATGTGGTTACAATGACTGCTGGTCATATACTTTTAGGGAGGCCTTGGCAATTTGATAGAAAGTTGAAACACGATGGAGATACCAATGTGTATACGGTCAAGGTAGGATACAAACGAATTCATTTACAGGCTTTATCTCTAAAAACGCGTGAATTGAGCTCAAAAGAGCAATTGAAATCAAACATGTTCTTGAGTGCAAAGGAGCTAGAAAGAAAGTTAGAGGAGGGTGACATAGCCTACGCTTTGGTGGTTAAGGAGTCCACGTCTACTAGTGCTCCAATAGATCAAACTCTTGCTGATTTACTAGGAGAATTCAATGATGTGTTCCCAAAAGAGTTACCTAAGGGTTTGCCACCTCTAAGGGGTATTGAGGATGTTATTGATCTCATTCCAGGAGCTCCATTGCCAAATAATTTTGCTTATAGATGTGATCCCGAGGCTTCATCAAAAGAATTACAAAGACAAATTGAAGAGTTGATTGAAAGGGTTACGTAAGGGTGAGAATGAGTCCTTGTGCAGTTCCAGCTTTGCTCGTGCCAAAGAAAGAAGGGACATGGAGGATGTGTATTGATTCAAGAGTTGTGAATAACATCACAATTAAATACCACTTCCCTATGCCTAGACTTGAAAATATGCTAGATGAACTCCACGGTGCAACGATTTTCTCTAAAATTGACTTGAGGAGTGGCTATAATCAAATGAGAATTAGAGAAGAGATGAATGGAAGACGGCTTTCAAGACTAAACAAGGCTTATATGAGTGGATTGTGATGCCTTTTGGTCTTTGCAATGCTCCAAGTTCTTTCATGCACCTTATGAATGAGGTACTACGACCTTTCTTAAACAAGTTTATTGTTGTTTATCTTAATGACATTCTAGTTTATAGTAGGGATAAAATGAAGCATGTTTTTCATCTTAGAAGATTATTTGAGAAATTGCGTGAGCAAAAATTGTATGGTAAACTTGAAAATGCTCATTTATGGTGCATAGTATTTCTTTTCTTGGTTATATTGTTTCTGACCAAGGCGTGGAGGTTGACCCTGAAAAGGTCAAAGCTATTTTTACATGGGTTACTCCTACAAACATGCATGAGACAAAAAGTTTTCATGGTCTTGCTTCATCCCACAGGAGGTTTATTAAAAACTTCTCCACTATTATGGCTCCTACAACTTAATTGATGATATTAAGGAAAAGCTATAATGCTCCTTGTTTAGGGTAAAAATACCCTAGACATGTGGACCAATGAGAAGAGGCCACGTATCAAGTTCAGGATGGCCCAAGAGGCCCAATAGCCTCCTAACACGTGTCCCCTTCAGATAAGCTTCTAAAATGGAGGCCTTCAAGGGCCCAAATCTCAAGAAGAGCCGTAAATCGGCGTAGCCCACTAAAACCTAGGTCAAGTGACCTAGATAGGAGCACTTCTACCAACGACCCTATAAATAGGGAGATATTTCCCCATTTTGGGGACACATTCAATCATTTAATTACACCTACTTTCTCTCTCATTAGAGAAACACATGAGCTTGGAATTTTCCGTACTCTTTATTCTCTTTCAAGTTACTAACTTGATCGTCGGAGGCGGACTGGAGTCTCCGCTGTTTTTGTAGGCACAGCTCAGCCGGACCAATCTTTGTGACGTAACTCTCCCGAGGGACAAAAACTCTCCCGATGGCTCTCTGATAACCAAGCGCATCTGGCCCAGAGACACTCTAGAGTGGGGTGCCAGCCAGGCGGGTACAAACCGACCCCCTGGACAGCCGAAAGGGGAAACCCATACGGCAAGTGGATTCGCTCTCGTCACTCGAGACGAACTCATGATATTCATGACTAGTTTCAAGGGTGAGATTAAGGATCTAATCACCAAGAGCCGGGCTGGCCCAATCAGGGGTCAGTCGGCAAGGAAGAATCCTCTAGAGAAGGGGAAGTCAGTCCGAGATAGGCAGCCAACTCCTCATCCAAAGGAGAAGGCAGCCGGGACCATTGATTGGTCCAAGATTCTTCTGCCTAAGAGGAACAAAAATACCACCCGCCGGACTAAACAGCCGGTAAGAAACAAAAATTCAACTCTTAACGCTCGGGAGATCATCACCTGCTAAAGAAATCAACAACTGTTTGAATTAGCTTCTACATCAAGCTTTCCAGACAACTTAAAGAATACATCTGCAAGGAATGTGCCATCCTTGCATGAGAGCCATATTGGCGGTAATACCATCAATTCTGGGCCTCGGATGATTGGGAACGCACCGTATGTACCGCCTCTGGTCTACGGTCCGTATTCTCCTCATTTCATGCATCCGACCCTCTTCGGAGGTCCGGCGGCATACAACAACGACCAGCCACTAGATTGGCAGCTTCGTCTACTTTGCTTGGGTGAACAACCTTCCGCGTTTACCCGGAAAATAACCGAGGCGGCACAGCCGGCTAAGGTAAAAAATGTGTTGGTAGGTACTTATGACGGTACCTCCAACACAGAAGATCACCTCATGGCTTACACCAACCTCATGTATTTTACAAGGGTTGGATGATGCCACTTAGTGTCGATGCTTTCCGGCTACATTGAAGGGCATTGCGCAACAATGGTTTGGCAACTTGCTAGCCGGGTCCATCGATAGTTTCAGGAAGCTTGCCTTCCTGTTTGCTTCCAAATTCTCAATGAACATCCCTGCGAAGAAAACAAGTCTTGACTTGAGCACCATTAAGCAGGGTGAGAGAGAAGGTTTACGCTCCTATGTCAGGCGGTTCAATCTGATCAGAATTCAGATTCAAGGACTGTCTGACGAGGTAGCTTATACAGACTTCTTTAAGTGTCTGAGAGACGGGTCGACCTTTAAGTTTGACCTATTAAGAAAAAGGGCTTTTACTTTACAAGCGGCAATGAGGGAGGCGGAAAGCTATATTCAAGCAACCGACCTCTGCTCGCCTGGTAGCCAGTCGGACTCCAAGAAGTCCGACAGGCAGAAAGACAGCCGGCTTGCTCAGCCAGCTAAGAAAAAAGATGAGAGCAAAAAGAGAAAAGAAGTCTAGGTGGTAAGTGATTATGACCAGCCGTCCCAGAAGAAAAGGAAAGAATTTAAACCGTACGTTCCTAGGTACGAGTTTAACAAAGACTGCAACTCCATCCTCATGGAGATCAAGGACCGGCTGTCTCTAGAGAAGCCATATCCAATGAAAAGTTCCATTCAATCAAGGAACAAAATAAATTATGCCAATACCATGAGGAAGTTGGCCATGACACCAACGACTGCTTTAGCCTTCAACGGGCGTTGGACCGTCTGGCTAACAAGGGGATGTTAAAGTCCTACATTTCTAAGTCCAAAGGGACTAATAAGAAGAACCTGGGGCAGTCATCTAAGATACCCCAGCCTGCTAGTATTTTTTCCGTTTTAAATTTTAATTTTACTATCCGTTATTACTGTTCACTTTTGATAGGTGGACACGTGTCACAGGCATCACGTGACATTCACGTGACCGCTGTGAGGGGCAAATGTTTAGGGTCAAAATACCCTAGACATGTGGACCAATGAGAGGAGGCCACGTGTCAAGTTCAAGCTGGCCCAAGTGGCCCAATAGCACTTTCCTATGCCTAGACTTGAAAATTTGCTAGATAAACTCCACGGTGCAACGATTCTCTCTAAAATTGACTTGAGGAGTGGCTGTCATCAAATGAGAATTAGAGAAGAGATGAATGGAAGACGGCTTTCAAGACTAAACAAGGCTTATATGAGTGGATTGTGATGCCTTTTGATCTTTGCAATGCTCCAAGTTCTTTCATGCACCTTATGAATGAGGTACTACGTCCTTTCTTAAACAAGTTTATTGTCGTTTATCTTAATGACATTCTAGTTTATAGTAGGGATAAAATTAAGCATGTTTTTCATCTTAGAAGATTATTTGAGAAATTGCGTGAGCAAAAATTGTATGGTAAACTTGAAAAATGCTCATTTATGGTGCATAGTATTTCTTTTCTTGGTTATATTGTTTCTGACCAAGGCGCGGAGGTTGACCCTGAAAAGGTCAAAGCTATTTTTACATGGGTTATGTTTAGGGTAATTTTACCCCGCCACGTGGTCTAATCAGAGGATGACACGTGTCAGCCTCAGGATGGCCCAAAGAGGACCAATCCCTGCTCGACACGTGTCACTCCAGAAAATAAGGGGAAAAAGGCGGCCTTCAGGCCCAAATCCCGAGAATGCCGTAAAACGGCGCAGCCCACCAATGATTAGGGTTCAGTGACCTAATCAGGGGCACAACTCCCAAAGAACCTATAAATAGGGAGATACCCCTCATATTGAGGGCAGAACGTTTTATCATTTAATACACCTGCCTTCTCTTACATCAGAGAAACACCTGAGCTTGGAATCCGAGCAGATACCCACCTAAATTTCCGTACTCTTTATTCCTTTTCAAGTTACTAACTTGATCGTCGGAGGCGGAGCACCACCCAACAGGTGTCTCCGTTTGTTTTGCAGGTACAGCTCATCCCGGATCAGTCTTCGTGTTGTAACTCTCCCGAGGGACAAAAACACCCAAAACATTTGGCGCCGTCTGTGGGGAGAGTACCTCGAAGATGGTTCAAGAGTTTGTACCTCCTAACCGTCTGAGCGAAAACCCAGAAGTCTTTACAGACTGATGCAAGTCTAAGCATGGAGAACTTCGAAGATTTGCTTATCATGCATCAAGATAGCTTGTCCCTAAACATTGATTCAAGCCAAGCATTGCATGGACACTTTCTTGGATATCAAAGCAAAGCCACGGTTTGCTTAGTGGTTTTTCTTGGAGTCTAGTTCACTTTCTTGAACTTTCTTGAATTTTCTTTACTTAGATTTTTGCTTACAAGTTTTTACCTTTCACTTGAAAGGGTTTTTCTTGGTTCAAGCATTAGGATCTTTAATCTTTATTTAGTTCTTTAATTTTTATTTATTTATTTAGTTGCTTTAAAAATCAGTTAGTTAGCAAAATAAATCAGTTTAGGCGTGTGCTTGTTCTCCAAGGAGTTTGGTGTATGCTTGTGCGCCAAGGTGCTTGCTCTTCAAGCAAGTTAGAATTCTAGTTTAATTAGGATTAAATTAGGAACTTGTCCTAATCTTCCTAGGTAAACTAAGTCTTATAAATAGGGCTGTAAAACACACGAATAAATACATAGATTAATATTCAGATTTATTTCTTAAGTTGCATACTTGAGTTTTGGTTGATTGCGATCAATTGTTGTTTTGCTTGTTTTAGTTAAAACATTCGTTTGGATTGATTAATTAGGTGGATTCTTAATTGATTAATCTTAGTTTTTGTTTAATTCTTGGTGGATTTCCTGTATAGAATTATACTTAAACATATCCCTTGTGTTTTGTTGATTTTCGGATCAATAATTCACATCACACACCATGAGGAGGAAGGGGCAACCCAAACGGCAGCTGGATCAGCCCCTGTCACCTGAGACGAACTCATGAGGTTCATGACTAGTTTCAAGGGTGAAATTACAGAGCTGATCACCAAAAGCCGGGCTGGCCCAAGTAAAAGTCAGTCGGCTAAGAAGACTCCTCCAGAGAAGGGGAAGTCAGTCAGAAACCGGCAGCCTACTCCTCATCCAAAGGAGAAGGCAGCCGGGACCATTGATTGGTCTAAAATTCTCCTTCATGGGAGGAACACAAATAACACTCGCCGGCCCCAACAGCCGGTGAGGAGTAAAAAATCAACTCTTGATGCCCGGGAAATTATTAACCGGAAGAGAAATCAATCGCTGTCTGAGTCAGCTTCAACGTCGAACTTTTCAGACAGCTTCAACAACATTTCTGCAGGGAGTGCACCCTCCTTGCATGAGAGTCAGACAGGCGGTAACACCGTCCATTCTGGCCCTCATATGATTGGAGCTGTCCCGTATGTGCCTACTCAGGCTTACGGGCAGTATTCTCCTCACTTCATGCAGCCGACCTTCTTTGGGGGTCAGGCGGCATATCAAAATGTCCAACCATTGGACTGGCAGCTTCGTCTGCTGCGCCTGGGTGAACAACCTTCTGCGTTCACTCGGGAGATAACCGAGGCGGCACAGCCGTCCAAGGTTAAGAATGTGTTGGTTGGTACCTATGATGGCACCACCAATCCGGAAGACCACCTCATGGCTTACACCAACCTCATGTATCTGCAGGGGTTGGATGATGCCACTTGGTGTCGATGCTTCCCGGCTACATTGAAGGGCATTGCCCAACAATGGTTTGGCAACCTGCCAGCCGGGTCCATAGACAGCTTCAGGAAGCTTGCCTTCCTGTTTGCTTCCAACTTCTCAATGAACATCCCTGCTAAGAAAACAAGCCTTGTTTTGAGCATTGTTAAGCAGGGAGAGAAAGAAGGGCTGCGCTCATATGTCAGGCGGTTCAATCTGATAAGAATTCAGATTCAAGGACTGTCTGACGAGGTAGCTTTTACAGACTTTTTCAAGGGTCAGAAAAGGGGCTTTCACCCTACAGGCGGCCCTCAAGGAGGCGGAAAGCTACATTCAAGCTACCGACCTCTGCTCGCCTGGTAGCCTGTCGGACTCTAAGAAGTCCGACAAACAGAAAGTCAACCGGTCAGCTCAGCCGGCCAAAAACAAAGAAGAGAGCAAGAAAAGAAAAGAAGTCTGGGCGGTTACTGAGTCTGACCAACCGTCCCAGAAGAAAAAGAAAGAGTTTAAACCGTACGTCCCCAAGTACGAGTTTAACAAAGATTGCAACTCCATCCTCATGGAGGTAAAGGACCGGCTGTCCATTGAGAAGCCGAATCCTATGAAAAGTTATGTCCAGTCACAGAACAAAAATAAATTTTGTCAGTTCCATGAGGAAGTTGGCCATGACACCAACGACTGCTTTAGTCTTCAGCGGGCGTTGGACCGTCTGGCTGACAAAGGGCTGCTAAAGTCCAAAATTTCTAAGTCCCCAGCCGGGGCAAAAAAGAAAAACAAGGGTCAGTCCTCCAAGACTACCCCCCAGCCTGCTAGTAGTTCGGATACCGATAAGGAGCCGGTCTACACCATAGCAGGCTGGTTCTCATGTGGTGGCCCTACCATCCGGGGCACCAAGAGCCATCTTCGAAAGATGGACAAAGATGATGATGAGCAGGCGGAAGCCACCTCCTCCTTCCCAGACGTGTTGATCACTGAGAAGGACAGGGGCAGCGTCCGCCGCCCGCATGATGACTCGGTGGTCATCGAATGTAAGGTTGCCAACCAGCTGGTTGGAAGGATCCTTATAGACACCGGCAGCTCATCAGACATCATTAGCCTCCGGTGCCTGCAAAAGCTGAAATACAACGTCGGCAGCATGCATCCAGTCACCCACCCCTTGGTTGGTTTTGGGGGTGGGATGGTCTACCCAGCCGGGAGAATTGACTTACCCATCCGGCTGGGAGAGAAAGGCCAGGGATGACATATGGTCGTCAGATTCTTGGTCGTTGAGGAGTTGACCGCCTATAACATCATCCTTGGCAGGCCAACCCTCAACGTAGCCAAGGTCGTAATCATCCCGTCTCTCATGCTCATCAAGTATGAGAGGGATGACGAACAGGAACCAATAGACCTTTACAACGTCAAGGATGCCGACCCAGGCGGACAGGAACCAATAGACCTTGACAACGTCAAGGATGCCGACCCAGCTCCTGCCCCATCAGCAGCCGGGAAGAAAAGAAAGGCTCCCCTGCTGGTGGAGGTGAAGAAAGAGAAAAAATAGCAATCACTGACCGGTGAACGGTCAGATGAGCTCCGTCCCCAACTGGCTGGCGAAAGCATTGATCTCGTTCTGGACGACAGCCGTCCAGAACGTACTGTTAAGGTTGGGACGGTAGCTCATGCTACCTTGGGTGCAAGCTTGCACCTTCTGCTGAAGGAATTCAAAGACATTTTTGCCTTTGAAGTGGAGGAGATGCCAGGCGTCAGCCCGGATCTTGCTGTCCACAAACTCGCCGTGGACCCCAAAAAGAAGCCCATCCGGCAAAAGAAAAGAAATCACGGCGAGGAAAGAAGTCAAGCGGCAGCTGCCGATGTTAAAAAGCTGCTAGACGCCAGGTTCATCCGGCCCTGTAATTTTCCCGACTGGGTGGCCAATGTGGTCCTTGTTAAGAAACCGAATGGGACCTGGCGCATGTGTGTTGATTACACAGACCTCAACAAGGCGTGTCCAAAGGACAGTTATCCGCTTCCAATGATCGACAGTCTGGTCGATTCTACAGCCGGTCACGCCTTGATGAGCTTTATGGATGCCTACTCCGGCTTCCATCAGATACCCCTGTGGAAGAAAGATCAAGAGAAGACGCCCTTCGTCACTGATCAGGGGCTATTTTGTTATACTGTGATGCCGTTTGGCTTGAAAAATGCGCCTGCCACTTTCCAACGGATGATTAATACGGTCTTCATTAATCAGATTGGGAGGAATGTGGAGGCGTACATTGATGACATGATAGTCAAATCCAAACAGCAGACGGATCACCTTGCTGATCTCCGAGAAACATTCACCACCCTCAGGCGGCATAAGGTTATGTTAAATCCTAAGAAATGCGTCTTTGGTGTTGAGTCTGGGAAGTTTCTAGGATTCCTGATTGATCAAAGGGGGATAGAGGCTAACCCTGAAAAGATACAGGCGGTGATAGACATGAAGTCACCCCGTTCTGTCAAGGAAGTCCAGAGACTCACCGGTTGCCTGGCCGCCTTGGGGAGGTTCCTCAGCCGGTCAGGCGACAAATGCCTCTACTTCTTCCAAGCAATCAGGAAGAAGACCAGATTTGAGTGGGGGGATGATGCTGAGGCGGCGTTCCAGAGGTTGAAAGAGCATTTGCACTCTCTGCCTAGGTTGGTCAGTCCTTTGCCTAGGGAGACGTTGTACATGTACTTAGCCTTCTCAGACCATGCCCTCAGTGCCGTTCTCCTTACTGAGCGAGACGGCGTGCATCTCCCGGTTTACTTCATTAGCCATGTTCTTAAAAATGCTGAACTCCGGTACCCCATGGTTGAGAAATTTGGCCTTGCTTTGTATATGGCATTCAAAAATTTGAAGCCTTACTTTTTGGCACATCCGGTGGTGATCTACACGTACCAGCCACTCAAGCGGCCGATGTCTACCTTGGACTCATCCGGGAGAATGTTGAAATGGGCTATTGAAATGCAAAGTCTTGAAATCACTTACGAACCAAGAAAGGCAGTGAAAGGTCAGGCGTTTGCCGACTTCATTGTAGAAATGACTCGTCCGGTAGCTCCGGATAATCTTGATCAGGTTTGGAAAGTATATGTAGACGGGAGCTCTACAAAGACCGGCTGTGGTGCAGGCATAATTTATGAGTCTCCTGAAGGAGACAGATTTGAATATGCACTACGCTTCAAGTTTCAGGCCTCTAACAATGAGGCGGAATATGAAGCCCTGCTAGCCGGCATACGCATGTGTAAGACGGCAGGGGCCATGAAAATTGACGCCTACTCAGATTCTCAATTGGTTGTTAGCCAGTACGAGGGAAGTTATGAGGCTACCCATCCGGCTATGATTAAATATCTTCAGGCAGTCAAAGAAGAGTTCAAGACACTTAAGGAATTCCGGCTGAATCAGGTGCCTAGGTCGGAAAACAACCAGGCGGATGCATTGTCGAAACTGGCATCTTCCGCCTGCCATGATATGCCTCGGTCAGTGATGCAAGTCTAAGCATGGAGAACTTCGAAGATTTGCTTATCATTGATTCAAGCCAAGCATTGCATGGACACTTTCTTGGATATCAAAGCTGATTTGGGTATTTTATACCCGGCCAGGTGGCCCAATCAGAAAGTGCCACGTGTCCTCCGTAGAGGTCCCATTTGGACCTATAGAATGATGACACATGGAGGGTGGACACTTCTCCGTCCTGCGTGGACTGAAGGTCCAGCAGGGACCATTCAGGTGGCGATACGTGTCACACAAAAAGTGCTTCAAAATCCTTTGGGCACAGTGACACGTGTAACTCAGGCATTGGCCCTGGGATGGCGGCCTTCTAAGGCCCAAATCCCGAGGCGCCGCAAAACGGCGTGACCTAATTACTAGGTCACCAGATCCTAGGAAGGCACACTTTTCAAAAGGACCCTATAAATAGGGACATTATGTCATTTATGACGGAGAGAGAATTTTGCACACGCAATACGAGACAATACGTCACTTACCACAGAGTTGTCGTTTTCAAGGAACACACAACACTTTACCCGAGCTTGGAATCCAAGCAGATAACTTTACTTCCGCACATTTTATCTCCGAACATTTACTGACTTAATCTTCGGAGGCGGACCACCGACCATCCGGCGGTCCGTTTGCTTTGCAGGTATAGGCATCCTAAGTTGAATCCAGTTTCAGTGTTGTAACTCTCCCGAGGGACAAAAACCCCCGAAACAAAAGCAAAGCCACGGTTTGCTTAGTGGCTTTTCTAGGAGTCTAGTTCACTTTCTTGAACTTTCTTGAATTTTCTTTACTTAGATTTTGCTTACAAGTTTTTACCTTTCACTTGAAAGGGTTTTTCTTGGTTCAAGCATTAGGATCTTTAATCTTTATTTAGTTGCTTTTAAAATCAGTTAGTTAGCAAAATAAATCAGTTTAGGCGTGTGCTTGTTCTCCAAGGAGATTGGCGTATGCTTGTGCTCCAAGGTACTTGCTCTTCAAGCAAGTTAGAATTCTAGTTTAATTAGGATTAAATTAGGAACTTGTCCTAATCTTCCTAGGTAAACTAAGTCTATAAATAGGGCTGTAAAACACACGAATTATAGAGAGATTAATATACATTGTTTTAAGTTTAAACACTTAAGTTTTGTTGATTGTGATCAATTGCTGTTTTGCTTGTTTTAGATAAAACATTCGTTTGGATTGATTAATTAGGTGGATTCTTAATTGATTAATCTTAGTTTTTGTTTAATTCTTGGTGGATTTCCTGTATAGAATTAGACTTAAACATATCCCTTGTGTTTTGTTGATTTTCGGATCAATAATTCACATCAGCTTAAAAAACTAAGTTCGATACTTAGTGTAAATTCAACACTGATTAAGAAACTAAGCACAAAAACGTTTAGTGGCTACACAACCGGTCTCAAACAAGACCAGAGGCTAAAATGGCCGGATGGTTGCTCTTTTTATAAAATCGCCTGTCCCAACATGGACATAGGCGTCCGGCGACACCCCTCCGGGTGCAATCGTCGCAGAGAACAGATTATCTGTCGGTTCTACGTATCCATGCAGACGGCAAAAATTGAACGACCAAATTGGTCAACTCATAGCCGTCTGACCGAAATAACCTACGAAGAACGAATAAGTTCCTAGATACCGGATGCCCATAGGCATCAGTCGGTCACCGGCTGAAGTTCTCACTTAGGTTATTTATTCAAAAAATTGCACCTCACCCCAATTGGGGCAAGAGTTCAATGGCTATGAAATCTCTACCAAGACGGGCATAAGCCGTCTGGGTAGTGACCGAAACGCCTGTTGGTGTACGGCTGTGCACTTGGTTTGGGGCAATCACTACTGTGTGATTGACTTACAAACATATCATGCTCTTTGCAGCATCAGACGTTCTCAAGTCAATCAACCAGCTCCAATTGAAACCAATCACACAGCCGTCCAGGGGCAAGGACAGCCAGACTATTGACTAGTTAGGCAAAAAATTGCCGCATGCTTTTCATAAGATAGGCAAAAATTAAAAAATCAAAACCGACTTAGTCGGTGCAATTCATGAAAGTTCATCCAACCAAACGGTTGTAATGGATCAAATGTTAACCGGACCCCGTCCAGGAGAAAGAAATTGTTAATTAACACGGCTCCACAGCCGGTAAATACAAGAATACTCGGCACGCAGGCCGGAAAAAGCAAGTTTTGGCATACAGCCGCTGAATAAAAAGGAATTAAAAAAGCAAAGACTGGCATACTGCCGCTGAGGGGTCACTTCTGGCCTGCAGGCGGAGCCTCCTGGTTCTCCCCCTTCTCCTCATCATCTGAGAGAATTTGGTGCGCTTCGCCGGGACCAGGAAGCTCAGGTGCGGTCGGCTCATTGTTGCTGAGCCAGGATTTAAAGGAGGCAGGCTCTGGCTCGCCTTGCTCTCTCAAGTACACCACGTACTCGGCATAGCTGTGTGCCATTGTCCAGATGCTATAATCAGCGTCTGGATACAAGGCAGCCCAAGCAATCTTCATACAGGCGTCGTTGTCAGCATCACTCTCAACAACAAGGCGGTTTTGCTCCGCCTCCAGGGTTGCTGCAAAGTTTTTCTGAGCTTGAGAAGCATCCTTCTCCAGCCTCTCAACCTTGGGTTTCAGTTTGCCAAGGTCCGCCTGGGTCTTCTTGAGCGCCTCTTCAGCCTGTTTGGCGCTCTCGTCTGCTTTCTTCTGGGCCTCCTCCGCCCCCTTCTTGGCCGTCTCAGCATCCATTACCCGCTGGTCGGCCGCCTTCAGATCTAGCTCCAGCTGCTGGATTTTAGACGCCTGTGTCATAATTATTGCTTTAGTTTCAAGTTCATTTACGATAGTTGAGTGGAAAGCAATATTATCAGCGTCTATGGCGGACTTCTTGGCCCTTTTTACCTCTTCCCGTTTGCGGGAATAAGGACGTTTGAGCCCGTCCACCCGCAGCATGGCCTGTAAAAAAGCAGGCGATATAAGAATTGCAGGCGGGGTAAAACACTTGGAAAAAATAACATTGAATTGACAAGTTTCTTACCTCAGCCAGAAGGGATAGAATGCGTTCAAGATTGAACGTCTCTATCCCAGGGATATTGTCCTTATCCCTCTTCCGGACGGCATCCAGCATGGCCTTGGCGTGCTTCTGGACGTCTGGCCAGCGGGGAGATTGATCTGCACCACAATCAATACGATGAGTGCAAAACTTAGGCAGCACCTATCTGTTGCCGACCGTCTGAGGATGACGTCTGTTGGGAGTGGGATTTCACCCGTAAAGGCCACCCCAGCTCAAGCGGGGATTCAAAAGGGTTCTTACCATCAGAGCCGGCCAAGCGGGAACCGCTTGCAAGCGTAGTGAACCCCGCGGCTGCTGAGGGGTTGACAAGATCAAGGCATAGGCTGCCGCCTACCTTCTCGAGTCGCCCCGCTATCCGCATCGTCTTAGCCCCGGCTGAGGCGCCAGGAGTTGACGTAGAGGCGGACTTTTTTATCTTGTTAAGAACGGCTGGGGCCTCCTCTCTAGCCCGTTTGAGGTTCTTCTCAAACGATTTCCCAACTTCTCCCCCCTGTGAAAATAAACAAGTCAAGGTTAGTATCCGGGCAAGACAGTTTATAAAATAAACTTAAGAAAGGGTCAGGCGCTCATTACCTTGGCCCTGAGCTCGGCCGCAGCTTTCTCCGCAAGATCTTTGCGGATGGTCGCAGAAGACCGCTTGGGGGTTTTCTCCGACTGCAACATGTTTAGCGCTTCTTCTGCAAAAAGAAAGAAATTGGTCAGAATCATAAATCAATTCCGATAGAAAAATACTACAGACGGTGTGAACCCAGGCGCATACGTTTATTAAACATGTGCCCTAGCCCGCAGGCGGCTAGGAAACATTCATCCCTGAACCAGGCGCTCTTAGGAATCCAATTCTTAGGGACTTTTATTGTTTCCTCGGTTGACAGAGTTGCGTCTGTGAGGCAGAAAAAGTCTGCCTCGATTATTTTGTCAAAGTCTTCCTCTGGGATCCGGGGAAGAGCGCACTCCCTGCCCAACAAGTCAGGCTTCTTATTGTACAGACGAAATTCATAATTTTCCCGTCTGGTTGGGGCTGACATCAGGTAGAACCTGTGATTCCAGCCATCGAACTTTGAGACCTTGTCCAAGGTCATCATGTATTGCGGCTGTGTGGTTAGGGTATACCACGCTCTCCAGCCGCCTGGGCTTCTGCTGAGGTAATGCATGCTTGCAAAAAGCCTCCCAGCCAGGGTTAAGCCCTTGGAACTCGCAGGCGGCAACATACCCCAGAATGTTGGTCCAGGAGTTGGGGGTAAGTTCCCAGAGCCCAAGGCCGTAGCCTCTCAAAATTGCCTTCACCGATGATGTGAATTATTGATCCGAAAATCAACAAAACACAAGGGATATGTTTAAGTCTAATTCTATACAGGAAATCCACCAAGAATTAAACAAAAACTAAGATTAATCAATTAAGAATCCACCTAATTAATCAATCCAAACGAATGTTTTAACTAAAACAAGCAAAACAGCAATTGATCGCGATCAACCAAAACTCAAGTATGCAACTTAAGAAATAAATCTGAATATTAATCTATGTATATTTATTTGTGTGTTTACAGCCCTATTTATAAGACTTAGTTTACCTAGGAAGATTAGGACAAGTCCCTAATTCAATCCTAATTAAACTAGAATTCTAACTTGCTTGAAGAGCAAGCACCTTGGCGCACAAGCATACACCAAACTGATTTATTTTGCTAACTAACTGATTTTTAAAGCAACTAAATAAATAAATAAAAATTAAAGAATTAAATGAAGATTAAAGATCCTAATGCTTGAACCAAGAAAAACCCTTTCAAGTGAAAGGTAAAAACTTGTAAGCAAAATCTAAGTAAAGAAAATTCAAGAAAGTTCAAGAAAGTGAACTAGACTCCAAGAAAAGCCACTAAGCAAACCGTGGCTTTGCTTTGATATCCAAGAAAGTGTCCATGCAATGCTTGGCTTGAATCAATGTTTAGGGACAAGTTATCTTGATGCATGATAAGCAAATCTTCGAAGTTCTCCATGCTTAGACTTGCATCATCCTCCTCTTCTTCGAAAGAATTTGTCCTCAAATCTCGAAGTTCTTCATCAGGAATATACTTAGCCAAATCGCCAACATTGAATGTAGCACTAACTCCATATTCTCCCGGAAGTTCTAACTTATAAGCATTGTCATTGATCTTCTCAATAATCTTGAAAGGACCTTCACTTCTAGGCATCAACTTATTCTTGCGTTTTCCTGGAAATCTTTCCTTTCTCAAATGTAACCATACCAAGTCTCCAACATTGTAACCTTGTTGCTTTCTATTCTTGTTTGCTCTAGCTTTGTACATGTCATTTACTTTCTCTATTCTTGTTCGAACTTGAGCATGTAATTTCAGCATACTCTTCAACTTAGACTCGGCATCTTTGTGAATTAACTCACCCTTAGGCAATGGAACAAGATCAATTGGAAGTTTCGGATTGACTCCATAAACTACCTCAAAGGACCAATATTGTTGCAATTCAACTTTTTCAGCAATATTATCATTCAACCCCGAAATAAATCTAGCAATCTTATGCTCAACAATCTCTTCTAAGCCACATAGCATGCATAACTTTTCAAATTCACCAATATAATTCTCAACAGTCATAGAATTTTGTTTAAAAAGTTGCATCTTAAGATAAACATCTTGAATATAATCACTAGGTACGAACCTTTTTTTCATGTGCTTCTTGAGTTGTTCCCAAGTTGAGATTCTTGCACACCCCTCCTTATGCCTCTTCTTCTTTAGATTATCATACCAAAGACTAGCATAACCGGTCAGTTTTAATTCAGCCAATTTGCATCTTTTCCTTTCATCATACTCCTTGTAATCAAAGAGTGTCTCGGCCCTTCTAATCCACTCAAAGTATTTTTCAGGTTCATTCATACTCCCATTGAATTCGGGAAGATCTAATCTAAGGTTCCTATCATCATCCTTTGGTCGATCTCTCCTCCTAGGCCTTGGTGATTCATCACTTGAGGAATAATTATTTCGTGGCCTCCTTGGGTTCCTCCTTGGTTGTTCTTCCTCACTTGAACCAGAATTAGGGTTAGAATTCCCTTTCCTTGAAGAATCTCCAGCAAGAGTATCAAGCCTTTTTAATATCTCATCCATCCTTGCTGCCAACTCGTCAATTCGCCTATCTCTTCTAAGATTTTGAGCCTGTTCTAAGGTTAATCCCCTTGGAACCTGTGGAACCTCCTCGTCACTCATGATTCCTACACAAACCAAGTCAGTTTATGCAAAAATCTTGATTAAAAGATCGAATCTTGAAGGAAAACTAGGCAACACAAAAACCGGACTCCCATCCGCAAATCAGTGCACAAACACCAAAAGTTTGAGGCTGTGTAGAACGCGTTACTCAACTAAAAGTTATGCAATTTTATATGGTGATAGCTGGACGTTTTTAGAGTTCAATGCAAAACGAATCACGTAAAAATTCCCAGCCAATTGTTCCCAGTTTAATTTTTGCCGAAGTTGCGCAAACCTGCTCTGATACCAAAGATGATGTGAATTATTGATCCGAAAATCAACAAAACACAAGGGATATGTTTAAGTCTAATTCTATACAGGAAATCCACCAAGAATTAAACAAAAACTAAGATTAATCAATTAAGAATCCACCTAATTAATCAATCCAAACGAATGTTTTAACTAAAACAAGCAAAACAGCAATTGATCGCGATCAACCAAAACTCAAGTATGCAACTTAAGAAATAAATCTGAATATTAATCTATGTATATTTATTTGTGTGTTTACAGCCCTATTTATAAGACTTAGTTTACCTAGGAAGATTAGGACAAGTCCCTAATTCAATCCTAATTAAACTAGAATTCTAACTTGCTTGAAGAGCAAGCACCTTGGCGCACAAGCATACACCAAACTGATTTATTTTGCTAACTAACTGATTTTTAAAGCAACTAAATAAATAAATAAAAATTAAAGAATTAAATGAAGATTAAAGATCCTAATGCTTGAACCAAGAAAAACCCTTTCAAGTGAAAGGTAAAAACTTGTAAGCAAAATCTAAGTAAAGAAAATTCAAGAAAGTTCAAGAAAGTGAACTAGACTCCAAGAAAAGCCACTAAGCAAACCGTGGCTTTGCTTTGATATCCAAGAAAGTGTCCATGCAATGCTTGGCTTGAATCAATGTTTAGGGACAAGTTATCTTGATGCATGATAAGCAAATCTTCGAAGTTCTCCATGCTTAGACTTGCATCAGCCTGGTGAAGGGGGAAGCGAAGGCCGGCTTTGAACGCCGCCTCATAACAGCCAAAATAGCTGTTGGCGTTCTCTTGATCATCCCCCCAAGCGATGGTGCCCAGCTCAGGCGGCACCCGGATCTTATACCCGTCTCCTAGCGGGTGCATTTTCTTAAAGTTCTCTAAGTTCTCTCCCATCTGGATTCGGTCCTTGGAGGAGACGTGGATGCTGAAGGGATCGTCCTTCTCACTCCATTTTTTCCTTTCTTCCTCCTCGCTATCCGGAAGAGGGGGCAAGTCATCGCTGCTCTCGGAGGTAGAGGCGGAGCTGTCGCTCTCCATCTCCCCCTCGCTTTGGTCTATGGGGGCAGAGGCGGCCTCGTCGCCGCCTTGATCGCACTCTTCCAAAAAGGAGTCTGCAGGGGTTGAAGGGGCGCGCGGAGGGGATCTCTCCAGAGCCGTCTGGTTTCCCTGACCAGACGTTTCTCCCTCAGGCGTTTGGCCGCCTGAGCCTTCGCTCTTGTAATTCGGGTCCGTGGCCGTCTGCATTGTCCGAGCCATGGTGTCCTGCACAGACACATAACTGGTCGGAATCCATGGCAAAGGGTGGTCCCAACACCCCGAGCCGGCACTCCCAGTCCTAGACTCAGCCGACCCTAGTGACCGGCTGGACTCTAACCTAGGTCGTGCCGTGTGTGTTGGTGATGCATCCATTTATGCAAGAAATATGTACAAGCGGTGAAAAAAGAAAAGAGCTGAGAGAGACAGAGACGGTACCTTTCGAGTTGGTATCTAAGTGTAGGCAGGACCGGCTGTATCGCTGAAGAACAAGCTTTTTGCTCAAGTCTGACTCAAACAAGTGACTTCTGCTCTCTCAAAGTTTTTCTCTCTTGAAAATTTTTGTAAGGGTACAAAATTATGAGGGTAAAACGGCTATATATAGAGGGTAAATTTGGGGGCATTTCCGTAATTTACCCAGAAGGTGAACAGTTACTTTGTAACGGTAAAATTACCGCCAACCGAAGCGTGACATGTGTCACAGATGCCACGTGGCGTGCCACGTCACATCTGTGAGGGGCAAATGTTTAGGGTAATTTTACCCCGCCACATGGTCTAATCAGAGGATGACACGTGTCAGCCTTTGGATGGCCCAAAGAGGACCAATCCTTGCTCGACACGTGTCACTCTAGAAAATAAGGGAAAAAAGGCGGCCTTCAGGCCCAAATCCCGAGAATGCCGCAAAACGGCACAGCCCACCAATGATTAGGGTAAAAATACCGAGGATGACAAGGAGTTTTCATGGTCTTGCTTCATCCTACAGGAGGTTTATTATAAACTTCTCCACTACAATGGCTCCTAAAACTTAATTGATGATATTAAGGAAAAGCTATAATGCTCCTTGTTTAGGGTAAAAATACCCTAGACATGTGGACCAATGAGAAGAGGCCACGTGTCAAATTCAGGATGGCCCAAGAGGCCCAATAGCCTCCTAACACGTGTCCCCTTCAGATAAGCTTCTAAAATGGAGGCCTTCAAGGGCCCAAATCTTAAGAAGCGCCGTAAATTGGCGCAGCCCACTAAAACCTAGGTCAAGTGACCTAGATAGGGGCACTTCTACCAACGACCCTATAAATAGGGAGATATTTCCCCATTTTGGGGACACAATCAATCATTTTATTACACCTACTTTCTCTCTCATTAGAGAAAAACATGAGCTTGGAATCAAAGAAGATCCCCACCTAATTTTCCGTACTCTTTATTCTCTTTAAGGTTACTAACTTGATCGTCGGAGGCGGAGCTCCACCACCTGGAGTCTCCGTTGTTTTTGTAGGCACAGCTCAGCCGGACCAATCTTTGTGACGTAACTCTCCCGAGGGACATAAACACCCAAAACATTTGACGCAGTCTGTGGGGAGAGTACCTCAAGGATGGTTCAAGAGTCTATACCAGCTCCCGAGCGTCCGGTAGACAAACCGAAAGTTTTTACTGACCAAAAGGATGATGATCCTCAGGTTGAAACTTATATAGCCAGTGATGGCTCTCTGATAACCAAGCGCATCTGGCCCAGAGACACTCTAGAGTGGGGTGCCAGCCAGGCGGGTACAAACCGACCCCCTGGACAGCCGAAAGGGGAAACCCATACGGCAAGTGGATCCGCTCTCGTCACTCGAGACGAACTCATGATATTCATGACTAGTTTCAAGGGTGAGATTAAGGATCTAATAACCAAGAGTCGGGCTGGCCCAATCAAGGATCAGTCGGCAAGGAAGACTCCTCTAGAGAAGGGGAAGTCAGTCCGAGATAGGCAGCCAACTCCTCATCCAAAGGAGAAGGCAGCCGGGACCATTGATTGGTCCAAGATTCTTCTGCCTAAGAGGAACAAAAATACCACCCGCCGGACTAAACAGCCGATGGGAAACAAAAAATCAACTCTTGACGCTCGGGAGATCATCACCCGCTAGAGAAAACAACAACTGTTTGAGTTAGCTTCTACATCACGCTTTCCAGACAACTTCAAGAATACATCAGCATGGAATGTGCCATCCTTGCATGAGAGCCATACAGGCGGTAATACCGTCAATTCTAGCCCTCGGATGATTGGGAACGCACCGTATGTACCACCTCTGGTCTACGATCCGTATTCTCCTCATTTTATGCAGCCGACCCTCTACTGAGGTCCGGCGGCATACAACAACATCCAGCCACTAGACTGGCAGCTTCGTCTACTCCGCTTGGGTGAACAACCTTCCGCGTTTACCTGGGAAATAACTGAGGTGGCACACCCGGCTAAGGTCAAAAATGTGTCGGTATGTACCTATGTCGGTACCTCTAACACGGAAGATCAACTCATGGCTTACACCAACCTCATGTATTTACAAGGGTTGGATGATGCCACTTGGTGTCGATGCTTTCCGGCTACATTGAAGTGCATTGCCCAACAATGGTTTGGCAACTTGTTAGCCGGGTCCATCGATAGTTTCAGGAAGCTTGCCTTCCTGTTTGCTTCCAAATTCTTAATGAACTTCCCTGCGAAGAAAACAAGTATTGACTTGAGCACCATTAAGCAGGGAGAGAGAGAAGGATTACGCTCCTATGCCAGGCTGTTCAATCTGATCAGAATTCAGATTCAAGGACTGTCTGACGAGGTAGCTTTTACAGACTTCTTTAAGTGTCTGAGAGACGGGTCGACCTTTAAGTTCAACCTAGTAAGAAAAGGGGCTTTTACTTTACAAGCGGCCATAAGGGAGGCGGAAAGCTATATTCAAGCAACCGACCTCTGCTCGCCTGGTAGCCAGTCAGACTCCAAGAAGTATGACAGGCAGAAAGACAGCCGACTTGCTCAGCCATCCAAGAAAAAAGATGAGAGCAAAAAGAGAAAAGAAGTCTGGGTGGTAAGTGATTATGACCAGCCGTCCCAGAAGAAAAAGAAAGAATTTAAACCGTACGTTCCTAGGTACGAGTTTAACAAAGACTGCAACTCTATCCTCATGGAGATCAAGGATCGGCTGTCTCTAGAGAAGCCGTATCCAATGAAAAGTTCCATTCAATTGAGGAACAAAATAAATTATGCCAATACCATGAGGAAGTTGGCCATGACACCAACGACTGCTTCAGCCTTCAACGGGCGTTGGACCGTCTGGCTAACAAGGGGATGTTAAAGTCCTACATTTCTAAGTCCAAAGGGACTAATAAGAAGAACCTGGGGCAGTCATCTAAGATACCCTAGCCTGCTAGTATTTTTTCCGTTTTAAATTTTAATTTTACTATCCGTTATTACTGTTCACCTTTGATAGGTGGACACGTGTCACAGGCATTACGTGACATTCACGTAACCGCTGTGAGGGGCAAATGTTTAGGGTCAAAATACCCTAGACATGTGGACCAATGAAAGGAGGCCACGTGTCAAGTCGAGCTGGCCCAAGTGGCCCAATAGCACTTCCCTATGCCTAGACTTGAAAATTTGCTAGATAAACTCCACGGTGCAACGATTCTCTCTAAAATTGACTTGAGGAGTGGCTATCATCAGATGAGAATTAGAGAAGTGATGCAAGTCTAAGCATGTAGAACTTCGAAGATTTGCTTATCATGCATCAAGATAGTTTATCCCTAAACATTGATTCAAGCCAAGCATTGCATGGACACTTTCTTGGATATCAAAGCAAAGCCACAGTTTGCTTAGTGGTTTTTCTTGGAGTCTAGTTCACTTTCTTGAATTTTCTTGAATTTTCTTTACTTAGATTTTTCTTACAAGTTTTTACCTTTCACTTGAAAGGGTTTTTCTTGGTTCAAGCATTAGGATCTTTAATCTTTATTTAGTTGCTTTAAAAATCAGTTAGTTAGCAAAAGAAATCAGTTTAGGCGTGTGCTTGTTCTCCAAGGAGTTTGGTGTATGCTTGTGTGCCAAGGTGCTTGCTCTTCAAGCAAGTTAGAATTCTAGTTTAATTAGGATTGAATTAGGAACTTGTCCTAATCTTCCTAGGTAAACTAAGTCTTATAAATAGGGCTGTAACATACACGAATAGATATATAGATTAATATTCAGATTTATTTCTTAAGTTGCATACTTGAGTTTTGTTGATTGTGATCAATTGCTGTTTTGCTTGTTTTAGTTAAAACATTCGTTTGGATTGATTAATTAGGTGGATTCTTAATTGATTAATCTTAGTTTTTGTTTAATTCTTGGTGGATTTCCTGTATAGAATTAGACTTAAACATATCCCTTGTGTTTTGTTGATTTTCGGATCAATAATTCACATCAAGAAGAGATGAATGGAAGACGGCTTTCAAGACTAAACAAGGCTTATATGAGTGGATCGTGATGCCTTTTGGTCTTTGCAATGCTCCAAGTTCTTTCATGCACCTTATGAATGAGGTACTACGTCCTTTCTCAAACAAGTTTATTTTCGTTTATCTTAATGACATTCTAGTTTATAGTAGGGTTAAAATTAAGCATGTTTTTCATCTTAGAAGATTATTTGAGAAATTGCGTGAGCAAAACTTGTATGGTAAACTTGAAAAATGCTCATTTATGGTGCATAGTATTTCTTTTCTTGGTTATATTGTTTCTGACCAAGGCGTGGAGGTTGACCCTGAAAAGGTCAAAGCTATTTTTACATGGGTTACTCCTACAAACATGCATGAGACAAGGAGTTTTCATGGTCTTGCTTCATCGTACAGGAGGTTTATTATAAACTTCTCCACTACTATGGCTCCTAGAACTTAATTGATGATATTAAGGAAAAGCTATAATGCTCCTTGTTTAGGGTAAAAATACCCTAGACATGTGGACCAATGAGAAGAGGCCACATGTCAAGTTCAGGATGGCCCAAGAGCCCCAATAGCCTCCTAACACGTGTCCCCTTCAGATAAGCTTCTAAAATGGAGGCCTTCAAGGGCCCAAATCTTAAGAAGCGCCGTAAATCGGCGAAACCCACTAAAACCTAGGTCAAGTGACCTAGATAGGGGCACTTCTACCAACGACCCTATAAATAGGGAGATATTTCCCCATTTTAGGGACACAATCAATCATTTTATTACACCTACTTTCTTTCTCATTAGAGAAAAACATGAGCTTGGAATCAAAGAAGATCCCCACCTAATTTTCCGTACTCTTTATTCTCTTTCAAGTTACTAACTTGATCGTTGGAGGCGGAGCTCCACCACCTGGAGTCTCCGTTGTTTTTGTAGGCACAGCTCAGCCGGACCAATCTTTGTGACGTAACTCTCCCGAGGGACAAAAACACCCAAAACATTTGGCGCCGTCTGTGGGGAGAGTACCTCAAGGATGGTTCAAGAGTCTATACCACCTCCCGAGCGTCCGGTAGACAAACTGGAAGTTTTTACTGACCAAAAGGATGATGATCCTCAGGTTGAAACTTATATAGCCAGTGATGGCTCTCTGATAACCAAGCGCATCTGGCCCAGAGACACTCTAGAGTGGGGTGCCAGCCAGGCGGGTACAAACCGACCCCCTGGACAGCCGAAAGGGGAAACCCATACGGCAAGTGGATCCGCTCTCGTCACTCGAGACGAATTCATGATATTCATGACTAGTTTCAAGGGTGAGATTAAGGATCTAATCACCAAGAGTCGGGCTGGCCCAATCAGGGGTCAGTCGGCAAGGAAGACTCCTCTAGAGAAGGGGAAGTCAGTCCGAGATAGGCAGCCAACTCCTCATCCAAAGGAGAAGGCAGCCGGGACCATTAATTGGTCCAAGATTCTTCTGCCTAAGAGGAACAAAAATACCATCCGCCGGACTAAACAGCCGATGGGAAACAAAAAATCAACTCTTGACGCTCGGGAGATCATCACCCGCTAGAGAAATCAACAACTGTTTGAGTTAGCTTCTACATCAAGCTTTCTAGACAACTTCAAGAATACATCTGCAAGGAATGTGCCATCCTTGCATGAGAGCAATACAGGCGGTAATACCGTCAATTCTAGCCCTCGGATGATTGGGAACGCACCGTATGTACCACCTCTGGTCTACGGTCCGTATTCTCCTCATTTCATGCAGCCGGCCCTCTACAGAGGTCCGGCGGCATACAACAACGTCCAGCCACTAGACTGGCAGCTTCGTTTACTACGCTTGGGTGAACAACCTTCCGCGTTTACCTGGGAAATTACCGAGGCGGCACACCCGGCTAAGGTAAAAAATGTGTCGGTAGGTACCTATGTCGGTACCTCCAACACGGAAGATCAACTCATTGCTTACACCAACCTCATGTATTTACAAGGGTTGGATGATGCCACTTGGTGTCGATGCTTTCCGGCTACATTGAAGGGCATTGCCCTACAATGGTTTGGCAACTTGTTAGCCGGGTACATCGATAGTTTCAGGAAGCTTGCCTTCCTGTTTGCTTCCAAATTCTTAATGAACTTCCCTGCGAAGAAAACAAGTCTTGACTTGAGCACCATTAAGCAGGGAGAGAGAGAAGGATTACGCTCCTATGTCAGGCTGTTCAATCTGATCAGAATTCAGATTCAAGGACTGTCTGACGAGGTAGCTTTTACAAACTTCTTTAAGTGTCTGAGAGACGGGTCGACCTTTAAGTTCGACCTAGTAAGAAAAGGGGCTTTTACTTTACAAGCGGCCATAAGGGAGGCAGAAAGTTATATTCAAGCAACCGACCTCTGCTCGCCTAGTAGCCAGTCAGACTCCAAGAAGTATGACAGGCAGAAAGACAGCCGGCTTGCTCAGCCAACCAAGAAAAAAGATGAGAGCAAAAAGAGAAAAGAAGTCTGGGTGGTAAGTGATTATGACCAGCCGTCCTTGAAGAAAAAGAAAGAATTTAAACCGTACGTTCCTAGGTACGAGTTTAACAAAGACTGCAACTCCATCCTCATGGAGATCAAGGACCGGCTGTCTCTAGAGAAGCCGTATCCAATGAAAAGTTCCATTCAATAAAGGAACAAAATAAATTATGCCAATACCATGAAGAAGTTGGCCATGACACCAACGACTGCTTCAGCCATCAACGGGCGTTGGACCGTCTGGCTAACAAGGGGATGTTAAAGTCCTACATTACTAAGTCCAAAGGGACTAATAAGAAGAACCCGGGGCAATCATCTAAGATACCCCATCCTGCTAGTATTTTTTCCGTTTTAAATTTGAATTTTACAATCCGTTATTACTGTTCACCTTTGATAGGTGGACACATGTCACAGGCATCACGTGACATTCACGTGATCGATGTGAGGGGCAAATGTTTAGGGTAAAAATACCCTAGACATGTGGACCAATGAGAGGAGGCCACGTGTCAAGTTCAGGATGGCCCAAGTGGCCCAATAGCACTTCCCTATGCCTTGACTTGAAAATTTGCTAAATGAACTCCACGGTGCAATGATTTTCTCTAAAATTGACTTGAGGAGTGGCTATCATCAAATGAGAATTAGAGAAGAGATGAATGGAAGACGGCTTTCAAGACTAAACAAGGCTTATATGAGTGGATTGTGATGCCTTTTGGTCTTTGCAATGCTCCAAGTTCTTTCATGCACCTTATGAATGAGGTACTACGTCCTTTCTTAAACAAGTTTATTTTTGTTTATCTTAATGACATTCTAGTTTATAGTAGGGATAAAATTAAGCATGTTTTTCATCTTAGAAGATTATTTGAGAAATTGCGTGAGCAAAAATTGTATGGTAAACTTGAAAAATGCTCATTTATGGTGCATAGTATTTCTTTTCTTGGTTATATTGTTTCTGACCAAGGCGTAGAGGTTGACCCTGAAAAGGTCAAAGCTATTTTTACATGGGTTACTCCTACAAACATGCATGAGACAAGGAGTTTTCATGGTCTTGCTTCATCCTACAGGAGGTTTATTATAAACTTCTCCACTACTATGGCTCCTATAACTTAATTGATGATATTAAGGAAAAGCTATAATGCTCCTTGTTTAGGGTAAAAATACCCTAGACATGTGGATTAATGAGAAGAGGCTAAGTGTCAAGTTCAGGATGGCCCAAGAGGCCCAATAGCCTCCTAACACATGTCCCCTTCAGATAAGCTTCTAAAATGGAGGCCTTCAAGGGCCCAAATCTTAAGAAGGGCCGTAAATCGGCGCAGCCCACTGAAACCTAGGTCAAGTGACTTAGATAGGGGCAATCCTACCAACGACCCTATAAATAGGGAGATATTTCCCCATTTTTGGGACACATTCAATCATTTTATTACACCTACTTTCTCTCTCATCAGAGAAATACATGAGCTTGGAATCAAAGAATATCCCCACCTAATTTTCCGTACTCTTTATTCTCTTTCAAGTTACTTACTTGATCGTCGGAGACGGAGCTCCACCACTTGGAGTCACCATTTTTTTTGTAGGCACAGCTCAGCCGGACCAATCTTTGTGACGTAACTCTCCCGAGGGGTAAAAACACCCAAAACACTCCTGTTTTAGCTTTGCCTAACTTTTATAAATTATTTGAAGTTGAGTGTGATGCTAGAGGAGTAGGTATAGGTGATGTTTTTATCCAAGAGAAAAGACCAATTTCATTCTTTAGTGAGAAACTTAGTGGTGCTAAACTTAACTACTCTAACTATGATCGGGAGTTTTATGCCATTGTTCGCGCTTTGGATCATTGGTCACATTATTTAAGGCCTAAGCCTTTTGTGTTGCATTCTGATCATGAGGCCTTGAAATTCATACATGGGCAACAAAAGCTGAATTTTCTACTTGTTAAGTGGGTTGAATTACTTCAATCTTTTACATTCTGTTCGAAATACAAAGAGGGAAAGTCGAATATTATTGCTGATGCTTTATCTATGAGTGCGTATCTACTTGCTATGGTTGATACACGTGTTCTTGGCTTTGAACAAATCGAAGATTCATATAAGACATGCCCTGACTTTGCTGAAGAGTACGTTAACCCCTCACAGCATTATATGCTTCAAGATGGTTTTCTTTTTCATGGAAATAAGCAATGTATTCCACAAAGCAGTGTTCGTGAGCTTTTGATTAGAGAGGTGCATAGTGGCACCATTGCAGGAAATTTTGGTGTGCATAAACAGTTGATATGCTTAGTGAAAGTTTCTTTTGGCCTTAAATGATCAAAGATGTTCAATCTAAAGCCGAATCCAATGAAAAGTTCCATTCAATTAAGGAACAAAAATAAATTCTGCCAATACCATGAGGAAGTTGGCCATGACACCAACGACTGATTCAGCCTTCAGCGGGCGTTGGACCGTCTGGCAAACAAGGGGATGTTAAAGTCCTACATTTCCAAGTCCAAAGGGACTAATAAGAAGAACCCGGGGTAGTCATCTAAGATACCCCAGCCTGCTAGTAGTTCGGACACCGATATGGAGCCGGTTTACACCATAGTAGGCAGGTTCTCATGCGGTGGCCCTACCATTTGGGGCACCAAGAGCCATCTTCGAAAGATGGACAATGATGATGATGGTGAGTAGGCATCTGCTAGCTCCTCCTTCCTAGAGGTTCTGATTAATAAGAAGGACAGGGGCCCTGTTCGCCGTCCGCATGACGATCCGGTCGTCATTGAATGTAAAGTCGCCAACCATCTGGTTGGGCGGATCCTTATTGACACCGGCTGCTTGTCAAAAATCATCAGTCTCCGGTGCCTATAAAAGCTGAAATACAGCCTCAGCAGCATGCATCCGGTTACTCACCCCTTGGTTGGTTTCGACGGTGGGATGTTTTACCCAGTTGGTAGGATTGATTTACCAATCCGATTGGGTAAAAAGGGAAAAGGACGACACCTGGTCGTCAAATTCTTGGTCGTTGAGGAACTGATCGCTTATAACATTATCCTAGGCCGTCCAACCCTCAATGAAGCCAAGGCTGTAATTATACCTTCTCTCATGCTCATTAAGTCTGAAAGGGATGATGGCTCTGTTGGTTCCTTGAATGGGGATCAAAAGACGGCCCGGGAATGCTACCTCTCGGCCGTCAAAGATACTGTGGCCCCAGACGGCCAAGGGCAGGAAACAATAGACCTTGACAATATCAAGGATGCGAGGCCAGCCCCACCAGCAGCAGGGAAGAAAAAAAAGGCTTATCAGCTGGTGGAGGTGAAGAAAGAGAAAAAATAGCAATCACTGACCGGGGAACGGTCAGATGAGCTCCATCCCCAATCGGCTGGAGAACATATTGATATACCTCTGGATGATACCCGTCCAAAGCGTACTGTTAAGGTTGGGACGGCTGCTTATGCTAAGCTTGGTGCAGATCTGCACCTATTGCTAAAGAATTCAAAGACATTTTCGCCTTTGAAATGGAAGAGATGCCAGGCGTCAGCCCGGATCTCGTCGTCCACAAACTTGCCGTGGATCCAAAAAAGAAGCCCATCCGGCAAAAGAAAAGAAATCACGACGAGGAAAAAAGTCAGGCGGCAGCTGCCGAAGTAAAAAAGCTGCTGGATGCTGGGTTCATTCGGCCATGTAATTTCCCCGACTGGGTGGCGAATGTTGTGCTTGTAAAGAAGCTGAATGGTACCTGGCGTATGTGTGTTAATTACACATACCTCAATAAGGCATGTCCAAAGGACAATTATCCGCTCCCAAAGATCGACAGTCTAATCGATTCTACAGCCGGGCATGCCCTGATGAGTTTTCTGGATGCTTACTCCGGCTTTTATCAGATAACCCTATGGAAAAAAGATCAAGAGAAGATGGCCTTCGCCACTGGTTAGGGGTTATTCTGTTATACTATGATGCCGTTTGGCTTGAAAAATGCGCCGGCTACATTCCAACGGATGATTAATACGGTCTTCATTAATCAATTTGGGAGGAATGTGGAGGCGTACATTGATGACATGGTAGTCAAATCCAAGCAACAGACGAATCACCTTGCTGATTTCCGAGAAATCTTCACCACACTCAGGCGGCATAAGGTTATGTTAAATCCCAAGAAATGCGTCTTTGGTGTTGAGTATGGGAAGTTTCTCGAATTCCTAATTGATCAAAGGGGGATAGAGGCTAACCCTGAGAAGATATAGGCGGTAATTGACATGAAGTCACCCCGCACTATTAAGGAAGCACATAGACTAGCTGGTTGCCTGGCGGCACTGGGGAGGTTCCTCAGCTGCGCAGGTGACAAATGCCTTTACTTCTTCCAAGCAATCAGGAAGAAGGCTAGATTTTAATTGGGGGATGATGCTGAGGCGGCCTTTAAAAAGTTGAAGGAACACTTGCACTCTTTGCCAAGGCTTGTTAGCCCTCTTTCCAAAGAGACGTTATACATGTACCTAGTCGTCTCAAACCATGCACTCAGTGCTGTTCTCCTTACTGAGAGAGACGACATCTAGCTCCCGGTCTATTTCATTAGCCATGTGCTAAAAAATGCTGAACTCCGGTACCCCATGGTTGAAAAATTTGGCCTTGCTTTATATATGGCATTCAAGAAACTAAAGGCGTACTTTTTGGCACATCCGGTTGTAATTAACACCGATCAGCCCCTCAAGTGGCCAATGTCTACCTTGGAGTCATCCGACAGAATGTTGAAATGAGCTATTGAAATGCAAAATTTTGAAATCACTATTGAACCCAAAAAGGCAATGAAGGGTCAGGCGTTTGCTGACTTCATTGTTGAAATGATACGACCGGTTTCTTAAGATAACATTGATCAGGTTTGGAAAGTGTATGTAGACGGGAGCTCGACAAAGAACGGTTGTGGTGTAGGAACTATCTGAGTTCCCTGAGGGGGACAGATTTGAATATGCACTGCGGTTTAAGTTTCAGGCCTCGAATAACGAGGTGGAATACGAAGCCCTGCTGGCCAGAATCCGCATGTGTAAGGCGGCAGGGGCAACAAAAATTGACGCCTACTATGATTCACAGTTGGTCGGCTGCCAGTATGAGGGGAAAATATGAGGCAACTCATCCGGCTATGATCAAATATCTTCAGGTAGTCAAAGAAGAAGGTGGGGCACTTGAAGAATTCCGTCTGAGTCAAGTGCCCAGGTCAGATAACAACCAGGCAGATGCATTGTCCAAACTTGCATCTTCCGCGTGCTGTGATACCCCTCGGTCAGTCTTTTGGGAAGTTCTAGAAAAAATAAGTATATATGAAGAGCCCATTGGAATCCTTGACCGAAGCTTCACCTGGATGGATGGCATCCGGGCATATTTAACAGACGACACGCTTCCTGATGCACCACAGAAGGCAGCCGTCATGAAGAAACGAGCAGCAAACTTCAAGATGAGGAATGGAGAGCTCTTCAAGGCGGGTTTTCTTAATTCTTTATTGAAGTGTGTTATCCCGGAGAAGGGTAAAGAAGTTCTTAAAGAATTGCATGCTGGATACTGTGCCTCACATATAGGCGACAGGTCCCTAGCCATCAGAGCCAGTCGGCATTACTTTTGGCCTACTCTTGAAGCAGATGCTAAAGAGTTAGTGAAGAGATGTGACAAATGTCAGAGGTTTGGCAAGCTTATTCACCACCCGGCTACTGATCTGACGGCAATCCACAGCCCAATCCCGTTTGCTAAGTGGGGCATGGATATCTTGGGTCCTTATACTCCTGCTCCAGGCGGAAAACGTTATATTTTGGTGGCTGTGGATTATTTTACCAAGGTAGAAGCTGAGCTGGTCAAGAACATCAAGACAAAGGATGTCATCTCTTTCATTTGGAAGAACATCATCACCCAGTTCGGGGTACCTATGTCTATGGTGTTTGATAATGGCCCTCAGTTTGAAACGCCTCACCTTAAGACTTGGTTGGGAGATCAGGGTATCTCACATAGTTTTGCATTAGTCGGTCGACCCCAAGCAAATGGCCAAGTTGAAGCCTTGAACAAGCTTATCTCAAACGACATTAAAAATAAAATTGAAAGAGTCGAAGGCTTATGGGCAGAAGAATTGATTCATGTCCTATTGGCCATTCGGACAACTACCAAAGGGGCAACCGGTGAAACCTCATTTCTCATGTGATGCTGAAGCAGTCCTGCCCATTGAACATTACGAGCCGACTCTTAGAGTCATGCTTTATGATGAAGAGGCAAATTGGGAGGCCATGCGGCTGACATTGGACTCCCTCCCAGAATGCAGGGGCAATGTTTCCCTGCGTTATGAGATATACCGTCTGAGAATGACGAGAGCCTACAACAAGAAAGTACACAAGCGCCCTTTAAAAGCTGGCGTCTTTGTTTTACGAAAAATGGAGGCAACCGGTAGGGCCAATGAGCTTGGAAAGCTAACCCCCAATTTGGAATGCCTCTACCGGATCTATGAAGAAGTCAGGGATGGCTCCTACCGTCCCCAGACGGTAGACGCCTACCTAGAACTTGGAATGTAGATAACTTAAAAAAGTACTACCTCTGAGAATTGTAAATTTTTGTAAATAAAGTGTCTATTAATGAGAAATCAGGCTTTGTTTTCAAATTGTTTTGTTATCTTTATAATTACTTTTCCGTCTGGGCAATACTCAGACGGATTATTTGCTTAACCAACTAAGTTCGATACGGTGAATTCAATGTTCAAATAACACGCGACCAATGGCCATATTAAAAAAACTAGGCACAAAAACGCTTTGTAGCTATATAACCGGTCTCAAACAAGACCAAAGGCCAATGGCTGGATGGTTGCTTATTTTATAAAACCGCCTATCCCGACATGGACAATGGCGTCTGGCGACACCCCTCCGGATGCAATCGTCGAAGAGAGCAGACTCTTTGTCAGCTCTACGTACCTATAAAGACAACAAAGATTAAACGACCAAATTGGTCAACTCATAGCCATCTGACCAGAATAGTCTACAAAACGATTCAGTTTCTGAAAACTGGATGCCCTGAGGCATCAGTCGGTTTTCGTCCATAGTTCTTACTTAGATTATTTATTCCAAAATTGCACTCTTTCCCCCGATTGGGGCAAAAGAGTTTTGTGTAATTGCTATGCAATAATCCCAGACGAAATATTACCGCTTGGGTAAGAGGCTCGAAGCACCCGTTTAAATGGCCGGCTATGCACTAAGTTTGGGGCAATCACCATTGTGATTCATTGGCCTTAAAACACCTCATACTTCTCCAAGTATCAAGTGTTTTCAAGCCAATCAATCAATTTGAAATGAAACCAACCACACAACCGTCTAGGGGCAAGAACAACTGGATTGCAAATAGCCGCATGCTTTTTATAAGTTAGGCAAAATATCAAAGAATTGCAGTATATACGCAAAATTCAATTCAAAAAATTCAAACGCAAACATGTATAAATAACCGACTGAGTCGAAATACTTCACATTAATATTAAAAATGGCACAAAGGCCAAAATAATTGTTAACCGGAATAACATCCGGTGAAGAAGCAAAAGAAGCAAATTGTTAACCCAACTCCACAGTTGGTAAAAATACAACATACTCGGCTTACAAGCCGGAAAAGAAAGATACTTGGCATACCGCCACAGAATTTTGGGAGGCCGATCTAAGGCTGAGGTGGAGGCTGATGACCCAGCTGGCTTTGACCGGTTGGGAGGGTTACTGATTAATTATCAGCTGCTTGAGGCTGGCTGCCTTCATTTTGCTCATCCTCCACCGGCTCCTCTTCATTTTCTAAGACATCATATCCCAGCTTTGCAGCCCAATCCTTGAAGTGAGGCGGAGCCGCTTCTCCCAACACTTGGGCATCATACACCGCAGTGGCGTAGTCATACCTAAGTTTATAGTCTTCAAAGTCTATATCCTGATAGACGAGACCCCAAGTTATCTTCAGGCGGGCTGCATTATCTTGCTCATTCTCCTCCATCAGCCGTTTTTGTTCCTTGGCAATTTCCTCTTCATGCTGGTTCTGCATGTTAATAATCTCCAGCCCCAACGAGGAGACGTCTACCCGGAGTTTTGTGTTCTCGTTGTCAGCATCTTCTAATGCCTTGAGCTCAGCTTTAGCATCGTTCAATCTCTGATCAAGGTCATTAGCCCGAATGATAGCTTCATCTTTGTCTTTGCATTAGCTTGTTCAATTTTGGAACGAACTTGCTCATGCATAGACTTGATTTCTTTTGCACGCACCTCGGCATCATTGCTGAACTTGTTTGGTGATGGGATGGGAGTGAGATCAATAGGAGTGCACGGATTGAATCCATACACCACTTCAAAAGGACTCAAACCTGTTGTCTTGCTAGGCACACGATTATAAGCAAACTCCGCATGAGGAAGCATCTCTTCCCATTGCTTGGGACGTTTAGTAGCCAAAGACCGCAGCAAGGATCCCAAAGTTCTATTAGTCACTTCGGTTTGACCATCTGTTTGAGGATGGCTTGAAGTGCTAAAGTTCAATTTCATGCCCATCTTCCTCCATAATGTAAGCCAAAAATGACTTAGAAGTTTTGGATCACGATCACTCACCATGGATTTAGGTACACCATGCAAACGAACAATCTCATTGAAAAACAAGTTAGCAACATGAGTAGCATCATAAGTTGAATGACAAGCAATGAAATGAGCCATTTTAGAAAATCGATCCACAACAACCATTATAGAATCTTTCTTTCGTTGAGTGATAGGAAGTCCCACAACGAAATCAAGACTAATATCCTCCCATGGTGCTTGTGGAATAGGTAAGGGCAAAAGATAGCCTTGTGGTAGACTATGACTCTTGGCCTTTTGACATATCACACATCTCTTCACAATGAACTCCACATCACGGACCAATCTAGGCCAATGAAAGTATTCTTGGACAAGAAGAGTAGTCTTCTCTATGCCAAAGTGTCCCGCCATTCCTCCTTCATGAAACTCTTTGATAAGAGATTCTCTTAGGCTTGACCTTGGAATGCACAACCTGTTTCCTTTGAACAAATAGCCATCTAAAATGTAATAATCTTTGTAAGAATGATTAGAACATTTTAAAAATAAATCACCAAAATCATGATCATTTTTGTAACTTGCTTTCACATATTCAACACTAATCACCCTTGCTTTGAAAGAATTTAAGAGTGTGTATCTCCTAGAAAGCGCATTAGCTCCTTTGTTCATGGCGCCTCTCCTATGTTTGATCACAAAATGAAAATCTTGCAAATACTCCACCCATTTGGCATGGCGTGGTTGGAGTTTTTGTTGGCTTTGAAGATATTTTAGTGCTTCATGATCTGAATGAAGGATGAACTCCTTGGAAATGAGGTAATGTCTCCAATGGTCCAAAGCACGAACAAGAGCAAAGAACTCCTTATCATAGGTGCTATACTTCCGTTGTGCTTCATTGAGTTTTTCACTAAAGTAGGCAAGGGGACGCCCCACTTGTGACAAAACAGCACCAATACCAACTCCACTAACATCACATTCAACTTCAAAAACTTCATCAAAGTTAGGCAAAGCAAGAATAGGTGCACTAGTAAGTTGATGTTTTACCTCATCAAAGGCCTTTTGAGCCTTGTCATTCCAAACTAACTTCTGATTTTTAGTTAGCTCGGTGATAGGTGCCATGAGGGTACTAAAATTCCGCACAAATCTTCTATAGAAAGAAGCAAGTCCATGAAAGCTTCGAACTTGTTGAATGGTTTGTGGCGTGGGCCACTCACAAATTGCAGCAACTTTCTTTTCATAAACTTCAATGCCTTGTGACGAGACTTTAAAGCCAAGAAAAATAACTTGGGAATTGAAGAAATGACACTTCTCTAAGTTACCATACAATTGCTCACGTTTAAGGGTTCAAAAACCTGTTGCAAGTGCATAGAATGCTCTTCTTCCTCCCTACTATACACCAAAATATCATCAAAATAAACTACATCTAATTCACCCATGAAAGGTTGCATAACGTGATTCATAAGGCGCATAAATGTAGATGGTGCAATAGACAAACCAAATGGCATCACAAGACACTCATAGAGGCCCTCCTTTGTCTTGAAAGCGGTCTTCCATTCATCTCCTTCGAAAATTTAAATTTGATGGTAGCCACTTCTCAAATCAATTTTAGAGAACACTTTAGAGCCATGCAAATCATCAAGCAAATCATTCAACCTTGGAATAGGAAAGCGGTACTTGATAGTGATTTTATTTATTGACCTACTATCAACACACATTCTCCATTCTCCATTCTTCTTAGGCACAATCAAAGTAGGACAAGCACATGGACTAAGAGACTTACGAATAAGACCCCTGGACAGTAATTCTTCCACTTGCCTCCTAATCTCTTCGGTTTCTTTTGGAGTGGTTCTATGGGCTGGTTTTTTTGGGAGCATTGATCCGGGAACAAGATCAATTTTGTGTTGTATGTCATGTTTTGGGGGTAGGCCATGGGGAATGTCTTTGGGGAAAACATGGGAAAAGGTTTTGAGAAGAGGGGTGAGGAGTGGGTGTGGTTCTTTTTGTGACGGTTGGGAAGGGGTATCAAGTTGGCTCAAAATGAATTGTTTGTGAGCTTTATACTCATGCAATTCTGATTTTATGAGAGTGGTAAGAGAAGTGGGGGTGTGGATGTGGGGTGGTCGTTTTTGAGTTTTAGAGGGGTAAGGAGTATTTTCTGTCCATCCTTAGTGAAGGAATATGTGTTTTATACCTATCATGCATCATACGCCTATCAAATAGCCAAGGTCTACCAAGTAAAATATGACATGCATCCATAGGTATAACATCACACCATAATTCTTCCTCATAAGTTTTACCAATGCTAAATGATAACAAGACTTGTTGTGTTACTTGAATCCCTTTACCATGATTTAGCCATTGAATCACATAAGGTTTAAGGTGAGGGACGGTTTTTATTTTCAGCTTGTCTATCATTACTTGTAAAGCTACATTGGTACAACTACCTCCATCAATAATCAAGGTACATACCTTACCACCAATGGTGCAACGAGTGTGAAAGATTGCCTCATGTTGCAAGCTCCCTTCTTTGCCAATCATATTGCTTTGTGTACGTCGAACCACCAAGCATTCTCCTTCATCCGGTCCAAGACACGCATACTCATCATTCTCCTCAAGGTTGATGTCCACTTTAATTTCTAATTCGTCCTCCTCTTCATGCTCAATCAAAGTGACAATCTTTTTATTTGGACAATCACTAGCCAAATGTCCAAGGCCTTGACACCTAAAACATCTTCTTGGGGCTGGTTTGGGTTGGAATTTTGGGTGTTTTGTGAAGGTGGTTTAGAAGTAGGCTGATTGGATGTGGGTTTGAAAGGTGGGAAATTGGATGGTTGCTTTTTTTGGGGAAATGAGGTTTGAGATGCAAAACGTGGTGATTCACTTTTGCCTCTTGCTTTTTGTTGCTGTTCAATCTTATGTGCTAAGATAATGAGCTCTTCAAGGGTGGTGTAAGGGTGTAGCTCGGCCACATTGGCTATTTTTGGGTCAAGTCCTCCCAAAAAGCGCACCAATGTTTGAGGTTCATCTTCCTCTACTCCACATTTCATGACAAATCCTTCAAATTCCCTAGCATATTCTTCTACTGATTTTGTACCTTGTTTGAGGTTGTGGAACTTCGAAAAGTTTTCTTGCACATAGTATGTGGGAAGAAACTTTTGTTTTAGCATCTTTTTCATCTTGGTCCACGATCTCACTTTCTCTTTGTCTTGCCTTTCCCTCTTGGCGCACACACTAGCCCACCAAGTTGAGGCATATTTTCTTAACTTCAAGGCTACAATCTTCACCTTTTTTTTCTTTCGGTGTTTTCTTGTAATCAAACACTCTCTCCACCGTTCTAAGCCATTCTACAAACTCATCAGCATCGAGTTTGCCATCATACTCCGGGATGTCAGCCTTAATGTCATTGTTAGGCCGTGGCCTTTCTCTTTCATGAAAAGGCCTATCATTGTGATTGAAATTAGAATCACTCAATTCTTAATCACTATGATTGGGTGAGCCCTCTTTTTGATGGCGCAACTTAGTAGAAAGATCTTTTAACTGATCTTGCAAATATTGCATTCGTTGCTCCATATCTACTTTCTCTTGTGAAACCTTATTGACATATTCTTGCCAATTAGGGGGTGGAACGTCAGACATGGTTTGTGTTTGGGTATGTGTTTGGGGTATGTGTTTGGGTATGTGTGTTGGGGTATGTGTTTGGGTAATTGTTTTGCTAGATCCCCCTCCTTCTAGCGCCAAATGTATATTTGGAGTAGTACTCGAAATACACAAAGGATAAACAAAGAGATAGTTAAGGCTAAGAACCAAAAGTTGCTTAGATAAAGTCACACCACTAAGAAACGTTTTGGATTCCTAAGATCAAAAGCCAACTAGTAGCCTAAACTAGCTAACTAAGCAAAGGAAACGAAATTCCAAATCCAAGAATTTCAGGTTTTTGTTTCTAATCCAAGAAACGAATGTAAGAAAAGTTTTTTTGTTTGAATAATCTGATTTTTTCATTCACATTTGCTTGCTATTTATAGTAAACAAGCATCCTTAAGTACAAGCTAACTTAAGTGGCTTTTCAGCTCACTTTGTTACACGCCTAAGCTAAGTACAAATCAGCTTTTTGTTGTCTAGATACATTAATAAAAGAAGCCTTATTTAACTAGATACATCAAAGAGAAAATGGTGGTTTATAACCTCCAAATTATGACTGAAAATAAAATCAGAAATGAGAGCATAACTCTCCCTTGATTCACGCCCAACAAAGCAGTATTTCCTCTAATATCCACGCCCAAATTTAAACAGCAAAGAGGTATAACTCTTCCTTGATTCAAGCCTTGAAATAAGCTAGAATTAATGTGGACAAAGATGCAATTGGACGCCCTTTAGATGCTCCAATGCTTGAATGAAATAAACGGCCACTTGAAGGCTGAATTTAAGGATTTAGATTCCTCTTTGAAAACTGATTGTAACTCCCAAGTCAAAGCTTTGAAATTCCTTGTAAAAGAATTTCGGATTCCAAGCTTAAATGGCTGCCATTTTTTATGTATCCTTGCACTTGTACTTTGTGTGAATGTGACAATATTTTCGAACTAAAATCAGCTAAAAAGAACTAAGAAAAAAATATAACTAATTTGCAAACTTAAAATGACTAAAGTTTACAATTTATTCAAAGCATAAAATGAACTAGAATAAACTAGTTAATAAGAACAACAAGAAATTCAAGGGATTGAATATCTTGCTGCCCATGGATAGAATGCATAGCACCAATGCATGATGCTACATCTTGAGCCAAAGAAACGTCCATAACCAAGTTGTTAGGCTTGGCTACAACACCTGCACTCTGCCAAAAATAAGAAGAATTCTGTAACATTTGGCTAAATCATTATTCAAATCAAAAGTTACAAATTTTACCTTGCAAAGAGGCGCCAGCATGGCATCCAGGTCGAGGGTCCCGACTCCCTTTACAGATGCCTTGTCATTAAGGTCAAGTGCCATGAGCATCTTCTTGGCCATCTGTAAGATATTCTGCCTGTCCGGGATCTCTGTCAAATCAAGAAAAATAATCTGAGTTAAAATTTGAAGAACCAGTTCCCTTTGTGGAGAGTGTTAAATGATCAAATAAGTGGAGTATAGCTGAATGTATTACCTTCCTCCTCCCTTGTGGAAGCATCGTTGTCGCATGTTGCTGAGCCGAGAGAAGTATTGAGTGGCTTGCCACTCTTTGATACTCTTTGATGAGTATTTGGCTTTGTGGAGGTTTTGACAGGGGTGGAGGCGATGTGCTTTCGGCTTTTATCGGCAACACTAACATCACCACCCGACTGCTTTCGCAGCTTGGGGTTCGACTGTTGAGAGAGAGAAGGTTTGGACGAGCCACCTTGTAAAAAGTTCACATGTTAGTTGTGACTTAAAGAAAATTTTGATAAGTTTATTATCTTTGATTTCTTCTTCTTGAACATCAAATTAAGGCATGTAGAATGATTTAAAAATCATTTACATTAAATATTTTTTAATAAAAAATAGAAGACTGATGATATTTATATTTCTAACATTTTGCATACATAAAGATTGTTAATTTAAATTCAGATTTCATCCACTTAAGGCATGCAATATGAGACATGTTTGTAGTATTTAAATATATTTACATTGATCATGTTATTTCAAAATTGTTACACAGAGAACGGTTTTATGGCGCCACATCGAAAATTCCTAGATGAAATTGATGCTACTACAAAAAAATTTAAGGTCAAAGTAAGAGTTGCAGAAAAAGGTCGTCCGCAGACATCAGAAGTTTATATCAGTTTGATTCTAGAAACATTTTCAAACTCAACACTCATTTTTCACAAGTTAATGAAAACACTGAAAAAATGAACATCTTCTTGCTATTTACAGAAGAACATAATGAAGATGACACTTTTCTGTGACCAAATTCAAGCATACTGGGATGTTATTAGTTTCAGAGAAAATTATAAAATTGCTGATGCTGTAGTAAGGAACTTGGATGCACAATGGAGAGCTAGAGAAGATGATCTTCCATTCCATTTGTCATTAGGAAGCAAGACTGTCATTCGGTCTTTGGATCCTGAAGAAGAAACAATTTACCCCAGATATCAAACACTTGCTTCTATTCCAAGCATCCCTGTAGACGATGACAGACATGGTAAACAGACTATATAAATTACATATACAACCATAAAATCTGTAAATTATACTAGAGTGGCATAATACAAAATATAAATATTTAGTATTTTTATTTTTTTTATTTAAGATATTCTCGCGATAGTTCTTTATGCATCAGAAGGACCAAGAAGAATAGTGACAACAGCTGACAAAAAGACATAAATTCAAGATCTTATGGTGATAGATCACATGTAATTGCTGTTAAAGACGGACTAATATCTTTGCATTCATTTCAATACATGTTATACTAACACAAAGTGAATATTTTAAATCTTCTAATTCCAGCACTGATCAGCCAATGAAAGTATGCACTTGGAACGACCTTGCTGGAGAACAATCTGAATCTATTGTCTCAAACAGTGACTCTTTCAAAGTAATTGGTATCACAGCTCTACGACCTGTTACTCGACAAGGTGATATAAAAACTTAGATTATATTTAAATGTTCAAATGACAAACATATCTAAAATACCAGAATCATAACATGAGCTTTGGTATTCTTTAAATGTCAGGATTTTCACTTGAATCAACCATGTCAACTTTCATTCTAAAGGACCCTCAAGGTAAAAAGGCAGAAGCTTTAGCTGAATGGTAAAGTTTTGAATAAATGTCTTTTCTGAATATTGAAAGTGTTAGCATAATAATTTCTTGAACATGAATTCAGAAATTTAAGAGAAATCCAAATTACAATTTATGTGATTTGTATAAAACACACATTCATATTTCACATGTTAATTTGATTTACTAATAATAGCTTAAATTTTGAAGTTTCTCTCAATATTGAACATACAGTAATTTACAAGACCATAAACTTCTTACAATTTTTTATTATTCTTGTAAAAAAAGGGCAAAAAGACATCAAAGTATGCTGATCAATGAACAACACAGAATCAAGGAAGTCTTCAATCCAACAGCAAAAAAAGTTTTGACAACTATTGGCCGCCTGAAAGCCAAGAAGGTATATTTTTGCAGCATATCTTTGAAATGGTAAACAGTATCAGCAAGCACTATTTCAGAACATGTTAACATCTAACATGATAACAACCTTAATTTATATATGTACAATGCAGTCAACAGGTACACTTCCACAAGAAGTGTTTTGGTTGAATGTTGTAACTACTGATATAGAATTTGAAAGATAAGAGCATATATAGGATGCTCCCACTGTGGAAAGCGAACAGATCTCGCTCTTGGAACTGTCTACAACTGCAATGCATGCTCAAGGAAAGACATACATGCTTCTCACATGTATAATAATCATTAAAATAGTATATTCAATAAATTTTTTACAAGAATGTTGTTATACATCTAATCATGCTAACACTATTGCTTTCAATGAGCAGGACAACCATAACTTTCAATGTCTCTGATGGAACTGGATCATTGGAACTCACTGCATTCACTGAAGTTTGTGATAAGCTTTTCAGAATGTCAATTCAAGACATCTATGAAATGAATACAATGGTATACAACATGTTTTTCAATAATTATCACTTCATTATACAACACTAGCCTCACAACATACTACAAATGTGAATCTTACTTTATTCTTGATTTCTACGTGATTAGGAGCTACTTGACAAATTCCGGGAGGTAGTTTACAAGTTAGCAACAGAGCATTTCTTGATTAAAGTTGGACCCACAACTGCAATGTCAAAGAAAAAGGTTTTGCAATGGGGACTTAAGGGTGTGTATAGGATAGTGGAACCAACAACAGCCACTAATGAACAAGTGAGCGCATCAAATGCTGTTTTTGGTTCTGAAAACAAGAAAGAAGCAACAGACACCAGCACAAAGAATGCAGAGGGTGAAGTGATTCAGAAGACACTACTCCAGTCAGCAAAACGTGCAAGCACAGACAAGAAAGAAACGCCACATGAGGATGATCTTACAAGCTCCAGCCAAGAGGAAGAAGATGCTTGTGTTTTTGCTGAAAGTTTGATTACAGGAAATACCAACAACCAAGACAGTGTTGAAGATATCAGCCAGAAACGGAAGAGGCCTGAAAATGAAGCAGAATCAGATATCCACACACCATCGAAAGAAGTGATTGAAATGGCTGCTCAAGACACAACTACCAAAATAGTCATTGACAGTGCAATGGAATCAGATCAGGCTTCTTTTGGTGCGAAGGAAGGCAAGGCTATCGGGTTTGAGGAGAGGGTGAAATTTGAAATCATGTTACGCAAAGTCAAGCAGGAGAGGGTTACCAGGCGCCGAACACTCATATTGCAAGATGATGATCAAGATGATTCCTAGAATCATGAAACTACTCTCATAGAAGACCATGTCAACAACAGCTTCAACAAGTATCAATAGTCACAAAAATATATTTTATAAATATTTTGTAATGTGTGGCATTAACAAGGAACAACTTGTTCCTAAATAACACCACTTATTAAGGGATTAGCTTAAACTAGGCACTTACATATTTTGCAACCGGCTAGGAACTATAATGCTTTTGGGTGTTAAGACTAATGTAATAACTATATAGTATGATATATATGTAAATAGGTAGCAATCTACAATATCAAGTATTAGTTATATGAAAAATCAGCAGCTATGTATATATTATGCTTGAAGATGTAACCCATGTTTTTAGTTATATAAAAATATATAATCGGATTATAGTATATCATTTTCCACTTGAAATAAATATATGTATCATGTAGTTATTCAGATGTGTGGAACAAAAAAGAAAAGTAAGATCCACCAAAAACAATTTATAATCATTATTATATATGAAAAAAAGGGGAAACCTAACAACAACAAGGCCTTAATTAAGATGGTCATTTCATAGGTTTACATTGAATTTAAATCAATGTCAAACACAATAGGGACTCCTTTTCTATATTTAATCAAAGCACCTACATCTACTTGAACATTATGGAAATCAATGAACATACTAACACCATTTCTAATGGAACATTTACTGATAGCTCTCTATTTCTTCAAGACTTTCAGCTGCACATTGAAATGTGTATCGGCAAGCTGAAGAATGACATCGATAGTCTCAGGGAAATCAATGAAATGCTGTTTAGGAAAATCGAAAGGAACATTCTGTCATTAATAATAAAACACAAAATCAAATAATTATGCCAAGAGAAAGAAGAATAGAATGAAAAAAAAACAAAACAAACTTGAAGATAGTTAACAAAAATCATACTATAATTCCTTGATCAACATAATCTTTGGTAAAAGTGAATAAGAAATGATGTTTCACGACAGGCAGCTGCAAGCTTGGCAAGGCAAGCATCAGGTTTCCTCCCACGCCTTTTACCTGAAGTACCCGAACTTCCACCATATCCATTTTCCTCATCTCTCTTACCTCCCCTGGGTCTGCGGATTTCAACATCAAATGAGCTATCCCTTAAATAAGTAAATATCAAAGCATCACCAGCATCAACACCATTATCCTCTACAAAATTAGACCACCCAGCATCAAGATATGTTCCCCATCCACTGCCACACTCTTCATGCACTAAAGTAACAAACCATGACTTGTCATTACCATCCACTGACAACTCTATGTTAAAAAAACCATCATCCAGGACATCCCTGAAGCCATCTGGAATATGCTATTTAGAGGCACACAAGAAACACACACCACAATACAAGCACAAAATCAAAATCAAAAATCAAAATTCCAAAAACTAACCATCAACAAAAATGAATTAAATAGCACAAATTAGCAATAACAATACAACTACAAAAAACAAAAACAGAAACAAGAATGCATACTAATTTTTCATGTTGCTGAATATCATTTTCATATAGAGTGGTAAACGAAAGAGAGATTCTGTCCATGGAAATTTCTAATGTCAGAATACATAGAACTCGAAACAAATGAATTAAAATGTAAGTATATGTAATAGATTAACTTAAAATACTTCATACCCTTCATAAAATTATTCAATATATAAGCTAAGTGAAAACTTTGAAACTACAACACCATTAATTAAATTCAAGTCTGAACTAAAACTAACACTTGTACAAGTAATCTTCACAATACAAATGTAACTTCAGATTCCATTTCACTAATAATAACAACAATAAAAACATAAAGTCAAGTAAATGCCATAATAGTCAACTAAATTTTCATTTAACTTACAATAATATAAATAAATGCCAAAATCTGTATTCATGGACAAATTGTGATGTGAGATAGAATCAAATAGCAATTACAACATTCATACAGAGAAGAGTAGAAAGACTCCTTGTTAGCACATTCACACAAAACAATCTAAACCAATATTATCTTCTAAAACTAAGAGTTCTGCATCAGAATTAGAAATCAAGGGCTAACAAAATCAACTCTTTTAAATTATCTACACACTCAACAAACCACTGATGTGTAAAACAAATTGACTTTACAAATTTGGATCCTTTTTCAAACAATCTCTTGATTAGGCCTCACACTCTAATTATTAAGCATTCTGTTTTGGGTGTTTTTGTCCCTCGAGAGAGTTACGTCACAAAGAGTGGTCCGGCTGAGTTGTACCTGCAAAACAACGGAGCCTCTGGGTGGTTGGAGCTCCGCCTATGAAGATCAAGTTAGTAACTTGAAAGAGAATAAAGAGTGCGAAAATTTAGGTGGGGATCTGCTTGGATTCCAAGCTCAGGTGATTCTCTGATGAGAGAGAAAGTAGGTGTAATAAATGATTCAATGTGTCCCCAAAATGGGGAAATATCTCCCTATTTATAGGGTCGTTGGAGAATGTGCCCCTATCTAGGTCACTTGACCTAGATTTTAGTGGGCTGCGTCGTTTTATGGCGCTTCTAGGGATTTGGGCCCTTGAAGGCCGCCATTTCAGAAGCCTATCTGAGGGGGCCACGTGTAAAGAGGATATTGGGCAACTTGAGCCATTCTGAGCTCACCACGTGGCCTCCTCTCATTGGTCCACTTGTCTAGGGTATTTTTACCCTAAACACATTCATTTTTAGCATTACCTATCAAAAACTTTTCATTAAGCTTAACACTCTTAACTCCTTGTCTAACTTATAGCTTATGACTACTGCAATCAGACTACGGAAAGGGGAGCCTAAGTTGAAGATATTGACACCTTTGACAAGTTATTTTAAAGACAACTAAACAGTAATGTTTTAAATGTCATAAAAACAACCTAAATGTTTGAAATGTTTTTAATATTTCACTAAGTTTTTTTTCCTGATTTGTGCATGCATTTAGATTACTGTCCTATATGTGATTTTACTCATATTTTCTAGCCTTAAACTCTGAAAACTAGCAAACTAACAAGCCACAGTATATACCATTCAAACATAAATTTTCTGATATTATACTCTCTAAACACCTTGATATTTAGCATTTCCAAGTTATTACTCATCACAAACCAACTCTGCCATCTTCCCCTAGACATCTTAATTGCGTTCTAAATTATCACTATATCCCTCCCTCTCTCTATCTCAGAACCTCTTTTTTCTCTTAAATCATCACTACATCCCCCCTTACTTTATCTCACAACCTTTTTTTTTCCTCCTTTATACATTTCTTTTTCTTTAAATCACTAAATTATACATTTCTTTCTCTGTAGATCTAAAAAAACTCCTGAATATGGACAGAAAAACAAATACAGCAATACAAGTAGTGAAAATTTGAAAAATGAAATATTTGATTAATAAATGTAGAAAAATCTCAAACAAAACTAAAAACAATAAACATCAAGTGATGTAAAACTTAAGCTTTACAAAACTATATAAATAAAAATACCAAAATCATCAAAAATTTTAAATTTATTAAATCATTAGATATAACAAGTTCAACAATCTTGCCTACAATATTAATACATCAAGAATCAGTACTATGTTGTAAATTTATATATAAAACAATAGGATTCCGCTGCAAAAGCTCAATTACAGCACCTTCATCAACCTGAACTTCGTACTCATCGATCACTGCATCAACTCCATCCTTAATAAAACATTGCACCATTATTCCATCGTAAGTCTTTATCTTCAATTTGGCTTTGAACTCTGTATGATAAAGTCGCAATATCAACATCATTCGTTTGAACATCAGTCTACGAAAATGTTCTTTAGCAAAATCTAATGGAACATTCTGCATCGCAAAAACGTGTCAATGAAAAAAAATATATAATTGACTAAAACATAAGCAAACTACATTATAAATTCAATTGTCCAAACAACACATACAATAATTCCATTTGAATGGTAGCACTCAGAAAATACAAAATGAAAATCTGCCCCTTCACAGCTAGCTGGCATACTATTTGCCCAAGCATTTGCCTCAATCATCGAAGACGACGAACCTTGAATCATAGGCTTTTGCCCACATTTTTTTTACCATCCTTACCCAAAAAGACCACAAGACCAGAAAAAATATATACAGAAGTATTCAATTTATATCCAGAATTTCAACTAACAATAGAAGAGTTTAAGAATGAGTCAAACATGCAATTTATTATAATAACATCTCCAACATAAATATTTGACTTAAGAGCTCATGCAACCTGATCACACTCATCTAAAGGTATAAATGTAGGAGTTTTTGATTCAGACTTTGTAGATTGATATGAAACTTAATCAAAAGACCTAAAATTTAGGAAAAGCCCCATTTTTTTCAAAAGCTGACATTCTATACCTAGCATCAAGTTCCATGGATCCAACATTAAAAGTAAGACAAAAACATGCTACAAATATTAACCTTTTAAAGCTTTTATAACTTAGTTTCTCTAGAAGCTTGTATAGCATTAGACAACCTTTGAATTGTGTCACCACTAAAACTTCTGATCCAATACTTAAGAGTGCTCAAATAGTCTAAAATTATTAAAGCTTCTACAACTCCGCCACAATAGTTAAGTCATACCTCATTTTTTATTCCCTCGACACTCTCATCAGTATTTTCAAGATAGCTAATCACAACATAAATTTGCTTGAAATGCAAAATGATCCTAATAAGCCACACAAGTTCAAAACAACAAATCTTTTGGAAGAAAAATAAAAGCATTCCATGACAAAACCAATAACACATATCAAAATACTATCACGACACACAATGTTGCAAAAGATACATATATTATTTTTAAAACAAAGAAACAAAACAAAACAGAATTCCAAAAACAATAATCTGAATATTAACCATAATTCATTTACTTAGAATTTTCAATTACAACCTACTACCTAATAAAGATATATAGATTTACATATAAGAAACTAAACCGTAACTAACAACTTCAAACTAATATAAAATCCTATGATCTAAACTTCAAAAGCTTGCCAAAAAAAAAACCTAAACAAACTACTACCCGAACTACTAGGGCGAGGGAAACTTGAATGCTTCCGAATCTAGATCAGAATCCCCGGGAGAGTAATGATATATGTTATCTCCAAAATCATCCTCGAAATCTACATTAAACTCCCCGGATCCACTTCTTGTCCCTCATCATCATCATCCCCCGCCTCTTCTTCAAACACTTTCCCATGAACATGCTCTTATTGAGGCTCACCCTCCTCGTCCTCTTCGTCTTCTTCTTCCTCGTCTTGTACCTCATCCTCATCTCCTTCCTCATCTTCCTCCTCATCTTCTTCCTCATCTTCTTCCTGTTACTCTTCTACTTTAGGCTGAACTTCCTCATGAACCACAAGTGGTTCCTGATGAACCACTAAAGCAGCCTGATCAGCACCTTCCCCTTGTACCTCCTCAGCAACTCGACAAGGAACCTCTGCAATAAACTGACCATCCTCATCATCTAAGGAAATCTCCATGTCAACAACCCCACCCTCGACATTAACCACCATACTAGACGTCTCTCCTGCGACACCCACGGACATAGACACCTTTGACTTAGAACCAACTTCCGCCTCACCATCACTACCACTAACAACATCTATAACACCAACACAGTCACTATCAACCCTAACCCTCTTATGCCCTGATCTTTTTGTTTTCAAAATCCTTAAACTGAGACATCTCAGCCTCCAACTCAGCCAACTCCCGTCGTAAAACATCACATCTCCGATCAGCCTCTGTACGGACATGCAAATTCACGGCTATGAAATCTTTGAGTTCAGCTTTCCTCCTAGCAATCGACTTTAAATACGAATTCTCATGTTCGCTTGAAACATCAGGAAACTTTAACGAGGAACCACCATTAATATCAACCATTTTAAGTAGCAGATGAAAATTCAGAGGAACTCAAAGGGTGTCTCTTTGAGATCGTTTTTAGGAAGAAGAATTTCACAAAGAAAATCGCTTATAAAAAGAAATAAATAGCAAAATGAAACCATTATGTCAATTTCGTGTCTCTTCATCTGCAATTTGCAACAATGAATTAGTGCCATTGAAAATCGTAATGCATGTTTCTTCTTATTTTGTTTGTAAAAACACTGCAAATGTACTACACAAGAATAAGAATGAGAACATTCTAAAAATAGCAAAAAAGCTGAAAATATATATGTACAATCTAATTAGTACAAAATTAGCGTACCACAAAAATATCGCGCCGAAAAATCATTCAGTAACATAGGCTTCTAAGTTTGAATGGTTCACTCAAAATTTTAAACTTTTTTCGTCTTTAAAAAAAAGGCACGAAAGTTTCTACTTACAACTAGCAAAACATTTACACACACTTTAAAATCACTCGATTTTTTTTTTGTTTTTTATTTTATTAAAGTAATCATAACTGATACGCACAACTTACTTACACAATACGAAGTATATATTTAACCAATACATCAAAATATCATTATTGTGAGATTGTAATACCACTTATTTTTATAAAAAAAAATATACTTTAATTCATTATACAATACAAATTATTCCTACATTTAAAGGAAAACACTAAATTCTCAAAGTATATACAGAAATTAAAACTAAGAAAAACAATCAACAATATCAACACCCAATATTAACCATTTTGGACTATCGCGCGCGTTGCGCGCGATGGGAAAACTAGTAGAGAAAAAAGAAGGGTCGAAAAAACAAGATAAGATCCGAATTAAATCGGAATAAAACTCGATAGACTACAGTTTTTGCGGTTTTTGTTTTTATTATATCTTTTGATCCAGAAATTGCAATAAGATAAATAAGATAAATAAGATATCGTTGGAAAGCTCTTGAAGTCTACTTTCTAACACAATTAGAATCAGATTAAAATATTTTATAGAATAAAAGATATGGCCGAAATAGTGAGACGGTGTCAGTTTTTGATAGAGTTTTACATTTTATTCATATATTTTCCGTTATAGCTCGGAATTGATATTATAATATATCATTAGAAAGATAATTTCAAGGGCTATCCAACCATATAAGATTTGGATAAAAAATATGAGACACGAAAATAATATCTGTCTATCTTTGAACGTCTCTCAATTTGAATAGAAATAGGACTTTCAAAAAGAAATGATTTATTCAATTTCAAAATCTTTAATCTTATCGTTTCAAAAAGGATAATTAAGATCTTTTAGAAACTTATAGAAGCTTCTAATTAATCCTAATTTGTTTAGGAATGGGATTAAATAATTTGGACCCTCCACATGATCATTGGGTCGTAGGTAAGGTGGGCTTAGGTTCAGTTTGGGTTCAATTTAATATTTTGACCATAACTTATTCGTTATAACTCGAATTTGGGCTTATAATATATTGTTGGAAAGCTCTTTTAAAGATCCATCCAACTATTTAATCATTGAACCTAGATAATGGACCAAAATAAACTAGACTAAATATTTTTATAAAAAGGACACGAAATGAATGATTTTAAAGGACACGAAATGAATTATTTTGGGTTTAAAGGCACGAAAAGAGGAAAATAAGTTATGGTTTGGGGAAATGGGATAGGATTTGGGTTGGTTCTACGAAATGGAAATATGGATTTAAGCACTCCAAGATTAAATACTCAACCCGACCAATAATGGCAGTGAAAGGTTGTTCATCATTGGGTTTGGTTTTGGGGAGACATTTTTAGGTGTCTACAGATATACTAAAAAGTAGATGCCTCAAAGCATAAAGTAAATAAAAAAAAAATTAAAAACATGAAGAAACTAAAAAACATGAAGTTATAAGAATTAAGTAAAATTATTAATGAAAAGTTAATGATTGAAAGCAAAAAGTAAATTTAAAACATCAACAAATTATACTACTAAATTAATAACAAAAAGCAATATACCAATGATTAAATCCGTAAGTGTAAAACCATAAAATAGGAATTAAATACCAATATCGTAAAAATAAAACCCAAAATCAAACACTAAATTGTATAGAATAATTCAAAGAACAATTAATAAGCAAAAATTAAGAAAAATTACAATAAAAAACCCTAAATCGAAAAACTCAGCTCAAAATAAACAATACAATCAAAATAAACAAACAAAATACAAATATAATTACAAAATTACCTCAATGAATGAAAAAAATTGAAGAATAAGATGTAATTGAAGATCAAAACCAAAAAATCTGAGCAAAAAATTCGCTAAATCCAAGAACTCAGTAGCGGTGGAGAGCTCGATGTTAGAGAGAGAAAATGAGGACACGAAGAGAAAGAAAATGAAAGGAAGAGAAAGAGAAAGAAAATGAAAGGAAGAGAAAGAGAAAGAAATGAGGTCATTCAAAGTGGCAAAATTACCAAAATGCCATTACTGAAATGAAAAACGCGGGTGGGATGTCAGCCATTGGATCAAGGACGATCAACGCACCAGATTAGTTCTCATATATATATATATATATATATATATATATATATATATATATATATATTATATTTATTTATTTATATTGATGGTTTGTATGATTTCGTTATTTGCTGATATTCTAAATTTGTTGGCTGTTATGTATAATGTGTTGGCTAATATTTTTTCTTTGTTGGATGAGATGGTTTTTGGGTTTTGTAATATAATCTTTTTTATGATCTATTATACACTAATTGTTACCCTATATGTTTTTAAGTTGGCTGATTTGTTATTTAAGTTATATTATTAATTTATTTAGTTGGATAATATGTTATATATATTTGGTTTATATATTCTATTTGGTCGTTTGAATACTTTTTTGTTTTATGAATTGATTGATATTTTACTTGTTGGCTGATATGTTTCATGTGTTGGCCGACATATTTCATATGTTGGATGATTTGGTTTTTGAGTTGGCTAATATATTCTTTTTGTTGACTGATACACTTCATTTGTTGGCTGATATAATTCATGTGTTGGCTGATATGTTTCATATATTGGATGATTTGATTTTTTAGTTGGTTGATATTAGAAAACATTTGGCTTTTATGCTTCTTTAGTTGACTGATATATTTATTTTGTTGGCTGTTATGAGTATTTTAATTGTTGGCTTATATGTTTCATTTTGGTAGTTAATATGTTTAATTTGTTGCGTTGCCTTTTTTTTTGTTAGTTGATACACTTCATTTGTTGGTTGATACACTTCCTTTGTTGGCTTATATGTATCTTTTGTTTGTTGATATACTCCTTTTGTTGGCTGATATGTATGTTTTGTTGGCTGATATACTCCTCTTGTTGGCTTATATGTATCTCTTAGGTTGCTTAAATGTTCTCTTTGTGGCCGATATGTTCTGTTTAATATTTGATATATACTTTATTTGTTATCTTACATGTTTTTAAAGTAGACTTATTTTTAATCTCTGTTAGCTTATATGATTTATTTGTTTATAGTGATGGTTTGTATGATTTCTCTATGTGCTGATATTCTCTGTTTGTTGGTTGATATGTATAATATGTTGGCTGATATTTTTCTTCTGTTGGATGATATGGTTTTTGGGCTGGCTAATATAATATCTTTTTTGTTGATTGATATGTTTTATTATCTCTTCTGTTGGCTGATATCAGACATCATTTGGCTTTTATGTTTTTTTAGTTGACTTATATATTTATTTTTTTTGGTTGTTATGTATATTTTAATTGTTGGCTTATATGATTCATTTTATTAAGTAATATGATTAATTTGTTAGGTTACCTGTTACTTTTATTGGATTTTATGTTTTATTTGTTGGCTTATATGTTCAATCAGTTGGCTTATATGTATCTTTTGTTGGCTGATATTTCTCTTTTTTTTTTTGGTTATCTCAAATGTTTTTTTAAGTTGTCTTATTTTTTTTTATGTTTGTTAGCTTATATTTTTTTTTTGTTCGTCTGATATATTTATATTAATATTGATGCTTATATGATTTTCTTTATTTGTTGATATTCTCTGTTTGTTAGCTTATATGTTTCTAAAATGGATGAATTGTTATCTTATTTATCTTATATGTTTTATTATGTTGGCTGATATGATTTTGTTAATGTATTTTGCTAATACATATCAAGTAACACATGAAACACATAAGGCAACAAATGAAAATATAATTTGGATTATTTGTTATTTTAGTTAACTTATATAATTTATTTGGTTTGTATGAAATGTTTCATTGTTGAGTTATATGTTTTCTTTTTTAGTTTATGATTTTACTTTTCCTTTTTTATTAATACAAAAAAGAAAAATTGTAAAGGAATGATTCGATTTTAGGTATTTCATTTTACATATTCTTGATTCAAATGGAAATGTGTTGTTCTTTATTTAACATTTTTTAATTGATTAATTTTCAGCAATATTGTAGAAGATGGTTTGTCAAACATTTCTATTACAATCAACAAGATGGTTAAATTATTCACTAAAAAACAAATAGATGATGTTACTGATATTGGTTTTGGTGGTTTGTTGAAGATTAATTTATTAGAAGATCTCAGTAGAAAATTGTATCCATACATGGTTTTACATTACTTTTTTTTGGGTGTTTTTGTCCCTCGGGAGAGTTACAACTCAAAGACTGATCCGACTGCGCTTGTACCTACAAAACAACAGAGAATTCGGATGGCAAAGGCTCCGCCTCCGACGATCAAGTTAGAACGCGTAGGAGAATGAAAGAGGTGCAGAAAGTAAAGAGGATCTTCAGGTATTTTCTCTGATGTAAGAGAATGTAGGGTAGGTGTAATAAATGAATGAATGTGTCCCCAAAATACGGGATATCTCCCTATTTATAGGGTCGTTGGGAAAAGTGCCATATCTTAAGCCACTTGACCTAGATTTGGCGGGCTACGCCGTTTTGCAACTTGCGATGTTCTTGGGAATTAGGCCTTGAAGGCCGCAATTCTAGAAGATATCTGGGGTGACACGTGTTAGCTGGGAATTGGCCCAAATGGACTTACCTAGGCTGGACACGTGGCTCTCTCTGATTGGTCCACATGGACAGGGTATTTTTATCCAAAACATTTGCCCCTCACAGGTAGCATGTGGCAGGCCACATGGTACCTATGATACACGACATTCCGGGAGTGGTGAACAGTAAAAAGACTATTCACCTTCTAGGGTGTGACGGGGATGCCCTAGAAGGGTTTTACCCCCCTCTTTCCTATCACTTTCACAAAGCATTTTTACTTCTTAGAGAGAGAAAAAGAGAATTCTAGAGAGAGAGACTCTGCCCCCGCCTATAGCGAGTGTTAAAACTTTCGTCTGCGTTTCGAGGAACACATTCGGTCACCGTTTGTAGTAGTTTTCAGATTTTCAGAGTTAAGTAAAAGGTAACCGCCTTTACTCTCTTCAAGCTTTTTGTACTTTTCTGTTTGTATGCTTGGACTTCCAAAATAAAAATGGTTAATTGACACACACGACACTGCCTAGGTCTTTCAGCCAGTCTCATGGTACGGCTGAATCTAGAACCGAGAGTGCCTTTTTTTTGGACATTCTGACCTGCTTTGCTTATCCCTAAACCCCTCCGTCTCTATGTCTATGCAGGACACAATGGCCAAAGTCAAACAGATGGCTATCTAGCCTAGAAAGCGACGCACTCGGGAAGTGCCCGCTAATGAAATTATTCCTGATTACGAATATAAGGGTTCGGAGGAGCAGGCGGGATCTTCTCCGGGTGGCACCCCTTCAACCCCCAGTGACTTAATTCTGGTGGAGACAGGTGGTGATGATGATGCCTCATCCCTAGCCTCAGGTGAAGAGGAGTTAGGCAGTGAGGAAGCTGCCGAAAGATCTGGATCAGAAGCATCGGGCTTTGATCTGGAGGATATTGCGACTCACTAGTAGCAGCAGAGGGCCGGTCCTGCCAAATCCCTTGCAAACAAAGATGCTTTCTAGAGACCTGGCGGTCATGAGGAGTAGCTTCCGAGCTTTTATAGAGGCTCATCTGGTTAGGGAAGGCCGGAGGATAGAAGTTCTGCCTGCCGAGGCAACAATTGTCTGGAGGACAACATTGAAAATGTTGACAACTATTTCGGCTGCTATAAAGCCGTGATTAGAGTGGCTTCCGCTTTCCCCTTCATAGGGATATTTAAAGAATTTTGAAGAGGTATGACTTAGGAGTCTGCCTACTTACCCCCAACTCATAGATCAATATACTGAGCTACATCGCCGCCTGCGAATTTCAAAATATAGAACCAAGCTTTGCGGCTTTTTCTCATATTCACTACATGAGTCGGGCTCTAGGCGTATATGGGGCGTGGTACACACTAACCATCCACCCTGCAGCAACTGATGTCTTTTGACAAACCGTCCAAATGGTCCGCCAGGAAGGAGAAGTTTTATTTAATCTCCTCTCCCAAGTTGGGACACAATCAATTCTTGCGCCGGTACAATAAGGACCCGACATTACTTGGGAAGAAATGTGCCCTTCCCGAATTCCTTATAGGGCCTATGATCAAATAATGGGGCCCGGATTCTTTGAAACTAAGACCGAGCCCTTGGATGATGGGACCTAATTAATTGTCCCTAAGAACTGGATACCCCATCCGGACTTTTTAAAGGATGAGGCCTTCCTTTTTGCCTGTGGGCTTAGCTCCATGTTCCCACAAGGTAAACTTACTATACATCCGGAAATTTGCCATCTATATTATGCCTTATCTTAACTGTTTTATTGGTCTTTTTAACCAACTTTTTCCTTTCTCTCTCTCTCTTTTTTTTTTTTTTTTTTTTTTTTTTTTTTTTTTTTTTTTACAGAAGACGCAAAGAACATGGTTGCTCTAGACAAAACGCCTGCAAAGTCGGCTGTTTAGTTGAGAAAGGAGCATTTGCTTGAGAGGAGAGCCACCTTGGAGGCCAAGGAGGCTAAGAAAGAAGGGGTAAGTCCGCCTGCCATGCTTTCTAGCTTTTGCATCAACTTAGTTATTTACCGGCTGTACCCCTTTCCCTTGATCTGGAAATTTGCCAACTATAACTTGCTTCTCATTTTCAGGGTGGAAGCAAATCAATTCCCCGCTCTAATACAAAGCTGTTCAAGCGGCCGGGGGATGATCTAAACAAAACCCCGGCTAAGACGGGAAGGCAGGACCCTCCTCGCTCTACCTCTTAAGCCAACCCAAATCGACCCAAAACCCTTGGCAAAAGCCCGGCTGTGATGAAATCTATGAGCGAAAGCTCAGAGAAAGTTGCTGGGAAACAGCCAGATGCTTCTACAACATCAAAGAGTGGCGAGCCACTCACTGTTGTAGTCGGCTCTGTAGCGACCGAAGGGGTTGAGTCTTCTCAGCTTCGCACCCAAGGTAAGACATGAATCGAACTCTCCTGGCCACTTGACTATATGCGAGTCAAGACTCGGGTCAGCCCATCTAGAGGTTCGATGAGCAGCCGGCATGAGTCGGGCGGTGCCAGTGCTGCTTTCTCACCAAGTACTTCTTTTGGTGCAGATACCCCCTTAGGGCTGCCTGACATGCAGGCGTTTGCCAAGAGGATGGTGAGGACTCTGACTAGGACAGAGAAGCATTCTATGGTTGATGTATAAGCGGTGGATTTCGACAGAATCCAGGGCCTTGTGGCTGAGGTAACTTAGTAATCACTTAGTACTTCAAGATTTTTCCTTTAAAATTTTCAAGTGTTTAGCTAACGGTCTGACCCCCACCTTTTTAGGTGATAATGAGGGTAGACGGGCTAACGGTCCCCTTCAGGCGGAAGCATGAAGAGGTAAATGATGCTAAATAGAGGGCCACCCAAGCTCTCAACTCTGCTCAATATAGTAAAATAATGTGTGATGTTGAAATTAAAGCAGTTGAGTTGCAATGGGAAGAGATGATTAAAAATTTGACGACTGCTAATGACGCCGCCAATAATCGGGTGTCCAAGCTTGACCTAGATCTAAAAAACGCCCAATAAGATCTCAAGGGGGGACGTCAGCCGCTTGGGTGTCGAGCTTGTTCAACTAAGGAATAAGCAACAAGATGAGATTGCCAAAGAGAAAAATCGGCTAGTTGCTAAAAATGAGCGAGACATTGAAGCCCGCCTGCGGATTGCCTGGATTTTGCTCCACCCAAACGTAGAGTTTGAGGTTTTCAAGCTAAGGTATTATTATGCTACTGCGGTGTATGATGCTCAAGCGCTGAATGAGCAAGCTCCGCCTCCTTTTAAGGCATGGGCCTTAGAGCAAGGCTATGAGGTTTTTGACGACGAGGAAGAGCTGAATGCTGATCAGGCGGATCAAGTCCAGACTAATGAAGTCCAGGCTGATCAAGTCTAAAATGATCAAATCTCGGCTGGGTAAAATGATGCAAACCTCCCAACAAGCCGGGACCAGCTGAAGTAGACCCAGCAGTCTTAGCTCAGCCTCCCTTTTTTTTTCGCGGTTGTATGCCAACTTACCTTCTCCATCATGTGAGCCGAGTATCTTTGTATTTTACCGATTAAGGAGTCAGGTGACAATTATTATTTTGTTTTCTTCCGGATGTATATCTGGCTAACAATATTGCCTGGCCTTGACCCGTTTTGAAATGAAATTTTTTTATTGAGTCGTCTTAATGAATTTGTTTAAATTTTTGCACTTAAATGTTGTAATTCTTGCCTATCTTTTTATAGCATGCGACAATCAGTATACCGGTTACTTTTTCCTCTTGTGGCTATGTGGTTGGTTTAAGTACTTCTTTGATTGATTGACTTGGAAATTTTTATACTTTAAGAAGTATGAAATGTTCCTAAGTCAATCAATTACAGTAGTGATTGCCCCCAAACCAAGTACACACTCGTCCACAAAATTAATAAGTAGCCGTTTTACCCAGCCGGGGAATTTGCTGGACGCCCTATTCCTCCGTCTGGGTTATACGAAATCTAGTTTAACTATCTTTCGATAAATTAGACAACAAATTGACGCCTGGCAGTTGATGAGTTTGGGGACAAATGGTCCGCGTGACAGATGGTCCCCAGACAACTTTAGGGCCGTCTGGGGTACCTGCAATCCATTGCACTTTGTTCGTTTGCCCCATTAGGGAGACTTGTACAATTTCGTTAGATAATCTAACTCAGATTTCAATTATCAACCGCCTGATGTCATTTAACATCTGGCTTTTAAGCTTAATCATTCTTTATACTACTTTGGTCAGACGACTATGAGTTGACTAATTAGTTCGTTCAATCTTTGCCATTGTAGACATCTACTTTTGGCCTCCTGTCCTGACAGGAAGTGCAATGACGATAAATAAAATCATCTTCGTATTAGATTAACGTGAAGAACACTTATGGATAACTGGTTGAATTGCAAGAACATAGAAATAAGCTAGCTTAACCCCAAAACAAAAGCATTAAGGTCCAATCAACTAAGCCCAATCATAATTAAGCTTAACCCCGAGCTTAAACTCATAAATGACAGATTTAGAGGCGCCTAGGTTAAAATTAACGCAGCCGCAGATAAATCCGCGCGCATCTTAATGAGTCGCGCTGGTCTGGCGCTCGCAACTCACAAGGTTGCGCGCAACACCCAGCGCAACTGCTAGTGATGCACTTGCGGAAGATTTAGAATTTCATAAAAATATGAAATCGAATCTTACCATAATACCGCGCACAAGACAATCAGTTGCGCTGCCTATGGCTGTTGCTCGCAACCCTTTCAAATGCGCTCGACACCTTCTGCGGCATAATGTTCAAAACCCTAATCTTACCCATTCTCTGGCATAATACGAGGCTCAAATAGACAGAAATTAACCTAAAACGCTGGAAGAAACTTTGTGAACTTGTGTGCTACCAAACCCTCTTGTCCTAAACACTCACATATTTTAATACTTGTTACTACGGTGGAGGTTCCCGAACAAGAAGTCCATAAGTGTTCAAAACGAAGATCTAGCGAAGAGAAGTGGTAAATTCCCGAGCACTTAGATCAATCACCTTTATTTATATTATTTAAAACAACTTTAATTAATTAATTAGTTTTGTTTGATAACTTTAAACGGATTTCTAATTAATCAATTCCACATGGTATCTTTGGTTAAATAAGAATAGAATTGAGTAATTAATTGTTGATTGATCACTTAAGCCAAGGCGAATCTTGTTTATTTTGTTCTTCTCACGAATTTGAATTAAATAAAGAATAATGACTTTGCAATGTAATTCCTACGTGGTCAATGCATGTAAATAAAATCAACTAACTTAGTTTGAGGTATCGAGTTGCATATATTGTTTGATGATGAAATTGTGAAAAAGGAAGAGCTAGTAGAGGCCATAATTAAGGCTAGAATAACGATTCCTCCCTAAAAGGAACGTTATTTTAGTACCCTCGCTCCCGAACTCATTTCTAGGACATGTAGACCAATTTGGGCATGGGTAAAATTACGATTCGTGCTAATTATCCCTTGAACTCTACTTGGTAAAAAGGCATGAAAGAGGTTTATGAGTTTTCTTAAAACCCATTGGCAACTACTACTTATTTCTTACAAAAAAGCGTGATGAGAGGATCATTTCTAATTCAAGGTCCCCCAAACAGTCAAGAATTGAAATCCTAATACACCCTAACAAGTATAAAGTCCTAGGCTTTTAAATTGCCATGGGCATTTAAGGAGAAAGATCCCCTACGATGGGAACACCCTCCTTACAATGGCGACTCAACTTGGAACTTAGAGGTTACAAGATTAGTTCTTAGTTATGGTTCAAGGTTTCCAACACTAGGTTGCCTATGGATTGTAACGAGAATTAACTTGGATAATCTCTAGTTAGAGAGCAAGACTCGAATGCATAATATCTTCCTTTTTCACAAAAGTAAAAACCAAACAAGCAACATTACATCATGCATAATCGTAGCACACTTTAACCTTTGGGGATTGGCTCGTTGAATAGGGGTTTCCAACACTAGGCTTCTATCCTGAAATCAATAACAATCATCCCACCCATTTCACTAACAAAATGTTAGGAGGGCAATGTCATGAGTCAACACATTGAGTGATTGATTTGTGCATCGTTCCTTAAGATATGGTACCTTTGGGCCAAGCTTATGACCTTAGAATGGCATTGTGTGAACCTTGGCTTATTGTATGATTATATGATTACATGACTATGTGTGGCGTGTTTAGGAAAGCTTTTTTCTTCCTTTTAACTTGGTTTAGGTTCCCAATTAAAAATTTGTGCCTTTGTAATTTTGAGTCGTATTCGAGGGGTAACAAAAAAAACATAAATAAAAACAAAAAAATGATGAAATACAAAACAAAAAAACTACTCGAATTAATAAAAAAGTTGCATGAGCAGGTGGCACGCGCAACTCATTGAGTTGCGTGACCATAACCCGCGTAAGAGCTTAGGATGCGCGCGCCTTCCGTGCGCAGCCTAGTTACTTGCGTGCGCCTACTATTACGAGCCTTTTTAATTTTTTCGAAAAACAAATTGGCTCGTTCGAATAATATCTTCATTGAAGAATTGTTTAAAGGTGATGTTATCCGTTCGAATATATCTTGCGTTCTTTCCTCTTCTTTTTGTCTCCTAAACAAGCGTATTGATTTACTTATCCTTTCGTACTTCTTTTAGAGCAGATTTTCAAGCTTGGGAAAAAAGTCTCCCGAGCGCTCGCATTCTAATTTTACCATCAAACAATCCACCCCTTTTAAACTTCCTTCCCTTTACAACAAGTGCTAGTCCAACAACAATGTCAACCATAGAGCAACCTCAAGATGAGATTGCTCGCATGAGAGAAGAAAAGGCTCAAGAGGTTGAGGAGAGAAGAATTAAGAAACTTGAAAAAACTAAAAAGAAAAATACCAAAGCTTTAGCCTTGCAACAAAAGATGGAACAACTATCCATCAAAGAAAAGTCGTTGGAGAAGCTTGTTCTTCGTATTACAATGGGGAACAAGTAGTTCGACGCAAAAAAGTTTGCACCTCCTACATGACTCACTTTACCAGAAAAGTTCGTAGCTACGGACTTGCCAATATTCAAGGTGATAAATAATCCACAAAACCATTTAATGTGTTTTACTAGCACTATGGCTTTAAAGGGAGTTAATCCTAAGCTTTATGCTTTTACTTTCCCTTTATCTCTAGACCCAACCGTGAGAGAGTGGTACTTTAGGCTAGATCCAAAATTCAAAACAACATGGGAAGATGTATTCTAGGCTTTCATTACCCAATATGAGAGTAATGTAGAGTTTAAATCGACTCTACGTGAACCTGAAATTCTTAAGAAAGCGACGATGAAGGTTTCCTTGCTTTCTTTGGTAGATGGAGGGAAAAGGCGACTCAACTTGCCCAAAGGCCACCTGAACTTGATTTAGTACAAAAGTTAATTGACAATTATCATGAAAAGTATAACAAACATCTACGTTATCTTGGTTTAGACACTTTCCAAAAGGTCTATTCTGTGGCTACTAGGATTGAAGATGATCTTGTTAAAGAAAAAGCAAATAAGCCTCATCATTATCAACCTAAGAATAACTACAAAAAGGGGGAATGATAACACTTTAACCTTTATTGATGTATTTAGGACTTCTACACAATACAATAGCACTACTTAATATCACAGTCTTGATCCTCGAAGAAGATGAACAAAGGAAAGAAAATTAACACAATTCCCTGTGAGTTACAAAGAGTTTCTACAAAAATTAAGTAAAAAATTGTTGGGGTTTGGTAAGTCTAACTCACCGCAGAAACAAACCCAAAACCAAGACCGCACTCGCAATAAATAAAACCATAAACATATATAAATTAATCACAATATTAAGACAAGATAATTACCTTTGGAGCGTGCTTCGCCCAAACGGAACGGGCTCTTACTTCGAAAGCAAGCCTCGAAAATACGATGGCCTCCAACGATAGTCCACCCACAACCCGACCACCGAAAATGGTCCAATGCCTTGGAGTTAGCAAGGCCCGACCAAAAACCCGAGTGATTAATGAGTTCAAAGGTTTTCACAATAGTGATGCCTTATTCAACTCTCACTCAAGTGATTTTCCCAATACCCCAACTTAGGTATTTATAGGGAAAATAAGAGAGTGAAAAGCTCTCCCATCAATGTGGGAGAATTTGATTTTTCCATTTTATTTTAAAGCTAAAATAAAATTAATAATTGATTTGGGTATTTTATACCCTGCCAAGTGGCCTAATCAGAGCATGACACGTGTCACTGGAAGGGGCACTTTGTTGGATCATCCAGATGGTGTCACGTGTTGAGCAGATATTGCCCCCTGGGATTGGCGGCTTTCATGGCCCAAATCCCAAGGGGCCCTTAAAAAGCGGCGTGACCTTATTCCTAGGTCACCAGATCCTAGGAGGGGCACACTTTCCAAAAGGACCCTATAAATAGGGACATTCTTCCATTTATGACAAGACAGAGAATATACACGCAATACGGGACAACACGTCACTTACCACAGAGCTGTCGTTTTCAAGGAACACACAACACTTTACCTGAGCTTGGAATCCGAGCAGATAAACTTTACTTCCGCACGTTTTATTACCGAACGCTTACTAACTTAATCTTCGGAGGCGGACCACCGACCATCCGGCGGTCCGTTTGCTTTGCAGGTGCAGGCGTCCTTTGTTGAATCCAGTCTTAGTGTTGTAACTCTCCCTAGGGACAAAAACCCCCGAAACAATAATCAAACTAGTAATAAATCAACAAGCGACAAGCTCATGTGAGAGGTTAGGTGAGGACCATTTGGAGGGGGGGGGGGACCAAACTTTCTCCCCACTCCCTCTCCAAAAACCGGCCAACACACCCCTCCATGGTCCTCTCAATTTGCACCACGTGGCACCCACACTTGGGAACCAAGGAACCCAAGGTGCGCTGCCTTACCGCGGCTGCCCAGCATCGCTAGCATGCACGCAATGGCCTAGCCATGCTGCTGTGGCTGGCGCGCATTACGTGCTAGCTGCTGCGGCTTGTTGCGGCGTGGCTGCTCTAGCAGCCTCTTAGCAGCGCTAGCATGCACTAGGCTATTCCTAGTATTGCGATGCTAGCCACCATGCCCCTAGCACTCGGTTTGCTCGGGGCATTCCGATGCTAGGGGTATTTTGGTCTTTGTTGATTTATTATTTTCATGTCTCGTCTTTTACTATTTTCTGACTCAACTTTCGACGTTTGGTTTCGACGCTCTAAGCTCGAATTCCCAACGTCTAAATATTAATTATTCAGTTGACTTATTAATTAATTCATAATTAATTAGTCGCTTTGGTTCGTTAGTTGTTTGGGTGTGACTCGAAAGGTTCAGTCAAGATTAAGCTGTAATATTAATTATGCATTAATATTACTGATCGGAAGTGGCCTCCACCCAGGCATTCCGATCACTTGACCTTACTGAATATATTAGCTTTTTAATAATTCTGAACCCACTAACGGAATAGTACACTTGTTCGAAGGACACCATTCCTTTCAATCCCCCTCTTGTCCTTCCGGACAAGTGCACATTTAGTATACAACCTTTTTCCTATGTCACATAATGTCTCTTCATCAACCATAAGGTAAGATTATTTCGTCATCCTTATTACGTCCAGAAGTGTTTCTCGATTCCGAGTCCGACTATCAATAAACAGATGATTTCTAAAATCCATTCGAGCACGGCCATGCATTTTTACAGTCTCGCTCTACGAGAGGCCTTGTATACAACAAAGACATCTTCCTTATTTTAATACGGGAACATTCCCAGTCTTGTAATGTAGCTCCTCTTATAGAGGAGACCTAGCCGCCCGAGTGTTGCCGTTATAATCCACTATTACGGCAGACGTTTGACAACATCAAAGCGGACTAGTACTCAAATAAGAGAACTCACAATACTCATGGTCGAGGAAATAGGTTCCGATAGCCATAATGAGAAGTATACTTATGACGATTTTTAATCTCTTAAAGTATTCTCATAGGTCGACCCAGTATGATTCTAAACCAATACCTGTGCAAATGATTTATGACAATCACGTTCTCGTAGAACAAGAAACGGTGCTTTAAATCAGACTACACACTAATCTCAATTGGTCATTTATCGTCCATTGTTTAAATGACCGTGATTAGGGATAATTTTTTATTATAATATTCAATGTTCACTTAATAGGTGTTTCCTTACCATGACTGTTCTTGATACCCTATTTTGAATATTCCAAGAATCGAATGGACTCATTATTTAATCCTAAACCACAATTAAATAGCAAACGGAGTGATAAAATATTGCATGAAATTTATATTACTCCAAAACTTGAATAGTTTTTCTTAGTGTCTTACATTAAATGTTCAAAATTTAAATAAAACACTAAACAAGGAAATCAAAGCCAGTCTCCTACATGCCTGATTTCCATTGCCTCAACGTGCTTGTTGTGCTTCACTTGAGGCAAAGGTTTAGTAAATGGATCGGCTACATTGTCATCCGTTCTAACTTTGCAAATTCCGATTTCACCTTCTGATTTCCATTCTCGAATCATGTGAAACCGCCGTTTGACATGTTTGACTTTCTGATGTTCCCTTGGCTCTCTGGCCTGAGCAATAGCTCCATTGTTGTCACAATAGAAGGCTATTGGACCCTTTTTGAAGGGTACAACATCAAGTTCACCAATGAACTTACAAATCCAAACAGCCTCCTTAGCCGCTTCAGCAGCTGCTAAGTACTCGGCTTCAGTTGTATTGTACTCTACTTGGCACTCTTCCAACTGAACGCTCCTCCATTTAGACACACTACGTGAAAAAATGACTTTGGCACCGGTTCAAACCCGGCCTAAGGCACCGGTTTGAACCGGTGCCAAAGTGGAGGGTGCCAAAAAGGGGTTTAAAAAGGCACCGATTCAAACCGGTGCCAAAACTTGAAATTGGCACCGGTTAACCGGTGCCAAAAAGTACCCAAAAAAATTAATTCACCACTTTTGGCACCAGTTAACCGGTGCCAAAAGTGCAAAAAAATTAATTTTTTTTTAACTTAAAAATTAAATAAACTATAATTAAATGAGAATACAAAATATAAATAGAACATCACAATCAATATAATCAAATCTGTTCAATAAATATATAATCAAAAAAAAAATTCCAATATAGATTAATAAAAAAAATTACAACATATAAATCAAAATAAAAAAAATTACAACATAAATAAAAAAAATTACAATATAAATCAAAATAAAAATTTACACTTCACAATAAAAAATATACACATCTAAATCAATATACTTGCTTCTTGATTCTTCAATTTAAGATCTAAATTCATGTACCTGCACCAATTAAAACAACCAAAATAAATCAATTAAAATGGTTTAATTAAGCTGCGAAAAAAATTCCAAAACAAAATTCCAGAAAATAGAAAAATAAAAAAGAAAATGAGTTGAAAAGAAAAAAAAAACAGAACAGTTAAAAAAGAATTAAACCCACAAAATAAGTAAAATTAAATTCGATTTAAAAAAAAAACCCAGAAAATAAATAAAATTAAATTCGATTAAAAAAACCCAGAAAATAAATATAACAACATTCGAATAAACCCAGAAAAAAAATTAGAAATTGAAAAAAAATTAAAATCGAACAAAAACCCAGAAAACAAAAAAAATTGTAATCGAAAAAAAAATCAAAATCTGAAAAAAAAAAAATCAAAATCGAAATTGATTAAAAATTTGATTAAAACAAACTTGAAAACAAAAATAAAATAAACCCAGAGATTGAAAAAAAAAATGAAAATCGAAAAAACCTAAAAATCACGAAAATAAAACCCCAAAACGGCATGCAACTTGAAAAACAAAATCAAAATCGAAATTGAAATTGAAATCGAAAAACAAAATCAAAATCGAAAACAACACAATCAAAATTGAAATTGAAAAACAAAACCCAGAAATAGAAAAAAAAAATCGAAAAACGAAAATAAAACATCGAAATTACTTGAAAATCGAAAAAAAACCTGAAAATCATGAAAATAAAACCCCAAAACCGTATGCAACTTGAAAAACAAAATCAAAATCGAAATTGAAATTGAAATCGAAAAACATCAAAGTCGAAAACAACATCAAAATTGAAAAACGAAAATAAAACCCCAAAACCGCGGTTTTTGGTCTTCAATTTGTTGTTGTCTTCCATTTCTTTTTCGTCTTCGAGTGATAGAAAGGAGGAGGAGTTTCAGAAATACATAGAAATGCAGAAGATCGATGGTGAATTGGCCTGAGCAAGAAGGAAAGAGGAGGAGAGGAGGAGAAGAGAGAGAAAGAGGCGGAGGAGAGGAGAGGAGAGGAGAGAGAGAATAGGCTCATTATTTAGGGTTTGGGGGTATATAAATGGGCGGGTTTTTTTTTTAATAATTAAAAACCAGTTCGGTTAGGCACCGGTTTGGTTAGGCACCGGTTCAAACCGGTGCCCTTTTTATTTTTGGCACCGGTTTGAGCTTAACCGGTGCCATTTCTCTTTGTTCAAAAACTTGCTCATTTTTAGGCCGGTTTTTGGCACCGGTTTGGCCTGAATCGGTGCCATTAGGGGGTTGCCTATTTGTATTTTTCTACTGGTGACAGAACACATATCCAGATTGCGATTTGAAATCGTCTCTGTCTGTCTGGAAGCTTGCGTCAGTATAACCTTCCACAACTAATTCCTCTGAACCACCATACACTAGGAATTTATCCTTGTTCCTTTTCAGGTACTTTAGGATATTCTTGGTCGCAGTCCAATGGGCCTCTCCTGGATCTGATTGGTAACAGATCGTAGCACTCAAGGCATACGATACATCTGGCCTAGTACATATCATGGCATACATGATCGATCCAATAAGCGAAGCATATGGAATCAGATTCATTCTTTCTCGCTCATTAGGTGTCTGTGGACACTACTTCTTGCTTAGGGTTATGCCATGTGACATTGGCAGGTGACCTCTCTTGGCCTCCTCCATGCCAAATCGAGCAAGTACCTTATCAATATAAGTACTTTGACTCAATCCAATCATCCTTTTTTATCTATCCCTATAGATCTTGATGCCTAGTATGTACTGAGCCTCTCCTAAGTCTTTCATTGAGAAGCATTTTCCAAGCCAGGCCTTTACAGACTCTAACAATGGAATGTTGTTTCCAATGAGCAATATGTCATCGACATATAAGACTAGAAAGGTGATGTCACTCCCACTGACCTTCTTGTAAACACAAGATTCATCTGGATTCTTGATAAAACCAAACTTACCGATGGCTTCATCGAATCGCAGATTCCAACTTCTGCTAGCTTGCTTTAGTCCATAAATGAACTTCTTAAGCTTACAAACCTTCCCAGCATTGTTTTGGTCGAAAAAACCTTCAGGTTGTGTCATGTAAACAGTTTCTTCCAAAATACCATTTACGAAGGCGGTTTTGACGTCCATCTTCCATATTTCATAGTTATTATATGAAGCAATCGCTAGGAGGATCCAAATGGATTTAAGCATTGCGACTGGTGAAAAGGTTTCATCGTAATCAATACCATGAACTTGTCTGTAACCTTTTGCCACCAATCTAGCTTTTTAAATGAATAAATTTCCATCTTTGTCGGTTTTCATCTTGAAAATCCACTTACATCCGATAGGTGTGTAACCTTCGGGTATGTCAACCAAGTCCAAGACTTGATTTTCAAACATGGAATCCATTTCAGATCTCATGGCCTCATGCTATTTAGTAGAGTCGGTGCTTGCCATCGCTTGCTTGTAGGTTGCTGGTTCTCCATCCATAATCAGGATGTCCTCTGAGATCTCGGTTAATACTAAACCAAGATATCTATCAGGTTGAGATCTCGTCCTCTAAGACCTACGTAGGGTAATGGATTGAGCATTTGCATTGTCGGTTTGACTTTGCACATTCTGATCATTTTGACTTGCGTCAACAGATGCTGTTTGAGCACTTTGACTGTCATTCTGATTTTGTTGCTCATCCTCACGAACTTTGTCGAGTTCGATTTTCCTCCAACTTGTCATTTTGGAAAGGTGTTCCTTCTCCAAAAATACACCATCGCGAGCAACAAACACTTTGTTCTCCAATTTGTTGTAGAAGTAATACCCTTTGGTTTCTTTTGGGTAGCCCACAAAGTAAACCTTGTCAGATTTAGGATGAAGTTTGTCAGAAATCAATTTCTTGACATATGCTTCGCATCCCCATATCTTTAGAAAAGACAACCTAGGAGGTTTCTTTGTACATAATTCATATGGAGTCTTTTCTACAGCTTTTGATGGTGCACGACACAGTGTTAGTGCCGCAGTTAGAAGTGCGTGTCCCTAGAAAGAGATAGGAAGATCACTAAGACCTATTGTTGATCGTACCATGTCCAACAAGGTCTGATTTCTCCTTTCGGATACTCCGTTCCATTGTGGAGTTCCTGGAGGTGTCAATTCTGAAAGTATACCCTTTTCTTTCAGATGGTCATCGAATTCTTGGCTCAAGTATTCACCACCTTGATCCGATCAAAGGGCTTTGATTTTCTTGCCAAGCTGATTTTCAACTTCACTCTGAAATTCTTTGAACTTTTCAAACGATTCAGATTTATGCGACATTAGGTAGACATAACTATATCTACTATAGTCATCCATGAAGGTGATAAAATATCGGTGTTCATTTCTTGTGGTGGAGCTCATTGGTCCACATACATCAGTGTGCATTAGACCTAATAAGTCTACTGCCCTTTCTCCCAGTTTGGAGAATGGCTTCTTAATCATCTTGCCTAATAAACATCCTTCGTAGTTCTCAAACGATTCTAAATCGAAAGAGTCAAGAACACCTTTCCGTGGAAGTCTCTTGATGCGTTTGATGTTAATGTGGCCAAGAGGACAATGCGAAAAGTAAGTTTGGTTTGACTCCATGGTCTTAGCTTTTTTCTTAGTATCATAAACAATTTTGTCTAAACATACAAAAAGGTGTAATTTCCATATAAACAAGACATTTAAACAAAAGGTCTTGTGATCAAGGTTAAAATGACGTCCAACGTCGCAAGATCAAAGTATAGTAGATAAAACTTAACAAGTTTTAGAATTTAGATAAAATACATGAGATTACAAGCTTTCTTTGGATAGATTTTCTTCATCTTCCACTTGTGTACTCATGACCACTTGAAAAACACCGCTCATTTCGTTCCTAAAATAAGAGCATAAAATGAGTCAATTTTTCGGTATCTAATACCTTATAAATTGCTTATTTTCAAGTATCTAGATGATATCTGATATTGAGGCTTTCTTTCCTCTTGCCTCATCTTCCAGATATTTGCAACATTCTCTTTTGTACTGGACTTGCTTACTACAATAGAAGCAGTGCATCTTTGCCTTGTTTTTGAACTCCTTTTTCTTGAGCCTTAGAGCAAACTTAGCCGCCTTGCAAGAATAGGTTTTCTGGAGCTCTTGGACAACTTCCTTGTAGGATAGTTTGTTCCGATTGTTGGTAAATCGCATATTAATTGCAACGTATCCCAAGTGGAGTGAGCTTAAAAGCATATGAGTCGCTTGCTCATCCTCCACCGGTTTACCAATCAGTTCCAGATGGTTAAATAACCTTGTCATCTTTTGCACATGGGCTTGAAGTGGCATCCCGGGTCTAAGTCTTGCACTATAGACCCTAGCCCATACTTCTTGCCTTTCTTTGCTAAGACATCCATCTTACGGTGGCTTGATCCTCATGTTAGAAAATGACCTAGTCACTTCTTCCACGAGTCCATCATAGTTGCCCTTATCGCTCTTTGTTACCCTTAAATTGACCATATCTTCTAGAGCCTTGAGAAGTACATCCGGAAGGTAGTTGGAGAATTTCTTCTTCCACTGTTCTGGAATGGAGTTTACCATGACTCGAGAGACTCTCTTGCAATCATTACTCCACTCCTCATGAGCCATATCGCTCATAATCCCTTTTGAGTAGTAACTCGGGATGGGAGTATCCAAAATATGCTCTAGGTAGCAATTGCGGAGGGTCAACGGAGTTCCTCTTCCCATTCATTGAAGTTTACCAAATTCAAGCTAAATGATAACTTCTCGGGAAGTTCTGGGAACATAAGATTGTTGTCGATAGTTGAAGACATGATTCTACATTTGAAAGAATTTTAAAATGAAAAACCATTCATAATACTTAAATAAGATTGAATTCATGCATTTTAATCAATAATTATTTAAAACGTCTTATTCACACATTTAAAGTTGTCCCCATTTTGGGTGAGAATAAGTCGATTCCAAGATCCGAAGAAAAAAAGAGTGGTTAAGCATGCTTTGGCTTGTCTTTACACTCAATCTCCTAAGGTAAGCAACGCTTTGCTAATGGCTCCAAGCCACTCTTGGTTGAATAAATCGTCGCATCTAATGCTCTCTCAACAATTTATTCACTTTGCCACGACATGTTAGGACTCCATCACTCATGTCGTTGAGTACAACCAAAACCAACTTGCATACCCGGTATGCCTTATGCTCCTAGGAGAGGTAGTGATGCCTCGCTTTGGCGTAGCCCACCACTACCCTCATTCGGTTGGTAAGTGTTGTTTTGGAATGACAAGTTTTACTCAATATTTAGGGACCTAGGGTTTCTATGTTGGTTGATTTAAGTGAACTTAATTAATCATCACAACATTCGAAATCCTAAACATGCATCTAACATATAATTCATATACATAAACATATATATTTATCGAAAAACATAAATATAGATGCATTCGGAAACTAGCTTAGCATGACCCCTTGAGATATTCAAATCTTCAAAAGGTCTTCATTTGCAACTTCATGGCTTCGTCTTCCAAGACTTGACCATAATTAAATGCAACTACTACTATCTACGATTAGGACTAATCTAAATATTAAGGTACAAAAATACTCAACAGTACGCAAACCGTATTTAGATTTACAAAAATACATCACGGATCGTAGTTCGTATTTTCTATCCTAATCGGGCCCCACTAGTTGCAATTTCATAAAACCTGTGAGAAAATATACATTCCAAGCATCCATTCACTATCTGTGAATGGCCCATGCATTTTACAACGATAAACAAGTAACAATGAATAAACACGCGTGAACTAGTAACTAATCTAGGTGGTTAATCCAATTAACACGCCTAATTAAAACCTAGTCAAAGTTGTTTTAACCGGTTATGTAAATAAGCACAATTAATATTTGAAACTCACACTAAATTCGGCATCCAACTCAATTAATCCAATTAATTAAGTCGGTAAAACCCAAAATTTGTCAAAATAAATTTTTCCAATGCCGCTCAAAACCGAGGCCTAGCCTCCAAAATTTACTAAAATAATTAAAAACAAATTAGATTAATAAAATAATAAAAACGACATTTTAAGAAAAAATTATGTAGTCCAAAATGTCTAAGTGCCTAGCACTAAGACATGGAGTGCTCACATTCCACACAACCGTTTGATGCTCAATGAACGTGGGAGTGGGCCCGATGTCGCTAAGCGTTACACCGCCCACATCAGCGAACTTTCACACATCAATAATGTGGCCCTTGATGGCCATGTTGTACGAACTCATTGCACTACATTACTTCGCAAGCAACGTCTCCCTATTACACGACGCATGCACCAAGTCCAAGTACACTATGCTCGTGCCATCACGCCCGCGCCACAACACCCACACCCACCACGCAACACAGCACGCACAAGGCAGCGTGTTGCCGCTGTGATGCTGCTTGTGGCCGTGCGCACAACCCAGGGCTTGGCTGCACGCACACACATGGAAACCCCTTGGCAGCCACATGCAGCCTGGCTAGCCAAGGGTGCTTATGCCTTAATTTGCGTGCCATAGCCTCGGGATTTTGATCCCAAATTTTCCGTGACATTTTTAATTAATTCTAAATTATTTTTAGAACTAATTTATTGAGCAAAATGAAAAATTTAAACAAGTCTAACTTAAAATAAAATTTTCAAAGTGCATGCAACCAAAATAATTCCCAAGAACCATTCTTTAATTAAATTGGTTTAACTTTTTGCAACAAAAATAAGAGGGAAATTACTCACTATTAATTTAATTAATTTAAATTAATTTAAATTAATTTTGAGTTTTTGACAAAATAAAAGGGAGTTGGAAAAAAATGAACATAAGTTCAATAAAGATTCCAACTTTAATACTTGTGAATCCTTGAAAAATTATATCTTCCAATGTGAAGATAAACAATTTTCTATCACAAAGATTCAAACTTTATGATTCCAATCAACTAAAAAATGATTAAATCAACAAAGTTTAACAAAAATTCATGGAATTTAGTAACATAAAGTTTCAATCACTTAACATAATTAAAGATTGAATCTTTAATACTTGGAAGCCTAAAAGAACAACAATTTCACACTTAATGCAATTAGTTTGCAATTATGTGAAAAATAAAACCAAGCTTTCAAGCACAAATTACTACCAAGTAATCATGCCTAAAGAGGTTTAAAATTGGATATAAAATATGTATTGAACATATTACATAACCACCATAAATATGCAATTAATTTTCGAGGTTAGAAAGACTTAAATATTTCGTAATAAAAACGAAAAAACCCTCAAAAAGTGCATTTCTGGTCGTTTTTTGGTTAAAAACCGTTCCCTGTAAGTATAAAACCATTTCCAGAACACATTTTCTACCCAAAATTCACTATTTTTGGGTCGAAATCTGGGTTTGGGGCTTATGATAGCTTTAATACGAGGTTAAAATAAATAAAACGAGCTACTAATCTAATTAGCACTTCAAAACAAGAAAAATTAAGCCATAAAACACCTTGAAAAAAAATAATATGATTTTAAAAATAAACGAGCGAGGCTCCGATACCTCTGTTGTGGTATGGTGAGTCAACCTCATCGCGGAAACAAACCTTAAACCAACACTACACTCGCAATAAATAAAACCATAAACATAACTAAATTAATCACAAGATTAAGACAGGATAATTACCTTTGGAGCGTGCTTCGCCCAAACGGAACGAGCTCTTACTTCGAAAGCATGTTTCGAAAATATGACGGCCTCCAACGATAGTCCACCCACAACCCGACCACCGAAAATGGTCCAATGCCTTGGAGTTAGCAAGGCTCGACCAAAAACTCGAGTGATTAATGAGTTCAAAGGTTTTCACAATGGTGATGCCTTTTTCAACTCTCACTCAAGTGATTTTCCCAATACCCCAACTTGGGTATTTATAGGGAAAATAAGAGAGTGAAAAGCTCTCCCATCAATGTGGGAGAATTTGATTTTTCCATTTTATTTTAAAGCTAAAATAAAATTAATAATCAAACTAGTAATAAATCAACAAGTGGCAAACTCATGTAAGAGGTTAGGTGAGGACCAAACTTGCTCCCCACTCCCTCTCCAAAAACCGGCCAACACACCCCTCCAAGCTCCTCTCAATTCGCGCCATGTGGCACCCACACTTGGGCACCAAGGCACCTAAGGTGGGTTGCGTTGCCGCGGCTGCCCAGCAAGCCCAACAGCGCTAGCATGCGCGCAATGGCCTTGCCATGCTGCTGCTAGCTACTGTGGCTGGCGCGCATTGCGTGCTAGCTATTACGGCTTGTTGCGGCATGGCTGCTAGCCAATGCGGGCTGCTAGCCAATGCGCGCACAAGGCAGCCTCTTAGTAGCGCTAGTACGCACTGGGAAATTCCTAGTATTGCGATGCTAGCCACCATGCCCCTAGCACTCGGTTTGCTCGGGGAATTCCGATGCTAGTGGTATTTTGGTCTTTGTTGATTTATAATTTTCATGTCTCGTCTTTTATTATTTTCTGACTCGACTTTCGACGTTCGGTTTTGACGCTCTAAGCTCGAATTCCCGACGTCTAAATATTAATTACTCGGTTGACTTATTAATTAATTCATAATTAATTAGTCGCTTCGGTTCGTTAGTTACTTGGGTGTGACCCGAAGGGTTCAGTCAAGATTAAGCTATAATATTAATTATGCATTAATATTACTGATCGGAAGCGGCCTCCACCCTGGCATTCCGATCACTTGACCTTACTGAATATATTAGCTTTCTTATAATTCTGAACCCACTAACGGAATAGTACACATGTTTGAAGGACACCATTCCTTTCAAAAAGGTTTACTTACACCAACAGGGCCAACACCGCCCATTCCACAAGAAAAAAGATATGCCCAATGGTATGGCAATGCTTATTGTACTTTATCATAGAGGTGTTGGGCATGATACTGAACATTGCTATGTCCTAAAGCACAAGGTGCAAGATCTAGTAGACGATGGGGGAATTCCTACGCCTAAGCCCAACAATAATTTATCCCCATTAGGGGCATTTCACATTGATGAGGAACATATGGGAACATATGGAAAGTGATACGTTCAATCCTTTGGACTATATACCACCTATAGGGAAACCTCTAGCTACAACCCTCGTATGGCAACTAATGAAGTGTGTGGATTATGGGATGACGACTTTTATGACTTGTATGTCTCTAAGTACGCCGTCGTCCCACCTCCACCTTGTCTACAAAATGAGACATTTGGAGCGCTTGATTCGGATCATTACTTGAGGAAATCACAAGATTTATCAAATCTTTCCTTGGATGAACAATGGCATCAAGCACAACTCATGGAACATCTTAAAATGGAGGCACACTCAAAGCCTCTAGAAGAAAGTTTTTTCACGAGTCCTACAACTAACCCAAATGAGATAGATCATCCAACTTGTTTTGGGCGAGTTTATCAAGCACCACCAAATGGATCTTCGTCAACACAAAATCAAACTCAAGGTCAAGCTCAAAATTAAATACCACCTCCACTCGAGGTGGAAGATCCATCGGTCAAACAACTTTGCCAAACCAAGGCAAATGTTAGCATTTGGGAACTCTTAAGTACTTCTAAACAACATAGGAATTATCTTATGAATGCTCTAACGGCTTTGTCTGTAAGTACAGACTCAACTCCCCTAGATCTCGTCAGCTTGCTTACTAGCGAGAAATCCGACAAATCAATCATTTTTACTAGTGATGATTTGCCTTTAAAAGACACTACCCACAACAATGCATTATACTTAACTGTGGGGTGCAAGGGATACAACATCCCTCTTACTTTTGTGGACAATGGTTCAGTTGTAAATGTGTGCCCATTACGAACTGCAAAATATCTACACCTTAATCCAAAAAAAGACTTCCAATCATCAGCACAAAGCATTAGGGCGTATGACAACTTAAGGAGATCGGTGTGTCAAACTTTTAAGCTACCAATTACCACAGGCCCAATTTAAAAGATGGTTGAATTTCATGTCATGGGCATTAAACCTACATTCAATCTTCTTCTTGGATGTCCTTGGATACATGAGCTTGGTGCTTCTCTAAAGCGACCAGTCTCTGGAGTAGGATCTCAGTCTGATTGGGCTCATGATTATTAGTCTGATGCTATCCTAGAGTCTGGAAATTTCCTTGCTGCCCATTACCCCAGAATGGAGGGTCTGTTTGCATTTCTCCATTGCTGGACTCAGTATAGGTATCATGCAGAGACTCCACTATATACAGAGTCGGCATCCTCGGGATCAGATCTAGCTGCCTCGTACGACGACGATGATTGCTCCGAGCTGATTCTAGTTGTTGACGAAGATCGGCTGCATCAGACTCCGACGCTTCTTTTTCCTTGCTCAGACACTCATTGGATTCCCGAGATGCTACGAGATAGGCTTGAGCTTTCTTATAGGCTTCTTTCAGCTATTCTAGGGTCATTTCATTGAAAGACATTATGAGGGTTAAATCAAGGTATTTTGGATTTTATCTAGTTGTAGCCCCACAGTGGGCGCCAAATTTTTTATGCTAATTTTCGTTAAGTGGGATTAAGTATCAAAATCTAGGCTATGGATCAACAAAATAAAACCGCGAATAAAGTTAATGCAAAAATAAAGGAATGACACAAGGTATTGCTGACGCGGAAAATCCAATGAAGGTAAAAACCGCGGGTAGAATGTGGATCTACCAAACTTTCACTATGCAAAAATATCAAAGAGTTTGGATTACAATGTATGTTTGAAATACTTTCAGTAGCTAGGCTGTGATGTCTTTGATAGATGATACCTTTTCCTTATGTAGATGCTAAATAGGGTTCCAAATTAGCCGTTATAGGGAGATTAACTACTTCCTCCTTTTTCGGGTTTATTCTACCAAGTAGTCCATACTTTAGTCAATACTTCCACGGTTGTTTCTAACCACTTAGAGAGACTAAGACTTGTATTTATCTTTTCCTAAAAAAATAGGGAAGCAGCTCTCGTGCCTTTCGTTCGTCGAAGCTACCCTTTCATCGTCAATGCTTGCAACCAAATCTTTGTCGTTGACCTTTGCTGACTTTTACTTGACTTTTACTTTACAGAATTTTACCCATAACAAGAGCCAACACTTGGACAATAAATCCTAAATCACATATAATTTTATCATCTTATTATGAATGTGATAAGTAATGAAGATGCTAAGATTAGCAAAGTAATTATAACTAAATGTAGACATCTACTTTTGGCCTCCTGTCCCGATCTGTCCCGACAGGAAGTGTAATGACAATAAATAAAACCATCTTCGTGTTGGATCAAAGTGAAGAATACTTATGGATAAATGGTTAAGCCACAAAACACAAAAGACTACCCCAAATCAAAGAAAAGCCAAAACAAAGGTCCAATTAACTAAACCCGATCAAAATTAGGCTTAAGCCCGTGCTTAAAACCTAATAATAACGGATTTAGGAGCACCTAGGTTAAATCTTAGTGCTGCCGCAGAAAAGTCGCACGCATCTCAAAGAGTCGCGCTGGGCTACCGCGCGCAACTAATTCAGTTGCGCGCGACACTCATCGCAAAGAGTTGCGCTATGGAAGATTCTGAATTATACGGAAAATATAAAATAGAATCTTACCATAAAGCCGCGCGCAAGACAATTAGTTGTGCTGCCCCTAGCAGCACAACCCAATCACTTGCGCTGGGATGCAACGCACAACTCATTATGTTGCGCGTAACACCTGCTGCGGTAGAATGCTCAAAACCCTAAACCTAATCATTCCCTATAAACACGAGCTTAGACCGAGGCTTAAATAGACAAAAATTAACCTAAAACTTTGGCGAAATACTTGTGAACTTGTGCAACCTAGCCCCTCTTGTCCTAAACACTCACCCTTTTGATATTTTGTTACTATGGTGGAGGTTCCCCAACAAGAAGGAGTCCATAAGTGTTCTAAACGGAGATCCAGCAAAGAGAAGCGGTAAATTCCCGAGCACTTAGTTAAATCACATTTATTTTCTTGTTTAAAAGGACTTTAATTAATTAGTTAGTGTTATTTGATCACCTTTAAAATAATTAATTAATCAATTCCACATAGTATCTTGCGTTAAATAAAGATTAGAATTGATTTAAATAATTGTTGGTTGATCACTTAAGCCAAGGCGAATCTTGTTTATTTTCTTGTCCTTTTCACGAATTTGATTAAATAAGAATAACGACATTACGATGTAAATCCTACGTGAATTAATGCTTGTAAATAAAATCAACTAACAAGTTTTAGGTATCGCGTTGCATATATTGTTTGGTCATGAAATTGTAAAAAAGGAAGAACTAGTTGAGGCCGCACTAGGGCCAGGATAACGATTCCCCTCTAAAAGAAACATTATTTTAGTACCCTCAATCCCGAACTCATTTCTGTTTATAGACCAATTGGGCATGGGTAAACTTATGATTTGTGCTAATTATTCCCCTCTAAAGGATAACGATTCTTTGACAACTAATCCTAGTCCAACAACAATGCCAACTATAGAAGAACTTCAATAAGAGATTCTTTGTTTGAGAGAGGAAAAGGCTCAAGAGGCCGAGGAGAGAAAAATTAAGAAAATAAAAATGCTGAAAAGAAAAAAGCTGAAACTTTAGCCTTACAAGAAAAGATGGAACAATTATCCATCAAAGAAAAGTCGTTGGAGAAGCTAGTTCTTCGTTATACAATGGGGAACAAGTACTTTGACGCAGAAAAGTTTGCCCCTCCCCCTGGACTTGCTTTACCGGAAAAAGTTCATAGCTACGGACTTGCCAACATTTAAGGTGACCAATAATCCACAAAATCATTTAATGTGTTTTACTGGCACTATGGCATTAAAGGGAGTTAATCCTAAGCTTTATGCTTTGACTTTCCCTTTAACCCTTGACCCAACCGCGAGAGAGTGGTACTATGGGCTAGATCCAAAATTCAAGGCAGCATGGGAAGATGTAGTTTCGGCTTTCATCACCCAATATGAGAGTAACGTAGAGTTTAAGTCAACTTTACGTGAACTTGAGATGCTTAAGCAAGGTGACGATGAAGGTTTCCTTGCTTTCTATGTTAGATGGCGAGAAAAGGCGGCCCACCTTGCCCAAAGGCCTCCTGAACTCGAGTTAGTACAAAAATTCATTGACATATGTCATGAAAAGTACAACAAACATCTACGTTACCTTGGTCTAGAAACTTTTCAAAAGGTCTATTCTGTGGCTACTAGGATTGAAGATGATCTTGCTAAAGAAAAAGCGAACAAACCTCATCATCATTATCTACTTAAGAATAACTACAAGAAGGGGAATGATAATGCATCATCCTTTATTGACGTATTTGCGACTTCCAAGCAATACAATAACACAAATAGATATGATGATATTATAAAAAGATGGACAAAAGAAAGAAAATTTACTCCATGTCCTGTAAGCTATAAAGAATTGTTAGAAAAATTAAATGAAAAAGGCTTACTTGCGCTAACAGGGCTAACACCACTCACTCCACGTCAATGGAATGGTAGTGCTTATTGTGCTTATCATAGAGGCGTTGGACATGATACTGAACATTGTTATGTTTTAAAGCACGATATACAAGATTTAGTAGACGATGGGAGAATTCCCAAGCCTAAATCTAACAATAATGCATCCCCCTTAGGGGTGTTTCACATCGATGAGGACCATATCGGAAGTGATACGTTTAATCCTTTGCACTATATCACACCTATAGGAGAACCTCTATCCACAATACTCATAGGGGCAACTAATGAAGTATGTGGACTATGGGATGACGACTTTCAAGACTTATATGTCTCTAAGTATGCCACCGTCCCACCTCCATCTTGTTTACAAAATGAAACAAATGGAGCGCTTGATTGGGATCATTTCTTGGGGAAGTCGCAAGACTTATCAAATCTCTCATTGGATGAACAATGGCATCAAGCACAACTCATGGAACATCTTGAAATGGAGGCATATCCAAAGCCTCTAGATGAAAGTTGGTTTTTGAGTTCTACAACTAACCCAAATGTGATAGATCATTTAACTCATTCTGGGCGAGTCTACCAAGCACCACCACAAAATGGATCTTCGACCACACAAAATCAAACTCAAGGACAAAATCCAATACCAACTCCACTTGAGGTGGAAGATCCATTGGTCACACAACTTCGTCAATCCAAGGCAAATGTTAGTGACAAGGGAATAGACGCGTCGTCAATTGTCTATCCCTAGATCAAATACAATTTATACAACCTAAACAAACCTAATACGAGTATAAGGCAAGCATAGGGGTCGAACCACAGAGAACGGTAAACACCACCAAATGTTATCAACAATTAAGCTAGTCCGGAATAGGGGATAAATAAACTAAAGTCTAAAAATGCTAAAACAAGAAATAAAACATTAAGGGAAATGGTTTAGGTATAGCATTCACTTGAACATAAACAAAGGCATAGAAATTGAATTAAGTATGAACTAAACATGCTCGAATATCGAAATTAAGAATCCAATCTAGCCGCCTTCCGGGGTCAATTGGCTTCTCCTAACATAGCCTCTATGTTTCCACATTAGAACCATATACTAGGAGGTACTATTAAATAACAATAGATAGTAATGAACCTTAACTAAGTCAACTTCCGTTTCTTGTTAGCAAAGAATCACCTTTAATCAACCAACAATGTGCACTTGCAAGAAGATTAAAGAATATCAAGCATATAAAGACTTTAATCACAAATAAATCAATTCTAAACCCTAGAACATGCTCAAGGTCCAACTACACCACAACCATCCCCTTAATGGGGAAATTACTCACTAATCATGATAATAACAAGATTAATCAACAAATAATCAAGAATCAACATGATCAACAAGCAATACCAACAACTAAAATAATAATCAAAATAAACAAATAAAAATAGAGGAGAGAGAGTAAGAAATTGCTCATTAATTGAAGATGAAGGTCTACAAAGGATTGAACAAGCTCCTTCTTCAAAATCCAAGTTCATTAATGAAGAAAACCTCACTTTCTCTCTCTACCAAAGAAGACTAATCCTAACCTAACCTAAAACTAAATAGAGAGAAGAATAGATAGTTATTCCCTCCTCCCTCAAAACGTTCTAAAAAAGGGACTTATATAGTCCGTATAGAGTCAGCTGAGAAAAGGAGAGGTCCGACCGAACAAATGGTAAGGTTCGGCCGGACTACAGGGTAGGTTCGGTCGAACCTCCCTGATCCTTGTCTGGTCGAACTCCTGTGGTTCGGCCACTCCTGCAAAACTGCCAATTTTCATCTTGCCCCTGCCTCGAAGTTCGGCCGAACCACTGAGCAGGTTCGGCCACACCTTGGTTCGGCCACACCATCAGGAGGTTCGGCCGAACCTCTTCTGAATCATGCTTCCTCTAGCTTCCTTTGAGCTTAGCTTCCTCCTCTTGAAAATCTCGATGGTTCCTACAAAGCATAAGCATGAAAAGCACAATAAGAACAAAGCGGGAAGACTAAGAAAAGGGAGGATAAAGGAGAAAGAAAAGAGAAAGCAAAGCTAAGTAAAAATGCTTAGAAAGAGGGCCAAACAAGTGCAAACGAGGGGAGAATCCTTAGAGAAAAAGGATAAAAGAGTGGCATAAATGCCACTCATCAAAATAAAGAACGAAATATAACAAATCAAAAGCAAATAAAATACGAAAATAGACTAATTCTAATAAAAACTACGAAAAGAACTAAAACACGACAAAATTACCAAAATAAACAAGAAGCTTTATTAAAGAGAAAACAAGAGAAAGAAATGAAAATAAGATAAAATAAACACGAAAATGACTCTAAAACTACTCCCTAAGAGTGACATAAATGTCACTCATCAAATTCCCCCAAGCTAAACCTTTGCTCGTCCTCGAGCAAAGCTAAGGCAAAAGAGAACAAGATGGAATTATTTAAAGCAAAAGAAACAAAATAGAAACAAAGAGAAAGAATGTACACTAACTCACTGTCGTAGGAATCACGGATGCATTTAGCGTATGCATCAAGCCCTTTAAACCCCTATGTCGCCAAAGAGGACGAGTAAGCTCTCGTGAGGGTTTCCTAAGAGATTTAACCCACAACTCTCGACAAAAACCAAGGCAAGGCAACAAAAGGAAAAAGGAAAAAAAGGAAAAGGAACACTAAGAAAAAAAACGAAACACAAGCTCACGTATGGACAAGAAATAAGGACGAGTACTAATGAATGCAAACCTTTCTAAATGGACAAATGTATGCACGTTCCAAGATGTCAATGGTTGATTGAAACATAACACATGCTAAGCATAGAGAACTACTTAGGGCTCAATCCACCCTAGCCCCAACCAATTGAGCCGCGTTCTCTCCACTAGCTTCAAATCAACCCTTAAACTAGCTTCTCAAGATTCCACGAAGGAACCGAAAAAAGATAAAGAAATGAAAAACTTTGAGAAGGTAATCCCGACGTCTCAACTATGCATACTCTTTCCATAGGTTTGAAGTCTATCTCCCTCCACCGTTCTTTTGACCCAAACCACTAGAGTCTAAGGGTCTTTTTATTGGTTGTAACGTAAGGCTAAGGGTTAAGGCGGGGTAAAAATTTAAAATTTGGTGATAATTCCTGAGTGAAGCAAAAAGTGCGGCCGACACTCAAAAATAACTCAAGAATTCACTAAATATCAAGCAAAAATACCACTAATGCCATTCCCCCAAATTTATTCAACACAAACACACAAAATATACAAAATGAAGGAACGATCCCCCAAGCTTGAACAAAGAATTGTCCTCAATGCTTAAACTAGGGAAGAAAACGAAACCATCGAAAATATTTTTGTTGTTTTTGTTTCTTTTCCAATTTTTTTCTCTCTTTTTTTTTTTAACTTTATTCATTGTCCTTGCCTTTTTTTTAATTTTGGACGGCTTTTTTTCTTCAAACTTCACTTGATTTTCATAAATTTGCATATTTCTTTACAAGCTCAACTCTAACCAAATCTCAAAGTGCTTCTTGTTTATGATCAACATTCTCAAAACTCAAACCTCACATTTCAATGCTTCACTAACTATAAGGGTTGGTTAACATAGGCCATTAGGTTTGTAATGTGGTTTAAGAAAGAGAGGGAAACATAAGGCTCAAATTGGTTAGCAAGTAGGTTTATGCAAAATAGAAAATCAAATTTGTAACAAAACAAAAAGAAGATAAAGAAAAAAAAATGAGAAAGAAGTGCCCTTTTCCTCCCCTAGAGTGCTTCGGTCACGATCTTGGGAGCTATAAGTCGAAACAAGGATCAAGACATGCATAGCTAAGGATCCAAATGCGCCACACAACAAAGTGATGAAGGCTAGAACAATGTTACCTCACACGGGATTATAACTAAGCAAATACCAACTAAGGGTGCGAAATCCACTATAGAG